>NC_082670.1:58775749-60063249 GCF_025265405.1 Mesoplodon densirostris
TAGCCTAAGTAAAAAATGGAATCTATTGACTCATGGAATTTGGAAGACCAAGGAGAGTACTAAGGAGGGTAGCATGATCAGATCAAGGTGTTCAGAGAACATAGTTGTTTTTCTCTATTTCTTGTCTCTTCTTGGTATCATTATGAGATAGGCTCAGTTCATGCACCAACTATTTTAAGTTGGGTTCCCAGGAAGCACACTCTTGAATGGAGAGTTGTATAAAGATTTACTGGGCAGAGCTCTTGGGAATTATACCTAGGAAGACGTGAGAAAGCCATGATTGGGCAGAGGAAGACGCTGACCCCTGGAGTGGTTGCAGCTGAAGCCTCAGCTAATCCTACAGGAAGCTCTAGAAGCCTTCAGAGTTGTCTCCACATTGAAACAGAGTCTCTGCCATTGTATCTCTCTATTAACAGGGCATTGGTTATAAGCTACTCTCCGGGAGGGAGCATAACTTTGATGAAGTGTTTTTTCGAGGCAGATTCCTGGTGAGAGACACACCTCTGAGCCATCAGTAGCCAACACTTTGGCAGTTGGGGAAATGAGTGGCTTGGCTTGAAAAGGGTAGCTGGACAGAGCATCAGGGTCCACTAAATTCAACCAACATGGCCCTTCCAGCTCAAGCCTTAGCCTTCTTACTCTTTCAGAGGGAGAGAGACTTTCTTTTCAGGTGATGTTTGTGAAAAGGGAATTTCATTATCCAGCCTGGGTTCTTACTGCCCCTGTGATGGAGGAGGTGAAGTCATGTGGTTGATGCACCATATGAGGGAGGGGCAATCCCCAAAAGGAACACACACGGCATAGACAGAAAAGGGAATCAATTATAGCCTTCAGCATCTTATTGTACCAGAGAATGAGAAAGCATATCCACAAGTGATGAGTAATAGCACAAAAGAGTTTATGGCAGATACTTCTAAAAACTGTGACCTGGGGTCACTTAGTCTTCATGTTTTATTGGTTAAGATGGAGAAGGGAAACTTGTTTCTAATTTACATTTGCACTTACCACTAAGTCTTTATTATATGTTTTAATTTTGAAGATAACTCTACCTATACCATAGTGTGGGCTGGTCTGCTTTGATTAAAAATGTTTTTCGAAAAGACAAGATAAAAATTGTATAAGTTGGAATAATTTCCAACCTAAGGTACATAGAAGTACTCTTCTGTGAATATTGCTAACTCCATTAATTATTTATCTAAAATTTTCTATGGCTTCATTACTAATGATATACTTTCTCATAGTTTTTGAATACTTATTATTTGCCAGAAACTCAAATAAGCAGTTGATAATCATCCTCAATCAATCTTTAAGACAATTCTCACATAAGCATTAATAGTGTCTCCATTTTACAGATGGGGAACTGAGGTTAAATGAAGTAATTTTTCCAATGTCTTGTAAGTAATACATGGGATTTGACTCTAAAGGCTGGTGCTTAACCCCCCTGCTATGTTGCCTTATTACTCAAGTTGACATTTTTGAATAGATCTTTTCAAAACTAGTTCTTACTCTAGTTGAACACTTAATTCACTGATTCTTGTATGGTGAATTAAAGAATTGAAATGGGAAGATGTAACAAAATTGTACTCTTTAACTTATTTCAAGAGATGTTTTTATCTGTATAGCAATCATATCTTCAATGTTTTAACATTAAAATGGGTTTTACACATGATATCAGAAGAACATGAAAAATAACAAGGCTGGAAAGTTAACGCTTGATACTACCACCCTTCAGCCATTTTTCTCTTTGTGTTTCCTCATAGGTCTAGTCCAAAGGAAGGTATTTTTGTCTACCTGTATCCATGGCAGAGCTATTAGGTTGAACCATGTGGAATTTTCAATATTTGACCATTTTTTCCCTACAAAAATAATAATTTCATATGGTTCAACCTAATATTTTTCAGAGTTAAATTTAACACTTTGTATTAACATTTTCCATGTTGTTATGTAGACTTCATAGTTGTCATTTCAATGACTGTCCAATATTCCATCAAGTAAAAGCTCACTTTGACTATTCCTTGTCTGTTGTCTTTAGCTTTTTAGTATTGTAAATGAATATCTTCATACAAAGACATTTATCTCTCCTTTGGGTTTTTTTCCTTAGGATAAATTCTTACTGATGGGATTACTAGATCCAAGAAAATTAATATTTTTGGCTTTTGATATGTATAGTTAAATTACTTTACAAACAGAATCTGTTTAAATTGCAATCAACAGTGTATAAATGTACTAACTTCATCAGAACCTGATTAGCCTTGAGTATTATCATTATTTTCGATAATATAATAGGTATAAAATGGTACTTAATGAATATTTTAATTTGTTTTTCTTTGATCACAGCAAGGTGGAGCATTTATGCATGTTTGTTTACTAATTTCAATTCCTCCTGCATAGATGATCAGATCATATTTTTTGTTCTTTCATCTATTGAGCATCTTATTTGTGTATAACTGTGCATTTAATGTAATTTAGATATTTACTCTTTATCTTTCTTTTTTTTTTTTTTTTTTGCTGTACGCGGGCCTCTCACTGCTGTGGCCTCTCCCGTTGCGGAGCACAGGCTCCGGACACACAGGCTCCGCGGCCATGGCTCGCGGGCCCAGCCGCTCCGCGGCATGTGGGATCTTCCGGGATCGGGGCACGAACCCGTGTCCCCTGCATCGGCAGGCGGACTCTCAACCACTGCGCCACCATGGAAGCCCTCTTTATCTTTCTTTAAAAAGAATTTTAATCCCTTATTTTACTCTTAGTTTTTATTATGTTATTTTAGAAGTCACAAAATAAATATTTTATACCATTAAATCTGAATTTTTCCCATCAATTAAAGCTTAGAAAATTTTAATTCCTGTATATATTTAAACATATTTAATTTTTCTTTGCCACATCTTATATAAGATTTAAAAATATTCACTCTTTCAGTGATCTAAAATTTATTTTGATTTATGGTATAAGCTGAGGATATAAACTAATTTTATTTTAAATTTGCTGATCAGATATCCCAAACTATTTCTTATATCAATCTCTTTTTCCCCATTGTTTAGTGATGTTTCCTACAAGAATGTAAAAATGTTTAATATGATAGAGTCTATTTCTGAAGCATTTATTTGGTTCCACATTTTTTTATAGTGCCAGATGTATTTTAATACCTAACAGGATGGTCTCCTCTAATGATTTTCACATCGAGAATATTTAAAATATCTCCCCCCCAATTTGGTCCCTATTTTTTTCTTCTTAGGGTAATTTTATAATACGTCACTATTTCATAATTTGGTCAGGTTTAAAACTAGTATATTGGTTTCCTTTTGCTGCTGTTAGAAAATAATACCACAAACTTTA
The DNA here is from genome assembly GCF_025265405.1 of Mesoplodon densirostris. Lineage (NCBI taxonomy): Eukaryota > Metazoa > Chordata > Mammalia > Artiodactyla > Ziphiidae > Mesoplodon > Mesoplodon densirostris. The sequence continues at coordinate 58,779,083 of NC_082670.1, forward strand.
TGCCTTAAAACAACACAGACTGATTACCTTATGGTTCTGCAGATTAGAAGTTTCGCTTGGTTAGAATCAAAGTGTTGGTAGGGCTGCATTCCTTTCTGGAGGCTCTAGGGGAGAATTCGTTTTCTTGCTCTTTCTAGCTTCTAGAGGCCCTTGGTTCATGGGCCCCTTCTTCTACCCTTAAAGGCAACAATGCTGCATCTCTCTGACTGTTTTTCATTCTGAGCAGAGCCAGAAAATATTCTCCAATTTAAAGGATCTATGCGATTAGGTTGGGCTCTGGATAATCCAGGATAATTTCCCTCCATTGTAAAGTCTTCACCCTTAATCACATTTGTAAAGTCTACCTGTAAGGTAATATATTCAAAGGTACTGGGATTAGGATATAGACATATGGGGGGGGGGCATAAGTTTGCCTACAACAAGTAGTATCAGAATTTTGCTTGGGATTCTGTTAAATATATGTTAAGTGACCTTGGAAGAATTGGCATTTGTGCAGTATTTCATGTGCATATCCATCAGTAAGGTATAGTTTAGTCTTCATGGTGATCATCTGGTGACATTTTGAGGATTTCTTTAGTAGTTTTATAGACCCTATCTCCTTAATCATACTCCTTAAACTTCCCTTTTGTGTGTTGCTGTTGTAAACAGAACTTCCCTTTGCCCAGATTCCTCCCTAGTACATTTTTCTAACAAGTTACTGTATGATGTCCTTAATTCTTTATGAAAATTTATTCCCTAATGTAATCTTAATTTGGCATCCAGTCTACAAGGAGAAACATATGCTGGCAATATGTGGTGCCGTGTGAATGCAGCTCCCAGGGAATCAGCCCAGCTATGCCATATTGAGAAGTCTCCACTTTCATTATTTATTTGAAAAGATGCAAAAATGCTGAGCATTGAGATGACCTTCAGCGCTTATGAAAGGTTGCTGAATACCATGTTTGACCTAGTTTGCTCAATGTCCTGAGCAGAAGGACACCCAGCAGTCCAGGAGCTGCCCTGGCAAAGGGAAGTGGCATATGGGCCTGGGGTAGAGAGGCAAAGCTTTGCTTAGGGACCCTGCACAGCCCCTCTTTCCAAATGATTAATTTCTACTTCAGCAGGTTGCAGTTTGTGATCCACTTCCTTCTAAGTTTGATATTCTTTTTTTTTTTTTTGCGGTACACGGGCCTCTCACCACTGTGGCCTCTCCCGCTGCGGAGCACAGGCTCCGGACACGCAGGCTCAGCGGCCATGGCTCACGGGCCCAGCCGCTCTGCGGCATGTGGGATCCTCCCGCACCGGGGCACGAACCCGTGTCCCCTGCATCGGCAGGCGGACTCTCAACCACTGCGCCACCAGGGAAGCCCCTGATATTCATTTTGAAAGCATTCTCATGATGCAAAGGAAGGAGCTTGGGATTGGGAAACAGGAGGCCTGCTTCCAGTCTCACCTGAGAAATTGGTTGAGCCCATATGGTCCTGAGGAGGCAATGTGATTCCTTGGGGAATCAGTTCTCTTATTTGTAGTAATGGGGGTTGGATCCATGAGTCTGTAAATTGATGGAGATTTTGAAGATGACAAAATGCATTTGAAGAAGGAACAAAACACCAGTCATTTTAGTTCCCACTCTTTTTTCTCTTTACATTGATTCTAGGGTGACAGTCAGGAAGCAGAGCTCTTTTTGACCCATTTACTCTAGAAGTATCTCTGACCTTGTGAGCTAATTCTCATCTCAGCCTATGAGCCCTTGCGAAGTCTCAGAATTCTCTGCTCTAAGTAGTAATGACATCCTTCCTAAATAATGGGCATGTAGGATTAAAAGCACATTGGTCTCCTGACATTGGAGCCTCCAGCCTTTGTTCCACAGAAAGCTTTTGCTGCAGAGGCCAAGAGGAGAAACCTCATAGGCTTGTCTTCAGGACCCAAATAAAGTCTGGATGGATTTGGCCTTTCCTAGGCAATCCTTCATATGGATCTTGTTGAAATTCTCCCCTCCCACTCTGTGTGAGCATTGAAATGTCTTGATATTGTGTTTCTTCATCAGCTACTGTTCCCGTTCCCTGCAGATCAGTGGCTCTGATGTCTGACGAGCAGGGATTGGCCAATGGGATCCAGAGAGTAGCTTGGAGACGGGAGGAAGAGGGACGCCCTCAGAGCTGTGCTTCAGTGGAGGAAATCCCCAGAGAGTCTTGAGGAGAACAAAAGGGAAAAATCGGTGCTGTTCTACAACCATGGCGTTTGAAAAGACACTACAGCATAGCATGCTGGAGCAGGAAGAGCCCTCAGCCTGAGGACCGGAGGGTCAGAGGGAGGGGCCAGGGCCCCAGCTGCCTGGCCAGATTGGAATTCGAGGCACCAGATACAGCAGATGGCCATGCAGCAGGCTGCCTGTCTTCCCCCAAGCTGTGAGCACGGGTGGGTTCAAGCTTTATGCTTCCTTACGTAGCTGCATTAAACTGAATGTAGGAATAGGGGTATTAGCAAAGGACTCCCTTAAAAGCATTTTTAAAGAGAAGATGATATGGTGGAAATGAGGTTGGAAAGATCAGTGTGTGAAACGCAACTTTATCGAGGTGCAAGTGAGAGGTAGAGATGGCCTCTGAAGAGGGAGTTGGGAGCAGGAAACTTTCATCTTAGATTCACTTTGACATTTGTACCAATCCCCTGACATTTTGCAGATGACATTGTCTTTTCTTGGAAATTGCCTTGTTTGTTCTTCCTCTGTTTTGGAATAACCCTCCCAAGTTAGAAGGAGCTTGTCCTGGAGTTTATTCACAACCTGTCGCAAACCTTGCCTGTGACCAGGAGCACAGTTTGTAATCTGTTCCTGGACTTGTTGAGAATCTTCAGGCGGACTTTTCAGTAGATTTCTATCTTAGCTCGGGCTGCTGTAACACAATACCATAGACTGGGTGGTTTAAACAGCAGAAATGTATTTCTCACAGCTCTAGAGGCTGGAAAATCTGAGATTAGGGTGCCAGCATGGACGGGTCCTGGTAAGGGCTCACTTCCTGGCTTGTAGATGGCTGCCTTCCTGCCATGTCCTCACGTGGCCAAGAGAGATGGAGCTCTAGTCTCTTTCTCATCATGGGGACTCCATTCTTGTGACTTCTTCTGAGCCTAATTACCTCCCAAAGGCCTCATCTCCTAATACTATTCCATTGGGGATTAAGATTTCAATGTGAATTTTGGGGGGACACATGCATACAGTACATAAGAGCATCCAAGACTTGGTTTAGCAGGTAGGGACACAGGCTCAGACTAATGACCACTGTGTTCACAGCCTGGACTTGAGGAATTGACCCAGACCATGGGACCACAGAACACATACTCTGCCACTCACTGCCTGAGTATTCACTGGGCATGTTATTTATCCTTTCTGAGCCTCAGTTTTCCTATCTGGACATGCTGGGATGAGATTTCCTGTACTCTACAGGTTTATTGGGAGGAGTTGCTGGGATAAACTATGCAAAGCAATTCATTTATAGTAAGTGATCCATAAATATTAATTATTCTTATTATCCATGTTCCATATACAACATAATTTCCACCTATATATGTATTCCTTTTCAAACAGACCAAGAAACTGTCAGAAAAGATAATTGACTTTCACAGATAGAAAGCATTTGAATAACCTCTAGTTGGTTGGGTAAAATTTTCTGCTCATCTTTATTTGCAAGGTCATCATCCAAGCTGCATGACTAGCCATCAGAGAGACATCTTGAAATAAACATTTTCAAGGGCAGGGGGAGATAATGATACCTTATGGAGCTGGACTGATAAAAAGCAAAAGAGATGGAGGAGGAGGGATTTATTGATGAGACACTCCCAAGAGAGAGCCGCCCGTAAAGATGAAGCCACACTGTCCATGACAGGCCCTGGCTACATATGTTAAATGAGCAAAGGAAGGCCTCAGTGATCCTACAGCAAAGTACCCCAGGGAGTGGTGAGTTTGTGCATGTGTGTGTATATGAAGCCTGTGTTAATAGCGCGCCTTGTTTGGGCTGTGAAATAAACCATGGGGGAGCAGAGCAGACTTGCCGTTCCATTAGTCTGCATTTTCTCTGATGCCCAATTGGCATCGTTATGACCTGGCAAGAAGTGAGGTTCACTTCCTCTATCCAGTAGGAGAGCTCCCAGGGCAGGCTTTGAGGATAATAGCGGTGACTAAGCAGCCACCATTTACTGACCAGGAGCTACTTGTCAGTTACGTACTAGTACCTTATACTCATTATCTCCAACCCTGACAGCAGTCCTGTGAAGCACCCCCATCTATGACATCAGTCTTTGCCTGGAGACTTAGGAAACTGAGGTCCAGAGAGGTTAGATGATTTGCTCAAGCTCACAAAGCTTATAAGTGGCTGAGTTATAGGTCAGACACTTGTAGTCTGAATCCAAAATCTGTGGTCTGTCCCCCATACTTCCTGCCCACCTCCCCGCAAAATACTCCAAACAACAAACTGAGTGTAGAATCCTGCCTCTACCATCTGGTGGTCGGCAGCGGGATGAACCATTCTGGGAAGGGCTGTGGTGACCCAGTAGAGTTGGACAGCGCCACGCAGTGGCCCGGGCTACAGGGGAACTGGTAATGTCCATGGGGTCGAGAGGCTACTATTGCCAGCAGAATAGCAGCAGGCTAAAGGGTGGAGGACACATGACCCTGCTGGTGATTCTTTAACTCCATCGCTCTTTGCCTAGAGACCCAGAAGTGGGATTCAGATGTCTGCTGCCAGCTGTCTTCCAGACCTAACTCCTTAGTCTGTTCTAAGTCTGCAAAGATAGTTGTTCTCAAAGCTTTTGGTTTGAGACAACCAAACCCCTGCAAAAATATGTATTTTTATCTTTTAGAATGTATCAGTCAGTCCTGTGTGATTAATTTATGTATTTAGGTTTTTCATATCTTACTTATATTCTTTTTCATGTTAAGTTATGGGTTGAGAGAAGTGGATTAAAGTCTCCTGTTAATGTGCTTCTGTTTATTTTTCCTTTTTAAAAAATATTTGTTTATTTATTGGCTGCGTTGGGTCTTAGTTGCAGCACGTGGGCTTCTCTCTAGTTGTGGTGCAGGGGCTCATTACTTGTGGCATGTGGGCTTCAGAACGTGTGGGCTCTGTAGTTGCAGCATGAGGGCTCTCTAGTTGCGGCATGAGGGCTCTCTAGTTGCAGCGCATGGGCTTAGTTGCCCCGTGGCATGTGGGATCTTAGTTCCCTGACCAGGGATTGAAGTGGCATCCCCTGCATTGCAAGACCGATTCTTAACCACTGGACCACCAGGGAAGTCCCATATTTTTTCTTGTTTTTGATGATTTATCCTATGGTCTGTTTAGTGCTTTTTGCCCTGAATTCAACCCTAAGAGTGAGATTCTAATTTCTTTCAATTCGCATTTGCTTTTTGCTAACCTTTGTGCAGCCTCTTATTTTCAACCTCTCTGAGTTAGGCTGTCTTAGATATGTCTCTTGTATACATATAGTTGGTTTTTTCTTCATGACCCAATATAAGAATTTGGTCTCTTACTCGATATTTACATACTTTACATTTATTATTAAAACAAATGAGTTGGATGTTAGTTCTGTCATCATATTTGATGTTATGTCTTCTATTTTTTCCTTTTTATAATCTATCATTATATGATCAGCTTCCTTTGCGTGTGTGGAGGTGGGGTGGTATGTGTGTGTACTTTCTGGTGATTTGAAAAGTTTGTGCCCTGTTTTAATTTCTTCTGGTGTTTACATTGGTAATTTCACTCTTCTCTTCATTTAAACTCTATTGACTTTGCTGTAGTCAGTTTTGCTTCTACCTCTTCTCTCTCCGTCTTTCCCCTGGCTGTACCCAATCTTTGTCAGTTCTTTTTTTGGGGTCAAATTTCTAGGGTTCACACTTATTCCTTTCAATATATTTATCTTACTCCATTGCTTTATCAGATTTAAATGATATATTTTGACTTCAGCCTAGAAAAAAATGACAAAGTCAGCATCCTTATACCACCTTCCACCTTTGTCTGCCCCACCTCCTCCCAATTGTTGTTAGTAATATCATTTCTACATTATTGTTGTGTATAACATGTATATGCTATTTATTATTTTTGGTGGTGATAAAATACATATAACACAAAATTTCCCATTTTAATCATTTTAAAGTTCACAGTTCAGTAGTATTAAGTACATTCATGTTATTCTGCAACCAATCTTCAGAACTCTTTTTACCTTGCAAAACTGAATCTCTATATTTGCTTAAACAACTCCCCATCCTTCCTTCCCCACAGCCTCTGGCAACCACCCTTCTTTTTTCTGTCTCTGAATTTGACTACTCTAGGTACCTCATATAAGTGGAATCATACAGTATTTGGTCCTTTTGTGACTGGGCTTATTTCACTTAGCATAATGTCCTCAAGGGTCATCCGTATTGTAGTATATGTGAATCTCCTTCCTTTTTAAGGATGAATAATATTCTATTGATTGTATCTACCACATTTTGTTTATCCATTCATCATCCATTGGTGGACACTGGGTTGCTTCTACCTTTTGGCTATTGTGATTAATTCTGCTATGAACATGAGTGTATAAATATCTCTTTGAGACCCTGTTTTCATTTCTTTTGAGTATATATCCAGCATTGGAATTGCTGGATCATATGGTAATTCTATTTTTAATTTTTTGAGGAACCATCATCTTGTTTCCACAGCTACTTCACAATTTTACATCCTATCAGCAGCCCAGAGGGTTCTAATTTTTCCACATCCTTGCCAACCCTTGTTATTTTCTGTTTGTTTTTTGATAGCAGCTATCCTCATGGGTGCAAAATACTATCTCATTGTGGTTTTGAGTTGCTTTTCCCTTATGACTAGTGATGTTGAGCATCTTTCATGTGCTTATTGGCCGTTTGTATATCTTCTTTGGAGAAATGTCTGTTCAAGTCCTTTACCCATTTTTAAAATTTTTGGTTGGGTTTTTTTTTTTTTTTTTGATCGTTGTTGAGTTGTAGGAGCTCTTTATATGTTCTGGATGTTAACACATTATCAGATATATGATTTGCAAATATTTTCTCTCATTCCATGGGTTGTCTTTTGACTGTTGTGTTCTTTGATGCACAGAAGTTTTAAATTTTGAGGTAGTCCCAATTTATGTACTTTTCCTTTGTTGCCTATGTTTTTGGTGTCATATTCAAGAAATCTTTGCCAAATCCAAAGTCATGAAGATTTCGCCTTTTGTTTTCTTCTACTTTAAGTTTAAAAACATCTTTTAAATTCTTAGTGACATTAGTCATTTTTTTTCCTGTCCTTTGTCAACAATTTTTGTATTGTTTTCTGGTCAGTGTTCTCATTTCCTATTTGTTTCTCTATTTCTGTCTTTTATTTTCATATGGTCTTTTTATACAAATTTGCGTTGATTCTTTTTTATTAGATCATATTTGAATGAAACACATTCTTCATGGATTTTTTTCCTTTTTCCATTAGGTTTGGGTGAGGAAGAGCCTTAAGATACAGGGTTGGATGCACCTGGGAGTGAATGAATCATTTTAGCTTTGAGTTGTCCCCTGACAAAAGGACCAATGCATGGTTGTTTGCAGTTGAGAATCTATCTTCTATTTACATCAGTCACAGTCAGCTTCCTGCAAAGTCTGTGTGATTCCTCATTGAGCTCCTTTCCCCTGCGACACTTCATGCTAAATAGGATCGTAGAAAACCTCCTCTGACAGCTCACTGATGCCCTCTTGTTGCTCCAAATGAGAGGTTGTTTCTCTCCCTAGTATGTACCATCTTGCTTGGACAACTGTGATCTGACAGTTTGCCTGAGATCTGTACCTGCTGGATTTCACTGGATTTCATAGCCCTTTGTCTTTTAGCACAGTTCAGAGTTCCAACAGTCTATTTTAGTTTGTTGAAGGTGGACTTTGGTGCACCTGTTTCCCATTCTCTTTGCTGTTGGGGTGACTTCCTACAGAAAAAGGAAGCAGGACCTTACAGTGGGAATCCAAGTGGCTATATTCACTTCAGTTCTCTATCCCTTTTTCTTTTTGACCAGTTTGACAGCCTCCCAGTTTCCTAAGATACAGATTGGAGCACTGAGAGTCCAACTACACAGAAGTTATAGAACAGGATGGTTATAGACTGGACTTCTGACTCCATCACTTGCTAGCCATGTGAACCTGGGCAAAGAACTCTTCTGTGCCTTGGTTTTCTTCACAGTAGTAATAGCCAAGGTTTTATTGGGTGCCCACTCTGCTAGAGGCACTGTTCAAAGATTGTTGCATGTCTTTGTTACCCAGTACAAGTCTGTGTGCCCAGTGCAGAGTGAGCCCAAACAATACTGAAATGTCAGAGTTCGGAGCAGAGATAGGTTTATTGCAGGGCTCTGCAAGGAGACGGATGGCTCATGCCTTAAAAAGCCCGAATTCTCAATTCTCGAAGGCTTTCAGCCAAGCTCTCTTATGGGAGAGGTGAGGGAGGGGCATGGTTAGTTGTTGCAAACTTGTTGGTGTCAGATCCTTTGTTCTTGCAGCTGGTCACATGTTCCTATAGACCTCCAACAAAGCAAATGTTATTCTCTATTCTGAACACTTAAATTCCAGAAGCAAAGTGACATCATTACCCCTCATTTTACTTGTTCAAGGTCCCAAGGCTCAACTTTCGCCCTCCGAGGTCCAGGCCTCGTTAAGAGGAGGGGTCCCTGCGCGGGCCGGTCACCCTGCCCAGGAGCGCTGGTCCAGCACCCAGCCCGGGTCCTCCCCCCAGTGCCCAGCCCAGCTGAGGAGGCAGATCTCAGCTGGTGGCGCCCTCAGGGCCAGGTCCCCAGACCCCGCCCAGCCGTCATCGCTGAGGGAGCCAGGCGCCCAGGACCCAGCGGCCCTCAGGCTCCTCAGGCCACCCAAACAAGGGCCAGGTCCCAAGGACTGCAACCCAGGGTGACCGCCGCCACTGGGGCCACCACAACACTGACCCTTGTTTGAGTGGGACTGCTAACCGCTCTGCGTGCTAATGCCCCATGTTAATGTTTGGGCGCTGGCCCCCCTGCTAATAGCGACACGCTACCGCCAGGTGCTCATGGCTGCCCTGCCCCGCCCCCACTGACAGCTGGCCCTGCGCTAAGGACCACGTGCTAAGAGCTGCATGCTCTCGGCCACGTGCTAACGTCTGTGAGCCTGCCCCCCACCCCACCCCCCCATGGCCCACGTGCTAACGTCCACATGCTGCCCCGCCCCTATTACAGATGAACTCCTGTAAGCCTCACCTATTGTTATCCTCCTTTCACAGCTGAGGAGACAGAAGTAAAAGGTTGTTAAATAAATGGCGGAGCTGGGATTCACATCTAGGCCCTCTGCTTCCAGGGCTGTGCTTGTTTGCTCTGCAGTCCCTGCTCGGCTGTGCAGTGGCCTCCTTGCGGGGCTGCTGACAGGATTAAAACCATAATGCACGTCAAGCACTGGCGCAGTGAGTTCGGTGAGTAAGATGTTTCTCCTCTTCCTTCTACCCCTTCTCTTTACGTTGCTCATCCTTCTCCCCCTGCTTTTACCTGTGTTCATACGCTTTTGAGACAGGGCAGGGGAGAATGATGGTTTGACATCGTTTTGTTTGACAAAAAGGTGCAAAATTGCCCGAAGCATTGAAAACCACTTCTTTCTTCTGAAGAAAAGTTTAAAATGCTGACCTTTGTACTGGAGATAAATTAGAAAATGATAAGGAAACTAGCTTTCAGTCTTTGTGCCAATTAAAAGAAATGTCCTAATGTCCTCAGGAGCTAAAGATGGTGGCGAAGGGAAGGAACTTGTGACGGAGGACTTTTTTTTTTTTTAACATCTTTATTGGAGTATAATTGCTTTACAACGGTGTGTTAGCTTCTGCTGTATAACAAAGTGAATCAGCTATACGTATACATATATCCCCATATCTCCTCCCTCTTGCGTCTCCCTCCCTCCCACCCCTCTAGGCGGGCACAAAGCACGGAGCTGATCTCCCTGTGCTATGCGGCTGCTTCCCACTAGCATTTTGACTGAGGACTTTCGAAGCAGCTGCTGAAACTCCATGAGGGCCTGGGTCTTGGTCCTTTGGGGCCAGGTTGTAAGTCAAAGGAGGAAGGTGGAGAGCCATGTGGAGTGCCATGCTGTGCTCTAGAGTGTGCTGCCTACTTAACCTCATGAAGGTCTCTGGCTCTGGGTTCCAAATATAAAATAGGTCATAAAGTGGGGAGTTAGGGACCAATCATTGTAAGTCATCCTCGCCATCTTTCATGGTTTTCTCCTTGTGTTTGCTACACTCTCACTCTGCAGCTTTTTTCTTAGAGGACGAAAGGCACAGGCTGGAAAGTGGACTCCTTGGTCTGATTTTGTACAAACTTTTCAAACCCTGAGGAAGAGAGACAGGAGAGAGGGGAGGAAGGAAGGGGAGAGAGAGATAGGTCGAGGGAGACCCACTAGACTCTGAACCCTAATTCCACCTTTCCTGTGGGAAAGTCTGATTGGTTTGGATTTGGCTGGGTGTCCACATGGCTGCAATCAAAGGTGTCCAGGTTGATGACATACCTGCAGATGGTATAGGCTCTCGGTGAAGAGGGACTTGGCAGAAGAGGACATGATTGGTGGAGAGCATGACTGGCATCTCTTGGGCACTAAATTGCCGTGTCAGTCTGCTAACTGGGACCCTGGTATGGCAGTGCATTCTGCACTCCAGACTCAGTGACTGGGGAAACCAGCACCTGTATCCCTGCCTCCAGTTCCCAGCCCAGTCCCTGAGCCCACCCACCTCCTGACCTGGATTCCTAGTTTGCTGCCAGCCACCTAGTTCCTTTTAGTTGTCTGATATGGACTGTTTGCCTTGGCAGTTGGTCCTCTTGTTGGTTCCCATGTCCTCTTCAAAACAGGCTCGCCTGGCATGTCGACATTGTCTTTTCTCTGCCAGTTGATTTCTCTCTTGAGGGCCTTGCCCTAGCAGCAGGGTGCCCTGTATCAGACTTCAGCCACAGCACTAAAAAATCCTCTTCTGGAAGCAGAGGTGGGCCAGTATTCCTCCCTGCCACTTCCATGCACCTCTCTCCAAATCATTCCGATCTGTTTTAAAGAGGGAATCACACAATCTTGGGGGACATTTTATCCCTAAAATGTTCTCCAAGGAGAGTTCAAAGATGGGCTGTTGTTTAGAGATCAGTGAAGATGAGATGGAATTTAAATATTAAGAAGAAAGCCTTCAGGTGAAGCTTGCATTTGCATAATAATGAGGATGACTAGCCAGATGGAATTGAGAATCTGACTGGAATCTCAAGTTCTGGTGAGGGAACATTCAGGTACCTGAACTGGCAATGGGAAATGTGCTAATGAGAGGTTTGCTGCTGTCCATCACGTTCCACAGATTCTGAGACAAAGAAATAGAAAGAGTTCACGAATAGGAGGTGATACAACTTGACATTAAACTTAATTAGGTTTGTTTTCCCATCAGCCCCTGACAGATGTGAAATTGTGGAAGTCTTTAAAGGGGGTGGGGGCAAATGACTCCCTTCTGTCAGAACTGCCTGACACTGTCATCCCAGTGCTGTCATTGTCATTATTGTGATTGTGTTAGAAACAATGGGAGAGAGGGAAAGGAAACCTGGAGTATGACCCAAGTCATTATTGAGAACTAATGGGAACATCTAAAAAGAAAAGAGGAGAAGGAAATAAGGCCTCCAAATAAATATTTTTGTGTCTTGATGGTTAAGATAGGGGAGACTTAGTATCTGGGTGATAGAATCAATAATTTAGAAGACATCTTAACTCAGAAGTTGGGGAGACAAGGTTATGTTAGCCTGTCCCAGATCTGAGCTTGAATTTTTTTATTTGAGGCAGCAGAATCTGTTCTAGGGAAAGATGGAGGAAAAATGTGATGGGCAAAATTCCAAGGTGGCCTCTATCATCATCTCCCCCTACCATTGTGTCCCATTTAATTCCTTCCTTGTGAGTGTGGGCAGAACTTGTGGCTTGCTTCTAATAGAATCACACTCGTGATCATGTTATATGGTGAAGGTAAAAGGATTTTGACTGAGTTAATGATTGGGGAGATTGTCATGTGTGGGCCTGACCTAATTCGATGAGCCCTTCAGAAGACGGCTTAGGGCTTCTTTGAAATCAGAGACTCCAAGAAACAGAGACTCTCCATTTCTGACTTTGAACCTGCCATGAAACCCACAAGGAGATGACTTCTGTCACCAACCCAAGCGAGTCTGGAAGCAGATTCTTCCCTTGTTGAGCTCCTAGATGAAACCACAGCCTTGGCCCACATCTTGACTTCAACCTTGTGAGACCTTGACCAGAGAACCCAGCTAAGCCATGCCTGGACTCCTAACTCACAGAAACAATGAGATCATAAAATGGGTATTGTTCAAAGCCATTGAGTTTGTGGTAATTTGTTGCATAGCAATAGAAAACGAATACAGAAGTTTATTCTTAAATAAGTCAGTTGGAGCAATGCTATGTGTATTAGCCTTTCTGGTGGGAGGGCAGGGCAATTGGGGATTAACAACACTGGTGTCACATACACATTTCTGCAGCTGATTAGATGCCAATCTAGACTCTCCTTAACTGCTTGAGGACGTCTCCAAAGGCTGGATGGCTAGCAAGGCCTAGTCTCTGATCCCCAAATTACCATCTGTTCAAACAGGCTTCTTCATCTTTTCATTAGAACTACTAAAACCGTGTGACTCACCCATGACCACACTTTCAAGGAAATGACTAAGCTTATATTATGGTCTCATTCATCTTTTATCCTTAAGTATCCTACTTCTTATTACTTAACTTTATTTCAGTTCAATTAAAAACAGCATTAGTTGAGCATTTACTATATTACAGGCTTCCTGTTGGGGTGGGGATGGGAAGTGGGGTGTGTTATGTCATCACTAATACAAAGAGTTGTGGTTCTACTATGTACATCTATATTTTCTGACTGGGTGCTCTTAGGAAAATTACCTACCTGAGCTTCATCTGAAAAATAAGATTAATGATAAGGACAACAATAACAGTGAATAGGATAATGATAGGGATAATAATATTGATAATATGGTTTTGAAAATTAAATGAGCAAAAATACGTGCAATACTGGCATTATAGTAAACTCTCAATATACGTTACTGTTACAATATTATTGTTTATGAGGGAGATAAATAAGGGAAGGCTTCTCGTAGGAAGCAACCTTTTAATGAAGCCTAAAACTATTGCTAATATTTGATGAGGGAAGATATGGGAAGATTCCAAGTAGAAGGGCCATCAGTGATCACAGACCCAGAGGTAGAAAATGGATAAAAAGTTGGGCAGACAGTGGCTTCCTATAGTTTTTCTATTACACCTTCCTTCTTTCCTTCTGAAGAACTTGACAGGCTATTTCTTTCAGACTAGAGCTTGGATTTTACAATGACCTCCAAGTTCCTATGAAGTTTATTTTTCTTTTTGACTGTAATTGGGATTTGAACCTTGATGCTCAGGAGAATAAGGACAGTATGTGGCTGGTTCACACTTTCCTGAATGGTACAGCCTAAGCTCAGAGCACAGCCTGTTTAGATACCAAACTAAAGAGTGTGTGGCGTCTAGCTACCCCAGGCTTTGGGGAATGGGAAGGTGCACAGTCTCAGTTGCGTGGAAAGGCCCATTAGTCATTAATTTCAGTTAGAAAAGATCTGTGGGAGCCCTGCAAAACCAGGTGTGGTAGGGTAGTTTTCTCTCCTTGTCCTCCCCTTCTTTTCTTTTTCTCTGCACTCTTGGAAGTCAAGGCAAGGAGGCCAAGACTCACAGTTGTACATACGAGTTATACTAAAGAAGGGGCCAGTGTTATCCTGAGAAAGATCTTGTAGATGCTCCACTTTGAGGGTTGCAAGCTTTAAAATTCCTCTTACAAATGGAAGTAGGCACTTCTCTGTGGCCTATTAAGGTGGACCCTGGGGTGAGAATAGAGGGTCAGAGGGTAGAAATGGAAACAGGAAGGAGGAGGGAGATTAGGGAGAGGAGGACATCTTGGGTGCTCCTGTAAGGTGAATTGTGTGTGGGATAAAGGGCAAATTGATGGCAAACTAGAGCAATGCTTTGCTCATCTCCTGAATCCTGGAATTGTTTATGACTATCTACTGCCCACTGTGGGTGCTTAGCTGTGTGTCCCTCCTGCACTGTCTAGAAAGCTCTGGGGTTACTCTGGAGGGTGGGTTTGAAATTGCTTGAAACTGTTGCATGTGACACAATTTTTGGCTTCTTCATAAGCATCAGAAGATTCTTGGGTGAATTGGGAAATATGGCAGCTTCCTATTTCCTTGAACTAGTTCTGCCTCGAGTCTTGCTGTGAGAAAGAACGGATGAACTGGCAAGTTCATCGCAAAGTCCGAAACTTTATGGTCAGTTTGGTGCCAACTGTGGTTGATATCGTTGCTGTTTTTGCATGTTCAACATTATGTGGTATTTGCTTCAGAAAATATGCTTATGAAACTTGCTATTTGGAAACAACACACTCAAGACTTAGAGTCTTGAGGTTCAAATATCTACCTCTGATGTACAGTGGACCTGCACTAAACTCCCGATACCCAGGTTGCTTGCTGTCCTGCAGGGTTGCGTGTCAGTCTCTTCCCTCAGAGCACGTATCACAATTAAGAACTTGTTTATTGATTGTCTTCTCTAGGCTGTGAGTTTCCCAGGGACTGGGCTGTGTGTCTTCTCTACAGCTTTATCCTCAAGTCTAGCACAGTGCCTTACATTGTCAATGCATATTTGTCGAATGCATGAAAGAATTTCAGTGACACTTCTCTGAGTCCATGAATATGTATTGTTTAATGTCCAGGTACCTCTAGTATTTGTAAGGTCGCTGGTTTGTGTTCAGGATGTCCAGGACTAAGGACGACGGGCTCTTTGTGTGTTTGTTGATGCTCCTGCTCTTGCTGGACTTGGCTGCTGCTTTCTCTCTCTTCACCCTCTGCTCCCCCATCCTCTCACAAATGGTTCTACTGCCCTTCTCTGTAGCCTGCTTCGTTGGGTGACCACATCGTTGGGGAGCTAGAGGCTGGTGGTTATTTTGAGGTTCACACCGGTTCTGCCTCTTTGGTGGGAGGTGCAGAGTACATGGCTGTTCAGCAAAGGAGAAGCGAGGGCTTCCAGCAGCCCAAGTGGGGCAGCCGTAGAGTAAGGCGGGAACAGAGAGGATGCCCACATTTCAAAAGTGATGAGTGCTGGGGAGTTCTTCAGCCAGAGCACCATGGTCTTGGCGCTGCTCAGACGGAACATTCTGTAGCATCTTCCAGTAAAAGAAGCACAACCCTCCTCTCTTGTGGTACCCTGGGAACTTCCATTGGGGGGTTCAGGCCTTAGCTAGCATTGTCCTGGCCCTAATATGTTTGGACACATGTCAACCGAAACCTTAAGTATCTCTTCCATTGGGTGTCTGAGATACGTTAGGTATCATAGTCAGAATCCTCCAGAGAAACAGAACCAATATTGTATGTGTGTGTATCTATCTATCTATAAATATATATATCTCTATATACATAGGTATAGATATATATATAGATACACACGTATATTTGGTGTTTTGCCAGCTATCTGGTCATCCCTTGGACCAATCAACTTCACACTTGACCATCAAAACTAAAAATTAACCATCGGGCTTCCCTGGTGGCGCAGTGGTTGGGAGTCTGCCTGCCGATGCAGGGGGTGTGGGTTCGTGCCCCGGTCCAGGAAGATCCCACATGCCGTGGAGCGGCTGGGCCCATGAGCCATGGCCGCTGAGCCTGCGCGTCTGGAGCCTGTGTTCCGCAACAGGAGAGGCCACAACAGTGAGAGGCCTGCATACCGCAAAAAAAAAAAAAAAAAAAAAAAAAAAATTAACCAGCAAATTGGGTCTTGCTACAAGTCTGGATGGAAGTAGAGTAACACGTTAGTGGTCCCAGGAACCAGACCCAGTGGGAGAGCAAAGCCCTCAGACCCTGGCTATCCCACCACAGAGCTTCTGGATGGATGACCACGGTGCCTGATGGGAGGGGGCGCTGGTGGTTATGTCTGTGGATGCATTTGCATATCAGTTGTGCTGGAGGAGGAGTGGCACCATCCCGGTGATGTGCTCGTGGCCCGAGCGCCCTTTTTTCCTTCTGCAGTGTAACGCCACTTGTCATCTATGATTAACTATAATAATTACATTTTATCAGTCACTTCACAACTAACAAAGTCATTCTGACCAGCCAGAGACTTGGAGGAGCATGCTTCCCGGAGAACGCCAAATTGGTTCTGAGCCATTTGTCATCATTGCTGTCATTGTCTTCCTGTGGTTATGAGCATTATTAATAATGATGATCATGATCATTAGGCTTAGGAAGAAAATAATGATAAAATGGCTCTAATTAGGCATTCTGAATACATCATGTTCTTATCATTATGTTGTCTAGTATTAATTATAATCACTATAATCACTCTAACAATACGAACTTGTGCTTGAGTTTGTCTTCTCTGTGATCAAAGCCTTGAAAGACATGATCTTGTTAGCTTTCTTGACATTCTGGCAAAGGGAGTGTAGGTTTCCAGTCATGACCCCGTGTATTGGAGTAAGTATGGATCCCTTCAGGGGATGTAATAAAGAACTCCAGAAACCAAAACACAGCAAAGTCAACCTTGGGTAAACATGTTGTGGGGAGGTATGTCTGATATGGTACAATCCAAAATGAAATAGACTTCAGGAAGTTCACTTCTACTTTCAAGTTGAATTTTGCCTCTGCCATTTCCCATCTGTGTGACCTTGAGAAATTTGCTTTGCCTCTCTGCTTTATTCTCCAGTTGTAAGTAGAGGTAGTATATATTGTCTTGTTTCATTCTCCCTTTAGTTTAATGAAATAAGGCAGTGTAGACTATAATAAGGTCCCATGCTGTGAACTCTTGGAAGAAACCAAGTGAATGTTCGCTCCAGCACCTGGCACAGTGCTTGGTACATGGTTGGTTTGTACTTAACGAATATTGGTTGAATGAGTGAAGATATTGAAGGATTGATTGCATCATATAATTTATAGCTAGAAGAGATTTTAAGCAGAATTATTAATTTCTGGTACTTAAGCTTCTGAGTTACTTGAAATCAGAGCTGATCTGCCCTTTGTCCCAGCCCACTGCTGCCCTCGGGCTCTGATGTCTCCACTCCCGTCACCTCCCTCCAGAAGTGGGAGAAGGACACCTCTGGACTGTGGGCATTAAACAAGATGAACACATGGCCCATGAATGCGAGCCATTACAGCTGTCAGCCCACCTCCTCTCCACTGTGACTGCAGCTCTCCCTTCAGGGACTGGCTGCCCTTGGGCTCACCCCTGAGCCCAGGCCCTTTCTGTAACTTAACTCTTCTCACATACCAACATCATCCACTGTGACTTGGACCTGTGCTTAGAGGATCATCCCGTTTGAGGAATCCTGAAGTTGGCTAAAAATAGCACCATCTCTTGGCTATTCCAGCATCCTTCTGTTCTGTATGATCTATACTCTAATTTGCATTTAGGAGTTGTGCTGACAAAGGTAAGCTCAGTTTTGTCTCAATTACTAGAAATTCCTCATTAGTAGGGAACAAATTAATGAACTCTTAGCTGTCTTGTTAAAGTAATCATCACTAAGACTTAGTACACTGCTGTCTGGCTTCGAGTGCCCTGACTTCATTTACTGTTATCAAGGCCAAAGACTGGGACGTCCCTGGTGTTCCAGTGGTTAGGACTCGGCACTTTCACTGCCGTGGCCCGGGTTCAGTTCCTGGTCAGGGAACTAAGATCCCACAAGCCACACAGAGTGGCTGGAAAAAAAAATGGCCAAAGACTTCCTAGTCTTTTCTAGTATTGTCACATCCAAAGGCCACTTCCAGGCCTGGCTGTAAGTCCTTCTGTGCAATCAGCCATGCTTTTCTTTTTCCCTAGATCAGTGTTCTCAGAGACCATGTGTGTGAGGTAAAAGAACCCTGGATCCTTTTGGGAGAGAGGAACCTAGGAACCACATGGGAATATGTCAGGAGAGAGAAAGAACCCTCCATTGCGGGGTTGTTTGTTTACAGCAGCTAGTGTGTTACCCTGACTACTATGGACACTGACAGAGACATTCCTGGAAAGGAGGATGTTGATGAGATGGGCATTCAAGGGGGAGAGACATTCCACACTTGGTGGGGCCATAATTCTGCTGTGCCTCTCTTATTCAGCCTTCCCTTACTCTCTTTCACAAACTTCTGTCTGAGAGTTAGCAGCCTGCGTTGACTTCCTCCTGTGACTCCGACTCCCACAGATAAAAAGTGTTGGAGAATGATGTCCCAGGAGGGCCAGCATTGGGCATAGCATGCCCTTCACTAGCTCTTCTGCTGTGACCCCTCCTGCCCATATGAGCATATGGGTGAGAAGCTGGCTGCTCCAGAAGCCTCTTCACCATTGATCCCATCCCTGGTCTCTGCCCAGAGGGCTGGGCTGAGGGATGGAGGTGCGGACCGGCAGAGCACAGGTGTGAGTTGGCCATGATTCCAGGCTAATGAACACTCCGTGGGCCCTTTTGCTGGTTGCCAGCTCTGAGCTTTGTGTGCTGGAAACATCTTGAACAAAATGTCATGAAGAGCATCTCGGCAGTGTCCTGCTGACTGAGGACACAGTGCTGCCGAGCTTGCCATCTGCCCACAGCCTCTCTGAGGTTAATTCTATCAGAGTCTCTGAAGTCCTGGAGCAAGGTGGATGTCAAATGCACTTTCCTTCCTCTAGGAAGGTAATTTTCATTTTCTCAGTTCATTTGGAGCTGCATATCGTTATTGTTTCCAGGTGTGAGAGAGGCGTGGGGAGAGAAGATGGGGGAGTGGGTGGAATGAGGAAGGAGAGGGGCATGGATGCTAATTTTGGCAACTTTTAATTAAACTATAGGCTGGAAAAATTCCATTGTTATTACTGCTCAGCTTTCTGACTGGAGTGGCTTAATGTCTTCTTTATTAGTGTAATAGTCTGAAAGCATTTTCTTTTTTCTCCAGTTGCTAATTTGCTTAGGCAAAGGAAATGCGTCTGATAGCTCTTGGAAGGAAAATATTTTCAAAATTTGCTGAACACAGAGTTTTATACTTTTCCCCTCTGCCCCTCCTGTAATTGCTTTTTGTTTGGGGTGGGAGGAGAGGGGAATTCAGTTCTACACATGAAGGGTGGTTAATGAGACTCTCACTTGGCAAGAGAAATGCAAAGCTGGTCCTCACTGGAAACGTGTTGTAAATGTGGGGCTCCTCCAAGTCCTGTACTGGGTCACCTTCCCTGGGTGGTAGGTCTTAGGGTTCCTCTGACCTTGGGCAGCATTCAGGACCATTCTGGATAAGGAGGGCAGGGTAGTGTCTCTTCCTTATGGAATTACTTAAAGAATTTTTATAACAAAGTCTAGTGGCCAAGACCACAAAGGCATTGGAGTGCAGGCAGCTGTCCAGGTGCCCTTGGATCAGGTAACAAAGGGCTTGTAGACATTTAAAAGTGTGCTTTGAAACATTAATTTCATTGTTTTCACAGCAAGTGAACAAATTAGGCTTTATTTTACTTTTTAAAATCATTTTATAGTCAGAGAAATTGAATTTTATAAAGGAAAAATGGTTCACCCAAGGTTGTCTAGTAAGTAGATTGATGAACAGTCCCTATTTTCTTGGGACTGAGGGAGTTCCTGGGACATGGGACTTTCAATTTTAAAATGGAGTGAGTCGTGGGCAAAATGGGGTGAGTTGGTCACCTTATTAGTAAGTTCAATTCTGGGTCTTGAAATCCGAGGACAGGGTTCTTTCTTGTTCCTCACGGCTGCCCCTGGTATATGCACTGTATTAATTGTGGTGTTACTTGGCTTTATTTAGGCTTTTATTATTTTGCACATGGATACTAACTACCTTACCAGCGAAGTAATATGGCTGACCTAGAGCTGTACAGGAGAATGAACACCCCCAATGTTAACAGTACCGGCTTGTGCCTTTTGAAAAATTGCCTTTAAGAGGTTGCATATTACTCTATTTCTCGAGATGTGTTTGGAAATTCCAAATCTTGCAATTTGTTGCTAGACCCATTTTTAGGGCCATTCAAGAGACTGAGTCTTATTATTTCGCAGTTACATTTTGTGGCAAAATTACCTTTTAGTAATTTGCCTCTTGTTGCACCTCTCTTGCTCTTCTAGTTTTGGCCAAGAATATTTTCTTGCCTGTCTGTCTCTACTAATTGTCATTATACCCTTAGACCAGCTTGTTTCTGTGGTCATGAATCTATAATAGTAGAAAATGTGGTTGATTATAAGTGCAGTTGGTGTTTGACGACCACCAGTATGGTTTTGTGAGTAACGGGAGGAAGTTACCCATCGAATACTGAACGTACCACATGCTAGTATATGGTAGCATTTGGCACATTATTCAAATATAATGTAAAATAAGCAAGGATCCAGAATTTGGTTAATAAAAAGTAAGCATTGTTATTGTGCTGTAAGTGAAACCCCAAGAAGGTTTTAGAAAAGATGTTTAGAAGGAAGTACTAGAGGAGAACCATAGTCACAGGACATACACTCTGGCCATAGACTAGACCTTTGTTATTTAATGAAAAAGTAAGCCAATAGGGAATATCAATTTCTCTTTAAATTTAGTAGAAATATTACAAAAGCCTATTCAAGAAAGCTAAAAAAACAAGGAGCATTAAAAAATAAGGAGCATTAAATACTTTTCCCCCCTAAGAATATTTTATATTTTATCACTTTTTAGCCTTACATTTCTATGTAGCATTAGGTCGAACCAATAGAAGTTGTTTTAGGTCAGAAATGGTTGAGTATTGGCAATTTTATATGGTTCAACCTAACATGACTATTTCTATCTTGCTGAGGGAGAAATGGAATTTATTACCGAGACTGTGAGTTATTGGAAAAACAGGGAATAAAGCCCTTCTGATCTCCAATATAGAGCTTTTTCTGTTTTTCTCCTTTATAGCTGCAGCTCCAGTGGTTCTCACAGAACAAAAACTTGATAAATGTGTGTGATGGTTTTTGAAAAATGGCCACAAATTTGTTGATACTCTTCCCATCAGGAGAGTCTATGTCATTACCTCTTGAATCAGGCAGTCTTATGATTATCTTTTTTTTTTTTTGCAAACAAACAACTTTTTACTGAAGTATAGTTGATTTACAATGTTGTGTTAATTTCAGGTGTTCAGGAAAGTGATTCAGTTATGTATATATACATATATATATATTCTTTTTCAGATTCTTTTCCATTGTAGTTTATTACAAGATATTGAATATAGTTCTCTGTGCTATAAGTAGATCCTTGTTTATCTATTTTATATATAGTAGTGTATATATGTTAATCCCAAACCTCTAAATTATCCCTACCCCCCACCTTCCCCCTTTGGTAACCATACATTTGTTTTCTAAGTCTGTGAGTCTATTCCTCTTTTGTAAATAAGTTCACTTGTATCATCTTTTTAGATTCCACATATAAGTGATATATGATATTTGTCTTTCTCTGTCTGACTTACTTCACTTAGTATGATCATCTCTAGGTCCATCCATGGTGCTGCAAGTGGCATTATTTCATTCTTTTTTATGGCTGAGTAATATTCCATGGTGTATATGTACCACATCTTCTTTATCCATTCCTCTGTCGATAAACATTTAGGTTGCTTCCATATCTTGGCTATTTTAACTTATGATTATCTGGACCAGTGGAAGTGACACTATGTGAACCCCAAGGGTAACTCACAACAGGCCATGCAATTTTTCCCTGGTTCTCTTAGAATGGTCATTCTTGTGCTACTCACTCCCCTGTGCATGCAGTGAGAAGCCCAAGTCACATGGAGAGGCCACATGGGGGTATGACCACACGTTGGTGAACATGTGGAGCCTAGCCTTTAAGTCGTGATGTCCCAGGCACCAAACATGGAGTGAAGGGGCCTCCAGTCTGTCGGCCCCCCAGCTGCTTGAGTCTTCTCAGCTGAGATTCTGGACACCGTGGGGCAGAGATAAGCCATCCCTGCTACGTTCTGCTCAAATTCCTGACACACAGCATTTGCGAGCATAATAAAATGACCATTGTTTTAAGCCACTAAATTTGCAGTGATATGTTATTCGTCAGTAGGTCCCTGAAACAATGTGAAAAGAACATGTACTTCTTGTCTAGGAAGTTGGGCTTCATTCTCAGTTACAAAACTGAGACAGGTGCCCCCATGTCATCTGAGTTCCAACCGACTGCTGTCCCTGCCCATGGAAGCCCATGCTTGCCATTGACCATGCAGGAGCAAAAGCCAGGAGTGTCAAGGTGACACCAGCTCTAATTGGCTTGATGCTCTGAGAAGCCTGAGGAGGGTTTCTGTCTAGTGAGGGAATCCCAGTCTGCAGACACTCAGGTTTGTCAGGAATACTTCTTGAAGGAAAGTGCTCTCAATTGGGTTTGGATGCTGCTGGAATGCAAAAGGATTCTTCACATGTGCATATCTTTTCATTTAAAAATAACTTTAAAATGTATTTTGAAAGGAGCAATGCATATTCATGATAGCATGAATTGAAAATACAGACAAGCCAAAGGAAGAAAGCAAAAGACATCTATAGTCACATCCAGAGGCAAGTGCTGTTACCACCGCCTTTCCTGGGCATAAATCAATCATATGACCTATTTTTATATAACATGATGTAATATGTGATTATTACAGTAAGACTTATAAACATTTAATATGTACATTTTAACATGTGAGATTATACTATCCATATTATTCTATACCTACTTTTTTATTTACATAGTTCCATGCCTGTATATAAAACTCTAATTTATTTATTTGTACTGATTGCATAAGACGCATCACATGATTGTACTGTAATTTATTGCTTCCCCTGGTAATGGATGTTTACACTTCTCCCATACTTAAATTGTACAGATCATGCCGTGTCACCTTCTAAAGACAGTGCTTAAGTGATTAAGGCTGCCTGTTGGTTGAGGCTATTTCTTGTCTTTTGCACATCCTAGGCACATTTCTAATAGAAAATGCTTACCCTTATCCCCTAGGTCTTTCCTCACCCCCCACCCCACCCCAGCACATCTACACACATACACACGAATTCAGTGGGAGGACATGCACACCCATACAGAAATTCCACAAGATGGCTGTGGGATCTTGAGATTAGACATTTTCAGAAGGGAGCAGGCATTTTCGTTCTCAGACTTTGTGCAGGGTTGCAACCAACGTCTGCTCCTCCAAAGAAAGAAATATTTAAAGATGCTGTGGGAAGTAGGTTAGGCTGAACATGAAAGGTTTTTTTTTTTATTCCCTCACTGTTGTATTTGTAAATATCTCCCCTATGACTTTTGCAATTGGGAAATGTCAGCATAAATGTGAAATAAAAATGGTCTGGTCAGCTAGTTGGTTTAGGTTTTCTAAAATGGAGGAAATAAAGTAGAGATTTAAAATGGCATCTACATGGATTAAGCTCTTCATTTTTTTTTTCTTTGTCTTCAAGCAGAAGGTACAAAAGCACTCCCTTGCTTTTTTTGTTAGCTGCAAATCAGTAGAGTAAAGGCTTTTCTTAACATTCTTTGCTTGAGTAAGCCGCAAACCTTTCACAGGACAATAGCAATATTGCTCAGAGGAACACTTGGGATTTGGGATTTCACTATAATGAGAGAAAAGGAGGCTGAGTGGAGTTTGGATTTCTCCTGTTCCTTTCCAGTTCCTTGGTGTATTGCACAGCTTGAAGCATTAACCTTGAACTGGTTGAGTGACTGGTTTTTGCTAAGAGGGCAAGTGTGAAGAACATTGTAGACTGGGGCTAAGCTTAGGTTTTGCTGTCAATCTGAGTTAAGTTAGACTCATTTCCATTGCATTTGAAACATGGACATAATCAAACCTCATTGAACTTAAGTTTTCAATTTTGTATGATGTAGACCACACAGGGTTGTCTTTGTGAGGGAAGTAAGGGGGTAAACATAAAGCAATTGCACATAATAAACACTCACAAATATTGGTTTCCATCTCTGCCTAAGACACCATTTTGTCTGTCATAGTGTGGTGAGCTGGAGAAAATAAAATTTGCTGGAAGTCTCCTGAGAAAGTGAGAGATATCTTTGAGAGAAAGCATTTTTGTAAGAGCTCAGGGTGGTACTAGTTACCTGCCTCCTCCTCTGTCTCGAGGGGCCAGGGTATATTCTAAAAATATTTTGTGTGGTTAATGAAAGAGATTGTTTCGTTGGTTGCTCTAGAGGTGTTGAGAGTGAAACCAGCAGATTCTGGGAAGATGTGTGCACTGTGAGGTAATCCATCTCCATGTGTCACCCCAAGTCTTCAGGAAGCCTCCCCAAATCATGAAATACTTGATTTTGAGTGATGGTTTTCTTTTGGAAATTGGTAAAGGAAATGAGATTGCTGTGGATTTAAAGACACCTAGGGATTCAGAGGCAACAGAAGCAGGAGGAAATGAACTTTCAATTGTGCAGATGTTGTGGAGAGGACTTATGACTATTACAGGCAACGGAATTGGGAGTCAGGACAAGTTTCACTGAGTCTCCCAGTGCCAGGTTGACCTCTGGGTTATCTTTTTTTCTCTTTAAGGTTGTGCATCATTTGTGATTAATGTTTCCATTTACATGTCTTTCGGATATTGGAGCAAGACTGATTTAACCAAATCACAGTGAAATAAAACCCTTGCACCTGAGTCTTCTGCTTTCCAAATAGTTTAAAGAATCCTTTGGCCTGCTAATATTTTTATTGTGTTGTAAAATATTTAGTGGTTTTCCTCACAAATCTTGGTGTCTTAGTCAGAAATAACATAGCTGACATCAGGGCTAGATGTAATCTAAAATTATTGCAAGAAATGTCCTTGTTTGCCCAGAAAGTAATTTCTTTCCATTCTGATCCATTCCACCCCCCCAACCCCCCACCCAGATCTTGGGCTTGTGCTTATCTGCATGCCTCCATTATTATGTATTTTACACTCTACAGCCTGTGTTTAAGGACACAGGCTGTAAGTCAAAAGCTAGAGTTAGATTCCAAAGCTTGGGCATAGACCATCTGGTGTCAGAGCTACAGAACAGATTTCAGGTGGAGACAACCAGTAGGGGAACTATTCTAATAAATATAGGTGGATGGTCAAAGCCTGTGCTTCATCTTGGACTTAAGTGTATATATTCAAGAAACTGCAACCTTTCTCGATATTAACAACTTTATTATGGTAATTATTGGTGAGAAAGAGGATTAGCTTCATGCCTGGCCTTTCATTAGATGTCTAAACATAGACTATTTGTGTAATAAATCCAAAGTGCTCTAGAAAGAATTGTAGGAAAATTTTTCATTTTAAATAACAATAAAACCCATGCATTCAGAGTTACAGCTGATAATAAGGATACAACTAATATTGGATGCAGAATGATAAACTTAGGGCTTGTAATTTCAGAAAAAGCTGCTAGAATAGTAATTGGAATGACTCCTTTCAGTAAGATATTACAAGACCTGCAAGTGCTACTGAATGCTGAAGCTATTAGCCAGAAAAGATTACTTGGGGAAAAAGGAAATGAATACATTTGAGTACCCATAAAGTGCCAGATACTTATATATTGTCTCCTTGGGTACTTATAGTAATTTTGAGATAAAAGTATTATTTTTACAGATAGGACATTGAGGGTAAGAGAGGTTAAGGATTTGACTAATCTCATATGGCAAGTGAATGCAAATGGTGTGTTTTGAATTCAGCCTCTTAGATATATTCCCTTTCCATCAGGTCTCTGGAGGGTAAAATGCATTTGATTCGGAAGGTGTTTTACTTCAGAGCCAAACATAGGAGGTAGAACAGTTATCCATAAAGTCAAGAAATGAAAAGTTTCAACTTCACATTTATTGACAGTTGGCAAATG
The DNA here is from genome assembly GCF_025265405.1 of Mesoplodon densirostris. Classification (NCBI taxonomy): domain Eukaryota; kingdom Metazoa; phylum Chordata; class Mammalia; order Artiodactyla; family Ziphiidae; genus Mesoplodon; species Mesoplodon densirostris. Next base: position 58,804,871 of record NC_082670.1, read on the forward strand.
TCCATCTTCCATTGTTACTCTAGCCTCTTAGAGAGAAAAAAATATGTTTGCGAGTATAGTGAAAAGAATGGGGCTTGTCAAGGTGTTTTCAGACCTACAACTTTGAGAGTAAAGAAGTGAGTTGAGGAGATTGGCTGACTTCTTAGAGGGTTTGCAATGTCAGAACTATGGTGGGCAATCCCAGAAACTAAACTTGTCAGTGCCCCAGATTTGACCAGGCTCAGGGAACTCAGTCATGTTTAGAGGAGACTGTTTATTAATTTACAAACTAAGATTTCATTTCCTTTGACCGTATAGTGGTACTCAAAGAAATTTTTTTGTACTAAGATGATAGATATACAGACTTTGTATTGAAGGTTTATGAGTGAGTAGACGTAGAAGGAATGGTTTGGATGACTATGTGGGTATTTTCTTCAGGCCACACCTGAGAGTAAGTAGACTATGTTTAGTGACCAGAACTCTTATCGGCTAGATAACTACTACTATGACATTCTTGTTCTTTTTTTTCCTGGACTCCTTATAGATCTCTGTCCTTTTTAAGATTTAGTTGTAATTCAACTGTTTAAACAAGTGTCACACAAACATATACTCTAGTCACCTTAATTGGATCCCCACAAAGCCCTGCAGTTCACTGCTCTGAAATTGGAAAACCCAAGACAAGTCTCCCCTATTAATATAAATCTCAGATGTTACACTTATTCCAAGGTTTGATGTTAACTTCCTATAGCCACCCTATATACCAATTAAAAGCATATAAAACCCCTCTGAACAGAACTGATTTAATCTGACCTGACATTCAGCAATGAAATGGAATTCGAAAAATCATTAGCTAGAGATTAGAGTGTAGGGAAAGAAAATATAAGATGAATTGGGGCAAGATTTCTGTAAATCATAATTAATTGAACAAGAAATGAAGTATATAGGAAGGGATAGACATTGCATTTTATTTGGGGCAAGAGAAAACACTAGAAGAAATATTTCCTGGGAGAGAAGCTACAGTTCTGATTATCATTTTCATTAATGATGGCAATACCATGAAAGGTTCATGTGAATTAAGCATTACTGTTTTCAAACATACTTTAAAAGTTTCTTTCAAATCATTCAAGGGTAACACAGCATGCTTAAAGTTCTATTTATCCCAATTATGGTATGTTTCTCTTTACATAATTGAAAGCTATCTAATGAGCACTCACTGTGTAAGAGGTGACTGCTAGGTGATATGAATAAGCAGAAAGGATGATCTTTTCCTTTAAGGAACATTTGCTTTAAATCCCATGATAAAATATTCACACAGGAAAGGGTGTTTGACAACTGAGGGCCATATATGCATTGTGCCTAGCAGATGGCATATCCTGCCATTGGGAAGGATTGTCATAACATCTTGGAGATCAGGTCAGGAGCTGTGTAAGGTAGCGTTAACTCAGGTTAGGGGAGTTAATCAGTGCTGTTTACCTCCTAGAAAAGGTTGGATGTTCCTTTCAGACATGAATCCTCTGTAAAGTCCTCAAGTTTTCCAAGAGGTTATTGTTATTTCCAGTTTGGCTACCTTTTCAGGGTAACAGTTCTACACTTAAAGGGCAGCATAGATGTCTGTGTTCATGTTCTTTCTAGGGGCACATTCTGGAATTTACAGCTGTCCAGTAGTTATTAAAATTACAGTTGAGAAAAAAAAACATCATTAAGGATGATTGCATAAAGAATGTGCAGTTAATTCCTTCTTTTGAAATGCAAACTTCTCCTTCCAGACCCAAGAGAGCTGTGAACCTGGGCTGACTAATAATGGTCCCCCAAAGATTTGCACTCTGGGTGAGTCATGAGTTTTTGGTGGGGAACATTATAAGAAATAGCCTTAGGAAACCCCTTGTTCAGGCTGTGGAGAGTATGTTCTTGAGAATATCTTTTCTAATTTAGTGCAAAGCATAGAGAGAGATTTAAATCCATTCAGCAAGTTATCCAATCAATAGTCTAGGCTGGCTCATCAATGACACCTCCATCTTTGGCCATTTCAACGTTACTTGTCCCTCTGTGGTAGTAGGGGCAGGAGTAGAGAGAGTAATGGAAGCTGAGATCTGCCACTGCTATGAGCTGGTCCCTATTAGGAGAGGGGGCAAATCACCATTAATGAGAAGAGAATTGTCAAGATGGAGAAAATGACTCTAAATGAAATTATTTCCACTTACTGCATTATATGACTTAATTAGCCCAGATCTGCCCTGTTCAATATGGTAGCCACTAGCCACATGTGGCTATTTACATTTGCATCCAAATTAATCCAAATTTAGTAAAATTAAAAATCCAATTCCAATTCCTTGGTTGTACTAGTATCATTTCCAGTGCTCAATAACCACATGTGGCTACTTGGCTACTATAATGGACAACACAGATATAGAAAATTTCCTTTATCGCAGAGCATTCTATTGGATAGCACTGGTCTAGAGCATAAGAAGGAGAGAATGACCCAAGCAATGAAGTCAATGGTCTATTCTCCAGAGTAATGTATCAGGATGTTTTCTATCTTTTTATTGCTTTACTTACCCCATTACATTATTAATATGTTACATTATTATTATATTATCTTTGACTGAGTTGGTAGAAATGGATCACGCTTACTCAGTTATTTTAGAATAAGGGAGATTTTCCCTATTAGCCAAATGTATGGATTCGTATTTGTGTGTATGTTTATCTATCAGCCCTATCTATCAATCAATCATCTATCATCTAGGTAGCTAGCTATCATCTATCATCTGTATTCTTTGCTTCTTTCTCTTATTGGCTTTATAGAATATCCAAATTTAGTACATCAGCATAGATTCTGTTATGAACTGTGGAAAAATTCTGACTGGGAAAGTTGATTGAAATTAATGATTTAGAGAGTCTTTCGAATAATTTGTAGATTTCAAATTTTTCTCTGTACCTGCTTCCTATTATCACAGATAAACAAGAGTTAGGTGTAGTTTTTGTTAGTAAGAAAAGAGAGAGTCTGACAGACAGATGGAGAGGGACAAAGGAAGGGACAGATAGAGAGATGAACAGATGAATAAAGGGAGAGACATTTATTGTGTCCTGTGAGCCTGTTACTTGGTGAGGTTATTCTCTTGTTCTTAAAATAACCCATTGAAGTAGATTTCACCTTGATTTTATAGGTGAGAAAACAGGTTCAGCGAGGGATTTCACTTGCTCAGGGTTCAGAGAACTAGAAGATGGTAGTGGTGACATTCAAACTCACACTGTCTTACTCGAAGGACCCGCATTTTCCCTTCTATCAGGTGCTAAGCCATTATTTCTTTTCTGAGAGCTGACAGCTTACCCTCCATCTCTTTCTGTTGTTTTATGTTTTCTTTTATCTCTTATCTTTCCTTCAAACTTTTTTATCTGAGGAATTTTTGTTCTCTTTACTTGAAAATAAAGAGCAATGTGTCTGAAAGATTTTCCCCTTGCTTTCCGGAGTAATTCTTTTTCTGAATTTTATTATACCTGCTTTTTGCTCTTATAGCTCTTCCAGTTTTTACTGGAATATTAAGCATGGGCCCATGCTGCCTCATTAGTAATGATTACTCATCTTTCCATGGGGGTAATTTTGTTTGGGTCTTTGATTTGCTCATTTAAAATGTGCAGGGTTGGGGAGAGGTGTGAACTAAGGCTACAAGCTACTTAAGTTTGGTTATTTTGCATCCAAACTCCTCACTAAATCTGCTACATTCTCTGTTCTCATGGGGACATCTTTCAAATTTTGGCATTCTGCTCTTCAAGCTAAGCAGAAGTGTAGTTTGACTTTTTGTGAGGCTAAATATATCACCACTTTCTTGTGATTTGATGTGAACAACATATACATGTACAGTTAAACAAATAATATAATGAAAATAAAATGCCCATTACCCAATTTAAATAATTCAGTTGTTCAAACAGCAATTCCATGGAGTGGGGGAAGCTGAACTATTAGCCCAATTTTCAGGTGGTGTTAAGATAAAGAAAAAAGGAATAAGCTGCAAGAGCAGTTGCAGCTGCATTGATAATATATGGACAGGTACTTTCTGGGTGTTTGCATGGAATACATCATTTACTTCTTACCCCTGGGAGCAGGTGTTGCTACATGCATTTTTCTTTTTTTCACATTCACGAGAGAAGAATCTCTTTTTTGTTGTTGTTATGCATATTTCTTTTTTTAAAATAGATCTTTATTGGAGTATAATGGCTTCACAATACTGTGTTAGTTTCTGTTGTACAACAAAGTGAATCAGTCACATGCATACGTATATCCCCATATCCCCTCCCTCTTGAGCCTGCCTCCCACCCTCCCTATCCCACATCTCTAGGTCATCGCAAAGCACCAAGCTGATCTCCCTGTGCTATGCTGCTGTTTCCCACTAGCTAACTATCTTACATTTGGTAGTGTATATATGTCAGTGCTACTCTCACTTTGCCCCAGCTTCTCCCTCCCCACTCCATGTCAGGTCCATTCTCTATGTCTATGTCTTTATTCCTTTACTGGCACTAGGTTCATCAGTACCATTTTTTTTTAGGTTCCATATATATGTTTTAGCATATGGTATTTGTTTTTCTCTTTCTGATTTACTTCACTCTGTAAGACAGACTCTAGGTCCATCCACCTCACTACAAATAACTCAATTTCGTTTCTTTTTATGGCTGAGTAATATTCCATTGTATATATGTGCCACATCTTTTTTATCCATTCATCTGTCAGTGGACACTTAGGTTGCTTCCATGTCCTGGCTATTGTAAATAGTGCTGCAATGAACATTGTGGTACATGACTCTTTTTGAATTATGGTTTTCTCAGGGTATATGCCCAGTAGTGGGATTGCTGGGTCATACGGTAGTTCTATTTTTAGCTTTTTAAGGACCCTCCATACTGTTTTTGATAGTGGTTGTATCAATTTACATTCCTACTAACAGTGTAGGAGGGTTCCGTTTTCACCACACTCTCTCCAGCATTTATTGTTTCTAGCTTTTTTGATAATGGCCATTCTGACTGGCATGAGGTGATACCTCATTGTAGTTTTGATTTGCATTTCTCTAATAATTAGTGATGTTGAGCATCTTTTCATGTGTTCGTTGGCCATCTGTGTGTCTTCTTTGGAGAAATGTCTATTTAGGTCTTCCACCCATTTGTTGATTGGGTTGTTTGTGGGTTTTTTTTTTTTTTTTTTTTTTTTTTGCGGTACACGGGCCTCTCACTGCTGTGGCCTCTCTCATTGCGGAGCACAGGCTCCGGACGCGCAGGCTCAGCGGCCATGGCTCACGGGCCCAGCAGCTCCGCAGCATGTGGGATCTTCCTGGACCGGGGCACGAACCTGCGTCCCCTGCATCGGCAGGCAGACTCTCAACCACTGCACCACCAGGGAAGCCCTGTTTGTGTTTTTGATATTGAGGTGTATGAGCTGCTTGTATATTTTGGAGATTAATCCTTTGTCAGTTGTTTCATTTGCAAATATTTTCTCCCATTCTGCGGGTTGTATTTTTGTCTCGTTTATGCCTTCCTTTGCTGTGCAAAGGCTTTTAAGTTTAATTAAGTCCCACTTCTTTATTTTTGTTTTTATTTCCATTACTCTAGGAGGTGGGTCAAAAAGATCTTGCTGTTGTTTATGTCAAAGAGTGTTTTTCCTATGTATTCCTCTAAGAGTTTTATAGTGTCTGGTCTTACATTTAAGTCTTTAATCCATTTGGAGTTTATTTTTGTGTATGGTGTTAGGGAATGTTCTAATTTCATTCTTTTACATGTAGCTGTCCAGTTTTCCCAGCACCACTTATTGAAGAGGCTGTCTTTTCTCCATTGTATGTTCTTGCCTCCTTTGTCATAAATTAGGTGACCATATGTGCATGGGTTTATCTCTAGGCTTTCTATCCTGTACCATTGATCTATATTTTTGTTTTTGTGCCAGTACCAGACTGTCTTGATTACTGCAGCTTTGTAGTACAGTTTGAAGTTGGGGAGCCTGATTCCTCCAGCTCTGCTTTTCTTTCTCAAGATTGCTTTGGCTATTCGGGGTCTTTTGTGTTTCCCTATGAATTGTAAAACTTTTTGTTCTAATTCTGTGAAGAATGCCATTGGTAGTTTGATAGGGATTGCATTGAATCTGTAGATTGCTTTGGGTAGTATAGTCATTTTGACAATATTGATTCTTCCAATTCAAGAACATGGTATATTTCTCTACCTGTTTGTCATCTTTGATTTCTTTCATCAGTGTTTTATAGTTTTCTGAGTATAAGTCTTTTGCCTCCTTAGGTAGGTTTATTTCTCAGTATTTTATTCCTTTTCTTGGCGATGGTAAATGGGATTATTTCCTTAATTTCTCTTTCTGATTTTTCCTTGTTAGTGTATAGGAATGCCAGAGATTTCTGTGCATTAATTTTGTATCCTGCAACCTTACCAAATTCATTGATATGCTCTAGTAGTTTTCTGGTGGCATCTTCAGGATTTTCTATGTATAATATCATGTCATCTGTAAGCAGTGACAGTTTTACTTCTTCTTTTCCAATTTGTATTCCTTTATTTCTTTTTCTTCTCTGATTGCCATGTTTAGGACTTCCAAAACTATGCTGAATAAGAGTGGCAAGAGTGGACATCCTTGTCTTGTCCCTGATCCTCGTGGAAATGCTTTCCGTTTTTCACCATTGAGTATGATGTTTGCTGTGGGTTTGTCATATATGGTCTTTATTATGTTGAGGTAGGTTCCCTCTATGCCCATTTTCTGGAGAGTTTTTATCATAAATGGGTGTTGAATTTTGTCAGAAGCTTTTTTGGCATCTATTGAGATGATCATATGGTTTTTATACTTCAGTCTGTTGATATGGCATATCACATTGATTGATTTGCGTGTATGGAAGAATCCTTGCATCCCTGGGATAAATCCTACTTGATCATGGTGTATGATCCTTTTAGTATGTTGTTGGATTCTGTTTGCTAGTATTTTGTTCAGGATTTTTGCATCTATGTTCATCAGTGATATTGGTCTGTAATGTTGTTTTTTTGGTGGTATCTTTTTCTGGTTTTGGTATCATGGTGATGATGGCTTCGTAGAATGAATTTGGGAGTGTTCCTCCCTCTGCAATTTTTTGGAACAGTTTGAGAAGGATAGGTGTTAGCTCTTCTCTAAATGCTTGATAGAATTCACCTTGAAGCCATCTGGTTCTGGGCTTTTGTTTGTTGGAAGATTTTTAATTACAGTTTCAATTTCATTACTTGTGATAGGTCTGTTTATATTTTCTAAATCTTCCTGGTTCAGTCTTGGAAAATTGTGCCTTTCCGAGAATTAGTCCATTTCTTGGTGGTTGTCCATTTTATTGACATATAGTTGTTTGTAGTTGTCTCTTATAATCCTTTGTATTTCTTCAGTGTCAGTTGTGATTTCTCCATTTTCTTTTCAAATTTTATTGATTTGCGTCCTCTCTCTTTTTTTCTTGATGAGTCTGGCTAAGGGTTTGTTAATTTTGTTTATCTTCTCACAGAACTAGCTTTTAGTTTTATTGATCTTTGCTATTGTTTTCTTCGTTTCTGTTTCATTTATTTCTGCTCTGATCTTTATGATTTCTTTCTGTCTAGTGACTTCGGGTTTTCTTTGTTCTTCTCTCTCTAGTTGCTTTAGATGTAGGGTTAGATTGTTTATTTGAGATTTTTCTTGTTTCTTGAGATGAGATTGAATTGATATAAACTTCTCTCTTAGAACTGCTTTTGCTGCATCCCATAGGTTTTGTGTTGTTGGTTTTCATTGTCATTTGTTTCTATGTATTTTAAAATTTCTTCTGTGATTTCTTCATTGATCTCTTGGTTATTTAGTAGCACCCTGTTTAGCCTCCATGTGTTGTGTGGTTTTTACAGTTCTTTTCCCTGTCATTGATTGCCAGCCTCATAGCGTTTTGGTCAGAAAAGATGCTTGATACGATTTCAGTTTTCTCAAATATTCCAAGGCTTGATTTGTGACCCAAGATGTGATCTCTCCTGGAGAGTGTTCCATGTGCACTTGAGAAGAAAGTGTATTCTGCCACTTTTGGTTGGAATGTTCTATAAATATCAATTGAATATATCTGGTCTACTGTGTCATTTAAACCTGTGTTTCCATATTTATTTTCTGTTTGGATGATATGTCAGTTGGTGTAAGTGGGGTGTTAAAGTCCCCTACTATTTTTTTTAACATTGTTATTGGAGTATAATTGCTTTACAATGGTGTGTTAGTTTCTGCTTTATAACAAAGTGAATCAGTTATACATATACATATGTTCCCATATCTCTTCCCTCTTGCGTCTCCCTCCCTCCCACCCTCCCTATCCCACCCCTCTAGGTGGTCACAAAGCACCGAGCTGATCTCCCTGTGCTATGTGGCTGCTTCCCACTAGCTACCTATTTTACGTTTGGTAATGTATATATGTCCAGGCCACTCTCTCACTTTGTCACAGCTTACCCTTCCCCCTCTCCATATCCTCAAGTCCATTCTCTAGTAGGTCTCTGTCTTTATTCCCATCTTACCCCTAGGTTCTTCATGACCTTTTTTTTTTCTCTTAGATTCCATATATATGTGTTAGCATGCAGTATTTGTTTTTCTCTTTCTGACTTACTTCACTCTGTATGACAGACTCTAGGTCCATCCACCTCACTACAAATAACCCAATTTCATTTCTTTTTATGGCTGAGTAATATTCCATTGTATATATGTGCCACATCTTCTTTATCCATTCATCTGTTGATGGATACTTAGGTTGCTTCCATGTCCTAGCTATTGTAAATAGAGCTGCAATGAACATTTTGGTACATGACTCTTTTTGAATTATGGTTTTCTCAGGGTATATGCCCAGTAGTGGGATTGCTGGGTCGTATGGTAGTTCTATTTGTAGTTTTTTAAGGAACCTCCATACTGTTCTCCATAGTGGCTGTATGAAAGTCCCCTACTATTGGGCTTCCCTGGTGGCACAGTGGTTGAGAGTCTGCCTGCCGATGCAGGGGACACGGGTTCGTGCCCCGGTCCGGGAAGATCCCACATGCCGTGGAGCGGCTGGGCCTGTGAGCCATGGCCACTGAGCCTGTGCATCTGGAGCCTGTGCTCCGCAACGGGAGAGGCCACAACAGTGAGAGTCCCGTGTACTGCAAAAAAAAAAAAAAAAAAGAAAGTCCCCTACTATTATTGTGTTACTGTCAGTTTCCCCTTTCATGGTTGTTAGCATTTGCCTTATGTATTGAGGTGTTCCTATGTTGGGTGCATAAACATTTATAATTGTTATATCTTCTTCTTGGATTGATCCCTTGATCATTATGTAGTGTCCTTCCTTATCCCTTATAACAGTCTTTATTTTAAAGTGTATTTTATCTGATACAAGTATTGCTACTCCAGCTTTCCTTTTTTTTTTTTTTTTTGTGGTACGTGGGCCTCTCACTGTTGTGGCCTCTCCCGTTGTGGAGCATAGGCTCCGGACGCACAGGCTCAGCGGCCATGGCTCACGGGCCTAGCTGCTCTGTGGCATGTGGGATCTTCCTGGACTGGGGCATGAACCTGTGTCCCCTGCATCGGCAGGTGGATTCTCAACCACTGCACCACCAGGGAAGCCCCACTCCAGCTTTCTTTTGATTTCTATTGGGATGGAATATCTTTTTCCATCCCTTTACTTTCAGTCTGTATGTGTCCCTGGGTCTGAAGTGGGTCTCTTGTAGACAGCATATATATGGGTCTTATTTTTGTATCCATTCAGCCAGTCTGTGTCGTTTGGTTGGGGCATTTAATCCATTTACATTCAAGGTTATTATCGATAACGTATGTTCCTATTACCATTTTCTTAATTGTTTTGGGTTTGTTTTTGTGGGTCTTTTTCTTCTCTTGTGTTTGTCACCTAGAGAAGTTTCTTTAGCATTTGTTTTAAAGCTGGTTTGGTGGTGCTGAATTGTCTTAGCTTTTGTTTGTCTAAAAAGCTTTTGATTTCTCTGTTGAATCCTACTGAGATCCTTGCTGGGTAGAGTAATTTTGGTTATAGGTTTTCCTCTTTCATCACTTTAAGTATATCCTGCCACTACCTTCTGGCCTGCAGAGTTTCTGCTGAAAAATCAGCTGATAATGTTATGGGGATTCTTTATTATGTTACTTATTGTTTTTTCCTTGCTGCTTTTAATATTTTTTTCTTTGAATTTAATTTTTTTTGTTTGATTTATATGTGTCTTGGTGTGTTTCTCCTAGGGTTTATCCTGTATGGAACTCTCTGTGCTTCCTGGACTTGGGTGAGTATTTCCTTTCCCATGTTAGGGAAGTTTTCCATTATCATCTCTTCAAATATTTTCTCAGACCCTTTCTTTTTCTCTTCTTCTTCTGGGACCCCTGTAATTCGAATGTTGGTGCATTTAGTGTTGTCCCAGAGGTCTCTGAGATTGTCTTCAATTCTTTTCATTGTTTTTCTATATTCTGCTCCTCGGCAGATATTTCCACCATTTTGTCTCTTAGCTCACTTATTTGTTCTTAAGCCTTAGTTATTCTGTTATTGATTCCTTCTAGTGTATTTTACATTTCAGTTATTGTGTTGTTCATCTCTGTTTGTTTGTTCTTTAGTTCTTCTAGATCTTTGTTAAACATTTGTTGTATTTTCTCAATCCATGCCTCCATTATATTTCTGAGATTCTTGATCATCTTTACTATCATTACTCTGAATTCTTTTTTCAGTAGATTGTCTACTTCGTCTTCATTCATTTGGTCTTGCAGGTTTTTACCTTGCTCCTTCATCTGTGACATATATTTTTGCAGTCTCATTTTTTTTCTTTTTTTTATGAGTGGGATTGTGTTCCTGTCTTACTGGTTGTTTGGCCTGAGGCTTCCAGCACTGCAGTTTGTAGGCTGTTGGGTAGAGCTGGGTCTTGGTGCTGAGGTGAAGACCTCTGGGAAATCTCACTCTAAAGAATATTCCTTGGGGTCTGAGGTTCTCTGTTAGTCCAGTGGTTTGTACTTGGAGCTGCCACCGCAGGAGCTTCAGCCCGGCCCCTGGCTCATGAACCAAGATCCTGCAAGCCATGCGGGGAAGCAAAAAAAAAAAAAAAAAAAAAAAGGAGAACAATATAACAAAGTAAAAAATAAAATTAGACTAGGAAACTAACAGCTATGTTAGAAAAAAAATAAAAATATAGATGAAACAACAACCGGAAGGTAAAACACCACAATAGTAAAAAGGAGGAGGAGAAAAAAAGAAAAGGTGGAAAAGGCTTTTGCTATGGAGGGCGGGGCCTATGCAGAGGTGAGGTTTGGGCAGTGGGTGGGGCCTATGCTTATAACCCACAGAGCTGGAACAGGTGGGGGTGTGGGGCTTTGTGGGGGTGGGGCTTAGGCTCAACAGAAAAGAAGAGGCCCAGGTGTGCCTCCTGCCTCTGGTCTCAGAGGGCAGGGGACCCCACCTGGGAGCCCAGCAGGCTTCCTGGGCTCGAGTGCGTTGGGCAAACGCCCTCCTCTTCTGCTCTTCCTGTCCTGGAGGGCCCCTCCCGCCTGCCTCTCCTGATCTCCCTGGCCTCGCTCCTATGTCCCGGGGACCCACACAGCCTGGAGTGGGCTTTCAGAGGGCAGGGGATCAGCCTGGGAGCTTAGCAGGCTCCCTGGGTTCCAGTGGGTGGAGCAAACACCCTCTGCTCCTCTCCTGCTCCTCCCATCCCCTCCCACTTGCGTCTCCTGATCTCCTCAGCCTCCCTCCTATGTCTCCTAACTCAGGACTAACTCAGCCCGGAGGGAACTTCTGAGGGCATAGGACCCAGCCTGAGAGCTGGGCTGACTTCCCCAGCGGATTGGGCAGGGGAAATGCTGAGCCTGATCCCGGCTGATTTGAGCCCCCAAGGGGGGCTCTCCATGTCCCTCCAGGCATGGAAACCCCTCCCCCCTCTCAGCCACCCCTCAGGGGCACTGGTCCTGTCCGGCCTCCACTTCTCCTTTCCCCCTCAGTCCCCCTACATCCTACTGGTTCACTTGGGGGTTCTTCCCGTCTCCTTGGGCATCAGGGTCCCCCACCAGTGTCCATCAGATGCCCTAGTTGTGGGGAGATGTGAACTCTGAGTCTTCCTACACCGCCATCTTGACTCCTCTGAAGAATCTGTTTTGTTCACTACATGCATTTAACAGTTGAGGAAATTGAGGTTCAGAGACATTAAATAACTTGTCCAAGGTCATTTAGCAAGTAGGTGGTGGAGCTAGAACTTGATTCTGGTTTTTCATTTATGTTAGTGAGGGGTTTGGGAAGAGAGCTTCACTCATTAGAATCTCACTCTGTTATTACAACAGTTTATAAATGCTGGATCAAGAGTGCTGTGGAAATTATGCAAATATTACAGAATAGGAATAATTAGATGATAACAGAGAAAGGCTCTGGCTAAAAACATTGAGCATAAGAACGGTGTTGCATTTCCTAAATAAAAATGCTTCTCTTGAGGCAGGGGACCTGGATATAGAGGGGTTAGGTGTTCTCATGAGTGAAAGAGATGTCCTTGGTGGGAGCTGGGGGCTCTCAGTCCTGACTGTACCCAACTGAGTGATTAAATACTGCAGGTATCTCTATGGAACTTTCATTCTCAAGTTCTGTGAGATCCCTCATTACCCACTAGACTGCCCATGAGATGTTCAGACTGTCCCACAACCACAGAGAGTTCTTCTACTTTTAAGGCAGTGGTTTTAACCTGGTTGAGTTGTCCTCTGGGGGAAATTTGACAATATCTAGAGATACTTTTAATTGTCACAACTGGAGAGGGTGCTACTGGCATGTAGTGAGTAAGTGCCAAGGATGCTGCTAAACATCCTACAATGCACAGGACAGCTCCCTACAGTAAAGAATTATCAGCCTCAACTTGTCAGTAGTGACAAGGCTGAGAAATCTTGCTTTAAGATAAACAAGCGAACAGAGAGCAGACCTTTAGTTCTCCAGGTCTTGAAGGCAACAATGTGTATAAGAGGGTGAGGTTTGGCCAGAGAGAGGAGCAATGAAGACACTAGGAAATCTTCAATATCTGAGTTCACTTAGGTTGGCTCCTAAAGGGAAGTTAAGGAATTTACATTAAGGCTTTGAAATTCAAGCTCATATTTTCTGATTCCCAATCCAATGATTTCCATAGTTCCCTCATCTTAATTTAGCAAGTGTCCAGTACAGTATCATAAAAGATTTCTCTTGCAAAAAGTATTTTGTTAGAAAATAACTAAAATGGAGTTTAAAAATATAAACAAGTTTGTTAGTGATGAACATTTTTAAAAATGAAGCGTTTTCAGTGAAAGTGCATTAAGGTTAAAGTTCCAAATCTCAACTTTTTATAATTTTTGAAAAAAATTACCTTTGGCAAAATGGTACATATGTGTGAATGTCTATATAAAAGTCTCAAATATAATTTACTTCCATCAGTTGGTGGGAAAATTGCTCTTTGTTAGAACAAATATTGGTCTTGATGTGATGCATTAAAGGAGGAAAGTAAGATAACATCGATTTACAAAATGTTGGGGAAATTGTTAGAGGGATCTGGAACTTCAAGTGTACAGTCCAATTTTGTTAAATTAGTTTTATTTTTTTATGACCCAAGTTTATTTTTATTTATTTAAAATATTTTTGTTTATTAAAAACAATAAAGAAGGTAAAGAGTGAAAATTCCTCCTTAATTTCTTTCCATTTTCCCAGTTCCTCACCTTTTTCCTCAAAGAAACTATTAGTTTCTTCTGTTCTCATCCAGAATTTCCTTGTACATATTTAAGTAAATAAAAGCATGCCTTGCCTTTTTTTACATGTAGACTTGTCTTACATACAATGTTCTTTATCTTATTTTCTCATTTAACAACGTATCTGAGTGATGTTTCCATATTAGTACATAGAGAACTTTCTCTTTTTTTGTGTGTTTTCACTACTACAGGATTTTCCGTTGTTAGAGTGAGTCATAATCTACTTAACTAAATACCACTGAAGGGCATTTGTTGTTCCCAAACCTATATTACCAACTTTACACATATGCCAACTCACACATTGTTCAGGTATGTCTGTGAGATAGTTTTTGAGAAGAGGAATATGAGGGGTAAAGTGTATATGTATTTTTATTTTTATTTATTTATTTATTTGGCTGCATTGGTTTTTCATTTCTGCGTGTGGGCTTTCTCTAGTTGCGGTGAGCAGGGGCTACTCTTCATTGTGGTGCGAGGGCTTCTCATTTCAATGGCTTCTCTTGTGGAGCACAGGCTCTAGGTGCACGGGCTTCAGTAGTTGCAGCATGTGGTCTCAGTATTTGCGGCATACGGGCTTCAGTAGTTACGGTGTGTGGGCTCAGTAGTTGTGGCATGTGGGCTCAGTAGTTGTGGCTCGCGGGCTTTAGAGCTCAGGCTCAGTAGTTGTGGCGCATTGGCTTAGCTGCTCTGCGACATGTGGGAATCTTCCCGGACCAAGGATTGAACCCATGTCCCGTGCATTGGCAGGTAGATTCTTAACCACTGCACCACCAGGGAAATCCCTGTTTTTATTTTTGAAATACACTGTGTCATTGTTCAACAAAGGTGTTACATTCCCACCAGTGATAGACAAGAGAGGTTGTTCCCATATAGACTCATTAATAAGCATATGCTATTAAAATTCTGGGTTTTTGCTAATAGAAATGAGTTCATGTTTAGACGCTTAGAACTATTTGTATTTCCATTTTTGTGAATTGCCTGTTCATGTTATTTGCCCATTTTTCTACTGGGTTGTGATCTTTTTCACGATTATTTCTAGGAGCTTCTTATTATGCTAAGAATTCATATCCATGAAATATGTTGCATATATATATTTCCCGGGTTTTCAGTTGTTTTTGCAATCATATGATGTATTTTGCCATTCAGAAGGTTTAAAAATAACTTTATAGACAAATTTATTACTTGTTTTATGGCTTTTGGATTTTGAACATAATTAGGACGATCTTTCACTCACTGAGATTATAAGGGAATTCTCCTTTGTTTTATTTTAGCACTTTTCTGTTTTCCTTTTTAAATTTAGATGTCTGCTCCATTTGGATTTTAACTGGTATGATTTGGGTTATAGCTCCAATTTCATTTTTTCCTTCCAAAAGGCTACTAAGTTGACTATTGAGTAGTCTGTCTTTCTCCCACTGATATGATTTGGCAGTTTTGTCAGATATGTTTTCGTTTCCTTTTTGTGTAATCTTTGAGGTTTTTGTACCAATGTTATATTTACTTCATAATTTGTATGTTTTCTTTTCTATGTTCTGAAACATTTAATGGTGGATTTCTACTGTTCAAAGTTTTAGTATACTTCCACTGTGAAATAGTTAGGGACTGGTGCTTTGTTAAAAGGTAACTCTTTGGTAACTTTTATATTTCTTCTGTGGAAATCAATGTGTTTAAATTTTCTATTTTTTTTTCCTGGGATCAGTTTTTGTAAATTCTATTTCCCTTGAAAATTATTTATCTTATCTAGATTTTCAAGTTTATTTGTATGGAATTTGGCAAAGCACTCTCTATGATTCTTTAGTTTTCTGTGCATCTTGTCATTTTTTTCCTTTCTGTATTTGGCATCCTTTTTAAAAAACATAAGATAGAAGGAATTCCCTGGTGGTCCAGTGGTTAGGACTCTGCACTTTCACTGCTGAGGGCCCGGATTGAATCCCTGCCCAGAGAACTAAGATCTCACAAGCCACACAGTGTGGCCAAACAAACAAACAAAAACATAAGATAGAGAATTATATATATTTTAAGTATTCCTCCCTACACCCTGCAAAAATCATATTTTACTTTATTGGTTCAATTATCTTCCTAGTTTTTAATTCATTAATTTCTGTTATTACCTTTATTAATTTCTTTCCTTTAGTTTATTTTACTGTCATATAAAAATGGAATGTATAATTATTTTATTCTTATCTTAGTTGAATAGGTGATTAAGTTTATTAATTCTCTGAAAACTGTTTTAGCTGACTTTTATAAGTTCTATGTTTTTTGTCATCCATGCTTTCTAGAAATTCTGAGATTTCAGTTTAATTCTCTTTGATTCAAGAGTTGTTTAAGGGAAAAATTTTTAACTTTTAGGAGTAGAAGGACCCTTTTGTTTTCTCCTTTTGTAATTAGATTCTAGTTTTAGTCCATCATGATTGGAAAACCTCCCTGTCCTATTTTTACATTTTGGAATCTATTGAAGTTTTATTTGTGGCCTAATACATGGTCAAACTTCATGACTATTCCATGGGAACTGATATAAAATGCATTTGTTATTTTAGGGTAATGAATTTGATATATATCAATCAGGACTATAGGCAGACCTCATTTTATTGCACTTTGCTTTATTGCACTTCATAGATGCTGCATTATTTCCCCCCAAATTAAGCTTGCGGCAACCCTGTGTCAAGTGAGTCTATTGGTGCCATTTTTCCAATAACATTTGCTCACTTCTTGTCTCTGCATCATATTTTGGTAATTCTTACAATATTTCAAATTTTTCATTACTATTTTGTTTTTTTATGGTAATCTGTGATTAGTGATCTTTTTTGTTTGTTTTTGTTTTTTGGCGGTACGTGGGCCTCTCACTGTTGTGCCCTCTCCCGTTGCGGAGCCCAGTCTCCGGATGCACAGGCTCAGCGGCCATGGCTCACGGGCCCAGCCGCTCCATGGCATGTGGGATCTTCCCGGACCGGGGCACGAACCCGTGTCCTCTGCATCAGCAGGTGGACTCTCAACCACTGCGCCACCAGGGAAGCCCCTATGATCAGTGATCTTTGATGTTACTATTGCCATTGTTTTGGGATGCCATGAACCATTCCCATATAAGGTGATGAACTTAATCGATAAATGTTGTGTGTGTTCTGACTGCTCCACTGACCAGCCATTCCCCATCTCTCTCCCTCTCCTCAGGCCTCCCTATTCCCTGAGACAACAATGTTGAGATTAGGCCAGTTAATAACCCTACAATGGCCTCTTAAGTGTTCAAGTGAAAGGAAGAGTCATATGTCTCTCAGTTTAAATCGAACGCTAGAAATGATTAAGCTTAGTGAGGAAGGCATGTTAAAAGCCCAGACAAACAAAAAGCTAGGCCTCTTGCACCAAACAGCCAAGCTGTGAAGGCAAAGGAAAAGTTCTTGAAAGAAATTAAAAATGCTACTCCAGTGATCACATGAATAATAAAGCAAAACAGCCTTATTGCTGATATGGAGAAAGTTTTAGGGGTTTGGATAGAAGATCCAACTAGCCACAACATTCCCTTAGGCCAAATCCTAATCCAGAGCCAGGCCCTAACTCTCCTTAGTTCAGTGAAGGCTGAGAAAGGTGAGGAAGCCACAGAAGAAAAGTTTGAAGCTAACAGAGGTTGGTTCATGAGGTTTAAGGAAAGATGCCATGTCCATAACATAAAAGTATGAGGTGAAGCAGCTGATGTGGAAGCTGCAGCAAATTACTCAGAAGGTCTAGCTAAGATAATTCATGAAGATGGCTGTACTAAACAACAAAATTTTAGTGTAGACAAAACAGCCTTCTACTAGAAGAAGATGCTATCTAGGACTTTCATAGCTAGAGAGGAGAAGTCAATGCCTGGCTTCCAAGCTTCCAAGGACAGGTGATTCTCTTGATAGGGGCTAATGCGCTGGTGATGTGAAGTTGAAGCCAATGTGCATTGACTATTCCAAAAATCCTAGGGCCCTTAAAAATTGTACTTAATCTACCCTGCCTGTGCTCTCTAAATGGAACAACAAAGCCTGGATGAGAGCACATCTGTTTACAACATGATTTACTGAATAGTTTAAACCCACTGTTGAGACCTACTGCTCAGAAAAAAAATACTCCTTTCAAAATATTACTGCTCCTTGACAATGCATCTGGTCACCCAAGAGTGCTGATGGAGACGTACAACGAGATTCATGTTTTCATGCCTGCTAACATAATATCCATTCTGCAGCCCATGGATCAAGGAGTCATTTTGAATTTCAAAGCTTATTATTTAAGAAATACATTTCATGAGGCTATAGCTGTCATAGATAGTGATTCCTCTGATGGATCTGGGCAAAGAAAATCGAAAACCTTTTGGAAAGGCTTCACCATTCTAGCTGCCATGAAGAACATTTGTGAGAAGAGGTCAAAATATCAACATTAACAGGAGTTTAGAAGAAGTTGATTCCAGCCCTCATGGATGACCTTGAGGGGTTCAAGACTTCAGTGGAGAAGTCACTGCAGATGTGGTGGAAATAGCAAGAGAGCTAGAATTAGAAGTGGAGCCTGAAGATGGGACTGAATTGCTGCATCTCATGATAAAACTTGAACAGAAGAGAGGTCGCTTCTTATGGATGAGCAAAGAAAGTGGTTCCTTGAGATGGAGTCTGCTCCTGGTGAAGATGCTGTGAAGGTTGTTGAAATGACAACAAAGGGTATAGAATATTACATAAACTTAGTTGATAAGGCAGCACAGGGTTTGAGAGGATTGACTCCAGTTTTGAAAGAAGTTCTATTGTGGGTCAAATGCTATCAAACAGCACTGCCGAGAAATCGTTCATGAAAGGCAGAGTCAGTCGATGCGGCAAACTTCATTGTTGTCTCATTTTAAGAGACTGCCACAGCCTCCCTGACCTCTAGCAACCACCACTCTGATCAGTCAGCAGCCATCGACTTTGAGGCAAGACCGTCCACCAGCAAAAAGATCACAATTCGCTGAAGACTCAGACGATGGTTAGCATTTTTAAGAAATAAAGTATTTCTAAATTATGTACTTTTTTTAGACATAATGCTATTGCACATTTAATAGACTACAGAATAGTGTAAATATAACTTTTATATGTACTGGGCAATCAAAAATTCTTGTGACTTGCTTTATTGCAATATTCATTTTATTGCAGTGGTCTGGAACTGAACCCACAATATCTCCAAGGTATGCCTGTACTTCATCAGCTTTGTTATTTAGATTTTCTATATCTTTGCCTCTTGTTACACTTTTTTGGTCTACTTAACTGTCAAGAGCTGACAGAAACGACTTAGCTTCCTGTTACTAGGGCATCTCTTTATTTCTCCTCATAGTTACTGAGATTTCTGATTCATAAATATTGCTGCTAAATTATTTGGTGCATAGGTGTTCGTAACTTGAAAATCTTCAATTTGAACAGCAAATATTATCAAGTACCCTTCTTTGTTTCAGTTAGTGCTTAGCTTTGGAGCCATAATTCTACCTTGTCTAGTGTTAGTATTGTGATTCCTGCTTTGTGTATTGCTTGGTGTTGCATGATATAACTACTTAGCCCTCTTTTCTGTTTCTCTGAATCACTTTTTAAAGATGTGTCTAAGAAACAAACAACCCAATCAAAAAAGGGGCAGATCTAAATAAACATTTCTCCAAAGAAGACATACAGATGGCCAAAAAGCACATGAAAAGATGCTCAACATTGCTAATTATTAGAGAGATGCAAATCAAAACTATTATAAGGTATCACTTCACACCAGTCAGATTGGCCATCATCAAAAAGTCTACAAATAATAAATGCTGGAGAGGGTGTGGGGAAAAGAGAACCCTTGTATACTGTTGGTGGGAATGTAAATTGGTACAGCCACTATGGAGAACAGCATGGCGGTTCCTCAGAAAACTAAAAATAAGGCTACCATATGACCCAGCAATCCCACTGCTGGGCATATCTGGAGAAAACCATAGTTCGAAAAGATACATGCACCCGTATGTTCATTGCAGCACTATTTACAGTAGCCAAGACATGGAATCAACCTAAATGTCCATCGACAGATGAATGGATAAAGAAGATGTAGTACATATACACAATAGGATATACTCAGCCATAAAAAATAATGAAATAATGCCAGTTTTCAGCAACATGGATGGACCTAGAGATGATCATACTAAGTGAAGTATTAATAAGTCAGAGAAAGACAAATGTCATATGTTATCACTTATATGTGGAATCTAAAAAAAATGATACAAATGAACTTTACAGAACATCAACAGACTCACAGACTTAGAAAACAGACTTAAGTTTACCAAAGGGGAAAGGTGGGGGGAGGGATAAATTAGGAGATTGAGATTAACATATATGCACTACTCTATATAAAATAGGTAATCAACAAGGACCTACTGTATATACAGGGAATTCTACTCAGTACTCTGTAATAGCCTATGTGGGAAAAGAATCTGAAAAACAATAGATATATGTATATGTATAGCTGAATTACTTTGCTATACACCTGAAACTAACACAACATTGTATATCAACTATACTCCAAAAATAAATAAATAAATAAATAAATCCTCCTCTTGGAAGAAATCTCAACAACAACAACAAAAGATATGTCTCTGATTTTGGCACAGACTTTGATTTTGTTTTGTGAGCCACTCTGAACATCCCTTTCTTTTAATACATAAGTGAAACACATTTATTTATTTATTTATTTTAACATCTTTACTGGAGTATAATTGCTTTACAATGGTGTGTTAGTTTCTGCTTTATAACAAAGTGAATCAGCTATACATATACATATATCCCCATATCTCCTCCCTCTTGAGTCTCCCTCCCCCACCTCCCTATCCCACCCCTCTAGGTGGACACAAAGCACTGAGCTGATCTCCCTGTGCTATGTGGCTGCTTCCCACTAGCTATCTGTTTTACATTTGGTAGTGTATATATGTCCATGCCACTCTCTCACTTTGTCCCAGCTTACCCTTCCCCCTCCCCATATCCTCAAGTCCATTCTCTAGTAGGTCTGCGTCTTTATTCCTGTCTTGCCCCTAGGTTCTTCTTGACCATTTTTTTTTCTTAGATTCCATATGTATGTGTTAGCATATGGTATTTGTTTTTGTCTTTCTGACTTGCTTCACTCTGTATGACAGACTCTAGGTCCATCCACCTCACTACAAATAACTCAATTTCGAGTGAAACGCATTTATATTTTTGATGTAACAGATACATTTGATTTGCGTTATGTTAAATTATTTTATGTTTTTTTTTCTCTCTCTTTTTTAAAAATCTTCCACTATGTGGTTTGCTATTGGCTTTCTTTTTGTTTGTTGGTTTGTAGTTCTGTAATGTTTTTTAAACTTTTTTTTTTTTTCCATCCCACACAGGTTGCGGAATTTTAGTTCCCTGACCAGGGATTGAACCTGGGCCCCCTGCAGTGGAAATGCAGAGTCTTAACCACTGGACCTCCAGAGAAGTCCCTGTACTTCTGTAATTTATAAAGGTTTGAATTTTTGTTTTAGTGTTTACTTCCATAATTGTAATTTTCCATGGCTGCCTACTTTCTAGGCATATATTAGTTCCCAAACATGAGCTAAATATAAATTAGTATCATCTGTTTCCTAAAACTTCCTCTTCTTTTCTCTATTACCTGATGTTACCCAATGGATTGAAGAAAGTGCTTCTTTTGTAGTGTTAAATGTGTCTCTACTTAGCAATGTCCTTAAGAAAAACTTTACCATCTTTTCCTTGAATTTCTGCATTTCTGCATTGTGGTCCTTATTCAATGAGGTATTTATTTCATTAATATTGCATATAAATTCTGGTAAAAGCGTGGTCACAGTTTTGATCTGCTCCCTGGCACCGTTCTTCTGGTAAAGGTTTTTGTCTATTGGTAAGTTTTGCTACTCTCTCCTGTTTTTCTTATAGTAAGTTTGTATCGATATCTTATCTCTATCTCTTTATTATTCATATTTTAATCAGTTTATTTTCCTGGACAAGCTCCTTATGGCTGCTCCTTGGTGATGGTGGGAGAGGGTTAACGGACGCCCAGACTAGCCTTCCAGACTTCACAATCCAAAGGTTTTCTTCGTTTTGCTGCCACAGAGACAGACTGCTTCCTGAAAATATAGCTCATCTGTGCCTTTTTTTTTTTCTTTTTCTTTTCTGAGTATAGCCTCATTTCCTCTGTCTTTCCAAATCAAATTGAGTCCTGGAGGGCTTTTTCCTCCAGCCTGTTTACCCCAGTTTCTGCACTCTTTGTGACAAACAAGAGTTACAGTTTACTTCAGGAGGAGTCCTTGTCTTCAGGAAGCATATTTTTTTTTACTGGAACTCACTGAAATCTACCTCTGCTGGGCTTTTTCACCCCATTCTTCTTCTTGTTACTTCTTCTTGTGCAGCCTCTGCATCATTTCAGCTGCTTTTGAGGGCTCTTACACAAATTTTGGAGTCTCTAGGTTATAGGTGTCCTGGTTTTACCAGAAATGGAACTTTTAACTTAATTCTCATTTTTGCTTTTGTAAGATTTTCAGTAGGAGAAGTATTTATCTTGGAATTCTGATCCAATTTTAAAATATGGTGGGTACACTGCTCTTTCAGAAGCACAGGTCAGGGGCAAAGTGAAGTGCTTCTGGAATTTGTTAGATATACAACTTGACCCACACACTTCTCAGCCATGGTAAACCTGGGGGGGAGGAATGGGAAACCTTCTGTAATTGTCACCTTTAGTTTTAGGTTTTTAATTCTGGGTCCTTTCTCTCATCCTCAGAGTCTGGGTATCTCTGTCAGACAGCTAGGGATGTGTTTCTGAGTTTCTTTAAGACAGTGACGTCTCTCAGATTATGCGGTCACGTGAGAGACAATGAGGCAGTGCTGTGACATCCTATGTGGCCTGGGGTTTGTGTGTAGTTCTGTCCCCCACGGTTTTCACACTATCTCCATGCTCCCACCTGCTTATACACAGACACAGCTGTAGAGGATGGGTAAGAGAATAACTGTGGATAATAGACGGGCCTTTTTAAAAACCACCAGTCGTAATATAGAATCCGTGAGCATTGCAGAGAATGGCTAGGTCACTATATAGAGAGCAGTCTCTGTTTCTGGGTAACCTGGAAGGGGTAAGCATTCCATGAGATTTGATATGTTTACTCACATGACATCATATCATTCCTGTCGCCACCTTTGAAGGTCAAGGACAAGGTTATCTATGTATTCCTTTTATTATTAACTTTCAGAGTCACTTAGCTGCTTAGCAACACTAGTACATTTTGTGGGTTATGGTCAGTCACGTTGAAGGCAGAAATGGTTGGGTGATGGGTTGAGTAGTGATAGCAATAAATATGAAAAAGATTTTGCACAGCAAAGGAAACCATAAACGAGACGAAAAGACAACCCTCAGAATGGGAGAAAATATTTGCAAATGAAGCAACTGACAAAGGATTCATCTCCAAAATTTACAAGCAGCTCATGCAGCTCAATATCAAAAAAACAAACAACCCAATCCAAAAATAGGCAGAAGACCTACATAGACATTTCTCCAAAGAAGATATACAGATTGCCAACAAACACATGAAAGAATGCTCAACATCACTAATCATTAGAGAAATGCAAATCAAAACTACAGTGAGGTATCACCTCACACCAGTCAGAATGGCCATCATCAAAAACTCTACAAACAATAAATGCTGGAGAGGGTGTGGAGAAAAGGGAATCCTCTTGCACTGTTGGTGGGAATGTAAATTGATAACAGCCACTGTGGAGAACAGTATGGAGGTTCCTTAAAAAAGTAAACATAGAACTACCATATGACCCAGCAATCCCACTACTGGGCATATATCTTGAGAAAACCATAATTCAAAAAGAGTCATGTACCACAATGTTCATTGCAGCTCTATTTACAATAGCCAGGACATGGAAGCAATTTAAGCGTCCATCAACAGATGAATGGATAAAGAAGATGTGGCACATATATACAATGGAATATTACTCAGCCATAAAAAGAAAGGAAACTGAGTTATTTGTAGTGAGGTGGATAGACCTAGAGTCTGTCATATAGAGTGAAGTAAGTCAGAGAAAAACAAATACTGTATGCTAACACATATATATGGAATCCAAAAAAAATGTTATGAAGAACCTAGGGGCAGGACAGGAATAAAGACACAGACGTAGAGAATGGACTTGAGGACATGGTGGGGGGAAGGGTAAGCTGGGACGAAGTGAGAGAGTGGCATGGACTTATATATACTACCAAATGTAGGAAGCAGCTTCATAGCACAGGGAGATCAGCTTGGTACTTTGTGACCACCTAGCGGGGTGGGATAGGGTGGGTGGGAGGGAGATGCAAGAGGGAGGAGATATGGGGATATATGTATGTGTATAGCTGATTCACTTTGTTATAAAGCAGAAACTAACACACCATTGTAAAGCAATTATAGTCCAATAAAGATGTTAAAAAAATAAAAATAAAGAGCCAATATATTAAATTCTGTGCTGTTGGTGATACAAAGATGAATCAATCTTCTGCCTCATATGCAAATGGAAGACTGCAGGCTAGCATTTATTAAACACCTATTATGTGGCAAATATTGGGCTAAGCATTTTACTTAGTTCTTTCTTTCTTTTTTTTTTTTTTTTTTACTTACTTCTTTTAACAACTCTAATGTGTGGGCACCACTAGCTGTATCTTAAAGAGGAGACATCTGGAGCTCAGAGAGAAGGGTTAGAGCCCAGACTCGGATCAATGACCTCAAAGCTCACCCTACTTATGCTGCACCACAGTGGTTCCATTTCCATAGAGAGAACAGGCATGGGTACCATTCCCTGCAAGTGATATGCTGAGACTGGAAATGAAACCAGGCAGCTTGAGGGTTCCTGATTTAAGTACCTGTGTTAAGGTGCCATGGAAACCTGGGTCCTAAGATACTGTTTGAAATTCTGTCTGTGTCTGAGGCTGGAGAGTGGCTAGAAGGGAAGTACGGGTTGAGGGATTAAACACTTCGGGGGGCACTTAATGCCAGGAAGATTAAAAACTAATAACAAAACATAAATGTTATCCAGAATGCATTGTTTCTCACTCAGAAAAATATGTAAGCCAGCAAGTCTCTTACTTTTTCTTTAAGAGAAAGCCTATAAAAGTGTGTCTCATGCTTCTCACTCCTCAGGGGTTGGTCTCATACTTCTTGGCTTGGCATAGGTGTGGGAAATCCGATGCTCCCCGATGCCACTCTGGTGGAGAATTCAACACTTTTTCCTGGGTTGACTCTTCCCAACCACCTCCATTCTCATGACCTCACCAAGTCAAAGTTATCTTCCCACTTGAACATCATGGGTCTTTGTGTTGAGTTCACTGTACTCCCTTCCTCACACGCATTGGCTCTCCATGCAGGAATTTGAAGTAGAACTTTGCCGTGTGCCATTTCCCATGTCACGTGAAGATGACATGGCTGTGTAATTAAAAAGTTTAGCAACACTGACCTTTCTGTGTTTGTGCTAGAATTATCTTGATATTACCAGGGACTGAAGGATGCTGCCACCTGCTAGGAACATATACTTACGTTTGAGCAAAGGTTAATGAGTCTATTCAGAAAAAGGATTCAGGTGTGGCCTCAAGAGTGGCTTGGTACATTCTAAGTTAACCAAGCTGTGTGTTCTGAGAACTAGGTCACTTTGGGGTGAGATAATTTGAAAGTTCCTTTCAGGGAGGTGGTGGGTAAAATAGTGGTTTGATTGATGATTTCAATCTTACATGTAACACAAATGTTCTCTGGCTTGACTAGATGCTCAGTCTTACAGGTCTGGGGGCAGATATTAATTCTGTGTCAAATTGTACATTTGTAGCGGTGCAAATGTCCCTTTATCTTAATCTCTGTGTATTTGTCTTTGTGTAGCTCAATGCTCTGCACAAAGGTGGCAGCCATTGATAGGGTGTATACACAGTGACTTAAATTGTACTTATTGAGTATAAACATAGGTTGATAAATTTGATACCATTTAATCACGCTCACCCTGAATATCAATTCTCCATTCTCTGAAGGTCTTATTTAGTTAAATATGATGACCAAGCTTTTGAGAATCTTCTAAATCCATGAGCCTTCGGGGAAAAATGTTATTTTCAGTTACCTATTTGTTGAGGTGTTTTTCTCTTAGATTTACAAAGAGCAATAGCATGCCATTGAAAATTACTCTTGGGACAAACAAGACATCCTTCTCAAATAAGGATGGTGGCTCGACCTGAAGGAGCCTCTTCACCTCCCAGAAAAGCAGAGCAGTGAAACTTGTCTCTTACTCAACTTGCCTTACTTTAAGAAAGGACTTGTTAGTTTAAAAATAGTCATCTTTTATTCCCTGCCTGTCAGGGCCTCTCTGCCTTCTCTCAAAAGCCAGCATTTACTGATGTTCTTTGATTGACACCCTCCTCAATACTAAAAGGGAACAGAGAATGGGAGAATATTTCATTTTATTGACAGGCGCTGAGACCTTGTCAGGGACAATTGCTTAGCAACCTCTATGGTGCCACTTTGGGGAAAAGGGGAAGAAAAGGACAGAATTACATATAACTAAGAGGAAAACATATGTGACAAAGGCCAACTATCATAAAACACTAGTATTTTTTTTAAGTGGGTCTTTTAAGTTAGCAATGTCAGTTGTAAAATCTGCACAAATTATCTTTTTCTTCCCTTGGGTTGTTGGATTACTGCAGAGTTGAGATAATGTTACATTTTTGCAAAATGCACATTGATGTAGGGAAGTGAAAGGGAGCTGTGTTCAGAGAAAGGCAACCTGGGTTCCTATCTTGACTGTCCTTCTGGCCGATTGACTCAGTGCAGGCAACTTGACATTCCTAAGCTTCATCGATAAAATTGGGAAAACCACCCTTATGAAGATTAAACAGGTTTGTATTTAGAATTACAGGTATATATGCATGTGGAAGGGTCTTGAAGATTGTCAAGCACTTATAAGGAGCTCTTATAATTGTGCTATATTGGGACACAGTCTGTGTATAAA
The DNA here is from genome assembly GCF_025265405.1 of Mesoplodon densirostris. NCBI lineage: Eukaryota > Metazoa > Chordata > Mammalia > Artiodactyla > Ziphiidae > Mesoplodon > Mesoplodon densirostris. The sequence continues at coordinate 58,831,496 of NC_082670.1, forward strand.
TATATGGTGCATTTGTAAGTTGGACGTAAATATTTTATTGGTATGGAAAGAACACTGGCTTATGTTTATAAGTATTTTTCAAAGTGCCTTTGAAAACATTATACCATCTGATCCTTATAGTTCAGTGATACAGAATAATTATCATTTCCTTTTTTCAGTTAACCATTTTTAAACCCATTTCTAGGTATGGAATTTGCCCACAGCTACTCTGGGGGCTGGGCAGGGCCTTGATCAAGTCAGCTGGTCCCAAACCTGTAGCATTTCTACTCTTTTTTCAATTTCTGTTGCTACCTTCAACTACTTTTGCAATAAGATTATGTAAATGAGCTTTTTCCAAATTATCTGGTGAATAACCAGTTTTAAAAATTCTAACATGCCACACATGGATATTTTTTCAAAATACAGTGAAAATGAGATATTAGAGTCAATTTCCTGGTTTGGACAATGTACGAGGGGTAAGATAATGCCATTGGGGGAAGCTGGGCAAAGGGTACACGGGAACTCTCTGTACTATTTTTGTAACTTTTGTGAGTCAACTTATATCACAAAAGTTATTGAGAATAAGTTATTAGAAAATAAAAATAAATACAAAATACAATTCTTATATTTTAATCATTGGAGTCAAACAGATGTAAAATTACTCTGTCAAATTTCTATGAAAGTTTCTAAGTACACGCTCTCGATTTCTGCACTTGTTTTGTGGTGGACCAATAACAGAGAGGTCCACTGACCACGTGAGTGTGAACGTTAATGGAAATAAATTCCTCTTCTGTTCAAATAAGTAGTTCCTGAAGGAACTGTGACTACAACTTTCAGGTCCATGGAAGAGAATCTGATTGTCCCACACCTTGTCCTGTCCAGTCAACTACGGCAGGGTGGAAGGTAGGACCATGCTGCGGCCCAACTTATAAATGAGCATTAGTTTTCAGGAGCGGCAGGGATGAAGAGAAAAGCTCAGAAAGTGACCAATAAATGACTCAATATGTGACCAGTTCTAGGGAGGCAAAGACGAGCCATTGGTGGAAATAACTGTAGATTACTGTCCAAAACTACCAATTATTAAAATACTACGAGGTGGGGAAGAGGAACTATGGGAATTCAGAGAAGAGAAAATGTCTCCTTGGGGAGATGGTAGAAAGTTTCTTGGAGTGGGTGGCATCTGAGCGACTGAAATAATCCTTGAAGAAAGTGTGAGGTCTGACTAGAGATAAAAGGGGAAAGTCATTGTTGGCTTTTGTACAGATTGTTATTTTAGGAAAGTCAGTCATTTAGTGGTGGGGAAGATGTATTAGAGGCGGGGGTGATGAAGCCAAGGTCAAGAAGGCAACCATGAGGCTGGTGCCTGGGAAGGAATACAAATCCTTGAAACAGTGTTGTGGAATAGGAAGGAAATGGACAGAAGAGAGATTTCAGATGGAAAACAGGACAGCAACCGATTCGATGCAGGACATTAATAGTAAGAGATCCAGGAAGAGAAACACATTTGGGAGGAATAAGAATGAGTTCAGTTTCAGTTATACTGCTTTCCAGGGGCTGGCGATGGTTTAGACGGTGGTTTCCTCAGACAGTCAGAAATATGAGTGTCCAAAAAAAGTCCGGAGGATGCATTCACCGACTCGGTACCTTGAATACTGTCCTTCAAAAAGATGCATTCAAGTCCTATCTAAATGCGACCTTCTTTGGAAACAGGTCCTTTGAAGATGGAATGAAGTTAAAGTTTCCAGATGAAATCATCCTGTGTTTAGAGTGACTAAGTCCTGATAAGTATCCTTGTAAGAGGAAAGAGAGGGAGATTGACACACAGAGATACACGAAGGCTTGGTGGAGACAGGCAGAGATTGGAGTTATGCTGCCACAGGCCAGGGAACTCTGGGAGCCACCAGACACTGGCTGGAGTGGGGTGGGGAAGAAGGACTCCCCACTGGAACATGGAGTGGGAGTGAGGCCCTGCTGACATTGTGAGTCAGACTTGTGGCCGCCTAGAGTGTGAGAGAATAAACCTCTGTTGTTGTAAGCCATCAGTGTGTGTAATTTGTTATGGCAGCTCTAGGAAACTAATGCATACCTCTTTGAGAGCTCAGTATATCATGCTGTTCTTGTGTTGTGAAGTAGAGGGAAAATGAAGTTCTTTATTCATCTTTATTAGCATCTCGTTTCTGCGTGTTTTCAAAGGTGGCTTTTCTTGCAAGTTAGCAGAGGTGGAAATGATGTCGTTCAGAAGAATGAAGTTTCAGACACCTTAGCAAGTGTGAAAGTGATTGACTTACAGATTGATCCACCCCCTCCCCCCATTGCACTGCTTTAAATATTTCTTTCCTTTTTTCCCTTCCTTTTTTCCTTCCTTCCTTCCTCCCTCCCTCCCTCTGTTCTTCTTCCTTCTCTTTTCTTCTTTTTTACAGAATCTACAGAATCTCTCTACATTAGATTTCCTGCCATAAAAAGAAAACACAATTCATTAACTTCAAATTCATTTTTCCATTTCTAACTTCCAGTCAGAACTTATGACCTTGAAATAACCAGTGTTTCCACATTCAGAAATAACCAGAGTCCTGTACACAGTTAGCCAGTCCAGTCTTATTCTGGTTAAAGATGTGATTATTTGGAGTATTGAAAAATAACTTGCAGGCTCTTCTAGCCTAATTGCTACTGTCAGTATTTTGTTAGATGTTACTGCCTGGAGAGCTGGTGTTCTGTTGGATGCACGGCCTAACACAGGTTATGGAACAGAGTAGGTTTCCAAGTATGTTTGTTGACCTAAACTGTTGGCTGAAGGATTGGATTTGCTGGCTTGATACTGTATAATTCTTAAAGTGAATTTTCCTCATGAGACTGGAAGCATTTAAATGTGTCCTCAGGCTTTCATGAACTTAGGAAACCACCATATGTTTGCATATCAATAAGAGTGCCCTCCATTGCAACTATCAAAGAACACAAGTCAGTCTGGTTTCAACAAAGGGAGTGTATTGGCTTTTGGAATAGAAATCCCAGAAGTGTTGACTTTAGGTGATCAAGCAGCTCAATGATGCCCAGAAGGAACCAGTTTCTTCCTGTTTTCCTGTTATCCTCTCCATGGTGTCAACTTTATCCTAAGGTGGGGTCCCCTTTTGGCTCTAGGAAGGCAGATGATATGAAAGACAACTACTTGCCTGTTTGTTAATGTCCCTGGGGAAGAATATCTCTACCTAAGCTTTCGAACAAAAATCCTGAACATTCTTCTGATGGGACCAATTAGGGCACATGTCTATCTTTGAACCAATCTCTGTAGCTATGAGTTATAATTATACTACAAGAAGGACCTCATAGCTGGTTTAAGGGTGTCTTGGCCTGACTTGAAAGGAAAGGGTAGCTGAGCTCCCCTTTTGTTTGGCAGGCCTAAGTTCAGAGGATCACTAGACCAGGCTATGTTAGCCCAGGAAGGCTAAGAACGATAAATAAGGTTATATTTGTGTCCAAGTATATTGCACTGGACCATATCCTTTAGTTATATTGTGTATTATATAAACTCAAAAGTGATGCCATACAACTGACCCAAACAGGGGAGCCCCAAAACTTACTCAGACTAGCTAAACTACAGAGCAGTCCCCGCCTTTATGTGACCTTATTGATGTGACTTTACTCTCTCCAATTTACCATCTGTAACTGTGGGTCTATGGTTTAGAAGTTTGTAATTCCTTTGGAGAATATTGTCGACCTCTCTGCTGTATATGTTTTTACTACCCTGCCTTCCTTCTGTATCCTTCAATTAGTAAACCTTATTTGATTTGCCCAAGCCAAGGTCAATGTTTGTTCTTAGTGGATCTGAGTCTACTCTTGACGTTTGCCACTTTGGTGGCAGAGCTAACTGTCCTGGGCCAATTCTGAACCACTCCTGGAGCTGGGGCTGGGGTTAGTCCCATCTAAAGCACAAAGCCTTCTACAGTGGGTCAGGGCTAAAACTGATGCTGCGAGAGGCTATCACAGTGCCTACTCATTTGCATTGTCTGCTCAACTTATAATGGATATTTTACTAGCTGTCACAGGGCCCATTACTGTCTTCCTTTTGCAAATGAGAAGACTGTGAGATTTCAGTTTCTAATTTGAATTATTTATCAGTCTAATATGGATTGTTTATATAAAGAATATTTGGAGGTGTAAGAAATGTTACTGGAGCCAGCATGCCATAGGAAGATGGTTTGGATTTGTGCTTTCTGGAGACTCAGGGCTTCCCCCAGATGTCTCATAGCTGAGCTGGACCAGGAGCAGTGAAGCTTTGGAGGCCAGCCCTGCTTTAATCACGGTGCTGTTTCTTAAATGTTTCATGCATATTGTAGTGATCGTGAGGGATTCCATTTAAGATCTGGCACTGCTAACAAGCAGGTTGAAAACCGCTACTCCCTCCTAGCTCTGTGACCAGGAAAAAAAAAAAAAATCCCTTCTCCGTCTCTGGTCCTCCATTTCCTTTACTTGTAAAATGAAGGTGCTGGATGAGAAGTTCTCAATAGCCCCTTCTATCTTCCACAGTCTATGATTTTGTAACTTTTGCCTTTGACCAAGTTGCATGAAAACTGATTAAATGACTACCTTTGAAGTTATTAATTCGGCACAGCTTCCCCATCTTAGTGAGTTTTCAGCTGGCTAACGCATGACAGTCATAAAATGCCAACGTTGCCTACGTGGGATGGAGTTAACAGTATGAGGTTTGCTAAGTGTTTCTGTGCCATCAGTATGAAAGCAGTCACATCTCCAGAGTGAGGAAGGTCAGTGCCCTGTTGCTTCCAAGCCTCGCCACACTAAGGGGACATGAAGGAGACTGCCACCTGCCAAACACAAATCAGGCTAAAAAATGAATGCCCTCTGCAGTTGCAGTCTGCTAGCTCCGAATGTCAAATGATATTACTTTGGGAGCCTGTTAAGCCCCCTGCTCAGAGCACAGCAGTGTCTAAATCCCCTCATCTCATTTGATTAATCTGAGAGACTATAGAATATGTTATTAGGCACTGAAAACATGACTGCAATATGATAGTCTGCAGTATTACCAAGCATGGAAATTCTTTGAAGTCCTGATGATTTTTCCTGGTTCCAGGTTGCTTGAAAGTGGGGGTGGGGAACCTCGTTGATCTTAGTGAATTTTAGTGTCCTATGTGAAATAATGTTAGTGAATATATACATAAACTTAAAAAAAAAGGATTATAGAGTGAATCACAACCGTTATAGCATCAGGACTCTTCTGTCCAGAAGAGGGGACTCTTTCTTTCTCTGTCTTTCCCTACCCACACTTTAAGCCCTGGAACACACACCTGTACTTAACAGGAAGGAGACCATATATTTAACAGTGGTATTTCTCATTGGTAAGGTTACAAATGATTTTTTTTATTCTTTATGTTTTTGTATGTTATACATTTTTTATCATGGGCACATATTGTAATAAGAAAATATGTTTGAAATGGTGTTTTATTTCAAAATACATTTTCCTTTGTTCGTTGTAAGGTGAGTCTTTTCTCCAGAAAGGCCCCTGAATACTGTCTTTTTTCCCATTCTGCTGAAATGGAGGAAGGTACCTGAAATGCTGTGTGAAACAGATTAACTGAGCCCTGCCTGGGAAGCATCCCGCGTCTTCCTTTTCAAGACCTGGAGCCACTGTGGCCTGACAAGCAGTGAGAAATGTGATAATAAAGACGATGAGCCACTCCAGGGCTGGATTTCATTTCCAGCTTAATTAAATCCTAGAAACACACCTGACCTCCAGCTTTGAAGAGCTGCCACAAAAGCCAGGTGCCCTCATCAGCTTGGGCTCGCCTTGCGGTGATTGTAGGATGGCAGCCTGAAAGGAGAGGGCAGAGGGAGACAGGAGCCATCAGAGATGAAACAGTGGAGTCAGGAGGCAGTATTTCAGAGGAAGCTGTTTTATCCCGTGGGCGATCTCTTTGCCCCTCTGCTTAAAAGCTGAGTAGCAACGCTAACCTACAAATGTCCTGAATTGAAAACTTTTCCAATGGCACTGCTGCCCCTGCCACTTGGCCTCCCCCCAGGTCCTTGACCAGCTCCTACCCCCACCTGTCTTGGTAAATGGGGTACAAAATGCACTTGGTTGGCACAAGTCCTGACTTTCCCCTCAGTCCATGCAGGTTGACTGGCTCCTGGTTGACAAATGCGTGGCTACTTGTGGTCCTTCAGGCCCTGTGGCCACCTGATGCTACTGCCTGGGGTCTCTGTGTTCGATATCTCAGAGACCAGAAATCCTCTTGAAATGCAAGTAAAAGGGGAAAAAATGCCATGATTAATTGAGCCCAGGAATTGCACAAGGAATTGAATGACATCATCTCAGCTAGTTTTCATGACCACTTGTGACACATGATCAGAATTTCACAGGTGAGGAAACAGGGCTCTGAAAGGGTAGGTGATTGTTGTAGCTCTAAGAAGCAGAGCCTGAGACAGGGATTTGGGTACCTGGGTTTTATGAAGGGGCTGCTATTAGGAGAAACCTGGAGGGAGGCGGGGGGCAGGGGAGAAGAGGGAAAGGGCAAGCAAGGATATAGTCTCAGGACACTCAGCCTTGGCCTGAACTACAGGGAACCCTGGAGTGTAAACTTCACCATGGAGTGGTCCCCACCCCGAGGCCAGGAGGTTGACTGACCCCTATCCATCATTGCTGTGAGTCATCCCTGGTGGTGGGGACATGGCTCCTGAGGCCAGGAGGCTCACGTCAGCTGAGGGCAATTCGCTGAAGGAAGGGGCCAGTTGGAGCTCATGACAGTCAATACTCATAATATCTGGGGGGTGATGCCAACCTGTAAAAAGGGGCTCTGGCAGGGCACCACCAGCACCCACTCATCCACAACAAATCCATGCTGCTTCCCTTCAGAACCTAGAGATGACTTTGGGGGTGGCGTGACACAGGTGAGTGGCTCTCATTCTTGTCGAGTGTGAAGATTGTCGAAAATGTGCATGAAACATGCAAAGCATGGGAGATGCCCAATAATCATTGAAAAGAGGAAGAGTCCCTTGACCCTAAGTTGTGAATATTTCTTCCTCCCCTTTGATTTCTGATCATATTGTACCTTCATGAGAGCTGCCATTATATTCAGGAAGTAAGAACATATCTATCTTTGACTCAAGTGGGAACTTCTCAAGGGAAGAAATCTTGCCTTATTTCATGGGTAACACACCCGCTTGTACATATGTCTTGTCCCTAGTAGGCTAATCAACACTGATTGAATTGGGTACTCCTTGTTTGCAGGGGGAGGCTTCCTGGTGCTATTATTTCAGCCAATCAACCACTCAACGTTCATTCAATGTCTATTAGTTGTGACTAGCTCAAAAGGCATTGTGTTGTTGGCTGCCTGTTTTATTTCCTAACTATCTGTCCAAGGGTCTCAGAGTCCACGAAACAGCAACAGGAGGGTTATTCTGGGTTACTGGACCAGGAAGAAAGGCAGTTCCGTAGGAGGTCATGTAAGAAAGAGTGGGTCTCTTGGAGTCAGGAGACTTGGAACACCACTTATTAGTTGGTTTTTGCATCTGTAAAATGGGTCAAATATGCTGCCTCGTTGAACTTGCAGGACTGTTGTGGAGGATCATAGGAGACAATACAGGTGAAGTCCACAGACTGTGCAGAGAAAACTGATGCATGTTTAAGGACCAATGATGGTTCAAGGGCAAGGATGACAGGCAGAGGGCTTGGAAGCCATCTCTGAAGTTCAGGTGGCACATTCTACCTCTACTTCCTGTGTCCTTAAAATTCACTGCCTTGGGGAAACAAAAGAGGAAAAGGAAATATCATCATTCTTTTCTCTTCCCCTCCTGACTTTAGGTAACTGCATATGCTATTATTAGCACCTCAGCTTACACCTCCAGTTTCTGAAAGTTTCCCATTTAATTTTACAAGGACATATATACTTTACAATGTCTGACACCTGCTCAAGCAAGCAAATAATTGTTTTGACACTGTGACAGTTATAGAGAGTATATTTTAAAAATTTCTGAAATCTGCCAATGGGATAATTAGAGTCTAACTCTCATTTGCCAGGGCAATGAGCTCTTGAGGCCAAATGACTCCCTGATGGCATGCCAGCCACGTTTTCCTGGTCCTTATTGGCTGGTAGAGATTTAGTTCCACATAATTGTTTTAGTCCTCACTGATGACTGATTTTTGACCTTTAATGATAATACAAGTTATGTACTGAGTGCATCACATGTTGGTTTCTTTGGATGGGCATCTTACTACAATTCTCATATTTTGAAAAATAGCTTTACTTTAATTGTTGGTCTATTTAGGACTTCATTTTTCTTGTAGAGTGACCCCATAGCTGGCCCAAGGCAGTGGGTCATGGGACAAAAGATAACTGACACTCCTATTCTGGGTGAAGGTGACCAGGGAAGGAGGGATGGCCTGAGAAGTAGAGTCCAAGGAAGCAGGTAAAGAGAAAGTGTGGACATGAGGTAAAGACTAGTGAGAACTGGCCAGAAGCACTGTCCTACATTTTAGCATCAGATTTAGGAAGGATCTTGGAGATGCTGAGAATGGGGGAGGGGGTGTGATTTCTTTCCTGGACCACTGAGGGTGTATTGCTGGATGATGAACCTGGGGGCTGTGAGGATGCTGAGTCAGGCCAGGCAGCCTTCCAGAATCCTGGCTTTGGTTTGGGACTCCTCAGAGCCCATCCTGTAACCCGACTTGGGCATGGAGCCAAGCCTGCATCCCTGCCCAACTGTTGAGCATAGCCTCTGGCCCCACATAACCAGAGAGCCTGAAGAATGCAGCCTCTGAATGCAGCCTATGGTACCACCCTGCATCAGAGCCATGGAGCCCAGCTTACAGCCCCGCCCTGCAGCATATCCCAGCCTATGGCCCTGCCAATTGCTGAACGCTGTCTGAGGCCTCTCCCGGGCAAGGAACCTAGACAGGGACTGCCCGATCATGTATACAGTTTCTAGCCCCACCTAACTGCAGGCTACAGCTAGAGGCCCCTGCCAGCCAGTGAGCCCAGCCAGGCCTTGCCCAAAAGCAGGGCACAGATATCGGCCTGTCTGATCACGACACCCAGCCTGTGGCCCTCAGCCAACTTTGAGGCATGGCCTGTGGCCCCATCTGACTGTGAAGCCCTGCTTGCAGCTCTGCCTGAACATGGAGTCCAGACAGCAGTACCATCCAGTTGGGGAGCACAGCCTGAGACCCTCATCTGATCAGAAGCAGTTGTGGAGCTCAGCCCCTTGCCCTACCCAATCGCATAGTCCAACCAGTGGCACCATCCTGCTAGGAAACCCAGCTGCGACCTTGCAGAGCTGATTGCAGAGCCCAGCTAGTGGCCTCACCCAACTGTGGAGCCCAGCCAGCAGCACCCCCACCTAACCCCAGAGCATGGGCAGTGGCTTCACCTAACTAGGAAGACTGATAGCAAGCCCTGCCTACCCATGGACGATACCAGCTCACCTGACCAGTACCCCAAGCTGAGCTACTGGTGAATGATTGTCCCTGATGAAAAGACTGGAAGAGGAGAGTACTCGCTCAGATGCTCAGATATCAATGCAAGGAATCAGGGATCACGAAGAATCAGGTAAACACGACACCACCAAAGGAAACTAAGATGGCTCCAATAACTAACCCTAAAGAAATAGATTTCTATGAAATGCCTGACAAAGAATTCAGAATAATCAGAATTCAGAATGTAAATTGGTATAGCCATGATAGAAAACAGTATGGAGATTGCTCAAAAAACTAAAAATAGAATTACCATATGATAAAGCAATTCCACTTCTGGGTATATATCTGAAAAAAATAAAATCAGTATTTTAAAGAGATATCTGTACTTCCATGTTCATTGCAGCATTATTCACAATAGCCAAGATATGGAAACAACCGAAATGTCCATTGTTGGGTAAATGGATAAAGAAAAAAAAAATATATATATATATACACATACACAATGAAACATTATTCAGACATAAAAAAGAAGGAAATCCTGCTATTTGCGACAACATCTAAGTGAAATAAGTCAGACACAGACATAACAGATACTCTCTGATCTCACTTGTATGTGGAAGCTAAAACCCCCCTGAAACAGAGATCAGATTGATGGTTGTCAGTGGTGGGGGTGGGAGAAATGTATGAAGGTGGTCAAAGGGTACAAACTTCCAGTTAAAAGTTCTGGGGATGTAATGTATAGCATGGTGACTATAGTTAACTATACTATATTGTGTATTTGACAGTTGCTAACAGTGTAGATCTTAAAAGGTCTCACCACACACAAATTGTAACTGTGAGATGATGAATGTGTTAATTAACCTTATTTTGGTAATAATTTCACAATATATACATATATCAAATCATTACACTGGATACCTTAAACTTATACAATGTTATATATATCAATAATATCTTAATAAAGCTGAAAAAATGAAGATAAAAAAATGAAAATGTTTGCTGTATATATAGTTTCTATTTTTGAATGTTTAGGTAGTTACATTTAAAAATATACAAAATTGGGACTTCTCTGGTGGTCCAGTGGTTGAGACTTTGCCTTCCAATGCAGGGGGTGAAAGTTTGATCCCTGGTTGGGGAGCTAAGATCCCACAGGCCTCACGGCCAAAAAACCAAAACATAAATATAGGCAATATTGTAACAAATTCAATAAAGACTTTAAAAATGGTCCATATCAAAAAAAACTCTAAAAAAATACAAATCAATAAGGAAAAGACAAAGATCCCAATAAAGTGGGCAAAAGACTTGATCAGAAAATAAGATATATAGCTAATGAGCATGTGAAAAACTGCTCAACATTATTAGTCATTTGAGGAATGCAAATTAAGACCACAAGAAGATACCAGCTCACATCCACTAGAATGGCTAGAATTAAAGACTTGCAATGCCAAGTGTTGTTGAAGATGTGGAAATACTGGAACTCTCATATATTACTGATTGGAGTAGAAAACTGGTGCAACCACTTTGGAAAAGTTTTGGCAGTTCCTTTTAAAGGTAAAAATCCATCTATCCTATGACCAAGTAATGCCATCCATAAGCATTTAGGAGTAAGAACATGTATCTACAAAAAAGACTTGTACAAGAATGTTCATAGCAACTTGATTCATCATAGCCCCAAACTGGAAACAACCCAAATATTTCCTTGATTTATTTCTCAAGAGCATTTCTTACTGTGGAAGAAATCGAAGGAATTTCAGCATAGACACAAGGTGGACCTCCCAGCTCCCATGAAGAAATGGCATCACAAAGGGAGCAGATGACCCACTTTCTTAAACTTCAGACTTGCACCAAGGATCAGCCGTGGACTTGATTCTGAATCACCTTTTTCTCCTCCGTGGTCAGGGTACAGAAGCCCTGAGAAATGGAGCCCCGCTTTTCCTGCTTTGGCTCCTGTCCTGTCCCCAGCATGCTAACCGATGGTGTCTCTCCCAGCTCTGCATCCAGTGATGTCACACTGATAACGTGAAACCAGGACGGTGGGAGTATTTACATTGTAGAAATCAGCATTTCACCTCCTACTCCACATCTCCCTCCAAAGCCAGTGATTAAACACAGACCAGCTCATCTCTATCTGTACCTTCCCCTTCCCGCCTGGTGATTCTTCTCTGACAAAATTAGTCATTCTTCCTGTTTGATCAGTGCACATTGTTGTATCCCCAGAAGGGGACTTTTTATACTTTCACTGTTACCTGATTCTGCTCCAGAGTCAGCAGGTGACAGCAGTTTTCTCTTTCTCAAAACCTAAAACAGGGGCCTCACTTCCCTACTTGGTGAGTGAGGAGTGTTTCGTGAGATGATTTTCCTTGTTCATAGTTTTCTAAACATCTAGGTTAAACAAGTAGGAGCAACTGGTGAGAAGATGTCACAAAAAAAATATAGGGGATTTAGGACAAATGTATCCAACAGGAGGGTCAAGTGGGGGTCTGAAAACTTTCTCTTAAAGGGCCAGATAGTAAATATTTGAAGCTTTAAAGACCAAGAGGCAATCTTGAGGCTATTATGTAGTACTTATATAACCATTTAAAATGTAACCATATAAAAATTAAAAAAAAAATTCTTGGCTTCTTAGCCATGAAGAAACAGGAAACTGGTTGGCTTGGTCTGTAGGCTGCAGTTTTCTGACCTCCACTATGGAGGACTCACTTGGGGGATGGGGAGAAAGGCAAGATGGTCAGGTTGGAGGCTGGCAGATAAGGGTGATGAGAGAGGGCTAAGACTAGGATGATGACAGTAGGGAGGAAGGAAGAGGGAGGAACAGGTCAGAGAGAATGTGAATATCCAATTAGGTGTATATATAGCTGATAAATGGAAAGATGAATCAAATGTGATCCTGAGGGCTGGCTGCAAGTTGTTACTTTGTCTTTGAGATTTACAAACATTAGGTCATTAGAAGCTCTGCAATAAGCTCTGCAGTAAGTAAAACTGTCTTTGTTCAGTCCATCATTTCTCAGTTATTTACCCTTTATTCATGGACTACCTACTAATTAATGCCCCCTATGAAGTAATGTATCATGGAATGTACTTTCATAGGTTTCACTGACTTGATCTATAGGTGCATTCATTGCCCAATGCAATGTCTCTCTCATCAGGAAAACAGGAACCATATCAGTATTTTAACAGTGATAATTTAATATAGGGGATTGAACTGCTGAACAGGCACTTGGAGGATTGTAACTGCAGAAAGGTGTAGTAACTGCCGGAAACATCTACCACCCTTAGAGCAAGAAGAACAAAGGGAAGATGTTGGGGTTATTAGAACCTAGAAACTTAGATTGAAGGCCTCCAGAAAGCTGAGAGCCAGACCATGAAGCAAGAGGTGCCACCTGGCTGGTGCTGGTATCCCTGAAGGAAACCCAGTGAGTCTGGCTTGGGTGTATGGAAAAAAAAGACCTGGAACCAACTGCTGCTGCTGCTAGGGTGGAGCACCATTGCTGAGGTGACATTGACAGTAAGAGGAAGCAGACAGCAGGAGCAAATCCCTTCTCCTTCCTCTAGTCTTGCAGTTTCCCTTTAACACCCTTTATTGGCAGGTTCTAACAGGAAGCCAGATGGCAAAGGAGAAATTTTATCTGTGGAGTACAGCCTCAGAATCATAACAGAGAACAGAAGGGTGGGTGGTGCTGAGAGACAATAGCTTAATAACCAGCCCAGATCCCAACCTACACGTATGGCCAGTTTCCAAGCAGCCTGACTCTGAATGACTCAAGAGGTCTCCTCCTCCTCCCAAGGGCCGGAACAGTCACAGGTACCTTTCTGAGGCTTTTCTTTTTTTTCTTAGCCCACAGAAGCTGTTCATTTGAGTAGAGAAAATTATGGTTTTACTTACATTTCTCTTATAATCCAGAAGTGTCTAAATAAAGAGAAAAGAGATTTTGGCAAAGAACAAAACTATTTGGCAACTTCTTCTAAAGTGTTTTTCAGCATCCCTAGATTCATCTGTACCTAATCCTGTGATCATGTGCTTCAATTTTCCATTTTAAGTCCCAGGGATTTAGAGGTACCTCCTTTATTGCTGGTGGTGGGTGCTTAGTGGACAGCTTGCAGATGACAGGGCTGTGTGCTAAAACGAGACACACGAGGAACAAAAAGAAAGAAGCACCCTGTTCTCCCAAAGACCTCCTCTTCTGAGATGTGCAGGGTGAGGCATCTTTCTGGAGGAGCTGAAACATCCTGGAATCTTCTCCTTAGATGTTCCAATGGTCACTGTAGAATGATTTTCTTACACATGAAAAACTTCTCCAGTGTGGAAGTCTGACAGAGCCCTTACTAGGCCCCAAGAGAGTCAATTCACTTTATTGCTTTATTATTGCTAATAACTGTACCTGTCCTGCTCTCTTTTTTGGCTCACTCAGAGGATCAAAAGAGATGGTGGCTCAATATGAAAACATGCTGCAAAGAGTAAAATGAAAGAAATACACAAGGAATCAACAATGTTTGGGTTTGACCTATATCAATTCATATGATTCTTGACTCTGTAAGGATACAAAGAGAGATACATCTTCCCCCCAAATTCCTTTCTATTATAGAGAAGTTACAATGTATACATTTCTGGGTTTATGTTGCACATTTTTCTCCTCATAAAATGTTTGTCTTTAATGTTACTATCAACAAAGCACCCAGTGTGTAAGTGAAAACAAACCCAGGACAATTATCTGTGTTTCTAGACCAATTCAGTTTTCTCCGTTGTTTTCAGTTTTTCTTGGGGCCAAAATGGAGTAGAAGTTTCTGAAAATTTAGTTTGAATCTAGGAGTCAACTACTACTATTATAATTTCTTCCTCTCCTCCCCGCCCCCTTCTCCTTCTTCTAGCAGTAGTAGCATTTATTGTGTGCTTAGTATATGTTGGACACTTTTTAAAAGCACCTATACTATATTGCCTTCTTAAAAATAACCTTTTGAGGTAAATACTGTTTTCATTCTCACTTAATATTAGCAAACTGGGGCATAAGAAGGTAAAGAAACTTGCCTGATGTTACAGACAGTAAATTATGGAGCTGGGATTTAAACCCACATAAATTAGTTCCACAGTCTAAACTTTTAGCTACTCAAGAAGTGTATTCAAGAAGCACTTTTGGGGGCTCCCCTGGTGGCGCAATGGTTGAGAGTCCGCCTGTCGGTATGGGGGACGCAGGTTCGTGCCCCGGTCCGGGAGGATCCCACATGCAGCGAAGCGGCTGGGCCTGTGGACCATGGCCGCTGAGCCTGTGCGTCCGGAGCCTGTGCTCCACAACGGGAGAGGCCATGGCAGTGAGAGGCCCGCGTACCGCAAAAACATAAAAAAAAAAAAAAGAAACACTTTTGCATATATTGTGTAAATCAAAGTTGCCTCTCAATGGCTTTTATTTGTTGACATAGAGATATTGTTCATTGAACTCGTAAAATGTACTAGATTGGGTTCTAAGCATTCTCTATGCATTATCTTATTTAATCCTCACAATATTTAAAAATCATTGTTCTTATTTATCAGATGAAGAAACTAAAGTTCAGAGAATTTTAGCAATTTGCACAATCAGGCTCACACTTCATAACTGTTGAAGCTGATATTTGAATTTAAGCCTATACGATTCAACATCCCATGTTTTAATGTAGTAAGTCACATACCTCTTCATTTACCAATTTTTCTATTTTTCATGGAGGCATCCCTCAAACTTCCTTGAACATTAGTGTAAAGCTTATAATAATGGCAAAGCTGAAATCTAAATGAAAATCAGAAATCTTTTAGTAATTATACCAGGAAACTGGGTTGAGGGGCAATGAAACAAGTTTAATGCTCCAATTTTGAACTTCTTAGAAGTTAAGACAAAAAAAAAAAAAAGGAAATCCAGTTTATCTAGTTCTTATTGTCAGATGAAAAGAGGTAGACCAGTTTTGCACAAGACACAAACTTTCCTTAGCATTCAAAGTCAAGAGCAATTTATCATAAGTCTTGTATTTGGACAACAGCCGTAGTTTATAGGAACCTTCATGAGACACAGCATGGTGTGAATGAATACTTGGTGAAAGATAAAGATTAGAATTTATATTGTATGTGAGATAGATCAAATTTGCAGAGTGTCTTTAAAGGAGAATGAATTGTAGTTGTACATTCTAGTGTAACGTATCAACTAACGTTCTTAGATCTGTCATACCAACTCCATGGGTAAATGTGTTTACCAGCCTCATAGAAGGAAACAACTTTATTTATGTGCTAAAAGCCAACTGTTTACTTCTTGAAACTCTGGAGGAAAAATTTTAAAACTAACATAAAACTTGTTTAACTTCAACTTAATGAGTGGTCTCTATTTACTCCTTGCAAGGTTTGGTTGAGACCTGAGGCTTCCTCATCATTTGTTCATTCTGGATTTAATTTGGTCCCCTATTCGTTAAGGAAGACCTCAGGCTTGGCTAACACCCAGGCAAAAGAAACAAGGGAAGAAACCTTGGCTAAGAACCTGGTGGATCTCAATGGCCTGTGGTGCATTCATTGGTTCTATGCACAACTGAGGCAGTTGAGCCCTACCTGCTAGTGTTATGCTGGAGCTATCCATACAGGAAGGTGAGAAAAAGGCAGGGATACAATCAGGAGACAAGTCAGAGTCACATGGTACTTGGTAACCTGTCAAAGCCAGGGAGATAAAGATGCTCAGAACTGGGTTTATATTCAAGTGCCTACAGCACAGCATTCTTGAGGTTGAGACAGCCGTTCTTTAGTGAACCACAATCTCACCTACGTGAACTGGGGATTAGAACTCCTCATGCTGCATCACTTGATGGGTGCAATTGCAAATAAGTTAAAGATGAATTGAGAAGCTCATGGGATCATGGACATAAGTACAGGTGTATGATCATAGCTAGGTCCTAGGGTTTTGCTCACATCAGACATCTATATATCTAAGTGTTCATCGATCCATCCATCCATCCACCCATCCCTCCATCCCTCATTTATTTAATAGAATTACATCTATTGACTCAGGAATTAAAACAAGTTCAATATTAATGGAAATGAAAACTAGATTAGGTTTCTTTATACTAATTAAAGGAACACACTAGAAATGGCATAAAGTATTAGTAAACTATGCATTAATTTGTAACTACAACAAATATTTATTAAAATACTCTTATGGTAATGCACAGAAATCTCTGGCATTCCTGTACACTAATGATGAAAAATCTGAAAGTGAAATCAAGAAAACACTCCTATTTACCGTTGCAACAAAAAGAATAAAATATCTAGGAATAAACCTACCTAAGGAGACAAAAGACCTGTATGGAGAAAATTATAAGACACTGATGAAAGAAATTAAAGATGATACAATGAGATGGAGAGATATACCATGCTCCTGGATTGGAAGAATCAATATTGTGAAAATGACTCTACTACCCAAAGCAATCTACAGATTCAATGCAATCCCTATCAAACTACCAATGGCATTTTTCACAGAACTAGAACAAAAAATTTCAAAATTTGTTTGGAAAAACAAAAGACCCCGAATAGCCAAAGCAATCTTGAGAAAGAAAAATGGAGCTGGAGGAATCAGGCTCCCTGACTTCAGACTATACTACAAAGCTACAGTAATCAAGACAGTGTGGTACTGGCCCCAAAACAGAAGATAGATCAATGGAAAAGGATAGAAAGCCCAGAGATAAACCCACGCACATATGGTCAACTTATCTTTGATAAAGGAGGCAGGAATGTACAGTGGAGAAAGGACAGCCTCTTCAATAAGTGGTGCTGGGAAAACTGGACAGGGACATGTAAAAGTATGAGATTAGATCATTCCCTAACACCATACACAAAAATAAGCTCAAAATGGATTAAAGACCTAAATGTAAGGCCAGAAACTATCAAACTCTTAGAGGAAAACATAGGCAGAACACTCTATGACATAAATCACAGCAAGATCCTTTTGGACCCACCTCCTAGAGAAATGGAAATAAAAACAAAGATAAACAAATGGGACCTAATGAAACTTAAAAGCTTTTGCCCAGCAATGGAAACCATAAACAAGACCAAAGACAACCCTCAGAATGGGAGAAAATATTTGCAAATGAAGCAACTGACAAAGGATTAATCTCCAAAATTTATAAGCAGCTCATGCAGCTCAATAGCAAAAAAACAACCCAATCCAAAAATGGGCAGAAGACCTAAATAGGCATTTCTCCAAAGAAGATATACAGACTGCCAACAAACACATGAAAGAATGCTCAACATCATTAATCAGAGAAATGCAAATCAAAACTACAATGAGATATCATCTCACACCAGTCAGAATAGCCATCATGAAGAAATCTAGAAACAATAAATGCTGGAGAGGGTGTGGAGAAAAGGGAACACTCTTGCACTGCTGGTGGGAATGTAAATTGATACAGCCACTATGGAGAACGGTATGGAGGTTCCTGAAAAAACTAAAAATAGAACTACCATATGACCCAGCAATCCCACTACTAGGCATATACCCTGAGAAAACCATAATTCAAAAAGAGACATAGGGCTTCCCTGGTGGCGCAGTGGTTGAGAGTCTGCCTGCCGATGCAGGGGACATGGGTTCGTGCCCTGGTCTGGGAGGATCCCACATGCCGCGGAGCGGCTGGGCCCGTGAGCCACGGCCGCTGAGCCTGCACGTCCGGAGCCTGTGCTCCTCAACGGGAGAGGCCACAGTGGTGAGAGGCCCGTGCACCGCAAAAAAAAAAAAAAAAAAAGAGACATGTACCAAAATGTTCATTGCAGCTCTATTCACAATAGCCTGGAGATGGAAACAACCTAAGTGTCCATCAATTGGATGAATGGATAAAGAAGATGTGCCACATATATACAATGGAATATTACTCAGCCATAAAAAGAAATGAAACTGAGCTATTTGTAATGAGGTGGATAGACCTAGAGTCTGTCATACAGAGTGAAATAAGTCAGAAAGAGAAAGACAAATACCGTATGCTAACACATATATATGGAATTTAAGAAAAAAAAATGTCATGAAGAGCCTAGGGGTAAAACAGGAATAAAGACACAGACCTACTTGAGAATGGACTTGAGGATATGGGGAGGGGGAAGGGTAAGCTGTGACAAAGCGAAAGAGAGGCATGGACATATATACAGTACCAAACGTAAGGTAGATAGATAGTGGGAAGCAGCACATAGCACAGGGAGATCAGCTCGGTGCTTTGTGACCGCCTGGAGGGGTGGGATAGGGAGGATGGGAGGGAGGGAGACACAAGAGGGAAGGGATGTGGGAACAGATGTATATGTATGACTGATTCACTTTGTTATAAAGCAGAAACTAATAAAAAATAATAAAATAAAAAATAAAATACTCTTATGGTCCAGGAGCTGTAGTAAGAGCTAGGGAGAGAATAAAGATGAATAAGGTAGAGGCTTGCTTTTTAGATTTTAGAATTCATGGTCTAGTAGAAAGTAATCACACGCTCCTTTCTGACCTCATGTCCCATCCTCTTAGCTTCATTCACTCCACTGTAGAGACACTGTCCTCCTTCCTTTTTTGTAAAACATAACAAGCATCTCTTTCCTCAGGGCCTTTGCCCTTACAGTTTCCTCTGCCCAGAATGTTCTTTCCCCACACATGTGCAGTGTTGAGTCCACACTTCCTTCAGACCTCTGCTCACATGTCACCATCTCAGTGAGGTCTTCCTTGAGTATCCCATACAGGATAGCATTTCTCTTTCACTCAGGGAGCTCTGTATCTCCATAGTTCTGAATTATTTTTCTCCTTACTCATCTATATTTACTTCTTTGTGTGTTTATTTGTTTGTCTGTCTCCCCTTATGTCCATTAGAATATGTGTTCCATGAAAATAGGGAACTTTGTTTTTTCTGCACTACCCTCGTGTCCAGAAAAGAGCTTGACAATAGTAGATGTTTAATAAATATTGTTAAATGAATAATACAAGGAAGAAAAAATAATGCTAAAATACACAAATGATTTGTTTGACAGCAATGGAGAAGGAGTGATTATTTTGGATTGGAGGTATGAATATTGATTGGCTTATGAATCCTTGAATAAAAAGTTTTTACTTTGCATAGTAAAGTCTACAAAGGTGGGACAACTACATGGCTAAATTCCAAGGTATATATACCCAGCATTTCAGGAATCAAGGTGCTGGTTAGATGTGATAAATGACTGTATGATGCCTGAAAATTTTCCATTACCCTTTGCATTTTTAATTTTTTTTGGTCTGGGACCATCTGGAGATAAATGGGTTTGACCTCATTTCCAAAACTACTTGTGAAGCCTATTCCTGGTAACCAGGATCTAAATCTCCGCCGTGGGCTGTTTGTGCTTGATTCTGTGCTCCAGTCCCTACAACTCTTGACTACTGATGGGACTCAAGAGAACACTGAACATTTTCCTTGTTGCAAAAGCCATCACTCACTGGAGCTGGGGAATAGGAAAGAACTCTAATATCCACTGGAATGGCTCAGGGCAACCTGGGCTGCCAAAGAAAACAGGTGTTCAATGATTACTGGAACAAGTTTGAGGCAGAGAATCCAAGCTGTGCTTGCGCCCATGTGATGCCTTTCCTTGTAGTGCTTGTGGATGTCAGACAGGTGAATGAGGCCTCTTAGGCAGCCAGAGAAACCCTTTGGGGGCAACTTTTCATTCATTCAGCTGACAATTATTTATTGAGCCTCTGCCTGGTATAAGGCTCAGAGCATGACTAGTCTTGGTCCAACCAGAGGTTCTCTCCAGTAAGTTTGTGGAATCCCCCAAGGACTTCAGGAAGCTTTCTCTTGTAGATTGTGTTAATCAAAGAGTATTATTTGCAGGAAGGAGAAACTCATTCAAACAAGCTCCTTTAAAACAGAGGAGAGCAGGGGAGAAATTTTCCAGAATCTAAAGGCAGGAGGTAGCAACATGGTAGCTCATGGCATGTTTCTCTACAGGGTGCTGTGCTCTCTGGGCATCTACTTCACTTTTCTCTCTTTCCTTGGATCTGGAGTTCATCAGGCCATAAAAGACCATTTCAGACCTGGCTGGATAGCACTGTCCAGGAGCACTTGAAGGAAACTGCCTGTAGCCTGTGTGTTCCATTCCAGACCCCTGGAAGAAAGAACCTGAGTGGCTCAGCTGGTATCTGGGGTCCTCTTCCTTGCCATCAGATGTAACCAGGGGTCAGGGTCTTGTGGCCCACTGTTCACTTAGCAGGGCGGTGGAAGGTGGCTCTCTCAGAAGGTAGGCTGAGGTTACGGGGAGGGCAAGACTGACATCTCTAGTGCAGACTAAAAGTGCTGTTCAGAGACAGTGACCAGTGAATTTAACGGGACCAGAGGGAACAGAGCTGTCATTTACATGAGCTATTAGTTAGACACCTGGGATATGGGGGAGGGGAAGTTCAGGTAGCAAGAAGGAAGCCTGGATACCAAAGCTGAAATGATGGGAAGAGTGAGTACCCAGCCTACCCTGTCCCCACATCAGCTACTTCCTGTCCTGCAGGTGAAATGGGGGTGAAAGAGAGTCTCCTGAATTAATGAGGAGCTGCTGCAGCAGAGGGGTTAATCGGTGTGTTAGTGACTCACACTCCCTCTTCTTCCTTGGACCTGGGTGGATTTCCCTGCACACCTGGGAATCTCAGTTTATTGCCATAAAACATGATTCTGAGCTGCAAATAAGAGAAAGCCTAAGGACTTGTCTTGACTGCAGTGTGTGAAAGGCAGAGATGTCCTCCCTCCCCATTCTGAGGAAAAGGGCAAAGGCCATTTATTGAGTAAAAATTATGTTCCTGGAAGTGTGGACTGAAGTGGATGCTACTGGTATTCCATCCAGACCCCCCTGGGTCTCTTTTGCCCTGTCTGTGCCTGCCCTCCCAGTTTCAATGGACATTTGCTTGCAAACAGCCAGCCTTGGCGTCTGTTCTTTGGCAGCTGGTGCTCTGCTGTGAGAGTTGCTTTGCTCACATGTGCAGAGTTCACTGTGCCTGTGAGTATAGGTTTCCCCTCTACCCACTGTGGAGGCTCTTAGCTGGTGACAGGTGGATGCAGGGATATGAAAGTCCTGCCCTCTTGCCTCCAGTGGGGACAACCCACAGACATAGCCCACCCTCCAGAGCTCCCCTGTGGAGTCAGGCTCAGGCCACCCTCCGCAGGTCCTCCCTGAGATGGCGTCCTCACCAGGCATCCTCCTCTCTCCTCTCCTGCTTCCTCCACTCCCTTGCTGGTCTCCCCGGGGGCATTTTCTTAATAAATCACTTGTACAAGAATCCTAGTCTTGAGTTCTGCTTCCAAGGAACCTAATCTACATTATCGCGCTTGCATTTGTACTTGACAAAAACCTTGTGAAGGAAATGTTATTATCCCCATTTTACAGATGAGGAAGCTGAATCTCAAAAGGTGGTAAGATGTCCAAAGCTAGTGATTCAAATCCAGCTCTGTCCAACACCATGAACTCAATGCCATGGAAAGCAATCAGCATTTCGATGAAGCCAAGCCAGTGGTCTCCTCACAAACGCAGTTGCTTTCTCAAGGTCACAGAGAAGGTTAGTCACCTAAATTGAATCAGGAGTTGAGTAAGTCTGAGGTCTCAGGCCTATGTGGATGCTTTTGGTGACTGTCTTCCTTCTTCCTTTAGCCTGTGCTATACTTACCCATCTACTGCGTTTATCAATACTCTGCTTCAAGAGTCTGCTTTCCCCCATGGCTCTTACATAAGCCAGTAAGCTGGTTGAGGACCAGAACCCTGTGCTACTTATTGCGTGAAGTCTGCAGAGCCTACATCGGTGCTTGGCACATAAGAGGTACTTAAAGAATATACCTTCAGTGAAAGGATCCAGCCACAGGGCAGTTTCCTCCATGAAAGGTCCACTCTGGAGAAATCAATTAAGTCAAAATGAAGGGATTTCTCTGAGTCCTTAAAAAGAAATGCCATTCCTTGAGCTAATTTCTTACTCTCTAGTGCCTGCATCATGGTTTAGCGCAAAGACCTCACGCCAGTGCTTTCTCTGCTGAATGTCTCTCCTCTGAGGTTTCTGTTCCAGTAACATTAAGTAATTCTGTCAAAAGGTTTTTACCCTTGATACATTTTCAGATGATATACATATTTTAAGGGTTCAGTGACTTTAACATTAATTCTGGGGAATTATGAATTCCTCTTCTTAATTTTCTATGCAGAGATTTTCCACAAAAATCAAGTCTAATCATTATATTGGACATCAAACATGAGTAATGCAGAGAGTACTATTTAACCAATTTTGGGTGGTCAAATTATGGCATTATTATGTTTTAAATTGTGAATCAGTATTAGAAGCCCCGTGTTTTTCTGCTGATGCTGCTAGCATGTTTTTCTTCACCGTGTTTTTTTTTTTCAAGTTTTAAAACTACCCACCCCCAGCCTTTATTTATTTATTTATAAAATTATTTTCCATTATGTTTTAAAATATTTATTTATTTATTTATTTATTTATTTATTTATTTATTTATGGCTGCATTGGGTCTTCATTGCTGCACACGGGCTTTCCCTATTTGTCGCGAGTGGGGGCTACTCTTTGTTGCGGTGCACAGGCTTCTTATTGCAGTGGCTTCTCTTGTTGCGGGGCACGGGCTCTAGTTGCACGGGCTTCAGTAGTTGTGGCACATGGGCTCAGTAGTTGTGGCTTGCGGGCTCTAGAGTGCAGGCTCAGTAGTTGTGTCACACAGGGTTAGTTCCTCTGCGGCATGTGGGATCTCCCTGGACCAGGGCTCAAATCCGTGTCCCCTGCCTTGGCAGGCAGATTCTCAACCATTGCACCACCAGGGAAGCCCTCCATTGTGTTTTATTACAGGATACTGAATATAGTTCCCTGTGCTCTACAGTAGGACCTGTTGTTTATCCATTCTATATATAGTAGTTTTGCATCTGCTAATCCCAAATTCCCAATCCATCCCTCTCCCCTCCCCCTCGGCAACCACAAGTCTGTTCTCTATGTCTGTTCCTCACCATGTTTTCATCAATCTTCCCCTCAGTGTACCAATCCAGATAATCATTCAGATGTATATTATGGCCCATGGTTCCTGGAACTTTTCTTTTGAAAGGTGTGTAGGTGGATTTTGTGATTATGTAAGCACAAAGCTAATAGGATTGGCGGGAGCCCCCGCTGAGAACAGGCAGGTGCTGGACAGTCTTCTCTCGGCCTTGCTGTCCCTGGGTGTGGGCTGGTGCTGGGCTGCTACTGCTACATAGCAACACTGACATCCCTGCCTACTGTGCCCTGCCATGTTTTCTTTCCCAACGGTAACTGAGAAATACGGGAACTGACTCTTGGATTCCAGCAGCCTTTAAAGCCACCACTACAGAAGGAGCTTGGATCTCGAATCAGAATTTGTAAGGTTGGATTGGGAGGAATCCATGTTTAATCCAGTTACTAAACTGGGTTGAACTGGATGCTTATGTTAACCCCTAAAATTTATGGAAAATAATGTTTGGCATGTGTTTCAGTTACCTATCACTGCATAACAAACCACCTCAAAAACTTAGTAGTAGAAAGCATCATCACTTTCTCATGATTAGGAGGGTCTAGAATTTGGACAGGGCACAGTGGGGATTGAATGTCTCTGTTTCACTTGTGTCTGCTGGGCTGGAATGTGCAGGATCGCTTCTTCACTCACATGCCTGACACTTGGTCAAGGATGATTTGAATAGCTGGGGCCTGGCTGGAATGGCTTGACTAGGATATACGTTTGGCTTTGGTTCTTGCTGTTGGCTGCTTTCCTTGGTTTCCGTTCATGTAGTTTCAGGGTCTCTCTCTCTCTCTCTCTCTCCCTCTCCCTCCACAAGGCCTCTCCCTGTAGTCTCTCCAGCAGAGTAGTGAGAATTCTGACATGAGTGCTTAGAGCAAAAGCAGAAACTCCAGGGCTTCTGAAACTGTAGGCTCAGAACAGGCACAGAATCACTTGCACTGTATTCTTGCCAATGTCATAGGTTGGCTCAGATTCAAGAAAGGGGAACTTCTTAAGGATGTAAGTACTGGTGATGTGGTTTCCCCCAAATCCACTGATGTAACAGACTACTGCAGCATGGTTTGAGGAAGAGAGTGTACAGACATGGGACACAGAATAGACAGAGGCTGCTGAGGTTTGAGAAGTGCCTAGGGTTGCCAGATAAAATACAGGCTACCCAGTTAAATATGAATCTCAGGTGAACAATAAATAATTTTTTAGGATAAATATGTCCAGTGCAAGTCAGCACAGCATGCAATATTTGGGGCATACTTATCCTAAAATAGCTTGTTTTTCTTTCTTGAAATTCAAACTTAATTGAGCATTCTGAATTTTTATTTGCTAGATGTGGCAACTCTAGGTGAGAGCCCTGTGAACAGTACCTAGTAGCTGTTTATTGGTCTAGTTACAAGGTGGTTCAGGACGTACGAGGACCAGGGCATGTGAATGGAGAGGGAGAGGGCAGGTCTTTGAGGCTAGCCGAGTGTGCAGGCAGTGTACCACAGTGGCTGAGATTGGCACAGTGGAGTCAGCAGACCAGAGAGGAAGTCTCAACTCTGCATGACTACTCTGAACATCAGTTTTTCTTTTTTTTTTTTTTAAGGCTTTCAAATAAGGCAGATAATACAGTGCTACTCAATAGGGTTGTGGTGAGGATTAAATATGGGTGCCTGGAATGCACTTGGCTCAGTGCATAGTAAGCTCCAGGAACAGGTAAGTGTAATCACCATCAGAGCAACAATTGTGGCAATGATAGTAGAGTTGTGGGTATTGAAGCTGGTGCACAAAGAGTGGGGAAGAGACATGAAGGAAGCTAATGCTCCTAGAACAGAGGCCAGGCTCTGTGCCTGGTGCTTTCAATTCTCCATCTCCCTTAATCATCATAGCCTTTGCAGGGACAGTAAATCAATTTTAGAGATTAGTGAATTGGCTTGGAGGAATTAATGTTTGCCTGAGTGGCAAAGTCAATTCCATATGACTCCAGGAATTTTTTCCTATAAAAAACGACAAGTTAATATAGTTTATTTGGGTGGACCTCAACTTGGGGGCTTCCAGTTAATGTGCTGTGGGCCAGTCTTTCCTGTTGACCTCGGCCTCTGTGTTGCCTTAACTCTGAGCCTTCCCTACTCAATTGTACAGTGGGAGAGTAACACCCACTTTGCTTCTCCCAGAACCTGTTGAAAGCATTCACTGTGGTAGAGGGTGTGAAGACATTTGAAAACTCTAAAGTGCCCCACAGATGTTAAATTGTTTTATAAACCCTAGTACGTCAAGCGTCAGTGGAATTGAATACGTTAATCTCATATTCTGCTAATTCGAGGCCTTGGCAGGATAGGAATTGCTGTTCTCCTGAAGGCAGTGAAGAAGGGGCTTGGGGAGGTAGGAAGAGGAGAGAGGCAAGTCTTATGGTGGTGTGCGTTTCCCCCTGGAACACTCTAGAACAAGATTCTGGTGATACCGGATTTAAGGGCAAAGAGCAGAGCAGGACAAGGGCATGCCTGTGTGGGCTGTGTAGCTCTCCCTCTGGCTTATCGCCTTTAGGAAGCCTTGCCAGTAGCTCCTTGCCGAGGCACAGGGAGGTCTAATCCAGAGATTGATGAAATGCCGATTTCACATATCTTTCATTGTCTGCTGAAGATTTGGAACTTATTTACCAGACCCCTGTGAACTTTTAGACTTCCCCAGAGAAGAGCAGCTTAGAAATATGGAAATATTTCTGGAAATATTGTCATTATCTATTTTATGGGTGAGCATGATGTACACAGTGACTGACAAGGCTTGAGTGAGGTGGGTCATGTCTCTAGCTCAGGTTTTCTCTTTCTCTGATTCACTCTGGGTCTGAATTTCCATCCTCCCAGCACTCTGGATGTGTGGCTGCATTCATTATGCTCACTGGCTCTGCCCGTATCACCACATAAGGAACAGAACGGTCTGCCACCACAGACTCATTTCCCAGGCAGTAAATTATGATAATGTGACAAGAGAATGTTCTGACTTTGACACATATTTTCCAAGTTTACCAGAGGTAACAGCATAGCTGGTGGTGTATGTGGATGGGTGTGTGTTTGTGTTTACGTGTGATGGGGGTGGAGTGAGTGTGTGGGCTTCTGAGAGGCATCTTGCGAAAGCCACAGTGGAAGGGAGAGGCGAGAGTGCTCGCTGCTTGGTAATGAGATTCAGTGTTATGGGGCTGTTATTTTTAGCGTTTAAACTATGAAAATCTCATTCTCTCCCCAGAGGCCTCCTCTCTGCCATTCTTTAGCACATCAGGTGAGAAATCAAGTGTCATCTTTAAAAAATGATAACGGATCCCAAGTTAGCTTGTAAAAAATACTGCTCTCCCCCAATTCTAAGTGTTTGGTGTGGCAAGAGTCATCTTATAAATTGAAATTTTGATTTGAGATGAACAGGGAGGGACAGAAGAAGAGAAAGGAGATTTGAAAGTCTTGAATTAGAGAAGGAGGACTAGAGATAGAGAATTAACAATAAGATGGAACTTGATTTTATTCTTTGTGAATAATTAAGCACAAATGCCCACTGCAACTCTGTGTGCATGTCTGTGTGTATGGCTTTATATACATATATGTGTGTATATAACTTGCATCTCCCATATGTGTGTGTGTGTCTCACATGTCCTTTTTGATATATTCTATGAATTATGATCTTGGTCTAAATTTTCTTCTTTGGTCATCCTTATACTTTATGCTCACATTTGTGCCCATGAAATTCCTTTAGAGCTAGTAAACTGGTGGCAATCTTAAAGGTGCAAAGGCTTTCCTACTTTGACTATATAAGCTCCAGAGACAGAGATTTCTATTGTTCTGTTTTTATCCTGTTTACTATTGCATAAGACCAATCAATTAGTAAAATTCAGGACGCTTAAATAAGAAGATGCTCATCGCTTCAAATTCGAGCTATATGGGTGATAACTTCCAAATGTATATCTCCAGTATTAACCTTTCCCATGAGTTCCAAACTTTTTAAGTCCAAATGCCTACTTGCCAGATCTACCTGGATATGTAACATGCATCTCAAAGCTTAATATATCCCAAATCAAACTCTTAATTCAGTTCATGCCCATTCTTGATTTAATTCTGTTGCAGCTTTTCAGTAAATTCTGTCAGTTTCTTGGGTCAAAAGTCATGAAGTCAGCCTTGATTCCAGTTTTCTTCTCCCAGCCCATGTACCCAGTCCATCAACAATTCTGTCAGGTCTACTTTCAAAATATATTTAGAATCTGACCATTCACCATCTCCGCTACTCCCACCCTGATCAAGTCACCATCTTTTGGCTTTATTATTCCAATAGCCTCCTAATTAGTTTTGGCCCCTTTACAGCCTATTTTGCAACAACAGTCAACATGATCCTTTAAAAACCTTGGCCAGATCATGTCACTCTTAAATTCAGAACCCTCCAGAGACTTTTGAGTGAAAGCAAAAAGTAAAGTGAAAGCCAGACCCTTACATTGGCTGCAAGGTCACGTGCACCCCTCCGCTCCCACCGCCTCCTGCTCGCCTCTCAGCGCGCTCATCTTCATCCACACCTGTCTACCTGCTTCCCACGAATGTGCACTGTTCAAAGATAAACTGGGCCATATTAAAAATGTTAGGAGCTTATTTGAGCAAAATCCATTTGAATTGGGCAGCATTCAGTCTAACAGATAGAAAGCAGCTCCAAGGAGCTGTAGAAAGTGAAATACTTTTTTTTTTTAATGTGATATACGAATTTTTTTTTTCTTTTTTCCTTTCACATCTTTATTAGAGTATAATTGCCTTACAATGTTGTCTTAGTTTCTGCTGTATAACAAAGTGAATCAGCTATATGTTTACATATATCCCCATATCCCCTCCCTCTTGCATCTCCCTCCCACCCTCCCTATCCCACCCCTCTAGGTGGTCACAAAGCGCCGAGCTAATCTCCCTGTGCTATGCAGCTGCTTCCCACTAGCTATCTGTTTTACATTGGGTAGTCCATCGACAGATGAATGGATAAAGATGTGGCACATATATACAATGGAATGTTAATCAGCCATAAAAAGAAATGAAACTGAGTTATGTGTAGTGAGGTGGATGGACCTAGAGTCTGTCATACAGAGTGAAGTAAGTCAGAAAGAGAAAAACAAATACCGCATGCTAACACATATATATGGAATCTAAACAAACAAACAAACAAACAAATAAATAAATAAATAAATAAAAAGTTGTGAGAGACTTATAGCCAGAGGGAATGGGAATGAGAAAGTTTCACTAGACAGAAGAGTGGGTTGGTTACTGCAAAGTTATTTTCCTTTAGGGGTTGCCAATCTCCCAAGATCCAGAGGCACTCCCAAGGTTACCCAAAGAAAGACAGACTTAGACAAATACCCTGAGAGGCATCAGCAGTTGGTAGGACCCTGGACACAAGTAGAGTGCGACCCACATTTCTGTCCAGCCAAATTTTCAGGGCCCCTGAACCTGATGGTTGCCAAGCCAAGTCTCAGGATACAAAACGAGACAAAAAAGAAGGGAGTAGCCATTCCTGAGAGAGAAAGGATCACCAATCAATGGCTACCTGAAAGCAAATTCATGAGTCAGAAGTCAAAGATTCAATTCTTACAAATGTTTTTTTGCCTGCCAGTATGAATTTGGAAAAGAAGGGACAATATGATTTTACCTTCCTTTCTTGAAGAGGCACCACAGATAGAGATCTGGAGAGCTGACTTTGGTAAGCATTCTTACCCTTTGCTGGCTTCCAAGCCAGTTTTTTCAGGATCCCATCTGCAGGCTCTGGAGTGAGTGGGGTGTCCCAGTGGGTCCCATCCTGGTCATCAGAAACTGTAGAGGAGGAAAAATGATTTCTTCTCTACCCTTTATGGGGAGTGCTTGGCTGAGACCCCTTTTTCTCTAGGATACTTCATAAGTGGATAAGCTTACCTAGGTTAAAATTTTCCACTGCAGCCACTGTAATTCAAGATTATCTTTGGTAAGTTTAACCTGTTTTTTCAGGCTTGAAATAAATTTTACTCACCTGAGACCTCACACTGGACCCAGTTCAGCTTAGGTTGGCCCCAGTCCAACCCCAGACCTGGTCGGGTTTCCAAGTAGGACCAATTCTGACCCTGGAACTGGTCTGGTTTCTAAGTTGCATCCAGTCCAACTCAGCTGCTTTCCGGATCCAGTCCAACTCAGCTGCTTTCCAGACCCAGTCCATGAAAAAAAAAAAAAAAGCTCATATAAAGTCTGAAAGCTCATAATGCAAAGGCCATGGAGCGTGGGTCCGAGAGGAACTGACCCCCCACCTCTAGGGGCAGCAAGAAGGCAGCAAGCTCAGGAACTCAACAGTACCTGCACCTAGTTGCTCGTGGTTCCTGGGGCCGCCGGTGCTGTCCTTTAATTCCCTCTTGTGACACCAGAAGTGTTCAGAGATACTGAGGCATATTAAAATTTTTAAGAGTTTATTTGAGCAAAAATCGATTTGAGTTGGGCAACATCCAGTCTAGCAGATAGAAAGGAGTCCAAGGAGCTGTATAAAATGAAAGACATTTTGTACAGGAGCAGGAACAAGGAAGTGAAACTAGGCAAAAAAGTGGGTTGGTTATTGCAAGGTTACCTTCCTGGGGGGAATGGCATGGGTCCCTCAGGCAGATTATCCAACCAGTGCTGATCAGGTGAATCATGATTGACTCATTAAGATCCCATTTCTGAGAGAGTTGATGCTGTAAGTTAGTTAAATCTCGGTTCGGTGATGTGGAGCTTAGCCTAAGCGACTCCATTTTGGGTCTGTTGTCTCGTTTTCTATCCGCAGCTTCCATTCACCTTCAGTTGGCTCTGCCAGGATGCTTTTCTTTCACAATTGTGTGCACTCATCTCCCACTCCGTTTTATCTCTACTCAAATGCCACCTCCTCAGAGAGATTATCTTTAAGCATTTAAAATAAAATAGTGCCCCATTCCCTATCTTCCTTACTCTGTCTCCCTTATAACCTATTTTATTTTTCTTCATGATACTCATCACCGTCTGACATTATATGCTTATTTATTTGTCTGTTTCCTCTCACCCCTATGTCAGCTTCCCAAGGAAGGTTTTTTGTTTTTGTTTTTTTCATGCTGTGTCTCCAGTGCCTAGAACGATATCTGTCATGTAGAAGTTGCTCAATAATTATTTGTTAAATAAACAAGTGAATGAGTGCTCTGGAAAGCTTTCTACAGCATTCCTGTAAATTCTTTCTAGCGTTAGTGCAATTATTTTATTTTGATGCTCTGGGATGTGATACAAGGAAATGTATCATAATGACAGTTTGGAAGTGGAGTTTGTCCATCACTTCTCTTTTGCCACCCACTGAAAGCTCCTTATTCTGGGGAAGGCACTGATTGGGGCAGAGGGATCACAAATCCAGGATAAGTGTGGGGTGCTGGCTCATTCCCTGGGAAGCGTAGAGTGCTTTTTCAGGGAGCCGAGCCCCGACAGTTCCATGGTGACCTTCTGGGTCGACTCGTACTTTTTACAGCAACACAGAGGAAAATTTCCTAGTTATGATGCTACTTTGCAAAACTAGAAATAAAATTTGAAACAAAACTGTTTTACAAGTTTACCCTCTTGACTCGTATATTTAACCAGGTTCTTCTCTCTTTCCCCAGTCTGCCTCTGCAGCCTAGTTCATTCAATATTACAAAATATGTCTCCTTAAAACCTGTTTCTGTAAGAAGAATAGGTGAGAGGTGGACTACTTAAAAATAAAATATCTGAAAAGTATAATGATTGCAAATCTATGTAAGATGCTGTATTTTCAACAAAGTCAGGGCTGGTATGCAACCCTGAGTCTGGCCAACCCAATATATGAGCTGATGCAAATGCTTCCTCCTGGTGGAGTGCAGTGCACAACCTGCACATCCGTACATGACAGCCCTGAATCCTGGTTCTGCCACATACTTACTGTGAACTTGTGCAAGGTTTTTTTTGCAGGTCTGTTGCCTCAGTTTCTGCACCTATAAAGTAGAGAAAATAATATTTACCTCCTAGGGTTATTGTGAGAATTAACTGAGTTAACATTAATATGTCTAAAACTCTTAGACCTGGAATGTATCAATTGCTATGTATATTTATTACTATTATTTATTATGATAATATTATTATTGTCAATGGGTATGAATATTTTAAGATGTTAATTGCAGGCTGCCAAATGAAACCTCATCTTAAAATGACTGAAGACCTAATATAATCCTGTAAATCTGGAAGCCTGTCAACTCTAGTTGATGTCATGATTGGATTCAAGACTCTTCAAGAGCTATACAATAAAGAGTATCTACTCTTGGAGCCCTGCGAGATGAAGCTGAAATATGAAGCCACATTTTCCAGAGATGAGATGAGGCACAGAAATGGAAGGTTAGTTGGCTCTAGAGGGGAATGGGAGCCCAAGAGGAAGCATGTGATTACGGAATCATGATTTCAGAAAAGGAAAAACCAGTGGAGAAAGCATGTGGCGAGGAGTTTGTTGGAAGAGAAGACCTCCCTCTGTGGGGAGGAGAGGTGACCTCAAGCTCTCCATGAGCAGGTGGGACAGAAGTCTGGGTCCCACCAGAGGGGATGCTCAGGAGCCATCTGTCACAATTAATTCTGAGTCGGGATGTCCTGCTTACCTTTGGCTTCATACAGCATTGCTGTCCAGATGAGAGTCACATGCTTGCATCTGTTTTCCCTCTCTGAAAATTTTCCTCTAGAATAATGATCACCTTGTTAACCAGCACCAACCATTTTCAAAGGAATGCTTTCAGAAAGATGTAAAGAGCAGCAGAATGCTTGACCAAACCCATCCGGTTTCAGAAGCTCCCCTCTTCTCAGATGTGTCTACTTTGATTAAAGCAAACCATGAAGATTCACATGCCTGGGAATAGAGGCAGAAAACTCTATTGCAGGTGATTTCAGAGACATCTCCATGCAGAATAAGCAAAGTGAAGCCCAGGCTGGTCTCTCACTGCATTGAGTGAGCTGTGGCAGGCTTTCTGCTCTCTGACCTCACACTTTTGCCTCTCCATTTACCTTCTTTCTGGAGAGGAGAAGCTAATCAGGCTGTTTGGAGGCTAGGATATTCTTTGGGGCCACATTTAACCAACAGGCAGGGCTACTGTGCTGTCTTAGTTTTGGGGAAGCAGACCCCAAGACAAGATTTTGAGTATAGATAACTTATTTGCAAGGTGTGAAAAGAACTCAGGAAGTGGGTGAAGAAGTGGGATGGGGAAGGGAAGTCAGCTAATAAATGGTGTGTTAAACCATTTACCACCAGAGGCAACTGGAGCTTTATCCTACAGGAACACTCTAGGAAAAGAATAGAACACAGGACTCAGATATATCGTACTCTGTGGCAAGGGAGTTGGGATGTTTATACACCAACTCCATCAATCATCAGTTGAAGGCTGCTCAGGGAAATGTTAATTCCCTGGCATTTCCAAGACTCAAAGGCCTGCCAGGAGCTTTGTAAAGATGCTCAACATCTTTACTCATTAGAGAAATGCAAATCAAAACTACAATGAGATATCATCTCACACCAGTCAGAATGGCCATCATCAAAAAATCTAGAAACAATAAATGCTGGAGAGGGTGTGGAGAAAAGGGAACCCTCTTGCACTGCTGGTGGGAATGTGAATTGGTACAGCCACTATGGAGAACGGTATGGAGGTTCCTTAAAAAACTATAAATAGAACTACCATATGACCCAGCAATCCCACTACTGGGCATATACCCTGAGAAAACCATAATTCAAAAAGAGTCATGTACCAAAATGTTCATAGCAGCCCTATTTACAATAGCCCGGAGATGGAAACAACCTAAGTGTCCATCATCGGATGAATGGATAAAGAAGATGTGGCACATATATACAATGGAATATTACTCAACGATAAAAAGAAACGAAATTGAGCTATTTGTAATGAGGTGGGTGGGCCTAGAGTCTGTCATACAGAGTGAAGTCAGAAAGAGAAAGACAAATACTGTATGCTGACACATATATATGGTATTTAAGAAAAAAAATGTCATGAAGAACCTAGGGGTAAGACAGGAATAAAGACACAGACCTGCTAGAGAATGGACTTGAGGATATGGGGAGGGGGAAGGGTAAGCTGTGACAAAGTGAAAGAGTGGCATGGACATATATACACTACCAAATGTAAGGTAGATAGTTAGTGGGAAGCAGCCGCATAGCACAGGGAGATCAGCTCGGTGCTTTGTGACCGCCTGGAGGGGTGGGATAGGGAGGGTGGGAGGGAGACGCAAAAGGGAGGGGCTATGGGAACATATGTATATGTATAACTGATTAAATTTGTTATAAAGCAGAAAAAAAAATTAAAAATAAATAAATAAAAATTTTTAAAAAAAGCCCTCAAGCAAAGAGATTCAGATACTGGCAGTTGGGAGTCTGCCTCACTCACAAAAATGGCAAGGTCTGAGGATTATGGATGGGACACTTACAGTGTCTGTTATGTGTAGCTTAAAGATGAACACGCAAACTCATGTCTTCCTTTTGGTCCCTTTTCCCATGGCAAATCTCAGCAGATCAATGTGGCTGATGTGGGTAATGCTGATTAAAAGAGTAGTTAATCACATTAAAACAGGAAAATTGTTAGGTTGAGTGATATTATGGAAAATACATCTTTTGTGTTTGATCATACTTCTGGGATGATTTTGTATGATACGTTTTGTTGGTAGAAATAGAACATAGTGGACAAATTGGTTGAGAAATAAAACATGTCTTGGGAAACAAGACATTTGGAGTCATAGACATGTTTCAGGGGAAGAGATTTTTTGTAATTTTTGTAATTATGCAATAGGTTTCAGTAGAGAAAATATCTGAGATTCTATTGAGAAGGGTTGAGTTGGGATGAAAAAGGATGCATTGATCTGAGCTTCAGAACATCCTGGGAATAGCACAAGCACTGCCTTCTTCCCACTGGTGTGGTCGCAGCCAGGGCATACCTGCCAAGTCTGTAGGAAGCCCTGCTGCTTTGTAGTTCCTTCCAGCCAGATCAACTGTGTGGAGGAAACTTTGGGCTGAAGGATGTGGAATCCATCTTCCAGTGGATTTTATGAGTTGGTTTGGGTTGCTCTTGCCACTGAGCTTAATGGAGTATAAATAGGAATCATTCTTTTCCCCCAAAACAGGGTTTTTTTGGTAAAAATTTCCTTCCCTACTTCTTAGATGATGTCACAGGGATATTCCATTGATTTTCCAGTCATTTTGAGGTATTAGATCTGTTTCATTTGCAAGACTAAAAAGTCCAATCCAATCTAATGTGAAAAATTCAGACTCTCCAATTCAAAACTTCTTTCCTCCAAAGTCAGACTTAACTTGTGGCTAGAGGCTAGGCAGGAGAGAGAGGAGGTTGTGGTCCATTCTTTCTGTCTCCTTGTCCCGCCTCCTTCCCAACTAACTCTTCTGAATTTGGCTTCTTCAGAGTCAGAGAATATAGCGTGGCAGATTTACAAAAGACAGAGGCAATGTTTTTTGTGTGTTGTTGTCTTTTAACCTGACATGGCTGTCAGAAGCCCTCTGTCAAGGCAGGCATCCAATTGGTGGTTCTTTGGTGTATTCTCAGAAACCTCCAGTGGGGACCTCTGTGCCTCACTATGTCCTGGGCAATGGACCCACTCTCTGCTGACTTCTTACAGCTCCTCCCCGTCCATCCAGCCAAGGCACATCGCTGGGAACCCTTTGCCCCAGTGGCCAGTCCTCTCAAGCTAGCTTAAGCATAGGCTAAACTTCACAGGGCACACACGGGAACTTGGCTTCTTTGATCCACCAGCTCTCAAAGTGAAGTTCATTTCTCTTCTGCTCTGAGGTGATGCTCCAGCTAGTCTCTTGCCTTCATACCTCCCCAGGTTTTAGGGAACCCATGTCAGTTTCTGCCAACAACTCTCTCATATTGTAATCTCATCACAAGTTTCTTGGGCTCTATATACACCATCAGCCAGGAAAGAAGTTTCTACTTGTTCCTCCTACCAGACAGTCTTTAAAAGTGAGTTTTTGGGACACCCCCACTTGTTTTGGGGTAGAAGAAGGGGTATGAATCCTAATGATTCTACTTTTAATTAACCCACCTTATTTTATGTAAGCTGAGTGTCAAAGATGGGCTGAACGATTTTGGTCACTAGTGGTCCAAACTATACAGATGTGTCAAGCACTGCCTGAGCCATCATAGGCTAAGTGCTACAATGACAAACCGGAATCTCAGTGGCTTCAAACAGAGGAGTTTTATTTATTGTTCATGTCATTGACCAAAGTGGGTTGGTGTGTTTGAGGGGAGCTCTGCTCTGTACTGTTGTTCAGTATCCAGGCTTCTTCTCCTAGTGTCTTTGATGCCTTCTATATGGAGAGTCTTATTTTGTGCGATGGCTTCCTTTGGTAGTCTGGTGAAGTTTAGGAAGACTTTTTCAGAGTAATATTTTTAAGTGAACAGAATACAATAATCAAAATATTAATAAAATGTGCTTCTTTATTACATACTAAATACTGAGACTGAGGTGGCTTACATAATTTTAAGGTAGTCTTGAACACAACAACGTTTTGAGATATCTCTAACAACTGTAATATACTGCACTAGGAAATATTGGTGACTTCTGTTGGTGACAGTGTCACTCGTACTGCTAATACTATGTAGTTTTTGTCTCATTAATAAATTGAAGGAAATGGTAACATCAGTTAAGAGTTAACTCGCATAACTGCAATTTTTTTCTCATAACACTTATGGATTTCCTGAAATGAATCCCTTGAAGATCTGTGGACTGTGGTTTAAGAATCTTTGTAGAGCCTCTACAAGAAGTTTTATGGAGTTCTCTACAAGGTTTGACCAGCATTGTAAGAAAATGCCTGGGAAGTTGGTAGATGGCAAAACTGGCTGTAGTTCTCTACCCTTCCCTGTATCCATACTGTTGGCGATTTGGCTTTATAACTTTTCCCATCAAAATGTGGAGTCTAGATTCTTGCCCCCTCAGCCTCGGCTGCCTTTGTGACTTTCTTTGGCCAATAGCGTGTGGTAGAAATGACATCGTCCCAGTTCTGATCCTGGGCCTCAGGAAACTTTGCACACTTCTGCTTCTTTTCTTGGAATCCTGCCACTCCCATATGAACAGTCCTGATCTGTCTGCTGGATAGTGGGAGATACGAAGTCAGCTGCCCTGCCACTTCAGCTGACTGCCAGCCACATACCAGAAGCAGAGAGGCCAGCTGACCTGCATCTCAGTGCAAACGCAGAAGGGAGCCGCGGTGGGACCGGAGGTACCACCCCACGTGGTCAAGCCTAAGTTACCAACCTGCCGGATTGTGCTCTAAATAGATGGTTGTTGTTTTAAACCACTAAGTTTGAGGTGGTTTGTTTCAATAGAAATAACTACTGATGCAAGGAAGATGGCCCTACTTTTAAGTGACTTGGCTAGGTGGCGAGATGGTTCCTTCCACTTACATTCTGTTGTTGAAATCTAGTTATAGGGCCCCACCTACATCCAAGAAATACTATAAAATGTAGTCTAGTAGTATGTCCAGGAGAGGGGGTCATAGCTATTCATAGGTCTCTGTCATAAGCACTTATTTCTCTCTGCTTTGGAGCCTCAGCTGAAACTCCTGCTCAACGACAGAAGTACTATGTAAAATCCTGCTGTGCCTTGTGATAGACTGTCACTACCTGAGGCTCCAGTGACTCTCCTTGCTCCCATCTGCCTCCAAAGAGGATAAGATTCTGATTTAATAGACTCAGGGCCTGGTCATATTTATTTGAGGGAGAGGAAGGAGAAAGCATGCAGGCTGAGCCATAATATTCAATTGCATTTTTAAAGCACCTGTACCTTCTTATGTATAGTTCCTTTGGGACCCCATGGAGAGGAGACTTCATGGCAGGATTTATGCATTCTTATGTTGTTGTGTTGTGATCAGTATCTTTGTTCATTGCTCTCAGGATGTCATATCCAGTCTAGTGTGTATAAGGTGTAGTAACATGATTTATGATCCATGAGTTTGAATGATGCTTCAAGAGCCCTAACACCACACAGAAACCATGGAGTGTGCTGGAGGGATTGCCATATAGCAGATAGACCTGGGTCTCAACCTCTTCTTTCCAACTCACTAACTGTGTGACCTTGGAAAGATTCCTTAAATGCAGGCAGTGTTTCCTTCTTGTGAAATGTAGACAATCATAGCAAACATCCATGTTTCTTGTGAGCATTACATGAAAGAAAGAGTGTGAAAGTGCTTCGTACTAGTAGATGCCCTGCAAGTACAAACCGAATCTAAAGTGTGAGCAGGCTGGTGTTTTAAATCATAATTTAAAAAGTAGATACAGGACAGAAAGTTTTGTTAATCATAGCACATTGTAATCATAAGTCCGTGTAAGGCCCTTATCTGGTATGTACCCAATTATTTAATTTCCTCTTTATTCTTGTTCCATGGTTTCATTCATCTTTTTTTTATAGATATCCATTCTCATGTACTTTATGCATATTCTTAAATTCATTTATATTTGGAAAATATAATGTTGTTTTGTGTGTATTTGTGCGTGTAAAGTTTATGCAAATAGTATTGTGTTCAAATTTCTTTTTTTTAAATCTTTTGTCCAATGCCATGTTTTAAATGACTGTCCATGGTGCTGAAAGTGATCTCACTCATATTACTTTAAGGATGAATAGCATTATGTTGTAAGTATTTTCTGTACCCATTCTCAACTGTTGGATACTCAGGTTGTTTACAATACCAAAAACATGCATTAAAAGCATCTTCTAAATTGCCACTTTACTAAACTGATGGAAAATTTCTCTGAGGTGAAGTCCCAGGAGAGGACTGACAGGAACAGGGTGTGTGCACACTAGATTTTACTAAGGACAGCTAAGTGACTTTCCGGAAGAGCAGCGCCGCTATATATACCCACCAGTACTGCACGAGGAACCTGTTTTTGTGTGTGTGTGTGTGTGTGTGTGGTACGCGGGCCTCTCACTGTCGCGGCCTCTCCCGTTGCGGAGCACGGGCTCCGCGGCCATGGCTCACGGGCCCAGCCGCTCCGCGGCATGTG
The DNA here is from genome assembly GCF_025265405.1 of Mesoplodon densirostris. Lineage (NCBI taxonomy): Eukaryota > Metazoa > Chordata > Mammalia > Artiodactyla > Ziphiidae > Mesoplodon > Mesoplodon densirostris. The sequence goes on from NC_082670.1 coordinate 58,869,877, forward strand.
GGACCTTCCCGGACCGGGGCACGCACCCGTGTCCCCTGCATCGGCAGACGGTCTCTCAACCACTGTGCCACCAGGGAAGCCCGGAACCTGTTTTTTGACATCTTAACCATCTTTCTAATTTTTGCATTTTAACAGATATCAACTATCTTATTGTCATTTTAATTTCTATTTCTCTGTTTTCTTGTGAGTGGTAGAGTATCTTTATCTGTTGGCCTTTCAGGAATTCCTTCCCTGCATTATTTCTTCATGTCTTAGAGAATCAGTTTTCTCACTACTGTATACTAACCAAACCATCCTTTTCCCATTGCTTTGAAGAGTCACCTTTACTGTGTGTCAAAGTCACATACAAAGTGGGATCTATTCCTGAGGTCTCTATTCTGTTCCACATTTGTTCTATTTATCCCTTTGTATTCCAGTCCATATTGTTTGTATTACAGTGGCCTTTTCCTATATCTCAATATCATGTGTAGCAACCCTCTCCCTGCTCCTGTATTTCCTCTTCTATTTCAAAACTGACTTAAATCTTCATGGCCTTTGTTCTTCCTTTTTATCCCCAATGATGATTTATTAGCCTGTTGTCCCAACACAATTTATTGAAAGAGCTAGCTTTTAATAACTAATTCATAAGTGAACTTAATAATACATCCACACTTCTAAGAAATGGTACATGGTATTCTTATTTTTGTTCATTTTTTTAGTGGTCACTTTCTTTTCCTCTTCAGCCAAAGAGTTTTTTGGAAGGTGATTTTTTAACAATTTCAAGTGGTTTTATTTTACGGTTAACATGTTCTTATTAATTTCTAGCTTTATTGCATTTTGATTAGAGGATGTGGCTGCAAAATACTTTTTTAGAACTCTGGGTTGTCTTTGTGGTCTAATATACGAAGGATTTATGTGAACAGGCCATGGGCACTAGAAAACTATTCTCCATAGAGTTAAAGTTTGCTAATTATTAAACCAATCTTTATGAATTATTTAACTCAAATACTTTAATCCAGTATTGTTAACCCATAGGGGGCCACAAAGAAGTTTATGAAAGGGCTTCAGGAGATTCATAAATCCCCTGACATATAGGCAATATGCACATGCTTCTGAGCAAGGAGAAAGCCTTTCATGAAACTCTCGTAGGGATTCAAGAGTCAAAAAAGATAAACAACCACAAGATCTTGAGTTCTGTTTATGGTTGTTTGTATCTATTTGATCTGTCAATAGCAGTGTAACTGTGTTTTTACAATTTAGTCTTTTTTTTCTGCTACTTTTCATTTTATACATTGTAACAATGTTGATTGATGCATAAAGATTCATGGAAATTTATGACATTGCTGTGGATTTTGTTCTTTATCAATATAAAATAATTATAGAATCATTAAACATCCCTTTTAGTATGTTCGCCTTGAATTCTGCTTTATCTGATTTTATTATCCCAATTGTAGTTTTCTGTTTATTTGTATTTGCTTACTAATTTTTCAACTTCAGGCTTCTTGCTTAATTGGATTCTTTTTGAATCAAGCATGTTTAATATGGAATTTTACCCCTTTTATGCTCATTGCAATAACTGATATATTTTCTCCTACTTCTGTCATTTTGTTTTTATTTGGTTGTTGGTATTCATGGTTTTCTTTGTTGTTGTTTCTATCTTTTGCTATATTGATTTGCATTCATTGCTTTGCTTTTCTTCAGTGGTTTGTGTATTTTGATTGCAGTTTATTTTAAAACCATTTAAAATTATTTATTTATTTATTTATTTATTATTGGATGTGTTGGGTCTTCGTTGCTGTGCATGGGCTGTCTCTTTAGTTGTGGCGAGTGGGGGGCTACTCTTCATTGCGGTGCGCAGGCTTCTCACTGCAGTGGCTTCTCTTTGTTGCGGAGCATGGGCTCTAGGGTGCGTGGGCTTCAGTAGTTGTGGCACATGGGCTCAGTAGTTGCTCGCGGGCTCTAGAGCGCAGGCTCAGTAGTTGTGGCGCACGGGCCTAGTTGCTCTGCGGCATGTGGGATCTTCCCAGACCAGGGCTCGAACCCGTGTCCCCTGCATTGGCAGGCGGATTCTTAACCAATGAGTCACCTGGAAAGTCCTTAAAATCGTATTTTTAATCCTTTAAAAGTTTTTCCAAATATATTCTAACAGATGTCTATTTGATATTATAATTGGTGTCTTTTAACTCCCCTTTATATTTTAAAATAAGAATTTGAACTTATTCTGTTTTCCTCTTCCATTTATTTATACAAACTTACTTTTTAATTCAGTTTTTGCAATTCCATAGTTATCTTTATATTCTAAATCTTCATGAGTATATTGTTATTTTTTGCATTATTTTTAGTCAAATAAGAATTTAGCCAAATTATATTAATTGCTGTCAGTAGTCTAATCATTTCATATTGTGACATCTTTCTTGGCCTCTTAATTTTGCTTTACCCTTTTCATTGTTTAATGTTTTAAATATTATTTTTATTTTAAAGCATAATTTTTTAAAGAGAATATATTTTCAGATCCCTCTTATTCCTGAGATTGTCTTTCTTTGCCTTCCCACATATATGACAGTGAATATGAATGCATCATTTAGCAATTTTTGCCAAAAAATACCACATCAAAAATTAGTGCCTTGAAATAATAATCACTTATTTAGCTCACAGTTTTGCAGTTTGCCAATTTGGGCTGAGTTCTGCTGGGAAGTTCTCCTGGTCTAGAATGGTCTCACTCATGCGTCCATGGTCAGCTGCTAGGTTGGCTAAGGATTGGCCTCATTTGGAGTGGCTTGGTGCTAATGTGGACCCTCATCCTATAGTAGGCTATAGGCATGGCAGCTGGGTAGGATTCCAAGAGAGAGCACAGAAGCATGCATGCAAAACCCCTTAAGACTTAGGTTTTGTACTGGTATATCATGACTTCTAACATATTCTATTGTCCAAAGCAAGTGACCGAGACCACCAGCTTCTATTGAAGGGGTGGGGAAATAGACTCCACATCTTGATGGGAGATGCTGCAGTCACATCACAAAGAGGAACTCATCAACAAAAGGGATATTGGTTGCCATTTTAGCAAATCAGTCTACTGTAGTATGTAAAACTTCTGACAATTCTTTAAAAAAAATCCTTCTCACCTCACCAATTAAAAAATATTTTTATATAGTTGACCTGATGGCCAAACATCATCACTAAATGCACATAGAAAAAAATGGCATTACAGTGTCCTAAGTTAATTGTGAGTTTATCAGCTTTAGACTGTAAAACTCATCTGTTCTGTGCCTGTGTCATTGCATTGCTCTTACTAATTTCACTCTAACATGCTCAGGAACATCAAGAAGGTCTGCTCTACCCTCTACCAACAGAACGACAAATGAAAACCTACTGAAAAACAACCAATTTTGCTCTAGCTTAAGCCTCTTTCAGTACATGTTATGATATTAATTTAAAAGTCTCATAAAAGACTTCAGATCTTATACTGCAAGGAGCCTTCTCTTTGATTGAAGGGCTGACCTTCCCTCAGTACTGACTGACAAGTCAGCTGTTCCCAGGTAGTTTTATCCTAGTAAAAGCCAGTTGTAAAATGGTATCATTATGTAGAGTGGGGAGCCCTTTGGAGTTGTAGTGAATAATTTTGTTCCAACAGCGTGCAGCTCAAAGCAGGTTGACAGTAAGTTTAACACGATAAAAAGGGACTGTCCAGGAGGTTTGTGAAAATGGCTTTCGTTTTGTATATGGGAACCCGATGCTGAAAGACATTATTTTACAAATTACTATTTTATTGTCTGGAAAGGCTCGTGGGTAAATGGCTACTGACCAGAGTTTGAGCTGAATACCTTGTTTTGGTCTTTATTCCTTTGAATTGCATGAACATTATCTTATTTGCAAGGTTAAAAATGTACTCATGAAAATAAAAATCTCCGATGACCAGTTACCATCCCAAAAAGTATTTTTATAAAAAGTATATATATATATATATATATATATATATATATATATATATATATATATATATATATATATATACACATACATACACACACACACACACATATATATCCTCTTTCCTGGTCAGGAAATTTTATTCTGGACTGTGTGATAGGTTATTTCCAGGGACATTGTGTAACCTCTGTGTATTCTTTTTTCTTTGTTTTACATATTTGTAAATAATTTCATATTTATTTTTCTCATTTATAATCAGAAAACCAAGATTTATCTAGAATCAGCTTTTTCTCTTTTTTTGTTTTTTTGTTTTTTAAAAGATAAATGTTAAAACTATATTATTAAAGTGATATATTCACAGGTTAAAACATCAAGCAGCAAAGAATGGTGTAAAATAAAAAGTAAGTCTCTTCCTGCACAACCTAACCCCTTGCTGGTGGTAACCACGATCAACAGTTTCATGGCATCCACCAGAAATATTTTTTTGGATAGTTATGGCACACACACATATTTCACTCAAATAAGATAATGTTTTCACATTGTTCAGCACCTTTTTAGTTTTTCACTTAATAATATATTTTGAAGATATTCCTATATCAGTACCTATAGAATTATTGCATTTGTTTTTAACAGCTCAAATTGATATGACTTTTTATTACACATGTTTTCACACATACATGAAAGTACCTGGATTAATAAATGCACCTGCATGTACCCACTACCTAGTTCTGACAGTTATCAGTATTTTGCCCGTCTCGTTTGCTCTATTCAACCCTCTTCACACCCAACACTGTTTTTCTCCTTGCTGACAGCTTTCAAAGCAATTTCCAGATATCATATCAATTCATCCTTAAATAATTCATTATGCATCTCTAACTGATAAGAACTTTCCCCACGTAACCACCACACTATTACAACGTTTGAGGAAAATAACAAGTTCTTAGACTATCTCATTTCCACTCCATAATCATGTTTACCTGATTGTCTCAACTCTTCTTTTTTTTTTTTTTTTTTTTTTTGCGGTATGCGGGCCTCTCACTGTTGTGGCCTCCCCCGTTGCGGAGCACAGGCTCCGGACGCGCAGGCTCCGGACGCGCAGGCTCAGCGGCCATGGCTCACGGGCCCAGCCGCTCCACGGCATATGGGATCCTCCCAGACCGGGGCACGAACCCGTATCCCCTGCATCGGCAGGCGGACTCTCAACCACTTGCGCCACCAGGGAGGCCCCTCAACTCTTCTTTTGAAGTTGGGTTGCCCAAATCAGGATCTTAACAAAGGCCCACACATTTCATTTTGTTGTTATATTATTCTTCAGGGTTTGTAATCCAAATACTGATTTCAAATATCAGTTGAAATGTTTATTTTCTGTATTTTCAACTTTAGACTTTACTTTTTTCCCTTTTGGATCAAACTTTATTTATTTTTGGAACGTGCAAAACATTTCTGTGGTTCAAGAGTCTAAAGGATGTAAGAGTGAATACTCAGAAAATCCTTGCTTCCATTCCCCTCCCCTTCATTCTGTTACTCTTCCTGTTACCTGTGACTTCTACAGGTAACCATCTGTACTAGTTGTAGGTTATCCTTCCATTATTTCTTTTGACAAAAATAATAGTGTGTGTGTGTGTGTGTGTGTATTTCCTGTTGTTACACAAAAGGTATCATATTCTATACACTGTCTTGAACTTTGTGTTTGTCACTTAGTGTATCTTGGAGATCATTCTGCATTGGTACATACAGCCTTTCCTCATGCTTTTTGTGTGGCAGCTGAGTAGTCCACTGGGTGGAGATACCCTGGTTTGTCTAACCAGTCCTCTGAATAATCTTGAGCACATATTGTCTGGTATTTGTGCAAACATGTCTTCAGGGTAGATTCTGAGATGTGGAATTGGTGGGTCAAAGGGAAAATGCTTATGTAATTTTGTTAGATATTGCTGTCCTAACGTAAGGTCTATTTTTATGCTGTATTTTCTCTCAGACCAGATTTCAGCACTTTTCAACAGCCAGGCTTTGGTTATATTCTCTGTCCACTTGTGCTGTGGTTGAATTTATCACAGACATTCAGTTAACGGGCAAATAAATCTGTGCATTTGATGGTTCCAGTTCTTATTTCTGGCAGCCTTTCACTTTCTTTATTGGGGTGGCGTCTTTTTCTTGCACCCATACTACTGGACTCTGAATGTTGTATGTGAAAATTTACAGTTCCCGGAATGCACTGCTACCAGGGGTCTCTTTGCCTTTGCTCCTGCCTGTGGCACTTTTCTCATGGAATTCCTACTGCCTCAGATATACTCAAACACATATTGCCTTAACTACTATTCAGGTCATTTTTTGGTGGCGTAATCTTATCCCAGATGTAGAAAAAAATGGTGCTTAGTTATGGACCATTTGGGGAGTGGGTAGGGAAGGGAGTTAATATTCTGTTTTTATTACCGAAGAGTTGGGAGCATACACAGGCAGTAGAGAGGGATTGCTCTTCAATTTTCAGTTCTGTTGTTATTAATTTTTAGATGCAGTTATCTCTGGATTATATCTGTTCTTTCCAGATTCATGGATTGCCTTTCAGCCTAAGTTTTGTGGATAGTACAGTTTTTCACCTTTTGCTATATTTTCACTGGTAATTCAGTGAGATGATAGATAGGAAAGCATGTATGGGAACTGCTAGTCAAAAGTCGTTTTAAACCAGAAAACATTTTTTTTTCCAGTATTGTATGTCAGCTCTTGGTGTGTAGCAAACCACCTCCAAACTCTGGCTAATAATAATAATAATAATAATAATATAGTCTTGCTCATTTGTGGTTTGGCAGAGCATCAACTAGTTTAGTCTGAGTTTGGCTGGGAAACTCTGCTTTACTTGTCAGGCTTACTGGGCTTAGTTTCTCATTGAGGATTGGGCTCAGGTCTGCTCTGTATCTGTTCATTATACAACACAGGCTGAGGTGTCTGGAAAGGCTCACCTCATGGTGAGGAAAGAAGTGCAAGAGAGGTAATAGAAACATATATTTCCTTTTAATGCCTCTGTTTGGAACTGGCACATTGTCACTGGGACCCAATTTCATTGGCCAAAGCAAGTCAGATGACTGAGTCCAAACTCAAGGAACAAAGAACTCTATTTCACATCCAGTGGAAAGGACAGCAAAACCGCATCACCAAAAGCCTGGAATCAGGGAGGGAGCCCAAAGTATTTACTGTATGCAGGTACTATGCCAAGTCCTTCCCACAGATTGTTCATAGCTTTCATTTTCCCCCAACACGTCAAATCAAAATAGATTTCCTTTGATTTCACAATGAGGAAACTGAGGTTGAGGAATTTTCAGGGACTTACCATCAAACACCTTTTCCAGGATTTAATTGGGATTTCAGACTAGGTCTCTATCCAGGAAGTTTATGCTTTTCTGACTCTACTCCTCCAAATAAAATTTCTTTCCCAAACCCCGCAATTGCTCAAACTCATAGTACTCATTGAAAAAAATCAGACACAGAACCAGAAGTTATAAACCATCTGACATTTGAGAAGCTACCACAAACGACTCCCTAATACAGGAGGAGGTGAAAGATGCACTCTTAGGTAGAATCATGACTTAGTTAACGGAAGGGGAATCGATGCCAGGTAACAATGCCTTTGGTTAACCTTGTCACTTGGTGTTGGCTGGATTACAGGGCTTGGAAGAGTGATGTAGAGAAGAACTTGAGAAGAACAACTCCAGCCATACCTGCTGTCCCACAGTTAACATTTCGACATCTGCTGTACAGAGCGGGTTAGCACAGAATCTCAGCTTTGGAGGCATATATAACAATGACTCACACAGTCATTAATGTGTGAACCCCAGGCTGGGAGCTCACATTTCGTATGAGAAAAGAATTTTTGTTCAGTCATAATTGCTCCCCTACTGGGCCTAGAATCACTCTCTGCACCAAAAATGCCTGACTTCATTTTCTTTGAATTTAAAAGGACGTTCACAAACATTTTGGCTTAAATATAACGGAAAACGTTTTATAAAGGAAAATAAATTAGAAAAAAGGTTAGTAGAATGTTATTGAAAATAGTTTCATTGAAAATGCCTCCAATGAAAACACACTTAAAAAATATTAAGACTGTGCCCCCAGCCCACTCCCTATACCTCTTTCTCAGGTTTCTTCTTGTTTCCATGAAGGAGAGCAAAGGAAAAGAAGCCTGATAGATCTAGATTACTTATATTTTGTAATAGAAACTAAAATAGAAGTATCTTTTTAAATGATGTGACTAAAATAAACACTACAAATTAATTCATGTTTTTCAATAGCATAAAATATTATAAGCATCCCTGCAAAGGGATGGGCTTCAGAATTTGGACTCAAATATCAACCCTAATGGTACATTATGGGTTAATCTGTCTCCTCTTGTCTTTTCTCAGTCTCACTTAGCTTCCCATTCGTTATAACTGGGCCGTACTGATACCTAGAGTTGGTTACCATGTCCTTGTAAAAAGATCAGTTTGCCATTTTTTGTTACTGGCTATAAACAGAAAGAAGCAGGGGCTAGTTTGCACATGTGGGCGCCTCACTGAGACTTTCTTGCTGTTCCAAGCAGAAGACGCTGCAAAAGCATTAAAAGCTGGGAAGTCAACTCCGTGATTAGCAACAAGCCCTAACTTTCTTTCCTGCCTGGGGGATGCAACTCTAGACCTTTCATTGGGAAGGGTAATCTTTACTGGATTATGACCTGAAGGAAATAAGTTTCTAAATAAAATCATCTTGAAAGAAGGTGAAACCATCATGGGGTCTCTATCCCTCTTTTTTCACCTCACTTCAAATTGTGTTCCCCAGTCCATGAACCTTCAAGGAAACTTCATCTGGGGTCTATCCATGTTTGCCATGCCTTTGGTAACATGATGGGGTGATGAAGTCTTAGGAAGGAAGACCCTCAGTCTTAACATTACATGCTTCCTGCTAAACCTCAGAACACAGATCCATGCATTAATACATTTTCTGTTGTGTACATGTAAGCTTTTCTCTTGGAGAATTTTTTGTAATGGTCGATGCTTCAGAGTGGTATATTTGGTTATGGTTACTTCTAAGCTAAGCATAAGCAACTCATCTCAGTAACAATATCTGAAACTCTTCACTAAGTTCTTCTCAGAACCAGCCATGGGCAAAACTAAAATCTGAAAAATTCATCTGTACTAGGATTATACTACCAGCTCTTTGTTTTTTCCTCCAGTATGAGACCTCTGAAGTTATCACCTGCTCCTAACCTCAGATGATCTCACTTGCCCCATCAACGTTTGCTCTTAGGCAAGAATCATAAACTGAATCACAGCAAGATGTAGGCAACTCTTAGGAGAAAGGGATGCTTTTTACAGGAATAAATGAATATTACCAAGATGATGGTGGCTTCCAACCTGGGGTACCTGGACCCCAAGATTCTGTGTAGATAGGAAAGGAAATAGCTTTGAGCTGTTTTCAACATTTAAAAGACACTTACCCATGAGACAATCATCTAGCAGATAAATCAAGTTTCCTTCTTTGAACTTTAATTTTATCAAGTCATTGTGGTAATTTGGGTTAACATGTGCTGAAGAATAATTTATAAACACCAAATATTTGTTACTCAAAAATCCATCAGAGATGTGATTCACGGAAGAGATTAAGAATCAGTTTGAATGGTGAAAAGTTTGGACTTCTGAAATAAAGATTTAATAGCAATGTTTCCAACAACACCTTGGGACTGTGATAAGGGAGAGAAGGATGTAGAGAAAAAAGAAACTACCATGGAATGAGCACCTGCTCAGGGTCTGGCTGGACACTTTTACACATAGCCATTCACTAGGCTGTGGGTAGCTTTGTGTTGGGGCTGTGGTTTATCCCAGTCTTTCCCTAGTGTTGAGTGCAGCAGTTACTTTCTATGTGGAAGGTGCTTCTTAAACATTTATGAAATGGGATGGAAGATGAGAGAATTTAACTCCCCTAAGAACACACGAACTTTCACATCATCTACATGTGTTTCAGTCACTTCCATTTTTTTTTCAGCCTCACCATGAATTTGTATCAGTGAGATGAAGAAGAATCATCCTAGATGTGCTGAAGTCATCCACACAGAAAATCACATACTGTATTTTATAGACTCACACCTATACATCTGCCCGTCGTGGAGCTATTGTTCTTTAAGCTGTGTTTATCTGTCCTGAATTGGAAACCTTTCTGCTTTTCACCGTACCAACTATTTCTCCATATCCCTCCAAACAGAAGTGTCAGAAATTAGTGGCTTAGGTTAGTCTGTGAGCCCTGTGCCCTCTCGGGCACAGAAGCCTTCTGTGCAGGCTGTGCTGAAGCTCATGGAGCCTGTCTTTGAGCTGCCCACCTAGCTGGGGTGTTTGTCTCCCTTGATTCTTGCTTGTGCTGCCCTCCAGAGCCTGCCTACCAAGCTAGGTCTGCTCTCATTTGAAAGCTCAAGACTGAGCACAGCAGGCCCAGATGCAAAAAAAAAAAAACCCCAAAAACCAAAACAAACAAAAAACAAACAAAAACTGAAACCCACTGACATTGTGAACCTGGAGAAAAGACTCCCTTTCACAATCATTGTCAATTTTAGTCAGTCAGCCCCAGGACTCCTCTGCACGGCTGGGATGCCACAGCTTAGAAAAAAGGATGCTGCTGACAGTGGAACACACACACACACACACATATACACGCATGTACACGTGCACAATCACACAACACAGGCATGCAGGAAAGGAGGGAGAGAGGTATGGTGATTACATCTTGTGTGTCAAGGATGAGAGATCTCACCATTCACAACTGCATTCTTTTAATTTCAATAAACATTCACAGAGAACCCAGTCCCGTGGAGCCCTGTAGCAGCACTCTGCAGGCTCTGAGTGGGATACAAAACCCCCTAACACAAGTAGGGAGAAGCAAAAAATGAAACAAAACAGAAACCAAACAAAAACAAAACCCCCAAACCACCAACCCAGGCATCAACTTGAGAATTTCCAAGCACTTTCACAAACATCTCATTTAGCCCCATGTGCAAGGCAGGTGAGGCAAGTGTTATCTGCGTTTTACAGGTGAGACCAAGGGCCTTGTTGAAGATCGCAGAGCTAGCAAATGGCAGTCCCAGAATCCAGGGCATCCAGCTCCCGATTCAAAGCTTTTCCCACAATATGACACTGCCTCTTTGTAAACACTTGGTTATAATACAGCGCTCTGTTAAAAGAGCACAAAGAAAAGAAATAAAGATTAATTCTTTCCAGCCCAAGGGAGATGGAGGATCAGGCTTCTCAAAAGAAGTAATTTTCCACAGGTAGAGGAAATGCAGATGGTTGTTTGCAGAAAAACACAATGGGATGGGGAGGTAGGCAATGTTCCCATGCAGAGCAATGGTGAGGAGGACGATTTATTTAATCCAAACTCTACCACACGATCAGGTCTAGGTCCAAGAGAAAACAGGCAGAGACATGAAAGCATCTGTCTGCCTGCAGCTTGCCTCCTGGGTTTCCATTTCCTGTGTGAGGACCATGTATTTCTCAGGAAATGAACATGAGGAGTAATGACCCCTCTTCATTAGCCCTAATCCTCCTCTAATCCAGTGGCTTTGCAGGCCTCAGGGTGAAGATCTTGTCAATAAACTATGGAATATCTACATATTGGTCATCCAAGGGATGCGTGCGTAGGATTCAAGGTGTTGTTTTATTTCACAAAGATGCTTCAGACTTCCTGTGTGACTTGTAGTGCCTCATTTGACCCCATCCAATCCTATTTCTTCATCTGTAAAATGAGGGTAATTATATCAACCATGAAGGGTGGCTATGGGGATCAAGTGAATTGATTTTTGTGAAGCATGTAGCACAGTTCCTGACTCATAGCTACCTGTTTATAAATATGAGAGATCATTACCTCTACTTGACATGAGGACAAGGAACTAGTGAAGGTCTGTTATGTGCTGACCCCACTTCTCCATTCCAGCCAGATGTGGCTCCTGCAGGGCCAATGTGACCAGAGGCTGAGTGGCCTCCACTGTCATAGTCAAGTGGGGTCCTTCAAAATGAGGTCCTTTTCTGAGACTTCTGTTTCATGGTTTCATGGAGAAGAGGAAGAAGGAGAAAGCAAGGTTTAGTATGTGATCTGGCTGAAGGAGTGGATCTCAGTGTGTTTTCAAAGCAGTAGCTTTGGTCTGGGTGGTTCATTTTGCCAGTGAGATACAGGATGTGATATTCAGTATGTGGCAAGGGACTACAGTAGGTACTGCTACCCCTCCAGTTATGGGAGACCCCAGACAGCAGCTGGAGGTGGGTAGGGACTGGGGCTGTAGCCAAACCAAAAGAACTGGGGCTCTAGCAGGAATGGCCAAGTGGAATAAGACATCTATGCCTGTCTTCAGGGAAAAGGTGGCATACTCAGGAGGAAATACAGCTCTGTGATGACTTGGATGTCCATGGCTCATTCCTGGCTCATCAGATCCTAGGTCTTTGGCAGCACAATTAAATCCACATCTCCACTGAATAGTATGGCTGAGGCTGTCTTGCACCTTGTAGCCTTATACAGATGGACTCAGGATTTAGGCAGGACAGGGTGAGGAGGTCTGGGACTGAGCAGTGCTGGAGAAGAATGGAGCTGAAGCCCACCATGAAGCCTGTCACTGGTTGTTCTTTGCCAGCACCCAAACTCTTCACTTCCTCTGGATTTTGCTGACGCCACAAGGATCATTTGTCACCTGTTGAAACAAACATCTGATACTCCGTCCATATGGCACTTATATTTCACAGTCCTATCAGTTAAGTCCTCCATATTTGCAGGAATTAATAACTTCCGCTAGGAATGTGTTTGCACTTTGGGGACTCTTCAGTGTGAAGGAAGAGGCAATGGAAAAAAGAGTCAGAAAATCATATCCCTGATTTACAAATGGGTGATATTTTTTTCTAGAAGGTAGAAATCAGGGAACAATGCTTGGGAATTTTAACTTTACTCAGAGGTCACTCATGACTTTGTTGAAGGCCAATTCTATTTCCTGTGGAAGAAATGGAATTTGGATTTTATTTGATCTGATTATATACAGGTAATGGGGATAGAAAATCATGATTAAAAGTAGATTTTAGTTCAAAAGATGTGATTTTATCATTGTAGTGAATGCACTATTTGTAGCTGATAATGTAGACTGGCTTACTCAGCACCCTTTCCACCCTCCTTTTAGCTTGCTGTAGAGAGTGAAATGCTAAGAACTACATTTCCCGGACTCCCTTGCAGCTAAGGTTTTCATGTGACCTAGATTATCAAGCAGGTGTACCTGCAATAAGCTTGGGGGCAGATGAGAGCAATGTGAGGTACCAGTCGTGCAGAGACAGATACAGTTTTCTGGAAAACACTATGGCAGCGTTTTCTTTCTTTAGCTTCGTGTTCCTGTTTCATAGATGCAATCTCTTCTCTTATTTCTCTAGGTCACTGACAATCTGTATTTTATGGAAATTTGTCCTTTCTGTAGAAATTTTACTTTCTCTGAGTTGTCTTCTTGTTTGTTTTTTGTTTTGGTCTTTATATTTTATGTTAGAGGTTTTCCAAGAAGGCTGGTGATTCTTGGTTGTGTGTTCATATATAAGAGTTGGGGACTAAACACTTGGAAACCCTGAGCAAATGAGTTGGCTTGGAGACTGTGATCATCACTGTAGGGTGGTCTGATTGGGGAACCTGTGGTGTCAGTATCTTCTGGTCCTTCCTCTGGGGCTGGGTAGAGGGTGAAGGCATGGCTGTTAGTGTTCTTGGAGCTGAAAGAGGGAAGAGGGCTGGCCTCTGCATTCAGTACACATAACTTTACCTAACTCGACTGCTTTGGGTAGAGTTGCCCACAGTCATCTGTGCCAGCTTTCTGGGAGCTTTCTGCCTAACCTAACCTTCTCAGAAGGAGACTTCCAGACTTTCCCAGGCGGGAAATCATCCTGTAGTGTGGGGTGAGCACGGGGCCTGGAGCACTACCTGACTCTTCACCCATCCTTTTCAATTTGGCTTCTATTCACCTCACTTTCTAAAATACTTAATGATCATGGTACCTGAGCTTTTTGATGATTCTGCTGTGTTATTCAGATTTGCCTTGGATTCCCTGCTGCCATTTTAAAATTCAAATTTCAACAGTTTGCTAAATCAATTACCCCTTGTCCATCTTCCATTCACTTTGCAATTTTCAACATTTTCTTGCTATCTCCTCCCCTGTTCTTTCCATCTTTTTGAAATTGTGCCTTTAAGAAAACTCCCTTTACTATAGCTTTAGTGACGCTTTGGGAAAGGAGGAAAATCGGATATTTTCAATCTGCCATCTTTATGTACAGCTGTTCACATATTTCTTTTTTTTTCAATACATTTTTATTGGAGTATAATTGCTTCACAATACCGTGTTAGTTTCTGTTGTACAGCAAAGCAAATCAGCCATATGCATACACATGTCCTCATATCCCCTCCCTCTTGAGCCTCCCTCCCATCCTCCCTATCCCACCCCTCTAGGTCATCGCATAGCACCAAGCCGATCTCCCTGTGCTATGCGGCTGCTTCCCACTAGCTAACTATTTCACATTCCGTAGTGTATATATGTTGGTGCTACTCTCACATCGCCCCAGCTTCGCCCTCCCACCCCATGTGATCAAGTCCATTCTCCATGTCTACCTCTTTATTCCTGCCCTGCAACTAGGTTCATCAGTACATTTTTTTTTAGATTCCATAAATATAGGCGTTAGCATATGGTATTTGTTTTTCTCTTTCTGACTTACTTCACTCTGAAAGACAGACTCTAGGTCCATCCACCTCACTACAAATAACTCAATTTCGTTTCTTTTTATAGCTGAGTGATATTCCATTGTATATATGTGGCACATCTTCTTTATCCATTCATCTATCGATGGACATTTAGGTTGGTTCCATGCCCTGGCTATTGTAAATAGTGCTGCAATAAACATTGTGGTGCATGTCTCTTTTTGAATTATGGTTTTCTCAGGGTATATGCCCAGTAGTGGGATTGCTGGGTCATACGGTAGTTCTATTTGTAGTTTTTTAAGGAACTTCCATACTGTTCTCCATAGTGACTGTATCCATTTACATTCCCACCAACAGTGCAAGAGTGTTCCCTTTTCTCCACACACTCTCCAGCATTTATTGTTTCTAGATTTTTTGATGATGGCCATTCTGACCGGTGTGAGATGATATCTCATTGTAGTTTTGATTTGCATTTTTCTAACAATTAGTGATGCTGAGCATCTTTTCATGTGTCTCTTGGCCATCTGTATGTCTTCCTTGGTAAAATGTCTATTTAGGTCTTCTGCCCATATATATATATATTTTTTTTACGGTACGCGGCCCTCTCACTGTTGTGGCCTCTCCCGTTGCGGAGCACAGGCTCTGGATGCACAGGCTCAGCAGCCATGGCTCACGGGCCCAGCTGCTCCACAGCATGTGGGATCTTCCCGGCCTGGGGCACGAACCTGTGTCCCCTGCATTGGCAGGCTGACTCTCAACCACTGCGCCACCAGGGAAGCCCCCACCCATTTTTTAATTGGACTGTTTGTTTTCTTGATACTGAGCTCCATGAGCTGTTTGTATATTTTGGAGATTAACCTTTGTCTGTTGTTTCATTTACAAATATATTCTCCCATTCTGAGGGTTGTCTTTTTTTCTTGTTTATGGTTTCCTTTGCTGTGAAAAAGCTTTTAAGTTTAATTAAGTCCCATTTGTTTATTTTTGTTTTAATTTATATTACTCTAGGAGATGGGTCTAAAAAGATCTTGATGTGGTTTATGTCAAAGAGAGTGTTTCCTATGTTTTCCTCTAAAAGTTTTATAGTGTCTGGTCTTACATTTAAGTCTTTAATCCATTTGGATTTATTTTTGTGTACGGTGTTAGGTAGTGTTCTAATTTCATTCTTTTACATGTAGCTGTCCATTTTTCCCAGCACCACTTATTGAAGAGGCTGTCTTTTCTCCATTGTATGTTCTTGCCTCCTTTGTCGTAAATTAAGTGCCCATATGTGCGTGGGTTTATCTCTGGGCATTCTATCCTGTACCATTGATCTATATTTCTCTTTTTGTGCCAGTACCATACTGTCTTGATTACTGTAGCTTTGTGGGGGAGCCTGATTCCTCCAACTCCGTTTTTCTTTCTCAAGATGCCTTTGGCTATTTGGCGTCTTTTGTGTTTCCATATGAATTGTAAGAGTTTTTATTCTAATTCTGTGAAGAATGCCATTGGTAGTTTGATAGTGATTGCATGAATCTGTAGACTGCTTTGGGTAGTATAGTCATTTTCACAATATTGATTCTTCCTATCCAAGAACATGGTATATTTCTCCATCTGTTTATGTCATCTTGATTTCTTTCATCAGTGTTTTACAGTTTTCTGAATACAAGTCTTTCACCTCCTTAGGTAGGTTTATTGCTAGGTATTTTATTCTTTTTGTTGCAGTGGTAAATGGGAGTGTTTCCTTAATTTCTATTTCTGATTTTTCATTGTTGGTGTATAGGAATGCCGGAGATTTCTGTGCATTAATTTTGTATCCTGCAATCTTACCAAATTCATTGATTAGTTCTGACAGTTTGCTGGTGGCATCTTTAAGATTTTCTATGTATAGTATCATGTCATCGGCAAATTGTGACAGTTTTACTTCTTCTTTTCCCATTTGTATTCCTTTTATTTCTTTTTCTTCTCTGATTGCTGTGGCTAGGACTTCCAAAACTATGTTGAATAAGAACGGCAAGAGTGGACATCCTTGTCTTGTTCCTGATCCTTGTGGAAGTGCTTTCAGTTTTTCACCATTGAGTATGATGCTTGCTGTGGGTTTGTCATACATGGCCTTTATTATGTTGAGGTAGGTTCCCTCTGTGCCCATATTCTGCAAAGTTTTTATTATAAATAAGTGTTGAATTTTGTCAAAAGCTTTTTCTGCATCTGTTGAGATGATCATATGGTTTTTATCCTTCAGTTTGCTGATATGATGTATCACATTGATTGATTTGCATCCCTGGGATAAATCCCACTTGATCATGGTGTATGATCCTTTTAGTATGTTGTTGGATTCTGTTTGCTAGTATTTTGTTCAGGATTTTTGCATCTATGTTCATCAGTAGTATTGGGCTATAATTTTCTTGTTTGGTGATATTTTTTTCTGGTTTTGGTGTCATGGTGATGGTGGCTTCATAGAATGAATTTGGAAGTGTTCCTCCCTCTGCAATTTTTTGGAAGAGTTTGAGAAGAATCAGTGTTAGCTCTTCTCTAAATGTTTGATAGAATTCACCTGTGAAGCCATCTGGTCCTGGACTTTTGTTTGTTGGAAGAGTTTTAATTACAGTTTCAATTTCGTTACTTGTGATAGGTCTGTTTATATTTTCTAAATCTTCTTGATTCAGTCTTGGAAAACTGTACCTTTCCAAGAATTAGTCCATTTCGTGATGGTTGTCCATTTTATTGGCATATAGCTGTTTGTAGCGTCTCTTATAATTCTTTGTATTTCTGCAGTGTCAGTTGTGCTTTCTTCATTTTCATTTCTAATTTTATTGATTTGCATCCTCTCTTTTTTTTGATGAGTCTGGCTAAGGGTTTGTTAATTTTGTTTACCTTCTCAAAGAACTAGCTTTTATTTTTATTGATCTGTGCTATTGTTTTCTTCGTTTCTATTTCGTTTATTTCTGCTCTGATCTTTATGATTTCTTTCCGTCTACTGACTTTAGGTTTTCTTTGTTCTTCTTTCTCTAGTTGCTTTAGATGTAGGGTTAGATTGTTTGAGATTTTTTTTGTTTCTTGTGGTGAATTGAATTGATATAAACTTCTCTCTTAGAACTGCTTTTGCTGCGTCCCATAGGTTTTGTGTCATTGTGTTTTCATTGTCATTTGTTTCTATGTATTTTTTAATTTCTTCTGTGATTTCTTCAGTGATCTCTTGGTTATTTAGCAGCACCCTGTTTAGCCTCCATATATTTGTGGGTTTTTTTTTTTTTTTTTTCTTTTTACGGTATGCGGGCCTCTCACTGTTGTGGCCTCTCCCGTTGCGGAGCACAGGCTCCAGACGCGCAGGCCCAGCGGCCATGGCTCACGGGCCCAGCCGCTCCGCGGCATATGGGATCCTCCCAGACCGGGGCACGAACCCGTATCCCCTGCATCGGCAGGCGGACTCCCAACCACTGCGCCACCAGGGAGGCCCTATTTGTGGTTTTTACAGTTCTTTTCCCTGTCATTGATTTCCAGCCTCATAGCATTTTGGTCAGAAAAGATGCTTGATATGATTTCAGTTTTCTTAAATTTTCCAAGGCTTGATTTGTGACCCAAGATGTGATCTATCCTGGAGAATGTTCCATGTGCACTTGAGAAGAAAGTGTATTCTGCCACTTTTGGTTGGAATGTTCTATAAATATCAATTGAACCTATCTGGTCTATTGTGTCATTTAAAGCTTGTGCTTCCATATTTATTTTCTGTTTGGATAATCTGTCCATTGGTGTAAGTGGGGTGTTAAAGTCCCCCACTATTATTGTGTTACTGTCAGTTTCCCCTTTCATGGTTGTTAGCATTTGCCTTATGTATTGAGGTGCTCCTATGTTGGGTGCATAAACATTTATAATTGTTATATCTTCTTCTTGGATTGATCCCTTGATCATTATATAGTGTCCTTCCTTATCTCTTGTAACAGTCTTTATTTTAAAGTGTATTTTATCTGATACAAGTATTGCTACTCCAGCTTTCTTTTGATTTCCATTTGCATGGAATATCTTTTTCCATCCCTTCACCTTCAGTCTGTATGTGTCTCTGGGTCTGAAGTGGGTCTCTTGTAGCCAGCATATATATGGGTCTTGTTTTTGTATCCATTCAGCCAGTCTGTGTGTTTTGGTTGGGGCACTTAATCCATTTACATTCAAGGTTATTATTGATATGTATGTTCCCATTACCATTTTCTTAATTGTTTGGGCTTGTTTTTGTGGGTCTTTTTCTTTTCTTGTGTTTCATGCTTAGAGAAGTTTCTTTAGCATTTGTTGTAAAGCTGGTTTGGTGGTGCTGAATTCTCTTACCTTTTGTTTGTCTGAAAAGCTTTTGACTTCTCCATTGAATCTGACTGAGATCCTTGCTGGGTAGACTAATCTTGGTTGTAGGTTTTTCTCTTTTATCACTTTTAAGTATATCCTGCCACTCCCTTCTGGCCTGCAGAGTTACCACTTAAAAATCAGCTGATAACCTTATGGGGCTTCCTTTGTATGTTATCTTTTGTTTTTCCCTTGCTGCTTTTAATATTTTTTCTTTGAATTCAATTTTTGTTCGTTTGGTTAATATGTGTCTTGGTGTGTTTCTCCTAGGATTTATCCTGTATGGGACTCTCTGTGCTTCCTGAAGTTGGGTCACTATTTCCTTTCCCATGTTAGGGAAGTTTTCCACTATAATCTCTTCAAGTATTTTCTTAGACCCTTTCTTTTCCTCTTCTTCTTCTGGGGCCCATATATTTCAAATGTTGGTGCATTTAGTATTGTCCCAGAGGTCTCTGATGTTGTCTTCAATTCTTTTCATTCTTTTTGCTGTATTCTGCTCCTTGGCAGTCATTTCCACCGTTTTGTCTTCTAGCTCACTTACTCGTTCTTCCGCCTCCGTTATTCTGTTATTGATTCCTTCTAGTATATTTTTTGGTTCAGTTATCGTGTTGTTCATCTCTGTTTGTCTGTTCTTCTAGATCTTTGTTAAACATTTCTTGTATTTTCTCAATTGGTGCTTCCATTCTATTTCCAAGATTCTGGATCATCTTTACTATCATTACTCTGAATTCTTTTTCAAGTAGATTGACTATTTCCTCTTCATTTATTTGGTCTTGTAGGTTTTTACCTTGCTCCCTCATCTGTGACATATTTTTTTGCTGTCTCTCTTTTTTTTTTTTTAATGAGTGGGATTGTGTTCCTGTTTTACTAGTTGTTTGGCCTGAGGCTTCCAACACTGGAGTTTGTAGGCTCTTGGGTAGAGGTGGGTCTTGGTGCTGTGGTGAGGAAATCTGTGAGACTTCACTCTGATGAATATACCCTGGGGTCTGAGGTTCTCTGTTAGTCCAGTGGACTCAGAGCTCTCACTGCAGGAACTTCCACCTGACCCTGGGCTCTCAAATCAAGATCCTGCAAGCTGTGTGGGGCAGCAAAAAAAAAAAGAAAAAGAAAATACAAAGTAAAACTTGGACTAGGAAACTAACAGATACGTTAGAAAGAATGTAAAAATAAAAATATAGATGAATCAACAAGCAGAAGGTGCCTCAGTACAACAGTAGTAAAAAAGAGGAGGAGAGAAAAGAAAAAAACAAGTCTGGGGGTGGGGGGGGAAGGCCTTGGCTGTGGAGGGCGGGGCCTAAGCAGGGCGAGTTTTCTGTGGTGGGCGGGGCCTATGCTTAGGACCCACAGGGGTGGAAAAGTCCCTGGGGGCTGTGGGGGGTGGGGCTTTTGCTCAAGGAACAGAAGGGCCCCAGGCGTGCCCCCCACTCCTGGTCTCAGAGGGCAGGGGACCTCACCTGGGAGCCCAGCAGGCTTCCTGGCCTCTAGTGGGTGGGGCAAACGCCCTCCTCTCCTCTCCTGCTCCTCTGGTCTGGGGTCTGGGAGGGCCCCTCCCGCCTGCCTCTCCTGATCTCCCCAGCCTCCCTCCTATGCCCCCAGGACCAATGTGGACGGTGGGGGGGCCTTGGAGGGCAGGGGATCTGCCTGGGAGCTCAGCAGGTTCCCTGGGCCTGAGTGGGTGGGGCAATAGCTGTCTGCTCCTCTGCCACTCCTCCCAGATGGCCCCTCCCACCTGCCTCTCCTGTTCTCCCCTTGCCCTCCTTCCTATGCCCCCAGGACCCATGCGGCCTGGATGGGGCTTTGGAGGCAGGGGGAACCGGCTTGGGAGGTCAGCAAGCTCCCTGGCCCAAGTGGGCCAGGCTGTCACCCTCTGCTCCTCTCCTGCTCTTCCCAGAGAGTCCCTCCCACCTGCCTCTCCTGATCTTACCGGCCTCAGGGGCTCCAATCTTGTCTGGCCTCCACTTCTCTTCCCCCCTCGGTCCTGCTACGTCCTAGTGGTTCACTCTGGGGTTCCTCCCATCTCCTTGGGGGTCAGAGTTCCCCACCAGCGGCCAGCAGGCGCCCTAGTTGTGGGGACACTAACTCGGCATCTTCCCACACTGCCGTCTTGACTCCTCCCACGTATTTCTTTATATCCAGTTTTTACCATTTATCCAGTATTCATAACTAGTAGAAATGACCTGCTACTCAATGTTTATTAATTATAACATAAGCATGATTCATGTTATTATACTTTTGAAAACATTTTTATTGGCTATATATTTTAGAACATAGATGTACTTTAATTTCCACACTTGAGTAGGGAAGTTTTAGATATACAGGTTTCCCAAGATCAAACTGAAAACTCAGAGTATCAGGCTTTTACTTAGTGTTGGATATTTATTTTGTTTCAGTCATTTCACTGTTATGATGAATATCTTTGTGCAGAAAGTTTTTCATGCATTAGAATTATTTCTTCAGGCTGGATTCCCAGTAGTGGAATTACTATATTCCAAGCTATAAACATTTTTAAGGTTTTAGATTCTCACTAATTTCCTTCCAAAAGTTATGGCATATTTGCTCAACAGTGGGGAACAATGGGTCAAAATATGTTTGGGTGCACCCTTGGGAAAGTGTGGGATGAGGTAGTCCACACAGCTCATCTCAGTAGTGAAGCACACACATACAAACAGCCCAAAATCTTTGCATTTCCTCCTTTGTCCACTCATGATGCCAGCTCATTTGATCATTATGATAATAGCCAATCCCAGACTTTACCTGCTATGTGGAGTCCTGCCAATCATGATTCAAGAAACACTTACCATGTGCTTGGATTACCCAAAAACACACAGTTAGGGATAATTCTGAGTGGCAGCTTCCAGTTTAGCAAAACTCTGAAATGTTCCAAACAGGAGGCTGGTGGTAATCTTTGAGCCTTGTCACCATCAGAGCCCCTCCCTCAGGGTCCCCTGTCTTTCCCGAACTCCACAGGTGGGACCAGACCCATGAAAATGGCGTATCAGGGACATGGAGAGAGGGGTGCTCAGTGGGACCTGACTGTCTCTGGAGCCATCTCTCCTTGACCCATAAGGCATTTATGATGTATCTGTCATTTCACTTAACGGTGCATCTCCTTTCACATGTGGTATTTTGCTTTAAGCAAACTTATAAGACAGAACAGGCTTGAACAAGCTTGAAGGGGAAAAATGAGTCCTCATTCCCAAATGAGGGACCACATCCTTTACCATCCCACAGCGGTCAGGCAAGAGGTCACTTGACTAGAAATCTCCCAGGGTCCATAAATGAATAGAAAGGGGGGCTGTGTCTCAAACACACTGAAGCCCAATCCATGGCTTTATTATATGAGGGGTGTGTGTGTGTGTGTGTGTGTGTGTGTGTGTGTGTGTGTGTGTGTGTGTTGGTTTAGTGTTCCAGAAATAACAGCTCCTGGTTTTTTCTTATCAGTTTTCAGGGACGGTACACCCTATAGTGGTTATGGGGGTGACGGTGAAGGTTGTTGTATGCAGGGTCCTCATGGATAAGCTGAAGATTTGTGGGCATCCCCATCCATAGGCTCTCAGGACCATAATGCAACCCTTTGAGGGGATCCCAGAAGCCTCCTAAAGGACTGATGCCTTGAACAAATCTTTGGACCAACCAAGTCCACCTCCCTGATGGAACCCTGTTTACTGAATATTGCAACTGCCTTGGAAATTTTCCTTAGAATTTTATTGATGCATCTGCATGAAATGTCACAGAAGAAAGCACCCCAAAGATAAGTATATTGTAGGAAAGAGCTTCTGCTTTAGTGTTTGAGAGATTTGAATTCTGATTCATCTGTCTGGCTCTCAGGGGTTTCTACATCTGAACTGGGAACATGATGCTTAGCTTATAAAGTTGTTCTGAGATTATAATAACCCTTATTGATGCATCGGGCACAGTGCCTGCCCACAGCTTGTGTTCTATGTGCTAGTTCCCTTCTTTCCTCTCAGGAGAGAAGTGCCTTCAGTGGTGGGTCCCAATCTGAGACCTTCCTGGACAAGCTATCAAGACAGAGTTCCTGGAGCTTTGCTCCCACCTGCTTCCATCTGGCTTGAGTGATTGACGTACCTCTGGGAATCTACTTTTACTGTACCACCTCCTCCTATTTCGTTAAGCAGTGGTTCTCAAAGTGTGGTGCCTGGACCAAGAACATCAGCATCACCTGGAAAGTTAGAGATGCACCTTCTCAGGCCTTACCCTGAACTACTGAATCAGAAACTCTAGGGCTGGGGCCCAGCAATCTGTGTTTGAACAAGCCTTACAGGTGATTCTGGGGTAGACTCAAGTTTGAAACCATTGGTCTAAAGATGCCAAACTCTCGTTAATATTACCTACTTTCACATTTGGTCTGCTGTCTGGACACAGCCCACCTGTCTTGAGACTGTGAAATTAGCTGAAATCTCTACCCATGTCTCCAGCAGAGGCAGACCCTGTAGTGGAGTCTTTATGTTGTCTCAGTGACAGTGGTTCTTCTCACCTGTTGGTGCCCGGGCACACGTGTAGTCCTCAGCACTTGGCAGGGCCTCAGCATGTGGGGGGGAGGAAGCCTTGCTCTTAGCTCTTCTACAGCCCTGCATCTGGATTATGGGGTATAAACTTTATTGTAGTTTTTCTTTCACTTTGTATTTTACATCCTGTCTGTCCTTGAAATGATTCTGTTTTGCCAAAGTGGATAGAAGAAATAAAACCTTCAAATGTTACTAAACCATTTTAATAGTCTTGAGTCTTTTACCTGATCAGAGTTTCAGAGCATATGCCAACCTTTTCTTCATTTTCCACTTCCAAAATTCTGTCACCTCTTTAGTAATCAGGGGGAAATTCTCACCATGTCAAGCAGGGCCCCCAAAGTCGCTATAACTGTAATCTTTGAAGTCAGGATCCTGAATATTACCATCAAATCCTCGTTCCCAGCACAGGCTCAGCATGCTGAGGGTTACTTGACAAATATCCATCGAATGGATGGGCTCAGTGCGTTTCTGGCCTCTACAGAGCCTGCAGGTCTGGTTTGATCAATTGCTGGCATATTTTGAATGTTATTGAATTAAGACTTCCTTGAGTAGGCTTGTATTTATCTTTCAAGGAGCGCTGCCAAGATGAAATTAGATTTTATAAGGTCCTGGATGGTTGCGGGAGCCATAGCAAGGCTTTAATATTTCAGAGAGCAGTTATGTTGGGCTTGATCTCAAGTTCAAGAAAAATATGCAATATCTTCTTTGTGTGGTATTTGGTTGGGGGTTTTCAAGCATGATGGTGATAGGCCTTAGACATTACTCTGATTTTAACAGTTGTTTTGGGTTTGGCCAGAAGTGGAAATGACTCAGTGGTCCAAACAGAAATTGCTGTGGGAGGGATGTCTGCTTTCCAAACATAGGAACTTTGTGCTTGCTGTACCCTGTCCCAGGGTGCTTGCCAAGATCTTCCCAGGACGTATTTCTTTATAGCATTTGCTAAGAGGCAGTATAGTGCAGTAGCTAAGCGCACAGACTCCAGAGCCAGACTGCTTGGGTTAGGGCGCTGCCTCCCCCTCTGTCTAGCTGTGTGACTCTAGGTGCGTAATCAATCCCTTTGCTACCCCGGTGTCTTCAAGCAGTAAAATGGAGATAATAGTACTGACATTATGGAGTTGTTGAGAGGATTAAAATAATTCATACATGGAAAGCGCCTTGAACACTTTGAACATCTCTTGGCACAAAGAAAAAGCCCTCAATCATTGTTAGCTATTACTATTATCATTCAGGTTCAGTTCCAAAACCACCTGTTCTGAGAGTTCTTTCCTGACCACTTAATCCAAAACAGCTATCCCCACCTCAATTTAATCTTTATTATACTACCACATTATGGTCCTCATGATGCTGGCACAACCTGATATGAGAATTTGTTCTGTTTATTTCATGTCTCACCAACCCCAGAAATAAGCTCCATGATATCAGGGGTTGTGTCTTGGTCACTGCTGAATCCTCAGCACCTGGAATACTGCTGCGATCACAGTAAGCATTCAGTCAAAACGTGTTGAATGAATTATGGGTTCCAGAGCTAGTCTACTGCTGACCAAACTCAGAGCTGTAGTTCTCCCGCAGTGTGGAGAGGCAGGGCATGATCTGGGGCTCACACACCCCTTGGAGACCAGCTCTTATCCTGCAGTTCTTGAGAGCCTGAGCTGCACTTTGGGGAACTTCGGAGCCTGGTTCCTTCCGGCATCTTCTAAGGCCTGATGAGAGGTGTGCAGTGTGCAGCAGGAGCACGGTGCAATGGGGTGTCTCCACAGACTAAAATGACTTGGTCTTTCTAGCCCTCCAAGGACTGAAAATAAAATGAGAAGTTTATGTTTATTTTGAGGAGGCTTGGCTGGCCTCACTCAGACTCAAGGAAATTGATGCAAACTGGCCATGCTGCTCATCCTGACTACTCCTGTGGATGCCTGGTCACTCCTGCCATGAGGTTTTGCTAGTCCAGGTCCTGGCACAGTTCACAGGGAGCCTTCAAGTGAGAAAAACCTTACTTCTTATTTTCCAGGCTTGGCCAAGGGTGCATAACATTTGGATGCCCGAATCTGTAACTTTCAGTGTTGGGCTTCTCTGTTTTATATGCAGATGCATTCTTTAGGATGCAGCCAGTCTGGGAGCACTCAATCAAGACCCTGTCGGGGTCAAGCACTTGATGACTAAAAGCTGTGCTTGTCCACGTGGTTCTGGGGTGGTTTATTTTCCAATCCTCCCATATTAATCAGGACAGAATAGGCTGTGCTGCAGAAACAAACAATCCTGATGTCTCAGTGACTTAATGCAAGAGGAGTTTATTGCTCTTGCCATGTGTGGGGGATTCTCTAGGGCAGCTGTCGTCCAAGTGGTGACTCAGCGAATCAGGCTGCTCTCAGTATGAGGCCTCCCCCAGGATCACTGCAGGAGGAGAGGAGAGACTCTGGAATTGTACACAGATCTTCCCCTGTTCAGCTCTGAAGGGATGCGCTTCCCCTCTGCTTCTCTTTCATTGGTTAGAACTGGTCACACGGCCCAGCTACCTGCAAGGGCCTGCAAAGTGTGATCTTCCATGTACTCAGGAAGGGGAGAAGAAGGGGTATTGGTGAATGCCCTGATTCACCAACCACGTTTCCCGCACCTCCCGAGTGAAAATGACTTCGTTATGCAGAAAGACTGAGACTACTCACTTTGCACCTACTATTTGAAGAGACATTCCCCCAGCACTAAAAAGATATTTACTTTCTATGCCAAGATTGTAGCACAACTTGAATCTTCACTGTCTAGAGAAGAAAAATAAAGTCACATATTTAATATTTAGTGGGGGTACCCTCATGGTAGCACAGCTGTTAGACTGTGACCCACTA
Organism: Mesoplodon densirostris; assembly: GCF_025265405.1. Taxonomy (NCBI): domain Eukaryota; kingdom Metazoa; phylum Chordata; class Mammalia; order Artiodactyla; family Ziphiidae; genus Mesoplodon; species Mesoplodon densirostris. Next base: position 58,896,158 of record NC_082670.1, read on the forward strand.
ATGCATAGGATTTGGATAGAAGGAAAAAGTAATATTTCAAGGACTTGGGACATGTAAGCAGTTACTCAGAGACAGGAATGATTATGAATAGTACCATTAGCATGAAATTAGAAAACCGCTCAGACGTGAGAGTCTTTGAGGGAGAGGCTGACTACCCAGAAGACTTATTCCCTAACTTCGCAGGATTGGTAATGATATAAAGAGATGAAATATTCAGGTCCTTAAATAGAGGTGCCCAGGCATTTGTTAATTTCTTCAAGGAAGATGTGTGGATGCCTGCTATAGGCCGGGCATTGGACTAGAAAGGGATGTGTATATAAGTAAGACATGGTTCAAGCCTTCAGAAAACTCACGGTCTAGTGGGGGATACTGATTAACAAAATAATAATGTCTGTACAACATGGGAATTGTAATATAGAGGCATGCTCAAGGTGAAGTGGTGGCTTGTGAGGTCAGAAAAGGCAGGAGGAAGTATTTAAACTTATTCTGGAAGAATGGATAAGCAATAGCCAGGTAGAGAAGGGAGCAAGAGCATTCCAGAATACTGTTTAAAGGCACAGAGTTGTAAAACAGTAAGGCATGTTTTGGATTGGAGAATACATATATAAATAAATAAAGTATGATTGGAGAATGAAATGGGGATGGCGGGGCATGTGATGTGGCTGGAGTGGTCATCTGGGCCAGGTCACAAGGAGTCTTGTTTGCCATGTTAAGGAGCTTGGGTTTTATCTTGAAGATAATAAGGTACCTTTGAAGAGTTTTAAGCTGGAAGCATAAGGCAATAATGATTCAGTTTTCTTTGGTAGCTGGCAGGAGGATTGGGTTAGAAATGACGAGACTAGAAGCAGGGAGACTGGTGGGGAGACTGATAGGGAAACTGATGAACTGGCCCAGGTGAGAAATGGTGGGATCTGCACTAGGACAGTGACCCCTGGAGATGAAGATGAGACCTAGTGAGTCTGGCATTGTTGCAGCAGAGACAAAGGAACAGCACATTGTACTTTTGATGCTGCTCAGATTAGGGGTACAAAAGAGGGCGTGGTGAAGGTAGGGTCCATCAAGAACTATATGATGTTTCTAACTCTGGTCTTGCCAAATGTAGCAGATGCTATTGGTGCCTTGTCCAGATCCCATTTATCACGCTGGGATGCCCACCCCCTAACTGCTGGGAGTGTAGGCTGCTGAAAGCTCACAGTTGTACTGCTTCTCCAGAGAACTGTCTTCCTTTGATAGGAGCTGCCTGGCTCTGGTGCATTCACGTGTCTTATCCTGGGGAAGCCCGCAGCCAGTGATGGATGCATATGGGAGCACAAAAGTTGGACCTAAAGGATGCACAACTTTGTGTTGTAGTTTGTCTCCAGAGCCTCTGTGGTCAAATCAAAGCTAGACTTTACCTGAGACCCCCATCCTTGCTTGGCTCCTTTCTCTGCCTTATCCTGCTTCCCTCCCTCCCTTGTTTCTGACAGCACTCCCTTAATATGGCACGTGCAGCAGAATCCTTGTCTCAGGCTCTGCATCAAGAGAAACCAGTCTGAGATACCAGGAAATGGTGGAGATGGAAGTTAATAAAAGATTGGAAAATAAAACCCCCAAACTGCTACCCATCTGAGGAATGAGAATTAGAAAACATCGTCTGAGAACAAATGATGCAGTGGAACTGAGGACAGGCACCCTCATTGTCTTGCCAAGCTTTGAAAGAGAATCCGAATTCTTCAAAGTGTGCGTGTACATGCTGCCCTTAGGGATCTGGGCCACAGCTGCTGAGTTCCAGGCCCCTTCTGATGCTCATCTATCTACAAAGCAGGTGTGGCAGGTGGTGGAAAGTAGAGTGAGGGTCTGAAGTGTTCTCTTGTTTCAGTAGGGCAGCCTTGGCAATAAACCTGTGGTGGCTGGACTCCAGTCGCCTCATCTGGAAAGAGAAAGGTTGGGACCAAATAACTGCAACTTCTCCAGACCTTGCTTCAGCTTTGAGATGGAATTGCAAATGCCAATAACATCTCTCTCTCTTTTTTTTTTTTTTTTTTTGCCTGGGTGGCCCTGAAGGCTGTGGGCTGCAGAAATAGATAAAATGTGTCCCTGGCACACTCCCTTCCTTTCTAAGCCACCTTTACAAAGCCTGTGGCTCCCTCCTGTCCCCTTTAAGCTGAAAAACACTACTTATGTGGGTAGAAGTCATTTTTAGCCTCTGCGTCTGGGTCGAAGGCTCTGAGCCCGGTTTCCCCATTGTTTTGTTGTCTCCTGTTCAAAGTGGCCCCCACCATGCTGAGGAGCAGCCTGGCCAGGAGGAGGCCAGGCCAGTGCCGTGGGTGGTTTTGCAGTTACCCTCTTCCCAGTGAACAAACATCAAGTCACTGGCACGCAGAGCAATACTAAGAGGGGCTAGCCGAGATTTTTATTTTTGACTTCCCCTTCCAAAAAGCTTTGCTTCATTTTGGCGTGGGGTCAAATGGCGACTGCCTCCTTTTGCAAACACTATAAAACCATATCCAGGCCAAACCTCCCTTGGTGCTTTAATCAGGCAGCTGAAAGGTACGAGGTCCAGGTTGATGCTGAGGGCTTGTGTGCAAGGATGAAGTGCTCCAAGTCATCTTATACCCTGTGGGTTGTTGTGACTTGTCATTTTAGCTCCTGGTCTTATCGATGGCCTAGGGGAGGGAGTAAGAGAGGAAGCGGGGGAAGAGAGTGGTCAGAGAGAGAGAGAGAGAAGCAGGGGAAGGAGAGATAGTGGGAGGAGATGATGGAGACAGGGAGAACAGTAAAGAAAACCATTGAGGGACAGGGAGAGAGGGAGAGAGAGATTAAAGAGGGAATTAAAAAGAGAGAATTAGAAACGGAGAGGCAGAGACACACAGAGAAGGAAAAGGGACAGGAGAGAAGAAAAGTGAGGAGAAGAAGAGAGAAGGGAGAATTAGAACGAGAGAAAGGTAGAGATGTGGGTGAATTAAAAATAGTGGGAGATTCTTGTTCAATGCGAAGAATTTTGGAAGAGGAGGGTCACGGGCTGAGGCACAGTTGTATTGAGGAAGGGTAGTTATTAGTGAGCAAAACTGATGAAAAACTCTGAAAAACCATTTTGGCAGGCCCAGGTTTGGGGGAAATGAGGGATATATGAGGCCAGGCTGGGTTTTAGGCCCAGGGCACACTGGCTCTTCCCAGGACCCTGGTCTCCCCTGCACACCCCCATCTGCCCAGACACTGGCCAGCATTCCTGCAGCTGCCTTCCTTTAAAAGGAGGGGGGCTTGGGATCATGACCTTCTTTCCAACTCTCTGCTGAGTGCAATAGGAAAGGGGATGCTGTAGGGGGATCTACAGACACTTAGGGCACAGGGTTCTACCTCTGTCCCCTGCCAGCTGTGCAGGCTTTGGCAAAGCCTGACCTTTCCGAGCCTCAGTTCTGTCGTATGTAAAATGGTGATGACAGTGGTACTGATGGAACTGTGTTTCTGTCCAGTGTAGGAGGGTCCCTAGTGCATTGCTTTCTCCCCTTCCCCACGACACTTCCCAGTAGAGTTCCCCGAGTGACTGTGGAGTTTTGGGTTTCTTCTTGACACAGCTTAACCCCCTGGTCTCTCAGGAATAAGGTTCCAGAAATAAGGAAAAGCACTAGGTTGTAGCCTCCAGCCAGGCATAGAGGCACCACTCCGGTAACTATGAAGACCTAGTCAACTTGGTTTGGCTCTTGTGAGGGGGCAGGGTTGTGACAGCATTTCATGCCCAGAAGATAATGCCGCAGCTCATTCAGCCCACGTTGGGCCCCTGTAAGCCTTGCACACTTAGATGTTTTGGGTAATGGGCATGTTAATGAGCTCGGTGGTCAGGATGAAGCTGGGGAGCCATGTCCACCAGGTTCTACTCAGCCAGGGCAAGAGGAAGTGGAGCCCTGGGGTCCTATCCCCTGGCCGTGAAATAAAATCCAAGAAACAACTGCCTTCCCCAGGCTGCAATCAGAGATGTTTCTTTTTTCTTCAGCTCTTTTCATTGCCATTTTGGCTTTTTGGATTATCATCCCCCAGTTCCAGTTCTTCTGCCCTGACGTGGGGATTCTTGTAGTCATGAGGCTGCCTGCCCTGGGTGAATGTCAGGCCAAGGCCAGAGACTTGGCATTGCCAGAGAACACAATGCATGGTCCCATTTAATCTGTTGAAATTGATCAAAGGAATGGCTCCAGACCAACATGTGAGTCGCTTTCGTAATACCACCCTTTACCAAACCCCGCCCCAGGGGCCAGGCTCCACTGCACAGACATCTCCTCCTATCCTCACCATCCCCCACCCCCCGCCCCAAGGATAACAGGAATACAGTGTTCTGTGTTTCAGTGCAGATGTGAGAAAGCTCAGAGAGGTGAAGACCTTGCTTACAAATGGTGGAGCCAGGATGGGATGGGGGCCAGTTCCCCAGACTCATGGACCCCAAGCTCCCAGGAGGACCATGGATGGGAGGCTGGATGGAGGACTCTTGTAGGTGAGGGAAGGGCAGGCTGAGTCAATGTGGATGGACAGAAAAAAGCTCCCCTTGCCTTTGGCAGAGGTCAGAATAGTGGCAGAAGGCTCCCCCTGCTGAGGTTAGAAGAGGTCAGGATCCTAGTCATCGCTACCCTGCTAGTACTGAACATTTAATTGGAAATATGCCCCCAAAGGGAGTGGGGCAAAACTTCAGACTGAGATGGCTTTGGTCGTAGAACTCTAGAAATTTAGTTTCAGTTGTTTCATCTTAGTAATTAAGGGTTTGAAAGGAACGGACAGGCTTTCCCTTGCTTTGCAAATGACCCACGCATGCACGTGCGCACACTTACATCACCTCCTGGAGCTTCAGAGAGAGCCAGGTCACACTGCTGGACAGCTTGGGAGGCCTCCTTGACTCCATTCCCTAATTGCTTCCAGGGACACAGGCAGGCAGACACCACCTGGGCATTGTAGCTGTCATCGCACAAGGAAGGAGGAGGGACAGTATCCTGTGGGAAGATGCTTCATTTTCTGTGCCTTTTCTCCTGCCTGTGCTGCTGGGTCTCTGCTGGGGCTGGAGAGATTAAGGGATGCTTGTGTTCTTGCATTCCCTTGGGCTGTAGTATGTGCCCAGGCACTTGGATCGGGCTGCTCTATAGCACTGATCCGTTTCCAGTACAAGGATCTGTTTCCAAGGCCGTCTTCACCACTACATTGTCAACTCCCACTGAGCCCGGGGCCAAGCCGGATTCACTGTTCTCTCTGAGCACAGAATCTTCTGGTGGAGAAGCTGGAAAGAAGGCGTTGAGGACAGAGTCAGAAAATAGCATCGCCCTGGCAGCCTCGCCACAACTCCAGATTTGCCTTTCATCTGCAGATGCAGAAATCCAGACCTACCCATGAACCAGAATTCCAGGAATTCCTAAGAAGCCAGGGAGCCGGGCTAGCAAGTAATGTGTTAGTTTTGCCATAAGACACAGAATAGGCCAGACCAGGGTCCTAACTCCCTGTGAACAAATCTGCATTGGATACCCAAGGCATTGGTTCTCACACTCGAAAGAGCATCAGAATCACCGGGAAGGCTCGTTAAAACACAGAGGGCTGGGCCCCACTCCTGAAGTTCTTCTGATTCAGTAAAGCTGGGGTGGAGCCTGTGAATTTGCATTTCCATTATGTTCCCAGGTGATGCTGTGGGTCCAGGGACTCCAACTTTGAGAACCATTGTGCTAGGTCATTATGAATGTATTACATGGAGAGGGAAACATCGCTCCAGTGGTCCCCAAACGCTGGGGATCTGCAGGGCTATCTGGGTCATTATATAGCACACTGCTTCCATTTTTCCTTCACTTGTCTTCTTCTTATAAAAATAACCAAACCAAAAGAAAAAATATCCACAACAAGAAAAATGATCCTAAACAATAGCAATAATAACCACACGCCAAAAAAAGACAAAAAAAAATGTATCCTCTGTGTTGTGAAATGGTTTTGCACAATGTCCTTAGTTGTAAATGACCCTAGTTCTGGATAGCAGGGAACTCTGGCTTGGTCTAGGTGGGACAGAGTTTGCCAGCAAGATCCACAGCCCAAGGGCAGGAGGCAGATCAGGTGATGGCCCTGCTCAGAGGAAAGCGTGCCAGGAAGTTGGTGTGAGGATGAGCCATCCTCCCCACCTGTTCTCTCCTCAGCACAGCTGTCTCCTAAGGCACGGCCGCCTCACCATCTGTGCTTTTAACGTGCGAAACACATTTTTAAATATACTATTTAATTAAAAATGATATTTGTCAGCTCACTGCTGCGCCAACTCCCTTCCCACAGTTGTATTGCTGCCGGAGCTATAGTGCAACCGGAGAAGAAGTCAGCTTTCCAGGGAGCAGAGGTTGGGCAGTGGTGTGGAAGTTCAAGGCAAAGCCTCAAAGCTTTTTAGAGCCAGTGGTCAGACCCTCGCGTTGTCCCTGGAGATCTGGAACCCTCCGGAGGTCAGGGTTAGACAGTCTAAGGTACTGATGTTTCTGGAAGGGATGGGCACCTCTTAACCCTCCATGAACTTTTCCACCCTTTCTCCCACTTGCAGATCAGACCATGTAAATATTAATCCATCAATATGTCTACCTAAAAAATCCTAATAATCTACAAGCTACACATCCCTGCCTAGAAGCTGCCTGGGTACCTTGGGTCTCATAGCTGGCACGTACCTTCTTCTTTCAAAGTCTATATGATACTTCTGTTGGGCTTGTTTGCTTCCCTCCATTGTGGAAGTTTGGAAGATTTTTCACAGCCCGGGTATGACAGACTCTTCCTGCTGTGTTATGAATTCATGCCTGCTCAGCTGGCGCCGCTTTCCCATGGTGAGGAGTCTAGGGGTTTCATCTGGGCTTTTAGCTCTGTTGTCAGCTTTGAAATAAATTGTAACAATGTTTTGTGGCAAAAGGGAAGAGGTGAGGGAAGGAGGAAGAGAGAGAGAGAGACAGAGCGGCCTAATTCTAGATGGATATGTTTTCTGATCAGTCTCTAGAAAAATCTTCCCTGTTCATTGTGTGCCCCAAACTCAGGACTGTAAATGGATTTTTTGCAAAATTTTTGCTTTCAGTCTAGCTTGTGGTTTGAAGGCAGAAGGACCACCAGGTGGGGCTAGAGAGAGGCTTGTTTTGGATGAGGCAGTAGCGAACTGACTGATTTAGAAAACAATTAGTCTTGAAAAAGAGTTTACTTTTCATATCTTAAAATGAAAGTTAAGACCTAGTGAGTCTTTGCAGTTCATGGTTCTTCTATAGAAAGGTCGTATGCTTTTAGCAGTGTCAAGCATTGTCCCTTCAACCTCAAACCAACTGTAGGCAACTTCCTTTTCTACTCTCTCCCCTCCTCCCCCCCCTTCTTCTCTCCCTCCTTCCCTCCCCCTCCCCCATTCTGATTTGAGGATTCACGTGTCTGTGTCGTAAAGCACTTTTCAGAGGCTCCATGGACTCAAATGAAAGGGCAGAGCTGCTCAGCCTCTCATGTCAGATCTCACTGCTCTGGACCAAATAGCATTATTAGTTTGGAGAAATTCCTTCAGTAAACTTCCACTGAATATTTGTGTAGCATTTTCTAGGGATTACTAATAGTGCTCAGATTAATCTGTCAGTTTCATCTCACTTGTGCTCTGTTCTTAGTGCATTATTTGGAACTCCTTGTCCTTACTTGAAAGCATATGAGGTAGTTTTACCAGTCATACTTTTTAAGACAAACATTTTCAAGTTCAGAGTGCACAGATGATAAATACATGATGCTCTACATTTTTAGATTAATTGGTAATTAATTTTTGCAAAGAGCTTTGGAGATAAAAAGTGTGCACCATCATGTCAAATTAGTGTTGATTACAAAGATTTTTAAGTTTAACACCATGTGAATGTTGGCTTTTTCAGACCTCTTATATTGTGTTTCTGGAACAAAAGGGCACTTCTTTGGAATCTTACATCAGTTACTGGATAAATGAGAGACGGTCAGTGACCTCGCAAGCACAGCAATCAGTCTGGTAGCACACACACACACACACACACACACACACACACACACACACACACACACACACACACACACACACACACACACACACACACACACACACACACACACACACACACACACACACTCGTGCAGGCCTGATAAGAATTTTGGCTGCATTGGGAAGGACATTCTGCATCACATCATGGGCAGACTGGAGTGAGGAAAAATGGTGATGAAAAGATGGGTCATTGTGGAGCCTCAAGATGTACTTTTTCTTGATTTCAAATTGAATGAATTGAACTGGGTGAATATGTTGATTCAGTCCTCAAAGGTCAAAAGCAAAACAAAACAAAACAAAACCAAGCAGGAGACATGGGAAGGCAGAGAAGGCCTCAGGAAAGTACCCCATAAAGTAGTGACACAGAGCACAGACCTGGATGCCTGGTGGGGACAGCACAGACTGTGGAACCACTCAAATGTGGAGTCACTACCCACCCAGCTGCCTTTTGGTTATATAACTTCGGGAGTCTCAGTTTCCCCTCTGAAAGATGGGACAATAATACCTACCTCAGGGGTTGTTTTAAGCAACAAATGAGGTAAATAGTGCCTGGCAGGTGATGTTTTCCATAAGTGTTATCCTAGGTATCGTGATACCTAGGGACACCCAGAGAGGTTTCCCCAAGTTGTGCTGGGGATAAGGACCCTATAGGGTAAGAGTATTTGAGCCACGTTGAGCAATAAAGATAGCTCACATTTCATAAATAGCTCAAATAGCTCAATAAATTGCATCCAGCTTTGGGGTTACAGTGCACCATCACTCTTTTTCTTTCATTGTGGTATCCCCACAACCTCCTTGTGAGATCAAGGCAAGCAGTATTTTCCCAAAACCAGAAATGGGAAAGTTGAGTGATTTGCCTACTCAGATCTTTTGCTTCTAAGCCCAGCGTGATTCTGCTGCATCTCCAAAGGTACCAGCAGGGAGCGAAAGGAAGGAAACCAATGTGGATCTTAGTTCTGGCACAAAGGAATCATTCCTCAGATGGAGAGAGGGAGGGAACCTCCACCTCCTCATTCCTGTGGGTCAAAGAGCTCATGTGCATGGGGTGTGTGTGTGCAGAGTCATACACACTCACACTCACACACACCCCTGAAGATAACCTGACAGCTAGTTAAAAGCATCTGCCAAGTGCCCGCCTGTAATTCTTTAAAAAAGGAAGATGCCATTTCCAAACGCTAATCCTCACCTGTTTTTTTTTTTTTTTTTTTTTTTTTGAGAAAAAAAGAGGACAGTCTGATTTGGAGACTAGTAGGATGAGGGAAAGACTTGCTGGGCTAGTTCTAGAAGCGTGAACGTGGCATGCTTGTCTGGGTATTAAGGCACTGCAAATTTAATTTTTTTCCCCACAGCTTTACATGAATGTCTTTCTGATGTATCCCTTCCTTCTCTTCTTATGAAATGAGAAGGCTGGCAAACGCAGAGGAGAGGACTTTTATTGTGTTAAAAGGAGCTTTATTTGAGACATGTTTCCATAACGACAGACTTTTTATATATAGAAACAACTCTACCTGCTTTTTAAAAAAATTCTTTTGGAATCAAAGTCTGAGTCATTTTAAATCTGGTAAATTCTTAAGATACTCTGGGGGTAGAGAGAAAGGGTCCACAAACACTTTCAAATCAGTGGGTTCATGGGCAATTGGGCTGCAAATTGCTTCACCAGTTCTCTGTGGATCCTCTGGCCTGACCCTGGGCAGCAACCTGCACCGAAAAAGCTGGAGAGGATGCTGGCAGCTCCCCTGTCATATGCAGTTCCATCTCCCATCACCTCCTTATTCTCTCCTCCTCTCTCTTTCTCTTTCCTCACTTTCTTTTCTTCCCTCTGACTTAGCAGGTGAATAACATGCTGGGATCTTGGCCATAAATGGATCCCAAGCTTTGCTCCATGACCTAGTCACTTGGGTGGGCCGATTAAACTATAGATTCTGGGGCCTCATACCACACACCCTGAATTACGCCAGAGAACCTTCATTTCTAAGCTTCTCCCCAAGTGAGCCCACCAGCCTGGCCTGAGTCCTGCGAACAGAATAAAGAACAAGCTTAGGTCACACTGAGCACTGTTTGTGTGAGTGCATTGGACCCTTGTAATCACCCCAGGGACAGATGCAGAAGCTGAGGCTCAGGAAGCTTAAGTAATTTGCTCCAGGGTTAATTATTTATTTGGTCATTTATTCATTGAACTACTGAGTGATTTCTTCTTTCATCATGTTTTTTTTTGGGGGGGGGCACGCCCTAAAAATTACATTTGAAGAATAAAGCACAGTAGCTCCCCTCAAAGTGACTATAACAAAGTGGTTCACACAGCTCATTGCTGCTACAACCAGGGCTCAAATCTCATATTCTGACTCCAGATCATGTGTTTTTAGAAAAACTTTTTTTTTGAAGGAATTATAGACTCACAAGAAGTTGTAAAAATAGTACAGAGTTCCTGCATACCCATCACCCAGCTTCTCCCAAAGGTAAATCTTACAAAACTATAGTGCTTTATAAAACCCAGGGAATTGACATTTGGCACAATACAACTAACCAGACTCCAGGCCTTACTCAGATTTCACATTTTCTTTTTCTTTCTTTTTTTTTTTAACATCTTTATTGGAGTATAATTGCTTTACAATGGTGTATTGGTTTCTGCTTTACAACAAAGTGAATCAGCTATACATATACATATGTTCCCATATCTCTTCACTCTTGCGTCTCCCTCCCTCCCACCCTGCCTATCCCACCCTTCTAGGTGGTCACAAACCACCTAGCTGATCTCCCCGTGCATTGCAGCTGCTTCCCACTAGCTATCCACCCTATGTTTGGTAGTGTATATATGTCCATGCCACTCTCTTACTTTGTCACAGCTTACCCTTCCCCCTCCCCATACCCTCAAGTCCATTCTCTAGTAGGTCTGCATCTTTATTCCTGTCCTACCCCTAAGTTCTTCATGACCTTTTTCTTTTCTCTTAGATTCCATATATATGTGTCAGCATACAGTATTTGTCTTTCTCTTTCTTACTTCACTCTGTATGACAGACTCCAGATCCATCCACCTCACTACAAATAACTCAATTTCGTTTCTTTTTGTGGCTGAGTAATATTCCATTGTATATATGTGCCACGTCTTCTTTATTCATTCATCTGTTGATGGACACTTAGGTTGCTTCCATGTCCTCCTAGCTATTGTAAATAGAGCTGCAATGAACATTTTGGTACATGACTCGTTTTGAATTATGGTTTTCTCAGGGTATATGCCCAGTAGTGGGATTGCTGGGTCGTATGGTAGTTCTATTTTTAGTTTTTTAAGGAACCTCCATACTCTTCTCCATAGTGGCTGTATCAATTTACATTCCCACCAGCAGTGCAAGAGTGTTCCCTTTTCTCCACACACTCTCCAGCATTCATTGTTTCTAGATTTTTTGATGATGGCCATTCTGACTGGTGTGAGATGATATCTCATTGTATTTTGATTTGCATTTCTCTAATAATTAATGATGTTGAGCATTCTTTCATGTGTTTGTTGGCAATCTGTATATCTTCTTTGGAGAAATGTCTATTTAGGTCTTCTGCCCATTTTTGGATTGCGTTGTTTGTTTTTTTGTTATTGAGCTGCATGATCTGCTTGTAAATTTTGGAGATTAATCCTGTGTCAGTTGCTTCATTTGCAAATAATTTCTCCCATTCTGAGGGTTGTCTTTTGGTCTTGTTTATGGTTTCCTTTGCTGTGCAAAAGCTTTTAAATTTCATTAGGTCCCATTTGGTTATTTTTGTTTTTATTTCCATTTCTCTAGGAGGTGGGCCAAAAAGGATCTTGCTGTGATTTATGTCATAGAGTGTTCTGCCTATGTTTTCCTCTAAGAGTTTGATAGTGTCTGGCCTTTCATTTAGGTCTTTGATCCATTTTCAGTTTCTTTTTGTGTATGGTGTTAGGGAGTGTTCTAATTTCATTCTTTTACATGTAGCTGTCCAGTTTTCCCAGCACCACTTATTGAAGAGGCTGTCTTTTCTCCACTATATATTCTTGCCTCCTTTATCAAAAATAAGGTGACCATAATGTGTGGGTTTATCTCTGGGCTTTCTATCCTGTTCCATTGATCTATATTTCTGTTTTTGTGCCAGTACCATATTGTATTGATTACTGTAGCTTTGCAGTATAGTCTGAAGTCAGGGAGCCTGATTCCTCCAGCTCCATTTTTTTATTTTATTTTATTTTTTTTGTGGTACGTGGGCCTCTCACTGTTGTGGCCTCTCCCGTTGTGGAGCACAGGCTCCAGACATGCAGGCTCAGTGGCCATGGCTCACGGGCCCAGCCGCTCCATGACATGTGGGATCTTCCTGGACCGGGGTATGAACCCATGTCCCCTGCATCGGCAGGCGGACTCTCAGCCACTGCGCCACCAGGGAAGCCCTGCTTGCCTTTTAAAATACACATTGGGCATCATTTTTTCATCTCTCCCTTAGTTTTGAAATACCTACTTCCAGCATTTTCCTTGGGAGGCAGGAGGCTTGGTCTTAGACTTGCTGTGTGACTATGGCAAAATTAACTGCCCTCTTTGGGTCTCTGGTTTATCCTATGCAACATGACTGAGGAGGACCAGATGATGCCAGCACTTCTGTCACTGACGGCATTCTACGACACTTTGCTTTGAAGCTGAGGCAGGGCTGACATGTGATGGCATCTACACGTGATTGGTGGCTGTCAACATTCTGCTTAGAGAGGTTTTGTGGGTACGTGGACTCCCACTTGGAGCACAGCTGCCTAGAAGGAGCAGAGACAAATGTGCAGAGAGAAGTGACTCTGCCTAGTAACACAGCCAGTTGTTGATTAATGAGGGGGGGGAGAGCGCAGAAAACTGAAATCCACAGATGATTGTCAAACCTCACCTTCAGCAATGATTTTAACCTCCTCTCTGATTCCATTAAAAAAAATTTTTTTTTGCTTCCTCTTAAGACCAGAGCTGCTAACAAGAAAAAAAAATGGACTGATTTAAATTTCATCTTCTTTCATTTTCTCAGTGCAAGCTGAGATACAGTGCTAATGAGCAGTGGAAAGACAACAAGGATTCACTGAAGGGTGAGAAGAAAGGCTGGAGAGGCCAAAGCCCCTGCCCATGTGGTGGAATTACAATGAGTGAAGGTCGGCATTAGGATGTGTTGGGTCCTGTGACATAACCCCCAGATCTCCTTGGCTTATCACAGTGTAGGTTTATCCTCATTCATGCCATAGCCCGATGCAGGTGGTGGGCAGTGATGCACTGTTCCATTCAGTCATTCAGGAACCCAGGATTCTTCCATCTGTTGAGGCATCAGAGACCTCCACTGGATCCTCTGCATCTGGCTTGTCTCAGAGAAAAAGAGGGAGCTTGGAGGATTGTGAGGGAGGTCTTATGGGTGGGGTCTGCCCACAGAGAACTCAGTCACATGACCCCATCTAGTTGCAGGTGAAGCTGGGAAATGTAGTCTATCCACATTGCCAAGAAGTAAAGAAACAGGGTGAACACATAGCACTGTCTCTGCCACCAGGTCTTTTGGCTATGCTAGTTGATTTCTCTCAGAGCTCTGAAATGGGGATGGGGGTGGGGGGGAAGAAAACAAAACCTTTTTCTCAGCAGTACCTGTGCTCATTCCTGGTGTTACTCATGGCTCTTGATTCATTCATTCTTTATCAGAATGCAGTCAATCCACAGCACCCAGACCTAAACTTATCCAGGTCAGGGAAACTCTCTCTGATCTTACCTGATTCTCTCTGAAGAAAGGAAGAGGATACTATTTCCCTGTAGTCTTGTGGTTAGGGACCAAATTCTAAGCCCTTCAGATCTGATTTGAATCTTTGCTGTGTCATTCAACTTTCTGGGCCTGAGTTTTCCCAGCTGTAAAACAAGAATTAAAAACCTTGTCTCATAAGACTGTTGTGATGTTGAAAGTAGTGTTTGGCAAAGTTTACAGGTCTAATATTGTATTAATCTAAAACACTCAGTGGATTCAGAAGGGGAAGAAAATATTCAGACTTTGATTCCAACCCCAGTAACTCTTGGGAAGTTGTTACTTTGAAAAACAATGGGGCTTCCCTGGTGGAGCAGTGGTTGAGAGTCCGCCTGCCGATGCAGGAGATGCAGGTTCGTGCCCCGGTCCAGGAAGATCACACATGCCGTGGAGTGGCTAGGTCCGTGAGCCATGGCCACTGAGCCAGTGCGTCCGGAGCCTGTGCTCCACAACGGGAGAGGACACAACAGTGAGAGGCCACATACCGCAAAACAAACAAACAAACAAACAAGCAAGCAAACAATGAAGTTCCTTTGTGCTGTTTCTTTTCTGCTAATTAACCAACAAAGAATCTAGATATGGCCTCCTGTCATCAAGAGGGCAGGGGTAAAAACACTACAGCAGACGTGGACCTGCCCACCAGAAAGACAAGATCCAGCCTCATCCACCAAAACACAGGCACCAGTCACCTCCACCAGGAAGCCACACAACCCACTAAACCAACCTTAGGCACTCAGAGCAGACACCAAAAACAATGGGAGCTACAAAAACCTGCAGCCTGTGAAAAAGAGACGCCAAACACAGTAAGTTAAGCAAAATGAAAAGACAGAGAAACACACAGCAGATGAAGGAGCAAGGTAAAAACCCACCAGACCAAACAAATGAAGAGGAAATAGGCTGTCTGCCTGAAAAAGAATTCAGAGTAATGATAGTAAACATGATCCAAAATCTTGGAAATAGAATGGAGAAAATAAAAGAAACATTTGAAAAGGACCTAGAAGAACCAAAGAGCAAACAAACAATGAAGAACAACACAATAAATGAAATCAAAAATTCTATAGAAGGAATCAATAGCAGAATAACTGAGTCAGAAGAACGGATAAGTGACCTGGAAGTTGAAATAGTGGAGATAACAACTGCAGAGCAGAAAAAAGAATGAAAAGAATTGAGGACAGTCTCAGAGACTTCTGGGACAACATTAAATGCACCAGAATTCAAATTATAGGGGTCTGAGAATAAGAAGAGAAAAAGAATGGGACTGAGAAAATATTTGACGAGATTATAGTTGAAAACTTCCCTAATATGGGAAAGGAAATAGTCAATCAAGTCCAGGAAGCATAGAGAGTCCCATACAGGATAAGTCCAAGGAGAAACACACCAAGACACATATTAGTCAAACTATCAAACTATCCAATTAATCAAACTATCAAAATTAATCAAATTATCAAACTATCAAAAATTAAATACAAAGAAAAAATATTAAAAGCAGCAAGGGAAGAACAACAAATAACATACAAGGGAATCCCCATATGGTTCACAGGTGATCTTTCACCAGAAACTCTGAAAACCATAAGGGAGTGACAGGACATTTTTAAAGGTCTGAACGGGAAAAACCTACAACCAAGATTACTCTACCCAGCAAGGATATCATTCAGATTCAACGGAGAAATTAAAACCTTTACAGATAAGCAAAAGCTAAGAGAATTCAGCATCACCAAACTAGCTTTACACCAAATGCTAAAGGAACTTCTCTAGTCAGGAAACACAAGAGAAGGAAAAGACCTACAATAACAAACCCAAAACAATTAAGAAAATGGTAATAGGAACATACATATCGATAACTACCTTAAATGTAAATGGACTAAATGCTCCCACCAAAAGACATGACTGGCTGAATGGATACAAAAACAAGACCCGTATATATGCTGTCTACAGGAGACCCACTTCTTTTTTTTTTTTTTTTTTTTTTTTTTTTTTTTGCGGTATGCGGGCCTCTCACTGTTGTGGCCTCCCCCGTTGCGGAGCACAGGCTCCGGACGCGCAGGCTCCGGACGCGCAGGCTCAGCGGCCATGGCTCACGGGCCCAGCCGCTCCGCGGCATATGGGATCCTCCCAGACCGGGGCACGAACCCGCATCCCCTGCATCGGCAGGCGGACTCTCAACCACTTGCGCCACCAGGGAGGCCCAGGAGACCCACTTCTGACCTAGGGACACATACAGACTGAAAGTGAGAGGATGGAAAAAGATACTCCATGCAAATGGAAATCAAAAGAAAGCTGGAGTAACATTCTCATATCAGACAAAATAGAGTTTAAAATAAAGACTATTACAAGAGATAAAGAAGGACACTACATAATGATCAAGGGATCAATCCAAGAAGAAGATATAACAATTGTAAATATTTATGCACCCAACATAGGAGCACCTCAGTACATAAGGCAAATGCTAACAGCCATAAAAGGGGAAATGGACAGTAACACAATCATAGTAGGGGGCTTTAACACCCCACTTTCACCAATGGACAGATCATCCAAAATGAAAATAAATAAGGAAACACAAGCTTTAAATGACACATTACACAAGATGGACTGAATTGATATTTATAGGACATTCCATCCAAAAACAACAGAACACACTTTCTTCTGAAGTTGTCATGGAACATTCTCCGGGATAGATCATATCTTGGGTCACAAATCAAGCCTTGGTAAATTTAAGAAAATTGAAATCGTATCAAGTATCATTTCCGACCACAATGCTATGAGACTAGATATCAATTACAGGAAAAAAATTTGTAAAAAATACAAATACATGCAGACTAAACAACACACTCCTAAATAACCAAGAGATCACTGAAGAAATCCAAGATGAAAACATACCTAGAAAAAATTACAATGAAAACACGGTGACCCAAAAGCTATGGGATACAGCAAAAGCAGTTCTAAGAGGGAACTTTATAGCAATATAATCCTACCTCAAGAAACAAGAAACATCTCAAATAAACAACCTAACCATACAGCTAAAGCAATTAGAGAAAGAAGAACAAAAAATCCCTCAAAGTTAGCAGAAGGAAAGAAATCATAAAGATCAAATCAGAGATAAGTGAAAAAGGAATGAAGGAAACAATAGCTAGGATCAATAAAACTAAAAGCTGGTTCTTTGAGAAGATAAACTAAACTGATAAAACATTAGCTAGACCCATCAAGAAAAAAGGGAGAAGACTCAAATCAGTAGAATTAGAAATGAAAAAGGAGAAGTAACTACTGACACTTCAGAAATACAAAGGATCATGAGAGATTACTACAAGCACCTATATGCCAATAAAATGGACAACCTAGAAGAATTGGACAAATTCTTAGAAAAGCACAACCTTCTGAGACTGAACCAGGAAGAAATAGAAAATATAAACAGACCAATCACAAGCACTGAAACTGAGACTGTGTTTAAAAATCTTCCAACAAACAGAAGTCCAAGACCAGATGGTTTCACAGGCAAATTCTATCAAGCATTTAGAGAAGAGCTAACACCTGTCCTTCTCAAACTCTTCCAAAGTATAGCAGAGGGAGGAACACTTCCAAACTCATTCTACGAGGCCTTCATCACCCTGATACCAAAACCAGACAAAGATGTCACAAAGAAAGAAAACTACAGGCCAGTATCACTGATGAACATAGATGCAAAAATCCTCAACAGAATACTAGCAAACACAATCCAACACCACATTAAAAGGATCATACACCATGATCAAGTGGGCTTTATCCCAGGCACGCAAGGGGTCTTCAGTATACGCAAATCAAGCAATGAGATAAACCATATTAACAAATTGAAGGAGGAAAACCATATGATCATCTCAATAGATGCAGAGAAAGCTTTTGACAAAATTCAACACCCATTTATGTTAAAAATCCTCCAGAAAGTAGGCATAGAGGGAACTTACCTCATCATAATAAGGGCCATATACGACAAACCCACAGCCAACATCGTTCTCAATGGTGAACAACTTAAACCATTTCCACTAAGATTAGGAACAAGACAAGGTCGTCCACTCTCACCACTGTTATTCAACGTAGTTTTCGAAGTTTTAGCCACAGCAAGCAGAGAAGAAAAAGAAAGAAAAGGAATCCAAATCAGAAAAGAAGTAGTAAAATTGTCACTGTTTGCAGATGACATGATACTATACACAGAGAATCCTAAAGATGGTACCAGAAAGCTACTAGAACTAATCAATTAATTTGGGAAAGTGGCAGGATACAAAATTAATGTACAGAAATGTCTTGCATTCCTATACACTAATGATGAAAATCTGACAAGAGGGAAGAGATTCGGGGATATATGTATATGTATAGCTGATTCACTTTGTTACAAAGCAGAAACTAACACACCATTGTAAAGCATTTATACTCCAATAAAGATGTTTTTTATTTTATTTTATTTATTTATTTTTTTTTTTTGCGGTACGCGGGCCTCTCATTGCTGTGGCCTCTCCCCGCTGTGGCCTCTCCCCGTTGCGGAGCACAGGCTCCGGACGCGCAGGCTCAGCGGCCATGGCTCACGGGCCCAGCCGCTCCGCGGCATGTGGGATCTTCCCGGACCGGGGCACGAACCCGTGTCCCCTGCATCGGCAGGCGGACTCTCAACCACTGCGCCACCAGGGAAGCCCAAGGATATATATATATATGTATAGCTGATTCACTTTGTTATAAAGCAGAAACTAACACCATTGTAAAGCAATTATTCTCCAATAAAGATAGTAAAAATAAAAGAGTACAGGGCTAATGGTAGAGAATATTCACTTCTCCCAATCTGGAACAAAATTGAGGTTTGGTAGGGGAGGCCCAAATGTCTGATTCTGTCATTGTTAGACCATCTAAGGAGCAAACAGATGACTCAGGGTCTATATTGAGGAAAAGTAGAGTTGATGGGAGCAATAAGGATTGGTTTTGAAGTTTTGGAGCTTAGAAGACCTTGTGAAAATGTTTTCTTCTGTCTCCCAAGGAAATAAAATTTTAAAAAAACCTTATTTCTTCCAGTCCAAAGTCTCTGTTTTCTGTTTGTACTACTGTAGGAGTGCAGGGGTCAGGATCATAGAGTTGATAACTGTAATAGTAAGCACAACTGACTTAATGGCATTAAACAAATACCCATACTTAGTAGTTACTATGTGCTGGGCATATTCAATCTTGTTTTTTCCTTTTATCTTGGCAGACCTAGGATTTCATTCCAGGACTGGTTGGCTGCAGAATCAAGTCTTTTCTTCGATACAGTGTTGTCCTTTAGGTTATGTACAAGTTAGTGCTATAATTTGATCAAGTTCATGTGATTATCCTACCTCTGACACATTTGTGCCTTTGTTACATTGCACAGAAATTACATAAACTTTGTTACACTGGTTAGTAATTAGGCAGTGTTGGTGGAGGACTGTTTCCAACAGTTTTCATTAGGAATGTGCAGTATTTCAGTTTTAGTCTAATAGATGAAGTAGGTTGTTATGGGTCCAGCTCCCAAAGAGGGCCAGAGCTCCCAGTTTCATGGGTCAGAGTGGAGCTGGATGTCCAAAGTTGTGTGTCCAGGGACAAGGTTCCCAAGGGAGTTCACAGAGGAACATCAAAGATCTAGCAAAGGTCTGTGTGGGGGCAGAGAAGATGACCCAGGAGAGCCAAGTAATAGAACAGGGTCTGGCACTGTCAGGTAAGTCCTAGCATCTTCTTGGGAGTTATTTGATAGCCAGGGCATGTAGAGGGGTCTAAGAAAGACCTTGGGTTATTACCCTGATGAGAAAACCTCCACCCTCTTGCATGTCCTGGACAGGGGTAACCCTGGTGGACAAGTGTGTCCATCCAAGGTCCTAATGTCAGTGGCAGCCATGGACTCTAAGACAGAGGTTGGCTGAAGCTGGGGCAGCCCTCCCATGTCCCCTTCCCTAAGTGAGGGGAGTGAGGACCCACACACAGCCTGTTTTGTGTAGATTCCCAGGAAGTGGAAGAAGGACACAGGCTGACTCTTATCTGGCATTTCTGCTGCTCTCCCTTTTCCTCCCACCCTACTCTGGAATTCAGAGGTACAGGAAATTACTCGGTTAACCGAATGGAGAATGTAATGAATCCACTGATATCAAAAGAAAGACCTGCAGTATCTTTATCTGTGTAATTAATTAGCCTCTGTCTGTGAAGTGTTCCGAGCATGGGAAACATAACTGGATTTTTTGACCTCCATGCCCTTAACAGCCCCTGTTTAATGGTGCATTAATTGTAGCTTTACTTTTTGATCAGCTTCGATTCTCTTTAGGTGGTGATATATTGAAACACTTTTTCATGCCTTTCGAGATTTTTCCTTAGAAAATCAAGTTTCAGAAGTGTGTGTGCAGGGCTTACCTGGTGGCACAGTGGTTGAGAGACCGCCTGCTGATGCAGGGGACATGGGTTCGTGCCCCGGTCTGGGAAGATCCCACATGCCATGGAGCAGCTAGGCCCGTGAGCCATGGCCACTGAGCCTGTGCGTCCGGAGCCTGTGCTCCACAATGGGAGAGGCCACAACAGTGAGAGGCCCACATACCGCAAAAAAAAAAAAAAAAAAAAAAAAGTGTGTGTGCAAACATGAGTGGCAGTGAGGAGCCCCTGAAGGTGTCTGAGCGGGGAGGAGCAGGTGACTGCACAGGAAGCAGGTTTACAGAAGATGCATCTGCTAGTGTCAGATGAAATTAAAAGGAGGAGAGACTGCAAGCGGGGAAGAATCCTGCTTGGGCATGAAGTAATGAAAATTAGGACTAGGGTAGTGGTTGGGAATTGGGGATTGTTTGGTGGAGAGAAAAATTTATTATTTTAAGAACTGTTGAAGATAGTGTCCTAATGGGCCCTCTTGGTATGCTGGGGAAAACCCGTATGTCGCTTAATTCCTTGTGTTAAAAATGAAAAGGAATTTGGGGAGCTGGAAGCAGCCTTGAAATGGATACATGTGAAACAAATTTGGAAGAAGGGCACCACGGTGAGAGTCCAGTGGGCTTCAGCCCTGTGGCAAGTGGGTGGCTGTATGGCCCACAGCAGGCATTGCCCAGGTCCTGAGTAGGTATGGGGCTGGGTAGCAATGAGGGTTGTCTTCTAGTCTGTTCTTGGAGGCAGTGTAATACTCACCTGTCTTTAGTGTGGTGGGAATGGTGTTCTGGAGAAGTCAGAGCATTCCACCCCTGGCTCAGCAGTGGGCAGAGGGAAGCAGAAGTTGGGTGAGGGCCACGCGAGTTAGGTGGGGGAGCTGTCCTCCAGCGTGGATTCCAGTGACTACAAGAACAAAAAGCCATGGAGGAATTCAGTATATTCTTGACCAGGGCCTGGATTTCCTAGAGCGTGTGAGATGGGATCTAGCTAATTGTATTTGATTTTCAAAACCAAAGTGACCTCAGCTAATATCACGCTATCAAAAGGAAAGACAAATCCTAGAACTGGAGCTACTCTGCAAATTGAGGATTATATGCCTAACCTTATGATGGAAGCCCACTGCCTTCCTCTCTCCAGCTTTGTCCTTGTATATCTATTCATTATTTTTCTACTTTCCTAGAATAGTTGTCTCTATCCAAATGGGACAAACTGTGTTTTCAGAGATTTCTGAAAATCCTTTTCTTCCAGAGCTACTCTGTTCTGGATTACTCTGTGCTAATGAGATAAAGCCTAGATAACTGTTCTGGATCATTCTGGACTTTTAATGAGATAAGACCCAGAGACACTTGTCCCAGAGCCACTCTTGGCTCTTAATGAAGTGGGGCTAACAGAGGATGGACTAGAATCATTTCCCCCAAGCTCCTCAGAGACCAAATATGGCTCTACCATTTTAGAAAACCTGCACAGAGAAGAAAGGCAAACATGTGGATGAAATCTTCCAAATTGCCATCTTCTTTCCCCAACTCCTCTCCTTTTCTGTTCTTTATATTACTTCTTTTTTATTGAGTGTGTGTGTGCTGGTAGGCATTATCAATGGAGAGGTGGAGGTTTGAATTTGGGGGAGTAGCTGTTTACATATTCTACACCTGGACAGCCTTTGTCACTAAATACCTATGTGACCCCTGGCAAGTCACCCAGTCTTTCTTCCTCTGCCTAGATTTGGCCTTCTACAATCCACTGTTTACTTTTCATTAGATTACCCTGTTTCGTTGCCTCTATTGACAAAATGCTCAGGCTAACTGGTCATTTCATCTGCCAAGACAAAAAGAAAAAAAAGTATCAAATGTTCAATGGCCAAGATATGCAAACAACTTAAGCGCCCATCAGTGAATGAATGGATAAGGAAGATGTGGTATACGTATGTAATGGAATACTACTCAGCCATAAAAAAGATAAAATCTTGTCATTTGAGACAACATGGATGGACCTTGAGAGTATTATGCTAAGTGAATTGAGTCAGCTGGAGAAGGACAAATACTACATGATTTCACTTATATGTGGAATATAAAAAACAAATAAAATAAATGAACAAACAAGAACACACACGTAGATAGAAAGAACAGAGTAGTGGTTACCAGAGGGGAAGGGGGGCAGGGTGGAGGGTGAAATGGATAAAGGGGATCAACTGTATGGTGATGAATAGAAACTAAATTTTTGGTGGTGAGCATACTGTGGTGTATACAGAAGTAGAAATATAAGGTTGTACACATGAAACACATAATATCGTAAATCATTGCTACCTCAATTAAAAAAAAAAGTAAAGTGTTGTCATTTACAAATACTGATGCAAGATACTACATTATTGCTAACTTTAATCACTCTGGGGATGAGAATGCCTTCCCTGCTTGGCCTCTGGTACTCACCTGTGAAGTGGCTTGAGTATTGGAGTCACCTGTCTTGTGGGAGAGAAATTTCTTTCCCTGTGGAAGTTACCACACCCACCCAAGCATGCAAATCATGTCAAGTATCCTGGGCAGAATCCCATTATGACTCTAAGATACCTTTCATTCCTTGTGTTTCTTTCTGTTGCCATTCTAGGATGCAAAGGGCTTGAAGACAGGAGCTGTCTTTAATGGAAACTGAACAGTGCCTAACTCCTGTGGATGTCTGTTGAATGTTGAATAACAACAGTGATCATGTAATAAGGATGCCCAGCTCACTAGGGAGAGAATACCAAACAGCCTGGAATTTTCCTGTTGCTGACAGCATGGCCCAGGAGCATCTTGAGGTGAATTTAAAAACTTCAGCGGTTCAAATCACATTTCCCATAAGAAATCCATCTTCTAGCTTGGAGTAATTGTTCAGGTTATTGCTGGTTTACTGCGTGATTTGTTAGTCCTCGTTTGAATCTTCCAGGTCTGGAAGAAAGATATTGTGCTTTAATGATAAATAATCTCAAAAAGAGGGAAAAACATCCAAGCAGCTCCCTGGCCAGTACCTTTCTCTTTTTCCTCATCCAGTATTTTTTCCAACTGTTTCAGTTGTTCTGAAGTAAATTATTACTGTATGAGCTCATTTAAAGAGCTGCTATAGAAAACAAGCTGCCACAAGCTATTAAGAAAATAACCCTATTTCAGTTTCGAGTGAAAAGGAAAAGAAATTAGCTCCATTCAAGATACATATATATTTTTTCACTGAACCAGAGTCCTTCTCTATAGCGTCAAAAAAAAAAAAGGAACTACGTCCTTTTTATCCTCCCTGCTTTCCTCAATTCAGCCCCAGTCTTATTCCATAGGATCCTGGAGGAAAGCTGTCAGAAGTGTTGGTTAAAAGCTTTCTGATGGGGACATTAATGATTGGTTTGGAAAGAGCCAGGGTGAGTGGGCATGAACACGGCTCCCCACTGGATGTGCAGTGCTCTGCCTAGCACAGACATCTTCCCCTGGGCAAGGGCCTCAACATCACTGGGGCACTGCTGGGCTTGAGATTCACACACTTGCTCATTTTTTGTACACTGAGTGCCACATGTTTTGCTGGGTGACCAGGATATAATAAATAAGACAAAATCCTGCCCCAAAATGACCTCACCGCAGATTATATAATTATGGGCTCCCCCTGGATGAGTATAATGACAGCAACAGACATGGCTTGGAGGTGGGTTGTGGGACCATGGCTCAGATCACCTGCTCGGTCTTAATGGGGTCATCAGAAGCTTTCTGGAGGAGGTGACACATGAGTTGCTTTCAAAGACAAATAGGAATTTTCCATTTGTAGTAACAGCCAGGAAAGAGACTTTCATTGCCACACCTTTATTTGCTCTCTGCTCCTTGAACTTCAGGTAGAATTATTTTACCCCACACTTCCAAACCTTGTCAAAGTCCAAAGAGGGGCTCTTTTCATGGCCATTTCTGCTTCCTTGTGTCCACCACTAGTTCTATCGGCTATCAGGCACCTACAATGGAGCTGATGCTGGGTACTTTGTAACATGTTATTTGTCTAAACTTTACTCCTATATTTACAGCTGAGGAGGCTGAAGTCACACAGCCAATAATTCACGTAGCCTAGTCTGTTTAGTAAAATCTAAGCCCTTCCCACTCGAGTGTGTTGCAAATTAAAAAGAAGAAAAATTCTACATGGAAAGAATATTTCAGCCTGACGTCTCCAGTTTCTAGCATGAAAAACCTACAGCACATTTATGATATTTACCTGAATAGATAAGTATCATTATTATTATTATTATTATTATATATGAACAGTGCTATTTGTTGTGCTTGGTTTTTGTTTTTCAGTATTGTCAGGCTTTGGAATGTACATTTTTATAACACATTTACATTTCTTATGAACAGATATTTCAGTGTTTCTGTGTTATTTGTCTGTGGGCACCAAAAAACTTGAACTCCTGAGACAGTTGCTAGTAAACTTTAAGAAACACTGAGCTGGGCTCAGTATTGATGCAGAAAGATTGGAGTGTTCATAGTCTCCTGCCCCTAGGTAGACATAATGATACATGAAACCGGATTCTGAAATGTCTGTTTAGGACTTTCTTTCCTCTTATGGGTGCACCAAAATTCAAAGGAGAATGTTAGGAAATTTTGCGCTGATCATTGTCCCTGGAGGCAAAGACCACTGACTATCTGAAAATCTTAGGGCTAGACCACATTTCCTAGCCTCCCCTGCAGTTCAGCATGGTCATGTGACTGGGTTGTGGCCAATGGGCTATGGGAGTCAGTGATGTGCACCCCTGCCAGATTTGGCACAAAAACCTCCCGTGCAAGTTCCTCCATACTCTGCACCCTTTCCAACTGGAATAGAGGTGACTTTCAGGGTGACCTTGGAAGCCATGTGTTGAAGATACATGATCAGCTGTCTCCCTGAATGACAATGTGGAATAATCCATTCTCTGCCAAGAACTGTTATGTGAACATGGAGTAAACTTCTATTGGTCTTCTATTTTTTATTTTTTAGACTTATTTGTTATAGTAGTTGGTGTTACTCTAAATGATATAGGCCATCATCCCTGGAGTCTTTATTGTCATAAACTTAATACCTGTGTCTTGAATCTTGCAGTTTCCACTGTAGAGAACTCAGTAGGGAGAGTTGGAGGACTTTGTGAGGCTTTAAATGGAAGGAAGGCACACAGGTTACATTTATCAGGTCTGATCCCTGCATGTGTCTGCTTTGTATGACTTGTCCCCTGAGGGCTCTATAGGCATGGGGAAGAATGTTCTGATTGTGATCTTTTCCCTTGGTTGCTTTATCAACATAGTTTTTTTCTGCTGCAGGGTTTCTGACCACCAGGGCCTGCCATCTCTCTGTCTTTATTTCACCCTTCTTCTCTTGAAGAGTTGTCCATTGTAGTGCCTTCATTAGCTCTAACAGTTTTCAGAATTTTACTCAAGCAGGATGAGGAGCTTTTAACTCTCAGAGCTCCTGAGTGAGAGCTCTGTCTGGGGCATAAGCAAAACCATTCCTTCCCTCACTCACATGTATCAGTGGAAGCTGCTGGCAGGAACCTGGTGTCAGTGAAACGCTTTTTTAAAAATACCAATTTAGTGTTGAAAAATATTCATATATCCTGTCAGTGTTTCTAGAGATCTTCCTGAGTTGGAGGTTTGGAGACAATGTGTCTGGATAGATTTGGGGAACTAGGCTTTGTCTACCACTGCTGCTGTATCTGGAACCATATACAGATGATAAGCTGGGAACATCTCTTGCTGGGTAAATCCAATTCTCACTTTATTAAAATGACACAGGGCATGACCCACAGGGTGTGTGCAGAGTGGTCCATGACCCTGTTACCACAGACTTCAAGGTCTGAGAACTAGGTTAAGTGCTTGCCTTCTGTGTGATTCTACATTGTTATTTCCGTCTTATTCTTTCAGGCGTGAGAGGGCTGAAGCAGGAAGGATGCCTGTGTGTTACAGTAGCCCACAAATGGTACCTTCGAGATATGCCCCTCTTCGTATTTCTGGTGAAATGGATAAGGATAAGATGACTCAGCAGTTGGGGATTTTGAAGGTGAGCATGTTTGATATTATGTATTTAGCTTTTATAACTATATTTCTAACTTAATCCAGACTGAATTGGATAGAATTTTATATATTTCTGTAGGCAGAGGCACCTTCTTTTACTCTGCTGGACTTCCTATTGTGGGCATATATTACAGAACATCCCATGATTTCTCAAATATTTACCATTAACCTATTGTTTATTATTATTTGGAAAGCCATCTGAGCATCTGTCTCCACTCAGCTAGAATGCTTCTGCCACCATCTCAGAAGCACCAATAATTGCCATGACACTTAGATGAGGTCATAGCTCTGTTGCCGTCTTTAAAAATATTATGTCTAAATAATTCCAACTTTCTAACCCCCAGCGAAGTTCTCAATTTGATTATCCCCATTCACAAACTCTCCCAGGGGAAATTGGGGTAGTTACCTTAATAAATTAGATCATCTTGCATTGTCTCAACTTCAAGTTGTATCAGTAAGAACAAACCCCAGTTAAAATTCAGACTGTACTTTTAACCTGACCGGTGATGAAAATATCTGTTGTATTTGCCATTTAAAGGTTCCACTTGCCCCCTGAACACCTGGTGTTTAGCATTTGTTCTTTCTAAGTCTCTGGAGAAATGGAGAGAGTGAAGATCTCTTAATTGAATGAGTTACTCAGGGGAAACCTTAAGCCAAATAGAGCTTGATAACAGACAATAGTAAATGTCTTTAATTCTGTCTTGATAATTTCTAATGGAAAAATTGTGTTGGTTTTCTTCTTGAGATCAGGTTGGCTTCATCATATTTGTAAGAAATCACCATCAGGAGGTAGATCTTCTTTCATTTTTTAAGGTGGCTAGATGGTGTCCCCCCACTGCTTGCCTGCCCTGTCCCAGGGCTAAGGATCTATAAGAAAGATTTTTACAAGGTCACTCAGGCCTGAGAAGCAGATGTTATTTTTAGCATAATCAAGTAGAGGAGGGGTGCTAGCAGGGTGGTAATCTGCCCCCACAGCATGAGCTTCTCTGGTTGGGCTCAGGTCTCATTCCCAAATAGTGGCCCCTTCCCTCTTCCTTCAGGCACAAGGTGGAGCTTCTCCCTCTTTTCAGGCAGCAACATCAATGGGGACAGGTCCATCCATGTTGGAGACCAAAACCAAGAGAAGTGAGAAGAGAAAGGAGCATATAGTGCAGAGAGAAAGGGTGAGTCTATGAATGAGATCCTATTTCTGATAAGATGCTTTGGGCACCAAGGATAGGAGCTCCCAAATGATCAAGGAAGAAGGAAGCTTATTTCATGGGGATGTGTTTGTGATGTGTTCGTGACGTGTTTGTGATGGCACCGGCTTCCTCAGTGTTTCTCGTGCCTTTCCCAATGCGCCGGCTTTGTCCTTAGACTGGTGGCCTGGTGGCTTCAGCAGCCCCAAGTCATCTAGACACCACAGCACCAGAGAAGGAGGACAGCCTTTTCTATGGCTTTCTCTTTACACTGAGAAAACGTGTCTCTGCATCCCCAGGAGACTTACCTTATTCCTCTTTGGCTAGAGTTGGGTTAAATGCCGATTTCTTAGCTACTACCCAGTAAGGAGATGGAATTACCATGATCGGTTTAGACCAATTATTTGGAGTGAAGTGAATATTGGGGGAGTAGTCACCATGACACTCAAGGTTCCATACCTGTGATGTCTCTTATTATCTCTTATATGTTATCAATTAGATAGATTAATTGCACCTTGATATTTAAAGCATTTAATAACTGGTATGTAATATAAAAATAAAAAATATAGTCCCTTTTATTTCTATAACTAAACTCTATATACTATGTATAAACTAAACCATATCAGTATATACTATATCTATGTATTTATATTACATATTATACATACCTATTGTGTAGTATAGAATATATTGTATGTACTATATTGTTACTATTTTTAGGATGTATATATATACATATACACACATATAATATAAACTAAACTTTATATAATCTAAAAGCTTCTTTCATCACATCAATATACTAATTTCCTAGTTTTTTGTTGGCTTTTTGAAATTGTTGGTCTGCTCTTTTGGCTGATGTAACATTCAGTAGCTAGATGGTGTTCGGTCAGAGCCATGGTTTGATAAGTGCTTCAGACTTTTCCAACATCTTTCCAAGTACATTGATAGCCATTGGGAGGCTGGGATTCTTGTCAGAACCTGAGTGGGGCCCATACCTTTGCTCCATCTTAGCGCTGAGCTCTCTAATGGTCTCCAGGCTTGACTCCTCACCTTCCGTCTCCTCTTCCCTGCAGTTAGTCATTTGGTACCTGGGTGCTGGCCCCATGCAGGCGCTGCCTCTGGGGTAGGGGTCCAAGGGGACAGGCAGAGAGGAGGAGGCAGGAGTTCAGGATGGCAGCTGAGGAGCAAGTTGGTTCTTCCTGGTTGCAAGAGTTGGACCTGGATCTTCGGTTGGCCTTTTCATGGAGGGGAGGGAACTCCAAAGTACCGTGTGCCCTGCCCACACCAGTCACAGGAGGGTGGGCACTGTTGGGAAGGAGGCAGCTGGCCGCGGTGCTCTCCACAAAGTGAAACAAAGGCAGAGGGGGAGGGACAAGGAAGAGGGACATGGACAAAAATGAAAGAGGAGCTGTGACTGTTGATGGGCTGTTTGGGTGGGCTCCATCTGACCCGGGGAGAGTGTCTGGGTGGGAGGGGTGGGTGGGGCGAGGCTCCCCTACCCAGAGGTCACTTGCTGGGGCTCAGGGGACTCACATGGCCACTTGCTGGGGTGTCTGGCAGAGTTCCCTCCAAGACTGGTTCACAGTGTCAGAGATGGCTGCTCCCCACTGTGGATGGGTCGTCAACTAAAGCAGAGCTGCCCAAGCTCACCTGGGGGCCCTGCTCTGACATCTGACCACTCCCATTGGTCCTGGCCCTTCTTCAGCCACTACCCGAGTCCAGTAGGGTTAGGTGTCTCTTCTAGGTGCATATAAATAGATCACCCCCAGCTTGGTTGAGTGGTCTTCATCTCCCACCCAAAGGCTTTTGAACTAATTAAAAAAGTAATAGGGCACTGCTGTGGATCCATATCCAAAGTAGAAAAGCATTATGATATTGCAGCCATGTGTGGTTTCTGAGATAAGCCACATGTGTTAGAATTTACATTATTAATTAATCCTGCACATATGGCAATTGTACCGTTTATTGGCCAATATAGAGGTATTTAAATATTGGAAGAGCTTACAATGGTGTGTACCCACTGAATACGAAGTACTGATTACATTTCTCCCCATCCCTAAAAGGTGGCTTCTGGAGGCAGGTGTTGAATTATCTAGCTTGAACCTGAATAAAATGTTATTGAGTGTTTGGGGGCTATGTGGGTTTTTTTATGATGGAGGGAGGGGATAGGCCACCTCCTTACCCTTTATCAGAGTAGCCACTTGGCTTTCTCCGTTGTGGAAGGAAGAGTCCTTAACCTGACTGCTGACCAGAAAACTGACACCTCCTGAGGGTTCCACTCCCTTCTCCTCCCTGCTTGTCATTCTGTTACACATTTTTTTTTTTTAAGTAACATATCACCTCTACTTGGAAACTCAAAAGTAGAGTGAACTGTGAAAATACATCCTGTAATTTATGGTCAATGTGCTTTGAAGGTGAAAAACACCCTCTAGTCATACAGCGTTACTGTAGCTTCTGTCTGTCCTTGTATCCACTGTTCCCCCTACTTTGCTAGCTGACTTGAACCACCTGCAAAAAGATCTGAAGAGGGAAGGAGAAATGAAGAAGCACACTGGAAAAATTCTTCATTTATTATTAACTTAAAACCCAAACTGACTTGCTTCCCCCAGGGCTGGAGACTACAATGGGAGCATGGAATTGGTCCAGTTAGCCTCAGACATTCGGAGAAAGAGATCAGTGTCATGGAAAAAATCAGTGAACTGAGAGAGAAGAGCTGAATGCTCACTGTGGTTTTCTGAGTCCTTTAACTTCTCAATGACTCAGTTCATATTTTGGACACCTTATTCTCTCTCTTTGCTAGCTTCTACTTGTGGCCATCTGTGGTTTTCGTTTCTACTTATTGCAAGCCTTCAGAATGTAACAGAAAATGCCTAGGACTGTGTATTGGTAAAAAACATCATCCCATAATTTTGTGTCTTAAAACAAAAGCCATGTTATTTAGTTCATAATTCTGTGAACTGTCCAGCTCCTGTGGCCTGGGCTGGCTCAGCTGGTCATGGCTGGCTTTCTCATGCATCTGCTATCACATGGCAGGTCTGCTTGATAATCTACAATGGCCTCCTTTGCGTGTCTAGTGATTGGCAGGCTGGCAGCCAGGGTCTGGATGCCTGTTGGCTGGGGTGCTCCCTGGGGTGCTTTGGTTCTCTTCCACATGACCTTTCATCCTCCAGCAGACTATCTTGGACTGAATCACATGATGGTCTCTGGGTTCCAAGCTCAGTAGGTGGACAAGCCAGAATGCTCAAGCACTTTTCATGCCTCTGATTACATCATCTTTGCTAGTGTCCAGTTGGCCAAAGCAAATCACATGGCCAATTGAGATTCAAAGGGAGAAGAAATAGGTTTCATTTTTTGATGAGACGGAAGGAATTTATGACCATTTTTGCAATCTATCACAGACTGTATTTTGAGACATCTGAAAAAACATGATGACAATGGCAGATAACAATTATGAGTGTTTACTATGGCCCAGACACTACACTAATCACTGAATTTACATGATCTCGTGATACTTGACCTCATCAGTCCTACATCTTTGGTGCTTCCCTGGTGGCGCAGTGGTTGAGAGTCTGCCTGCCGATGCAGGGGACACGGGTTTGTGCCCCGGTCTGGGAAGATCCCACATGCCACGGAGCGTCTAGGCCCATGAGCCATGGCTGCTCAGCCTGCGCATCCGGAGCCTGTGCTCCGCAACAGGAGAGGCCACAACAGTGAGAGGCCCGCGTACCGCAAAAAAAATAAAAAAAGAAATAAAAAAAGAAAGTAACTATATTAGAACCCTGCTTTGCTTTACATAGCAGATGTGGTACAGAAATGTTTCTTGTAAATAGAAGTTTTTATGGCTTGAATTATATTTTCAGCACAATAGGGGAGTTGACTATTTCAAGGAACCCTGTCCTGAGTCTTTTTTGAAAGTAAAGAATCCTTTTGTAACACCCCAGATCCACCTCCTGGTTTAGCTGCTTGGCAGGTCAAAGTAAAGGGATTTGAAAATACAGATGATGTAGAAAGGGCTCTGACCTTGGACTTGAACTGCCCAAGTTTCAAGTCTTACTGGCTGTGTGATCTCAGGCAAGTACTTTAATTTCCCTAAGCCCTACTTAAAAAAAATTTTTTTTAATAAAATAAGGTTAATAGATATCTACATCCATTGGGCTATTGGGAGGATTACATGACAAGGGGAAAAAATATAAAGGGCCAGATAATTTACAGAAGTTCAATAAATGAGTACGATGTTTTCTTCCACATTATCAGATGTTAGATTTTGTGTAACTGCCTATCCTGTCATTTCCCACCATGGATAAGAACCTTTTGAAATATTTGTTTTCCAGTTTTGAAATTAGCTTGGCTTGGTTCCCTTTGTCTGTTCTTCCAGAGTCTTGCCTTAAAGCTTTATAGCCATTTTCATTCCTTGATCAAATTCAAGAGGGTGGATGAGGAAATGAATTCATAGCTCTGTAGATAAAAAGAGCCTTTTACCAGGTAAAAAGTCTGTACTAAACCAATTTAATAAATTAGCTGAGAATAAGTCGGGTACTGCCTAACACAGTCTGCAACGTTACCTTTTAACCTGATCCGCAGAGAACAGGAAAACAATTAGCAAATTGGGAAGCCATCCCAGGGTGTCTGAGGGCCACCAACCACAGGGTGGCCATGGGAGTGATTGCCACCAACTTCGGGGTCACTGGGTGGACGTGCAGTGTCAGCACAGAACCCTGACTTGGGGTGGCCCATCTTCCAGGGCTGTGACGGCATCACAAGGAAGTTATAGCTGGTGAATTACACAAGCAGCTCTAATTGGTCCCGAGAGGCAATAGTACAGGAACTACTGAGAACATTGCAGACTCCTATTTGTCTCCTTCTCAGGATTTTATATGAGAACCTGGTAATGAATGTTCTTTAACAATAGGAGCTGAGAGACCTTAGCTCTAATAGCCCTCCTGAGGATACAGCCTTCTTTATTTGCAATCCTGCAAAGATCAGTGGGATACTATTTTTAAGCCTTGAAATCGCCCCCCCAATTTGCACTGTGGCTTAAATCAGAAGGGAGGAGCAGAGGGGGAGAATTTTTCCTTAACCCCTGCCCCCTCCCCACACAGTAATAAACAGTAAATAATCTAGCACTCATATGTTTCGTAATGTTTTTCGAAGGACTGGCACGTTTTTAAAAGGAGTTTCAGGCACAAAGGGTTTTCTTATTTGTTTGTTAGTTTGTTTTTAATAAAGAAAAATAATGCCTCTCTGACACCCACAGGTTAAGGTACTGTTTCTGAAGTCAGGGTTGCTTTGGCCAGATGTTGTCACTGGTTCCCTTGGCCTGCTTTTTCTATGTCTCGGGGAAAAGGTACTCATAGATTAATTCTCTGGTTGACATTTGGGGGGTGGCTCAAAAAATTCCTCCCTCTTCCCTTGCCCCACTCAGTAAATATATAGAGAGCCTTATATGGAACAGCCACTGTTCTAGGTGCTGAACACATAGCGGGGAACCCAGTAGGTTTGGATGCAAGATCAGTCCTGGGTCTTCTCTGAAATCTGAGCCCTTCAGTGTTGTGGGTTATGGCTAGAAATCCAGACAGGTAGTTGTAGGAATCTTTACCGGTAACAGTGGAGGTTCAGCCATATCCCCATGATGGTGATTCCTGAATCAGGTGAAAGTTCAGGATGAGGCAGGTACAGGGAGGAATTAGGTGCTGTTTTCCTCATCTTGTAATACAGTCATCATGGATTTCAATTTGGGCAGTCCAAAAAGGATAGAAAAAAATAAATCATCATTTTCATGGCAGTTTGGTTCTGAACCAAACATGTTAGCCCATCCCTGATGGAGGCTGATATGGAGAACTACTAGCCCACTTCATCCAGGAGATGGTCCAGCTTCACTGACCTTCTGTTGCCTACTTAGGAGCTTATTGAAGTACTGATTCCTGGGCCCCATCCAGGAACTTCTGAGTCATTGTATCCAGGGAAGGGGCTGAATTTGTGACTTTTTAATAAAAACTCCTCTGATGCAGTTTTTGGCTAAACATCTCAGGCAGGCCCATGTGGCTTATATGTTCCATATTGGATCCCTCCATCCTTCTGGCAAGAGTGTCTCACTTCCTTTTGGAGAACCACTCTCCTCATTCTGTGGAGTAAAGAAGAGTATGATAGTTGGCCATATGCCCTTAGCTCATCCAGTCAGATGTGCTAAGAGTGAGGTAAGGATAGGAAACATCTTTTGGAGCCCACTGATTCTGCAGTGGTACTCTGACCAGCTGGTGTTAACTTCTGTTGCCTAAATCCTCAGAGCTTCTCTGGTCCCAGCTTTTGTCCAAGTTCAGTCCTTCAGCCATTTCTTGTATTGTGAACCTTCACAAAGTCTTTAAATACATTTTTGAGGGCCTAAGTTAGCCAGGATTATTCTGCTGGTATAACCAAAGAAGCAGGAAGGACATGAAATCTTGGCATGGAATTGGTGTTCTGGATTTTGCTGGATGTCACATTTAGGAAGGAAATGAGGGTCTTTCCTCTGCATGGTCCATGAAGGGAAAGCCTACCCTGCCTTCCACCTCCACCCCAAAGGGAGTAATGTGCTTCTTCTCTCTCCTTCAGCTCAGGCAACTATGTTGAGAATATTTTTCTATGTATCTGTTTCTCCTTCTAAGCTCTGAGGACAAGAACTGTGTCTTACTTTTGTCTGTGGTTCCAGGAACTAATGAAGCGCTTGGAATATAGAAAACTACATGTGTGGCTGTGAGATGGGATTATATTCTAAACCTCAACAGTGATGCAGGAGCTGGGCCTTGTTTGGGACCCAGCCTTCATTGTGAGCCCCACCTAGGTGTTTGGGGCCAGTTTTTCTCTACCTTTACCCAGTTCTGTTCTTCCTAAGAAAAAATTATTAAGTTTAGCTGCCTCCAACTGGTCCGTTATCCTTAGTTTTTAAAGTCCAGAGGTGTTTTTTTTTGAAAAATTTATTTATTTGGCTGTGCTGGGTCTTCATTGCAGCACACAGGGTTTTCATTGCCACTGCAGGATCTTTAGTTGCGGCATGCAGGATCTTTAATTGTGGCATGTGAACTCCTAGTTGCGGCATGTGGGATCTAATTCCCTAACCAGAGATTGAACCTGGACCCTCTGCATTGGGAGCTCAAAGTCTTAGCCACTGGACTACCAGGGAAGTCCCAAAAGTCCAGCGATCTTTCATTTGCTTAGGAATTTGTATGTTTCTTAGATTAATTTCTTATATCTGGGACCACATTTTATTTTCTGCCCCTCCTGAGTCTATTCTATGCAAGTGGCATGATAGACAAAAGAAATGTATTCATCTCTAATCTCTCAAGGACCTCAAGAAATAAAAGTTTCCAATTAGCATTCTTTCCTTGGCAGCCCCACTTCGTGATTAAAGAGCTTCATTGGCTTTGGAAAGTTTTAGAATTAAAACCGAGTGCTAACAGAGACCCAGGGGCAAGACCTCATGAATGGAGGCCAGAAAAGAAAGCAGGCAAAACAGATGGAGCCAATGCAAGTGGTGGGAGGAGGCTGCTGTTTCTAGAGAGACAAGAGAGGACAAAAATAGCCCACTGAGACAATTTGCTCTCCCTCAAGTGGAGTCAGTGGCCAGTTCCACAGAGGCGGTGTCGTCTGAGAATCAGGAAATTCCAGGGGGCTTGTCTTTCTTCCTGCTTTGTGAAATGACACTGAAAAAATCCAGGAATCTTGCTTTGTAACTCCTTCCTCTATAAACTCACTTCATGGCCTAGATGTGCACTGGAATATTGTATTGAAAGCAGCCATGTAGGATGTCAGAGGTCAGCTTAGTAGTATGGAGAGGTGGAATGTGACTGGCTAGATGTCAGGAGATGAACTTTGTCCCCTGTCTACCTATCTGGTTTATTTCATGCTGCACCACCACTCACCCCTCTGCTCCAGCTTATAGCTGCTCTGCGTTGTATTGGGCTCTCTCACATCCATGCCTTTGCACCATTGCTCTCTCCGCCTAGAACATTCTTCTCCCCTGACTTAGGTTGAGTTTTCTAAAAGCAGAAGGGAAGACAGGGATTCGTATGATTTCTTAAGGGAGTGGTCTCGGGAGAAGGGAAGGGAAGGAAGAAGGGGAGGGGATGGCAAGGAGGTAAGGAAGAATGTGATCTCAGCTGATCCTACAGGGAGCTCTGAGTATGAGTTATATCACAGAGATTGTCCCAGTTTCAGGCAGGGTCCCTGGACCCCCATGACAGTCAGTCATCGCAGAGGGGGTATCCCTGTATATGGGGTGTGTAACCTCCCAGGTGAGATGCCTCCCCATGGCCAGGACCAACTGTCCTGAGAAGGGTGCAGGTGTGAACCATAGCAGTCGACACTCACAGCAGCTGGGAGCCCTGTCCTGGTAAAGGAGATCTTGGAGCATCAACAGCAGCCCCTCCACCCCCATTCTTCAACTTGTTAAGTTCTATTTACTGATTTTTCAAGACTTGGTTCTGGTCATACATTCTTTGACCACTTCTTCCCTTTGTATCAGGTTAGATGTCCCTTGTCTGTATTCGGTAGCCTCCTGGACTTACTAACTTCCATCTAATCTCACTGTATACTATTGGGCCTTCTCTATTCATCATCTCCTTGGTGATATGGGATTACCTTTCCCATCTCTATCTGCCATCCTTACCACAGTATGTACAACATAATGGTGTTCCATAAAATTGTGTTGAGTGGATGAATGAAATCTTGGATCCTCCATTAGTTTACTGTATGATCAAGGTCATAACTTTTGTGAGTCTAAATCCCCACTGCTATAGGCAGGGAATAATACCTGTCCACTGGTGTCTTAGTGTTAAGAAGGTCAAGCCACCTAGCACAGCCTTAGCCATGAGGCATGGTATGAAAACCAGATCTTGTTTTGTCTGGCTCACCCTAGTGCAAGAGTCCACTTGACATAGGAAAATGGTGTCCCTCCCGCCCGTTCCCTTGGTCGGTAGCTTGGACAGTTCCAACAAATCTGATTTATATCAGGCTGACCTCTATCAGTAACTCCTCCTCCTGAGCCTTCATTTTGCCTCCAGGAGACACTCAGGACCTCTGCTCCACGCTTCACAGGACCGTCCTTACAGATCGATTATTTCAGGGAGTGTTGCTGTTCTCACTTCTTGCTGACAGTTGCAGCCAAACCTTTGAAGTTCAAGTCTTGCTTGACTCCTTCCTTCCTTGGTTGTCATCGGCTCTCGCTGTTAAACCCGGATGAGATGGTCACACAGCTGATTAATGGCCACTTGAAATAGGGAGCAAGTATTCCAGTCCCTGGTGCACTGGTGTTTCTACATCACCCTAATATAATCATAAGGTTATCCAGGAAAACCAAAAATTGATTTTGGATATGATGTCATTTATCACCAAGATTTTATTGAGGAATAATAGGGGAGTGTGGGATCCCTCTAAGCAGAAATGTCCTCCTTTGAGTTGGCACGATTAAAAAAAACAGAGACAAAATTCCATGAATGTCCTCAGAAGACCTTCCTGAGGGTCATTCTCCTGGGAACTTAACAAACTTTGAGCGTCCAACTCTTTCGACCTTAGGCAACTTTATCTCTTTGTTCTGGAGGTGCTGCTGCAGCTATCAACAGGTGAGAGGAGTGAAGACAGAGTGGACAGAATAAACACATACTGAAGGGCCCAGATTAACAGGATATAGTTTTCATGAGGGGGATGAGGGAGAGAGAGTGATCAAGGACAACTCTTAGAGTCTGTAGGAACTCTAGCAAGTTGGATAGGGAACAGGAACCTGCAAAGAAAATAGAGGAGAAGCCAGGGAGATGGGAGGAAAATCAGGGGGTTGTGGAGTCCTGAGAGACCAGGTCATTCCAGAGGAGGGAAGTGGTCTGCACCACTGCTGAGGTTCCTGGTAAGATGAGGATTAAAAATTGTCCTTGGGCTTTAGCAGCAAAGAGGTCACCTGATGATCACAGAGGCATTTTAAAGCCTGTGATGGGGGTGGAAGATGGAGTGGAGTGAATTGAGGAGAAAGTGCGAGGGGGGCATATGGAGACTGCAAGGAGAGAGAACTTTCTGGAAAACTTTGGGTGTGAGGAGGTGGAGAGAGAGCTGTAGCTGCAGGAAATGTGGAGTGGAAGGAAGATATTTTTAAGGCTGGGGAGACTTGAGCCTTTTTAAGTGATTGAGAGGAAAGGGTTGACTTCTTCGACATAGAAGAGAAATGGTTTAATTGACACCCTGAAAAGGCCAGGGAAGAAGTCCAGAATGCAGGAGGGACTGACATTGGCAGAGAAGGACACTGCCTTGAATGTCACATCAGGGATATGCGTGTTGTTGTGGAAACCACACTCAAATTCACTGGGCCAGCTGCTATTTCTCCTTCCCCCACCCCCGACCACAATATCAGTCAGACACCTTTTCTCTAGACCTCAATTCTCAGCAGCCCCGACTCCATGTGTGTGTGTCCCAGGTGGGAAGGAGAATGTCCCAGGACCTCACAGGCACCTTCTTGGTCACTGGGACTAACCCCCTTCCTGCCTCTGTTCACTCAGTGTCTGATCAGGCATGAGAGTCATGCCCAAGGTTCCCTATACACTCGCCCCATCCAAGCATCCATTCTCACCTGACTTCCCAAGTTCACATCCTACCAACCCAAAGTCGACTCCCTCTCTCCTCCTCTCAGATGAACTGGACAAGCTGTAGCTGCAGGGTGTATGATGGTTACATTTCCCTTGGTCTGCCTCATGCTCCTGTGTCTGGGTCCAGGATGAGTCAGCATTCTCTAGTGCTCTTGGCCAAATCCATTTTTCTTATAAGTGAAGATACTGTCCCCATTTTCTTAGTTGACAGAGGGGCCTAATGAGTCTACTGACCTCACCTGTGTGTGTTAAGTGGCTTGAGTGTCATTTAATCTAACTTCAAGATGTGTGACTAAATTCTAGATGTGCTAATAAAATGCTGACCCTATAAAAAAATCCAAGTATCACATTTAAATAAAATCCAGGAAGCAATGACTAGAAACAGAAATTAACTGAGAGCTTTAATATGCTCCTGTGTGTTTGTGCATAACTAGCCTTCTAAAGGCCTGAAGACAGAAACACAGCCTTTTTAAAAACAACAAGAAATTGCAAGTCAATAAACATCCTATTCCCATGCCCCCCTCTGCTCATCCAACCCAGTGATGGCGAAACGCACACTGACATGAGCAATAAGAAAAATAATAACATTATCACAGGATCAATGTCTATTTCTGGCTTCATAAATAAAGGACTTGGCTTCCTATTGATGTTTAATTTTTTGTAAATGCCTCTGGAAATTTAAGTAGCAGTAGGAAAATATTATCCTGAGATAATGTTCAATTTCTCCCAACATAAGCTCTTAAACCCTGGATGTGTTCAGTGTTCAGTCTGGGACAAATTCTGGAGGACATATTTCTTTGGAACAGACAGTGGTAGATTTATTTTAAATAGGCTGGCTTTGGTGCTCCGAGTCTAGGGGACAGGAGAGTAGAAGATGGTTGGAACAACAGAGGCATAGAAAGCCTGGCAGTCTGCTTCTTCCATGGCTTGTTCTAAGGTACCCATCAGCAAAGTGGGAGACTCTTTCTCCTCTCTCACTGTCCCACAGCTGATGCAGTGACATGTGCACAATTTGTGACTACTAGGGGACAAGTGAGGAGGCTCTGAAGGGTTCACCTGTCCCTGTAGGATCCTATGATGTCCTAGCATCCTGTTACCCCTTGCTGTACCTCAGCTGCTCTGGCATTGACTCAAATCCCTGGGGCTGTATACTGGGCACCTGGCTTGAATAACAAATCAACTCCTGCCAGCTGTACCCTAGGAAAATCATTAGAATACTTTGAAGGGGAGGAATCATAGATTTTAAAGCTGAAAGGGAGGTTCCTCAAGAGATCTTCTAATCTAGGATTCCTCAGCCTTCAGGCAGGTAAGGTGTGAATGCCCCCATTCCTCAGAAGAAATTCTTAAGATCCAGCTAATTAGAATAGAGGGCAGGTAAGTGACTGTCATATACCCTTAGAGCAGTGTTTCTCAGACAGCTTGCACAGAATTGCCTGGTTCTTGTTAAAACACAGATCCGTGGACCCCACCCTAAATCTGGGGTGGGGCCCAGGAATGTGCATTTCTAATGATTTTTTAGTTCCTGCTGATGTTCTTGGTCTTGGTCCGGAGGCCACTTTTTTTGTTTTTAAAATAAATTTATTTATTTATTTTTGGCTGCATTGGGTCTTTGTTGTTGGGTCTTCGTTGCTGCGCGCGTGGGCTTTCTCTAGTTGCGGCAAGCGGGGGCTACTCTTCGTTGCGGTGCACGGGCTTCTCATTGCAGTGGCTTCTCTTGCTGCAGAGCTTGGGCTCTAGGCATGCGGGCTTTAGTAGTTGTGGCTCGTGGGCTCTAGAGCGCAGGCTCAATAGCTGTGGCGCACAGGCTTAGTTGTTCCACTGTATGTGGGATCTCCCCAGACCAGGGCTCAAACCCATGTCCCCTGCATTGGCAGGCGGATTCTCAACCACTGCACCACCAGGGAACTCCCCGGAAGCCATGTTTTGAGAATGACTGGACTAAAGTCTCCTTTCTATACTTCATGACCCAGAATCTGAGCTGTCTTAAGCTAACACGTGAGTTGTTCTATAACCTATTGAGTCAAATAGGAGCATAAAATACCCATGTCCCCAAAGGAAGCTCATTCCTTCATCTGAGACTCTGTAGAGCCTTTGCCCAAGTAAGAGTAAGTTGTTTTCCTCACCGCGACTCTAAGGCTGGTTCCAACTACTCCAAAGCCACATGCACTTGGAAAGACACAGGGATTCCTCAAGGTGTCCCAGCCTCTAACCTAGAATCTTTTAACTTGAGAAGAACTGTCACCTTCCTGGGAATCTGAAATAGAAAGGCAAATTTGTGAAGGCCTTTCTGACTCTGAACAGCTGGATTTGCACTCGCCATGGTGATCACTCAGTGCCATGCAGACATGACAGTGATAAATGATGCTGGATTCCACTAAAAAACCATCAAAGCTGCAGGATAGAGACCCAAGTCACTGAGCCCAGTGCCCTCTGGCCCTTCTGGTCAAGGTTTGAAGAGCTGACAGGCAGCAAGGAGGTGGGGTGGGAAAGAGGCATCATGTGGGTGTGGCAGCTTCGCAGTTGTAGGAGTGGGGCGATCAGCAGGAGCGGAGGGAAGGGTAGACAGTGACGAGAGGGTTTTCTTCAGTCCCAAGAATTCTAGGCCCTTACCTGACCTCCCTTCTTCCCTGACAGAAGAATTTCATGAGAAAGTCCACTTGCCTCGGAATACAGTCCCAACCCCACCCCCACCTGAGTCAAAGCAGTGAGAACATTCGGCTCTTTGCAGGGTTATGTGTTCTAAATATTCTACTTGCATTATGTTTCATATAAAGGTTAGAAAACAAAAATGCTGGAATTTTCAAGTCCTTGTCCTGCTTCTCTCTGTCAATTTCTAGTATGCTGCCTTTATAAGCATTTCCCCCTTTTGTTTTAATTGCTTCCATCTTTTTCCTTTTTATTCTTTCTTGCTGATTCCTCTTCTTTGTTCCTCTTTGAGGAATTCAGATTTTTGCTTCTCCAGTCACCTTTCTTTCCAGTCTTTGACTTTTAAGAGCTGACTGTGTAGGTGGTTATGAAACACAAGGGCCAGTTCTGAGAGCCACTTCTCCCCCAGCAACTTGCATTTCAGGCAGAAGGAGCCCACGTCCACTTCTATTTTGCTTAATGTGTTACTGAAATGCAACATGTATACAGAAAAATGCACAAACCATATATTTCCTGCTGATGGATTTTTATAGACTGACCACATGGAGTGACCAGCACCCAGATCGAGAAACAGAACATGGCCAGCCCCAAAGCCCCTAGTGTCTCCCTTCAGTAATTTCCAGCCCTTAGGAATATCACTATCCTGATTTCTAACAGATTAACTTTGACTGTTTTTTAACTTTACATAAATGGAATCATTCAATACATACTCTTTGATGCTTGGCTATTTTTCTCAATTTTTTGTTTGTGAAATCCACTGATGCTGTTACATGTAGTTTGTTCATTTTCCTTGTGCTCTGTCTCCTTTGCTCTCTCTGTGTAACGAACATATTACACTTGATTCATTCGACTATTTATGGACATTTGGGCTTTCCCAATTTGAAGCTATTATGAATTTTGCAGCTATTCTCATTCTTTTACATGCTTTTCTGTGAACATACATCCTTTTTCTGTTGTATTTATGAGTGGAATTGCTATTTTATAGATTATCATTTATTCAGCTTTAGAAGATACTACTATATAGTTTTCTAAAGTTACTTTACCAATTTATACCTATACCCCCACCAGAAAAGTCCAAGAGTTGTAGTTGCCCCACATTCCTGCCGACATCTGGTATCTTTACTTTTAGTCATTGTGGTAGGTGTGTGATGATAAGGGATTGTGGATTTAATTTGCATTTCTTCGATAGCTGATAAAGTTGGGCACCTTTTAATATGTTTACTGGTCGTTTCAATACCCTTTTTGGTGAAGTACCTGTTAAGTATTTTGTCCATTGTAAAAATTTAGATTATTTGCCTTTTCTTATCGCTTTGTAGGAGTTCTTTATAATTGTGGATATGAATTCTTTGACAGATACTCTAGAGCAAATGTCTTCTCCCAGGCATTGGCTTGCCTTTGACTCTTCTTCAAACCCATTGTTTTACAACTGCCAAACTCACACTTAAACTCCAGCTCAAATGTTACCTAATTGGTGACTTAGCCTCCATCCCCTTTCTCCTGGAGTTGTTGCCTATCCCTTGTCCTCCCACAGCTTCGGTCTAACGCTCTCTCATAGTAATTGTCACATTAGTTACAATGACCTCTCTTCAGAAAGACTGACCCAGTGCCACTGAAACAAAAGACGGGTTTTTTAAGCACTGGGGTGAACTAGTAGAAAAGTACTGCAGGACTTTATGGGGAAGGTAGGTCAATGTGATTAGCCTGTCTCTGTCTGCTAATTGGTGTTTATCAAAGTTAGGCTTCTACCCTCCCACAGAGACTGGGAGATGACTGTAATCATCTCTCTTGATGGTTATATTTCAAAGGGATGGCTCCACAGTCCTTGAGAAAACTCAAGATTCTTGGGTTGTAATTGGCTGGGAGAAGATTTACATCTCAAAAGGACAGAGAAAGAATTTGCAATTTTCTAAACTAAGGAATAAAAAAGTAAAGTAAGTCATGCTCTGAGAAAAGGGAGGTCAGGAGCCTATAGTCAGGAAGAAGCCTGTCTGAAGTTTAGTCAAGCTGAGGGGAATGTTAAGGCCATCTTGGTCACCCTCACTCCAATTTAAATACCATAATTTAAATTTGGTTTTAACATTCTACCCCTCTGTTCTAAAACCTTCCATGGCTCCATACCAAATGAGCTGTAAACTCAGGT
Organism: Mesoplodon densirostris; assembly: GCF_025265405.1. NCBI lineage: Eukaryota > Metazoa > Chordata > Mammalia > Artiodactyla > Ziphiidae > Mesoplodon > Mesoplodon densirostris. The sequence continues at coordinate 58,938,850 of NC_082670.1, forward strand.
GTGCATGGAAGAGTCTCCATGCTCTCATCCCAACCTCCCCTGAGTCTTATTCCTGCCATACTGGAGATGGAGTCATCATGAGCATTCTTAAAATGGTCACAGGAAGTGAGGTTGAGGGAGATGAACTTCAAAGCATCACAGGATGTAAGTGGTTGACCCAGTGGTGATTTGAATCATGGGCTAGGTGAGGGTAGAGCAGGAGAAACAAGACCAGGTAATGTCCCAAGTCATTGGACTACCAGCCAAGTGTGTTTCTGGGAAGATGGGCATTTTGTCTCAGGCAGTGCTCAGAGAGTGACCTGCTCAGACTTTTCAGCTGGGCCCCAGCTGCCCTTCAAGGGCTTTCTGGTAGTCACATCATTTCAGGGTTAGTTTAACAAAATTCAGAGATTTTTCCTTAGGTGGAAACCATCTGTGCTCCATCAAGGTCAAGGTCATGGGCCAATGGGCCAATCATGTTTCGTGCCCATCCTCTGAAGGTCAGCGAGATGGATGTAGTCCCCTTAATGTCTCCTGAATGACAAGGACAACCTAAGGTTTTCTACCTTCCTGCTCCACTGAACACACAGAACTCAATTGAAAGCCCACAACACATTTAAGTGTCTGAAATTAAATCTGAAGTCGAAGCAGCAGCATCTTATTACTTTTAATCAGTGCAGTGCATGGAAGCCCCTTTGGAGAAATCGTTATTTTACCTCTACACGCAGAAGGCAGAACTGCACCCCTGCTTCCTCTGGTCCCTGGAAGATGACAAGGACTCTTCACTCTGCCTGTCCATCAGACTTGGGGCTGCCTTCAGCTTCTGCTGTGTCCAGGGCTTGGGTCAGATTTGATTCTTAGAGCTGCTTCTTTTGAGTCCCACTTTGCATGGCTCTCAGCTGTACTTTTCTTAATATAGGGACAAGAGGCTGAGGGATTAGTAACTATAGTTACCATTTATTAAGCACTTTCTTTATCAGTATTAGTAGCAAACAATCAAAACTGGTTTGATCAGGGGGTAATTTATTAAAGGATATTGGGTTGTGCACAGAATTTCCAGCAAAGCTAAAGAACAGGGTTGGAAGCTGTACAGCCAGGAACAATGCTCAAAATCTCACTGCAGAATTGGAGGTAATAGGGACACCACAACTGCCACCCCGGGCACAGCACCACAGCTTGAAGTGCTAATGCTGAACGCTGGAAGCCATGTCTAATTTTCCCTGCAACAACCATGAAAGGTAAGTATTATTATCTTCATTTTACAGATGAGGCTACAGAAGTTCAGAGATGTTAGGTAGCTTATTCCCAAAGTTAGCTACAAATTCTCAACTGTGAGTTCAGTGAGGATGGGGATTATATTGATTTTGCTCACTATTTAGTGTAAGCTCCAGTGCCAGTTCAGTAGGTACTAAATAAACTTACAGAATGAATACACGGGGGAAGTGATGGAGAGATGCATGGTTATTGTGTTTGTTTTTGTCCCACTTTAACACGACCTGTCCTCTTCTACCTTCCTTTGGGACCATATCCCATGTTTCTGGCCAGAGGGTTGGGTAAATGCCTCAGGGTCAGGCAGTCATAATATCCTCCTGGCCATGGCATTTGGTCCCAAAGTTTGAAGGATGTGATTCTGAGCAGATGGCCCAGCACATGGAGCAAGACTGATTGTGATATGGAAGAACTGAGCCAACATACAGAGAAGAGCGAAGACAGGATTTCTGATTCAGTTTTCCTGCATATTACTAATATTGGCTGTTTTATAAATAAGCACTATCACTCCAGTCAAGAAAGGCAGATTGAAAATGGTGACTTCTCTCAAAACAGGGGTTTTATTTTGGATGCCAACTCCAGTGCCCCATTAGATGGATATGTTTCAAGAAGTATTCCAGAACTGGGTTAAAATGGATGTCTTCTCAATCCTTCTTCCTTTCTCTTTGGCAAGCCCCCATGTGTCTTAACTTACCTACAGTTGAATGGAGTCTTTTTACAGGCAGTTTTTCCATCTCCAAGCCCATGCTCAGTGAATATCTCTGAGATATGTTTGTTGGGACAACTGTTGGGCAAAGAGAAAAGCAAACTTCAAGGTGGACAGTGCAGGTTCTGGTGGCCATAGTATGTTTCAGGCTGCGCACCTTTGAGAGCCCTTCTACTGGAGGAGTCTGTTGTGTAGGGCGCCCATGTGGTCAGGTACAGAGCACTCCTTCAGGCTAGCTCTAGTAATGGGACTGTTGTGAAGTCGTCAATGCACTCATTGCATTGCCATTGCATCGTCCAGACCTCTTGCACGAGCACAGCTGCAGCATGGGGCTCTGTGGATCCTGGGGTGTAATTTAAGAATTAGATGTTTGCTCTATCCTCGTAGCTTTAGCCTCAGGCCATCTTGGCCCATCCTGTAGTACCAGGGCTCCTTCATTATCAGGGCTCAGTTATCCTTTTGTTTCTACTCCACCTCCAGTGCTGATGGCATGACCCTCTCCCTCATGACTTCCATGGACCACCGGCTGGTCCACAGATTAGACATCCCCATCGGGTGTCGTAGCCTTGCTTATCTCTATACTTGATGGATAGAGCTGCTGGCCCTTTAGTCCTTCCCTATTCACCACTGCACCCAGCTCCCTACCCAACCCTCTCATCTCCAAAGCTCTGACGAATCAGTTTTCATTTCCCAGGCCGAATATATTCCCACATTTGGCTGAAGACTTTCTTTTTTCTTTTTTCTTTTTTTTTTTTTTTTTGCGGTACGCAGGCCTCTCACTGCTGTGGCCTCTGCTGTTGCAGAGCACAGGCTCCGGACGTGCAGGCTCAGTGGCCATGGCTCACGGGCCCAGCCGCTCTGTGGCATGTGGGATCTTCCCGGACCGGGGCACAAACCCGCGTCCTCTGCATCGGTAGGCGGACTCCCAACCACCGCGCCACCAGGGAAGCCCTGGCTGAAGACTTTCTACCTTCCCGGAATGCCCAGTCTCTGTACCTTTGTTGTCCTCCCGGGGCTCCTGGCCTTTCTTTCTTTCTGCATCATAAGGAAAGCAGCCTGCTGCTGCTCTGCCCCATCACTGCTTGCCTTAGTAACTTTTCAAAATGAGGCTTAATTGTAACTTTTATTGACAGACTTACCTTATGCCATAGGAACACATCTTGAATCAATTAAAATCAATTAATCACACAGTGATTAACTTTAATTGTGGGATGTTTCCTACACCCAGAAAATAACCATTCACATATGCTTCAATTAATATTTTTACCCCCCTTTGTTGACAAATGAGCTATTGTACTTAAAATTAATTAAATGTTAGCATGGTCCCAATTAACATTGCATTAGCCGAAAAAATGCCTTGATTGTCAATCCTGAGCAAAATGTGTGACAATCTACCACTTAGCATAATGCAGTGTGTGTTAGTTAAACACACGGAGGCCTAACCTTTTTCCAGATATAGTGGGATGATCTGGTTAAAACATGAGGCCACATTTAAAACCATTGAAAATCTTGGGATTTTTGACTCTGACTTGAGATAAACAGGGAAAATAAAACTGTGTCCACCTAGAAATAGTTGCCTATCTTTTTCTGTCTGTGTTTTGCTAAACCAAGATTTAATGTCTCTAGATGATCAGTACTTTATATATAGGGCCTTTTTATTTTATTCAATATTTTGTATTATTTGTCTCTTTTATTTCTAAAGTGTCTCATTCCTCTCTATCTTAAATGTTTCCTTACCTAAACGCTATTTATTGTGCCATAAATTCCAAACTGCATTTTTCATTTTTCACTCAACCTTCTGTTTTTGAGACTCATCTAAGTAGGTTATGTGGGTCTATTTTATATGCAAACATTGTTTATCCATGCCCACACTGATAAGCATTCAAATTGTTTCCAACTCCTTGCTTTTATAAGCAACGTTGGGATGAGTATCTTTGTGTTTCTGAATTTGGGTATGTTGGGGTCCAGGGAAGACCATCCCAAAATGTGCCTTAATGACATATTGATTATTTTGAATTAAAGTTACTTAAGAAACAGCAGGGCTTCCCTGGTGGCGCAGTGGTTGAGAGTCTGCCTGCCAATGCAGGAGACGTGGGTTCGTGCCCCGGTCTGGGAAGATCCCACATGCCACGGAGCGGCTGGGCCCGTGAGCCATGGCCGCTGAGCCTGCGCGTCGGGAGCCTGTGCTCCGCAACGGGAGAGGCCACAACAGTTAGAGGCCCGCGTACCGCAAAAAAACAAACAAACAAAAAAAACCAAAGAAACGGCAAATACAAGAAGATCACTCTGACTCTCCTTTCTGTCTCCCTGGAAGCAGGAAATAAATCTCTCATGTGAAAGGTTCATTCCCTGCATCTGGAGGTAGAAGGGCACCCTTATTGCCCAAGACAGATATCAGGGCTGAGAAGCCTATAGAAACAAACCTTGTTACTTCTTTAATTTACTTCCCCAAGCCCAGCTCTGTTTGGATTCTTCACTAATTGGCCACCCCAAACCTAAGCTTCTTTGTCCTGTGAATTCCTCACAAATTTATTGTTTCTTTGCTTAAAAAGTATAAAAGCTGCTTGCTTTGGCCACCTCTTAGGTCTCATTTCTATGGGACCTCCATGCTCATGAATTAGAATTTGTTTATTTTTCTCCTGTTAATCTGTCTTGTGTCATTTTATTGTTAAACCAGCCACATGAACTCAAGAGGGGTAGAGAGGGAAAATACCCCCTCCCCAACAGGTACCTGTCTGAGATATATTCCTAGGGAAACAATCATTGGGTCATAGGGTGAGTGCAAACTGCACTCTGGATTTGATCACATTTTGCACAGGAGGAAACAGAGATCTGGAGAGGTTAAGCAATTTTTCAAGGTCAAGTCTGCGACTAGGCTTGATTTCAGATCTTCTGACTCTTAATGGATCTTCTGCATCTTAGTGGATCTTCTGAATCTTAGTGAAATATTTATTTCACAATATGCTACCATCTCAATTGCCCTGAATTCCCTGGAATTTTCAAAGCAAAATTTCTCTAATATGATAGTTTCATTGTGTTATAGTTTGGAATATATTATTAGGGTCACCTTAAGAGTCAACATTCTATATATAAATTATGGCTGACACAGAGACGTATGCAACTATTATCAGGCAATGGCATTGGGAAGTTAGGTCTAAACTGTTCTCTTCAAAAACTGCTTTTAGGGCCTCCCTGGTGGCGCAAGTGGTTGAGAGTCCGCCTGCCGATGCAGGGGATACGGGTTCGTGCCCCGGTCTGGGAGGATCCCATATGCCGCGGAGCGGCTGGGCCCGTGAGCCATGGCCGCTGAGCCTGCGCGTCCGGAGCCTGCGCGTCCGGAGCCTGTGCTCCGCAACGGGGGAGGCCACAACAGTGAGAGGCCCGCATACCGCAAAAAAAAAAAAAAAAAAAAAAAAAAAAAAAAAAAACTGCTTTTAGGGAATTCCCTGGTGGTCCAGTGGTTAGGACTCTGGGCTTTCACTGCAGAGGATGTGGGTTCAACCCCTGGTCAGGGAACTAAGATCCCCACAAGCCATGCAGAGCTGCCAAAAAAAAAAAAAAAGAAAAGAAAAAAAATGACAAATTAAAGAAAACCCTGCTTTCGTTATTGGGCAAAAGCCTATAAAACCAGACAAATATTTTAGAATAGGTGATAGAGATATAATAATTATCCATCTGAGATTTCAAAGTTCTTCTCACACTAGGGGGCAAAACACTGCTTCCATGATAAAAAAAAACCACACACACACACAAACATAAATCCCACATTTATCTTTACAAGTAAGCTTGCCCTGAAGGGTGTACATATGTATGTCTCTGAGAGATATAAAGTGATATAAATCTAAGCTTTTAAGTTGCCTTTGGAGCTTTATAGTTCTTTTGTGTGTTTGGAGTAGGTTTGACCGCTCAAATGCCATCCTTAGATATATTATTTGCTTCCCTGTTTCCTCTGCCTCCGTTCACATTAATCTCTTAAGGGTTAATTGAGCAACTGCTGAATCCAAGAACAATATACATTCCTTGTCTTTATAACACAAGGCAGAGGGAAATAAGTAACGATTCTGAGTGCTGAGCCAAGGCTTGTGGGTGACCCGAGGAAGGAGCCATTGAATCAGTCAGTGAGTGGTGAGCAGGAAGGTGGGATCTGAGCTGGACTTGAACAGATGTGTAGGAGGTGGTCAGGTGGAGGAAGGAAGGCAGGATCCTAAGTACAGGAGAGAGCAGAGTGCTTCACCTGCCTCCTGTACTCATGCCCCCGCCCCCTGCTCTTCCTGCCCCTACAGTAGCCATGTTCAGAAATAATCCAGCATCCCTGAGGGAAGAGGAACAAATGTTCTACATTGCACCATGCTAAGCATCCCCCTCCAGTCCTTGTGCCTGTGAAATGCATTTCACGCCTCATCTGTTCCTTAAATGAGATGTGAAAGCAGTTTACACCTCGTTTACATTTGTGCTGTTTTACCAAACAGCATAGATACAGCTCCATCCAAAGTAATGAAATGAGGTCAGGCACCCTTTCTCTCCTTGGATTGAATCCACCCAACTCTTCAGATCCTCCCAGGCATCCACTAAGTGTTGGGAGAGAAAGTGCAAGGCTTGGTGGAGAGGTGTAGGGAGCAATGAGCAACGGGTATTCAGATCCTTTTTGAGGGAAATGGCCTTTCTTTCAAGCCAATAGTACTTTACTGTGTATAATTTGCTTAAGTAAAATGCAGAAATCATAGGTGTATACTTTGAAGAATTTTACTTTTGCATATAACTGTGTAACCAACAGCCAGATCAAGATAGAGAATGTTTCTCTCACTCCTGAAAATTTTCTCATGCCCCATTCCAGTCAAAAGCCTCCTCCTCAAAGATAACCGCTATTCTGACATTAATTGCCAACATGGATATACTGTAATTATTCTAGAGCTTAATATACTTGAAAGCATATAGTGTGTACTGACTTTTGCTCAGATAATGTCTGTGAGATTCATGTGTGTTGTTGTATCAGTAGCCCATTCCTTTAAATTGTTGGATAGTGTTCCACTGTATGACTAAGACACAGTTTAGCCACCATCTTGGGTTGTGGTGGTGTGCGCAGCACTTCTCCACACAGGTGCCAAGGTGTGTCCCCGCAGCAGTTCTGCACTGGGAAAGCCAATTGGACCTGTCAGGTGCAAGGCCTCTGCACACAGCCCCCTACAGGCAAGTGAAACTAGACTAAGCACAAAAGAAGAGAACCAATGCACCGAAGCTCCTGGGGCGGCTAGGCCAACCACTGAGGCAGAGCTGTGGAGCTCCAATCCCAAGTCTGCCACCATCCAAGGGCCAGAAACCTGATTCCTTTCTGACTTGCCCGTACTCCAGCTATGGGGCTGACAGGGTATTGGTGCTCCGGCCGGGTGTCAGGCCTGAGCCTCTGAGACAGGAGTGCCGAGTACAAGACACTGGACCACCAGAGACTTCCCGGCCCCACGTAATATCGATCACTGAGAGCTCTCCCAGAGGTCTCTGTCTCAATGCTAAGACCAAACTCCACTCAACGACCAGCAAGCTCCAGTGCTGGACACCCCATGCCAAGTAACTAGCAAGACGGGAACACAACCCCACCCATGAGCACAGAGGCTGCCTAAAATCATAATAAGGTCACAGACACCCCAAAACACACCACCGGACACAGTCCTGCCCACCAGAAAGACAAGATCCAGCCTCATCCACCAGAAACAGGCACCAGTCTCCTCCACCAGGAAGCCTACACAAGCAACTGAACCAACCTTACCCACTGGGGGCAGATGCCAAAAACAATGGGAACTACAGACCTGCAGCCTGTGAAAAAGAGATCCCAAACACAGTAAGTTATGCAAAATGGGAAGACAGAGAAATACTCAGCAGATGAAGGAACAAGGTAAACCCTACCACACCAAACAAATGAAGAGGAAATAGGCAGTCTACCTGAAAAAGAACTCGGAGTAATGATAGTAAAGATGATCCAAATTCTTGGAAATAGAATGGAGAAAATATAAGAAATGTTTAACAGGGAACTAGAAGACCTAAGAGCAAACAAACAATGATGAACAACACAATAAATGAAATTAAAAATTCTCTAGAAGGAATCAATAGCAAAATAACTGATGCAGAAGAATGGATAAGTGACCTGGAAGATAAAATAGTGGACATAATTACTGCACAGCAGAATAAAGAAAAAATAATGAAAAGAATTGAGGACAGTCTCAGAGACCTCTGGGACATCAGTAAATGCACCAACATTCAAATTATAGGGATCTCAGAAGAAGAAGAGAAAAAGAAAGGGACTGAGAAAATATATGAGGAGATTATAGTTGAAAACTTCCCTAATATGGGAAAGGAAGTAGTCAATCAAGTCCAGGAAGTGCAGAGAGTCCCATAGAGGATAAATCCAAGGAGAAACACGCCAAGGCACATATTAATCAAACTATCAAAAATTAAATACAAAGAAAAAATATTAAGAGCAGCAAGAGAAAAACAACAAATAACATACAAGGGAATCTGCATAGATTAACACGTGATCTTTCAGCAGAAACTCTACAAGCCAGAAGGGAGTGACAGAACATATTTAAAGTGATGAAAGGGAAAAACCTACAACCAAGATTACTCTACCCAGCAAGGATATCATTCAGATTCAATGGAGAAACTAAAACGTTTAGAGACAAGCAAAAGCTAGAATTCAGCACCATCAAGCCAGCTTTACAAGACATGCTAAAGGAACTTCACTAGGCAAGAAACACAAGAGAAGGAAAAGACCTATAATAAAAAACCCAAAACAATTAAGAAAATGGTAATAGGTACATACATATCGATAATTACCTTAAATGTAAATGGATTACATACTCCAACCAAAAGACATAGACTGGCTGAATGGATACAAAAACAAGACCCGTATATATACTGTCTACAAGAGACCCACTTCAGACCTAGGGACACATACAGACTGAAACTGAGGGAATGGAAAAAGATAATCCATGCAAATGGAAATCAAAAGAAAGCTGGAGTAGCAATTCTGTCTACAAGAGACCCACTTCAGACCTAGGGACACATACAGACTGAAACTGAGGGAATGGAAAAAGATATTCCATGCAAATGGAAATCAAAAGAAAGCTGGAGTAGCAATTCTCATGTCAGTTAAAATAGACTTTAAAGACTATTACAAGAGACAATGAAGGACACTACATAATGATCAAGGGATCAATCCAAGAAGAAGATATAACAATTGCAAATATTTATGCACCCAACATAGGAGCACGTCAATATGTAAGGCAAATGCTAACAGCCATAAAAGGGGAAATGAACAGTAACACAGTCATAGTAGGGGACTTTAACACCCCACTTTCACGAATGGACAGATCATCTAAAATGAAAATAAATAAGGAAACACAAGCTTTAAATGACATATTAAACAAGATGGACTTAATTGATATTTATAGGACATTCCATCCAAAAACAACAGAATACACTTTCTCCTGAAGTGCTCATGGAACATTCTCCAGGATAGATCATATCTTGGGTCAAAAATCAAGCCTTAGTAAATTTAAGAAAATTGAAATCTTATCAAGTATCTTTTCCAACCACAATGCTATTAGACTAGATATTAGGAAATTACAGGAAAAAAAATTACAAGAAAAAATCTGTAAAAAAATACAGACCCATGGAGGCTAAACAACATGCTACTGAATAACCAAGAGATCACTGAAGAAATCAAAGAGGAAATCCAAAAATACCTAGAAACAAATGACAGTGAAAGCACGATGACTCAAAACCTATGGGATGCAGCAAAAGCAGTTCTAAGAGGGAAGTTTATAGCAATACAATCCTACCTGAAGAAACAAGAAACATCTCAGATAAATAACCTAATGTTACACCTAAAGTAACTAGAGAAAGAAGAACAAAAAAAACCCAAAGTTAGCAGAAGGAAAGAAATCATAAAGATTAGATCAGAAATAAATGAAAAAGAAAAAAAGGAAATAATAGCAAAGATCAATAAAATCAAAAGATGGTTCTTTGAGAAGATAAACAAAATTCATAAACCATTAGCGAGACTCATCAAGAAAAAAAGGGAAAAGACTCAAATCAACAGAATTAGAAATGAAAAAGGAGAAGTAAAACGTACACCGCAGAAATACAAAGGATCATGAGAGATTAATACAGGCAACCATATGCCAATAAAATGGACAACCTGGAAGAAATGGACAAATTCTTAGAAAAGCACAACCTTCTGAGACTGAACCAGGAAGAAATAGAAAATATAAACAGACCAAACACAAGCACTGAAATTGAAACTGTGATTAAAAATCTTCCCACAAACAAAAGCCCAGGACCAGATGGCTTCACAGAGGAATTCTATCAAACATTTAGAGAAGAGCTAACACCTAATCTTCTCAAAATCTTCCAAAATATAGCAGAGGGAGGAACACTCCCAAACTCATTTACGAGGCTACCATCACCCTGATACCAAAACCAGACAAAGATGCCACAAAGAAAGAAAACTACAGGCCTATATCACTGATGAACATAGATGCAAAAATCCTCAAGAAAATACTAGCAAACAGAATCCAGCAGCACATTAAAAGGATCATATATCATGATCAAGTGGGGTTTATCCCAGGAATGGAAGGATTCTTCAATATACCCAAATCAATCAATGTGATACACCATATTAACAAACTGAAGGATAAAAAACATATGATAATCTCAATACATGCAGAAAAAGCTTTCAACAAAGTTCAACACCCATTTATGGTAAAAATGCTCCAGAAAATAGATGGAACTTACATTAACGTAATAAAGGCCATATATGACAAACCCACAGCCAACATTGTTCCCGATGGTGAAAAACTGAAATGGTTTCCTCTAAGATCAGGAAGAAGACAATGTTGCCCACTCTCATCACAATGATTCAACATAGTTTTCTAAGTTTTAGCCACAGCAATCAGAGAAGAAAAAGAAATAAAAGGAATACAAATTGGAAAAGAAGAAGTAAAAACATCACTGTTTGCAGATGACATGATGCTATATATAGATAATCCTAAAAATGCCACCAGAAATCTGCTAGGACTAATCAATGAATTTGGTAAAGTAGCAGGATATACAATTAATGCACAGAAATATGTTGCATTCCTATACACTAATGAAAAATCTGAAAGAGAAATTAAGGAAACACTCCCATTTAACATTGCAACAAAAAGAATAAAATACCTAGGAATAAACCTACCTAAGGAGACAAAAGACACATATGCAGAAAACTATAAGACACTGATGAAAGAAATCAAAGATGACACAAACAGATGGAGAGAGGTACCATGTTCTTCGATTGGAAGAATCAATATTGTGAAAATGACTATACTACCCAAAGCAATCTACAGATTCAGCGCAATCCCTATCAAATTACCAGTAGCATTTTTTACAGAAATAGAACAAAAAATCTTAAAATTTGTATGGAGACACAAGAGACCGCGAATAGCCAAAGCAGTCTTGAGGGGAAAAAATGGAGCTGGAGGAATGAGACTCCCTGACTTCAGCCTATACGACAGAGCTACAGTAATCAAGACAGTATGTTACTAGCACAAAAACAGAAATATAGATCAATGGAACAGGATAGGAAGCCCAGAGATAAACCCATGCACATATGTTCACCTTATCTTTGACAAAGGAGGCAAGAATATTCAATGGAGAAACGAAAGGCTCTTCAATAAGTGGTGGTGGGAAAACTGGACAGCTACATGTAAAAGAATGAAATTAGAACACTCCCTAACACCATACACAAAAATAAACTCAAAATGATTAAAGACCTAAATGTAAGGCCAGACACTATAAAACTCTTAGAGGAAACCATAGCCAGAACACTCTATGACATAAATCACAGCAAGATCCTTTTTGACCCACCTCCTAGAGAAATGGAAATAAAAACAAATATAAACAAATGGGACACAATGAAACTTAAAAGGTTTCGCACAGCAAAGGAAACCATAAACAGGATAAAAAGATAACCTTCAGAATGGGAGAAAATATTTGCAAATGAAGCAGCTGACAAAGGATTAATATCCAGAATATACAAGCAGCTCATGCAGCTCAATATCAAAAAATCAAACAACCCATTCCAAAAATTGGCAGAAGACCTATATAGACATTTCTTGAAAGAAGATATACAGATTGCCAACAAACACATGAAAGGATACTCAACATCACTAATCATTAGAGAAATGCAAATCAAAACTTCAGTGAGGTATCACCTCACACCGGTCAGAATGGCCATCATCAAAATATCTGCAAACAGTAATGCTGGAGAGGGTGTGGAGAAAAGGGAACCCTCTTGCACTGTTGGTGGGAATATAAATTGATACAGCCACTATGGATAACAGTATTGAAGTTCCTTAAAAAACTAAAAATAGATCTATCATATGGCCCAGCAATCCCGCTACTGGGCATATACCCTGAGATAACCATAATTCATAAAGAGTCATGTACCACAATGTTCATTGCAGCTCTATTTACACTAGCCAGGACATGGAAGCAACCTAAGTGTCCATCAACAGATGAATGGATAAAGAAGATGTGGCACATATATACAATGGAATATTACTCAGCCATTAAAAGGAATGAAACTGAGTTATTTGTAGTGAGGTGGATGGACCTAGAGTCTGTCATGCAGCGTGAAGTAAGTCAGCAAGAGAAAAACAAATACTGTATGCTAACACATATATATGGAATCTAAGAAAAAAAAAGGTCATGAAGAACCTAGGGGCAAGATGGGAATAAAGACACAGACCTACTAGAGAATGGACTTGAGGATATGGGGAGGGGGAAGGGTAAGCTGGGACAAAGTGAGAGAGTGTCATGGACATATATACACTACCAAATGTAAAATAGACAGCTAGTGGGAAACAATCACATAGCACAAGGAGATCAGCTCTGTGCTTTGTGACCACCTAGAGTGGTGGGATAGGGAGGGTGGGAGGGAAATGTAAGAGTGAAGGAATATGGGGATATATGTATACGTATAGCTGATTCACTTTGTTATACAACAGAAACAAACACAACATTGTAAAGCAATTATGGCCCAATAATGATGTTAAAAAAAAAAAGACCCAGTTTAATCATTTTCCTGTTGATGGGCATTTGGGTGGTGTTTTGTTTTTGTTTTCTATAAACTGCTATGAATATTCTTCCACAAGATTTTATGGATATATACACTCATTTTTCTCAGGGCACAGCTGTGAGTGGAATTTCTGGGTTCTAGTGTAGATGTATTTTAACTTTATTAGAAAATGCCAAACATTTCTTTGAGGTGATTGAAACATTTTACACTTCCACTTGTAGTATATGGAAATTCTGGTTGCTTTGGTTGATTCAAGATAATGAAGTAGTGTTGGCAATCACTGTAAAGTAGCACAAATTCATTTAAGGAACACGAGGTAAAAGACAAGACTAAATATTTTGGAAGAGAGACAGAATATGAAAGGAGTTCCTATGCATGAATCTTTATTACCCCAAATAATGTATCTTGAATGTCCTGATTTTGCCTAAAACTTGCTGTATTTAAAAATGCACACCACGGGGCTTCCCTGGTAGCGCAGTGGTTGAGAGTCCGCCTGCCAATGCAGGGGACGCGGGTTCGTGCCCCAGTTCGGGAGGATCCCACATGCCGCGGAGTGGCTGGGCCCGTGAGCCATGGCCGCTGGGCCTGCACGTCTGGAGCCTGTGCTCCGCGGTGGGAGAGGCCACAACAGTGACAGGCCCGCGTACGGCAAAAAAAAAAAAAAAAAAAAATGCACACCATGTTTTGTCTCCTTCAGACTACCTGCCTGAGGATGTAAGAACAATGCACTGGGTGTCATATACCAATAATGTAAAGGAGGCCATTTGCCTACCTTCACCAAATTAGACTGATAGTTTGTAATTTTTGCCAAATTGACAAACAAATATTTATCTCTTACTTCTGTCTTTAATTTTGTGCTTTGATAGTTAATGAAGCAAAGCATTTTTTTTTGTCTATAGATATGTGTATTTTTTTCTTAGTGAATTGACTCTTCATGTTCTTTGCTCATATTCTCTGGTGTTTGTCTTTTTCCTGTTGACATTTAGATGGCTTTATACTGACAACTGGTTGTCATTTATGTTGCAAATATTTCTCTTTCTCTGTTGTTTACCTTTTTAAATAAAAACTACTTTTACTATTTTTAAAAATCCTACTTGCTCTTTATTAAACATCTGAGCAGTAGAGAAAAGATTACAGAAAGATCGAAATTCTTCCAAATCCCACTTTACAGAGATAAAACAAAAAATAAAATGAAGAAATAATCAATAAAATTCTTTTGAAAATCACTCCAGGCATCTCTCTACCCATATATGGAAAAAACTAGGTATGAAGGTAGACGTTTAGAAGAATCGCTTTAAAAATACAATATAAGTTCTATTTGCATAACTATACTTAAAAATGTCTTTATTGCAAAATATATTAATCCTAAAAGAGTCTTATTGTTTAAAACTTCATGAGTTTGGAACAATATTTGAACCACATGATTTAGCTTTGTACTGTATCTTTGGAAATCTTTGCTATCAATGGTGAAAAAAATTAGCAAACATATTTTTTTCAATTCCCCAGCACTTCTGGTTTTATTGGTTACCTCAGTATTTTGATGTTATCAAGTTTTATAACATTATAACCTTTACTCTCACTGTAATTCCCACAGTTGTCAATTTTTCTTCTGTTTTTAAACACATCATCAGCATTTCTTTTACCTTGGACTTGCATTCATATTTTCTTTATTTTGGTTTATTGCTTTTTATATTCATTTTATCATTCTAATAATTTTCTTCACGAAGGGCTTGCAGGTGTTAGGTTTCCTGAGTTCTTGTATATTTCAGAATATTTCTCAGTTGCATTTGCACTGGAAGGTTTACTTGGCTAGAGATACAATTACTGAGTTTGCCTTCTTTCACTCAGAACTTTACAGATATTGCACTAATGTCGACTGGTATTAAATGTTGGATAAAGCAGAGGTCAAGAGGAACCTCATCAACTCCCTCCCCAACACACACATTTACACACTCTGTAAGTCTATCTATGACTTTCTGCCTAGATGCCCATATAAGTTTTTTCTTTTTAAATATATATCTTTTGGTGGTTACTCTAGAGATTACAACATACACCTTTGACTTATCAAAGTTTGATGTTACTTGGAACGTTTATCCTTTTCTTGGACAATGTTAAAAAATGTAACTCCATTTAACCTCCTATCAACTTATATGCAATGTTTTTTTTTTTTTTTTTTTTTTTTTGCGGTATGCGGGCCTCTCACTGTTGTGGCCTCTCCCATTGTGGAGCACAGGCTCCGGACGTGCAGGCTCAGCGGCCATGGCTCACGGGCCTAGCTGCTCCACGGCATGTGGGATCTTCCTGGACCGGGGCACAAACCCGTGTCCCCCGCATCAGCAGGCGGACTCTCAACCACTGCACCACCAGGGAAGCCCAATGGTTGTGTATTTTAATTCTCTATACATTTTAAACCATGTAAAACACAATAGTAATAATAGTAATTGTTATTGTTATTTTGTACAGAAAGTATTCATTTAGCTTGATATAGTTAGTTTTTTTTTTTTTTCCTCCTCATTCCTTTCTGCATCTCTAAGAAAACATATGGGATCATTTTCTCTCTGCCTGAAGAACATCCGTTGTTATTTCCTTAAGTGTGGTCTGGATGTGCTGCTTATGAATCCTTTTGGGTTTTATTTGTCTTATTTCACCTTCATTCTCCAAGTGTATTTTCCTGAGTATTGGATTCTAGATTGGTGCTTTTGTGCTTTCAGCACTTCGAAGGTCTGGGTTCATTGTCTTCTGTTTGATTCCATTGTTTCTAGTGAGAAGTCTGATAGTTATTCATTGTAATGAGGTGTCTGACTCCGTTTTCAGATGTTTAGCTGCTGACAGCTTTTAAGCTTCCCCCTTCCTCTTCCCTTTCTGCCCCACATCTGGACTAGCTGAATAAAAAAGCCCTGGTGCTCCCTCCTTTGCTACTGATAGGAAAATCAAACCACATGAGTCCCTGCCTGCACAAGGGAACCCTCTCCCCGGTCCTACTTCCTAATCACAAGGAAAACCCAGGCCAGTCTCCTTTGCTTGCTCTCTGAAGTCACCCTGCTCTCCCCAGAGATACAAGTATGTAAATAGTAAACCTTTCCACAGCCACTTGGTGTGTGTGGCATCTTCAGTCTCAATGTTTGAACCAAACTTTGGGTGGGAGTCTTATTGCCTCTGCAGGGAACCATGACTTTTAAAAAGTCTCTTTTGTTTAGCTTTCATTAACTTCATCATGAGGTATTTAATTGTTCTTATTTTATTTTATTTTTTTAAATTACTCTGCTTAGTCCTTCTTGAACCTGTAGCTTGATGGTTTTTTTGTGTTTTTCTTTTTTTTTTTTTTACTAGTTTTAAAAAATTCTCAGCCATGATACTTCTGTCCAATTCTCTGTAACCTTTCTTTCTGGGACTCCAAGTATGTCAGTCTCCCCATGTACATCAGTCTTTCTCATTTTTTTCCTGACCCTTTTTTCTGTCATTTTCATCCTTTTCTCTCCCATGTTTCACTTTAGATGTTTTCTTCTGACCTTGCTTCCAGTTCAATAATTCTTTTTCACCAGTGTCTAAACCTATACATTAAGTTCTTGATTTAGTTAATTGTATTTTCTAGTTTTAAGAATTTTGATTTTCAATAATAGTTCATGTACAAACTAAATATGTTCTTGTAAAACAAAAATGCCAACTTGCAGTTTGCACTGTTTCACTGTTTCAAATTTTAAACACAAATAAATATCCCAAGTGGTAACACAGAATGACAGAGCTGAAGTAACTCACACAGACAAAAATAAGAATTTTGATTTAGTTTTATTTTATAATTCCTAGTTCTCCTCCAAATCCTCAATCTTGTGTTTTTCTGTCCAAATGTGTTAGGACAGTTATTTTAAAGTTTGTGTTTGGGAACTCCATTATCTTAAACTCCTGTAGGCTGTTTCAATTTCTTATTATTTCTCTTAATTTCGTTTAGCTTTTCTTGCCTCTTCATTTCTGTTTGCTTTCACTGCTTGCACTTCCACTAGGAGAATTGGCCTGAATTACCTAGTCTGCTGTTATCAGAAGTGGAAGACTGAATCTCTGATTTATTTTATCTTCATCCCTTATGTTCAGTAACTTCATCAGGATAGAAGTTGTTAATGAATAGTTCACCATCAAGTATATATAAAGTATATATATATATATATATATATATATATATGGTTCCTTTCTTTTTTCTCAGAATATCAATTATGTACATGTTGATTCTTCTTTGTTTTTTATTTTATCATCTCCTTAATAATTTTTTAAATACTGTTCTTGTTCTTACTGTTTGAGTGATTACCTGAGCTTTGTCAAGCCAGGGACCTGGCTGTGGTTTTTATTTTATTTAATGGTATTTTAAAAGTTTATTTATTTTATTTATTTATTTTTGGCTGTGTTGGGTCTTTGTTGCTGTGCGTGGGCTTCCTCTAGTTGCGGTGAGTGGGGTCTGCTCTTCCTTGCAGTGTGCAGGCTTCTCATTGCAGTGGATTCTCTTGTTGCACAGCACAGGATCTAGGTGCATGGACTTCAGGAGTTCTGGCTTGTGGGCTCAGTAGTTGTGGCATGCAGGCTCTAGAGCACAGGCTCAGTAGTTGTGGCACATGGGCTTAGTTGCTCCACGGCATGTGGGATCTTCCTGGACACAGGGCTCAAACCTGTGTCCCCTGCATTGGCAGACAGATTCTTAACCACTGTGCCACCAGGGAAGTGGCTGTGTTTTTAATTATACATATTCAATAGTTTTCTGCTTCAAATAAGACTTTAATCTCTGTAATGTTTTCATTTTCTTCTTGCATTTCTACCTTCACTTTATCAGCTCACATTATTGCTCCTTTTTAAAATCTCTTGAAGATTTCAAATCTTTGGTTCTCTTTTTGATGTTCTTTTTGAAAAGGAAGTTTCATGGGATTCTTTGAGACTCTGAAGAAACATTTGCAGGAGCTCTTCTTCTCTTTCCTTATGTGTGCTTTTTGTCTTGTGGGGTTTTTTTGTCACTTTTTTTTTTTTAATTGTGTGTCTGGTCTGCTTTCACTTATGGCTCATTTTTACATGGGGTCAAATAGTTACTATATTGGGAGAGACTTGGGTGAGGGTTGAACCAAAGGCATCTGTGGCTTAGAACCAGGATTTGTGACTTTAAACATGCTCTAATTTAGTCTGCCTTCTGCCTTAACCTTTGCTTAATTCTCCCCTTGGTTGTTGAAGGTCAATGGTCAATGTGGCCCAGAGCACATCCCTTTAATTAACTGACTTTCTGGGTTATCATCTGGCATTTATTCTTCCTACTTGCCTTCTCTTTGCTTTACCCCTAAAGCCCTGTTTGGTTAGGAGTCTCACATTTGTCAGACCTGAAAAAAGAGAATTGATATGCT
The DNA here is from genome assembly GCF_025265405.1 of Mesoplodon densirostris. Lineage (NCBI taxonomy): Eukaryota > Metazoa > Chordata > Mammalia > Artiodactyla > Ziphiidae > Mesoplodon > Mesoplodon densirostris. The sequence goes on from NC_082670.1 coordinate 58,957,283, forward strand.
GTTTAGCCAGAGTTTAGGCAGGAGCACCATCCAAATCTAAAGGCAGAGGTTTGTTTCCTGGGCTGGTGATAAGTTGCAAGTGATGGATGCTCCATTAGAGAGGCCTCAGCCAGTGTCTCAGGATAGGTTTATATCAGAGATCTGCATGTCACAGCAGCTGCTGCTGTGGGGCAAGGACCCTTGAGAAACTTCTTCTCTTCAGGCCCAATGCAGATCCTTAGCTGACCATCAAAGATGGCTAAAAGTTCCTAGCAGATGATTTGGCAATTACCTGTCAGTCTTACCAAATGAAGTCTCACATGTGTACCAAGACCATTGTGGACAAACATCTTTCCTTACAGAGTGATGTGGAGAAGTGTGTGTGGGGTGGTGATGAGAACACTGGCTGGGAATTAGGACACATGTTTCCTACTCCTACCCCTTACACTAAATGGTTATCTCCACTGGGAATAAGCAGTTAACCTCTTAGGCGTTAATCTCTTCACTATTGATATGCAAGCTTTGCTGATCTTTTCAAGTGGGGATAGTCTGTAGAAAGGTCTACACATTTCTGCTTCCAACTGAAAATGGAGATTAGCTTTCCTTCTGATTGCTTGTGTGCTCAAAACAGAAGAAAGACACCTATGTAAAGCATTTCCACTGACTTCTGCAATTCCCATAAGGGGATCCCAGAAACTTTAAGCTTCTCTTAAGTTCCTTTGAGGTCTCCCAGCCCAAGGACTATCACCACATGTCCTCCATCCTGTCCACAATTTCAGCAGGTGTGTGTAGGTGGAGCTCAAATTTGAAAATAACTCAAGTGAACTCACACATCTTTTTTTGAAACTTGCTGTTCAGTAGAAGCTCTTAAGTTCTCAACATTTTTCTTAGTGGTTAAACAGAACTAGAAACAAAGACAGTAGCCAATAATGACCACATTGTGCCTCCAACTCTCATGGCTAAACCAACCTCCTCAACAGACATAGCAGCAATGTGATAAGAATTTTTTAAAAATTTTTATTGGAGTATAATTGGCTTACAATGGTGTGTTAGTTTCTGCTGTATAACAAAGTGAATCAGCTACACGTTTACATATATCCCCACATCCCTTCCCTCTTGCATCTCCCTCCCACCCTCCCTTTCCCACCCCTCTAGGTGCTCACAAAGCACCCAGCAGATCAAAATGTGCTTTGCAGCTGCTTCCCACTAGCTATCTGTTTTACATTTGGTAGTGTATATATGTCAGTGCTACACTTTCACTTTGTCCAACCTTACCCTACCCCCTCCCCGTGTCCTCAAGTCCATTCTGTACGTCTGTGTCTTTATTCCTGTCGTGCCCCTAGGTTCTTCAGAACAATTTTTCTTTTTTTAGATTCCATATATATGTGTTAGCATACGGTATTTGTTTTTCTCTTTCTGACTTACTTCACTCTGTATGACAGTCTCTAGGTCCATCCATCTCACTACAAATAACTCAATTTCATTTCTTTTTATGGCTGAGTAATATTCCATTGTATATATGTGCCACATCTTCTTTAACCATTCATCTGTCGATGGATACATAGGTTGCTTCCATATCCTGGCTATTGTAAATAGAGCTGCAATGAACATTGTGGTACATGACTCTTTTTGTTTTTTTGGTTTCTTTTCTTAAACATCTTTATTGGAGTATAATTGCTTTACAATGGTATGTTAGTTTCTGCTTGATAACAAGCTGAATCAGCTACACATATACATATATCCCCATATCTCCTCCCTCTTGCATCTCCCTACCATCCTCCCTATCCCACCCTTCTACGTGGTCACAGGGCACAGAGCTGATCTCCCTGTGGTATGCGGCTGCTTCCCACTAGTTATCTATTCTACATTTGGTAGTGTATATATCTCCATGCCATTCTCTCACTTCATCCCACCTTACCCTTCCCCCTTCCCTGTCCTCAACTCCATTCTCTACGTCTGGGTCTTTATTCCTGTCGTGCCGCTAGGTTCTTCAGAACCTTTTATTTTTTAAGATTCCGTATATATGTGTTAGCATACAGTATTTGTTTTTTGCTTTCTGACTTACTTCACTCTGTATGACAGATTCTAGGTCCCTCCATCTCACTACAAATAACTCAATTTCGTTTCTTTTTATGGCTGAGTAATATTCCACTGTATATATGTGCCACATCTTCTTTATCCATTCATCTGTCGATGGACACAGTCTGCTTCCATATCCTGGCTATTGTAAATAGAGCTGCAATGAACATTGTGGTACATAACTCTTCTAGAATTATGGTTTTCTCAGGGTATATACTCAGTAGTAGGATTACTGGGTCATATGGTAATTCTATTTTTAGTTTTTTAAGGAACCTCCATACTGTTCTCCATAGTGGCTATATCAATTAACATTCCCACCAACAGTGCAAGAGGGTTCTCTTTTCTCCACACCCTCTCCAGCATTTATTGTTTGTAGATTTTTTGATGATGGCCATTCTGACTGGTGTGATGTGATACCTCACTGTAGATTTGATTTGCATTTCTCTAATGATTAGTGATGGTGAGCATCCTTTCATATGTTTGTTGGCAATCTGTATATCTTCTTTGGAGAAATGTCTATTTAGGTCTTATGCCTATTTTTGGATTGGGTTGTTTGTTTTTTTGATAGTGAGCTGCATGAGCTGCTTGTAAATTTTGGAGATTAATCCTTTGTCAGTTGCTTCATTTGCAAATATCTTCTCCCATTCTGAGGGTTGTCTTTTCGTCTTGTTTATGGTTTCCTTTGCTGTACAAAAGTTTTTAAGTTCCATTAGGTCCCATTTGTTTATTTTTGTTTTTAGTTCCATTTCTCTAGGAGGTGGGTCAAAAAGGATCTTGCTGTGATTTATATCATAGAGTGTTCTGGCTATGGTTTCCTCTAAGAGTTTTATAGTGTCTGGCCTTACATTTAGGTCTTTAATCCATTTTGAGTTTATTTTTGTGTATGGTGTTAGGGAGTGTTCTAATTTCATTCTTTTAAATGTAGCTGTCCAGTTTTCCCACCCCCATTTATACAGGCTGTCTTTCCTCCATTGTATATTCTTGCCTCCTTTATCAAAATAAGGTGACCATATGTGCGTGGGTTTATCTCTGGGCTTTCTATCCTGTTCCATTGATCTATATTTCTGTTTTTGTGCCAGTACTGTACTGTCTTGATCCTGTAGCTTTGTAGTATAGTCTGAACTCTGGGAGCCTGATCCCTCCAGCTCCATTTTTCTTTCTCAAGATTGCTTTGGCTATTCTGTGTCTTTTGTGTTCCCATACAAATTGTGAAATTTTTTGTTCTAGTTCTGTGAAAAATGCCATTGGTAGTGATATGGATTGCAGTGGCTCTCTAGATTGCTTTGGGTAGTATAGTCATTTTCACAATCTTGGTTCTATCAATCCAAGAACATGGTATATCTCTCTATCTGTTTGTATAATCTTTAATTTCTTTCATCAGTGTCTTATAGTTTTCTTCGTACAGGTCTTTTGTCTCCTTAGGTAGGTTTATTCCTAGGTATTTTCTTCTTTTTCTTGCAGTGGTAAATGGGAGTGTTTCCTTAATTTCTCTTTCAGATTTTTCATCATTAGTGTATAGGAATGCAAGAGATTTCTGTGCATTAATTGTATGTCCTGCTACTTTACCAAATTAATTGATTAGCTCTAGTATTGTCTGGTAGCATCTTTAGGATTCTCTATGTATAGTATCATGCCATCTGCAAAGAGTGACTTTTTTACTTCTTTTCTGATATGGATTCCTTTTGTTTCTTTTTCTTCTTTGACTGCTGTGGCTAAAACTTCCAAAACTATGATGAGTCGTTATGGTGAGAGTGGGCAACTTTGTCTTGTTCCTGATATTAGAGGAAATGGTTTCAGTTTTTCATGATGGGGAACGATGTTAGCTGTGGGTTTGTCATATATGGCCTTTATTATGTTGAGATAAGTTCCCTCTGTGCCTACCTTCTGGAGGGTTCTTATCATAAATGGTAGTGAATTTTGTTGAAAGACTTTTCTGCATCTATTGACGTAATCATATGGTTTTTCTCCTTCAGTTTGTTAATATGGTTTATCACATTGATTTGTGTATATTGAAGAATCCTTGCATTCCTGGGATAAACCCCATTTGATCATGGTGTATGATCCTTTTAATATGCTGTTGGATTCTGTTTGCTAGTATTTTGTTGAGGATTTTTGCACCTATGTTCATCAGGGATATTGGCCTGTAGTTTTGTTTTTCTGTGACATCTTGGTCTGGTTTTGGTATCAGGGTGACGGTGGCATTATAGAATGATTTTGGGAGTGTTCCTCCCTCTGATATATTTTGGAATATTTTGAGAAGGATAGGTGTTAGTTGTTCTCTAAATGTTTGATAGAATTCCCCTGTGAAGTCATCTGGTCCTGGACTTTTGTTTGTTGGAAGATTTTTAATCACAATCTCAATTTCAGTGCTTGTGATTGGTCTGCTTATATATTCTATTTCTTCCTGGTTCAGTCTCGGAAGGTTGTACTTTTCTAAGAATTTGTCCATTTCCTCCAGGTTGTCCATTTTATTGGCATATAGTTGCTCGTAGTAATCTCTCATGATCCTTTGTATTTCTGCAGTGTCAATTTTTACTTCTCCTTTTTCAGTTCTAATTGTTATTGATTTGAGCCTTCTCCCTTTTTTTCTTGATAAGTCTGGCTAATGGTTTATCAATTTTGTTTATTTTCTCAAAGAACCAGCTTGTAGTTTTATTGATCTTTCCTATTGTTTCCTTCATTTCTTTTTCATTTATTTCTTACCTGATCTTAATGATTTCTTTCCCTCTGCTACCTTTGGGGTTTTTTGTTCTTCTTTCACTAATTGCTTTAGGTGTAAGGTTAGGTTGTTTATTTGAGATGTTTCTTGTTTCTTAAGGTAGGATTGTATTGCTATAAACTTCCCTCTTAGAACTGCTTTTGCTGCATCCCATAGGTTTTGGGTCATCGTGTTCATTGTCATTTGTTTCTAGGTATTTTTTTATTTCCTCTTTGATTTCTTCAGTGATCTCTTGTTTATTAAGTAGTGTATTGTTTAACCTCCATGTGTTCGTAGTTCTTACAGATCTTTTCCTGTATTTGATATCTAGTCTCATAGCATAGTAGTCATAAAAGATACTTGATACAGGGCTTCCCTGGTGGCCCAGTGGTTGAGAGTCCGCCTGCCAATGCAGTGGACACGGGTTCTTTCCCCGGTCCGGGAAGATCCCACATGCCGTGGAGCGGCTAGACCCGTAAGCCATGGCCGCTGAGCCTGTGCCTCCGGAGCCTGTGCTCTGCCACGGGAGAGGCCACAACAGTGAGAGGCCCATGTACTGCAAAAAAAAATAAAAATAAAATAAATACTTAATACGATTTCAATTTTCTTAAATTTACCAAGGCTTGATTTGTGACCCAAGATACAATCCATCCTGGAGAATGTTCCATGAGCACTTGAGAAGAACGTGTATTCTGTTGTTTTTGGATGGAATCCTATAAATATCAATTAAGTCCATCCAGTTTAATATATCATTTAAAGCTTGTGTTTCCGTATTTGTTTTCATTTTGGATGATCTGTCCATTGGTGAAAGTGGGGTGTTAAAGTCCCCTACTATGATTGTGTTACTGTCCATTTCCCCTTTTATGGCTGTTAGCATTTGCCTTATGTACTGAGGTGCTCGTATGTTGGGTGCATAAATATTTACAATTGTTTTATCTTCTTTTTGGATGATCCCTTGATCATTATGTAGTGTCCTTCTTTGTCTCTTGTAATAGTCTTTGTTTTTAAGTCTATTTTGTCTGGTATGAGAATTGCTACTCCAGCTTTCTTTTGATTTCCATCTGCATGGAATATCTTTTTCCATCCCCTCACTTTCAGTCTTTATGTGTCCCTAGGTCTGAAGTACGTCTCTTTTAGACAGCACACCTATGGGTCTTTTTTTTGTATCCATTCAGCCAGTCTATGTCTTTTGGTTGGAGCATTTAATCCATTTACATTTAAGGTAATTACCGACATGTATGTTCCAATAACATTTTCTTAATTGTTTTGGGTTTGTTATTATAGGTCTTTTCCTTCTTTTGTGTTTCCTGACTAGAGAAGTTCCTTTAGCATTTGTTGTAAATCTGGTTTGGTGGTGCTGAATTCTCTTAGCTTTTGCTCGTCTGTAAGGTTTTTAATTTCTCCATTGAATCTGTATGAGATCCTTGTTGGTTAGAGTAATCTTGGTTGTAGGTTTTTCCCTTTCATCACTTTAAATATGTCCTGCCACTCCCTTCTGTCTTGCAGAGTTTCTGCTGAAAGATCAGCTGGTAACCTTATGGGGGTTCCCTTGTATGTTATTTGTTGTTTTTCTCTTGCTGCTTTTAATATTTTTTCTTCGTTTTTAATTTTTGATTGATTAATATGTGTCCTGGTGTGTTTCTCCTTAGATTTATCCTGTATGGGACTCTCTGTGCTTCCTGGGCTTGATTGACTATTTCCTTTCCCATATTAGTGAAGTGTTCAACTATAATCTGTTCAAATATTTTCTCAGTCCTTTTCTTTTTCTGTTTCTCTTCTGGGACCCCTATAATTCGAATGTTGGTGCATTTATTGTTGTCTCAGAGGTCTCTGACACTGTCTTCAATTCTTTTCATTCTTTCTTCTTTATTCTGCTCTGTGGTTGTTATTTCTACTATTTTATCTTCCAGGTTTCTTATCTGTTCTTCTGCCTCAGTTATTCTGCTATTGATTCCTTCTAGAGAATTTTTAATTTAATTTATTGTGTTGTTCATCATTGTTTGTTTGCTCTTAGGTCTTCTAGGTCTTGTTAAATGTTTCTTTTATTTTCTCCATTCTATTCCAAGATTTTGGATTATCTTTACTATGATCACTCTGAATTCTTCTTCAAGTAGGCTGCCTATTTCCTCTTCATTCGTTTGGTGTGGTGGGTTTTTACTTTGCTCCTTCATCTGATGCATATTTCTCTGTGTTCTCATTTTGCTTATCTTACTGTGTTTAGTTAAGTTTCCTGTTTGTAGGCTGCAGCTTTGTAGCTCCCGTTGTTTTTGGCATTTTGCCCCCAGTGGGTAATGTTGGTTCAGTGGGTTGTGTAGGCTTTCTTGTGTATGGGACTGGTGCCTGTGTTCTGGTGGATGAACCTGGATCTTGTCTTTCTGGTAAGCAGGACTCCATCTGTTGGTGTGTTTTGGGGTGTCTGTGTACACATTTTGATTTTAGGCAGCCTCTCTTCTAATGGGTGGGGTTGTGTTCCTGTCTTGCTAGTTGTTTCGTATGGGCTGTACAGCACTGTAGCTTGTTGGTCGTTGAGTGGAGCTGGGTCTTAGTGTTCAGATGGAGATCTCTGGGAGAGCTTTTGCCGTTTGGTATTATCTGGGGCTGGGAAGTCTCTGTTGGTCCAGTATGCTGAACTCAGCTCTCCCACCTAAGAGCCTCAGGCGTGACACATGGCTGGAGCACCAAGACCCTGTCAGCCACATGGTATGTACCAGGAACTAATCTAGGTCCGTGGATTTCAGTAGTAAAAAGCAATCAAAAATGTCTGGCTTCATGGAGTTTATACTCATTGTTACAGGAATTCCAGTGTCTCCTTTCTCTTTCCTCTCCTGGCAAATAACAGTGATTTCCTTGGAAAGCAGAAGGGAAAATCCTTATGGCAGGGAATATCCTTGTTTCTGTAGTGCCTATTACAATGCCTGAGCCATCACAGAAACTTAATGTGTAATCAGGAAAAACAAATCTGACTCCATACTGGATCAGTTTCTTTTACTTTAACTTTTGTATTCGTTTGCTTTTGCTTAGTTGTACTAGCTCAAGGAGGCATGAAACCAAGCAGGACACTGTGGGGCCCTCCCAAGTATTGATAAGAATTTTTTATGCATGTAAAGTAGCAAAAGTATAACGTTCATAATGTGATCCTTACTGACAATGATTCCAAAGTTGACTCATATGCCAACAAAGGGGGTGTAACACCAATGAGCTGTTTAGAGCACAAATTCCAACAAATAGGCTATGTAGCTTCAATACTTTAAATAAAAGAGCAGCTTGGCTCTCAAGCCAGGCCAAGTCTGTCACCTTCGGGAAGTGAACTCAGTTATTTGGTGTTCCTTACCAGATGATTCCATAGTTGTTTAGTTATGGGTGACCTTAGAGATAACAGGCAGAGCTCTAGGAGGAGGAAATGTCTGCTAAAGTGTTCAGATAAGAGACCATTTTGCCATCTGGATGACTGAAGAGTTTTCTACTGAGTTGCTTTGGAACCCACTGAAATAGCTACACACTAGAATGGATTGGACCTGTGGTAATGGAACAGAATAGTGGATTTCTCCCAACTGCTCTTCCTGATGGCCAACTAAGTTCACAGGACTGATTCTTCCATGCTTTCACATCCCCATAAATATGATCCAGTGATAAAGAAATGCCAGTATCATGGCTATGAATTAGCAAGTGGTGTCCTCCTAAAACTTCAAGGATTTTTGGCAAGAAAGAGAAGAGATTCGAAGGAGGAACTGGTAAGTTCCTGTTCTCCCTATAGAGAGGAGTAACCTACCTAAGAACTTAAAAAGACCTCTGGCAAACACAACAGGACAAATACACAAACAACTCAGTAAAATCCTCTTGACTGAACTGTCAGGGCCTGGAAATAAGAACTGGTTATCAGCAACTGATGTGTGTGTGGGTGAATGAGGATCATTTTAGGGTTTCCAACCAAGGTATGCATGAGAGTGGGAATAATCCCAAGGGGGCACCCCAAGTGGCCTGGTATGTGGCTGATAAACTAAAGGTTGTGGAGACAGTAGACTGGCTTGGGCCGAAGGTTCCTGCCTTAATGGACTTTGTTTTGTTTGGTTAGATGGAATGTGTGGCAAGGAAGGAAAGAAGGGGTTCAGGGGTTGGAGAGAATGTTGAGCCCCAAAGGATATTTCTGCCCAAGCCTGCCTCCCTTTACCTGTATTCACCAAAATATCTCCACACCATCCTTCAGAAGATTACTGTTTCTCAGTAAATTAAAGCCTTTCCTTTTTCTCTCAATCTTTTCCTAAATGTTTGAACGTTATTGCATTTGACCCATATAACCTTCAGTAGCACCCGGGTCAACTCCTAAAAGTAAACAAACAGACATCCTACTATGACATAGGAATAGTAAACACTTAAAAACTTTGCTAATATTTGTACATATAGCATCTGCAACTGTTTCTAAATATCTGTCTATCTATCTATCTCTATCCATCTATCTAATCAGTAATAAAAATTAAGGCCATCTACATGGACAAATAGCACCTTTTAAACAAAGTTACTGCTATTAATAGATAAATAATAATAATTCAATGAAATCCCAGAGGACATTAAGTCAATAAAAGGTAAGCAGAGAATCATGAAAGAATTCTCTTTCATGGAAACAGGAAAGGGTTCTTAGAGATAAAAAAAGAAATATGATGGAGGCATTAAAAAAGTTCTTAGAAAGATATTACACTATGACCTCTGGACTAATCCAAATAATTTACTGACTGCATATTTCACTTCCCACAAGCCTTCTTAAAGGCTTCTTATCCAGATAGAACTCAGATGACATACATTTACCAAGAGAAAAAGAGCCCCAAGTGTTCAGGGTTGTGAACACAGAAGGAAGATGTGCCCCAATCCCTGGCCAGACAAAAACCACAGAAGACGAATACTTTCCTAACAATGATAGATACGGTTTGACTATGGCTCTGCTCTGTGAGAACCCTGCTTTTTCTCATCTGCAGAGACCAGGGAAGTGTGGATGCATGAATCAAATACAGCGATCCCATTCTTTGTCTACAGATTAGCCCTTTTATAATACTTCCCTTCCCTCCTCTTGTTCATCCAAACAGGTCTAGATTTGCCCTCGTTTGAGAAGTTGTTTTGAATGGCTTAGATCCTCCTAAGAATAATCGGAGGAGTGGGGTCTAATTATTCTTAACCTCTTTGTTTTTATAAAGAGACAAAAGTTGACTAATGATGAGGGCGACCACATAATTTATATCCCAAACCAAGGACCTTTCTGGGAATGAAAATAGGAGCTATTAATAATTGTGCTAGAACAATGGCAAAATGGGATTGAAGGGTCCCCTACTTATAATCAAAATCAAAATATATATCTAGCCAGGTTTCAGTGATTTATTGCACATTTCAAACTAAAACACACTTAATATCTAATAAACTTGGTCATGTGAATTTTGCTTTAATTCCCCCTTGAGGGAAAAAATACAATAATCTATTGAAAAATGCCCTATATAGTCTCATACTTGCTTTCTTTATTTCTGATCTTCTCAAGGTTAATCATAAATAGAACTTAAATAAATCTATTATATAAAACAATGAACAGTGATGACCCTCACAGAAAATAGATTTAGGAGCCTGGAAAATGTTGGAAAAATATTCCTGGAGCTCAGAGAAACATGAAGATATTCAAGCTTTGTAAGAAAAGATATGTGGGGAGTAAATTGAGTATATCAACTATGCTTGCAGCAAGACTTAGAGAAAAACAGACAAAGCAGGTTGTAAAAACAAAGCTTAGAGGAAAAAAGGATAGAAATTCATTTCCCTAAGATTGAAAACAAAATGAAATCTCACCAAAGTCCTAAGTTGAGAGATGAGAAAAGATTCACTAAGGGCCAGACTAGATGAATGAATCCATTCCCAGATATAGTCTAATGATACCTTGGAATTTTAGGAACAAAGAAGAAATAATTCAACAAGTATCCATGCAGAAAAAAAGTAAAATAAAAAGTAAGCAATCATTTATTTATTCAACAAGTATTTGTCGAGTACTGTGGTGGATTGTGCTATTGTTTTCAATTTGCTGCCCCGCCTATAAGAGGATTAATACATCCCTGCTTGTTCTATGTGATTTGCTTCCCCTACAGGAGGAATATACCTACCCATTGTTGTAGGCTTAGCCATGTGACTTCCTTTGGCTAATGGAATATGAACTGCATCTGAGTAGATTTAATAGTGAAACTTACATGTGGTTCTGCCACTGTCCTTTCCTTTCTGCCAAGAGAAAAAATGTCCCAGATAGGATTTGCTCTATTAGCCTGGATTCTGGAATTTAAAAGATGTAAATAAAGCTACAGCTGTGGAGTAGAGCCTCAGCCTACCTGTAGCCAACACAGTGTGACTGAGAAATAAACTTGTTGGTTAGAACAACGGAGATACTAGGGTTTTATGTTACAGTAGTATAACCAAGCAAACGCTGACTAATAAAAGTGCCTGTGATTTTCCAGTTACACTGCTTGGTCCTGGAAAGTTAGTCACCATGGATCCTTGCCTTCATGGAACTTATAGTCTAGTAAATCATCCTATGAACTTTAGATACCAAAAGATACAGGATTGCTATGTATTGGGTTTTAAAACAAAGGCAAAATAATTACATTCTCAAACATGTAATAGCTTATAGAAAATGCCATTCATATATTTTTATGGAAATTACTTGGAGACATTAATAAGATAACAAAAATATGAATCAAAGGTGCTCTTAAGAATGAAGAAATTTTGTTTAAATAGGACTGGTAATGAGCCCATACTGAAAATATGGGGCCAACTCAGTTGGTTTACTCATTCATTCAACAAATACTTATTAAATGCATGTGATATTTTCCTAAAGAATTCAAGAAAATCAACTACAAAATTATTAGGACTAATAAAAGAGTTTCCTACAGTGGCTAGTGACAAAAATCTACATATAAAACATCATTGGGGCTTCCCTGGTGGCGCAGTGGTTGAGAGTCCGCCTGCCGATGCAAGGGACATGGGTTCGTGCCCCAGTCTGGGAAGATCCCACATGCTGCGGAGCGGCTAGGCCTGTGAGCCATGGCCGCTGAGCCTGTGCGTCCAGAGCCTGTGCTCCACAATGGGAGAGGCCACAACAGTGAGAGGCCTGTGTACTGCAAAAAAAAAAAAAAAAAAATCATTAACTTCTTTGTATACTTGTAGATATAATTAGGAAAATGATCTCTGTCATCATAGCAACAAAATTATGTAAAACCAGGAATGCAGTTAACAAGAAATGTGGCAGAAGGAAACTTTACTAAGGGTATGAAATTAATGAGAAGATATAGTACTGAGAAGGTATTCATTTTACCCAGATTAACGTCTACGATTAATGTGAGGAAGAAACTGAAGTTCAGAGATTCTGAATGACTTGCCTTTGGCTGCCGTGCCAGCCGAAGGCAAGTCAGAATCTGAAAACTGGTCTCTGTTCTTGTCATGATTTCATGTCACACCAGGCTACTAAGAACATATATGGTTTAGATTAAAGATAACATTGAATACTCAAGTTTCATGAGGTTCAGTCTTTCTGAAAGGTTTCTTCACCATCAGCTGCATCTCACACTGATGACCCCAAATACTCCATCCACACCATGTAGGGGCTGGAAGCCTCGCTATGTGGGGAGCACTATTTGGCATCCTGAAAGGTGTCTATTTGCCAGGAGGATTAATTTAGGCTGATTATTTTTACAAAACAGAAGACTTGGGAAGTATTTTTTACCTCCCCCTTAGCTGCCTAAAAAATTTAGTTAAAGGGCCTGTTTCTAGAATAGAGCTATCACCAGAGATACCTGCAAAGAGTATGGACTGGGTGTGGTGAGGGAAACTGGCAGGGCTTAGAGATCATAGACCCCTCTTTCTCATTGTCTCTGCATGGTCCAGCAAACATTTATTTACCCAACATTTGCTTTTCTACAGTAATCAAAACAGTATGGTATTTGCACAAAAACAGAAATATAGATCAATAGAGCAGGATAGAAAGCCCAGAAATAAACCCACACACCTATGGTCAGTTAATCTAAGGCAAAGGAGGCAAGAATATACAATGGAGAAAAGACAGTCTCTTCAATAAGTGGTGCTGGGAAAACTGGACAGCTACTGTGAAAGCATGAAATTAGAACATTCTCTAACACCACGCATAAAAATAAACTCAAAATGGATTAAGGATCGGATACTGTAAAACTCCTAGAGGAAAACATAGGCAGAATACTCTTTGACATAAATCGCAGCAATATCTTTTTGGATCTGTCTCCTAGAGTAATGGAAATAAAAACAAAAATAAACAAATGGGATCTAATGAAACTTAAAAGCTTTTGCACAGCAAAGGAAACCATAAAGTAAATGAAAAGGCAACCTATAGAATGAGAGAAAATATTTGCAAAAGATGCAACTGACAAGGGATTAATGTCCAAAATATACAAACAACTCATACAACTCAATATAAAAAACAAACAACCCAATCCAAAAATAGGCAGAAGACCTAAATAGACATTTCTCCAAAGAAGATATACAGATTGCCAACAAACACATGAAAGGACGCTCAACATCATTAATCATTAGAGAAATGCAAATCAAAACTACAATGAGGTATCACCTCACACCAGTCAAAATGGCCATCATCAAAAAATCCACAAAAAATAAATGATGGAGAGGGTGTGGAGAAAAAGGAACCCTCCTACACTGTTGGTGGGAATGTAAATTGATGCATCCACGATGGAGAACAGTATGGAGGTTCCTTAAAGAACTAAAAATAGAGTTAACATATGATCCTGCAATCCCACTCTTGAGCATATATCTGGAGAAAAACATGGTTCGAAAGGATACATGCACACCAGTGTTCACTGCAGCACTATTTACAATAGCCATTGCAGCTCCCTGGGTGACTTGGAAAACCCTCAGTGTTGAGGCTAATGATAGAGGTTGGGTCAGAATTCATCTTTGAACCAGGAGAGAAGCACCAACTGTCACATTCTGACCAATTACTCTTGGACTTGGTAAAGGAGCTTTTTATTATGGCTTCATTGCCATGGAGTCTGGCTTCGTGATTAGGAAGTCATTGTGTACACCCATGCTATGCTGAATCTTATACAATGAATAATTATTATTCCCACTGAATAATAATAATTTAGTTCTAATTTTGAGAACTTTAGAACATATGGTTTATTAATGAAGCAACATAACCAAAGTTTAATTAATAATTAAAAACAGGCATCTGTATTTCAAATAAAAATTTAGCCATTTTAAAGTACACCTAAGTCAGTGATTCTTTACGGGGGAAGCCCTAAATCTTGAGAAGCACTTGAAGTACTAGTCTCCATAATATCCACCGAATCTTCTAGTTAAATGTAAAAGCCAGAGTCTTAGTCAGTCTTGGACACACCTTGCACCTAAAAATTGTTGGGTTTTTTTTGCGGTACGTGGGCCTCTCAGTGTTGTGGCCTCTCCTGTTGCGAAGCACAGGATCCAGACGCACAGGCTCAGCGGCCATGGCTCACGGGCCCAGCTGCTCCGCGGCATGTGGGATCTTCCCAGACCGGGGGATGAACCCGTGTCCCCTGCATTGGCAGGTGGACTCTCTACCACTGCACCACCAGGGAAGCCCAAAATTGTGTATTTTGGGGTGAAAAGATTTGTAGCTTTCATCAGATTTTAGAGACCATTGACTTAAAACAGATCAGCAACCTCTGTGATGTTTTCCAGTGACACAAACAAAACCTTTGCTGCCTGCCCCCGCTAGTGCTCATCGCCCGAGAAAGGTCTCACCTAGAATTAGAGAATTGAAGTTCAGAGTCAGGTGATCTGACTTTAATCACTTCTGAAGTTTGCCATTTGCATCAACAAGCCCTACCGAGGGAGAATTGAACTGACCGCTCCAATAAAAAAGGCCAGGTTCAAACATTGCATCTTTAAGGAGTTCAGGCCCTCTTCATTGCTCCCCGGGCTTACCTTGACACCTTCTAACTGCTCCTCTGCCTCTGGTCTCCCTTACTGTCCTGACTCCTCAGTCTTGCCACAGTGGACTTTTCAAAAGGCAAACCCAAGAATGCTCCTGGGGCTTGTAATTGGATCTTACCTGTGTTTTAAGGTGCTTCTGGCCTCCTGCACCCTGTGGTTTTGAGTGTTTTGCCTTTCACCTCCCTGAGCAGGGACCTGAATGCCCTTCCTGCCCTTGCCTGCCTTGAGAAACTCACTCAGCCTTCAGCATTCAACCCAGTCTTTATGTTCTTTGAGATGCCTTTCAGAATATGCACAGGCAGACTTAGGCTGCATCAGCTCGGATCCCACGGTGCCTTGTGCAGATCTTACTAAAGATCTAATCTGGGACTTCCCTGGTGGGGCAGTGGTTAAGAATCTGCCTGCCAATACAGAGGACACGGGTTCCATCCCTGGTCCGGGAAGATCCCACATGCCATGGAGCAACTAAAGCCTGTGCTCCACAACTGCTGAGCCTGTGCTCCAGAGCCCGTGAGCCAAAACTACTGAGCCCATGTGCCACAACTACTGAAGCCCATGCACATAGAGCCTGTACTCTTCAACAATAGAAGCCACTGCAGTGAGAAGCCCACGCACCGCAACAAAGAGTAGCCCCCACTCTCCGCAACTAGAAAAAGCCCGTGCACAGCAACAAAGACCCAATGCAGCCAAAAATAATAAATAAATAAATAAATAATAAATTTTTAAAAAATCTAATCAGTCTCTCTAGTGGTTCTTGGCTGTCTCCCTGAGGACTCTGTGACTGTCTTCTGTTCCTCATTGTCTCTTCAGCACATGGAGGAATGGAAAGAATACTGGATAGTGATCTACAACTTAGTTCTTTTGATTCCATTAAATCAGAATGTGTGATAATTTATGTGAATTGACTGGTTGGGGCTCCCAAGGGATGGGGCACTTTTAAGCCTTTTCTTTTTTTCCCAGGAGCAATCACCATGCTTGAAACACCATTGATACCTCAAAACACCATGGGTCTTTACCAAAATTGATAGAAGAAAAAAAATTGCAATGACATTCTTTATTAAGGAGAAAAGAGTTCTTAAGCACTTGTGTATTTCCAAGACCTTAATTTTCCTAGTTAAATCAGAATTTTGATAGTATATAATACTAGGTCATTAAAATAAGTCTACAAAGCTTTATTCACATTCTTTTGATCATTTTTCATAATTGGAAGTAATGCAATATCATGTCTTAAAAATGGTCTATATTTCAGTTTTTAAACTTACTCTGCTTTCTTTTTTTTCAGTTTCTTTTTTTTTAACATCTTTATTGGAGTATAATTGCTTTGCAATGGTGTGTTAGTTTCTGCTTTTAAACAAAGTGAATCAGTTATACATATACATAGGTCGCCATATCTCTTCTCTCTTGCATCTCCCTCCTTCCCACCCTGCCTATCCCACTCCTCTAGGTGGTCACAAAACACCGAGCTGATCTCCCTATGCTATGCCGCTGCTTCCCACTAGCTATCTATTTTATGTTTCGTAGTGTATATATGTCCATTCCACTGTCGCATTTTGTACGAGCTTACCCTTCCACTGCCCCGTATCCTCAGGTCCATTCTCTAGTAGGTCTGCATCTTTATTCCCATCTTACCCCTAGGTTCTTCATGGCCATTCTTTTTTCTTCAGATTCCATGTATATGTGTTAGCATACGGTATTTGTTTTTCTCTTTCTGACTTCACTCTGTATGACGGTCTCTAGGTCCATCCACCTCACTACAAATAACTCAGTTTCGTTTCTTTTTATGGCTGAGTAATATTCCATTGTATATATGTGCCACATATTCTTTATCCATTCATCTGTTGATGGACACTTCAGTTGCTTCCATGTCCTGGCTATTGTAAATGGAGCTGCAGTGAACATTTTAGTACGTGACTCTTTTTGAATTATGGTTTTCTCAGGGTATATGCCCAGTAGCAGGATTGCTGGGTCATATGGTAGTTCTATTTTTAGTTTTTTAAGGAACCTCCATACTGTTCTCAATAGTGGTTGTATCAATGTACGTTCCCAAGAACAGTGCAAGAGTGTTCCCTTTTCTCCACACCATCTCCAGCATTTATTGTTTGTAGATTTTTTCATGATGGCCATTCTGACTGGTGTGAGATGATATCTCATTGTAGTTTTGACTTGCATTTCTCTAATGATTAATGATGTTGAGCATTCTTTCATGTGTCTGTATATCTTCTTTGGAGAAATGTCTATTTAGGTCTTCTGCCCAATTTTGGACTGGGTTGTTTGTTTTTTTAATATCGAGCTTCATGAGCTGCTTGTAAATTTTGGAGATTAATCCTTTGTCAGTTGCTTCCTTTGCAAATATTTTCTCCCATTCTGAGGGTTGTCTTTTGGTCTTATTTATGGTTTCCTTTGCTGTTCAAAAGCTTTGCAGTGTCATTAGGTCCCATTTGTTTATTTTTGTTTTTATTTCCATTTCTGTAGGAAGTGGGTCAAAAAGGATCTTGCTGTGATTTACGTCATGGAGTGTTCTGCCTGCGCTTTCCTCTAAGAGTTTGATGGTGTCTGGCCTTACATTTAGGTCTTTAACCACTTTGAGTTTATTTTTGTGTATGGTGTTAGGGAGTGTTCTAAATTCATTCTTTTACATGTAGCTGTCCAGTTTTCCCAGCACCACTTATGGAAGAGGCTGTCTTTTCTCCACTGTATATTCTTGCCTCCTTTATCAAAGATAAGGTGACCATATGTGTGTGGGTTTATCTCTAGGATTTCTATCCTGTTCCATTGATCTATATTTCTGTTTTTGTGGCAGTACCATACTGTCCTGATTACTGTAGCTTTGTAGTATAGTCTGAAGTCTGGGAGCCTGATTCCTCCAGCTCCGTTTTTCTTTCTAAAGATTGCTTTGGCTATTCTGTGTCTTTTGTGTTTCCATACAAATTGTGAAATTTTTTGCTCTAGTTCTGTGAAAAATGCCAGTGGTAGTTTGATAGGGATTGCATTGAATCTGTAGATTGCCTTGGGTAGTAGAGTCATTTTCACAACGTTGATTCTTCCAATCCAAGAACATGGTACATCTCTCCATCTATTTGTATCATCTTTAATTTCTTTCATCAGTGTCTTATAATTTTCTGCATACAGGTCTTTTGTCTCCTTAGGTAGGTTTATTCCTAGATATTTTATTCTTTTTGTTGCAATGGTAAATGGGAGTGTTTTCTTGATATCACTTTCAGATTTTTCATCATTAGTATGTAGGAATGCCAGAGATTTCTGTGCATTAATTTTGTATCCTGCAACTTTACCAAATTCATTGATTAGCTCTATTAGTTTTCTGGTAGCATCTTTAGGATTCTCTATGTATAGTATCATGTCATCTGCAAACAGTGACAGCTTTACTTCTTCTTTTCCGATTTGGATTCCTTTTATTTCCTTTTTTGTCTGATTGCTGTGGCTAAAACTTCCAAAACTATGTTGAATAAGAGTGCTGAGAGTGGGCAACCTTGTCTTGTTCCTGATCTTAGTGGAAATGGTTTCAGTTTTTCACCATTGAGGACGCTGCTGGCTGTGGGTTTGTCATATATGGCCTTTATTATGTTGAGGAAAGTTCCCTCTATGCCTACTTTCTGCAGGGTTTTTATCATAAATGGGTGTTGAATTTTCTCGAAAGCTTTCTCTGCATCTATTGAGATGATCATATGGTTTTTCTCCTTCAATTTGTTAATATGGTGTATCACGTTGATTGATTTGCGTATATTGAAGAATCCTTGCATTCCTGGAATAAACCCCACTTGATCATGGTGTATGATCCTTTTAATGTGCTGTTGGATTCTGTTTGCTAGCATTTTGTTGAGGATTTTTGCATCTATGTTCATCAGTGATATTGGCCTGTAGTTTTCTTTCTTTGTGACATCCTTGTCTGGTTTTGGTATCAAGGTGATGGTGGCCTCGTAGAATGAGTTTGGGAGTGTTCCTCCCTCTGCTATATCTTAGAAGAGTTTGAGAAGGATAGGTGTTAGCTCTTCTCTAAATGCTTGACAGAATTCGCCTGTGAAGCCATCTGGTCCTGGGCTTTTGTTTGTTGGAAGATTTTTGATCACAGTTTCAATTTCAGTGCTTGTGATTGGTCTGTTCATATTTTCTATTTCTTCCTGATTCAGTCTTGGCAGGTTGTGCATTTCTAAGAATTTGTCCATTTCTTCCAGGTTGTCCATTTTATTGGCATAGAGTTGCTTGTAGTAATCTCTCATGATTTTTTGTATTTCTGCAGTGTCAGTTGTTACTTCTCCTTTTTCATTTCTAATTCTATTGATTTGATTCTTCTCCCTTTTTTTCTTGATGAGTCTGGCTAATGGTTTATCAATTTTGTTTATCTTCTCAAAGAACCAGCTTTTAGTTTTATTGATCTTTGCTATCGTTTCCTTCATTTCTTTTTCATTTATTTCTGATCTGATTTTTATGATTTCTTTCCTTCTGCTAACTTTGGGATGTTTTTGTTCTTCTTTCTCTAATTGCTTTAGGTGCAAGGTTAGGTTGTTTATTCGAGATGTTTCCTGTTTCTTAAGGTGGGATTGTATTGCTATAAACTTCCCCCTTAGAACTGCTTTTGCTGCGTCCCATAGGTTTTGGGTCGTCGTGTCTCCATTGTCATTTGTTTCTAGGTATTTTTTAATTTCCCCTTTGATTTCTTCAGTGATCACTTTGTTATTAAGTAGTGTATTGTTTAGCCTCCATGTGTTTGTATTTTTTACAGCTCTTTTCCTGTAATTGATATCTAGTCTCATAGCATTGTGGTCAGAAAAGATACTTGATACGATTTCAATTTTCTTAAATATATCAAGGCTTGATTTGTGACCCAAGATATGATCTATCCTGGAGAATGTTCCATGAGCACTTGAGAAAAATGTGTATTCTGTTGTTTTTGGATGGAATGTCCTATAAATATCAATTAAGCCCATCTTGTTTAATGTATCATTTAAAGCTTGTGTTTCCTTATTTATTTTCATTTTGGATGATCTGTCCATTGGTGAAAGTGGGGTGTTAAAGTCCCCTACTATGATTGTGTTACTGTCGATTTCTCCTTTTATGGCTGTTAGTATTTGCCTTATGTATTGAGGTGCTCCTATGTTTGGTGCATAAATATTTACAATTGTTATATCTTCTTCTTGAATTGATCCCTTGATCATTATGTAGTGACCTTCTTTGTCTCTTCTAACATCTTTTTTTTTTTTTTTTTTTTTTTTTTTTGGTACACGGGCTTCTCACTGTTGTGGCCTCTCCCATTGCGGAGCACAGGCTCCGGACGCGCAGGCTTAGCGGCCATGGCTCACAGGCCTAGCCGCTCCGCGGCATGTGGGATCTTCCCGGACCGGGGCACAAACCCGTGTCCCCTGCATCGGCAGGCAGACTCTCAACCACTGCGCCACCAGGGAAGCCCCTGTCTCTTCTAGTAGTCTTTATTTTAAAGTCTATTTTATCTGATATGAGAATTGCTACTCCAGCTTTCTTTTGGTTTCCATTTGCATGGAATATCTTTTTCCATCCCCTTACTTTCAGTCTGTATGTGTCTCTAGGTCTGAAGTGGGTCTCTTGTAGACAGCATATATATGAGTCTTGTTTTTGTATCCATTCAGCCAATCTGTGTCTTTTGGTGGGAGCATTTAGTCCATTTACATTTAAGGTAATTATCGATATGTATGTTCCTATTCCCATTTCCTTAATTGTTTTGGGTTCGTTATTGTAGGTCTTTTCCTTCTGTTGTGTTTCTTGCCTAGAGAAGTTCCTTTAGCATTTGTTGTAAAGCTGGTTTGGTGGTGCTGAACTCTCTCAGCTTTTGCTTGTCTGTAAACGTTTTAATTTCTCCATCAAATCTGAATGAGATCCTTGCTGGGTAGAGTGATCTTGGTTGCAGGTTTTTCTCCTTCATCACTTTAATTATGTCCTGCCACTCCCTTCTGGCTTGTAGAGTTTCTGCTGAGAGATCAGCTGTTATCCTGATGGGGATTCCCTTGTGTGTTATTTGTTGTTTTTCCCTTGCTGCTTTTAATATGATTTCTTTGTGTTTAATTTTTGACTGTTTGATTAACATGTGTCTTGGTGTATTTCTCCTTGGATTTATTCTGAATGGGACTCTCTGTGCCTCCTGGACTTGATTAACTATTTCCTTTCCCATATTAGGGAAGTTTTCAACTATAATCTCTTCAAATATTTTCTCAGTCCCTTTCTTTTTCTCTTCTTCTTCTGGAACCCCTATAATTCGAATGTTGGTGCGTTTAATGTTGTCCCAGAGGTCTCTGAGACTGTCCTCTGTTCTTTTCATTCTTTTTTCTTTATTTTGCTCTGCAGCAGTTATTTCCACTATTTTATCTTCCACCTCACTTATCCGTTCTTCTGCCTCAGTTATTCTGCTATTGATCCCATCTAGAGTATTTTTTATTTCATTTATTGTGTTTTTAATCGATGCTTGATTCATCTTTAGTTCTTCTAGGTCCTTGTTAACTGTTTCTTGCATTTTGTCTATTCTATTTCCAAGATTTTGGATCTGGGAAATAGAATCTTGGATCATCTTTACCATCATTATTCTGAATTCTTTTTCAGGTAGACTGCCTATTACCTCTTCATTTGTTAGGTCTGGTGGGTTTTTATCTTGCTCCTTCTCCTGCTGTGTGTTTTTCTGTCTTCTCATTTTGCTTATGTTACTGTGTTTGGGGTCTCCTTTTTGCAGGCTGCAGGTTCGTAGTTCCCGTTGTTTTTGGTGTCTGTCCCCAGTGGCTAAGGTTGGTTTAGTGGGTTGTGTAGGCTTCCTGGTGGAGGGGACTAGTGCCTGTGTTCTGGTGGGTGAGGCTGGATCTTGTCTTTCTGGTGGGCAGGTCCATGTCTGGTGGTGTGTTTTGGGGTGTCTGCGGACTTTTTATGATTTTAGGCAGCCTCTCTGCTAATGGGTGGCGTTGTGTTCCTGTCTTGCTAGTTGTTTGGCATAGGGTGTCCAGCACTGTAGCTTGCTGGTCGTTGAGTGAAGCTGGGTGCTGGTGTTGAGATGGAGATCTCTGGAAGATTTTCGCCGTTTGATATTATGTGGAACTGAGAGGTCTCTTGTGGACCAGTGTCCTGAAGTTGGCTCTCCCACCTCAGAGGCACAGCACTGACTCCTGGCTCCTCAATTTGGGATGATTTGTTGTCCATTCATGTATTCCACAGATGCAGGGTACATCAAGTTGATTGTGGAGCTTTAATCCGCTGCTTCTGAGGCTGCTGGGAGAGGTTTCCCTTTCTCTTCTTTGTTCTCACAGCTCCTGGGTCTCAGCTTTGGATTTGGCCCCGCCTCTGCGTGTAGGTCCCCGGAGGGCGTCTGTTCTTCGCTCAGACAGGACAGGGTTAAAGGAGCAGCCTCTTTGCGGACTCTGGCTCACTCAGGCCGGGCGGGAGGGAGGGGCACGGAGTGTGGGGCGAGCCTGCAGCGGCAGAGGTCGGCGTGACGTTTCACCAGCCCGAGGCGCACCGTGCGTTCTCCCAGGGAAGCTGCCCCTGGATCCCGGGACCCCGGCAGTGGCGGGCTGCACAGGCTCCCAGAAGGGCGGTGTGGACAGTGACCTGCGCTCGCACACAGGCTTCTTGGCGGTGGCAGCAGCAGCCCCAGCGTCCCACGCCCGTCACTGGGCTCCACGCTTTCAGTCGTGACTCGCGCCCGTCTGTGGAGCCCCTTAAAGCAGCGCTCTTAATCCCCTCTCCTCGCGCACCAGGAAACCAAGAGGGAAGAAAAAGTCTCTTGCCTCTTCGGCAGCTCCAGAGTTTTCCCGGACTCCCTGCCGGCTAGCTGTGGCTCATTAGCCCCCTTCCAGCTGAGTTCTCGCCGCCAGCCCCAGTCCTCTCCCTGCGCTCTGACCGAAGCCCGAGCCTCCACTTCCAGCGCCGCCGGGGCGAGCAGACAAGCCTCTCGGGCTGGTGAGTGCCGCTCGGCACCGATCCTCTGTGCGGGAATCTCTCCGCTTTGCCCTACCCAGGTATGTGGGGAGTTTCTTGCCTTTTGGGAGGTCTGGGGTCTTCTGCCAGCGTTCAGTAGGTGTTCTGTAGGAGTTGTTCCACGTGTAGCTGTATTTCTGGTGTATCCGTGGGGAGGACGGTGATCTCCGCGTCTTACTCTTCCGCCATCTTACCTGGAAGTCCTTAACTGACTTTTGTGTGTAGACTTTTAGTTTATATTGTTCCCAGTTTATTATTTATTTATTATTTATTTTTATTTTTTTTTTGCGGTACACGGGCCTCTCACTCTTGTGGCCTCTCCCATTGCGGAGCACAGGCTCTGGACGCGCAGGCCCAGTGGCCATGGCTCACGGGCCCAGCCACTCTGCAGCATGTGGGATCTTCCTGGACCGGGGCACGAACCCACGTCCCCTGTATTGGCAGGCGGACTCTCAACCACTGCGCCACCAGGGAAGCCCTATTTTTTATTTTTTGAAAGAATAATAACTATTTTTCATAAACATATATGTTCATTTTTAAATAAAATTGCAGTAAAATGGGGCATGCTAAGAAGAACAAATTACCTAAAACCCCACTACCCAGAAACTACTGCTTTTAATATTTGGTAAACTCAATTTCAGATATCCTTTTATTAATATACATATAGGTAGAAGCTTAGATAGATAAGAGATAGAGACAGAGAACAAAGATTGGGTTCATAAAGCACATGCTATTTTTTCTGAAAGTATTAAACATAATCCTTTAATTTGCAGAGATAAATTGGCAGTGAAATTAAAGGAACCAGTGATCTCATAATTCTCACAGTTGCCTAGACTAAGTTTTATATTTAAATGAATTTAATACTAACTACCAGTCCTTGTTTTATGGTTTCTCCTTTTCTATTATGCATATTTTGATAGATTTCCTTGCTAGCAGAGTCTCATCCTCTAGTAGTTTTCATAAGAAAGGCCCACAAGTGCTTGATTTTCTAAGTTATTGCCTACTCAAGAATGTCTGTTTGTTGCTTCTATACTTTCTGTTTGAAGAAATACTTGTGGAGTACTTTTCCCTCAGAATGTTTGAACTATTCGTCTACTGTTTTCGGGCTTTGATAGTATTACTTTGTATAAATCTGAGTTCAACTTTTTTTTTCTACTGGGTTGCTGGTTTGATATTTCCTTTTTAACCATTGTGTTTTGAACTTCAACTCACAAATAGAGAAATCCACAACACACAGAACAAATACTTATGTATCCCTCACCCAGGTCAAGAAATAAAACATTGCCAGACTCTCCATTACCTTCTCAGAATTTGCAAAATCCTCACAACCCAAGTGGTTTCTCATGGAGGGCTTACTGCCTTGTATCTTTGACCTTTCCCAGATCTTGTGACAGGAATTCCTTTTCTACCTTATTCGCTTTTCATTGCCTCCCAGCATACTCTTTTTTTTTAAATTTAACACCTTTATTGGAGTATAATTGCTTTACAATGTTGTGTTAGTTTCTGCTGTATAACAAAGTGAATCAGCTATATGTATACATATATCCCCATATCCCCTCCCTCTTGTGTTTCCCTCCTACCCTCCCTATCCACCCCTCTAGGTGGTCACAAAGCACCAAGCTGATCTCCCTGTGTATCACCTCACACCAGTCAGAATGGCCATCATCAAAAAATCTACAAACAATAAATGCTGGAGAGGGTGTGGAGAAAAGGGAACCCTCTTGCACTGTTGGTGGGAATGTAAATTGACACAGCCACTATGGAGAACAATATGGAAGTTCCTTAAAAAACTAAAAATAGGACTACCATATGACCCAGCAATCCCACTACTGGGCATATACCCTGAGAAAACCATAATTCAAAAAGAGACATGTACTACAATGTTCATTGCAGCACTATTTACAATAGCCAGGACATGGAAGCAATCCCAGCATACGTTTAAAAAGTATTTTGCCCAACTTTTCCATTAGTTGTCATCAGTAGAATGGTTGTTCTGAATTACATGCTCCACCACTACCAGAAGCTGAATTCCCCAATGTGACTCTTTAACCTTGAATTTCAATGATTTTGGTAGGATTTGATCATGGTGTTCATTGTTATCTATTTATTTATTTATTTGAGGGGAGGGATGGTCACTGCCCTTTTCATCAGCAAATTCAATTCTTTATGTCTGGAAATTTTTCTTTTCAATTATTGAATTCTTGTTGTCCATCTGTATCTTCTGTATCTATCACTATCTCTACAACTAATTTTTAATATCAACATCTTCTTGAAATGTTACATATATACAGAAAAGCTTTCAAATTTTAGGTGTATTGCTTGGTGAATTTGCACAAACTGAGCACACCCATGTAATAAACACTCAGTTAAAGAAATTCAGTCTCTCCAAAATCCTCTCTTGTGATTCTTTGTCCACTCTCCCCCCTCTCCAAAACTGTCCCCTGTTTAACTTCTAACACCATAGATTAGTTATATCTGATTGTGAACTTTCTATAAATGGAATTACACTGTGTATAATCTTTTATTTCAAACTTCTTTTACTCAGCAATACATAAGCGAGTTTCATCCATGTTGCTGTGTATAGTTGTTTATTTATTATTACTGCATAGTATTGCATTGTATAACTATATTACAATTTATTAACCTCTGTTTAATAGAATTCAGAGTGTTTCCAGTTTTGGGCTCTTCAGTGAAAGATGTTGATGTGAACATTATAGTACATGTCTTTTAGTGAACACGTTTATACATTTCTTTTGTATACTTTCCTAAGAGTGGACTTTCTGGGTCATAGAATAGGCAGGTGTACAGCTTTTGTAGATATCATGAAAAAGTTTTCCCAAGTGTTTGCACCAATTTACGCTCCCACCAGCAGCATATGCTATGAGAGTTCCAGTTTTTCCGCATTGTTACCCTCACTTGGTAATGGTTCTGTTTTTCATTTTAGCCATGCTGGTGAAGGGGTGTTTAATCAGCTTTATTTATTTATTTCTGGTTTGTGTTCTGGATTTCCAAGGGCTTAATTCTGTGTGCCTCACTATAAGGCCTCTCTTTTCTGGGTCTCAGTTCTTTCATCTATAAATTAAATGTACTATCCTGAATGTTGAAACAGTGGCAAACAGGTTTCTAAACTTTATATTTCTTCTTTTCACATTTAAAATTCTCTTTATGGATTTCTCAAATAGTTGGGTTTTGTGTGTGTGTGTGTGTGTGATTAAATATCTTGATGCAAATTTCCTTCCAAGTAAAATCAACCTATATTTTCTGACTTCTTTCTTGAGACAACCTGGGGGAGATGAGAGGTAACACTGTAGCTTGACAGAGTGCTGGCATTTTGTTGGATCATTCTGGAAACACAGATCACCCAGTATTATTAAATGAACTTTTAAATGCACCACTTCCTTTGATTCAAATCTGACCTGCAAAAATGGCTGGTAAGAGCGGAGTGTCAGTGTTGGAGTTTGAATCCAGCCTGTTGTGAATACCTCTCATTTTCTTTCTGTGCCTCTTATAACATTCAGCTCTTTGGTTTCCTGAATACTGAGGTGCATAGCACTGTGCACAGTGTCATTTTATACCTTCTTGTTAACCTTCACTGAGAAGCTGTGTAAATAAAACACAGCTAAGCTATATAAAGAGATCCTGTTTGAAGCTCCAAAAGGCTATGTGATGATTATCCTACAGCTCCTTCTCAAACAGGAAGAATGCCTCTCAAAGGCAAGCAATCAATCTGCTCCTTGGCACATCCTGGAGCCCTGGGGTTGCACCAATGTCGGGAGATCGCTGCCCAATTATTCCTTGGCTGGAAGTGCCTCTGCCTATTTCTACTGTCCCGCATTCATGTTTCTTTCAGAACTCACTCATTGCTGATACTGCTGTCGATCATGGTAACAACGAAGAAGGATCTCCCATGTTTTTGAAGTAGCAAAATATACATAGTGCTCTCATTCATACCTGAAACAAGGAATATTAGTGACAGTAGTGACACAAGACTTCATTCATAGGGATTTCATTTTAGAAATTACTCAGGTAATTCTGAGTGATGGGCTTTAAGGGTGGAGAACGTTCAGATTCCTCACTATCTTGTTCTCTGCATGAAAAAACGTCTCAGCATCCAAGACCAGTGAGAAGGTAAAACTTTCCATTAACCACTCTAGTTACTTGAATTCTATACCCTTTAACTTGACCGACCTTTGTTTGCCCTATCTTGTCCCCTTAGCCAAGATGGAGAAATGGGCTCTGTGAAGGGATTGCTGGGTTTATTATTGACGTGTACATCAGTAGCATCTCTGTTGGAGGAACATGGAGGGTGAAATATTTGAGTCCTCTCTCTGGTATGGAAGCTTTCATCCCAAAGCATCTGTGCTAAATACCCATGTGAGAATTTCTTGCAAACCTTCGAGACTTGAACCAGTAGTCTGTCTTGAAATCCTTCAGAGGTGGGAATATGGGAGCCCTGGGCCTCATTAGCCTGCCACTCTAACCAGCCTCAGCTGACAGAATGGTTGGGAGAAACAGCCCTTCACATCTCACGTGCAGGCCCAGCTTTCACCGTGCAATGTCTGCGCATCATGGGAAGATCTTGGAAACTGATCCTGGTGTTTCAAAGCTGGGATAAAGCTGAATATCAGGAGTGTCCAGGAGCTGAGCTTCAGGAAAGCAAGGAGGGCTTTGTCTGGCTCTGAATGGGCTGTGTGTGTCTTCAGAAGAGGGATGAGAACAAAAACACAGGGAGCAAATCAGGCTTTGTGTGAAACGTTTGGCAGTGTCACCGTCCGTGCTTTTGATGTGTTGGGATGCTGCTCCTGACCTCACCAGGGAAAGTGTAAAAGAGAGTATCTCTCCGGCCGCTTCCTTGGAAAAACACAATCCCCCTTTCCTGTTCACCAGCATTAGGGAACACACATCTGACTTCTCAATTCTTCCTACTTTGTGAATGTGGGTGTAGGGGGGCCATCAAAACCTGCTGAAGGAGAAAGTAATGCATCTAAACTCTTTAATAGGTGGGTTTTATTGTGCTTTGATGAGACCTGCATGGAACCCCTGTGCCTCTTTCAGTCTTTATCATACTTCTTGGTTTTTATATTGACTACACTGAATATGCCATAAAACAATTAAGAAAGAGAGACTGGTGTGTAAAGCAGTTCTTGATAGAGTACTTAGGGGCTTTTGGAACTGGGCCATAGCAGGATGATAACACCCTATGGCTGCCAATAGTGTGATGCAGGTGAGATGGACCAGTGCCAATGTGGGTGCACTCCTGGATTGTCAGGCTACCTGCCAACAAGGTCACAGTAGGTCACCTGGGAGCAGCTGTCCTCCAGAGGCCTCAGGTGTGTGAGGATGGCTCTTTACTTATGATATTCCCTCCCAAGATGCCCACTGACATCCGAAATGTATTTAAGCATTGTTTTCCTGTTACCTATGACTAGAGGCTGATTGATCAGGTGAGTGCAACTTTCGGACCATAAAAAGTGGAAGAGAGGATGCCTAAGAAATGTAAATGCTGCCTAAAGAGGGCAGTGGATTAAACTCACTTTCAAAAATCCTGTGTGAATATCCCAGGGCAGTCTTAAAATATTTCTTCCTTTAAAAGAGACATATTTCTATTCCTTACTGGAGAAAAAAAATCATGTAGTTCTTTTGGATCTATTTTTGAGTAAATGAGTGGGGAGCAGGTGTGTTCTGGCTCCTAGTCTGTCTACTGTCATGGATAACTGGTCTTCCTCTGCAGGAAGGAGAGAGAATTCCTCCATGGAATAGTGAATTCCAAATCAGCCTGTTTCCGTAGCATGCTTCAGAAAGCCCAGATTTCACCTCTTCTCTTTGGCAGGACCTGATCCTTGCCACTCTTTCTAAAATCAGATCCAGCCCAGTCACTAGGATCTGGCAGTTGGCCAGGACCTTCTGTTGAGGGGGGGCCCGGTTGGGTCCCCACCTATGATGAATGAGGTAGCTCAGCTGGAACAGCTGAGGGCAGTACTTGGAGGGGAGGCTTAGGTGGGGTTCAGGCAGTCAAGAGAAGTAGCCAGCATGAGCCTCTAAATGTGACAAAATTACTCTGGGATCCTGAAAGAAGTTGATAGAAAAATCACAATACTATTACAAATTGGATTATTCAAAGACTCAGGCAAGCCACAATTGTTTACTCATGTATTACCACTAGAGACCTATAGGTACAAGGATGTAAAGCAAAATTCTGCTGTTCCTAGAAGTGTCACCCTGTCATTAAGTCTCAAATTCATCTTTGTATTTAAATTAGCTTTCACCTGTCTTTCTAAATCTCTTGAGCTTGTCTCCCTGTGCTGCACATATGCCTCTGCCTTCAGGGGAAATATGATAGCTCACCATATTTTATGGCTTTTGACCATAGTTGCTATGCTGGACTTGCAACTCTTTGTAGAATTGGGAAGCTAATGAACATGTCTCAGGAGATACAGTTTTTTTTTTTTCCTGGTATTTGTTGGTTTCTTGTTGTCACTTTTTAGTCTCTTTGGCTTTAGACTGCACACATGCCACACGCATACACACACATACACACATGTGCACAGATACACAACTGTATATATACATACATGCATGTATGTATACAAAAACTTGAATGTGCACTCCCACTCTGATTTTAATTGGCATTTCTCACATTTTAAAACTGTCTTGTAGGATACTAGAAGAGAAAGATATTTAGGGGCATTAAACCTATGTGTCAAATGTAAATGTGAAAAACTAGAATAAGTTGAAATTAACTATATGAGTTTACTAGTAGACACTCCTAATTAAAGAATGAAGCTTAAAAAATGAGGGGATGGACATATACTTACATGCAATTTTAAATGAAAGGAAACAGAGTTGATATCAGAAGTAAAATTATATGAAAAAATTAAATGTGCAAAAGGGAACAGTCTAAATT
This sequence comes from Mesoplodon densirostris, assembly GCF_025265405.1. NCBI lineage: Eukaryota > Metazoa > Chordata > Mammalia > Artiodactyla > Ziphiidae > Mesoplodon > Mesoplodon densirostris. Next base: position 58,986,856 of record NC_082670.1, read on the forward strand.
GCTAATGATATAAATCCAAATGAAAATAATAATCCCAAACTTTAGGTAATGAATCACACATAGTTGAACAAAATAAAAAAGGGAGAAAATTGAAAACTCAAGGAAATACTAGGAGGCAATTTTTAAAATACTAAGTAGGTAACAGAATAAAGAGAAATCAATAATGGGATTGACAGGCTTTTTTTAATGGTTGTATTTTTTTAACATCTTTATTGGAGTATAATTGCTTTACAATGGTGTGTTAGTTTATGCTTTATAACAAAGTGAATCAGCTATACATATACATATATCCCCTTATCTCCTCCCTCTTACGTCTCCCTCCCACCCTCCCTATCCCACCCCTCTAGGTGGTCACAAAGCACCCGAGCTGATCTCCCTGTGCTATGCGGCTGCTTCCCACTAGCTATCTATTTTACATTTGGTAGTGTATATATGTCCATGCCACTCTCTCACTTCGTCCCAGCTTAACCTCCCCCCTCCCCATGTCCTCAAGTCCAGAACCATTTTTTTTTAGCTTCCATATATATGTGTTAGCATACGGTATCTATTTTTCTTTCTGACTTACTTCACTCTGTATGGTAGACTCTAGGTCCATCCACCTCGCTATAAATAACTCAATTTCAGTTCTTTTTATGGCTAATATTCCATTGTATATATGTGCCACATCTTCTTTATCCATTCATCTGTTGATGGACACTTAGGTTGCTTCCATGTCCTGGCTATTGTAAATAGTGCTGCAGTGAACATTGTGGTACATGACTTTTTGAATTACAGTTTTCTCAGGGTATATGCCCAGTAGTGGGATTGCTGGGTCATATGGTAGTTCTATTTTTAGTTTTTTAAGGAACCTCCATACTGTTTTCCACAGTGACTGTATCAATTTACATTCCCACCAACAGTGCAAGAGGGTTCCCTTTTCTCCACACCTCTCCAGCATTTATTATTTGTAGATATTTTGATGATGGCCATTCTGACCGGTGTGAGGTGATACCTCATTGTAGTTTTTATTTGCTTTTCTCTAATGATTAGTGATGTTGAGCATTCTTTCATGTGTTTGTTGGCAATCTGTATATCTTCTTTGGAGGAATATCTATTTAGGTCTTCTGCCCATTTTTAGATTGGGTTGTTTGTTTTTTTGACATTGAGCTGCATGAGCTGCTTGTATATTTTGGAGATGAATCCTTTGTCAGTTGCTTCATTTGCAAATATTTTCTCCCATTCTGAAGGTTGTCTTTTCGTCTTGTTTCGGGTTTCCTTTGCTGTGCAAAAGCTTTTAAGTTCCATTAGGTCCCATTTGTTTATTTTTGTTTTTATTTCCATTTCTGTAGGAAGTGGGTCAAAAAGGATCTTGCTGTGATTTATGACATAGAGTGTTCTGCCTGTGTTTTTCTCTAAGAGTTTGATAGTTTCTGGCCTTACATTTAGGTCTTTAATCCATTTTGAGTTTATTTTTGTGTATGGTGTTAGGAGGAGTTCTAGTTTCATTCTTTTACATGTAGCTGTCCAGTTTTCCCACCACCACTTATTGAAGAGGCTGTCTTTTCTCCATTGAATATTCTTGCCTCCTTTGTCAAAGATAAGGTGACCATATGTGTGTGGGTTGATCTCTGGGCTTTCTATCCTGTTCCATTGATCTATAGTTCTGTTTTTGTGTCAGTACCATACAGTCTTGATTACTGTAGCTTTGTAGTATAGTCAGAAGTCAGGGAGCCTGATTCCTCCAGCTCCATTTTTCTTTCTCAAGATTGCTTTGGCTATTCGGGGTCTTTTGTGTTTCAGTACAAATTGTGCAATGTTTTGTTCTAGTTCTGTGAAAAATGCCATTTGTAGTTTGATAGGTATTACATTTTTATCTATTTTAAGATGGCATGGGTTGGTGGAGTGAGCGAGAGATAGAGAATTATGTATATATATATATATACATATATATATATATATATATATATATATATATATATATAAAACATCCATAATAAAATTAATAAAACTTGGCTTAAAAGTGACATAATGCAGTGAAGGAAGTTTGTTGGCCAGTCATCCAGGTAATTGATGCTACTCTTACACTAGGTAGACCCTGAAACCTTGGTGGATTAGCAAGGTTAAAGTCTATTTTTCACTCATGTCACAGCTAGGTGTAGCCACGCCATCTGGAACATATGGCGGCCTCCAAGGTTGCCATGGCAAAGGAAGAAAGCAAGTTGGAGGGTTTGGACTTAACGTCGTTTTTTCCCCCACATTCCATCAGATAGAACTTAGTCATATGGCCCTGGCTTACCTGCAAAGGAGACCAGGAAATGTAGAGAAGTCCATGAAGATCAGATAAGCATTATTGGTCTCTGCCTTTGATAGAGTATAATTATGTCCAACCTCTCCAGGATGACACAGTTGCACTGTGAAATTTCTAGAACCATCTTCAGAGTTTGTTCCATTGTAATAATCACTTTGCAATAACACCATCATCTGGGAGTTTGTTGGAGAGCACTGATCTTGCTCCTCCATTTTCATAAAAGATAGTCAGTCAGTAAAAATAATAACAACAACAACAGTAATAATAGCAGATCTGCATTCAGATTAGAGAATTATTTTTAAATGTCTGCTTTCCAATTCTTACTTAAAGGTTAGTTGAAATAAGGAATATTTGGAAGTGAGTGTGTGGGAGTTCTCCTTAAAAATATTGTAATTCTTGGATCAAGCAGAACAAATCTGCATGCCCTGTAGACCCTCTGTGTTATTCCCTCCCTTTCCCCTTCATTGCCTCTCTCTCCCTACCCCTCCAGACTGCTTTCAGAGGATTGCACTTTGCTTCATGCCTGAAGATCCTAATGAAATCCATCAGCGCGTTTGCAGTTTGGTTTCTATGCACAGTATCTCTCAGTGGTCCATATGTGAACCTCCAAGTGAGAAATTTCTTTCAATACTGAGTTTTAAGAAAAGTTTGGCTTATTTTGAAGGATACTGTATTTTCTTCATTTTTCTTAATGCTTTCTCTTTTGCTTTGGCTACGAGGAAGCTCTGTCAAATTGTTGGATCAACTAACACAACTAGGACATGAAGGGCCACGAATATGTATTGTACCATCCTCTCTCCCATGTTGATCTTTCATTTAGATTTATATTTTTGATATTTATATTTTTGTGTCTATTTCAGTATTGTAATATATGTTTTAAAGTCACCTTAAATTCCATGTCCTAGATTTGCCCTGGGGAAATCAGTCAGCTCCGAAGCTTCCAGAGGTGATTATTGGAAGGACTCTTGATATAGAAAGTTGGGACACTTTTGGTTATGAGGCCAAACTTTACAGAAAAATATCAATTTCTTAGGTGTTCTTGTGTGCATATTTTATTAAAGAGCAAGGCTTGGAAGAGAGGATGTTTATGGGAAGTGAAGAGATATGTGACAGCCAATTTAATAAAGAACAGAAATAAATTATAGAGAGTCCTTTTAGGACTCACAAAGGGTTTCTGCATTCTTCTGTGTTAGAGGGAATATTTTCTATCTATTTATGAATTGCTTCACTAATGGGTGGGGAAATGAAGTACCTTGACTAGACTGTTGATATCTCTATAAAGATCATATTCATGAGTGAAAAATATAGGATTTGCCCATTTCTCAGAATATAGAGTGTTATAAATAGAGCAGTATTAGATTATAGATGATGACCTAGTTTCCATGGCAACAACATTCATTATCTTATCTCATTCTCTCCTAACTTACCCAGTTTAACTGCCCTATCCCTTTCATCACACCTCCCCCTCATTAAACACTTACCAGATCCTTTTCTGTTGCTATGTAGGCAGTATAATAGCTTTCACAGCTGCTTGCTGAATGAATTGGGAAACACACACACACACTTTGAGAGTGTAAGGAGAAGAATTTCAGCAGTATTTCAGGATCAAGGGATGCAAGTGGCAGGTACGTGTTCTATATATATACACATACAGTGCATCCCCCTGGCACATTTTGCACAGAAATGTGCCCTGGTTTTGGTGCACTGAGCTGCCATGTGTGTCGATTTGATGGAGTCTGGGTTCTCCTGACAGTGTGACAGGGTATTAATCACATGTGACCAAAATAGCACACAAAGGAGGGCACTCCTGTTTGTTTTTATTTTTTTCCTTCCCTGGGTGGGAATGGGTGATTTGCTGAAATTCCTTGTCTTTGCATCCTTTCTGGTTTCCTTTTTTAGTCTCTGTCTTTGTGTCATCCTTCATCCTTACTAGAGGACTTCTCATTTAGAACTACAAGGTAGGTGTGTTGTCTTGGGCACGTGAGGTCATGGGGACCAAGTCAGTGGAGTAAGGATAACATAAAAAAATAGATGCTTGTTTCACATTGACTTGTTTCCTCCTAAGACCCATTGTGAGAATCATATAGCTTCATAATTATTATTTTAATGGCTTTGTCTTACTTAGGGGGATAAAGTAGGTAATAGTTAAGATTCAAAACATTTTTAATGGCCAAGTCATTCTGATAGTTAATACTTATCTTTGTATGATTTACAAATATAGAATACTGGAGTATTTATTATGTTTTTACATGTGCTATTTCAAAGTGAAGTAATCACATGCTATTCTATTGGAAATTTCTAATATGGGATAGTGAAACCTTAGGGTCAGAGTCTGTTGTCAAATGCCTTGCCTTGGTCAGGAATGGCTTGGGTACTTGATATGTCCTGTCCTCTGCCCGTGATAGGAGATGGCCAATAGAGGGTGGACTTGACTTTGTGGTCCCAAGGACATAAGATTATGTTGGCTTCATCAGTCACTGTGCCTGAGGTTGGAGTACAGATATCTGGAAATGGGTCTGTGGTCAGGAGGTTATGGGGGGAGGGGGGGCAAGAGCAAAGCCAGGGGAGCAGAGTTCAACCAAATTCTTAAGCAGTGGTCAGCAAATATTTTCTGTAAAGGGCCAGATAGCCTTTGCAGGTCCTATGGTTTCTGTTGCAACTCTTCAACTCCACTGTTGTGGCATGAAAGAGGTCATAGATAATATATAAATGAATGGACATGGCTGTGTTCCAATAAAACTTTATTTATAAAAATAGGCAGTTGGCTCTATTTGACCCACAGGCCATAGTTTGCTGACCCTTGTTTTTAAAATGGTACCAAGTAGATAGTAGTTACTGGGATGTGGGGTCAAATAAGAAGGATGGGTTGATCAACAAATGTAGCAAGAAGAAAAATGAGAAGTAATGGTAAAAATTGACAATTAAGTGGTATTTACTGTATGCTAGTCACTCTTCTTGGTGTTTTACACTCATTAACTCACTGCATCTTTATAACAACAACACCATGGTATAAGTACTGTCTTATTGGCTGGGAAACATGCAGGTTACATAATGTTCCCAAGATCACATGGATAGTGAGTGGCAGGGCTGGGATTCAATCCCAGGTCTGAAATTCAGATCAGGTTTCAAAATTCAAATCAAGCTCCAAAAATCCAAGCTGTAAGCCACTGTGGTTTGTTACCTTGTATAGTGGAGCTGACAAGCGAGAGGTGGTCAGGAGGAATTCTGGAGATGAGTTCATATGCGTGCAGTAAACTTTATATTGTCTCAGAATGTGCATAATGCTGCATTTGAAAGGCCAGAATGGGATAGACAGGCTGTACAGTGACTACCCCTGATGGGACTTGCAGAAAAGGCAGAGACTGACGGAAAGTTTCCACCCTGACATTAAGTTTCTTGGTGTGTAAAATATATCATACACATAAAAGAGTGTATATAACGTATACTATGAATGTAAGGAATAATAATAATAAAACACCCCTGAACCCACTATTTCACTAGAAACAGGTCATTATCAGGACCAAAGAAACCTCCCTGGTCCCATTCCATTCTTGTCTCCTTCCAAAATACCCCATTATTCTCCATTTAAATGAATATTTGCCTTGCTTTTCTTTATAATTTATGACATATGTATGTAATCTAAACAGTATGCTATTTAGTTTTGTCTTTCATATGAATGGAATAATACTGCTTTGGTGACTTGATTTTTTCTTTCTGCATCAAATCTTTGAAGTTCATACACCTTGCTAAATCTAATGGTAATTCATTTCCGTTGCTGTATAATATTCCATTTGTCTGAATATAATCCAGTTTATTTATTCATCCTGTTAATGGGCATTAGGTTTGCTTTAGGTTTTAGTCTGCTGAGGGCAATGCTACTATGAACATTTCTATATGTGTTTCGTATTATGGAGCACCCATGCAAGAATTTCTTTAGGAAATATTTTTATGAGTGGAATCCTTGCCCATAGATTGTGAACACACTGAACCTTAAGAGGTAATGCCAAAGTACATTTCAAAGTGGCTGTACCAATTTACTTATTCACCAGCAGTGTCTGAGGGTTGGTAAGGCTCTATATCCTTGCTAACCCTTGATGTTGCTGGGTGAGTGGATTTGATAGGCTATCTCTTTGTGGTTTTAATTTACATTCTCCTAATAACACTTGAAAATTTTTTCAGGTTTTAATATTATTGCCTCAGACTCTTCCTAGTTACTATGGGTGAATGTCAAATAGACTCTTGCAAGGGAAAACCTCACTGTACGTGCCTTATTTATCTCCATGATACTGGTAGGGTTGGTGAATGAGCAACCCAAACACAGAAATGTCCTCCTGGGATCCAGGTGGACACATTTATGTCTCCACATCAATCAAAATTCCATTCATTCTTCTGGATTTTGGAGGCAGAGGGACTCAGGCTTATTCATACCTCATTCCCGCCACAAACCAGCAGAGGGAACTTAGGCAAAGTTATTCCACTACTTGAAACTCAGTTGCCTAAATAATAAGATGAGCACAATAGCATCTCTCTGTGCTGGATGTTGTCTGTTGATTCTAAGTTCTTCCTTGTTTTGTGGGGGCTGGAAGGCTGAAAACTACATTTTCCAGGCTCCTTTGGTCAGTAGGGTTCTGGTTTGGATCCTGCCAATGCAGGACATCCATGCAGACTTGGAAGGCAGAGCAGAGGAGAGGCATTCATTGCCCTCTGCTTGTTCAGGGTGGCCACATAGACGTACAGTGAACATGATGTTTGCGGTGACTTGAAGGTGAGCTTCTGGAAACCCCCACTTCATGTGGCACTCAGGTGAGATCATTGGCAGGGGCTTCCTGTGATTCAAGTATTTTCTGATTTCAAAGTCAGCAGTGGTTCTCACTGACCATCAGTCCCCTGCCATGTATTTAAGCATCTCTGTAATTAATACAAACTCCCTTTCTGCTAGAATACCTAGAGTGGATCTATTAATCTGACTGAACTCTGACTGATACACACTCCCTTATACTACCTAACTACTTCAGGCTGTTGTGAAGATGAAATGGAATAATTCATTGTAGAGCACCTATTAAGAGCCTGGCATGTAGTGGGTGCTCTAGAAGCATCCATCTTTTTTCAGAAAGAGGATCATCTCCCACTTTGATATACAAAAACGGAAATGAACAGAGAATGGTGAAGGATCTTGCTTCAGACAGTAGATAGGAGACCTTGGGTAAACCTTCATTTAAAACTTTGTTTCCATGACACCCAGGCCAAGGCTCTAATACAGCTGCTTTAGCACTGCCAAATCTGTGGTGAGACTCCCAAATGTCTGGAAGCCAGCGTTGCATGCCGCTGGCCAGGTTCGGTCTCCACCAGGTGTGTTGGAACGCTAGCATCCTTCCCTAGCTGTGATGGTGCCTTTCTTTATGATGTTCACTCTGAATCTCATTAAAACATCTCTACCCAGAGTTATCCCTGCATCAAAACCCTGCTAATAACTGCCAGGAAATTTTCTGAACAATTTTCTAAGTTGAGTCAATGAATAGAAACCACCTCCCTCCATGCTGTTGAAGCATCACCTGGAAGCAGTTGGTGCAGCTCTGGCTTCTGTTCATTTCTCCACTGGCCTCACGCAGGTTTGAAATAGAACACACTGTGACTGGTTAACAATCAGAAATGCCAACAGGTCTGAACTCACTTCCACAGGCTCCTTTGCTACCGTGTTTTGGCATTTTTAGAGTCCTTCAAGAACAACCACAGAAAAGCTGGGCTGCAAATCAAATTCTATCTGACTTCAGAGATCTTACTTTTTTACTGTTGGAAGAAAATGCTCCACTGAGAGAAGATGTCACCCTCTCCCTTTCTCAGCACTAGCCAACTGGATTCTAATCCCCAACCTCTCCAGGCAAAGCCTGCCTTTGTTGTCCGCAAGTGCCTCCTTTCTGAGTCCCTTCTTCTCTGTTAGGAGCCCCCCACACTTCAGAGGTTCAAGGTTCTCGAGTGAACTTATATCACTGTGCCCCCCCCCAAGGGACACCTGCATTTTAAGGCCTGTGCCCCCTGCTGTGGAAGCTCTGCTTACACATTCAACAGCTATATAAGTGCCTCGTGTGTAATGGGCACTGGGATCGGCAGCAGGGACAGGACTGAGCAAGCCTTCCTGTTCTCCAGGAGGTTAATAGGAAAGACACTGCTGGGCAGTGCCAGCCTGACTGTGAGAGCTCAGGCTTAGGGGGTCATGGCTATCAGGGAACACATGGGCTTGAAGGGAGATTTGGGCAAAGCAGGGAGGCAGTCCACACCGAAGGTGAGGATTTTGCCACACCTTGGCTGCTGAAACACCTCATGAGATAGTCATGTGACCTTTCCAGGTCGGGACACATGGGCAGCAAATGTGGGGTGGCTTTGTCTGACAGTCCAGCTGCAAGACAGCCTCATGCTGAGGGAAGCTGAAGGGTGTGCTCTTTACATGCAGGGAGGGGCACCACGGGGAGAGGGACTCACACAGGGAGGCTATGGGAGGGGGAGCTGGGAAGAGATGGGTGGGGAGTGAAATGTGGCCAATCTCTGTTTCCGAACAAGAGAGGCTGCTCATGTCAACAGAGGGCATCAGTGGCCAGGAGGCTGTCTGTCGGTTTGTCCATCTGTGTGTCTGCAGTTATAGGAAACCCTATTCCAGAAATGGAATCCAATCCCGTGCCCAGTTTATATCAGCTTAATACAAGTCAAAACCAGCGATGTCTGCTATATCTTCTGTGTTTTATCACTGAAGTTTGGTATTTATTGCTTAGTGTTTTGAGAATACCTACTTTATGGGGAATTTGCGGGGGAAACTAGTTAGACAATTTTTGATTATAGAGTCATCTCATTTCCTGGCAAAATACTCCATCTTTTCCTACTATCTTTTTTTTTTTAACATCTTTATTGGAGTATAATTGCTTTACAATGGTGTGTTAGTTTATGCTTTATAACAAAGTGAATCAGCTATACATATACATATATCCCCATATCTCTTCCCTCTTGCGTCTCCCTCCCACCCTCCCTACCCCACCCCTCTAGGTGGTCACAAAGCACCAAGCTGATCTCCCTGTGCTATAAGGCTGCTTCCCACTAGCTAGCTATTTTACATTTGGTAGTGAATATATGTCCATGGCAGTCTCTCACTTCGTCCCAGCTTACACTTACCCCTCCCCATGTCCTCAAGTACATTCTTTATGTCTGTGACTTCATTCCTTTCCTGCCCCTACGTTCTTCAAAGACATTTTTTTCTTTTTTTAGATTCCATATATATGTGCTAGCATATGGTATTTGATTTTCTCTTTCTGACTTACTTCACTCTGTATGACAGACTCTAGGTCCACCCACCTCACTACAAATAACTCAATTTCGTTTCTTTTTATGGCTAATATTCCATTGTATATATGTGCCACATCTTCTTTATCCATTCACCTGTCGATGAACACTTAGGTTGCTTCCATGTCATGGCTATTGTAAACACTGCTGCAATGAACATTGTGGTACATGACTCTTTTTGAATTATGGTTTTCTCAGGGGATATGCCCAGTAGTGGGATTGCTGGGTCGTATGGTAGTTCTATTTTTAGTTTTTTGAGGAACCTCCATACTGTTCTCCATAGTAGCTGTATCAATTTACATTCCCACCAGCAGTGCAAGTGTTCCCTTTCCTCCACACCCCCTCCAGCATTTATTGTTTGTAGATTTTTTGATGATGGCCATTCTGGCAGGTGTGAGATGCTATCTCATTGTAGTTTTGATTTGTATTTCTCTCATGATTAGTGATGTTGAGTCTCCTTTCATGTGTTTGTTGGCAATCTGTATATCTTCTATGGAGAAATGTCTGTTTAGGTCTTCTGCCCATTTTTGGATTGGGTTGTTTGTTGTTTTGACATTGAGCTGCATGAGCTGCTTATAAATTTTGGAGATTAATCCTTTGTCAGTTGCTTCATTTGCAAATATCTTCTCCCATTCTGAGGGTTGTCTTTTTGTCTTGTTTGTAGTTTCTGTTGTTTTACAAAATCTTTTTTTTTTTTTTTTCCATACGCGGGCCTCTCACTGTTGTGGCCTCTCCCGTTGCGGAGCACAGGCTCCAGACGCACAGGCTCGGCAGCCATGGCTCACGGGCCCAGCCGCTCCGCGGCATGTGGGATCTTCCCGGACCGGGGCATGACTCCGTGTCCCCTTCATCGGCAGGTGGACTCTCAACCACTATGCCACCAGAGAAGCCCTGCAAAATCTTTTAAGTTTCATTAGGTTCCATTTGTTTATTTTTGTATTTATTTCCATTTCTGTAGGAGGTGGGTCAAAAACTATCTTCCTGTGATTTATGACATAGAGTGTTCTCCCTATGTTTTCATCTAAGAGTTTTATAGTGTCTGGCCTTACATTTAAGTCTTTAATCCATTTTGAGTTTCTTTTTGTGTATGGTGTTAAGGAGTGTTCTAATTTCATTCTTTTACAGGTAGCTGTCCAGTTTTCCCAGTACCACTTATGGAAGAGGCTGTCTTTTCTCCATTGTATATTCTTGCCTCGTTTATCAAAAATAAGGTGATCATATGTGCATGGGTTTATCTCTGGGCTTTGTATCCTGTTCCATTGATCTATATTTCTGTTTTTGTGTCAGTACCATACAGTCTTGATTACTGTAGCTTTGTAGTATAGCCTGAAGTCAGGGAGCCTGATTCCTCCAGCTCCGTTTTTCTTTCTCAAGAGATTGCTTTGGCTATTCGGGGTCTTTTGTGTTTCCATACAAATTGTGAATTTTTTTGTTCTAGTTCTGTGAAAAATGCCAGTGGTAGTTTGAAAGGCATTGCATTGAATCTGTAGATTGCTTTGGGTAGTTTAATCATTTTCACAGTGTTGATTCTTCCAATCCAACAACATGGCATATCTCTCCATCTGTTTGTATCATCTTTAATTTCTTTCATCAGTGTCTTATACTTTTCAGCATACAGGTCTTTTGTCTCCTTAGGTAGGTTTATTCCTAGGTATTTTATTCTTTTTGTTAAAGTGATGAATGGGAGTGTTTCCTTAATTTCTCTTTCAGATTTTTCATCATTAATGTATAGGAATGCAAGAGATTTCTGTGCATTAATTTTGTATCCTGCTTCTTTACCAAATTCACTGCTTAGCTCTAATAGTTTTCTGGTAGCATTTTAGGATTCTCTCTATATAATATCATGTCATCTGCAAAGACTGACAGGTTTACTTCTTTTCTGATTTGGATTCCTTTAATTTGTTTCCTTCTCTGATTGCTGTGGCTAAAGCTTCCAAAACTATGTTGAATAGTAGTGGTGAGAGTGGACAACCTTGTCTTTTTCCTGATCTTAGAGGAAATGGTTTCAGTTTTTCATCACTGAGAACGATGTTCGCCGTGGGTTTGTCATATATGGCCTGTATTATGTTGAGGTAAGTTTCCTCTATGCCTACTTTCTGGAGGGTTTTTATCATAAGTGGGTGTTAAATGTTGTTGAAAGCTTCTTCTGCATCTATTTAGATGATCATTTTTTTTCCCTCAGTTTGTTAATATGGTTTATCACATTGATTGATTTGCGTATACTGAAGAATCCTTGCATTCCTGGGATAAACCCCACTTGATCATGATGTATGATCCTTTTAATGTGCTGTTGGATTCTGTTTGCTAGTATTTTCTCGAGGATTTTTGCGTCTATGTTCATCAGTGATATTGGTCTGTAGTTTTCTTTCTTGTTACTTCTTTGTCTGGTTTTGGTATCACGGTGATGGTGGCCTCATAGAATGAGTTTGTGAGTGTTCCTTCCCCTGGTATATTTTGGAAGAGTTTGAGAAGGATAGGTGTTAGCTCTTCTCTAAATGTTTGATAGAATTCGCCCGTGAAGCCATCTGGTCCTGGGCTTTTGTTTGTTGGAAGATTTTTAGTCATAGTTTCAATTTCCGTTCTTAAGATTGGTCTGTTTATATTTTCTGTTTCTTCCTGGTTCAGTCTCGGAAGGTTGTGCTTTTCTAGGAATTTGTCCATTTTTTCCAGTTTGTCCATTTTATTGGCATATAGTTGCTTGTAGTAATTTCTCATAATCCGTTGTATATCTGCAGTGTCACTTGTTTCTTCTCCTTTTTCGTTTCTAATTCTATTGATTTGAGTCTTCTCCCTTTTTTCTTGATGAGTCTGTCTAATGGTTTATCAATTTTGTTTATCTTCTCAAAGAACCAGCCTTTAGTTTTATTGATCTTTGCTGTTGTTTCCTTCATTTCTGTTTCATTTATTTCTGATCTGCTGGTCTTTGTGATTTCTTTCCTTCTGCTAACTTTGGGTTTTTTTGTTGTTGTTCTTCTTCTTTCTCTAATTGCTTTAGGTATAAGATTATGCTGTTTATTTGAGATGTTTCTTGTTTTTTGAGGTAGGATTTTATTGCTATAAACTTCCGTGTTAGAACTGCTTTTGCTACATCCCATAGGTTTTGTGTCATTGTGATTTCATTGTCATTTGTTTCTACATATTTTTGATTTCCTCTTTGATTTCTTCAGTGATCTCTTGGTTATTTAGTAGTGTATTGTTGAGCCTCCATGTGTGTGTAATTTTTACAGATTGTTTCCTTTATCTGATATCTCGTCTCATAGTGTGGTGGTTGGAAAACATACTTGATATGATTTCGATTTTCTTATATTTACGAAGGCTTGATTTGTGACCCAAGATATAATCTATCCTGGAGAATGTTCCATGAGAACCTGAGAAGAAAATGTATTGTGTTGTTTTTGAATGAATGTCCTATAAATATCATAAGTCCATTTTGTTTAATGTGTCATTTAAAGCTTGTGTGTCCATATTTATTATCAATTTGGATCATCTGTCCATTGGTGAATGTGGGGTTTTAAAGTCTGCTACTATGATTGTGTTACTGTCGATTTCCCTTTTATGGCTGTTAGCAGTTGCCTTATATATTGAGGTGCTCCTATGTTGGGTGCATAAATATGTACAATTGTTATATCTTCTTCTTGGATTGATCCCTTGATCATTATGTAGTATCCTTCCTTGGCTCTCGAAATAGTCTTTATTTTAAAGTCTATTTTGTCTGATATGAGAAATGCTACTCCAGCTGTCTTTTGATTTCCATTTGCATGCAATATCCTTTTCTGTTCCTTCACTTTCATTCTGTATGTGGCCCTAGGTTTGAAGTGCATCTCTTGCAGACAGCATTTATACGGGTCTTGTTTTTGTATCCATTCAGCCAGTCTGTGCCTTTTGGTTGGAGCATTTAGTCCACTTACATTTAAGGCAGTTATCGATATGTATGCTCCTATTACCATTTTTTAAATTGTTTTGCGTTTGTTATTGTAGGTCCTTCTCTTGTGTTTCCTGTGTAGAGAAGTTCCGTTAGCATTTGCTGTAAAGAGGTTTGGTGGTGCTGACTTGTCTTAGCTTTTGCCTGTCTGTAAAGATTTTAATTTCTGTGTCGAATCTGAATGGGATCCTTGCTGGGTATAGTAATCTTAGTTGTAGGTTTTTCCCTTTCATCACTTTAAATATGTCCTGTCACTCCCTTCTGGCTTGTAGAGTTCCTGCTGAAAGATGAGCTGTTAACCCTATGGGGATTCCCTTGTATGTTATTTGTTGTTTTTCCCTTGCTGCTTTTAATATTTTTCTTGTATTTAATTTTTGATAGTTTGATTAATATGTCTTGGCATGTTTCTCCTTGGATTTGTCCTATATGGGACTCTCTGCACTTCCTGGACTTCTTTTCCTTTCCCATATTAGGGAAGTTTTCAACTATAATCTCTTCAAATATTTTTCAGTCCCTTTCTTTTTTTCTTCTTCTTCTGGGACCCCTATAATTTGAATGTTGGTGCATTTAATGTTGTCCCAGAGTTCTCTGAGACTGTCCTCAATTCTTTTCATTCTTTTTTCTTTATTCTTCTCTGCAGAATAGTAGTTATTTCCACTCTTTTATCTTCCAGGTCACTTATCCATTCTTCTGCATCAGTTATTCTGCTATTGATTCCTTCTAGAGAATTTTTAATTTCATTTATTGTGTTGTCCATCACTGTTCATTTGCTCTTTAGTTCTTCTAGATCCTTGTTAAATGTTTCTTTTATTTTCTCCATTCTATTTCCAAAATTTTGGATCATCTTTGCTATCATTACTCTGAATTCTTTTTCAGGTAGACTGCCTATTTCCTGTTCATTTGTTAGGTCTGGTGGGTTTTTACCTTGTTCCTTCATCTGCTGTGTGTTTCTCTGTCTTCTCATTTTGCTTAGCTTACTGTGTTTGGCGTCTCCTTTTCACAGGCTGCAGGTTTATAGTTCCCGTTGTGTTTGGTGTCTGCCCCCAGTGGCTAAGTTTGTTTCAGTGGGTTGTGTAGGCTTCCTGGTGGAGGGGACTGGTGCCTGTGTTGTGGTGGATGAGGCTGGATCTTGTCTTTCTGGTGGGCAGGACTGCATCTGGTGGTGTGTTTAGGCATGTCTGTGACCTTATTATGCTTTTAGGCAGCCTCTTTGCTAATGGGTGGGGTTGTGTTCCTGTCTTGCTAGTTGTTTGGCATAGGGTGTCCAGCACTGGAGCTTGCTGGTTGTTGAGTGGAGCTGGATCTTAGCCTTGAGATGGAGATCTCTGGGAGAGGTTTCGCCATTTGATATTACATGGAGCTGTGAGGTCTCTGGTGTACCATTGTCCTGAACTTGGCTCTCCCACCTCAGAGGCACAGGCCTGACACCCATCCGGGGCACCAAGACCTTGTCTGCCCCATGGCTTAGAAGAAAAGGGAGAAAATAAGAAAGAAAAAATAAAATAAAGTTATTAAAATAAAAAATAGTTAGTAAAAATTTAAAAGTAATAAAAAATAGAAAAAAAAGAAAGAAAGAAGAGAGCAACAGAAGTAAAAATCAAATCCACCAATGATACTACGTGCTATAAACTATACCTAGGAAAAAAAAAAAAAGACAGAGAGAACCGTAGGACAAATGATAAAAGTAAAGCTATACAGAGAAAATCAGACAAAGAAGTATACACATACACACTCACAAAAAGCAAAAATGGAAATATGTATCATTGCTCCCAAAGTCCACTGCCTCAATTTTGGGATGATTCGTTGTTTATTCAGGTATTCCACAGATGCAAGGTACATCAAGGTACATCAACTTGATTGTGGAGATTTAATCTGCTGCTCCTGAGGCTGCTGGGAGAGATTTCCCTTTCTCTTCTTTGTTCACACAGCTCCTGGGGTTCAGCTTTGGATTTGGCCCCGCCTCTGTGTGTAGGTCACCTGAGGGCAGCTGTTCTTCACTCAGACAGGATGGGGTTAAAGTAGCAGCTGATTAGTGGGCTCTGGCTCACTCAGGCTGGGGGGAGGACAGAGTACGGAACACGGGGCGAGCCTGCGAAAGCAGTGGCCAGAATGATGTTGCAACAGCCTGAGGCGCGCCCTGTGTTCTCCCTGGGAATTTGTCCCTGGATCATGGGACCTTGGCAGTGGCAGGCTGCACAGGCTCCCAGGCTCCCAGGAGGGGTGGTGTGGATAGTGACCTGTGCTTGCACACAGGCTTCTTGGTGCCTGCAGCAGTAGCCTTAGCGTTTCATGCCTGTCTCTGGTGTCCACACTGATAGCTGAAGCTCGCGCCCATCTCTGGAGCTCGTTTAGGTGGTGCTTTTAATCCCCTCTCCTTGTGCACCCCGAAACAGTGGTTTCTTACCTCTTAGGCAGGTCCAGACATTTTCCTTCACTTGCCCCCTTCAGGCTATGTTCACACAGCCAACCCCAGTCCTCTCCCTGGGATCTGACCTCTGAAGCCCAAGCCTCAGCCCCCACCCACCCCAGTGGGTGAGCAGACAAGCCTCTCAGGCTGGTGAGTGCTGGTCGGCACCAATCCTCTGTGCAGGAATCTCTCCACTTTGCCCTATGCACCCCTGTTGCTGCACTCTCCTCTGTGGCTCTGGAGCTTCCCCACCACCACCCCCCATCTCCGCAAGTGAAGGTGCTTCCTAGTGTGTGGAAACTTTCCCACCTTCACAGCTCCCTCCCAGAGGTGCAGGTCTCGTCCCTATTCTTTTGTGTCTGTTTTTTCTTTTTTCTTTTGCCCTACCCAGGTCCGTGGGGGTGTTTCTTGCCTTCTTGGAAGTCTGAAGTCTTCTGCCAGCATTCAGTAGGTGTTCTGTAGGAGTTGTTTTACATGTAGATGTATTTCTGATGTATTTGTGGCGAGGAAGTTGATCTCCACGACTTACTCTTCCGCCATCTTGAAGGTCTTCCTACTATCTTTTAAGGCAAGAATGAAGGGTGGTCATGTTTTTTTTTTTTTTTATACCAGGGAGAATATTAGAATTGTGTTAAGGGAAATGGAATACATTTGGCCTCGCCTTTCAAGTCCCTGTGTGGTTTTCCTCATTTGTAAAATGGGAATGGTGCCATCCATGTCAGAGGGCGATTGTCCATACATAATGAGATAACGAATCTGAGAAGACCTCTATACTTCAGTGTCAGGCTGGCTCCAAGGACAGGAGGTCCCTTGATTCTAGGAACATGCAAGAGCTTTGTCCAGTGGGTGTGTCAGAGCAGGAGTTAAGGCAATAAACAGCTTTACTCTAACCCACATAGAGCCCAAGGATACTCCTGTGCAAAGAAAGAGCCCTGTGAGCAATCTAAATCCATCCATCATGTGACCAAAAACTTTGTACTAGAAAGAGGGAGAAAGAAGTGGGCCTGGCTGAAGGTGGGAAGTGCTAACAATATGTTTGCTTGGAAGGCCTGCTCTGCCAGATGCCATTCTTGTTAGCTCTGCAAGCTGCACCTCACTTTGTCTGCTATATTTCTGTGGTGGGCATTACTATTCTTATTCTAGAAAAACTGTGGCTTAGAGAGTAACTTGCCCAATGGTGGAATATGCATTTGAGACCAGATAGGTCGGACACTCAAGCCCACCCTCTTTCTTCTGCGTAGTACTGCATCTGCTGCTGCCCCAGGAGAAAGAAGACTGTATAGCCACTTAAAGGAGCCTACAGTTGTTATTGCTCCCATGCTGCTGTTTTGTCATGGAAGCAGGAAACACAGGAGGCCTTGCTAATGGCTGAGGGTCACAGGCACTTGACTCACGTGTCTGGCCACATGGTGATGTTGATCATCTTTTCCTGTGTCTGTCGGCCATCTGTATGTCTTTGGAAAAATGTCTATTCAGGTCTTCTGCCCATTTTTTAATCAGGTTGTTTGGTTTTTTTTGATGTTGAGTTTTATGAGTTCTTTTTGTATTTTGGATATTAACCCCTTATCAGATATGTCACTTGCAGATATCTTCTCTCATTCAGTGGGCTGCCTTTTTGTCTTGTCAGTAGTTTTCTTTGCTGCACAAAAACTTTTTCATTTGACATAGTCCCTGTTGTTTATTTTTGTTTCCCTTGCCTGAGGAGACATACCCAAAAAAATATTGCTAAGACCAATGTTTTTGAGGAGTTTTATAGTTTCAGGTCTTATGTTTAAATCTTTAATCCATTTTGAGTTTATCTTTGTATATCCTGTGAGAAAGTAGTCCAGTTTGATTATTTTGTATGTAGTTTTACCAGCACCACTTATTGAAGAGGCTGTCTTACCCCATTGTATATTCTTAAGTCCTTTGTCATAGACTAATTGACCATGTAAGTGTGCATTTATTTTTGGGTCCCCTGTTCTGTTCCATTGATCTAAGTGTCTGTTTTTGTGCCAGTACCATACTGTTTTGATTACTGTAGCTTTGCACTATAATTTGAAATCAGGGAGTGAAATTCCTTCGGGCTTGTTCTTCTTTTTCAAGATTGTTTTGGCTATTTGGGGTCTTTGGTGTTTCCATACAAATTTTAGAATTATTTATTCTAGTTCTGTGAAGGATGCTATTGGTATTTTGATAGGGATTGCATTGAATCTGTAGATGGCCTTGGGGCAGTATGGTCATTTTAACAGTGTTTATTCTTCCAATCCATGAACACAGTATGTCTTTCTATCTATTTGTGTCATCTTCGATTTCTTTCATCAGTGTCTTACAGTTTTCTGAGTATAGTTCTTTTACCTCCTTAGTTAGATTTATTCCTATATATTTTATTCTTTTGGATGCGATTGTACAGATTAAATTAAAGAGGATTCTAATCATGCAAACAGAATAAACAGTAACAAAATGGCAAGGTGAGGGCTTCCCTGGTGGCGCAGTGGTTGAGAGTCTGCCTGCCGATGCAGGGGACACGGGTTCGTGCCCCGGTCTGGGAAGATCCCACATGCTGCAGAGCGTCTAGGCCCGTGAGCCATGGCCACTGAGCCTGCGTGTCCGGAGCCTGTGCTCTGCAACGGGAGAGGCCCACGTACCGCAAAAAAAAAAAAAAAAAAATGGCAAGGTGATACTCCTACTTTTTCACCAGTATTATGATATAAAAAATCTATTCATATTCTAAAACTGTTCTAAAGTAATTGGAACTTCATATACTGGGTGTGGAGATTAATTATTATAGGGCTTTTGACCTTAAACAAATAGACTGCCAGTTTTTCACAAGTTCCCTGCAAAAATGAAGAAGGGAGCTCTTTTATAGAGGAAAAAGGAAGTTGGAAGGGAAGTTGGGAGCCTGTGCTGGCTTTTTTATGCATGCCACGCACCTCGGGCCCATGGAAAACACAGACACAACCTTTGTGCTGATAAAATCTGGGAATACACACCTATACAAATGCATTCAACTTTAAAAGCCACTAAATCAATTTGCATATCATGCTTCCTGCCCTGACCTTGGGGACAAGGGTCATATTTCTGTCCACTGAGTTTTACAATCTCCAAGAGACACATATTAGACCGAGTGGTCCAGGCCCCTGAACTTGAGTCTGCACACTTGAGTGAATGAGGGAAGCCACCCCATCAGTGTATTTCCTCTGGTCCCCTCAGGGACTTCCCCAGGAGGTCTCTGGCTCATCTCAGGCTCAGGGATTATAAAGAGTCAGTATGGCAAGTTCCATCAGGGTATAGACATGAGGGGAGGATGGTTAACATCTTAACTTTTCCTCAGCCTAAGTGTCTTTAGAAAATTCAGAAGTCCTTTAGAAAACAAACTTATGGCTGCCAAAGGGAAAGGTGAGGGTGGGAGGAGGCATAAATTAGGAGGTTTAAATTAGCATACATACGTTTATATAGAGAAAAGGCATAATCAATAAGGACCTACTGTGTAGTACAGGGAACTTGACACAACACACTGTAATAACCTCAAAGGAAATAGAATCTGAAAAAGAACATATAGACGTCTCTGTATAAGTGATTCAAGTTGCTGTACACCAAAAAGAAACACGATATTGTAAATCAACTATATTCCTCTATACAATTAATATTAAATTACAAAAAAACAAACAAACAAAAGCAAAACAAAACAAAAACAAATATTCAATGTCTCTCAATAAAAGACTATTTTGCAAAAAAAAAAAAAAAAAAAAAAAAAAAAAAAGAAGTCTTGCCATAGACAACCTGGTCTTATTTCTGTCTTCTCTATACTTCCTTCCTGGGATCAACAGCCCCCAAATGACCAGGGTGAACCAGGCTTGGAAGTTGGCTGGCAGTGAGGGAAGACTTTGGTTAAATTGACACTGATTCCCTGGCTGGTCCCTGATTAACTACTGTTCAGGGATATTGTCTTCATTAAATAAGTTGCTGTATGCAGAATAGAGGAAAAAATGCATGTTGTTGTTCTCCTCTGTGCTCCCCAGCCCCACTGCTCACTACAGATATTTTGGGTAGGATTTGAGAGGTTAAAAACCACTTGAAACACTAATAAGAATAATTTTTGAAAGAATTAATCCTGGGGAAGTTAGACAGATGATCGCCCCTTTTGAGAGGGCGTTAAAAGGACACAAGAAGAAGCTACTTCACTGAGGTCTCAATGACACTTAGCCTATGAAATAAGCAACCAGATTTTGAGAAATGTCTGCAAAGTTCTAAAAGTTCTTTTGGAACTTAGTTAACATATATCATTGACTCCAAAAAGAATGCCCAAGAGATACCCTCAAAGGGCCCTACTTAATTCTTGCACTGTCCTCCTCTGAGCTCATAGGCTTTTTACGTAGCAGGTGAAAATCAAGCATTTAGATGATGCTGCAGCAGCATGACATGGCTTCAAGGCAGCTAGCCATCTGCAAAATGTCTAGAAAAGCAAGTGTGTACCATCTCCTTTCTTTCTAGCCTCTAATTTATTGGCAGAGAAATGTTAAGTGGATTTTTTAGAGTCACCATATTGTAGAAACAGATTGAGGAAGATGGATTTGGGAGAGTAAAGTTTGCAGGAGGGAATCCAGGTCCCAGAAGGGAAGGCATGTGGCTGATGTCACAGCCCTTACAGCCTCCCTAAGTAGAGTGAAAGCTTCCTAACTGTAAAGAGCCACAGCACCGGCAGTATTTATTGAGCAACTACTTTATACTTGCTTTTTAATGAATTGCTTCATTCAATTTTTAACAAACATATGAGTTGATTACTAAAATTATTCCACTTTTCTAAGTGAGAAAATATAGGTAATATTCCTAAGGTTACACAGCTGTTAAGTGGTAGAGTCAGAGTTTGAAACTATGGACAGTCAGACTCCAAGTTATGGAAAAACTTAAAATGAAAACAGACACTGTTCAAAAAATTCACTAACCCTATGTTATGGATTTAATTGTGTCCCCCCACCCCAAATTCATATTTGGAAGCCCTAACCCCCAATGTGATGTATTTGTAGATGGCCTTTAAAGAGGATAATTAATGTCAAATGAGGTCATAAGGGTGGGGTCTAAATTCAACAGGACTGATATCCTTGTAAGAAGAGACACCAGTAGCATGCATGTACAGGGTAAGGACGCAGTGGGAAGGCGGACATCTGTAAGCCAAGGAGAGAAGCCTCAGGAGACACTGAACCAGCCAACACCTGGATGTTAGACTTTCAGCCTCCAGAACTGTGAGGAAATAAATTTATGTTATTTAAGCCACCCAGTCTGTGATATTTTGTTATGGCAGCCCTTAGCAAACCAATACACCCCACCATCTTTAATGGATGGAGCATACTTTGCCATTCCTTGACTTAGAATTTAGTCATATGATTTACGTTGGTCAATGGAATGCTAGCTGACCTGATGTAAATAGAGGCTTAAAAAACATCTGGGTGGTTTGATGTTTGCTCTCTTGTGCCTGTGCTAGTGCCATGAGAAGGACATGTTCCTTTCAGCTGGTCCAAGGAGAATGAGTCACACATGGAGCAGGGCCTTGTAGCTTGAAGTAGAGCCACCTGGCTGAATCTGTCTAAGTCAGGCAATGCCAAGATGCTGTACTTTGAAGCCAAGTCACCCCAACTGAGCCCTATATCCATGACAGTAGATGCTCATCGTCTTTAGCTCCTGAGTTTTGTTAGGCAGCATTATTGCAGCAATAGCTAACTGATACAGTAGTCAAAGATCAGAATAAAGAACTTTACATAATTTCTGCACAATAATTTCTCAGCCATTCATTAGGGGTTGGGATGGAAGGATATTTGGAGAGAAGGTAGACAAATGGCAGCTCTAATAATTCTCTCAACTGTCAAATTAGGAGAAGCTATATTTCTCTAAAAATATGTATAAGGTGGGATAGAATCATTTTTTTCCACTTCTTCCAGGACAATATTTAAATGGAGAAAAACACACCCACACACTCACACAGATAAACAGAGAGAGAATGGGCTTGGGCTTGTCGCACTCAGTTATACTGAGTTTAGTGTCTTGAGTTTGTGACTTACTAGCTATGGGTGACCTGGCACGAGTTACGTAACCTCACTGAGTTCAGTTTTTCTATCTATAAAATGGGAATGCCAATGATATCCTTCACACCCATATACAATTTTGTCTCCGACACATTTGTTCTTCCCCCTCAGTTGTAAAATTCTGACTCAGAGCAGTACTCTTTATATTGCCTCATTATAATCCAGAAATCTTGAAGGGCTGGGGTAAGGTAGAGAAGATTTGAGAAACACAAACCTTTGGGGAGGTTTTTTGCTATCTAGGTGTTTGGAGGTATTTAGCCCAGAGGGGCCAGCAGGACAGGTTGAGTTGCCTTCCTCACTGCCTTGTGTTGATTATGAAGTCTTGAATCCGAAATACGTGGCCTAATGGGGGAAGGTGTGGAATCCCAGACCATCAGAGCCGAAAGAGCCCACAGAGGTGATGAGTAATAGATAAGTTCTAGTTTGACAGGTTGGAGCCTTGATTAATAGTTCAGATTCCAAGTTCCAGAATTTCCTTGTTCTGTGCCCTGGACAAGTTACTTAGCCTTTTTGAGTCTTTGTTTCTTTATCTGTAAAAAGAGAGTAATAGTAGTGTGTATCTTTTAGAGTAAAGCTCTCCATTATTATGAAAATCACATTAAACCAAGATTATCTAAAGCCCTTGGTACAGCATCAAGCTGCAGATAAGCACTCACAAATACAATCTTGGGATATTTAATTTATCCACTCCAATCCCCTCCTTTTGCTAATAAGTAAACTGAGGCTCCCTGAGGTGAGCTGACCTTCTCCAAGTCTCAGGCCTGTGAAGTGTCAAAGCAGGACTAGACAGGAGAAAAATTTTCCAAGTGACGTACACCTAAAGAAGAGGCATCCTAACCTGTTCAGAACTTGAGATAAATTATATAGACTGAAGGCCCAGGAGAGAGGGTTAGATCTGTAAATTCTCAGTATTGAAAATGATCCAGCATCTAGCTTGTCCTTGCTGCAAGAATACTCTCTAGTTTCTACTAGTAGTTTGGCTTCTTCACCTGTTATACCACCAGTGACAGAAAGCTCGTCACCTACTGTGACCATGCATCCCATCTTGGAAGAGCTTATTACCAAGCTTTTTCTTATATTGAGCCTTACTTAATATTACGTTTACTTCTGGAACCACATTAGAATGAATCTAATGCTTTTTCCATAGCCTAGTCTTTGACTATTTGAAGACAGCTCTGTGTCTTGTGCTCTCACTGACTCTGCCATCCACATTCATTCAACGAGTGTGTATTGAACAGCATATTGGGATTCTTTTAGTGGTAATAAACAGAAAACTCAACTTAGACTTAACATTTCATTCATTCATTCATCTTTTTAACAGATTTTTAGTGGATACATTTTATGTTCCAGGCACAGTTCTAGATGCTGAGGATAGAGCAGTGAATATAGCAGTCTCAACCTGTATGGAGCTTGCATTCCAGTGTGAGAAGATAGACAATGAACAAGTAAATATATTCATCTCAATGAATAAACATATAATAATTCAAGTGAAAAATGCTTTGGAAAAACAAAAAGAAGTAGAAGTAGAATGAAGGGTACAGAGAATCCCAAGGGGTGGGGGTATGGGAGTATGGTACCATTTAGCTGAAAACTTCAGAGGTAGGGCACAACTCAGCTCTCCATCTTTTATCTGTGTTCCTCTCAGATCTGCTTTGTGCTAGACTAGCTCCTCTCATGTTAGCAATATGTCTCCTGGTGGACCAGGGCTATGTAGTTTCTCATTTACATTCAGGAGGAGATGGGCATTAGTTTCTACAGCAAGGCAACAGAATTTCTAAGCTTCACTCTGACAGAATCACCCCTAAACCCTGTGTCCAGAGGGAATATCATGCACTGATTAGCTTTGGCCTTAGTATATTCCCATGTGAACTTCTAGAGGGATGTGCCCACTTCTAAAGTTAGAAGTATGCTCATTATCACCCAAAGCATATGACTGCCATGAAACAGGCGAGAAGGAACCCTATGATAGGGAGGCTACTATAGCATCCACTGCAAATACTATATGCAGGCAGTTAGGGCTTATGGAGATAAATAGAACATAACCCTCATCTTGCAGAGGTCACAGCTTAATGGATGGATATGAATGAATAGATAATTCTGTAACAGGGATTACCATTCAAGCTGGTCCAAGACAGTTGTCAACCTTAGGGCAGGGGTATGAAAATAAAGGTCCTAGAAGGGTCATTCTAAAATAGTCAATATTATTCAGGATTTCTGTGTTCCCAGCTCTTCACTCCGCTGTCATTAACAACCCTACCCATGAAAATTTGCAGAGCTCTCATTTAAGGGGAGTATACTTCTCTGCCCTACATGATTTGCTTTGGCCAATGGGATATTAGCAGACCTGTAGCCAGTGGACGTATTAAACATGCTTGAATACTTGGACTTCCTTCCTGCACTCTACCTCACTTTGAGAATCATGTACCTGGGTTAGCCTGCTTGTTTCAGGAGAGAGAAGAGAAACAAGTGAGGCAGAATCACCCCAGCTGAGCCATCTCAGTGGAACCCAGATCCAATCAGCTAACACCACTCAACCTTCACACCCATGAGCTAAATAAATGCTTGTTGAGGGTACCCCTGAGGTTTTGTGGTTGTTTGTTATGCAGCATTATTGTGGCTGACAGATACAGGCTGGAAGAACATCTTTGAAGAATTTGAAAACATTCTAAATTATTTTAGTTCCTATTTAATATAACAAGAGGTAGGTATGGTCATCAAATTTTGTGTACTGGAAGTCTTTGCAAATGAAGAAGAGACAGGGAGAACAGCCCACTCTTTCTAGTCCTGGCAGATGTGGGAAGAAGACAGGAAATGGAGATGTGGTCAGAAGTGGCAAATGGCTGGAGGAGTGAATGGGCTGGAGTTGGCATCCCTGCACTTTGGCTCCCCAGGGGCATGGATGGGATGCAGGGATGGAGGGTGGATGTGCTGGGAGAAAGGGTTCTACCATAGGGTGGTCCTGTGGAAGGAGGCAAGGAGACCCTATAGCAGGGATGGATCCAGACATGGCAGAGACTCTGACGGGTCTATGAGAGGAGTCAGTGAGAGGAAGGGCCAGTCAGCCGGAGAGCACCAGCAGGTCTTGAAGAAGCTGAGAGAGGCCAGTTGACAAGTCATAGCAAACAGAGGTGTCCCAGCAGGTGTTGGCAGGCTTCCTGGGGTGGGACTGGCCTCACCTTGGGGGACATCATTCAGGAGGCAGCCCAGCCCTGCCTCTCTGTAGCCTAAACCATGGAGGATTCAGAGGGTACCAGGTCCGTTCAAGGACACTCCACTCTCCCCACCCACCGGCCCAAGAATACACCAGGAGGGGACGGGATGGAGCCTGGGAGAGGGGCTTCACAAATCTGAGAGTCTGAGCATTTTCACCTCAAGAGACGAAACATTTAATTCCAACAGATTCTTCAGATTTAGGATCAGACCCAAGAGCAACAGCTTAAACTAAATTTAGTTCTCTTTTTCTGCTTACCAATCGGGAGCGGGGCTTGTGAGGAAGAACAGGGCAGTTATTGACCGAATGAAGAAACCACATTTTCTTTGTACACAGAAGAGTAATGGGGATGGATTTTCAATCCTGCCACAATTACAGTCCAGGGTGGTGAGGTCTGAAGTGGTGGAGAGCTCTGGGGTGCTGTGGGAGCTGCAGAGACCATCTCTGACTCAGAATGAAGAGGGGCAGGGCTGGGGGCTCCTGAGAATTAAGCACTCCTAACAAGCTGAATCTTACAGGATCCATAGCAGGTGCCCAGATGAAGAACCAAGGCAAACGAGGAACTGAGGTGGGAGCGACCCATACAAAGGCCTGGGTAGGGGGAGGACACCTATCATTTCTCTAGCTGACTTGCATGGGATGACTTTTGAGTGTCCTTGTCACCAGGGCACTGCAGGAATCTGAGAGCAGGGAGGGTAGGTGAACACATGCTGCCTGAGGCAGGGGACTGCCTTTGCCTTCTCTTTCCTCCTCTCAGCCAGCTTGTGTAAATTTCCGAGGGATTTCACTTTACTTGTAGGAAACGGTAGGAGTGTGGGGCAGAGGTGGGCTGAGACTAGGGCAGTAGGTGAGGCACTGTGCACACATATCTCATTTTATCCCCACAGCAGCTTGCTCATGCTGGTGTTAGTCTCTAATCCATCAGCATATTCTCTCGACTCTTACTTATGTTCAGGATACAACCAGAATCAAACCACTTCGTGTAGCTCCATCACTTCCCGACTTGCCCGTTGGTCCAAGCCACAGCTATCTCTCACTTGGACTATTTTAGTAGTCTCCTAACTGGCCTCCCTGCTTCCACCCTGCCTCCCCATCCTCCGTACACGGTCAGGGAGATCCATAAAACACGCTGAAGTCTGGGTATGTCATTCCTCTGCACAAAGCCATCCAGAGGCTCCCTGCATGACTCACAATAAACCCAAAGTCCTCGTGGAGGTCTGCAAGGCCCTCCATGATCTGGCCACCCTCCTGCTTCCCAGTCTCATCCCCTTCTTCCCCCTGTTCTGTTGGCCCCAGTCACTCTGACTTCCTTGGGATTCCTCTCACTGTTCTTAAACATGACAGGCACAGTGGAGCCTCAGGTCTTCTGCACTCTTTTCCTCTTCATGGAATGCTTTTTCTTCAGACATCCTGAAGACATCTTTACCCTCTGCCATCACCTTCCTGTGCTGCTCCCACGCTGTTGTAACTACTTCCTGCCAATGAGGAGGTAAGGTCTCCAATCAGGAGTCTGAGCAGCAGGGGGCTGAGCTGGTTGGGACTCCTGGTCAACCCTTCATTTGAGCACTTGATCATTATGCACTTGGATGCAGGCCAGTGCAGCAGCCCGGTGAGGAGCAGGGGCAGAGCCAGGCCCTGCTCCCCTTGTCCCCTCCCCATCCTCATCCTCATCTTCTTGGGCTCACCACTGTCAAGGAAAGCTCTAGTGGGCAGGAACTGTCAGTGCCTTCCTTATGCCCATGGGATCTGGCCATTTGGCAGGCACTGGAGATAAACAAAACCATTGATGACTTCAGAGATCCTTGAGCAAGAAAAAAAATGTTAGTATAGTGTGTTTATGCAGTAGTAGATGTCTGTATTAGTTGCAGCAGTATCAGGAAAGAGAAAGTGATGCTCTCTTAGGAAGAATCACAGAGAACATGTTGTCTGGGCAAAGTATGCAAACGGAACGGGTTGTGAAGCGAACCAGTTGGGACCAGAGTGGGGATGAGGGAAAGAAAGCCATGTGCAAAACTTCATGTGCAAAAGCTACAGAAGGATACAAACATTTGGTGATTGACTTGAGTTAGAGGCACCTGTGAGTTAGAGGCACCTGTGAGGCACCTGTGAGAGCCCTGGGTCTTACCGACAACTAGACACCCAGAGCCAGATCAGTGGGGACCCAGTGATCAAGGCTGGAGGCCATATGTAGGGACCATTGGCAAATGCACAGCAGGAGACTTGATGGGAGGATTTGGAGATCTCACAGCAAAGAGCGCTGGAACAGAACCCTGGGGAACACCAAACTTTGAGTATATTCAGACAGAGACATCTACCAACAAGGCCCAGCAAGGAGACTGTGGGGAGAAACTGGATAGAATCACGTTGCTAAAGACACAACTGAAAATGTCAGGGAGGAGTGGCCAAGAGCTAAAAATCCTGCAGGGAGGCCATGTTCAGACTGTGCATAGAATTTAGCTATTAGGAGGTCAGTGGTGACAGAGGGAACCACGTGGCAGTCAATTAAGGCATGTGGAACGGCTTTGAAAACTGTGGAGAGCCACTGGAAAGCAGTGTCAGTACCTGATGAAGGCAGGCATCAGCCACCTTAGGCTGATCAATTCAGACTGTGCAGTGAGATTGACGTCCAATTCATCACTCCAGATTTACAGCTTCTCAATTGCATCCTGTGCATCAGTATTTTAAATAGACACCCCTGTTCTCATAATGAATGCTTTTTAACACTTTTACATTCTTATCTATAAATTAGCTTCTTGTTGGCTCCAGAAAATTGCCTGGAATTTGTCGCCTAGGAGCAAAAATAAAATAGGGGACATAAGAAAGAATGAGAGAGAGAAACTGCAAGTTACGGGGTCGTTGCTATGCAGGAATAAATAATCCTGGCGACTGGGTAGCAGTGCCGAGTTGTAGACTGTAGCCTCTGAAGAAACAAGCTTCAATCTTAAAAGTCTGTTTTGGATAATGCCAATAGGGAAAGGGCTTCCAGCAGGACAAAATAGATTGTCTAACTAATACTTTTATCCTGTAAAAAAGAAAAGGAAACTAATAAAATATCATAAGAAGTAATGGCTGTTGAGAGAACCATATCTAGAGGCTATGTGAATGATTTCAATGAAGCAGGGCAGACATCCTGGTGGGCTGCATGTGACCGTGGCTGAGTGCAGCAAGGGGATGGCTTGGGAGAGGGTCATGGGACCCTGAGTCTGTTTGACTCGTAGTATCTCCTTATGATGGTAACTGAGCTCCATGCAGATATTTAGAGGGAAGTCATATGCGGATGTACATTGCAGCCATGACAAGTGTTGTTCCTGACTCAGGGCTGGGACATACTGGGCACATTCGTGCCTTGACACTGACTCTTCTCCTGCTTGATTTGCTCATCCCCAAATGTCCACATGGGTGTTGGCCTCGCCATTCTTAGGCCTGTGCTTTAAGCATTGCCTTCTCTGTGAAACCCTCTCTGACAACCCTATTTAAAATAACACCTGCATCCATCCACCCACTCACCTTCTCCTCTTCCCTGCTTTATTTTTCTTTATAGCACTTATTACCTTATGATATATATTTTACCAGAACGTTAGCTGCTCAAAGCAATGGTTTCTGCCTGTTTTGATCACTGCTAAATCCCCAATGTCTAGTCGAGTGTGTGGCACCTAATAGGCACTCAGTAAATATTTTCAGAATGAATGAAGGAATGGACTTTGGCAGCCTGCCACATTTTCGGTTCCAGATTGGAATTGTCAAGCTTCTAGAAAACTGCTTCCCTCATAAAGGTCACCACCAAGTCACCACTCAGCCTCCTTTCTCCACCAGCTCTGTTCATCCTTCCTCTTCCTTCAAAGCATGAGCAGCATGGCTCAGGTTGGCCAGGAGCTTCCAGGACGTCATTCTGGGGCTTCTCTCTACCATCATATAAACCTGTCCTCCTTTCAGAGGCCTGGCATTCCCAGGCTGGAGCCATTCCAGAGACCTATGGGTATTTAGAACTTTAGAGCCTGAAGGAGCCTGGAAAGCCCATCTGTCCAATCTGCAGTTCTCTAGATGAAGAAACTAGAACTCAGAAAACTGTCCTAATATCCCTCATGCCACCCAATTCATTGGGCGAATGGGGCTTGCCAAGGAGAGGAGAGGATGTCACATGTGTTATCATGTGTGAGCCTTGCAAATGGTGTGGGTCTGGTATCACAAGTTCCATGGATGGGTTGGAAAATAGAGGATCTAAAATGTTAAGTTACTTTCCCAAGGCTGCTCAGTTGCTGAGTGTTAAAGTGGGAATTGGGACCCAGGTTTCCTTTGATTCTAAACTCATGCTCCATGGACTAGATTCTGTTTGTGCTGGGGGGAAATTCACATCCTGGGCCACTGCCCTTGACAGTGGGTCAGTGAGTCTGCAGCCATGTCCTTCTCTGCTGTCAGTCCCGTTTGTATTTCTGAAAGAGGGTTTTCACCTTTCTTCTTGTTCTACCAGAAGAGGTGTTCCTCTTTTCTGTCTAGTGGTCAGTGCTTTGCTGAGTCATTTTTCTTTTTCTCTTTCCTCCACCTGCATCTGCTCTTCCTCTCCCTGGCCTCTCCTACCAGCTCTTAAACATGTTTGGTTTTATGTATGTCTCATAGTACAAAGGAACGCAGCTGCCAGTTATCCTACAGTCTCCTGTGGTGACAGTCTTTGTTCCTCCTTCTTTAATTCCAGGATGCCTTGATGCATCCTCTGCATTTCCCCTTTTCAACCCTCTGCAGCTCTGTCCTCATGAGTTTCAAAGCTGTTCCGGCTCCCTCTGTCCTCCCCCATCCCCTGGTGGCCACCATTCATCCTCTACTTCTAAACCTTTGACTATTTTAGATGCCTCATATGAGAGGAATCATGCAGTGCTTGCCTTCCTGTGACTGACTTATTTCACCAAGAGTATAATGCCTTCCAGGCCCATCCATGCTGTCACAAATGGTAGGATTTCCTCCTTTTTAAAGGCTGAATTATATTCCATTGTATGGTCTCTTACTAAGTGTTCTGACTATAGCAGGAAGAAAGAAAGAAAAAGAAAGGCAGGGAGGCAGGGAGAAAGAGAAAGAAAGAAGGAAGGAAGGGAGAGAGAGAGGAGGAAAGGAAAGAAGGAGGGAAGGAAGGAAGGAGGGACGGGGCAGAGAGGGAAGGAAGGAAGGGGTGAAAAAAGGACAAGGAAACTTTGGTGATGATGGATATATTTATTACAGGGATTGTGGTGATGGCAACATAGTGTGTACGCATGTCCAAACTTACCAAATTGTGCACATCAATTATGTGCAGTTTTTTTGTATACCAATTATACCTCAATAAAGCTGGAGGAAAAATAAGATACCTATCACGAGACACATTACCTATTGAAATAAAAGTTAGTTGCACACATGGAAAAGAGAGCCTTTCCTGCTAAGAACACTAGCAACCTTTGTTGGTAAGTCCTGTGACCTCTCTTCAGACTTATCTTACTTGACCCTTCTATAGCATTTGACATGGGAAACTATTCCATTGTTTTCCAAACTCAGTTCCCTTGGATTATATATCACCATACTCACAGGCTTTCTGCATACACTTCTCCAGCATAGCTGTTGTTTGCTGGATCTCTGGTAGATTGCAAAGATGGCTTCAGTCATCTCTTCCATTCCAGGGTGTGTGCCCCTGTGCATTGTGACTTTGCTGATCCTCGGTCAAGACATTGTGTTTATTTCTGTATCCATTGAATCTGGGCATGGTCACATGAGTTGCTTTAAGGAAATTAGCAAATAGGATTTAGAGAAATTAGCAAGCAGGGTCTTAAAATTGCTTGCACATTGGTGCTTGTCCTTGTATGACTGTGACTGGAACTCTGAGCCCACAGTGTGAAGGAACTTCAGCTAGCCTGCTGGAGAGATCATATAAAAGGGAACCAAGATACCTTGGTCTGCTAATTTCCAGGCATGCGAGAATGTTTTAGATCAATGAGTTCATTTGAGTCATCAATTCACTGTAGCCATACGACCACAGGTAAAACCAGAACAGGAAAAAAACAGAACAAAACAAAACACCCGAACGAACCAGACCAAATCGGCAAACTGCAAACTATGCAAATGAAAGCCACTAAGTTGTGGAGTATTTGTTATGTAGCAATAGATAACTGATATAGCTTTCTATTCCATCTATTCCTTCCATTTCTGTGGTTTTTAAAAAAATCTGCAAATGTCACATCCTCTTCTCCAAATATTTCCATTAATATCCACATTCTAACAATTCCTGAAACAGTATAGCCAAACCAAATATTCTTCTGATTCCTTGATTGTAAAACCAACTGCCTGCTGAAACTTGACTGTACCTCATGGTGCTCAAAATTATCACATCCTATGTGAAATTCACCCCTGCCACCCCAAATCTGCTTCTCCTACTATCCCTAACTCAGAGAATAGAACAAAAATCTGCACATTTTTCAATCTGTAGAGTCAATCTCTTCCTTGCCTGCTTCCAACTCTCACACTCAATGTTTAATCAATTACCAAGTTCTATGAATATTCTTCCTTGATCTTTCTTAAAATAATTCACCTCTCTCTGTCCCCATTTTCACTACCTTAATTCTGGTCACCATAATTGTCTGCCAGAATTACCTTCAGCATCTTAAGTAGACTTACTCTTACCATCTGATTGTCAAACAAGTAAGACTTACTCCGAATATCCAGCTGCCAACCAAGCCATTCTTGAAAACAATGTATATATTCTTCAATTTGGGGCTATAGCATTTCACCTAAGTCCATTAGATCTCCTGTATCTAACTGCCTTTTCCCCTCTACTTATCAGTTATGGGGATAAATGTTTTAAAATCTCATGTTATGGAATTGTCTAATTCTTTGGGTAGTTCTGTCAGCTTTTGAGTTTTATACTCTGAGCCTATGTTTTTTTAGGTGTGTAAAGTTTCAAGGTGTTATATTTGAATTGTCTTTTATTATTATGAAGTTACCTCCTTTATTGCTAATAATACTTTCTACTTTAAATTTTATTTTGCATAATACTATTTTATGTGTTGGTATTTGCTCCATTTATTGTTTTTATAAATTTATCTTACAATTTTTCTTTGCCTTCACATTTTAGATATATTTTTATCTAGTCTGACCATCTTTATATTTAAACTGGTGGGGTTAGTACCTTTCCATTCATAGTGATTACTGGTATATTTTGATTTATTCCCAGTCTTTTATTTTACACTTTCCATTTGTTTAGGTTAGAATTTATTTTTCTTTTGCATTGAGTGAGGCTCCCTCTGTACTCCATTATTTCATTCGTTTTCTGCAATTATTTTGGGAGTTTTTCATTCTATTTATATTATTTAATTGGTTGCTCTAGAAATTTTTACTCCATATTTAATTTTAAAAAGTCTAAAATCAGGGGCCTCCCTGGTGGCGCAGTGGTTGAGAGTCCGCCTGCCGATGCAGGGGATACGGGTTCATGCCCCGGTCTGGGAGGATCCCATATGCCGCAGAGCAGCTGGGCCCGTGAGCCATGGCCGCTGGGCCTGCGCATCCGGAGCCTGTGCTCCGCAACGGGAGAGGCCACAACAGTGAGAGGCCCGCATACCGCAAAAAGAAAAAAAAAAAAAGAAAAGTCTAAAATCAATAAGTTGGCTTTCTTCCCTCAAAATGTAAGAGATTTAAAATACTTTATTCCCAAATATTCTCCCAGAATGTATATAATATTGTTACTTAACAACTTTTTGTACCTTGTTAATATTTTATCATACAAATGGGGTATTGCTTTATAAGTTAAAT
This sequence comes from Mesoplodon densirostris, assembly GCF_025265405.1. Lineage (NCBI taxonomy): Eukaryota > Metazoa > Chordata > Mammalia > Artiodactyla > Ziphiidae > Mesoplodon > Mesoplodon densirostris. Next base: position 59,019,829 of record NC_082670.1, read on the forward strand.
ATTCTTGGGTTTACCCAGATGTTTACCATTTTCTCTGCTCACTGTGTTTTATTAAATCTTCAATCTTCTGTTTGAAATCATTTTCCTTCTTTCTAAAGTATATACTTTAGAAGTTCCTTTAGTGTTGGAAATTAACCCAGTTTTTTCTTGTCTGTAACTGCCTTTATCTTGCCCTCATTCTTTAAACATTGCCTTAATGGTTATAAAATTCCTGGTTGACAGCTATTTTACTTCAGCAATTTAAGTGGTTTCCATTGTTACTGCTGGGAGTCATCCATTAGTCTAAGTGCCATGACACTGGAGGTAAGCTGTTTTTCTCTGGGTACCTTTAAAAGCTTTCTCTGTTACTTGGTGTTTGGTAGATTCATAACACTGTATCTCAGTCTGGGATTCTTTTTATTTATCCTATTTAGACTAGGGATGAGAGAGCTCATGCCTTTCATCAGTTCTGGAAAATTGTGAGCCATTGTCTCTTCAAATATTATCTATCTACCAGTCCATTATTTCCTTTTAAAATCCCTATTATGTGTGTCTTAGATCTCATTGCTTTATTTTCCATGTCTCTTAACCTGTAATTTATACTTTTTGGTTTTGTACAGTATTTTAAATTATTATTATTATTAATTTATTTTTTGCATCTGTCTTCCTGTTGAGTAATTCTCTTAATTCTGGACTACTTCCAGTTCAATAATTCTTGCTTCAACTGTGTCTAATCTGTAATTTAGCCTACACTTTGAGTTTTTATTTTTATTTACTATATTTTCCATTTCTATAAATTCTCTGGGAATCTTTATTTCAAGTATACCTGGTCATTTTTGAGACAATCTCAATCACTTATTTCTATAAATGTATTACCTATATATTTTTTAGATACTAATTCTAACCATTCTAAAACCTGAAGACATTGTGCCTTACTTTCCTCATCTGGAAAATGGGAGTAAAAATAGTTGCCATTCAATGGACTGTTTTGAGGATTGAAATGATTAAGTATATGTAAAGTTCTTAGAGGAGTTCCTAGCACAGAGTAACCTATGCAAGTGTTGGCTATTGTTGCTATTACTGTTGTTGCTGTTATTTGTAGAACTGATTTTGTTCTTTGCTGACTCCCTCCAAATGGCTTGTTTTTCTCATGTGCTGAGTAACTTTTGATTGTGAGCTCATGTTCCTCAAAACATTATCAGGGGAAATTTCTTAAGGCTTGTATATATGTAAGGTGCATTTCTCCAGGGAGGATGACTTTTTCCAAGCCATGGGGATACTACCAATTCCAACTGGTTTAAATTAAATTCTTGCCTTGGGTGTTTTCATGCTACATGGACAGTGTGAATTAGAGCCCTAAATTTGCCTGAGGGTTCGATTGTGGTTATGAATTCTCAGGGAAGACTTGTTTCCCCTTCACCCAGAGATGGACCAAGATAGGCAAACTTCCTTAATGCCATTCTTTGTGAGGTAGGTTCTTTGCTGGTTTGCCTGGTGAGATTTTCACTCGTTATGGTCCCAGCATTGGTATGAGTGTCAATGATTGTGAGTCCCACTGTGTGATGATCCAGTATCTTCAGGGAGAAGAGAAATGACCCTGGATCATACACGAGCTTAAGTATTTACTTATTTTTGAGAGTTCATTCTTCCCGGTCATTTTTGACTACTTTTCTTGCCGTCTCAGCCTTCCTTTAGAAATGTATTTTGAATGTTCTATCCAGGATTGTTGACGTTTTGAACTTGGAGATTTTCTTCTATAAAGGGCTAGATAGTTGATATTTTAGGCTCTGTGGGTCACGTGGTCTCCATCATTACTAGCTGTGCTGTTGTAGCATAAAAGCAGCCATAGACAATTCATAACAAGTGGGGATGATGGATTTCCATTAAACTTTATTTTCAAAAGTAGGTGACAGACTGGGTTTGACCCATGGACCTTAGATTTTCAACCCTTGTTCTACAGCATAGCTGGTAATAGAAGACAACAGAATAATGTTGCCTCCAAGACTCCTGGCAGCCACAGCCAAAGGGGAACCAGTGTTGCTGCCTGATTGAAACTTTCATTTTTATTTGGAGCTTAAAGTCTTAGAGGAGAAAAACCTATAGCGGCTTCCAAGGAAACAGCCCATGGGATGGGAGTTTGGGCAGAAGCTAGAGTTAGGATGTGGTGGAAACTTGAAGTGTTTGTTTGCCATCCAGGTTCTTTCTGATACAGTCTCCTGCCTGGTGCCTGTAGTGAATCTTGCTGGATCACAGATGCTTAATTTCTAAGTTTCTTCCATCCTTCCCATAGTTCGTTAATGTCTGTACAACCTCCAAACATGCATGTCCGTCCTCTGCTGACAGAGTATCTTCCATGTCTGCAGTGATGGTTCAGGCCAGGATAAGTGCTTTTTCTTTTTTCATAAGCCAACTTAGGTCCTCATCATGAATTAATGCTATACTTTTGACTGACTCCTTGGGCCTAAACAGTAATGTTATTTGTCATGTGAACTTAAAAGGGGGTAGAAGTGGGAGGTGACTGTATTTTATAATTTCCTGAAATCTGACTACAGAAACGTCACTTCTACAACAAAGGCAGCTTTGGTATATTTTTTGGAAACATAAAGGTTTTGTTGAGCTGGTTGTGAAGTCTTATTAGCTGGAGAGAATTCAAGGCTATTTTTGTGGTACAGGTGCTGATCTTGTAGGTCGGAAGGTGGGAGTAGAACCTGAGGCTGCAGGGGCAAAGAAAGATATTTATTGAGACCCCAGCTCTAAATGTAGTTGCTCTAAATGTAGAAGCTGGGCTTTCCCGTTCCCTTATTTGAAGCACTCTGAAGAGCTGGTATTTCCACAGGCATCTTTGTTAGTGGTGAGCTAGGAGGGCCTGTCAGCCGAGAGGTTAATCTTACTAATTAACAGAGAGTACACATGCCTCAGAAAGCACCTCAGCAAGCTGGCAGAGGTTCCCTCTATTTCATCAGGGTGACTCTGAAAAGGTTGCAGGCAAATGGCACCTTTCACTTTAAAAATCTAAACCATGGCTTTGTAACCATTTTTAAAATTAGAGTTTGAGAAGCCCATGGTGGTGAGGGTATGGACAATTATGGCATTTTTTCAGAAACTTGTCCAGTGGAAGGGCTGCATTTGTAAGTGCATCATTCTTGTTCTCCAGTCCCCCTTGCCTAGCTTTTTTCCTTCTTTACACTTATTTTAAAAGGACTTCTCCCCCCTCCTTCCAGTAAAAACCCACGTCTTATCCCTGAGTCTGTTGTGGAAGAACAGACTGGAAGACATCTGCCTCTTGCCTTATTTTTTTTAATTCCTCTAAACGATAGCGCCAAGTCTCCACCACAGAGCTCCAGCTCCCTGAACAAACCAAATGGCGGCTGTTGGCATCGTAGTGACAGCTTGTTAATGGAGGAATCCTTGACAGTGTGACAACCTGTGTGGGCTGCCTCGGGAAGCCAAATCCGCCCCCATACAAACCCCAGTCATTAACAGGTGGGGAGGAATAGCAATGAACTGCTGCTGAGGAGGGAAAAATACTCCACCAAATGCATTATGTATATTAAAAAATAACTCCAATTTGGTAATCTCTTTCCTAGTTCTTGTTAGCATTCTCTACTGGAAACTGCTTTGCTTTTGGGGTCAGAGGAGCCTGGATTTGAATCTGAGTTTGGCTACCTCCCAGCTTGTGACTTTCTGAAAATTCCCTCACTGAATCTCAATTTGTGAATAGGAGTACGATCAGAGACTATTGGAAAAAGCACAGTCGTGGATGTCACCTATCTGTGTTCAACGGTTAAAATCTCTTTGTAGGATGATTGATTGGCCTAACTGTTCTTGTAGTTCTGTCAAAGTTTGATTTTTAGATTTTGAGGCAATGTTGTTTCAATGCATTGAGTTTGAAATAGCTTTGTCTTCTTGGTGAATTGGGCCTTTCATCATTAGAAAGTGACCTCCTTTATCTCTAGTCTTTTTGTCTTAAAATTATTTTGTGGATGTTATTTGGTATGCTGGTAGCTCAGTGTGTATATATATATACACACACACACATACAGCTAATTCCATTTATTTTACAATGTTTCTGTGTCCTTCTGATGCAGCTGTAGAGAAAGGGCAGGCTCGGGTTGGCTGTTTCTTGGTCAAGGCAGTCACACTGGTTGGACTGACTCCCTTGCTATCCAGCTCCTTGAAGCCCCAAATATATATTTTTATATACACACACATTCTCTGAAAGAAAGCTTCTTGGAGCCTGCATGTGGTGGTACCACTCACGCCAGCCTCTGAGCACTTCCCTCCCTGCTCTGACCTATACTAGAAAGGATATAGAATGAATTTCTTAAAACTTATATCTGTAGCTCTTGGTATATGTCTAAGGGCTAAACTTAATTTAGGAGACATTCAACACTGTTTAAAAGAATGGTTTCTAAGCTTCCTTAGGTCTCAGGTCCCTTTGTGAATGTGATAAAAGCCATAGATTCTCTCCTCAGAAAAAAATGCACAAATACAAAATTTTCAAACTATTTTGGCCTATCTACCTCCTAACGTTCCAGAAGCTCCAGGTAAAGGAGCTTTTCTTTAAATACTCATGTTACAAAAATAAAGGGATAAAAGACAGGATAAAACATTTTTAAAAATGCAAACTTCTATGTCAGAATGGCAACCTGTGTAGCCCTGGCAGATATTCATTGCCTCCTGTGGTCTAAGGTGGATCAGACTTTGCAGGAAAATCATGCCCTGGGCTAGCTCTGCATGTGTGCACTGGATACCTCAGCTGAGAATTAATCAAAGGATCTAGAACTGGTGAACCCTATGACCCCAGCTGAGGCTCCCAGGAAACATCCTACGAGGGAGGCCTTCATCAACCGGGGCATGCCCCAAGCTCCCCCTGAAGAAAATCCCAACTGAAGCTGAGCTGAGGAGCTGCACTGGGAAACCAAAAAGTTCATGTAACTCTCTTTTTTGTGATATTCACTCTATTATGGTGTCTGGATCCAAACCTGCTATATCTCTGAAGTGCGCCTGTAATTTCATTATAAGTGCATTTAAAATATTCAAAGTTAAAGAAGAATAGAAACCATAAAAATGAAGGTAATGGAAAAGGACAGATAAATTTGAAAAAGTAGCTATTTTTAGAAATGAAAAATACTGCCTTTGGTGAGAGGGAACCTTAAAGGTTAAAGGATAGTTTAAAGAATAGACTAGACATGACTAAAGAGTGAATAAATAAATTGGAAGAATTGCCAGAGGAAATCACCCAGAATGCAGAAGGGAGGACTAAAGAGTTGGGAATTATGAAAGAGAAGGTGGAGAAAGGAGGAGACAGTGTGAAATTTTACCCTAGATGCACAGTGATGAAACGACAATAGCCATGCATAAGGAGAAAGTTCTGAAAGTTACTAGGCAGAAAAGACAAATTACTTAAAGAAGTCAATGTCAGGCAAAAGGCAGACTGTCATCTTCAGTAACACATGCCAGGAAATAAAAAAGAAAGAAAGATAAATATCTCCAAGGCACTGAGGCAAAATTGTGTGTGTACATATTTTACTGATGTAAATGATGCAACCCCCTTCAGGTGCCCCCCCTCCCACCACAAACCACAAAGTACAGTCTCTTCAATAAATGGTACTGGGAAAACTGGACAGCCACATACAAAAGAATGAAACTAGGCCACTGTCCTATATCATGCACAAAAATTAGCTCAAAATGGATTAAAGACTTAAATGTAAGACCTGAAACCATAAAACTCCTAGAAGGAAATAGAAGGGAGTGGTAAGCTCCTTGACATCAATCCTAACATTGAATTTTTGTATTTGACTTCAAAAGCAAGGGCAACAAAAGCAAAAATAAGCAAATGGGACTACATCAAACTAGAAAGTGTCCACACAGCATAGGAAACCATCAACAAAATGAAAAGACAGCCTAGTAAATGGGAGAAAATATTTGCAAATCATATCCAAAAAGGAGTTAATATCCAAAATAGGTAAAGAACTCAAACAATTCAATAGCAAAAAACCCCCAAACAATCTGATTAAAAAATGGGCAGAGGATCTAAATAGACTTTTTTTTTCAAAGAAGACATAGAGATGGCCAACAGACACAGGGAAAGATGCTCAGCATCACTAATTATCAGGGGAATGCAAATCAAACCACAATGAGCTACCACCTCACACCTGTTAGAATGCGTATAATAAAAAAGACAAAAAATAACAAGTGTTGGCAAGGATGTGGAGAAAAGGGAACCCTCATACACTGTTAGTGGGAATGTGTATAAATTGATGCAGCCACTGTGGAAAACAGTATGGAGTTTCCTCAAAAACTGAAAAATAGAACTACAGTTTGATCCATCAATTCCACTTCTGGGTGTTTTTCCAAAGAAAACAAAACCACTAATTTGAAAGACATATGCACCTGATGTTCATTGCAGCTTTGTTTCAATAGCCAACGTATGGAAGCAACCTAAGTGTCTATTGATGGATAAATGGATAAAGAAGATGTAGTATATATCTACGGTGGAATACTGCTTAGCTATAAAAAAGAACAAAATCTTGCCATTTGTGGCAACATGGATGGACCTTGAAGGCATTATGCTAAGTGAAATAAGTCAGACAAAGACAAATACTGTATCATATCACTTATATGTGGACTCCATTGATAAAAAGTAAAACACATGAACAAACAAAACAAAATGAAACTCATAGATACAGAGAGCAGATTGGTGGTTACCAGAGGGGAAGGGGGTTGGGAGTGGGTGAAATGGGTGAAGGGGGTCAGTTGTACAGTGACAGATGAGAACTGGACTTTTTGTAGTGATCACTTTGTAGTGTATACAAATATGGACTTACTATGTTGTAAACCTGAAACTAAGAAAATGTTATATACCAGTTTTACACCCCCCAAATAAAAAACTCAAACCATAAAACACAAAACCAACATCCACAGGAAATATACTCAAGTGTTGAATTTATTCTTGTTGGTAAATTAAAAGTGTTAGTTTTTTTTTTTTTTGTTTCTTTGTTTTTAAGATGTTGGGGGTAGGAGTTTATTAATTAATTTATTTATTTTTGCTGTGTTGGGTCTTCGTTTCTGTGCGAGGGCTTTTTCTAGTTGTGGCAGGCGGGGGCCACTCTTCATCGCGGTACACAGACCTCTCACTATCACGGCCTCTCTTGTTGCGGAGCACAGGCTCCAGACGTGCAGGCTCAGTAGTTGTGACTCACGGGCCTAGTTGCTCTGCGGCATGTGGGATCTTCCCAGACCAGGGCTCAAACCCGTGTCCCCTGCATTAGCAGGCAGATTCTCAACCACTGTGCCACCAGGGAAGCCCCAAAAGTGTTAGTTTTATCTTAATACTTCAGCATTATTCACATTTCCTACAATAAACATGATTAACTTATATAATACAAATAAATCGTAAAAAATAATAATCTGTGTTGAAAGGATAGGAAACTTCTGTCTGTGTCTGTTCAAATTAAGCCCATTCTTTAGGGATTAGCTCCAATGACACTTTATCCACAAGGCCTTCCTGCCGTTCCTTCACCTCTGCAGGACGGATTCATCCAGTAGGCATAGGGAGCACAGTGCCCAGGGCCCCTGATAATATTTTAATTTTAATGCTTTTACAATCAGAAGGAAAAGCTGAATATAATAATAATGAGCATATGATAAGGAATACAACCTGGATTGTATTTTATTTTCATTTTTATACCAATACAATGGTTAAATGTAATTTAAAATATATATTATATATTAAGTATATGTATTAATTATCTTATTTTTAATACAGAAGGAACCCATGAAGGCAAAAGTGCCCAGAGCCCGTGGAAATCATAAAGCAGCCCTGTACCTCTGACTTCCTGTCTTAATTTTGGTTTCCCCAGAGGCAGAGTCTGAGAAAAGCCACTGCAGGCAGATTATTTGGGAAATGACCTTAGCAAGCAGACGTGAGGGAGCAGAGAGAGAGAGAAAGACAGGGAGGGAGGAAAAGCCCATAAAAGCTTGTGTTCTTAAGGTCACAGTTGTAGGCAACAGGGTTTAGTTTCTCCAGGATGTCCACTCCTAAAGATGTACAGAGTGCTTCCCAGTATTTCCCACCCGAAGGATAGCCTGCCAGGCTATTTATCCACTGACTGCTGTCCTCCATTTTTTGAGCAATGGCCCCAAAGTCTGTTAACTCCCTTCCATGGGGCTTGTGTAAGCTGATTGGCTTCTGGCACTGGGGCAGAAAACCAAGTGTTAGCTCAAGGCGAGATGCTGTGAGCATGAGAGCAAGATTGCATGGCTTAACACAGATGAAACTAAAACCAGAGCAGGGCCAAGGTGATATGACTCAAATGACCAAAAATGTCTGCTGCTGTTCCCCTGGAATCAATCTCACATAATCCCCACACTCCCAAATGGTTTTATTCATACGTCTGTAAGAGCTCATTTTACATTCAGCCATGTTTCATGCATCCCATAGTTCCTTTTGTCCTTGAAATATAAATTCCTTGAGGTCACAAGCCATGGTCATGGCACAGAACCTTGCACATAGCAGATACTCAATACATATTGTTGATTCCATTTAACTTAAGAGGGTCCTGGACTAGGATATAAGAGAACTGAATTCCAGTCCCTACTCTGCAACTAACACACTGCATGATTTTGGGCAACCCACTCAATCTCCTTGGATCTCATAACTATATCTATAAAATGAGGGGCATGTACAAGATCTTCTCCAAGGTGCCCTCTGGATCTGTTGTATTATTCCCATCCATGCAATTCCGTTCAGCCTTAAGAAAGCTCCAACTGCATTCTAGGCCGTGTTAGTTGCTGGGATTATAGAGGTAAATGCAGCACAATCCCACTGTGTGGAAATGAAGTGTTTCTTTGAGGAGAGAGACAAATGAAGAATTATAGCATGATGTGGCAGAAGTAAGCCAGAGAGCTGAGGACACACAGTGGGATTTGTAAACAGATCTGGGATGTGTCAGAAGGAGTTCTTGCAGAGATGACAGCTGAGATGATTCTTAAAGAATGGGTGATAAGTGATGGGGAGAATATGGGGAGAACAGGGGAGAACACGCCAAACAGAGCTGGTCCAGGGAAGGGAGACATCTTCCTCAAGGCTGAGGACAGCTTGCCTAGGGCAAAAAAGGGCGCTCCTAAGGCTATCTGACTTTTGGACCCACACTCTTCCCGTATCTCATTTTGCCTTTCCGAGGGTAATTGATACTGTCACATACAACTTTTAATGTGTGTGTTGGCTCCAAGATTGGGAGAGGAGAACTAGTTATATAGACAAACTACAGCAACCATGGTGGGAGACAAGACATATTTTTCTATGTTTGCTAGGAAAGGAGAATCACCTTCACTTTATTTCATATTTATTATTAAGCAGCACTGTGGAAATGGATTTTTTTTACAGTGCAGCCATAGATTAATGGAGAGAAGAGGATATATTAGCCACTAGATGGGTCTTCATTCAATTTATGTATGTTCAATCAGTCCAGTGTTCCTCTCTTTGATAGTAATGAGTACATTTCTTTCCAGAAGTCAAAGTCCCTGTTATTTTCTCCCTATTTATGATGATCGGGTGTTTGTGTTACTCCAGGTAAAATACACTGGAGGTGGCTATTAGAAGCAGCTCTTCATACTAAGTTCACCATGGGAAGCACACACTACAGAGACCCCAATCCTCTGGATGTAACTGCTGACATTTCCCCTTCCTGTTCTGCCTGAGTATGAGATCACCCCATAATTTTACCTCCTGGAATTATTTGCTGCTTTGGGAAGAAATGCTCTTTGCTGATAAACATCCCACTACACATAAATGTCATGCTTAAAAGGTTTCTGTTTTTGGAGAAATGGCCCCAATTTCAACAACATGCTTCATTACAGAAGAGAAACAAATGACGAAACTTGCCAGAGTAGTGGCAAGTTTCCCTGAATGAGGACATTTCCCTGAATGAGGAAGCAGGAGAATGCTGGAGAGAGACTTTATTTTTGTAGAGAAACTCATTTTTTAGAAAAGTTTGGTTCAGAATATGAAATTTGATGTTGAGTACAGGTATGAACACTGATTCACTGGTGCTGATGCCAGTCCTGGACATACAGTCACTACTCAAAACTAAATCTGGCTGTCACCATTTTTCAACTGTACCATGGATATTTAGTCTTAGTAAAAGCCATCTGTGATCTTACAATGGAGGGGAACAGCATGAAAAGAACGTATTTGTTGAGACTCTAGAAGTGCACTGGTTATTTCATCTTTTCTTTTACTAGGGACTGGACGAAGCATTTTACTTATGCTATCAATTCAATCAACACACATTAATGAAAACATGGAGTGAGTCATTTACTGTGAGGGTTAAAATATCTCATTCAATCTTCACCTCAATATCAAGAAGTTAGGCATTTTATTATCCAAAGTTTGGAAATCCATTTCCACAGGGTTGCTTAATAATAAATATAAAATATCCAAAGTTTGTAGATGGGCAAATGAGGCTCAGAGAGTTTAAATCGGTTGCCTAAGGTGACAAAACTTGTAAATGACAAAGCTGGGATGTAAACCTGGGTTTGTCTGACTCCAAAGCTCATACTTAGGACCTCACAGATCACACTGTATTCACCCAATAAGTGCTTGTAAAACTGGACTTTTATAGAAGCAATTATGGTGACCTCGTTGAGGATGGGCACAGGGCATGAGGGAGTAATAATCCTCAGAATCCCCATTCTTTCTTCATTCCTTGATTCATTTATCAAATACTTCTTGAGTCGATATGCCTGTCAATACACTACATTATGAGATTCAGAGATGAACAACGTGTGCTTCTTATCCTGGACTGCCTAGTCAGGAAAACAAAGTGCAAACAAGTACAGTAGCCTATATACCAATTCAGGCACATTCTACTGATCAGTGGCTGAGTAATAATCAGTCCAAAACTTAGTGTCATAAAACAATAGTTGTATTATTATCTCTCATGGTTCTATGGCTGTTGGACCCCTCTTGGGACCCCTCATGGTTTTGCCCACTGATGGTGGTTGAGACTATGGTCATCTGGTCATCTGAAGGCTTTTTTATTCACAAGTCTGGTTCCTGTGATGGCTGGATTAGCTGGGGGCTGTTCTCACAAATACCACATGGGTTCTCCACATGGCTAGCTTGGGATTCCTCACAGCATAAAATCCATAACAGATGGATTTCTTCCTGGTGACTGGCTTCCCTTGGAGCAAACCTCCCAAGAGCAAAAGTTGGAAGCTATGAAGCTTTTTCTGACTAAGCCTCAGAAATCAAACAGTGTCACTTCTACTTCATTTTGTTGGTTATAAGCGAGTCTCCAGTTCAGCTCAGATTCAAGGGGTGGTCCTATACAGGAGCATGAATACTGAGAAGCATAATTCACTGGGGGGCAAATTTGGAGACTAGATACCACATACTAGGTATCTATCAAGTTTGAGAGCCTTACTGAGGGACAGACCAAATTTACTCTTGGGCAGAGGAAGCTCAGCCTGACTCTTGACAAAAGTAGAATAGTTCTTGTAAGCCAAGAGGTTGGAGTCTGGGGAAGCCCAAGCAGTTGGGTTGAACAACAATGTGTGTGTGTGTGTGTGTGTGTGTGTGTGTGTGTGGTGGGGGGGGTGAGTGGGATGAAGTGTATGGCGAGTGGCACAGAGAGTCCACAGATTAACAATGGCCAATTGCCTTGTGGCCATGCGGGAAACATGGGCTTTAACAAATAGGAGAAGAGGAATCACTGAAGGTCTAAAACACCAAGGAGTATCAGGATGAGATTTGCACATTAGAAGATCCCTCAGGTTGCCGTGGGGAAGGTAGATCTGAGAAGGCAATGGTGGAGTCAGGGAAACTGTGGAGCTGGGAAGAGGAGAACTCTCTGGTTGCCAGAAGCCACCCTCCTTAGAAGAAAGTAACACACTGTGAGTTAGAAGTTAATGAACCAGTTAGCTGAAGAGGATGAGTTGGGGAAAGGACCAGGGGGCTTCTGCACTGGGCAAGTCTGTGGGAGGTGGTGCTATTCAATGTGGTGGAGGATACGGAAGCAGGAAGTGCTGATGTATCCAGTCTTGACCTCGTTGATTCAGAAGTACCTGCGGGAGAATCAGATGGAGATGCTCTCTATGCGTTGTGGTGCACACCATTGGTGCCCCGCCCAGATTCCCTTTACGGGTCCAGTCCATACCCCTTGTAACTGTGGTGGTGGCTGGCTGTTCGCACCTGCATCCTTATTCTGGACATTCTCCTTAACCAGAATAGCTTGGGGGGTTGTGCTCTGCTCTGGAGGCAGCCCACAGCCAACAACTGACTGCTAATAGGGCTGCAAATTGTCATCCCCTTGCCACCAGGTGGGACAACTCTGTGATTCCACTTACACCCCGAGCTCCCCAGGGGCTCAGCCGAGGCTAGAGTTCAGCTGAGTTCCCTTCTTTGTGCAGCCTCTTCCCCTGCCCTAACTTGCTGCCCTCACACCTCCTCCCCTCTCAGTAAATCACATGCACAAGAGCCTCAGACTCAGGACTACTTTGAAGAAAACTGACCTGAGACAGGCCTTTAGAAGGTGTACCCATGGATAGGCTGTTTGGAGGCACAGCAGGCTCTTTGCAGTGAAATCTGTTCTAAAAAACAGTAGGGCTTCTTGTAAAGTTGAGTTGAATTGTGACGTGGGGCACATTTAAGAGGTGTTCTGAAAGTGTAGCTTGTACCAAGGTGCGTGAATTCTGGAATAAGACTACCTGGTTTTAATCCCAAATCCACTGCTGTAGCATCTTGGGCAAGTTTTCCCATCTATAAAGTGGGAGAATAACAGCTCTCTGCAAAAGAACTATTGTAAAGAGTAAATTATTTAGTGAATTATTATCACCAAAATGTGAAAACACCATAAGGATAATTTTATCTACTATGTTCAATGCTGTATTCTCAGCACCTAGGACAAGGCCTGTCACATAGTAGATTCACAATAAATACATGTAAATCAATTAGAAGAACACTGGGCAGAATTTCACTCCTGGGAGTTTATCCAAAAAAATATTGGGTTGGCCAAAAATTTCACTTGGGTTTTCCCGTAAAATGTTATGGAAAAACCCGAACAAATTTTTTGGCCAACTCAATATACTCACAATAATATAAACCAACAGAAAGATGATTAATTACAGAAATAACAATAGCTTGTTGAAAGCAATAGCTTGTTTGAAATAGCAAAAGGTTGGGAAAATAGATAATTTACTATATAAATAATGTTTCCTTCATTCAGTGGAATACTATGCAGTCACTAAAAAATGAGGCAATAAAATGTACAGATATGGAATAATCACCAACACGTATTGTGAAAAAGTAATGTGTAGAAATAAGTAAGGTGATGTGTGTATAGCATATCATCATTCGTGGAAGAATATAAGTACATATTTGTAAATATTTATGTATATGTGCATATATATGCAATATGTGCACACACACACACACATACACACAATCTCTGGTAGGACTTCCAGGAATTTGGCAGCAGTGTTTTACTCAGGAGGGGGAAGGAGACGTAAGGCAAATACTTTTTATTTTTGTTCCACAGGCAAGGCAAGTCCATCCTATTTGGAAACTAATCAAACAATTCACAATCTTTAAAAGAAAGAATTGATATTAACAAAGAGTTGGCTGCCTAGGGGCAGATGAGAGAGTGGGTCTGTTTTCAATCATCTAACAGATCCGCAGGCATCTTGCTGAAAGTACGGGTGTGGCCATAAGGCTGGTAAAAGTGTGGAGTTTTTCTGCACAAGGGGGCGCCAAGTCCTTTACTTGGTAAATCCCCTGTGAATTGACCTCTAAAGATTGATTACAGCTCAGCCTTCCACTCCTCTGGCTTGGAAAATTAGATTGAATACCATTATTAATTTTGATTATCAGACCTGAATTCTCCGTAAGCTCACTTAGCAGGCAGACAGCTTCTAGCCTTTTATAAATAATGCCCTCGATATCTGCCTTCTTAGGGGATGGAGGGCGCCGAGTGTAGGACAGAAGTGCCCACTACGTGTTAGGACCCCGATGGGTAGCTGACTTGTGCATCAAGTCAGTTAATCCTCTCACCACGTCTCTGAGTTGGCATCGTTATATATGTCCATTTAAATAGGAAACAGGCTTTGGTGGTTAAATGACTGACTTGCTTATGGACATAGAAAAGTAAAGAGTGAGGAGGCACATAACTACACCTGGGCTCGTGAATAATCACTATTTTGTTTGAAGGGGAAATGCACACGAGACCTGTCAAAAACACCAAGAAGAGGGAAGACATTGGTCTGCCAAAAATGTTCCTGACGACCAGAAAAAAAGGTGCTTTCCTTGGGTAGAACACTTTCCCTTGATTCCTCACATGCTAGAGGGACCACGATGTCTGAGAAGTAAGATCTGTCACCTGAGTGAATCCAAATGGTGCTGAAGGTCTGCACCTTCCATGCTGACTGAGAAATCATGGCACTTTTCTGAGAAGGAGCAACCTTGGACATCCTCTCAATTTGGGCAGGTCACACTTATTTAAAGGTGGGGGCTGTGACCCATGGAGGGGAAAAGAGAAAGTCAGGTCACACAGGCTATGTTGTCAGTTTGGGCCACATGCTAGGTCTTTGGATTTTGTTTTTCCAGTTCTTCCTAAAGCTGGGTCTTACCAAAACTTTACAAAGACCACATTACTCTTGGATCTAATCTTGCAGACCCTGGAACTCAACCCCCTTATTTATTCTGAGTTCCCTTCCCTTTGAGTCACTGTGTTCTTCGTTGGTGACTCGGCCTATGAGTTATGGAAGTGACCTATCAATTTTGAAAAAAATTTTTAACTACTAATTTTTACAACTAGTGATTTCCAGCTTTCTCCAAAGTACATTGGAAGTGTCTGCTGACAAAGAACTAAGTCTTTTATTTGCTTTGGCCTTTCTAGACTTCTGTTTTTTGCCAGGCATGACAGTAGGTACTTATTCTGTTATCTAAATGAGTAGTGATCTGGCCTCCATTTAAAAGACCTGCACAGTGACTTCCCTGGTGGTCCAGTGGTTAAGACTCTGAGCTCCCAATGCAGGGGACACAGGTTTGATCCCTAGTCAGGGAACTAAGATCCCCCATGCTGCAGCATGGCCAAATTAAAAAAAAAAAAAAGACCTGCACAGAATCCAGGCATGCCGTCACATTGCTGTATGGGTTAGCAGTATAATATCAAACATGAACCTGAGAACTACAAGTTGGAAAGTGGTATTGCTTCTGTGGTAGGCAGAGTTCTCAGATGATCCCCAAGATTACACCTGTTTGTGTATGTTCTGTGTAGAATCCCTTCCCATTCACTGTGGGCAGGACCTGTGAATATTATGGATGCCACTCCCATGGTTACGTTTTACAGCAAAGGTGAAGGAATTTTACAGATATAAATCAGGTCCCTAATTAGGTTGACTTTGAATTAATCAAAGAGAGATTACCTGGGTAGACCTGACCTAATTGGGTGAGTCCTTTTAAAGATGGCTTAGACCTTCCCTGATGTTAGAGAGATTCCCCTGTTGGCCTGGAGTTGTTCAGCCTCAAGGAAATAAATTGTGCCAACAATCATGTGAGTTTGGAAGAAGATCCTGAGCTTCAAACAAGACCCCAGACTGGCCAGTACCTTGATTACAGCCCTGTGAGAGCCTGGGCAGAGGACTCAGCTGAGCTGAGCCCAGACATCTGCCCTGTAGAAACCATGTGATAATCAATGGGTTCTAAGCTGCTAAGTTTGTGATTTGTTACACAGCCTAGAAAACTAATAAGGCGCCCGTGTTTGTAGAAGGAATTTAGGACCTACATTGTGTGGCTGACAAATTGTCCCACACATAATTTCTTTCATTTTTTGTTTCTCTTCTTAAATTTGAATATATATATTTTTTTCATGTGACAATATTAGAGAACAAGAACCTTCACGACTTCAGGTGCCTTTGTGTGATATTTTTCAACTTCATGGCTCCCTTTGTTCACCTGTGAAACAAGAGTGGCTCTGTGGCTGGCGTGTCAGCAGGCCTGCTAGGCAGCACTCGCCAGGAAGTAGGGGCAGTGAGGGGCTTCTACAAACAAAACAATAATCTAGGGGGCTTATCAGATGGATGAGAAGCTATGGTGGATTGGAAGGAGAACTGGATTTGCCGTCCAGAGAGCAACATTTACATTCTTATTCTATTTAAAAGCCATGTGATTTTAGACAAACCATTTAATTTTTCTGATCCCTGGCTTTTTCATCCCTAGAGTAATGGATCATAACATGCTGGTGGTGAGGACTAAATGAGCTACTGTGTATGATTCATTTTGTCACCCCCAGGTTGATTTAATCTTGTCCTGGTCAGTTCCTCCCTTACAGACTTTGGAGTGTTCTCACCCTCCTGATCTCTTGGATTCTTCTAGTAACACTGGGAAGAAGCTTTGCAGATGGGATTTTATTGGGAATGGGAAATTAGGTGACAAAGACAAGGAAAAATTTCCATTTCCTTTCAGAGCAAAATGTCACCCTATTCTGTTTCAGTGAAGAATAAAGGAATTTGAATAAAATGTCAGTTTCTTTCTGAACTAATTTGGGAATTATAATGACATGCACAGTCTCCACTGAGCACATGAATATTCGTAATTAAAAATGAAATTGTCCTTTTTCTCAGATTGTGAAAGTGAACAGAACTCCCCAGGGGTGCCCAGGGCCAGAATAGCTGTTCATTTTAAGAAAAATTCTAAGGAAATTCTATGATACCAAAGCAACATATTCAAAACTGCAACAGATGCCAGGCGAGGGTTGGTGAAACACTGTTAGACTGATGATGTCCCTCCCATCCTCTCTCCGTGACTCAGAGGACACAGGAGTTGTTCCCCTGGGGAGGGAAGGAGCTTTGAAGAAAGACATGTCCTGGCTGCTTGCTCCCCCATCCCACCCCACCACCCTGCCTCTAGCCAATGCCCCGGCTCACACACACACGTCTGGTTTTCCAGACATACTGAAGCTCTACCTCTTCAAAGTTCAGCATAGTGGGACAGGCATACATTAAATAAGTAAAATCTAGGGGAAGGGTAGGATGCTCTTGGGCATTCAGCCTTCAGTTAGTAGTTACTATGTCCATGTTATAGAGAGACTAAGACTGAGGTGGTTGTGCATGCTGTTCTTGGTGACATATTAGAAGATTTATTCTCCTAATTTTAAGTTTATTTTTTAATGAAAGGGTCTTTTCAGGATATTTCCTAAGAGTTAGCACTAATAGAAACCCATGTTGTTGTGGGGGAAGAAATGGACAGGCTGTAGGTCTGAGGTCTAGACTATGTGGCCTTGGGTGAGCTTCCAGTTTCTGGATCCTCATTCTTGCTTGGACAATTTTGTAGTTGAATTAGATGACCATTACAGAGATTCTTCTAGCTCTACATTCTGTGGCTGTGATTCCTCTCCCCTTCATGTTCTAGTTTTCCAAACATTATAAAGATGTTCATTTCTCTGGGCCCAAGAGAGGGCATCATTTTGGGGAGAAAAGCCAAGGCTTGTGTCCATTAGAACCTTTCACCCTAAATAATCTGCTTTGCTTTCTGCTCAGATCCAGGGACGTGATTGCCTCTGCTTTGCCTTAGTAAAATGGGGGGAACTGTTAAGGTGACCTGTTCTAGGTTACTGAGCTTAATCAAGATACACCTTCCTTGATTGAAAAGGTACAGAGGTTTAATTAGCCTAGCAACTCTGCAATATCTTCCAGAAGCCTTGGGAGCATGGGTTTCTTTTCTTTCTTTTTCATCCACTTGCTTCTTCAGAGTTAATGGTTTCTTCCTGTAACTGTGCCATGATCGACTTTCTGGACACCACCCGCATCCATTATCCCAGTGACAGTGCCTTAATTGAAATGACATCTTAGAATTATTTCTTTAAAATTCATTGTTTAATTCAGTAAATTTAGTATTAATTAACGCCAACTGCCCGGGTGTTTTGGTCCCCCATTTGTCACTCTCTCAGCTAAGTACTGGAAATAATAAGTCTATTTCATTTTATAGGACTTATTTCACTTTATAGTTCAGATTTGCTAGTGTAGCAGGAATGGAAATTCAAAATGGCTTGGTATTTTGTAATGATCATGCACTTGGAAAAGAGAAAGAGAAGGAAGAGAGGAGGAAGAGGATGAGCAGAGGAGGAAGAGAAGGAGAAAGGTTGGTTGCCAGATGCCACTCATCCATGGAGGAGCCTTGAGTCAAGACTTGGGTACACGATTGTCAATCAGGGGCTCAGGATAACCTGAGAGAGCTATACACTTCAAAAGGCTTCTTCTATCCATGTAACATTCAAAATGAGATTGTGTGTGTGCATGTGTGTATATATGCAAATACAGTTAACTCTATTTTCCAGCGCTGTGGGAAAATGATATGTGTAGTTAATCAAATAATGTTGTAACAAAGACTTATCATGCATCCTGTTAATACAGTCACATTTTGTAAGAATTCGGCTATGCTGGGAATATAGATATTGAGTCTTAGTGGTTAAATACGGTCTTGGGTTGCGTTTCCCCAGAACACATCGGGTTCAGGATTTAAGAGCAAGTAGCTTATCTGAGAGGTGATCAAAAGAAGCACCCAAAGAGGAGGCATGAAAGGGAAGATAGCCAAAAATGTTACATTTTTGACAGTTACCGCATGGACATCTGAGCTCAGCTCTACTGGGGAACTCTGGGAGATGGGACAGAACACGTCCTGAGTTATGCCTCCCAAGGGGCGAGGAAACTGATATTTATCTTCCAGATCCCATCTGTTATCACAGAGCACTAACCCCCTGGCCCTCCTATCTTGCCCAGTGTATGTGGGCTGGGAGAAAGCTCCTGGGGACGGAGGGGCAGGTGCTTGCTTTAGGTTAACAGGTATGAAATGGAAAGGTGAGTACCAAAGGGACATAGGTGGAGCACCAACAGTGTCTGTCATGTTTAATATTTCATGTGTTGACAGGCTCAAGTATCATCTAAGGTTGGAATTGGAGGCTTTCAGATCCTAGGGCAGGTGGCTTTGGTATCATGGTTACCACGAAGGGTACAAGTACTCGTCATACTTTAATACTTCTCAGCCAGGTACAGTTTATCTGGGTGGCCAGTGTTCTGCCCAGATCCCCACTACACCGATTCCTGGCTTCCATGAGTATAGGCTGCTCAAGGCTTATAGTTGCCCCTTTGTCTAGATGATGGCCCTTGGCTGACAGAGCCACCTGACCAAGGAGTTTACAGCTCTGAGGGCACAGCCCACAACCAGTAACTCAGAACCCTGACTTAGCATCATATATCATCTGAGAGGATTGCCTTTCTATCTATAACAGCAGTCATCTATTTATACCCCAAATAGTGTTGATGCCCTGTCTGTGCATTTTGGCTTCACTTTTTGCCACCCGTGCAAATGTCTCTTTGCTATGTTGTAATAATTTCATAGTACTTAAGAAGACCACCAGGTACCAGCAGAGCGGTGGGTGGATGGAATTCATGTGTCTGTATTTGGGCCCAGAGTGGGTACTATGAATGCATCCTAAGCCAGGGACAGAAGGTGGTGCCCATATTTTTACATGAGAAAGATCTATTATCCCCATTTTAGAGGTAAGGGCACTGAAGCCCAGTTATTTTATTAACTTGCACAAGCTCATACAACGTGTCAGTTGGTAGATTTGGGATTTGAAGCAGGTCTTTCTAGACACAAGGCCCATGTCTTCTCTAACATACCACAGTGTCGCTCAAAGATAGCTTCGTGTTTGACTGGAAACTTGAAACAAAGAGACTTGGTAATGCTCTCTGACTGGCTGACCTGACTGACGTATACCAATGGAGGGTCCCTGGGACTCCTCTCTCACAGAGGCTGATCACCTTGATTCTCACTTTTGAGTTCAATCCGATCTCTTATTTATAACTTAGAAAGGCCTCCTAGTGTCTTGGGGACAGTGTAATGTGTGCCCTTAATTAACAGTGTAATATGGAGAAAGATTCCTTTACCAGAAGGCCTGTTGAACTCACACTGTCAGACGAGAAACAGGGTCTCCACATGAGGCTTCCATGTATTGGAACCAGGAGGGCTCAAACAACATGGGGTCTACAGATGGTTTCGGGAAGTGATTGTGTCTGCTCTAGGCTTTTTTACCCGACTTTCATTTAAATTTTACAAACATTTGCTGAACACCTACCAAGTGCCAGACACCACTCTAGGCCCTGGGGGGACTACAAATATAAAGAAGATGTCTTGCTTTCATTCTTGTAGAGAAGCTTAGCCAATAAACAAGTATTACACATGGCAGAAAGAATCAAGGGCTAATTAGTCATTTCTGCACCCAGCTGTGGGAGCCCAGAAGGACAAGTGGTTAATTCTGACTGCAGGGGATTTGGAAGTGACATTGAAGGATGAACACAGTGTTGATAGACAAGGAAAGGGGCTAGATCTATTTACCATCTCAGCAACAACAGAAAAGAGGAAGCAGCCGTTCTTAAACAGTTTTCCTACAGGAGAACGACATATGTAAGTTAGCGTGCGAAGCTCTTTTTTTGTGGAGGAAAGATTCACTGAGACGCAAGGGAAAGAAGTACCTCACGGCTGGCAGAACTCCAGCCACAGAGGAATTATTATGTTTATCACCAGTTTCCCCATGACTTAGTCTTAAAGGGCCAGCTTCCCATGTGCACAGCACAGACAAAGCCATGACAGAATGATTTTACTAATATTTCTGATCATCTGCATAAACTTATGTGGCAATTATCTGGACCGAGTACATCCTGATGCAGTTTGGTTGTTAGGCAGCTTGACATAGAGTGCTGGCATTTGACGGTTTTAGTTGAACAGACCCAGGCTGTGTTTATGTTGAGCCGAGAAATAATAAATGATTTACAAAACTGTCACTCTGCACTTCTGCAGATTCATTTGAAAGAGATTTGGTAGGATTCTGTTTGTTAGCAGGAAAGGAAGAGAACAATATTGCCCCAGTTTTCACCACAGAGAATAATGGGAAATGACAGCCTAGAGGCAGGCTGGAAAGGTGACAGCAGAGATAGTTCCCTGGTAAATGAGAAGGAGAATGATATTTATTGAACACCTGCTATGTTCCAGGCACCATTCTAAGCATGTTTTATGTATTATTTCATTAATTCTGGAAAGGTAAAATGGAATTATACATGTGAAAGTGCTTTATAACATGCTCTACAAATGTTAGGCATAATTAATATTTTCCTTTATTGTAAAGCCTCCTAAGATTCGTTTGAGACCATTCCCTGCTTTCTGTTATCAGATGTTAATTTATGTTGAAGCAATAGCAGGTCAGCTTTCTCTTACTCAGAACATTTAAGTAGGAAAAGGTGATGGGAGAAGCAGATGGATTGGCTCATGGGACCGTGGGAATGTGTTCTGGAAGGGGTCTTTGTTAGATTCTTGTTTTCAATTCCTCCATTGACTTTGACCTTATGTGCTGCTGGTACACCACCAACTGTGCTCTCAGAGGTGAGTGGCCCTTTTCCTCTGCCATGTGGTCTCATCCAGGGCTGGAGAGGGAGTAGTGGTGGAGATTAGTCTGGTCCCTCTAATGTAGGTAAATGACCTCCTGATTCCCTGTTCACCTTATTTCACCCTGCTCCAGATTCTTTTTGGTGAGTTTGAAGACTACATCCTCTTAATTTTGGAGAAGTTGTACTCAAACGTCGTTTCTAATTTCATTCCACATGCCAGCCCTATTGGACCTCAGCAGCATCTAGATAGGAAAGGTCTGCAAATTGAGAGACGGCTAATGGAAATGGACCGCCCATTCCACAGCTTAAAGGGGCTGATATTCAGCTTTCTTCCCTGCAACCAGAAACAATCAAATTACTTTCCTACTAGGGAGCAAATGGCTGATACTGTACTATTTTAAACTCCTAGGAGTGGAAGGTACCTCAGAGCCAGTCTTTCTCTTACCAAGTTCTTCCCCAAAATAAAAGTGAAAGAAGGCTAGATTAGGATTGTTCTTTTATAATAAAGACACAAGCAGAGAAGCTGGAAGAACAAGAGGCACATCTCACTTTCCTTGACTTCCATTTTGCGTCAGCATCTCTCACTATGTATCTTAAAAAGTCTTCAGTGTTTTTCACTGTTTAGAGTCAAGTCTAAATTCCTAAGTACAGTATATATAGCCTTAAGATGCTTCATCAGATGCCCCAACTGAGACCCCAGCCTATCTCTCTCTCAGTAATCCGTTGGGGTACCCTTCATTATAACCAAGTTATATTTATGTCTCTTCTCTTCCATATTTTTGTCTTAACATTCTCAGTCCCTATGATACCTTCTCCTTCTTCTTGGTACATTCAAGTCCTATTGCTCTTTTTAATTCCCTCTCAACTGCGACCCTCCCATGAAGTCTTTTCAGCTCCCTAGTCTCTTTTCCCCAGGTGTCCCTTTCCTTTCTGAAATACATCAGCCTCAGAACACTTCACCCAAAGCACTTCACCTTCATTATGGCAGGCTTTACACTGTGTAATATTTGATTCTTATTTGTATATGTATCATCATCTTTTATAGATAACATTTTTACTACTCACTCATCTTTCAAGACCAGTCTTAGCAAGGCTCTTTGCAATCTTGCCTTTCTTGATATGAGTTAGATCTCAGGATCTTTCAGGACCCTGTGTGATAATGCATTGTAATCTCATGGCTGAGTCATAGTGCAGAAGAAGAGACCAGGTGCTTTGAGTCAGACCTGGGTATAAGTCCCATTTCTGCTATTTTCCATTTCAGTGATGGTGGACCAGTTATCTAAACTTTTGGAAACTCAGTTTCTGCTCTTCACATGAGACAATCACACTTAGCATCATTGGTTATTGCAGTGGCTTGAATTGTGGCCCCACAAGAAAATGTTTCCACATCCTAAGCCTGGAAACCTGTGAATGTTGCCTTATTTGGAAACAGGGTTTTGCAGATGTGATTGAGTTAAGGATCCTGAGGTAAGGAAATCATCCTGGATATTTTGGGTATGCCCTAAATCCAATGACAAGTATTCTTATAAGAAACACACAGTAGAGTGTCAGATACAGAGGAGAAGGTAATGTGAAGATGGAGGCAGAGACTGGAGTGATGTAGGTACAAGCGCAGAAAGCCAGCAATCATTAGGAACTAGAATAAGCCTGGCACAGATTCTCCCCTAGGGCATCTGTCGGGACTGTGGCCCTGGTGACATCTTGATTTTTAGACTTCTGGCCTCCAGAACTGTGAGAGATTAATTTCTGTTGTTTAAACCACCTACTTCATGGTAATTTGTTATGGCAGCCTTAGAAAATGAGTACAGTTTTTATTATGCTATGTTGCTATCTGTCTATCCCATGAAACTGTGAGCTCTTCAAGGGCAGGGACTGTTCCTCGTCCCTCTCCAGACCACCTACCCCTGGGGCTAGCTCAGTGTTTGCAGGAATAACACATGGTTGACAAGTTATATGGACCATATTTTATGACTAGCCCTCCAACAGACCCTGTGGAATTAAGATTGTTACTAAAAAGGAAGAAAACCCTTAAAAAAAAGAATTAGAGAAAGATTTAGAGGAATAAAATCCCTGCACTTGAAGAATTTATGCTCCAAAGTGTTTTTCTTTTATCCATTTATTACCAAAGAGCCGGCAGTCTTAATGTATAATTTAGATCAGAGGCAATGGGATTTCTCTCATTTTCCTTCAATCATCAATTAGCATTTATCAGGTGCCTACTCTATGCAGAGGCTTGTGCAGCATTAGGCACTCTTAGTATCCACTTTTCAGTTTCTTCACTGACTGTCAACCTCAAACTCCTATGACTCACACAGATAATGTCCACCCTGTTCTGGGGAGACCGCATCCCTCCTCTATTGGAATAGGGCTTTGTCCATGGTGCTGAACGGCCATGCATATTAGAACTATCACAACCACCGTAGTAACTCTATATAAAATATACACCTGTAGCAGCAGGTGTGTGGGTCATTACAGTAAGATGTTTGTTTAATATAAAGAAGGATTTCTAGAACTCTTCAAACATCTCATTCATTCATCTTTCCTCCAAATACTTATCGATCCAGTCCTGTGTACCAGGCAGTCTACTAGGTGCCAGAGAAAATGGATCCTGTGATGAAAGTGGCCTCTGTCTAATGGGGGAGACAAGCACCTACTTATAATAGAGAAAGGCTCATGTTAAAATAGATGGATTTTGGTTACCAAAGATAATGTGATCATAGCCAAGAAAACATGAAAGAACTTGAATGTCTTGTTTCCATTTGTTTGTTCATGTCTTTACTCATTCATTCCTTCATTCAACATCGATTACCTGGTACAGTAGTCAGCTTTTAGCCCTCATGGGGGATTGAGCCCTGGCAGCCAGGGGTCCTTTTCTCATGGAACTCTTTCTGCAGTAGTTAGATATTTGACATTGACGGTATCTCATTCCCTTACAGTTCTAAGGTTCTAGATTTCCATGGTCTAAAGTGAAAGGAACAGAGAATAGGACAAAAGAAGGAAAGGGAATTAATTTCTATTAAGAAATGCTAGACTCTATTTATGCTATTCCATCTAATTTTCCCCAAAGTCTATGGAATCTGGTAGGATTTTCTGATTTTACCAGTAAGGTAGAAGATACTAATAAAAATTAAATAGCTTTCTCAAGGTCACATAACCAGCAAATGGAGGAGTTGAGATTCTAACAATGTCTATCTGAACTCAAAACCTGAAGGTACTCTGAACTATCCCCCACACAATCAGACTGGGGATGAATTATATGTACTGTTACAGATGAGGCTGGGGTATAGTGAGGATCTTCTCACACCTCAATTACTAAATCCCCTTGGTTTGTGTAGAGGATGTCTTTGTGAGTTGTGGTGTACTGAGGCCACTATAGATGCTGTCCAATAACTTGAGTGCCCATAAACGCTGGCAGTCAGGGACTTGGGGATGAAGGTTGACTGTTAGCTTTTTCTCTGGGAGAGGACCTGGTATCAATCTCTAGGTAGCACTGGCCTCAGTGACAGCTGTCCTAAGTTGTAACTCTTTTTGTTTTTTACTGAAATAACTCATCATGATGTTCTATTTGTCACTTGTCAAGGAAATCAATATAGTCTAGACTTGTTACCTTTCCAAGATTTGTATTGGACAATTTATGGTCAAAGTCTAAAAACAGAACAGCAGGGGCAGAGCTGATAAAAGAATCTCAATCTCCCTGTAAAACATTGGAATTTAGAACATTCCTCCAATGGTGGGGGAAGGAAGTAGGTGAAGCTGAGGTGCCCTTGGTGAAATTAAGGGAGGACATTCAAAAGAGAAAGGAGGCTGAGAAGAGGAAAAGGAAGATCTTTAGAATAGGGATGATCATATTTGCTTGGCAGTTCTGTTGTGAGTATTCAATGATATACTTAATATGTCATGTATAGTGTCTAGCACAGTGCCTGGAACAAAGCAGATCATGAATGAGGGGTAACCATTCTAGTAGCTGTAGAGAAGGAGGGAGGAGAAGACCATGAGTAAAAATAACATCCACAGCAACAGCACAGAAATCTCTAGTGCCAGGAGTGAAAAGAAGCAAATTGTCAACATGAAGGGTAGAAAGCACCGTGTTTCATATCCGTTGGTCATTAAATTGTTTCATTCATTCAAACATTTATCAAGCAGCCAGCACTGTGCTAGGTGCTGGGGAAAAAGAAACAAATAAGCAATGGTGTTGCCCTGCAGGACTGCAGAGTCTAGTTGAGAAGATAGATGTAAACACACAATTGTGTTGGAGGTTGATGGATGCTGTTACAGAGATGGGAAAGGCTCAGGGCAGGGATGCTGTTCCTTCCACAAGCACAGGGTCCACATTGTTTGCTTCTCGCTCATCAAAGTAACGTGCATGCGGAAAAGCCTCAATAATATCAGTTGAATGAGGCAATATTGAATAAAAGAGTTATCTGGGTCCTGAAGGAAGGCTTCGTTGAGACCAAAATGTTTGAGCTAAGATACTTAACATTTGAAGATTAAGAGTCTTCAGGGCAGATGAAGATGTGTGTGTGTGTGTGTGTGTGTGTGTGTGTGTGTGTTGGGAAATGAGGAGAAAGATGCCAAACCAGTGGAGAAAGTGTATGAAAGACACAGCAGGGGCCACTTGAGAATAGGAGGCATTTGGGGAGAATAGGAGGCATTTGGGTGCGGCCAGAGCACAGGGAGTAATGGAAGATGAGGCTGAATTGGCAGACGGTGGTGGATTAAAATACGAGCCAGTTCTACTGATTCAGTCATTCCTTCACTTAAAAGGTATTTACTGAGTGCTTACCTGTGCCAAAGACTGTTATAGACCTTGGGGATATGATACTGATCAAACCAGGCAAAAATCCCTCCCCTCATGGAGTGTACATGCTCACAGGTGGGGACAGATAGTAAAAAGCATTGAGAACAGTATACAGTATATTCAACGGTAATTAGTAATATGGAGAAAAGTGAACCCTGGGAGGGAGGCGTGGATGGCTGGGGAGAAGGTATATGGAAACACAGCTCATGATACCTGGTGGTTGCATACCCTGCAGTTCTGTTTTACGATTTAAATTGGCAAAGCCACATGACATTTCTCCCCAGGCACTATGACTTTACTTGAACTTGTGGCTTCCATGTGAAATCTGATGCCTGGAGTTTATAATTACGTTCTTAACTTTGCAAGGTCCTCTGGACCCCTTCAGCCCTCTTTAGCCATCCTACATATAATTATAATATAGGCAGTTAGTTTTTCCTGTTTAAAAAAATCATTGATTTATTACTAATTGGGACTTATAAACACTGTCATCCATATTATGGAACTAGATTTCAATACACACAAACCCTTCTACTAAGTCTCTCACATCAGCATAATTGAACACTGATGTTCCTTACCTCTAAAAAAGAAAAGAAAAAAAAGAGTAGTGTTTCTTCTGTTTCCTGCTTCAGGCACAGGAAAGCCTTGGTTGTGGTCTCCATATCGTCTTCTGGTGATGGGATTGGGGGTGCAATAGCTCCACACCCCTTGCCTGCTGTAACTAACTGCTCTAGCATGAAATCCTTATCTGAGGAAAGAAGGGAAGTAGCTGGATTATTTTTTTGAATTAATCACCTTAAATCCTTTTGGGTCGACATAGGTATAAATAAATGAAAGAGCCTCCTAATTAGGATTGGGATCTGCTCTGTTCTCTGATGTACAGTGAGAAGTTTCAGGTTATCGAATGAAAACAGAAGTTGCATTTTTTTGAAAAAAGGCAGAGGATGAATCTGGCAATTTGCTCATTTTCATAATTTCAGACAGTGATGTCAAGTGACATAAAATCAACTCTACACGTCCTTCAGAGAGCCTTCTTTGTTTCCCCAAATACAGCCGGAGTGGGCTCCCCTGTCCCTACATTCCTCCACAGTATTCCAATAAGAATAGGACTGCCAATGCTGAGACTTTGGGGTTCTTTGCTCACCCCTACCTCCTGCCTGTCTCGCATCCCTGTCTTCTGTTTTTCAACACTTCCCTCACAAGTTCTTTCCCCTCAGTTTGCAAATATGCTCAAGCTTATCCCATATTAATGAAAGACAATAAAAGAAAGAAACTGTTCAACCACCATATCCTACCACTGTCCAAGCTTTCTCCTCCCTTTCACAATATAACCTCTTGAAAGAGTTGTCTATATGCCCTACTCACCCTCGCTTTCCTTTCCTCCTTGTTCCCTATCACATCAGAAGCTGTAGTTGGCAACATCCTTCCATGACACACACTACAGAGATTGTTCCTGTTTGAGATGCCCATGACCTTTCATTTTCTTTTCTTTCTTTCTTTTTTTTCTTTTTGGAGTATAATTGCTTTACAGTGTTGTGTTAGTTTCTGCTGCACAAAGAAGTGAATCAGCTGTATGTATACATATATGTCCTCCCTCTTGGACCTCCATCCCCCACCCCACAACCCACCCATCTAAGTCATCACAGAACCCCAAGCTGAGCTCATTGTTCTATACAGCAAGTTCCCACTAGCTATCTGTTTTACACGTGGTAGTGTATTTATGTCAAATGTAATCTCCCAATTCATCCCACCCTCCTCTTCCCTCTCTATGTCCACATGTCCGTTCTCTATGTCTGCGTCTCTATTTCTGCCCTGCAGATAGGTTCATCTGTACCATTTTTCTAGATTCCACATATAAGCGTTAATATACGATATTTGTTTTTCTCTTTCTGACTTACTTCACTCTGTACGACAGTCTCTAGGTCCATCCACATCTCTACAAATGACCCAATCTCATTCCTTTCTATGGCTGAGTAATATTCCATTGTATATATTTACCACATCTTCTTTATCCATTCCTCTGTCACTGGACATTTAGGTTGTTTCCATGTCCTGGCTATTGTAAATAGTGCTGCAATGAACATTGAGCAGTGACTTTTTGAATTATGGTTTTCTCAGTGTATATGCCCAGTAGTGGGATTGCTGGGTCATATGGTAGTTCTATTTTTAGTTTTTTAAGGAACTCCATACTGTTCTCCACAGTGGCTATATCAATTTACATTCCCACCAACGGTGCAGGAGGATTCCCTTTTCTCCACACTCTCTCCAGCATTTATTGTTTGTAGATATTTTGATGATGGCCATTCTGACTGGTGTGAGGTGATATCTCATTGTAGTTTTGATTTGAATTTCTCTAATAATTAGTGATGTTCAGCATCTTTTCTTGTGCCTCTTGGCCATCTGTATGTCTTCTTTAGAGAAATGTCTATCTCGGTCTTCTGCCCTTTTATTTTTTTAACATCTTTATTGGAGTATAATTGCTTTACAATGGTGTGTTAGTTTCTGCTTTATAACAAAGTGAATCAGCTATACATATACATATATCCCCTTATCTCCTCCCTCTTGCATCTCCCTCCCACCCTCCCTATCCCACCCCTCTAGGTGGTCACAGAGCACTGAGCTGATCTCCCTGTGCTATGCAGCTGCTTCCCACTAGCTATCTGTTTTACTTTTGGTAGTATATGTAAGTCCATACCACTCTCTCACTTCATCCTAGCTTACCCATCCCCCCCACTGTGTCCTCAAGTCCATTCTCTGTGTCTGCATCTCTGCCCATTTTTTGATTGGGTTGTTTGTTTTTTTGATACTGAGCTGTATGAGCTGCATGAGCTGCTTGAATATTTTGGAGATTAATCCTTTGTCCCTTGCTTTGTTTGCAGATATTTTCTACCATTCTGAGGATTGTCTTTTCGTCTTGTTTATGGTTTCCTTTGCTGTATAAAAGCTTTTAAGTTTAATTAGGTCCCATTTGCTTATTTTTGTTTTTATTTTCATTACTCTAGGAGGTGGGTCAAAAAGGATCTTGCTGTGATTTATGTCAAAGAGTGTTTTTCCTATGTTTTGCTCTAAGAGTTTTATAGTGTCCAGTCTTATTTACATTTAGGTCTTTAATCCATTTTGAGTTTATTTTGTGTATGGTGTTAGGTAGTGTTCTAATTCATTCTTTTACATGTAGCTGTCCAGTTTTGCCAGCACCACTTATTGCAGAGGCTGTCTTTTCTCCTCTGTATATTCTTGCCTCTTTTCTCATAGGTTAGGTGTGTTGGTTTATCTCTGGGCTTTCTATCCTGTTCCACTGATCTATATTTCTGTTTTTGTGCCAGTACCACACCATCTTGACTACTGTAGCTTTGTAGTATAATCTGAAGTTGGGGAGCCTGATTCCTCCAGCTCTGTTTTTCTTTCTCAAGATTGCTTTGGCTATTTGGGGTCTGTTGTATTTACACACAAATTATAAAACTTTTTGTTCTAATTCTGTGAAAATTGCCATAGGTAATTAGATAGGGATTGAATCTGCTTTCTACATTGCTTTGGGTAGTATAGTCATTTTCAGAATACTGATTCTTCCAATCGAAGAACATGGTATTCAGTTTCTTAAAGTGATTTGTCATTTTATTTGTTGGTAGCATTTGGC
Source organism: Mesoplodon densirostris (assembly GCF_025265405.1). Classification (NCBI taxonomy): domain Eukaryota; kingdom Metazoa; phylum Chordata; class Mammalia; order Artiodactyla; family Ziphiidae; genus Mesoplodon; species Mesoplodon densirostris. Next base: position 59,049,681 of record NC_082670.1, read on the forward strand.
ACCGCTGACAGTTTTCTTCTCCTTTGCCGTTTGTTACACCCCCACTCTCCTCTTCTCCTGCTACCTCCCCAGTGACTGTAGTTTCCTCTCCTTCTTCATTGGTCTTACTTTCCCTCTGTCTGCTCTTAAACACCTCTTGATTTCAATTACTGCATTTAATCATTATGCCAATAATGATTAGATCCATATCTAGAGCCTACATGTCTCCTCATGCAGAGTTCACTTAATTGTGTGCTGGTCATCTCCACAGTGGCCTTGGCTTCATTCAGTAATCATGTGGCTATGTTTGTATTGGAAAGTTTGCCCTTACATCAACAGTCTTAGCTTCCAACTTATCCAAAGCAGCACACAGTCTGAGCTGTACAGATCTCCAACCCGTCACCCTCTCTCCTCCAGATGTCTTCTTTTACAAGGTGTTCCTTGGGATAATGGCTCATATGCTTGCAAAAGGGGCCAGGAGTCTCTGGAACTTTACTCTCCATGCCAACCCTCTGGCTCCCCATGGCAGAGACTGCCTAGCTTTTCACCAAATCCATTTTTTTCTTTTTGGGGACATAGTTGGAACACATTTACCAACCTGCTTTGCAGTGACTGAATGGAATGTGATGTAAATATTTCCAGACCTGTTCCATGAACACCTCCTTTGAGATTTTCCATTTCTTCTCTTTGTCTCCCTGTGGCTGAATGGGGAGGGCTCAGAGGCCCTAGGGGAGGATAGAGATAAAAATAACTGCACCGTGCAGAGCCTGACCTTTATGTTCTGACTCTAATTGAACTTTTCAAGGCAAGAAATAAGCATATTTTAGTAAGCCACCAAAATTTGAAGTTAGCCTATCTTAAATAACATACCTCTATTTCCTAACAGTTAACGATTATGTAGCACTTAACATTCTTGATCAATTCATCTTTATTAATTTTAATATTCTCAAAAACTAGATAAAGTATGTATGAATTATTAATGCTCTTTTAAAAATGAGGAGGGACTTCCCTGGCAGTCCAGGGGTTGGGACTTCGCCTTCCAATGCAGGGGGTGCAGTTTCTGTCCCTGGTCGGGGAGCTAGGATCCTACATGCCTCTTGGCCAAAAAAACCAAAACATAAAACAGAAGCAATACTATAACAAATTCAATAAAGATTTTTAAAATGGTCCACATCAAAAAATAAAAGCTTTAAAAAACAATAAAAATGAGGAAACTGAGGCCAGAGAAGTTGAGTAACTTGATTATGATCATATAGCTGGTAATTGGAAGAGCTGGGATTTGGACCTACATGGTCTGCTTCCAGAGTACATGCCCGTAACCACTAAACAGAGATTCAAGAGATGTGTAGAAGACAGAATAGTGGCTCCCCAAAGATGCCTATGTCCTAATCCTCAAAACCTGTGAACATGTTACTTTATATGACAAAAGGGGCTCTGAAGATGTGACTGAATTAAGGCTCTGGAGATGAGGAGATTACACTGGATTATCTGGATGGGCTCTTCAGAAGTCCCTAAAGGTGGAAGAAGGAGCTGGAAGAGAAGATCAGAGTGATGCTATATGGGAAGGACTCACTCCACCATTGCTGGCTTTGAAGATGGGAAGGAACCATGAGCCAAAGAACGCGGCAGCCTCTAGAGCTGGAAAGGACAAGGAGATACTCCCTAGACCCTCCAGGAAACATGCAGCCCTGCTGACATGTTGATTTTAGCCCATTGAAACCAGTGTCAGTCTTCTGACCTACAGAAATATAAAATAATAAATTGTGTTGTTTTAACTTTGTGGTAATTTGTTACAGCAGCAACAGGAAACCAATATAAGATGTAACAGAGGAAAATGTTCTCTCACCATGGGTGGCATTCAAATTTCTCGCAAGTTTCAGAAAAGCAAGCTTTTTGGTACGATAATGCTACTCAATCAGTAGACTATCAACACCTACTGTGCCCCATTTCTTTTATTTTGTTTTCAGTTTAAGACAGGAGGAATATTTTTCCATTTAATTATTTATAAAATTTACATGTTAGGAATGAATAATCATGAACATTCTATTTTGGTTAAAAACTTTCACATAGTGATTTTATCCTAAATAAATACACCCACTCCATAATCTTTATTTTTAATATTCTCGGTTGAACTACTAATGTATCAACCAATTGTTACCTTCGATTAAAAGTCTTATGGTATTTCATGAATAACCAGATACAAGACGGCACATAGAGAATGCCATGTTTTTCATGCTTCTTAGAAGCTCGAGCAGCTAAAACTTGAATCCACATGGAAAATATCCCCCAAACCTAAATACAAAGGTCAGAATGATCTTCCTCACCCCATTACTACCAAATGCCCCCCCTTTATCTCTCCACACACCACCAAACATCCTACACCATTGGTTTTTATGTACATTTCTATCAATCCTTTTTGATATTCTCAGCAGTGCTTAATGACATTGTTGTCATTGTGACTATGTCAAAATACAGCTTTGAGAAATTAGAGAAAAATACTGATCACGATGAGAAAGATGAAGGAAGCTGCCAAGATCATATGGTTAGTTAGGGCTGGAGCTGAGATTCAAACCCAGACAGCTGGGCTCCAAACCCTGTGCCTGACCACTGCATGGCACTGCTTTGTGACTGTGCACTCTGACAGGTAAGATAGGTACCTGTTCCAGATGTCTTCCTGAGATCAGAGATCACTGTTTTTAGTCAATGTACTTTTCAGCCAAGGATGCTGAGGCCCTTATGGGCAAAATCACTTACCCAAGGCAACATAACTACAGCCTAAGGGCATAGAATCTAATTCTTCCTATTCTACTAAACTCAGTTGACTTGAATTTTTTAGGGAAAGCATCAAGTCAAATAGCATTTATCCCACAGTTGCATTCATCTTTTGGTGCAAAACCAAGATGAGACCAGGACCCCAGAGGTACTTACTCAATCCTGTACCTAATCGGACATATTTTTATGGTTCTCCCCTTTAGCTGCAATCCTGGAAATGTAAGCGTGAATGCTGCTTGTGAACCTTATAAGTGCTTTAGAGTCTTAGGGAAATGAATGGTTGATTGTTCATTTATTCGTTCTTCAATGAAAGAATTTAAGCGCCTAGGCACTGAGGCCAGTGAATAAGACACAGCCATCCCCCAAAGCAGCCTGTAAATAAAATATTGTCTTAGCCTATCATAGTGGCAGAGGCACGAGTGTGGAGACAGACTTTCCTAGGCTCTGTGGCTTGTTAGCTGTGTGAACTTGGGCATGTTATTAAAAAAATCTCTCAGAGGGCTTCCCTGGTGACGCAGTGGTTGAGAGTCCGCCTGCTGATGCAGGGGACACGGGTTCGTGCCCTGGTCCGGGAGGATCCCACATGCCGCGGAGCGGCTGGGCCCGTGAGCCATGGTCACTGGGCCTGCGCATCTGGAGCCTGTGCTCCGCAGCGGGAGAGGCCACGGCAGTGAGAGGCCCGCATACTGCCAAAAAAAAAAAAAAAAAACCTCTCAGAACTCTCAGAGCCTCTGACTCCTTTCAAAATGAGAATAAAGATGTCTAATTGAATTGTTGTAAGACTTAAATGAAATGTGACATCCAAAGAATGTAGCCTCAAATTGGATTTCAATAAGCGGTAAATAGATGTGTGGAAGCCTGGATATATGTTCTGTAACAGGAGACGTACAAAGTGCTGGAGAGACCGGGGGTCAGGGAAGATTGTGCCTGGCTCAAGAGTTATAGAAAAAGGAATCTTCAGAATCAATAAGCGTTAGCATTTTTCTATGACTATTTTAAGATCAAATGATCCTAAGCTCATTTTGCCAAGTCTCAGAAACGTGGGCTTTGTGATCGAGTTCATTTGGTGGTGGGAAGGAAGGGTAGCTTGGGAGACAGTCCAGCCTCTGCGTTTCTGTCCCTCCTGTGCTCTGCAGTAGTGGGGAAGCATCTCTGCTCCAAGCACCAGCCTCTTGTTTACCCAATGGACTCCAATAATGAACTCCATTATTCCCATGTTTTTTTAGCATATCTCATTTAATCCTCACAAGAACCCTGAAGAGTAGAGGTTATACTGACTTTTATAAATGATGAAGGGTAAGTGACTCACTTGTTTGAACTTAGGGCTATGGACTGTTCATGAAATGGCAAAAGTAAATGCAACTCCATTTCTTCAGCTGATTTTTGCTGTCACTGGGGCAGCTTTGGGTTTGTACCTGAAATTGGGCTTCAGGTTCTTTGACAAGACTCCCTCTTCTTTGCAAGAGCAGCAGGGACACCCAAGATGGCAACTGGCTCCATACAGTGTCTGACAGTGATCTTCCATCTTCTCCTACTCCATAGTCTGCTTGACACAGCCCAGCCCCGAGCCCTGAGTTCCTGGAGCTTACGCGAGCAGTGGTGTATTCTTGAGCTTGTAGTGTGCCGGTCTCTGGGGTCTGTGCAGAAACGGTCACCACTCAGGCAGCCCTCACACTCTTCAGCTAAGCATGAAATAACCTACAGACAAAATACACTTTCATATTCATGCATCATCTCACAACTAACATACGCAATCTTTTTTTCCTCTGGCAGTAGGACTTAACAAAAACAAAAAGAGCTATGATGAGGTGGTATTGTCAGTAATTTGGAGCCCAATGAAGGGGATACATGATGCACATTTTACATTATTTATATTACATTATTTACATTTTACAGTCGTTCATTGAGTGCTTACTGTGTAGCAGGCTCTCAGAGTGTGTAAATGTGAAGGAGATACAATTGTTGCCTCGAAATCTCAGTCTATTTGTCAGTAGGCAGAAAACAAATTACAATGCACCATATAGAATGACTGATACTTGACCATTTTTGATTTCCAAAAACAGACAGACATTTCATGTGATTCAGTGTGCTCCATGGAAGAGGGAAGGTAGGGAAGTAATTTCAGCTCTGTGGCTCACAGATCAACATGTACTAAGTCCTTACCATCCTCCAGGAGCTTTATGTGAATCATGGCATGTAATCTGTACAATCACCAGTGGCAGTAGAAGTTAGAGTTATTCCCATTCCGAAGTGAGCAAACTGAGATTTAGAAAGAGCAAGTGTGCTAGTGACGTCAGGGCCAGAGTTCTACGCAGGTCTGACTTCAAAGCATTTGATCTCTCTGTTTTATTTGAGTCCCAGTCTTATTACATGTAAAATGAAAGGAAAGACATGCTTCCTCCTTCCATCATTTTGCAGTTACATTTAATTTTCCTATGAAATAACCCTAGTTTATTTTTCTTTAATTTTTTAATTTAATTTAATTGAAGTATAGTTGATTTATCATGTCACGTTAGTTTGAAGTGTACAGTGTGTGTGTGTGTGTGTGTGTGTGTGTATATATATATACATATATATATATATACATATATATATATTCTTTTTTCAGTTTCTTTTCCCTTACAGGTTATTACAAAATATTGAGTATATTTCCCTGTGCTATACAGTAGGTCCTTGTTGGTTATCTATTTTTCATATAGTAATGTGTATATGTTAATCCCAACCTCCTAATTTGTCCCTTCCCCTCCCTTCCCCTTTGGTAACCATAAGTTTGTTTTCTATGTCTATGAGTCTATTTCTGTTTTTGCAATGTGACACTAGTTTAAATAGCACATATAAATCCCCAAAAATCGGACTTCCATGGTGGCGCAGTGGTTGAGAGTCCGCCTGCCGATGCAGGGGACACGGGTTCGTGCCCCGATCCCGGAAGATCCCACATGCCGCGGAGCGGCTGGGCCCGCGAGCCATGGCTGCGGAGCCTGTGTGTCCGGAGCCTGTGCTCCGCAACGGGAGAGGCCACAGCAGTGAGAGGCCCACGTACAGCAAAAAAAAAAAAAAAAAAAAAAAAAATCCTCAAAAATCTCTACGTTATTAAAGCATAAGAAAAGTACACTTTTGGGGGAAAATTAGTATTTCACTTGTGGAAAGAACCCTATATATATATCCACAGATGCTAATTTTATTTTTTGTTGGCTAGAGGAGGAATGATTCACAGTACCAACTAGGGGTAAATAAATTCAGAGGCCTCATGATGTAGAGCAAGATTGCTAACAATAGCAAGTGGACGGATCGATAGAGAATCCATTTCAGAGAGCTTGCTTGTGGAAAATATTGATATCTAACTTGGTCATTCCTCCTGTGAAATAAACAGGCACCTGGTCTCTCTGCAAGAAAAACCACACACAGGAACCGGGCTAATGTTTCTAAACAATTAAGTGGATGATTATTGAGGTTTAATGGATTGGTTCCACATATTCACACAAAGTTATCAAGAGACTTGGGCTAGCAGTTTCCTTGTAGCTGTCATCAGAATATATGACAGGATGCAGAAGTTCTAAATTATGATTACTTTTTACAGCATTCTGTGTGCATCGTTTACATTATAAATAGGGCCTATTTGAAAGCCACTGACTGGGTCTTTGGCTTTGTTTCAGACAGCAGATATGGTAGACATTGGGGCATACTCAGTTTCCTAAGGGAAATGATAGGGCTATTTAAATGATAAATGAAAACGTTAAAACGGCTTGATTATTATATGCATGCAAAATGGTTATCATGCAAGGGTTTATGCCAGAGGTATGAGAAAGACCCTATAATACACGTGTCAGTCCAACCTAGCCACTGGGAAAATACAGATATTTTCTTCATGGGGAAGGAAGGAAGGAAGAGGAATATCATAATGTTTGACTTGCCCTCAGGAATGATCTGTCCTGTATATGGACCAAAAAAATAATTTGCCAAGTGAAATTTTTCTTTCTATGGGAAGATACAAACTGATATAGAGGGAAGACTACAGTTCAGTGGAAATTTGTTGATTACTCAGTATGTACAGGTATTTCACACACATTGCCTCATTAATCCCTAAGGCAACCCCTTGAAGTGGGATATCCCATATGTAGTTGAGGCAATAGTGTTTAAAGTTCATGGGGGCATACTTAAGGTCATATGACAGTTCACTGGGCAGTGGCATAATCAGAACTTGAGCCTTTTGATTTCAGTCTCTTTTCTTTCATAGTCATTGTGTCTATTACTGTGAATCCAACTCATTGTTTGAAAGGGTGATGCAAACTAATGGAAGGAAGCTGTGAAAATAAGAAAATAGGAAACTCATTTTCTTTCAAGGTTAGAGTTTGAGATGTGGGCACTTTCATTTGTAGTCTCCAAATCCAGGGCTCAAATATCTAAATGCACAGGTTAGCAGGAAGTTCTACTTATCCCCTTTCAAAGCCCCTGTCATCCTTTACATAGCTCCCTAGTGCCTTGGGCTGGTGCAGCACTGGCTCACCCTGCTGGTCTGGCATTTAGACACAGACTGCTTGGCCAGTGCTAGTACTATGGACTGGTTGAGGGAAGTACAAAGCAGCAGGATTCTTGGATGCAGACCAACACCTGCTCTCAGCATTGGGCTAGGTCCAGAGAGAACCACACCCAGGACTTATATAAAATCCCAAGGGCACAGCCCTTTTAATCACCTTTCCTGGGTTTTCAGAGATGTGTTCTGAGTGGGATAGCTTGTCCTCAAGCAGGAGACTTGCATAGTTGCCAGTTTCCAGTGTCAATTCCCATCTCCACGGAGTGGTCCTTTGATGGAGATTGGTCACACTTCTTTTATGTTACACATTGATTTGAAGGTTGCAGCTCATAGTCACAGGCGCATTCCCAAGAAATGTAGGTCCGAACAGGTTCCAATGTCTGCTACATCATAGGGCCAGAATCACTATATCCTTTCTCAGCCTGATTGACTTAGTGAAGGGACCAGACCATTGATCTTTCAGCTCTCATGGTAGTAAGTAATTATGTTGATCTTTTAAGGAATCAAGATATATATTTTGGCATAAGAGAAAAGATATACAAGTAAACTGTAAATTAAATAAACATTCCCTGATATAAACCTTGAAGCAGAACTATCAGATGTTCTACTGATTATTTTGTCTTAATAATACCAATTTTTTTAGTCTGTCCACTAATCTATCTAGACTTAAAAGTTCTAGAATCAATGACAGCAAAATAGTAGTGAACACCCCTAGGATGCAGATTGTGGCAGCTAAGCATTACATACCACTAAATGGAACCAGAACTCCCCAGACATGGTTGATTTCAGGTCCAGACAGAAAGTATACAAAGTAAAGCTTAGCATTTTGTTGTAATAGAAAGCTAGAAACTATCAACTAATCTTACTTCTTACATTTGTCTGTAATTCTGAGTTCATTTTCACATGTGTCGTGAAGTAGGGGAATGACTTTAATTTTTTTGCATAAGGATATCTAGTTGTTGTAGCACCATTTGTTAAAAAGACTATTCTTTCTTCATTGAATTATCTTTGCACCCTTGTTGAAAATCAATTGGTTATTAATGTAAGGGTCTATTTCTGGATGCTTAGTTCTTTTTTTTAAATTTAATTAATTAATTTTTTGTGTGTGTTAGTTTCTGCTTTATAACAAAGTGAATTAGCTATACATATACATGCATCTCCATATCTCCCCCCTCTTGCGTCTCCCTGGACTCTTAGTTCTATTCAATTGATCTTTATGTCTATTCTTATGTCAGTACCACACTGTCTTGATTACTGCTGCTTTGTGATAAGTTTTGAAATCAGAAAGTGTGAGTTCTACAACTTGTTCTTTATCAAGAGTGTTTTGTTATTCTGCTTTTCCGTATGAAATTTCCATATGCACTGTTTGAACCAGTTTATTACATTATTGAAAATATTATAAGTTACATTACACACACACTTACTGACCATGAATTCATCTAAATGTACTTTTAAATAAAAAAAAGAGGAAGAAGAGAGATTCCCACCCCTCCACTTAGTACCACTGTGTGCTGAGATGAGAGACATGGATTTGAGAACCTAGCAGTTGTTCTGAGTTCCCATGTACTTCTCAAAGTTTTACCAAGATAGGTGCCTCTAATGTTTAAGGTTGTATGGTATATTTTCAGGATTAATTCCTGAAGGTATAAAATTCACAGCATGTGTTCTTACTTTAGAACCTAACTCCTGCTGTCTAGTAACTCTTCCATAAACTTCTTGAGGGCAAAGACTGTATCATCAATGCCATGTATAGCTTCTCATATTACATTAGAGAGTTGTGGGTACCCACTTAGTCTTCTGCTTCTACTCTACTGCTATTTATACAGTCATAGTGCTCCAAGATTAGTCCAGGTTGGTGGCACCCATTGCTCCATAGAGATATCTTAACTGACCAAGAAGAATCTCATTTGAAATCCATGAAGTCAGTCAAAGAAATAATGAGAAAAAAGTAGACTGAATGATCAGTTATGTTGGTGGGACCCCTCAGGACAATACTGGGAACAAAGGAAGGAGTAGGCATTGCTTCTCTGATAGCCTGGGAGTTCGTTTCATATATAGCTGTTTTTTTGCATATTCCAGGACACATAATTTTGCTCCAAGCCATGAAGGCACTTGGAATTATGTTATTTCTTAGTGAAAACACAAAGTAGATTCAAACATAGATTTTTTGAAAGTTTTTAGTACCATAACTGATTTTTTTTTTTTTCGGTATGCGGGCCTCTCACTGTTGTGGCCTCCCCCATTGCGGAGCACAGGCTCCGGACGCGCAGGCTCCGGACGCGCAGGCTCAGCGGCCATGGCTCACGGGCCCAGCCGCTCCGCGGCATATGGGATCCTCCCAGACCGGGGCATGAACCCGTATCCCCTGCATCGGCAGGCAGACTCTCAACCACTTGCGCCACCAGGGAGGCCCCCCATAACTGATTTTTATCAGAAAATGGAAAGGAGTAGCCACCAAATACTTGCTGCCATATTGAATATTTTCCAAGGAATGTACCAACAATATTGACATATTGCCAAAGGCAGGTGAAAATAGCAGCTCACTGTTGAACAGGGTTGCAACCTGAAATTTAGGTCTCTATAAAAAGCTAAAGGGTGGGGCCTCCCTGGTGGCGCAGTGGTTGAGAGTCCGCCTGCCGATGCAGGGGATACGGGTTCGTGCCCCGGTCTGGGAGGATCCCATATGCCGCGGAGCGGCTGGGCCCGTGAGCCATGGCCGCTGGGCCTGCGCATCCGGAGCCTGTGCTCCGCAACGGGAGAGGCCACAACAGTGAGAGGCCCGCATACCGCAAAAAAAAAAAAAAAAAAAAAAAAAAAAAAAAAAAAAAAAAAAAAAAAGCTAAAGGGTGAGTTTTAAAAAACTCTTTATTTTAACTGCTACATAATTCTCTATGTAAACTTATCATACAAAGAGAAACTTCATTTGCCTTGATCATTACAGGTGAAAAAGTCAATAGTTGAACATAGCCCAATCACAGTCATTAGATCATCTGTTCAGATTTGCCATCATTCTGTGGTGTATCTGCCCCCTCTCAACAGTAGCCTTAGGCTTGTTGCCCAAGCTTGGAATTGTAGAATGGCAACCTGAGAAAGATCTAGCACAAACCTCCTCAACATTAAAAATCTCTTGCAAGATGGCGTCCAGACTATGCATGACTACTTTTGTTAATGAGAAATTTATTATTTACCCAAGCCATTCATTTCACTTTTGTAGAGCTCTAAACAATGAACAAAAATATACCTCAGTTCAACTTTAAATCATTGGATTATTTTTACACCCTAGACATGTTCTTCTAGATATTCAAGATAGCCATCATCTTCCTCCAGGGTCTCATTTCTATCCTAACTAAATGTCACTATTTTATTCAAGCATTTGTTAAATTTTTAATTTTTTGAAGCAAAATTTAGCCCCTTTTAACTGAAACCCAAATCACATCTATTCTCATTAAAAATGTAAAAACACCCTAGTTACACAATTATGTTGCTAAAATTTTTATCTAGGAAGGAAGAGCCAGATCTTCAGATAAATCCAGGCAAGTCATTCTCATCCCTTGTTCGTAGGTTGCAGTGCCTTGTTGATTTCATTTTCTGTTGTGATGAAGTATAATCTGCTCATTTTAACTGCATGGAGTGGGGAGAATTAACTGTGCTCCCAGATGTGCAGAACTATGAAGAGGGAATCCTGGCTTCTGGAATTTCATTCCTTACAGGGAGCAGAAAGCTATACTTTCACTTTAGCCATATTCCCAAATGTGGGGTTATTCCTCTAATCCCATTCCAACCTTGGACAGAAAAGTGATGGATCTCAGAGTTATGCAGTCCTGCACTTATCATCTAGGCAGGTTAGAAGAAAGGCTGGGCCCATAAACTCTATTCTTCATTAGCCACTTCTTTTGTTATGTTTCAGCCCATTTAACCTTCTAGCATGTATGCACATTGTAGTCAAATGATTACAAGAACTAAAGCAACATAACATTTATAGAGCTATATCACGGCAAAGCAACTCAAGAGCTCAGCAACTCCATTAAAATTTTAAAGGAGTTAATCCTCTGGGAAGTGTTCCTATTAATTAAACAGAGGTGAAAGAAAGTAGGTTTTACGTTTATTCTCTGCAAGAAGAAGGTAGGCCATGGCCTGAATGCAAAGGAGCTGTATGATCACAGGTCAATGCATCACCTCCTCAAGCATGTGAAGAGTGATGATTTCAGGTCATTTATCTGTAAAGCAATGGGGACCAGTTTTTGTTCAGTCTTCCCCAGGAGTAAAGAGGTCTTTTGGTCAGAGAAGGTTTCCAGAAGTCCATAGGGGTTTAATCCCTACAGATCCACACTGTAGTTTAGGAAACAAGAGGCAAGCCTCATTTGGTATTGAGCTCAGTATCAATGGAATGGATTGGAGAGTGAAGGTTGTCTGGTGGAGTAGATCAACAGTCACAGCAAAATGAGAGACTTTGGGTCTCCTGCTCCCTGCCCCCACTACATCTATCCCATCTAAGAGTACGATGCTATGCATTCAACTTGTTCATTTACGGAGTAATTGAGGGCGTATACAATGGAGGAATCTGGTTACCTGGTTTCCCATACATACCTGAAAACAGAACGCATTTGCCAAGATGTACCATACACAGATCAGACCCTTTGTGGACCCCAGAGAGACACAAAGCAGAGCCACCGGGTAAGAGTCTATCAGAGACTTGAGACCCTGGAGTCTGGGGATTATCTATGCTGGGAGGAACAAAGATGACCGAGTCCTACAGCAGGCAGATTGTCCTTCCTCTAGTGCTCTCATGAGCAGGGAGCCTTGTGGGTGACCAGTATAAGGTTGATGAGTACAGATTTGAAAAGCAATTTTGGAACTTACATTAGTTATATCAACTATATTGATAGTTAAATTTTCTGTATCTGGATTTGCTGGTCAAGTAGAGATTAACTAGCTTTGTAAAACTGCTACATTTTAGAGGTGTCTAGAAATTGTAGAAATGTTTCAAGAGAGAAAGCTTCAAAAGAGGAATGATCTATTTTTCTATTTACCCCTGTTGTCTGGAGAGAGAAAATGTGTGTTTTACTAGTTTTAATGTCAATGATAGAGGACCAAGTGAAGGGGAAAAGTTAATGAGAGAGAAAAATTGATGGAAAGTGTTTCAGTTTAGGTTCCCTAAAAATAACCTGATGTGAGGATTCTTATAAAATTGATTTATTGATGTAGTGATTTCAGATGAAACTTGTAAGGAAATGAGGGAAGCAGGATATGGCCATGAAGAAGCTAAGCAAAGATGCAGGTATGACTGAAATGTAGCCCAACCTGACCTATGATGAATACCATCAAAGAGGCAAGGATGCTGGCTTTTTGTTCCTCTGCATCAGCCAGCCATTGACTGGTAAGACAAAAGCTCTGGGAGAAAGTTCAATACTTGCATGGTCACAAGGAGAGAAGGCAGAATGGCAGTTTGGAAGATAATGTGTGTGCAATCCTGGAGGGAAGAGGATTCCAGATTGAACTAACATTTACAAAGAGACAGTTATCTGCCAGCTGCTTTCTGCTGCCATTATTGCATTTTAGGGAAGGGAAAATTGAGGCTTGGAGAAGTTGCACAGTGTACTTAGGAAAGTGGTGGAGTGCTGGATACTGTTACTCCTGGGAAGCATTATGCGGTAGAAGAGTGGTCTATAAAGTGGGAAGATTCAAGCGCAAAAGGCCAGCTGCAAAAAATAAGTTATAGAAGTTCTATCTAAAATCCCTTGCTATCTAGAGTACATAAGAAATAACAAAAGTCTTTCTAATATATATTTAATGTACAGATTGAGAAAGATGTCTTCATTCAGGCTGTATGTCAGATACCCAGGGCCTCCTGAGGGGAGCACAAGCCCCTGTGCATTCATTTGCTCTCAGTGTCCTGCAATGCTAAGTGGATTCTTAGCTGCTATTTAGTTTAAACCAAACCAACACTCACAAAATAGACAACTGACTTTACAAGATTTCTGCAAAGAAAGGCGTAGATTAAAGAGGATTCTCTTTTCAAAAAATTTTTTCTTTCATACCCCTGACCCATTTATTTTGGAGCTGGAAATTTGTACTTCTTAATCTCCTTCACTGATTAATTTCCTCCCCCGTCCTCCTCCCCTCTAGCAACCACCTGTTTGTTCTCTGGATCTATAACTCTGTTTCTGTTTTGTTATGTTTGTTCATTTGTTTTGTTTTTTAGATTCCACATATAAGTGTAATCATACAGTGTTTGTTTTTCTCTGTCTGACTTATTTCACTTAGCATAGTACCGTCTAGATCCAACTATGTTGTCATAAATGGAAATATTTCATTCCTTTTTTTATGACTGAGTAATATTGTATTGTATGCATATACCATTTCTTTTTTATCCATTCATCTGTTTATGGGCATTTAGTTTGCTTCCATATCTTGGCTATTGTAAATAATGCTGCAATGAACATAGCAGTGTATATATATTTTCTAAATAGTGTTTTCGTTTTCTTTGGGTAAATACCCAGGAGTGGGATTGCTAGATCATATGGTAGTTTTGTTTTTAATTTTTTAACAACTCTCCATACTATTTTCCATAGTGGATTCACCAATTTACATTCCCACCAACTGTGCGTGAGGGTTCCCTTTTTGCCATATCCTTGCCAACGTTTGTTATTTGTTTTCTTTCTGATCATAGCCATTCTGATAAGTGTGAGGTGATACCTCATTGTGGTTTTGATTTAGGTCTCTCTGATGATTAGCGATGTTGACCATCTTTTCATGTGTCTGATGATCATCTGTATGTCTTCCTTGGAAAAATGTCCATTCAGAACCTCTTTCCATTTTTTTTAAATCCATTGTTTGTTTTTTTGATATTGAGTTGTATAAGTTCTTTGTACATTTTGGGTATTAACCCCTTATCAGATATATCATTTGCAAATATTTTCTTTCATTCTATAGGTGGCCTTTTCATTTTGTTGATGCTTTCCCTTGCTGAGCAAAAGCTTTTCAGTTTGAGTTAGTCCAATTTGTTTATTTTTGCTTTTGTTTCCCTTGCCTGAGGAGACATATAAAAAAAATATTGCTAAGACCAATGTCACTTTACTGCCTATGTTTTCTTCTAGAAGTTTTATGCTTTCAGGTCTTACATTTAAGTCTTTAATCCATTTTGAATTTATTTTTGTGCATGGTGTGAGAGAGTAGTTCAGTTTGATTCTTTTGCATGTAGCTGTTCAATTTTCTCAACACCATTTATTGAAGAGGCTGTCTTTTCCCCATTGTGTATTCTTGCCTCCTTTGTCTGAGATTAATTGCCCTTGTATGTGTGGGTTTATTTCTGGGCTCTCTATTTTGTTCCATTGATCTGTCTGTTTTTGTGCCAGTACCATGCTGCTTTGATTACTGTAGCTTTGTAGTATAATTTGAAATCAGGGAGTGTGATACCTCCAGCTTCACTCTTCTTTCTCAAGAGTGTTTTTGCTATTTGGGGTCTTTTGTGTTTCCATACACATTTAAGAATTATTTATTCTACTTCTGTGAAAAATGCTATTGATATTTTGATAGGGATTGTATTGAATCTGTAGCTTGCATTGGGTAGTATGGTCATTTTAATAATATTAATTCTTCCAATCCATGAACATGGTATACATTTCAGTCTACTTTTGTTGTCTTTAATTTCTTTCATCAATGTCTTACAATTTTCTGAGTACAGGTCTTTTACCTCAGATAGATTTATTCTGAAGTATTTTATTTTTTTTGATATGATGGTAAAGATTAGATTGTAAAGATTAGATTAAAGAGGATTCTAATCATGCAAAAAGAGTAAGTAAAGTGGCAACTACTCCATCACCAATATTATGATATAAAAAAATCTATTCATATTCTTAAAATGGCCTAAAATAATTGGAACTTCATATGTTGAGTGTGGAGATTAATTATTATGGGAGTTTTTGACCTAAAACAAATAGACTGCCAATTTTTCTCCAGCAAAACAAAGGTTTACATGGGATAAGCCAAGAATTGCAGTTCAGGGTCTGCAACTAAAGCAAGCCACTTGGAAACTCCTCTGCAAAAATGAAAAGGAGAACTCTTTTATAGAGGGGAAAAGGAAGCTGGGAGGGCTATAGTAAACAGAATCTATGGTTTTTCACTGGCTGATTTGTGGCAGTGTCTCATTGGCTGAGTGCTTGCTAGGAAAGAAGAGGATGTCTTTCTTCTTCCTGTTGGGCTCTTCATTGGTTTTAGGGCATGAGAGCTCCCTCTTCTGGTCTCCCAACTCTATTTAATTGAGGCTTCTGTTTATTAATTTTTTACAGGGTGAACACTCTGAAAAGTTTGGAAATTACTGGCAGATCAGAGAGATCATACCATATGGAGTTAAATGTGTGTTTACACCAGGCTCTGTATCTATTAGATGGATGAGCTAGAACAAGTTAAAGAGCTTTGGTGCAACTCAGTTTTCTCATCTGTAAAATAGGGGCAGTAACCTCAGGAGTAAAGGAGAGAGTTTTTAAGGCATCTCGCTTCATTTCTGGCATAATTGGTGTGCAGAAATGTACGAGCTCCCTTAATTTTCCTCTTTACTCAGTCTTATTTTGAACTTTATGAAATTTTGTTTCTCTAATACAGTATCAGGTAGGCAATGACAAATAAATCCCAGAAGGATATTTATAATTTTCTTAGTTTAATTTTTTCTTATTTCACTTGAAACTAGAATGGAGGCTGACAGTCAATATGAAATGTATCTTTTGTATTGGAGTTGGGCATAGAGAAAAGGGTTTATAAGCATTTGTCCTTGAAGCTATTTTTAATTGCTAGTAGAGAGTTGCCATCCTTGCTGCATTTTTTTCTTAACATCTTTATTGGAGTATAATTGCTTTACAATGGTGTGTTAGTTTCTGCTTTACAACAAAGTGAATCAGCTATAGATATACATATATCCCCAAATCTCCTCCGTTTTGGGTCTCCCTCCCACCCTCCCTATACCTCCCCTCTAGGTGGACACAAAGCACCGAGCTGATAGCCCTGTGCTATGCGGCTGCTTCCCACTAGCTATCTATTTTATATTTGGCAGTGTATATATGTCCATGCCACTCTCTCACTTCTTCCCAGCTTACCCTTCCCCCTCCCCATGTCTTCAGGTCCATTCTCTATGTCTGTGTCTTTATTCTTGTCCTGCCCCTAGGTTCATCAGAACCTTTTTACCTTTTTTTTTTCTTTTAGATTACATATATATGTGTTAGCATATGGTGTTTGTTTTTCTCTTTCTGACATACTTCACTTTGTATGACAGACCCTATGTACATCCACCTCACTACAAATAACTCAGTTTCATTTCTTTTTATGGCTGAGTAATATTCGATTGTATATATGTGCCACATCTTCATTAGCCATTCATCTATCGATGGACACTTAGGTTGCTTCCATGTCCTGGCTATTGTAAATAGAGCTACAATGAACATTGTGGTACATAACTCTTCTAGAATTATGGTTTTCTCAGGGTATATACTCAGTAGTAGGATTACTGGGTCTCATGGTAGTTCTATTTTTAGTTTTTTAAGGAGCCTCCATACTGTTCTCCATAGTGGCTATATCAATTAACATTCCCACCAGCAGTGCAAGAGGGTTCCCTTTTCTCCACACCCTCTCCAGCATTTATTGTTTGTAGATTTTTTGATGATGGCTATTCTGACTGGTGTGAGGTGATACCTCATTGTAGTATTCATTTGCATTTCTCTAATGATTAGTGATGTTGAGCATCCTTTCATGTGTTTCTTGGCAATCTGTATATCTTCTTTGGAGAAACCTCTATTTAGGTCTTCTGCCCATTTTTGGATTGGGTTGCTTGTTTTATTGATATTGAGCTTTATGAGCTGCTTGTAAATTTTGGAGATTAATCTTTTGTCAGTTACTTCATTTGCAAATATTTTCTCCCATTCTGAGGGTTGTCTTTTGGTCTTGTTTATGTGTTCCTTTGCTGTGCAAAAGCTTTTAAGTTCCATTAGGTCCCATTTGTTTATTTTTGTTTTTATTTCCATTTCTGTAGGAAGTGGGTCAAAAAGGATCTTGCTGTGATTTATGTCATAGAGTGTTCTGCCTGTGTTTTCCTCTAAGAGTTTGATAGTGTCTGGCCTTACATTTAGGTCTTTAATCCATTTTGAGTTTATTTTTTTTTATGATGTTAGGGAGTGCTCTAATTTCATTCTTTTACATGTAGCTGTCCAGTTTTCCCACACCACTTATTGAAGAGGCTGTCTTTTCTCCATTGTATATTCTTGCCTCCTTTACAAAGATAAGCTGACCATATGTGTGTGGGTTTATCTCTGGGCTTTCTATCCTGTTCCATTGATCTATATTTCTGTTTTTGTGCCAGTACCATACTGTCTTGATTACTGTAGCTTTGTAGTATAGTCTGAAGCCTGGAAGCCTGATTCCTCCAGCTCCATTTTTCTTTCTCAAGATTGCTTTGGTTATTTGGGGTCTTTTTGTGTTTCCATACACATTGTGAAAATTTTTGTTCTAGTTCTGTTAAAAATGCCATTGGTAGTTTGATAGGGATTGCATTGAATCTGTAGACTGCTTTGGGTAGTATAGTCATTTTCACAGTGTTGGTTCTTATAACCCAAGAACATGGTATATCTCTCCATCGGTTGCTATCATCTTTAATTACTTTCATCAGTGTCTTATAGTTTTCTGCATACAGGTCTTTTGTCTCCCTAGGTAGGTTTATTCCTAGGTATTTTATTCTTTTTGTTGCAATGGTAAATGGGGGTGTTTCCTTAATTTCTCTTTCAGATTTTTCATCATTAGTGTATAGGAATGCAAGAGATTTCTGTGCATTAGTTTTGTATCCTGCAACTTTACCAAATTCATTGATTAGCTCTAGTAGTTTTCTGGTAGCATCTTTAGGATTCTCTATGTATAGTATCATGTCATCTGCAAACAGTGACGGCTTTACTATTTCTTTTCCTATTTGGATTCCTTTTATTTCTTTTATTCTCTGATTTCTGTGGCTAAAACTTCCAAAACTACGTTGAATAATAGTGGTGAGAGTGGACAACCTTGTCTTGTTCCTGATCTTAGAAGAAATGGTTTAAGTTTTTCACCCCTGAGAAGGATATTGGCTGTGGGTTTGTCATATATGACCTTTATTATGTTGAGGTAACTTCCTTCTATGCCTACTTTCTAGAGGGTTTTTTATCATAAATGGATATTGAATTTTTTTTAAACATCGTTATTAGAGTATAATTGCTTTACAATTGTGTGTTAGTTTCTGCTTTATAACAAAGTGAATCAGCTATACATATACATGTATCCCTATATCTCCTCCCTCTTGCATCTCCCTCCCATCCTCCCTATCCCACCCATCTAGGTACTCACAAAGCACAGAGCTATCTCCCTGTGCTATATGGCTGCTTCTGGGGGGTGAATTTTGTTGAAAACTTTTTCTGCATCTATTGAGATGATCATATGGTTTTTATCCTTCAATTTGCTAATATGGTGTCTCACATTGATTGGTTTGCATATATTGAAGAATCCTTGCATTCCTGGGATAAACCCCATTTATCATGGTGTATGATCATTTTAATGTGCTGTTGGATTCTGTTTGCTAGTATTTTGTTGAGGATTTTTGCACCTATGTTCATCAGTGATATTGGCCTGTAGTTTTCTTTCTTTGTGACATCTTTGTTTGGTTTTGGTATCAGGGTGATGGTGGCCTCATAGAATGAGTTTGGGAGTGTTCCTCCCTCTGCTATATTTTGGAAGAGTCTGAGAAGGATAGGTATTTGCTCTTCTCTAAATATTTGATAGAATTCACGTGTGAAGCCATCCGGTCCTGAGCTGTTGTTTGTTGGAAGATTTTTATTCTCAGTCTCAATTTCAGTGCTTGTGATTGGTCTGTTTATATTTTCTATTTCTTCCAGGTTCAGTCTCGGAAGGTTGTGCTTTTCTAAGAATTTGTCCATTTCTTCCAGGTTGTCCATTTTATTGGCATAGAGTAGCTTGTAGTAATCTCTCATGATCCTTTGTATTTCTGCAGTATCAGTTGTTACTTCTCCTTTTTCATTTCTACTTCTATTGAATTGAGTCTTCTCCTTTTTTTTTCTTGATGAGTCTGCCTAATGGTTTATCAATTTTGTTTAACTTCTCAAAGAACCAGCTTTTAGTTTTATTGAGCTTTGTTTTTTCCTGCATTTCTTTTTCATTTATTTCTGATCTGATCTTTATGATTTCTTTCCTTCTGCTAACTTTGAGGTTTTTTTGTTCTTCTTTCTCTAATTGCTATAGGTTTAAGGTTACATTTTTTATTTGAGATGTTTCCTGTTTCTTGATGTAGGATTGTATTGCTATAAAGTTTCCTCTTAGAACTGCTTTTTCTGCATCCCATCAGTTTCGGGTTGTTGTGTTTTCATTGTCATTTGTTTCTAGGTTTTTTTTTTTATTTCTTCAGTTATCTCTTGGTTATTTAGTAGTGTATTTTTTAGCCTCCACTTGTTCATATTCTTTACAGATTTTTTCCTGTAATTGATATCTAGACTCATAGCTTTATGGTTGGAAAAGATACTTGGTACGATTTCAGTTTTCTTAAGTTTACCAAGGCTTGATCTGTGACCCAAGGTATGATGTATTCTGGAGAATATTCCATGAGCACTTTAGAAGAAAATGTATTCTGTTGTTTTTGGATGGAATGTCCTATAAATATCAATTAAGTCCCTCTTGTTTAATATATCATTTAAAGCTTGTGTTTCCTTATTTGTTTTCATTTTGGATGATCTGTACTTTGGTGAAAATGGGGTGTTAAAATCCGCTACTATGATTGTGTTACTGTTGATTTCCCCTTTTATGGTGTTAGCATTTGCCTTATGTATTGAGGTGCTCCTATGTTGGGTGCATAAATTTGTACAGTTGGTTTATCTTCTTCTTGGATTGGTCCCTTGATCATTATGTAGTGTCCATCTTTGTCTCTTGTAATAGTCTTTATTTTAATGTGTATTTTATCTGATATGAGAATTGCTACCCCAGGTTTCTTTTGATTTCCGTTTGCATGGAATATCTTTTTTCATCCCCTCACTTTCAGTCTATATGTGTCGCTAGGTCTGAAGTGGGTCTCTTGTAGACAGCATATATACAGGTCTTGTTTTTGTATCCATTCAGCCAGTCTATGTCTTTTGGTTGGAGCATTTAATCCTTTCACGTTTAAAGTAATTATGGATATGTATGTTCCTGTTACCATTTTATTAATTGTTTTGGGTTTGTTATTGTAGGTCTTTTCCTTCTCTTGTGTTTCCTGCCTAAATAAGTTCCTTTAGCATTTGTTGTAAAGCTGGTTTGGTGGTGCTGAATTCTTTTCGCTTTTGCTTGTCTCTAAAGGTTTTAATTTCTCCATCAAATCTGAATGACATCTTTGCTGGGTAGAGTAATCTTGGTTGTAGGTTTTTCCCTTTCATCACTTTAAATATGTCCTGGCACTCCCTTCTGGCTTGCAGAGTTTCTGCTGAAGGATCAGCTGTTAACCTTATGGAGATCCCCTTGTATGTTATTTGTTGTATTTCTCTTGCTGCTTTTAATATTTTTTCTTTGTATTTAATTTTTGATAGTTTGATTAATATATGTCTTGGTGTGTTTCTTCTTAGATTTATCCTGTATGGGACTCTTTGCAGTTCCTGGACTTGATTGACTTTTTCCTTTCCCATATTACAGAAGTTTTCAACTATAATCTCTTCAAATATTTTCTCAGTCCCTTCTTTCTCTCTTTTTCTTCTGGGACCCATATAATTCGATTATTGGTGTGTTTAATGTTGTCCCCGAGATCTCTAAGACTGTCCTCAATTCTTTTCATTCTTTTTTCTTTTTTCTGCTTTGTGGTAGTTATTTCCACTATTTTATCTTTCAAGTCACTTATCCGTTCTTCTGCCTCAGTTATTCTGCTATTGATTCCTTCTAGAGAATTTTTACTTTCATTTACTGTGTTGTTCATCATTGTTTGTTTGCTCTTTATTTCATCTAGGTCCGTGTTAAAATGTTGCTTTTATTTTCTGCCTTCTATTTCCAAGATTTTTGATCATCTTTACTGTCATTACCCTGAATTCTTTTTTCAGGTAGACTGCCTATTTCCTGTTCATTTGTTTGGTCTGGTGGGTTTTTACCTTGCTCCTTCATCTGCTGTGTGTTTCTCTGTCTTTTCATTTTGCTTAACTTACTGTGTTTGGGGTCTCCTCTTCGCAGGATGCAGGTTTGTAGTTCCCATTGTGTTTGGTGTCTGCCCCCAGTGGCTAAGGTTGGTTCAGTGGATTGTGTAGGCGTCCTGGTGGAGGGGACTGGTGCCTGTGTTGTGGTGGATGAGGCTGGATCTTGTCTTTCTGGTGGGCAAGACCATGTCCAATAGTGTGTTTTCAGGTGTCTCTGACATTATTATGATTTTCGGCAGCCTCTCTGCTAATGCGTGGGTTTGTGTTCCTGTCTTGCTAGTTGTTTCTTGCCACATTTTTATTGGTACTAATACATGCATAACATTTGACCTGTAGAAAGAGATTGTTAAAAGTCTGGGTCTGTGATTTTGTGATTTATATATTTCTGTTATATATTTGATCTTCTTACTAAGTTCCTGGCTCACAGCTCCCCAGACCCTTGGAATTTCCTGTGATAAGATCAATAAAGGTTTCTTTTGTTATGTTAATTAGGTGACTTTGGGAAATCCTTTAGGTAACCAAAGGATGTAGCACTGGTTGTGAAAAGAACCAACCAAGTGATGAGAGGGATGGAACTTTCAATCCCCCCCACTTCACCTCTGGGGAGGGGAGTGGTGCTGGAAGTTGAGTTCAGTTGCCAATGGCGAGTGATTTAATCAATTGTGCCTGTGTAATGAAGCCTCCATTAAAAACCAAAAGAACAATGTTCAGAGAGCTTCTGGTCTGGTGAACATGTTGAGGTACTGAGAGAGTGGTGCACCTGGAGAGGGCAGGGAAGCTCTGCACCCCTGCCCCATACCCTCCCTACTGCCCTAAGCATCTTTTCCAAAACCGGCTTTTCCTTAGTTATATCCCTTTATAGTAAACTAGCAATGTAGTAAGTAAAATGTTTCTCTGAGTTCTGTGAGCTGCTCTAGCAAATTAATCAAACCTTAGGAGCTGGCCTTGGGAACTTCTGATTTATAGCCAGCGTATCAGAAGCACAGGTAACAACCTACTCTCCTGACTGGTTGGTGTCTGAAGTTGGGAGTGGGGGGCGTCTAGTGGGACTGAACCCTCAACCTGTGGAATCTAATGCCCTCTCCAGGTAGGTAGTGTCAGAATTGAGTTGAATTATAGGACATCCAGCTTGTGTCCCGAGAATTGCTTGTCGGAACCCCCCTCCAGTGTTGGAATTGATATCAGAACCTATTTAGGGTCTCAGGTTGGACTCTCTAGAAGCAGAGCCTGAGACAAGGATTTAGGAGTCTCTGGTTTACTGAGAGTATCTTCACAAATAAACAAAGCAAAAGAAAACAAACACCAAAGCACCCCCCCCCCCCAAAACCAACCAAACAACTGGGAAAGCTCCCAAAGTAATAAGGAAGAAGGGAGCTGGGTAAGGCAAGGTAAGGAGCCAGGAACGTAGAGTATAACTTGGCTCACTCCAAGGGGTGGGGGGCTCTGGGTCATAAACAGCACCACAAACTTGTGTTCCCTCATGGCAAACAGATTGGGCTTTTTACCACTAAATCCAGCACAGGTCATTGGCTGCTCCTATGTGGGTAGGGAGGTGAGGGAGAATTGTAGCTTCACTGGCCAGGTGGCTCCTATCAGCCAGGGAGAATTTTCCAGAGAAGGGGACTGCTGTGACCCTACCTACCATGAGGTGGACAAATTCACTTTTTCTGGAGAACGCTTTTACTATCTTATGGCATGTGCCAGCAACAGAATATCAGGTGTTTGTCTGCCAATAACAAACATTGTCTTGATAGCCCAGAACAGCACTGTCAAATAGAAATATGAAATGGACCATGTATGTGATGTAAAATTTTCTAATATCTCCATTAAAAAAGTAAAGCAAAACAGGTAAAATTAGGGTAAATATTATATTTCATTTTACCTCTATATATCCAAACATTACCATGTTGACAGGTAATTAATATAAAATTATTTATGATATTTAACATTCTTATTTTTGTAGTAGGTCTTTGAAATATGGGATGATTTTCCATGTGGATAATGGCTACATATTGGACAGCACTAGACCTGAGTCTAGATGGGTGGTTGACTTCAAAGGGGCCACCTTGTTGTCAGATCCCAATCAAACCATAAATCTTGTTTATATTTTCCTCTACAGCATACACTTGTGGAAGTAGCATGAAGATATGAGCATATCTTTTAGGAGAAGTGGGGAAATAATGGACTTTGTAGTGAGTAGGCTTGGATTTAAATTCTCATTCTGACATTTACTGATTTTGGCTAATGTACTTAACCCCAATTTATTTGAATCTGTTTCCTCAAGTGGGAAATGGGATAATGTTTACATGGTGGGGTTGAGGATTGGAGACATGCCTGGCCTGGCTTGTCAGTAAGCCAGTAGTTAGTGTAACATTATTGTAGTAGTGGAGTGTGTGCCCCACGTGGAGAAGATACACAGATATCCATTTTCTCTATCTTCTCTCTGTCTTCTCCATCTCCCGTTTTCTCTTCTTTCCTTGTTATTGCATATTCAACTTTTTCACTTTCTTTCCTACAGTATATCTTTTCATTCACAAATTTGAGTAAAACATTCTTGAAAGTATTGTTTTGTTTTGTTTTGTTTTTGTGGTACGCAGGCCTCTCACTGTTGTGGCCTCTCCCGTTGTGGAGCACAGGCTCCGGATGCGCAGGCCCAGCGGCCATGGCTCACGGGCCCAGCCGCTCCGTGGCATGTGGGATCTTCCCGGACCGGGGCACGAACCCATGTCGCCTGCATCGGCAGGCGGACTCTCAACCACTGCGCCACCAGGGAAGCCCGAAAGTATTTTTTTGAGGCTAGTTTCCTTAAAAACAAAGATTTTCAAAGATTAAAGCTACCTTAGAGGTCCAGTTCACGTGTCATGTGTGAAGATACTTGTTTGCATGTTTCTTTCCTTCTTTCCTTCCTTCCTTCCCTCCTTCCTTTCTTCATCTACTAGCTCCTCCCAGTAAGCTCACAGTCCTCACTCTGAAATTCTTAGGGTTTGGTGTTCGTTATTTTTGTATGTCAGAACGCCTAAATCCATAGGTTAGCCAAAAAAAAATTCATCTCTGCTTATACTTTTTACCAAAACAAGCCTTATAAGCATTGGGAAAAAAACAAATTAAAAAGATCAGTCCTATGACTAATACAGTAGAAAGATTTTCTTTTTGCTGGGTTTTTTTTTTCCTGCAGTGTGTCCCTCATTGTCACTACTTAACAGATGGCATTGTGATTGTGTAATTGCTGTAATGAATATAATTAATAATGCAACTGACTATGATCTCAGCCTTATTTCCTTTACTAACATTGAAAGGGTCCTGAAGTATTTCCGGTTGAGTTCACAGACTTCTTTTTAAATTAGTTTATCCACCACATGGCTAAACACCCTGGGGAAGAACAGCAGCCAAATCTCTGAGTGGTATACAACCGGTAGCCATTCTATATAAACAGAAGCCTTTATGTACTTTGCACATGTGCCCACAGTTCACAGGTGATCTAAAATAATTATTCTCTCAATAGCCCAGAGAAGTACTCTCTCACAGAAATAGAACCTGAACCACATATGTAATTAAACATTTTCTAGTAGCCACATTAAAAACTAAAAAGAAACAGGCAAAATTAATTTTAATAGTATATTTTATTTAACCCAATAGAAAACAGCTTTTTTCAATACATCTTTTGCCATCTATGACCACCCTGTCTAAGTTTCCTCAAGAACAAAATGAAAATTGCATGCTAAATGGATTGCAGAAGCAAAGGCCCATGACAGTGAACAACACGTGATAGACAACTTCTCTAACTCTGAACATGAGATGGTCAAAGCCAGATTTGGCCTATGCTAATTAAGGTGATCAGGTTCAGATAAGCCTCACATCTGGAGTCTGTGTAGGAGGGCAGCAAGTCATGCTTGGACAAGGAAAGAGCTAGTTAATGATCATATTTAAAGGTCATTCATTTACTTTTCCAATAGTCTAGTGACACTTATCCTAGGTTACAGTAGACATGTTATAAAATGTCACAGATTTATGGACCATTGCCATATGGAGGGCTTAGATCCTAAGACTGGTTTGTACAGAACTGTGACTCCATATTGTTATTGATAACATAATTAGAAGAAACTGTTTTGGCTAGAACAGGAGGTTGGTATCAACAGTTTGACAGCTCAGCTTTATTCAATGCTCTAATCTTCTGGAGAACCTATAGATTCCCATGCTGATTCATTAGTAGAATTGGAAAATATTGTTGTGGTCCATTAAAATATGGTGTAAGATAGGGGAGCACAGAGTGGTCCTCTAAGATCTTACACTAGAGAATGACACAGATACAAGGCAAAGGATGAATTTAGGGGGACAAATTATTGGTGTATTTGCCTTCTTAGTATTTGCCATGACTATAAAATAAAAAGGTGACTTTTCCAGTGTAGTAAGTTATATTACTTAATAGATAAACTTCCTTAATTACTAGTGATTCTGAAAAATGTTAAGGAAATTAAAGAAGGAGTTCAAACTTGAGAAAGAAAAAATTAATGACCACATAGCCAGTTGGAAAATACAGCTATTAAGATGGAACCAACAAAATATGAGAGATGAACAAAGTGGCAGGCCAGTAAATGTGGTGGGCATTTTTTTTGTGGCCCTTCATTATCCAATTTATCTTCTTTGGCAGTATCACTCTGATTTCCATAGGGGAAATATTTCTTCCTCCACTGCATGTGATCTGGTGGGATTATCAGTCCAGGGTTGTTGCACTGCACTCCTCCAGAAAAAAGGAAGACCTATGGCCCAAGCCATGTTGATTGGTCTCCTCACCCTAGCTCTCTGAGTCTTGAGTAAAAGGATTCAGTGGTAGAAAAATAAGTTGGAACAGATGAATTCTGGGGGCATGCCCTGAACAGACCATCCATCATTTTCTTCTTCCTAAAGCTTCAGTTCTTGCACCTTTCAAATACCAGTTTTCTAAGTTTCCCATTGATTCAGAGTTGTGCAGTATCTTTCCAATTAATTCCCTTTTGTGTAAGTTAGCTAGAGTTATCTTATTAACTTATCACAAGAGTAGGCTACTTTGGCCCATGGGCAAAATATTACCTACGACTTACTTTTTGTAAATGAAGTTTTAGTAGAACACATCAATGTTCATTCATTTAAGTATTGCCGACAATTGCTTTAATGATGCAACAGCGGAGTTGAGTAGTTGTGACAGAAACCATATGACCCTTAAGCCTAAAATATTTCTTATCTGACCTTTTAAGAAAAAGTTTGCTGACTTTAGGCTTAGCAAATGTCTTAGATTGAGTCCTTTTGGGAGCAGTCTCTAAGATAAGGATTTTATTGCAAGTAGCTTGTTTGTGAGGTGATTCTGAAAAAAGGAGTGGGGAAGTGAGATAGGAAAGGGAAGAAAACAATAAAGGTTCCTGCTGTGGGTGATGATCTCAACTCCAGTGGAGTATATGGGGAGACAGTGTAGAACATGCTGCAGAGTTTCCCCATCTGTAGGTTGAGGAAACCAGAGTACTTATATCCCTGAAACCTGCTTGCAGGATCGGTGACTCTCCTGTACTTCTGGTCTACCTGGTACCTAGCAGGATGGGCTCCAACTGAAAGGGGAAAATCTCTGTGGGTTGCCATTTAATTTTGTTGATGGTTTCTTTTGCTTTTCAGGAGGTTTTTGGTTTTATGTACTCCTACTTATTAATTTTTGCTTCTGTTGCTTGTGTTTTGGGTGTCATACCCAAGAAATCATTGCCATAACCAATGTTAAGGTTTCCCTATTTTTTTCTTCTAGGAGTTTTATAGTTTCAGGTCTTATGTTTAAGTCTTTAATCCAATGTGAGTTAATTTTTGTGAGTGGGAAAAGATACGGTTCCAGTTTCATTCTTCTGTATGTGGCTATCATGTTTTCCCATCACCATTTATTGGAGAGACTGTTCTTTCCCCATTGACTATTTTTGGCTCCCTTGTCAAATATTAATTGAATTGTAGAGTTGAGGATTTATTTTTGGGCTTTCCATTCTGTTTTATTGGTCTATGTGTCTATTTTCATGCCAGTATCATACTGTTAGATCACTATAGCTTCGTAGTATAGTTTGAAGTCAAGAAGTGTGATGCCTCCAGCTTTGTTCTGTCTCACAATTGCTTTGGTTATTTGAAACTTCACTTTGTGCTATGTGAAAACTATACTGAAGATGGAGATAAGACTGTAAGCAGAAGACGAGTTGAGAAGTTTCTGAAATGTTCCAAGTAGGGCATGGACTACCCAATGGGTTTTTTGAAATGGGTGGAGGGGAAGAGACAGATTCAACAGATGTCCAGTAGAAAGAATCTACCGGACTTGTGCATGTAGTGGCAGAGCTGGAGGAGGGACAGCCATCTCAGGGCTCCTGGCTCAGAGGTCATTTACCAAGCAGGGAGTGTAAGAATGGGCTTTGTTTTGGTAATGCTCAGTGTGGCATGGGATCCTATGTATTCCTCAAATCTCTTTCTCTACTTGCACACAGCAAGACCATTTCTCTCATTCTCTCCTGCATTGGGAAGGACTATGGTACTGAATTTAGGTCAGTGGAATTCTGTTAGAAGTGAAATGTGCCATTTCCAGACCCGATCCTCCAGGTACAATCTTCCATGCACTTTCTCCTCATCAGCTCACTAGATGCAATGGATGGAGCGGAAGACTGAGCCCAGGGGATAGTAAAGCCACCACATGGAAGGAATCTGTTTCCTTGAATGAGTACAGAACAGAGATCTCTCTCCCCCAACAGCCCTGCATTGGACTGTGACATGTGCGAGGGGATAAAAAACCTCATCATCTTAAGCTATTAAGATTTGGAGGTTCTTTGCTTTAGCAGTTAGCAGACCATGTCTGATAAGCTGCGTTTGAGAGGTTCATGGGAGAACCAAGCAGCTAGAAAGTGTGGTTCTGGAGCTAAGACCCAAAGGTCATGAGATAAGAATGGGGATCAACAGCTGTCTTTCTTCTCCACCCCCTACCTGCGGGTCACATCTGCATCTCTGCTTGGTGAATTATGTAACGTTCTTCTTCACCACTCGGGTCAGAGGCCTGACTGTAGTTCTGTACTTCTCCACTGTCATCCACATTCATGGTGATGAACTGTGCCGGGTTTGCCTCCTTCACATCTCATGTATTTACTTGCCTGTCTTTTCGTCCCCATGCTCCTTCACTCATCAGTTCTTTGCTCGTCCTGTGTGTTGTAGCATGTTTAGCAGTATCATTTGCCTTGCTAGATGCCTGTAGTACTGCCTCATGAGTTGTAACAACCAGAAACGTCTCCAGAGAGTGCCACACATCTTCTGGGGGGCAAAACTGCTCCCTCAGTTAAGACTTCAAGGACTCAGGACACCTACGGACTCAAGACTTGGAGGATGAGAATGGGAGATTTTCATTTCTGATGGTATTCAGTAGAATTCTCAGGCTCTAGATGGAAACACATGCCAACAACAAAATAAAAGACAAAGTTAGCACATTTGACAATGCAAACATCCTTGGATTAAGTGTAATTTTTTTAGTAAACTCTCATGGCAATTATTTCCTTGGAGTGAACACTCATTAGGATCCCTGGGTTCAGATATATCTGTCAAAAATATTTCTCCTTTATACACATGTTCTCCACATACCCACCTGGGTTTGCTGGCAATCTCAGCTATGGGAAGCACAGAGTGACTCCAGTACTGGAATAATTACCCAGTTCAACCTAGGACAGTGGTGGCTGAGGCCTGAAATGGTAATTGTGGTCTCACAAGGTTTGCCCACACACCTAGTGCTAGATGCCCTATGTCTTTTACGCCTCTGAAAAATCTTGTTTTCTTGTGTTTCTGTTGACTAGTGGGGAGGAGATTACATTTGGATGAAGAAAGAAGCTGAACTCTATGGAGTTAATTAACTGACCCTGAATTCGAAGCTCAGTCTAGAGAAATAATCCTACCCACCTTACATCACCCGGGCTGCCCTCTAATTGCCTTGCCTGTGCTTACAATTTCCTCATTTAATTGAAGCTTGAGTCAATTCTTTGAGGTGTTTCAGTAAGGAAATATTGCCAGGTGGAGCTGAAAGGGATCATCAGTTGAACCAGACAAAATAATTTCTGGAATAAAATCCCAGCAAGTTGGGGGCACTAACTTTCTTATATTTTTAAAATGAGAAATGTAGCAGTTGGTTGTCAAACTCAAGAGTTGAGCACATGGCAAATGCCTTAAGTAATGCCCTCACTGGGTGCTGAAGGAGGGAGCCTCAGCCTAGCGCCTCAGCAGCATCTCCTGGCATCACCCTGCAACTTAGCCATGCCAGATTCCTTACATACCTTGGAATACACTGAACCTTTTTATCCTGTGCCTTTTCTCCTGCTGTGTTGTCATCCTCCTCCCTTGTCTGTCTGGTGAATTTCACACATCATTAAGAAACTTCCTGTGCTTCCTCCTCACTGAAGTACTACTGATGACCCTATGTGGTTACTTCCTTCTATAGTCCCCATGTCACACAATTTGGAAACTCGCTGTCTTGGAATTACTAATTATCTGTCTTTTTTCCAACACTGATCAAAACTCTGAAGATGGGCACTGTGCTTTGTTTCCCTTTATACTTGTCTAGCGTTGTATCCTCAGGTGGTGTATTCATCAACGATAAACTGTATTTCTCCAGAGAGGGCAGGTTTAAGTGACCCAGTAGCAAAGAGCTGGCAAGAGGCTGTATGCCCAGCTTGAATTATCTTGTAGAGAAGAATGCTGTTGCTGTTATGCCTCTACCAACGCAACCACCAGGTAATGCAATTTTTGGCTGATTTAACTAGCATTTTCACACATTGAGTATCAAAACCAAACCAGTTCTACCGTTGACCTCATCCAGTGGGTTGAATCTGGGCTCTGTCAGTAACTTCAACTGTGCATAGGTGCTGGGGAACATGGAAGCATGCAGGAAAAATGAGACATGGGCATATACCTACTTGAGAGGAATGTTTAAGGAGAGATTTTATCTTTTCACTCTTTCCTTTGCTATGAGAATTTTTATGAGGCTGGCTGGTGAAAAAGGCATGTCACACTTATGGCTGTGCTTGCACGTGCATAAGCATGACTTTGTACATACCCACCCAAAGTCCCCTTGAATCATTCTGGCAGTTGTTTTCCTCCCCCGGGTTCAGGAGGACTTTTGCCAGCTGTGAAAGAAAACTGCTGCTAATAAATGCTACCCTGGGCCAGTGACCTTTACCAGGAATCATCTGTTACTAGGACATGAATCAGCACGTGTGGAAAAGCCTGCACAGAAATCTGTTGGGGAGGATGGAACAGAGAGGGAAGAGGAGAGCTGACAAGTCAGGAACGCAGTTGTGGTGGATTGTTTGCTCCATGGATCTGGAGTGTTTTCAGTCATGGATTCCCTGGAGCAGGTGGAGG
Organism: Mesoplodon densirostris; assembly: GCF_025265405.1. NCBI lineage: Eukaryota > Metazoa > Chordata > Mammalia > Artiodactyla > Ziphiidae > Mesoplodon > Mesoplodon densirostris. Next base: position 59,080,506 of record NC_082670.1, read on the forward strand.
GGGAGGAAAGGATCAGAAGGACCACATACCCCCTCCCCACTGCCTGCTCCATCACTGGCCAGCCCCAGTGTTCCCAGCATGCTCCGTGCTTTTTGCTGTAAACAGGCTCTGAATCCTCTACTGCTGAAGGCAGGAGGAGCAAAAAAAAAAAGTCAAATTAAAAACAATTCAGTTTGAACTGTTGATAAAAAGCTCACCCCTGAGAACTCCCTGGCGGTCCAGTGGTTAGGACACCACGCTTCCACTACAGGGGGCACGGGTTCCATCCCTGGTTGCGGAACTAAGATCCCACAAACCACGTGGTGTGGCCAAGAAAAACAAAAAACTCGCCCTTCTGAGCCCAGAGGTGGGTTTAGGTTTTGTAGGGCTGAATGCTTATATAAATAGTGTGTATGCGTGCACGTTTGTAGGTCTCTCGAAAAATAACCTTTAAAATACAAAATTAGGTATAAAAATCATACAAACGATAACGTTAAAGTGTTGAAATACACCACATCACATAAAGCCCAGAAAATATAAATTTTATTGACTACCTGCCAACTTTTATCAGTTAATAATTTTAACTGCTATTATATATTTATTTATACATATCTTTAAGATATATATATATTTAAATATGTGTGTAGATAATTCTATAAAATCTACAAAAATATTCTGAAATTAAGGCATAAATAGTTACAAATAAATACATTAAAAATGTTGCCACATTGTACCGAGATCCATAATTATATAATCAAACAACTCATTATATATCTTGACTTAACAGATAATGTGTAGGTGGTTTGTCATTGGAACACTTGTTTCTTCAGGTGGATTTGTGGAATCAGAGACCTTCTTGTGTACCTCTTGGCCTGGGATCACCAGACTTTGTCTGATGTATCAGATATGCTAAGATCTGATTTGATTCTTTGGGACATATATGACGTACAACTTGACACAGTGCTATATCCACTGTCTGTTGTACTGCTTCAGGTTTGTACTTACAAACCCAGGGATTTGGTTTGGTATATTCAATTTTTCATAAAGAATGCAATAAAGAAGGCATTTTTAACTGTTTAAGATACATCATCAACTATATTCATGGCAGGAGAACAATTTCACGGGATTGATTAGAACAAAATCTTCTGGTTACAAATTTACATGTATGTTAATTGGAAGAAGTTTCCACAGACTAGCTTCTGACTCCACACATTTTAAAACATTTTTTTTCTTCATTGCCTGCATACGTCTGATGCCCAGAGCTTTGGGATGTGTTTGTATCACATTTCCACCTCGAGTCCCAGGTCATGATGTTCAGCACAGCAAGAGTATTCCTGAAAGTTCTTCCCATCTTCTTACAACAATAATTTTACATGAAAGGGACTGAGAGCCACATAAATGCATCCTACTGTACCCAAACAAAATATATGCCTTTCCTTACTGGATTTAAAAATAAAGATAGTCACCCTAATGTTACTCTGCCTGAGAGAGCAGAGGCTGTTTTAAGCAATTGTGGTTTTTTAAAAATATATTTATTTATTTATATTTTTATTTAAAAATTTTTTATTGGAGTATAGTTGATTTACAATGTTGTGTTAGTTTCAGGTGTACGGCAAAGTGATTCAGTTATACATATACATATATCCACTCTTTTTTAGGTTATTTTCCCATATAGGTCACTACAGAGTGTTGAATAGAGTTCCCTGTGCTATACAGTAGGTTCTTATTGGTTATCTATTTTATATATAGTAGTGTGTATATGTCAATCTCAATCTCCCAATTTATCCTTCCCCCCTACTATTCCCCCCTGGTAACCATAAATTCGTTTTCTACAACTGTGACTCTATTTCTGATTTGTAAATAAATTCATTTGTATCAATACCATGTTTTTAGATTCCACATATAAGCAATAGCATATGATATTTGTCTCTCTCCGTCTGACTTACCTCACTTAGTATGACAATCTCTAGGTCTATCCATGTTGCTGCAAATGGCATTATTTCATTCTTTTTTATGGGTAAGTAATATTCCATTGTATATATGTACCACATCTTCTTTATCTAGCAATTGTGGTTTAAACATCTTACTTTTGCAAATTTTGCAAAAGTTTAATATCTTGTGAACACATTACTATAGCTCCTCCCAGGGCCTTGGAAGAGCCCTGTGCTAGTGAAGATTTCTGAAGTTTAAGTTTCATTACTGTCATTATAGACCTTCCCTGGTTTTAGCTAGAAGTCTATGGATTATCTGACTTGCTGGTTATAGCTGGTTATAGCTTTGGGAGAGTTTTCATTTATTCATTCAGGCATTAATTTTTTCCTTCATATTTCATTTGTTTGATTATCTAGCATTTATATATTGTTATAGTATATTGCCCACTGTGTGATGGGACAGACAGACAGATAGACAAAAGCCTAACCCAAAGTCTCGAGTCTCAGTCTCCTTCTCCAGGTCCTATCCCCGTGGTTTCTTTTGTAAGAAACAGAAACAGTATTTGTTGTTTTCTGTCTGGATTGACAGCTGATTTCAAAGGGGCCACAAGGTACAGGATCCCTTCCAACTCTCCTTGCTGTGGGGTCCAGAGAGCTTTCACTTCATCTTTTTCCCTGCTGGTAACTCCTGTTGGACCAACCCATCTCTGTCCTCCAACCACCAAGAGAATCAGAAATTCTGATATGTCGGGCGGACACAGATACTTTACTAGAAAGAGAAGTAGAACCTGGTGCTCATTTGAGGATCTCCCAGTAAGAATTCTTAATCCCAAATGGCACTTCTGTCCTACCACTTCATGTCATGGGTGTCTGAGTCTTCCCATGAGGGACTCATTCTATTCTTGAAGACCTATCATCTCACGAACAGAAGTTTTTTTCCTTTCTCTTATGATCTTGGGCCAGTTATGTATCTCAGTGAACCTCAGGCTCTGCATCTATAAACCCAGGTATAATGAGGGGAAAATGATAGAGCATTTGAGGTATGCTTGGTGAGCAGGAAGTTATGAACAAAGGTAATTTCCTTTCCATTAGGAACTGAGTGTTCAGGGCAGGTGCATTTTGAAAGAAGATGCAGAATAAGCTTTACAGCACTGTGTCCTCGTGTGAGGACATAGAAGCTGCATGTAGAAACCCCCATCTGGCCGGTTACTCAGCATGTGACAAACCTCTTAGTGAATCTGTTTATTTAAAACACATTGCTGGATTGCCCAAGGGTGTATTTTACAAAAAATATATATATTGCTGGAAATTAAAAATTATTTGAAGAAAGTGAAAACTTGGGCAAATTTGTAAAATTTCTTTAGTCCATGTCCTTGCTCCCAGCACCAATCCAGGCACATGGGATTGTCCAATCTCAGAAATATAGAAAGGGCATACAGCTATGTCCCAATTTATACTTTTTATTGTATACCAAGTCACCTATCATGTTGCTATTAGAGCAGATAATATTTGGTCCATAATGTACCAAAGGGAGGGATATTAATTTTCATTTGGGTCGGATCTGAAAACTGCTATGCACACCCTGAGTGACATCTCATTTTTCCTGATAATGATGTTGATATGTCTCTGGAATACCCATATGCTCAGCATTTGCTGCTTCAAACTTGTTCATCATTAATTATGGCTATACAGAAGCTGCCAAAAATTAAGCTCTATGGAAGATTTAAATTTGAGCTCAGAAGTGGGTGAAATTTATATGTAGAGGGAGAAACAGACTCAAAGAGGTGAAGTTTGCACAACCAGGAAGCAGCAGAGCTAGGAAGTTAATCCTGTTGGTCTGATCCTAAAGTTTGTTTGGAATTCCCATGACACCCACATGGCTTCCAATCCCAGAGGAATTCATGAGTAGGGACAGGTTTCCTGGGCTCTACATGGAGACAAACATAGATATGAATTTTGCAAGTCGCTACTTCACAAGGAAAAGTGTGATTTCAGCTGCTCCACAGTTTCGTATGGGAGTGTAGAAGGGATTTGCTTTTTTAAAAAATGTGTAAATACCCCATATTTGCATTTCTGTCTGAAATTATTAGCTTTTACTTAGCTTGCCTAACATGTTGGGAAGTGGAAACAGGAAAGGTTTAAGTATCCTACACTTTTAGGTATCATTCTTATACACATTATTTTGGTGGCTGATAAACATTTTTCATGAAGGGTCACAAAGTGAGTATTTTGTATCAGAATTCTTTTGACAGTGCTCTGATGTAGATGAAAATCTCTTAAAATATATTAAGCAATCGAAATGTATAAGTTTGCCTCCTCCTTCATCTCTTCCTCTTCTTTCTTCTTTTTTTCTTTACTTATAGTGGTTAAGAGCAACGGCTTTAGAGTTAAAACGCTGAGTTCAGTTGGGTGACATTGGGTCCATTACTTAATCTCTCTAAGTCTCAGTGTTTTATCTGAAAAATGGAAATTGTAATCAGAGCTCACTCAGAGGATTGTTATGAGGGTTAAATAAGTTAATGCAGGAAAATCATTTATAGTCATGATTGGTCTTTAGCAGATGCTCAACAAATAGGTCCAGCTCCCTACTCCTCCTCTTCTCTTTCCCCCCTCCCCACCCTCCTTCTCCTTTTTTTCTTCATTACATGAACAGTTCTTCAGGTACAGTTCTAGGGTTTTTTTCCCCCCCTAAACCAGAGGCCTTTGCATCCTCAGAGATTTCTGTAATGCTTTCCCAAAGGGCAAATTTTCTCAATATCAACTCTGACATAAGTGCTTATGGCCCATATGTGCATAATGTCATAAGGCTAAGTGCTTATTCAAGGGTAGATGCTCCTTAAGGCTACATCTCTTAGGGCCTTGACACAGTGATCTGGGCAGAGGCCCTCTTGGATGTTATCACTCAAACATCTTTTTTTGTGTGTGTGGTACGTGGGCCTCTCGCTGCTGTGGCCTCTCCTACTGCAGAACACAGGCTCTGGACGTGCAGGCTCAGCAGCCATGGCTCACGGGCCCAGCCGCTCCACAGCATGTGGGATCCTCCCGGACCGGGGCACAAACCCATGTCCCCTGCATCGGCAGGCGGACTCTCAACCGCTGCGCCACCAGGGGAGCCCTCAAACATCTTTTGATTTATGAGCCAGGCCTTCTGGTGATCCTTTGCTGGACCTATAGCATGCCTACTGTCACCCTGATTCAGTAAGGCTACACGAACACACACACATAAGATTACTCTATCCCTTTAAGATTGAGAACAGAATTCCTTAAGAGTTTTGCTTTTTCCTTAGACAGCACTGGTGGTCGTGGTGTGTTAGTGGTACAGTGAACATGCAATGACACTCCCAGAAAACCTTGAGTGAGGGATGTCAATTCCTCCTCATCAGGACTGTTTGTGAAAGCTTCCCCAAGAACTTCCCAGGGGAAGACTTCAAGCTACTGGCCAACCATGCTACTCTCAGGACCAGCCGTGTCTCATCTCTGTCATTGACACATGAAGACAGAAGGGCAAGCAGACGGGAACGTTCACACAAAAATAAGGGCACTGGGGAAGTTGGCAAGCTCATCCTTCCCCTCCTGAAGCTCCTGTTTCTGTCTTTAACACATCGATTGGATCAAGCTCGAGTCTTTCTTTGATTCTCCTGACAACCTGCTTACTACTGTTTACTTAGCTCATGATTCTTCTGCCCCCAAGACAAATCTTCATACTGCATGGATCAATAGGCTACAAGGGCCTTAATTAAAGCTGCAGGATAAAATTGATACTGGAAACTAAATTCCTTCAGTATCTGGAAGGAAAGGAAATGCTATTTCTCATAGAGGCTTTTTCATTGTCTCACTCTGTCACTTCTGAAATTTGTTGAAACTTGGATAACCCGTGGTAGATTTCTGAGACACAGATTAGATAGATGGATAGACATGTGAAGAAAGGTGAAGTCCTTTGACAAGGCTTTTGGATAGGTAAGTGTCTCTCTAGAGAATCAATATCTGATGTATTGGTGGGTGATAATAAAAAGTCAATGCTTATTTGTACTGCAAAAGAAACCACAAATCTGGATTTTAGGTCCTGTGTCAGGTACATAAAGACAGAGTTGCAGAGACATTTGGGAACATAGTATAAAAAAAGTGTTTTGATTTCACTAATTTAACTCTCTCTGGTAGTTTTAATATAAGACCCTTGAAGGATCCCCTTTATCCTTTGTCTGGGTAATGGGAGCTGTCCGCAATCGTGGTACTGAAATAGACACCATGAAAAGCATTGAGCCATCAAGATCCTGAGAATCCTAGCTGATGATCAAAGATGTGAGGGCAGCTAGGGAAGCTATAAGAGCTATTGGCAGAAATTGCAGTTAGCAGTTGTCATTTTTGAGTATAGTGGACTTAAATTCTGATTCTACCTTTCAATAGCTCTGTAATGAGCAAACTATTCAGTTTTTATGAACCATTATTTGCCCATTATTAAATTTGGTTAATATGGGTGTCAAATGAGATTTGTATGTGAGAATTCCTAGCATAGTATTTGTAATGTTTTCCCTTTTTATCATTTGCTAGCTTCCTCCCCAGACCTTTGGCTATCCAAGCCTAATATTCCCAGGAGCTGTTGCTCTTGCTGATGTCCATGAGGAATCAACCTGATAAGGGTACCTTTTAGACTGCAGAAGAATATCCAGCTCTTTCTGCCATTTTCACATGCCTGTGGTATTCAGCATCATTTAGGGGGAAGATAGTGTTGATGGATGATCTTTAGACATAATACACAGAGTAGGGAGAGAATAACGGTATTACTCCATGGACTTGATGAAATTAGTATTCTAGAATCCAGAGATGGGGAGATAGAGGTATTAGAAGGGAAATGATAAAAACAGGGGTGGGGACACATAAGCAGGAGAGTAAAAGTTTATGTATCAAAAGTTGAGGTTTTATGCACATTGAAGTCTTTTTTTCTTTAGGTTTAGTTAAATATTTAAGTTTGCAATCAGGTTATTGGAGAAAAGAGAATATAAAAATATATTATGGAGCACATTTTAAATCCAAATATACACGTGAGTTCTTGGGGGTGTCAAGTAGGATCACATTGAAACACTTTGACCTCTGTTCTCTGCTGTATAGGTTGGTTGATATGCCATTCTTTTTTTTTTTTTTTTTTTTTTTTGCGGTATGCGGGCCTCTCACTGTTGCGGCCTCCCCTGTTGCGGAGCACAGGCTCCGGACACGCAGGCTCCGGATGCGCAGGCTCAGCGGCCATGGCCCACGGGCCCAGCCGCTCCGCGGCATATGGGATCCTCCCAGACCGGGGCACGAACCCGTATCCCCTGCATCGGCAGGCGGACTCTCAACCACTTGCGCCACCAGGGAGGCCCTATATGCCATTCTTAAAAGACAAAAATAAAAATATTTGGGAAAGAATGCATAGTCTCTTGGCATGAGTTTCAAATTTGGAAAAAGAAATGTCAAGTCCTAGTGGAATTAGTTAGGGTGTAAACATTTATTGCAGAATTTAAAGGCACTTAAGCACACATACAGATGTAAACCTTGAACAATTTTTTTATTGTCTTGCCCTCTGAAAGTACAGGAGGAGAAATCCTTCATAAAATAAGCCCCTCTATGGCTAAAATAAAGCTACAGTTTGAGCTGATGTCCAACTTTCAATTTCCACTTCACCTTTGGCAAAAATAGTACTTATTCCTTGTGACATTCAAATAAAATGAATGTGCAAAGATTCACAATAATTTGATGTATATGTTGTAGTTATGGACATATGCTGTTTCTCTGATATGTGTGTGTGTGTGTGTGTGTGTGTGTGTGTGTTTGTGTATGTGAAAATATAACATCATGAAATGAGCACCAAACTAAAAAGGAGAATCCTGGGTCTTTTAGTTCTAGCTTTTACCTGTTAGCTGTGTGACTTTGTGTAACTTCCTTAATCTTTCTGACTTTCAGGTTTTTTATCTATAAATTTGTTACTAACCTATATATAAATTGACCTGTAAACTGTTTATCTTGGAAGGCTAATGTAAAGATTAAAAAAAAAGAATGGATACATAAGAAAGTTCCTTATAGACTATCAGTACCATACAAAATTAAAGTATTTTAGGTAATGGATACAAGCACATTAAAAATGTAAATTCACATTAATCTTTTAACACAATATCTGGCATGTTCGTTAAACTCTGCAGCTCAGGGATAGCATTTCACTGCCATTTTCCAATCCCCTAGTCTGGCTGTGATTCTCAGATCAAGGAACACCTCTTGCCACAGCAATTGAGCACAAATCTGGGAATAACCAAGGCTAGAGTCATTCAGAACATACACTTGTTTTCATCCTCATGCGTCTACACTACCTTCCCCTGAACTGCAGACATGGCATCATCCCATTTTGTATTTGCGGTATCCAGGGAGGAGTAAAACTCCCAGATACAGTCAGAGTCAAGATCACCAACCACATGGAAGAAGAGCAGGTCACGTAGTACCTTCCTCCCTCTTTTGAATTTGTTCATTGGTTTGGTCCATCTGGTCTTCGCTCATGAGGGTTTCTGGTTATTGAAGCTTTAAATAAATATAAACTGGAGAGGTGAAATGTCCAGTGCGGCCCTATGGCACTAGGAACTCTGGCCTAAAGAGCCAGGTGCAAGGCCTCTGCATGAGGTACCCTATGAGCAAGTGAGGCTGTGAGCACAAAGGAAAAACATAAGAGAGCCAAACTAATACAGCTTGTATGAGGAATGGTTCAAGCTGGTAAGATGATGATTTAGGACTGGATCTGTCAAGGCTTGGCTGGTAGTGAAGGCTGATCCTGTAAGGTAAGAGACCTTCAAGATGGTGGAGGAGTAAACTGTGGAGATCACCTTCCTCCCCAGAAATATATCTACATGTGGAACAACTCCTACAGAACACCTACTGAACACTGGCAGAAGACCTCAGAATTCCCAAAAGATATATATATTTTTTCTTTTCCATTTTCTCTTTTTGTGAGTGTGTATGTGTATGCTTCTTTGTGTGATTTTGTCTGTATGGCTTCGCTTTTACCATTTGTCCCAGGGTTTGGTCTGTACATTTTATACTTTTATTTTTTAGTATAGTTTTTATTTATTTTTTAAAACATTTTTATTGGAGTATAATTGCTTTACAATGCTGTGTTAGTTTCTGTTTTATGACAAAGTGAATCAGTTATACATATACATATACCCCATATCTCTTCCCTCGTGCGTCTGCCTCCCTCCACACTCCCTATCCCACCCCTCTAGGTGGTTACAAAGTACTGAGCTGATCTCCCTGTGCTATGCAGCTGCTTCCCACTAGCTAGCTATTATACGTTTGGTAGTCTATGTAGGTCAATGCCATTCTCTCACTTTGTCCCAGCTTACCCTTCCCCCTCCCCATATCCTCAAGTCCATTCTCTAGTAGGTCTGTGTCTTTATTCCAGTCTGGCCCCTAGGTTCTTCATGACCTACTTTTTTTTTTAGATTCCATAAATATGTGTTACCATATGGTATTTGTTCTTCTATTTCTGACTTACTTCACTCTGTATGACAGACCCTAGGTCCATCCACCTCACTACAAATAACTCAATATCATTTCTTTCCATGGCTGAGTAATATTCCATTATTTATATGGGCCAATCTTCTTTATCCATTCATCTGGTGATGGACACTTAGGTTGTTTCCATGTCCTGGCTATAGTAAATAGAGCTGCAATGAATATTGTGGAACATGACTCTTTTTGAATTACGGTTTCTTAGGGTATATGCCCAGTAGTGGGACTGCTGGGTCATATGGTAGTTCTATTTTTACTTTTTTAAGGAACCTCCATAATGTTCTCCATAGTGGCTGTATCAAGTTACATTCCCAACAACAGTGCAGGAGGGTTCCCTTTTCTCCACACCCACTCCAGCATTTATTGTTTGTAGGTTTTTTGATGATGACCATTCTGACTGGTGTGAGGTGATATCTCATTGTAGTTTTTATTTGCATTTCTCTAATGATTAATGATGTTGAGCAATCTTTCATGTGTTTGTCAGCAATCTGCATATCTTCTTTGGAGAAATGTCTGTTTAGATCTTCTGCCCATTTTTGGATTGGGTTGTTTGTTTTTCTCATATTGAGCTGCATGAGCTGCTTGTAAATTTTGGAGATTAATCCTTTGTCAGTTGCTTCATTTGCAAATATTTTCTCCCATTCTGAGGGCTGTCTTTTTGTCTTGTTTAGGGTTTCCTTTGCTGTGAAAAAGCTTTTAAGTTCCATTAGGTCCCATTTGTTTATTTTTGTTTCTATTTCCATTTCTCTAGGGGGTGGGTCAAAAAGGAACTTGCTGTAATTTATGTCATAGAGTGTTCTGACTATGTTTTCCTCTAAGAGTTTGATAGTGTCTGCCTTACATTTAGGTCTTTAATCCATTTTGAGTTTATTTTTGTGTATCATGTTAGGGAGTGTTCTAATTTCTTTCTTTTACATGTTCTGTCCAGTTTTCCAAGCACCATTTATTGAAGAGGCTGTCTTTTCTCCTGTATATTCTTGCCTCCTTTATCAAAGGTAAGGTGACCATGTGTGCCTGGGTTTATCTCTGGGCATTCTATCCTGTTCAGTTGATCTATATTTCTGTTTTTGTGCAAGTATCATACTGTATTGATTACTGTAGCATTGTAGTATAGTCTGAAGTCAGGGAGCCTGATTCCTCCAGTTCCGTTTTTCTTTCTCAAGATTGCTTTGGCTATTCGGGGTCTTTTGTGTTTCCATACAAATTGTGAAATTTTTTGTTCTAGTTCTGTGAAAAATGCCATTGGTAGTTTCATAGAGATTGCATTGAATCCGAAGATTGCTTTGGGTAGTATAGTTATTTTCACAATGTTGATACTTCCAATCCAAGAACATGGTATATCTCTCCATCTATTTGTACTATCTTTAATTTGTTTCATCAGTGTCTTATAATTTTCAGCATGCAGACATTTTGTCTCCTTAGGTAGGTTTATTCCTATATATTTTATTCTTTTTGTTGCAGTGGTTAATAGGAGTGTTTTCTTAATTTCACTTTCAAATTTTTCATCATTAGTGTATAGGAATGCAAGAGATTTCTGTGCATTAACTTTGTATCCTGCTAGTTTAGCAAGTTCATTGATTAGCTCTAGTAGTTTTCTGGTAGCATCTTTAGGATTCTCTGTGTATAGTATCATGTCATCTGCAAACAGTGACAGCTTTACTTCTTTTCTTATTTGGATTCCTTTTATTTCTTTTACTTCTCTGAGTGCTGTGGCTAAAATTTCCAAAACTATGTTGAATAATAGTGGGTGAGAGTTGGCAACCTTGTCTTGTTCCTCATCTTAGTGGAAATGGTTTCTGTTTTTCACCACTGAGGACGATGTTGGCTGTGGGTTTGTCATACATATATGGCCTTTATTATGTTGAGGTAAGTTCCCTCTATGCCTACTTTCTGCAGGGTTTTTATCATAAATGGGGGTTGAATTTTTTCAAAAGCTTTCTCTGCATCTATTGAGATGATCATACGGTTTTTCTCCTTCAATTTGTTAATATGGTGTATCACATTGATGAATTTGCATATATTGAAGAATCCTTGCATTCCTGGGATAAGCCCTACTTGATCATGGTGTGTGATCCTTTTAATGTGATGTTGGATTCCGTTTGCTAGTATTTAGTGAGGATTTTTGCATCCATGTTCATCAGTGATATTGGCCTGTAGTTGTCTTTCTTTGTGACATCTTTTTCTGGTTTTCCTATCAGGGTGATGGTGGCCTCGTAGAACGAGTTTGGGAGTGTTCCTCCCTCTGCTATATTTTGGAAGAGTTTAAGAAGGATAGGTGTTAGCTCTTCCCTAAATGTTTGATAGAATTCGCCTGTGAAGCCATCTGGTCCTGAGCTTTTGTTTGTTGGAAGATTTTTAATCACCGTTTCAATTTCAGTGCTTGTGATTGGTCTCTTTATATTTTCTATTTCTTCCTGGTTCAGTTTCGGAAGGTTGTGCATTTCTAAGGACTTGTCCATTTCTTCCAGGTTGTCCATTTTATTGGCGTATAGCTGCTTGTAGTAATCTCTCATGATCCTTTGTATTTCTGCAGTGTCAGTTGTTACTTCTCCTTTTTCATTTCTAATTCTATTGATTTGAGTCTTCTTCCTTTTTTTCTTGATGAGTCTGGATCATGGTTTATCAATTTAGCTTATCTTCTCAAAGAAACAGCTTTTAGTTTTATTGATCTTTACTATCTTTTCCTTCATTTCTTTTTCATTTACTTCTGATCTGATCATTATGATTTCTTTCCTTCCACTAACTTTGGGTTTTTTTTGTTCTTCTTTCTCTAATTGCTTTAGTTGTAAGGTTAGGTTGTTTATTTGAGATGTTTCTTGTTTCTTAAGGTAGGATTGTATTGCTATAAATGTTCCTCTTAGAACTGCTTTTGCTGCATCCCATAGGTTTTGGGTCATCGTGTTTTCATTGTCGTTTCTTTCTAGGCGTTTTTTGATTTCCTCTTTGATTTCTTCAGTGATCTCTTGGTTAATAAGTAGGGTACTGTTTAGCCTCCATGTGTTTGTATATTTTACAGATTTTTTCCTGTAATTGATATCTAGTCTCATGGCGTTGTGGTCGGAAAAGACACTTGATACGACTTTAATTTTCTTAAATTTACGAACACTTGATTTGTGACCCAAGATATGATCTCTCCTGGAGAATGTTCCATGAGAACTTGAGAAGAATGTGTATTCTGTTGTTTTTGGATGGAATGTCCTATAAATATCAATTAAGTCCATCTTGTTTAATGTATCATTTAAAGGTTGTGTTTCCTTATTTATTCTCATTTTGGATGATCTGTCCATTGGTGAAAGTGAGGTGTTAATGTCCCCTACTATGATTGTGTTACTGTCGATTTCCCCTTTTATGGCTGTTAGCATTTGCGTTATGTATTGAGGTGCTCCTATGATGGGTGCATATGTACACCCAAATATGTACAATTGTTATATCTTCTTCTTGGATTGATCCCTTGATCATTATGTAGTGTCCTTCTGTGTCTCTTGTAACAGTCTTTGTCTTAAAGTATATTTTGTCTGATATGAATATTGCTACTCCAGCTTTCTTTTGATTTCTGTTTGCAAGGAATATCTTTTTACATAACTTCACTTTCAGTCTGTCTGTGTTCCTAGGTCTGAAGTGGGTGTCTTGTAGACCGGATATATATGGGTCTTGTTTTTGTTACCACTCAGCCAGTCTATGTCTTTTTTTTGTGTGTGTGTGGTATGTGGGCCTCACGCTGTTGTGGCCTCTCCCGTTGCGGAGCACAGGCTCTGGACGCGCAGGCTCAACGGCCATGGCTCACGGACCCAGCCGCTCCGCGGCATGTGGGATCTTCCCGGACCGGGGCACGAACCCATGTCCCCTGCATCGGCAGGCGGGCTCTCAACCACTGCGCCACCAGGGAAGCCCCCAGTCTATGTCTTTTAATTGGAGCATTTATTCCATTTAAATTTAAGGTAATTATCAATATGTATGTTCCTATTACAATTTCTTAATTGTTTTGGGTTTGTTATTGTAGGTCTTTTCCTTCTCTTATGTTTCCTGCCTAGAGAAGTTCCCTTAGCATTTGGTGTAGAGCTGGTTTGGTGGTGCTGAATTCTCTTAGCTTTTCCTTGTCTGTAAAAGTTTCAGATTCTCCATTGAATCTGAATGAGATCACTGCTGGGTAGAGTAATCTTGGTTGTAGGTTTTTCCCTTTCATAACTTTAAATATGATTTGCCACTCCCTTCTGGCTTGTAGAGTTTCTGCTGAACTATCAGCTGTTAACATTATGGGGATTCCCTTGTATGGTATTTCTTGTTTTTCCCTTGCTGCTTTTAATATTTCTTCTTAGTATTTAATTTTGATAGTTTGATTAATATATGTCTTGCTGTGTTTCTCCTTGGATTTATCCTGTATGGGTCTCTCTGTGCTTCCTGGACTTGATTGGCTATATCCTTTCCCATATTGGGGAAGTTTTCAACTATAATCTCTTCAAGTATTTTCTCAGTTCCTTTCTTTTTCTCTTCTTCTTCTGGGACCCCTATAATTCGAATGTTGGTGCATTTAATGTTGTCCCAGAGGTCTTGAGATTGTCCTCAATTCTTTTCATTCCTTTTTCTTTATTCTGCTCTCCAGTAATTATTTCCACTATTTTATCTTCCCGGTCAGTTATCTGTTCTTCTGCCTCAGTTATTCTGCTATTGATCTCTTGTAGAGAATTTTTAATTTCATTTATTGTGTTGTTTACCATTGTTTGTTTGCTCTTTAGTTCTTCTAGGTCCTTGTTACATGTTTCTTGTATTTTCTCCATTCTATTTCCAAGTTTTCAGATCATCTTTACTATCATTATTCTGAATCCTTTTTCAGGTAGACTGCCTATTTCCTCTTCATTTGTTAGGTCTGGTGGGTTTTTGCCTTGCTGCTTCATCTTCTGTGTGTTTCTCTGTCTTCTCATTTTTCTTAACTTACTGTGTTTGGGGTCTCCTTTTCGTAGGCTTCAGGTTCACAGTTCCCGTGATTTTTGGTGTTTGTCCCCAGTGGCTATGGTTGGTTCAGTGGGTTGTGTAGGCTTCCTGGTGGAGGGGACTAGTGCCTGTGTTCTGGTTGATGAGGCTGGTCTTGTCTTTCTGGTGGGCAGGTCCACGTTGGTGGTGTGTTTTGGGGTATCTGTGGCCTTATGATTTTAGGCAACCTCTCTGCTAATGGGTGGGGTTGTATTCCTGTCTTGCTAGTTGTTTGGCATAGTGTGTCCAACACTGTAGCTTGCTGGTTGTTTAGTGGAACTGGGTCTTGGCGTTGAGATGGGGATCTCTGGGAGATTTTCGCCGTTTGATATTACGTGGAATTGAGAGGAGTCTTGTGGACCAGTGTCCTGAACTTGGCTGTGCCACCTCAGAGGCACAGCCCTGATGCCTGGCTGGAGCACCAAGAGCCTGTTATCCACACGGCTCAGAATAAAAGGAAGACGTAAAGAAAGAAAAAGATAAAATAAAATAAAATAATATACAATAAAGTAAAAGAAAATAAAATGAAGTTATTAAAATAAAAAATAATTATTTAAAAATATTTCTTTTTTTAATAGTTTCATTCTGCAACTTGTTTTATTTTAAAAATTTCTTTAAAAGTAATGAAAAAAAACAAAGAGAGGAAGAAAGAAGAGAGCAACAAACGAAAAAACAAATCCACCAATGATAACATGTGCTAAAAACTATCCAAAAATAACAAAAACGGACAGACACAACCCTAGGATAAATGGTAAAAGCAAAGCTATACAGACAAAATCACACACAGAATCATACACATACACACTCACAAAAAGAGAAAAAGGGGGGAAAATATATATATTGTTGCTCCAAAAGTCCACCTCCTCAATTTGGGATGATTCATTGTCTCTTCAGGTATTCCACAGATGCAGGGTACATCAAGTTCATTGTTGAGATTTAATCTGCTGCTCCTGAGGCTGCTGGGAGAGATTTCCCTTTCTCTTCTTTGTTCACACAGCTCCTGGGGTTCAGCTTTGGATTTGGACCCGCCTCTGCGTGTAGGTCACCTGAGGGCATCTGTTCTTCACTCAGACAGGACCGGGTTAAAGGATCAGCTGATTAGGTGGCTCTGGCTCACTCAGGCAGGGGGGAGGGAGGGGTACAGAGTGCGGGGTGAGCCTGCGGGGGCAGAGACCAGCGTGACTTTGCACCAGGCTGAGGTGCGCCGTGTGTTCTCCCAGGGAAGTTGTCCCTGGATCACGGGACCCTGGCAGTGGCAGGCTACACAGGCTCCCAGAAGGGGAGGTGTGGACAGTACCAATGCTTGCACAGAGGCTTCTTGGTGTCTGCAGCAGCAGCCTTAGTGTCTCATGCCTTTCTCTGGGGTCTGTGCAGATAGCTGCGGCTCATGCCCATCTCCGGAGCTCCTTTAAGTGGCGCTCTTAAACCCCTCTCCTCGTGCACCAGGAAACAAAGAGGCAAGAAGAAGTGTTTTGCCTCTTCGGCAGCTCCAACTTTTTCCCACACTCCCTCCCAGCTAGCTGTGGAGAACTAGCTCCCTTCAGGCTGTGTTCACGCAGCCAACCCCAGTCCTCTCCCTGTGATCTGACTTCTGAAGCCCGAGCCTCTGCTCCCAGCTCCCACCCACTCCGTCGGGTGTGCAGACAAGCCTCTCGGGCTGTGGAGTGCTGGTCGGCAGTGATCCTCTGTGTGGGAATCTCTCGGCCTTGCCCTGCACACCTCTGTTGCTGCGCTTTCCTCTGTGGCTCTGACAATTCCCCCTCCGCCACCCGCAGTCTCCACCTGCAAAGGGGCTTCCTAGTGTGTGGAAACCTTTCCTCCCTCACAGCTCCCTCCCACTGGCGCAGGTCCCGTCCCTATTCTTTGTCTCTGTTTTTTCTTTTTTCTTTTGCCCTACCCAGGTACGTGGGGAGTTTCTTGCCTTTTGGGAGGTCTCAGGTCTTCTGCCAGCGTTCAGTTGGTGTTATGTAGGAGTTGTTCCACATGTAGCGGTATTTCTGATGTACTTGTGGGGAGGAAGGTGATCTCCACGTCTTACTCTTCCACCATCTTCCATGTTATTTTAGTATAGCTTTTAGTGCTTCTTATCTTTGGTGGATTTATTTTTTTTTCAGTTTGGTTCCTCTCTTCTTTCTTTTTTTTCCTTTTTTAAAATTATTATTACTTTTCAATTTTTTTATTTTTAATAATTTTTAATTTTTTTATTTTAATAACTTTATTTTATTTTATCTTTTTCTTTCTTTTTTCGTTCTTTCTCCCTTTTATTCTGAGCCATGTGGCTGACAGGGTCTTTGTGCTCTGGCTGGGTGTCAGGCCTGTGCCTCTGAGGTGGGAGAGCCGAGTTCAGGACATTGGTCCACCAGAGACCTCCCACCTCCACATAATATCAAACAGCGAAAGATCTCCCAGATATCTCCATCTCAAAGCTAAGACCCAGCTCCACTCAAAAACCAACAAGCTATAGTGCTGGACAGCCTATATGAAACAACTAGCAAGACAGTAACACAACCCCATCCATTAGTAGAGTGGCTGCCTAAAATCATAATAGGTCACAGATACCAGAAAACACACCATCACACACAGTCCTGCCCACCAGAAAGAAAAGATCCAGTCTCATCCACCAGAACACAGGCATCAGTCCCCTGCACCAGAAAGCCTACACAACTCACTGAACCAACGTTAGCCACTGGGGGCAGACACCAAAAACAACGGGAACTACAAACCTGCAGCCTGCAAAAAGGATATCCCAAACACAGTAAGTTAAGCAAAAGGAGAAGACAGACAAACACACAGCTGATGAAGGAGCAAGGTAAAACCCAACCAGACTAAATAAATGAAGAGCAAATAGGCAGTTTACCTTAAAAAGAATTCAGAGTAATGATAGTAAAGATGATCCAAAATCTTGGAAATAGAATGGAGGAAATACAAGAAACTTGTAACAAGGACCTAGAAGAACCAATGAGCAAACAAACAATGATGAACAACACAGTAAATGAAATTTAAAATTCTCTAAAAGGAATCAATAGCAGAATAACTGAGGCAGAAGAACAGATAAGTTACCTGGAAGATAAAGTAGTGGAAATATCTACCGCAGAGCAGAATAAAGAAAAAAGAATGAAAAGAATTGAGGACAGTCTCAGAGACCTCTGGGGCAACACTAAATGCAGCAACATTCGAATTATAGGGGTTCCAGAAGAAGAAGAGAAAAAGAAAGGGACTGAGAAAATATTTGAATAGATTTTAGTTGAAAATTCCCCTAATATGGGAACAGAAATAGTCAAGTCCAGGAAGCGCAGAGAGTCCCATACAGGATAAATCCAAGGAGAAGCACGCCAAGACAAGTATTAATCAAACTATGAAAACTAAGTACAAAGAAAAATATTAAAAGCAGCAAGGGAAAAACAAATACCATACAAGGGAATCCCCATAATGTTAACAGCTGATCGTTCAACAGGAACTCTACCAGCCAGAAGGGAGTGGCAGGATATATTTAAAGTGATGAAAGGGAAAAACCTACAACCAAGATTACCCAGCAGTGATCTCATTCAGATCCAACAGAGAAATTGAAACCTTTACAGACAAGCAAAAGCTAAGAGAATTCAGCACCACCAGCCCAGATTTACAACAAATGCTAAAGGAACTTCTCTAGGCAGGAAACACAAGAGAAGGAAGAGACCTACAATAACACACTCAAAAAAAATAAGAAAATGGTAATAGGAACATACATATTGATAATTCCCTTAAATGTAAATGGATTAAGTGCTCCATCCAAAACACATAGACTAGCTTAATGGATACAAAAACCAGACCTGTGTATATGCTGTGTACAAGAAACCCACTTCAGACCTAGAGACACATACAGACTGAAAGTGAGGGGATGGAAAAAGTTATTCCATGCAACTGGAAATAAAAGAAAGCTGGAGTAGCAATTCTCATATCAGACAAAATAGACTTTAAAATAAAGACTCTTACAAGAGACAAAGAAGTACACTGCCTAATGATCAAGGGATCAATACAAGAAGAAGATATAACAATTGTACATATTTATACACCCAACATAGCAGCACCTCTGTACATAAGTCAAATGCTAACAACCATAAAAGGGGAAATCGACAGTAACACAATCATAGTAGGGGACTTTAACCCCCCGTTTTCACCAATGGACAGATCATCCAAAATGAGAATAAATAAGGAAACACAACCTTTAAATGATACATTAAACAAGATGGACTTAATTGATATTTATAGGACATTCCATCCAAAAACAACAGAATACACTTTGTTCTCAAGTTCTCATGGAACATTTTCTAGGAGAGATAATATCTTGGATCACAAATCAAGCGTTGGTAAATCTAAGAAAATTGGAATCATATCAAGTATCTTTTCTGACCACAATGCTAAGGGACTAGATATCAATTACAGGAAAAAATCTGTAAAACATAGAAACACATGGAAGCTAAACAATACACTACTAAATAACCAAGAGATCACTGGAGAAATCAAAGAGGATATCAAAAAATACCTAGAAACAAAGGACAATGAAAACACGACGGCCCAAAACCTATGGGATGCAGAAAAAACAGTTCTAAGAGGGAAGTTTATAGCAATACAATCCTACCTCAAGAAACAAGAAACATCTCAAATAAACAACCTAACCTTACACCTAAAGCAATTAGAGCGGGAAGAGCAAAAACCCCACAAGGTTAGCAGAAGGAAAGAAATGATAAAGATCAGATCAGAAATAAATGAAAAAGAAATGAAGGAAACAATAGCAAAGGTTAATAAAACTAAAAGCTGGTTCTTTGAGAAGATAAACAAAATTGATAAACCATTATCCAGACTCATCAAGAAAAAATGGAGAAGACACAAATCAATAGAATTAAAAATGAAAAAGGGGAAGTAACAACTGACACTGCAGAAATACAAAGGATCATGAGAGACTACTACAAGCAACTATGTGCCAGTAAAATGGACAACCTGGAAGAAATGGACAAATTCTTAGAAATGCACAACCTTCTGAGACTGAACCAGGAAGAAATAGAAAATATAAACAGACCAATCACAAGTACTGAAATTTAGACTGTGTTTAAAAATCTTCCAAGAAACAAAAGCCCTGAACCAGATGGCTTCACAGTTGAATTCTACCAAATATTTGGAGAAGAGCTGACACCGATCCTTATCAAACTCTTCCAGAAACTTGCAGAGGGAGCTACACTCCCAGATTCAAACTACAAAGCCATCATCACCCTGATACCAAAACCAGACAAACATGTCACAAGGAAAGAAAAATACAGGCCAATATCACTGATGAACATAGATGCAAAAATCCTCATTAAAGTAGTAGCAAACAGAATCCAATAGCACATTGAAAGGATCAAACACTATGATCGACTGGGGTTTATCCGAGGAATGCAAGGATTCTTTAATGTACACAAATCCATCAATGTGATACCCCATATTAACAAATTGAAGGAGAAAAACCATATGATCATCTCAACAGATGCAGATAAACCTTTTGACAAAATTCAACACCCATTTATGGTAAAAACCCTTCAGAAAGTAGGCATAGAGGGAACTTACCTCAACATAATAAAGGCCATGTATGACAAACCCACAGCCAACATACTTCTCAGTGGTGAAAAACTGAAAGCATTTCCTCTAAGATCAGGAACAAGACAAGGTTGTCCACTCTCACCACTATTATTCAACTATTATTCATAGTTTTGGAAGTTTTAGCCAACAGCAATTAGAGTAGAAAAAGAAATAAAAGGAATCCAAATTGGAAAAGAAGTAAAGCTGTCACTGTTCGCAGATAACATGATGCTATACACAGATATTCCAAAGATGCTACCAGAAAACTAGTAGAGCTAATCAATGAATTGTTAAAGTAGCAGAATACAAAATTAATGCACAGAAATCTCTTGCATTACTATACACTAATGATGAAAAATCTGAAAGAGAAATTAAGGAAACACTCTCATTTACCATTGCAACAAAATGAGTAAAATACCTAGGAATAAACCTACCTAAGGAGACAAAAGACCTGTATGCCGAAAACTATGAGACACTGATGAAAGAAATTAAAGATGATACAAATAGATGGGGAGATATACCATGTTCTTAGATTGGAAGAATCAACATTGTGAAAACGATTATACTACCCAAAGCAATCTACAGATTCAATGCAATCCCCTATCAAACTACCAATGGCATTTTTCACAGAAGTAGAAGAAAATATTTCACAATATGTATGGAAACACAAAAGACCCCGAATAACCAAAGCAATCTTGAGAAAGAAAAAGAGAGCTGGAGGAATCAGGCTCCCTGACTTCCGACTATATTACAAAGCTACAGTAATGAAGACAGTATGGTACTTGCACAAAACCAGAAATACAGATCAATTGAACAGGATAGAAAGCCCAGAGATAAACTCACGCACATATGGTCACCTTATTTTCGATAATGGAGGCAAGAATATTCAGTGGAGAAAAGACAGCCTCTTCAATAAGTGGTGTGGGAAAACTGGACAGATACATGTAAAAGAATGAAATTAGAATACTCCCTAACACCATACACAAAAGTAATCTCAAAATGGATTAAAGACCTAAATGTAAGGCCAGACACTATCAAACTCTTAGAGGAAATATAGAACACTCTATGACATAAATCACAGTAAGATCCTTTTTGACCCACCTCCTAGAGCAATGGAAATAAAAACAAAAATAAACAAATGGGACCTAATGGAACTTAAAAACTTTTGTAAAGCAGAGGAAAGCATAAAGAAGACGAAAAGTCAATGCTCAGAATGAGAGAAAATATTTGCAAATGAAGCAACTGACAAAGGATTAATCTCCAAAATTTACAAGCAGCTCATGGAGCTCAATATGTAAAAACCAAACAAACCAATCCAAAGATGGGCAGAGGACCTAAACGGACATTTCTCCAAAGAAGATATGCAGATTGCCAACAAACCCATGAAAGGATGCTCAACATCACTAATCATTAGAGAAATGCAAATCGAAACTACAATGAGGTGTCACCTCACACCAGGCAGAATGGCCATCATCAAAAAATTTACGAACAATAAATGCTGGAGAGGGTGTGGAGAAAAGGCAACCCTCTTGCACTCTTGGTGGGAATAAATTGATACAGCCACTGTGGAGAACAGTATGGAGGTTCCTTAAAAAACAAAAAGTAGAACTACCATACAACCCTGCAGTTCCACTACTGGGCATATACCCTGAGAAAACCATAATTTAAAAAGAGTCATGTACCACAATGTTCATTGCAGTTCTGTTTACGATAGCCAGGACATGGAAGCAATATAAGTGTTCATCAACAGATGAATGGATAAAGAAGATGTGGCACATATATACAATGGGATATTACTCAGCCATAAAAAGAAATGAAACTGAGTTATTTGTAGTGAGGTGGATGGACCTAGATTCTGTCATACAAAGTGAAGTAAGTCAGAAAGAGAAAAAGAAATACCATATGCTAACTCCTATATATGGAATCTAAAAAAAAAAAAAAGGTTCTGAAGAACCTAGGGGCAGGACAGGAATAAAGACGTAGATGTAGAGAATGGAGTTGTGGACACAGGGAGGGGGAAGGGTAAGCTGGGACGAAGTTAGAGATTGGCATGGATATATATACACTACCAAATATAAAGTAGATAGCTAGCATGAAGTAGCTGCATAGCACAGGGAGATCAGCTCAGTGCTTTTTGACCGTCTAGAAGGGTGGGATAAGGAGGATGCAAGAGGGAGGAGATATGGGGATATATGTATATGTATAGCTGATTCACTTTGTTATAAAGCAGAAACTAAGACAGTATTGTAAAGCAATTATACTCCAATAAAAATGTTTAAAAAAAATGAAATACTCAAAGGTAAAATATTAAAAATAAATAAATAAATAATACAAATAAATAAACTGGGGAGAAATAAATGAATCACACACCAGAAAAAACTATTGAGGTATGACCTTATTTGCTGACTTCCTAATTAAAATGAGAAAATGGTGCTTCTTTGTGTTAAGGAAAAAATATGATTACCAGTTAATTAGACTACAAGAGAATATAATAAATGTATAATGAATAGAAGATCTTGTCCCTAACCCTGACCATTTGGAGGCATAAAACTTCATTTATGCATTCTTAAACCTCAGTTTCCTCACGTATAAACAGCGATATAAATTCCTGCCACAAAGTAGATGCTCAACAGTTTTTTTGTTATTTAGATAGTAGGCTTCATGGCTGGATGACTAATCAGAAATATCTTTTGCCCTCTGTTTCATGTCCCTAAAAAGCAAGTGTTAAACATGGAAATTTCTAAGGTTCCTTCAAGCTTTAGCTTTAGCTTTATAGAATTGTGCCAGGTCTCAGTGCTTACCAGGTCCAGCATCCTCCCTTGACAGATGAGGGGCAATTTGTGAGTGCATCCCCCGACTACTTTTCCATCTTTGTCACTTTAATATGCTTCCTGCAGTAGGGAGGAGAGTGTGGTCAATGAGAAGCAGAAGAGTTTGCTGGGATCCAAGGAATATGGCCTCACTCTTTGCGGAAACAAGGATTAGCAGCTGCTCTTGGATAGTGTGAATTGTTTGAATATTCTGCGTGTGCATTTTGTGCAGTGCTGCAGGAGGGGGCTCACAGGATTCCGGCCCCACTGACTGAGAGGAAGCAGAACCAGATTGGGAATTGATTCGAAAGTAATGAACTTTTCGTCTCATCAGTCACTTTCAAAAGAGTTTGCAAAGTCAATAGGTGATGGGGACTTTAATTAAAAATAAAAGAGAAATTGAAGTTTGACTATAGCATCTGAAAGGAAAGATGACTGTAGAGATCAGGAGAAATATTGTCAGAATCCCAGGACAGAAAGAGCTGTTTCTGTGGAAGTCAAGCAATTTAAACATATAACGTACAATACCTGGGAGAAAAGCTGATATATATGCTCACATACCCCCATCCAACCATTCTCTTCCTTCCACCTAGAAGACACAGTCTGGTATGTAAAGACACACTGAGTGGGGATAAAGGTGAGGTTCCACAGGCTTTTATCACTGGTAGTTTGATCACAGTGTGCTGTGTGCATGCCCAGGCTTGGGATTGCTGCTTCTTGAGATGACTTAATTCAAGTCTGGTGTGAGCCCTCCTTGTGAACCAGGGTGAACTTGGGATGAGATGCCTGGGTCTGTTATGAAGAATAAGAACATGACCTCTTCTCTGTTTACATTCTTTCATTATTGATTCGTTTTACATTTAGTTGGTGCCAGTGATGGAAAGTTTCCTGCTCTGGAAATGCTGGGGTGACGTAGAAATGAACAAAGCAGGGTCTCTTTCCTCTAGGAGGTTATCCTATAGTGGAGGAGAAAGACAGCAAATGACTAATTATGATGTAGGATGGAAGGAAATAAGCAGAGGCATACACATTATGCTGTAGAAATAGAGAGAAGGGTTATGGAGAAATAAATGATACCCTTTGAGCATTTGCTCTGTGCCTTGAACCCTCTCAGACACTTTTTTTTTTTTTTTTTTTTTGCTGTACGCGGGCCTCTCACTGCTGTGGCCTCTCCCGTTGCGGAGCACAGGCTCCGGACACACAGGCTCCGCGGCCATGGCTCGCGGGCCCAGCCGCTCCGCGGCATGTGGGATCTTCCGGGATCGGGGCACGAACCCGTGTCCCCTGCATCGGCAGGCGGACTCTCAACCACTGCGCCACCAGGGAAGCCCCAGACACTTTCTTTATAGCTTTCACAGTCATGAACGATTCTGAAAGGGGGTAAAATAGTTCTTATTTTACTGTTGAGTTAATCAAGGCTCAGGAGTTTAAGGAAGTTGCTCAAGGTCACACAGTGAAATTTAAAGCTGGAGTTGTAAGCTTTAAAGCTTATATAGCCACATGTTCTCCACAGCAGCCGTTCTCCAGGGACCACGTTGAAGCAAGGGTTGATCTGAGAGTTGATTTCAGTGAAGAGTGTTATGAAAAGGGTTTACTGATTTCAGTTACAGTAGGTTAGTAGCCTTGAGTGCCTTGATTTGAATTCCAAACTCCTTGAGATCCTAACTATATACATCCCCAAACTTTTGCTATCTTCCACACGATCCTGGAGGTACTCTGAAGTAGAAAGGAGGTGTGGCTGGTAAAAGAGGATTGATTTTCTGCCTTTAGATTCCTGGTCCTCCTAAAGTAGCCTATCATTTGCACTTGTCAGTCAGATTGTATGAAAAGTCTGGGAGGACAGGAACCAGGTTAACACTTATTTTTTAAGATGATCTGGACTCACTGATCTAGATAGCAGCCCTCTTCTTAGTCAGTTTTCAGCATCTACATTGACATTCTTTTATTCTCTGTTTGGTGCAAACACTGAATATGCATCAAGGAGAATCTTTAGCTTCTGTTTTCACAGCAATTTAGAAATACATCTCTTTGGCTGCTTTTTATTTAACATCTTTATTGGAGTATAATTGCTTTACAATGGTGTGTTAGTTTCTGCTTTATAACAAAGTGAATTAGCCATACATATACATATATCCCCATATCTCTTCCCTCTTGCTGCTTTTTTATTCATATTATGTGCTCCCTGACACCTCTCTCTGGTTAAACACACATATTTGTTTTCAACCTTGAGTTTCCAGTTTTTGATGCTCTTGACAATAATAATTGTCTTAAATATCATTTCAAAATTGAAATTATCAGTTTAAAGTCTTCAAGGAAACGTTTATTTCCCAGAATGTTTTTAAACTAGTGAGAAGGGGTGGAGAGTCAGGGCTTGGAAAGGGGGTGGTGATGACCTCTTTATTCATTTTTCTACAGTAGGATCTGGAGTTTTGTCCTGCCTAAAGCTGCCTGATATAAACATTCAAGTCCTAGTTTATATTTTCCCCGTACTCAGAAGAGTTATTCATTCAAAATCTGTTACTGTTTATTAGGTGTATCTAGTCCTAACCTCTCCCACTCACACTCTGAACTCTAGACTTGTACATCTAAATATTTCCTCACTCAGGTAAAAAATCTAGGGGTCAAGCTAGACCCCCTTTTTCCCCCCTCACATCCCACATTTGATCTATCAGAAAATTATGTCAACTTTACCTTCAAAATGTATCCCTGGTTCTACCCTTCTCACCATGTCCAGCGCGTTCCATCTTAATTCAAAACACCATCATCTCTCACCAGTATTAATTACTATAGCCTGCTAAAACTGTGCTGCCTTCATCTCCGCCACACTTAAATTCATTATCTGGCTGCCAAAGAGATCTCTTATATTTCTCATCATTATTAGGAAAGGACTAAACGTCTTTAACATAACAAAGCCCTACTTGATCTGGATTCTGGCTTCTTGAACATCATGTCCTTTGACCTTTTCCTTTTTATGCAACCTTTTAGCCACACTGGCTTTTCTTCTGAATTTCTAACACGTTGAGCTCATTCTTGACCAGAGGTCTTTGTATTCCCTGTTCCTTTTGCATGGAAAGCTCCTCCTCCATTTTACAATGGCTGACATTCAGTCTTTTCTAACGTGCTTCATCTGAAAGTTCTTCCTCAACCATCCAAACTAGAGTGTCACCTTCCTGCCCTCATCACATTCCTGTTTCCCTGCAGCCTGAAATTATCTTGTTTATGTATTTATTTGCATGGTTATATTCTATTTCTTCTGTTAGAATGTAGATTTCTTGAGGGAAGACACAGTGTCATACTAGATTATCACTGAATTCCCATACCTAGATCCAGTTCGTATGTAATTGGTGGTCAACAAATAGTCTTCTGGTAAGCTGTATGACTTTTATGCATTATATCATTTAAATATAACAGAAATTACTTTGATTGAGCATCTTGAATATGTGAGGCACTGTGCTAAGATCTTCATGTCGTCATCCTATTTAATTCTCAAAAAATATACAAGACAGTTTTTATTATTTACACTTTAGTATTATGGTGCTAAGAGAGTGTTTGCGTAACTAGTTCAAGGTGTAATCTAAATACTGAAAAGGTCTAGGGTATGACCAGAGCAGGTACGTGCAGAGGTAGGATGAAGAATAAGTTCACTGGGGGCTTCCCTGGTGGCACAGTGGTTAAGAATCCACCTGCCAGTGCAGGGGACATGGGTTTGAGCCCTGGTCCAGGAAGATCCCACAGCCGCGGAACAACTAAGCCTGTGTGCCACAGCTACTGAGCCTGTGCTCTAGAGCCCGTGTGCCACAACTACTGAAGCCCACATGCCTAGAGCCCGTGCTTCACAATAAGAGAAGCCACCACAATGAGAAGCCCGTGCACCGCAACCAAGAGTAGCCCCTGCTCGCCACGATTAGAGAAAGCCTGTGCACAGCACCGAAGACCCAATACAGCCAAAAATGGATAAATAAATAAATAAATTTATTAAGAAAAAGAATAAGTTCATTGGGAGACAGGAGGTCAAGGAACTGAATTTATCTCTGAGAAATAAATGGCTCACCAAGAATTATGACATGAGCTGTGATGGAGCTAAGAGCTAAATTTATCAAGGAATTAAATATTTAGCATGAGAATCTGTAGGTGACTGTAACAAAGAAGAGTAGTTGGTTATAGTGTGATGGCATGAACATCTCTTCATAGCTGAATGTAGACTTAACTCCTGTCTCTGGACTTGGTTGTCTCATAGACAATACTGTTTAGAATGCTTTAGGTCTGGCAACTTACAACAAAAGTTTACTTTGCTGTGTCCACCTAATATGTCTCCCTAAAGGAAACATAGTAGTTGCAACAAAATCTCCCATTTTGAAAAAAAAAAGAGGATGGAGAACAAGATCAGTGGGTAGTGGTAAGCAGCAAACACGTCACACTGGCTGGAATAGCCAGGACTCATTGCCTTGGTTATGGAATGAGATCCCTGGTCTTCCTCTCCTTGTTCCCACTTCTGTTCTCTTGGAGACCTTCCTCATCTTTTGTTTTCTGTGGCCACATCTGGGAGGGGAATTAGAAGGATTCCCCTTCTGCAGGTAGTATGTCTTTGAAATTTAGGTGTCTAGGAATTCCTTCCCATTTTGAGCAATACAAACTCTAAAAAATCTTTGGAAATGAAAAACTCTGAAAATAATGGTTGAATTTCCATTTAATTCTACTAGCTTAGCTTCAAGAGCTGGTAACCAGAGGTAGAGATCCCACTGAACTACCATCTGGAATGGGGCTGTGGTCTGCCCACTTCTCTTGCCTTCAGCTCAGTGCTGCGTCTTGGCCACTATTTTGGCAAAATTCAAAACAAAAAAGATGGGTTGGGAAGGCACTTGAATGTTCTCCTGCTCCCAGGCTGTAGTAGTTACCTGTTTTCTACAGTGGGGTTATATTTTCCTTTTCTTAGACTATACCTGCATACAGGATATACATGGGAGAGCTCTGGATGTTTGGCTTCTCTGAGGCTCAATGCTATTCTTGTTTTCACCTCCTGTAAGCAACCCTAGGCTTAGGTAGATAATTCATCTTTTCCAACTTTACTGGACTCCAAAGTACTAAAATCACAGCTATCTTGAATTGCATTCACCTAGCCTAAAGATTCTCTCATAGTAAAGCAGTATTCACCCTCCCCTGGGCACCCCACTGGCCCTTATTCTTTCAGATAGGTCAGTTTCAACTCAAAACCTCTTGATGTGGAGCCAACTTTTCAGGCTAGATTGTGTTGTCTCAGTGCCCTCATTTCCTCTGAGACTTCAGGTCTCATCCACCCTCCCTCTCACGTTAGTGAGTCTGAACCCCAATTTAAAAGTTCAGGACCTACAATCCCATAATAGCCTTCTCAGCAATTGAAAGCCCATCAGGATCTCACCAGTTTTGAGGGTCTTTTTTGCTCCTCTCTGCTTCTCTGTCTGGACACCTCCATTGAGCAGAGATAAACTCTTGTCCTCCACAGGCACAAGTCTCGACATCACCTCCAGACACTGCTGCTTCCTGCTGCAGTTCACAGTCTGTCTCCACAAGAGATTTCCTTTCCCTTAAGTCATACCTGGACACTTGCCCTGACTTGGCTGCTTCAGAGCATGACAGAGGTCCTCAAGTACCGTTCCCTCCAGCCTTCCCCTTAGGTCCATTCTGGACCTGCCCTCCACAGCCAAGTTCATTTTTTTAAAGCAAAGTTTATTTCATGATCCTCGCTGTTCAAGTGTTGACACTTGTTTCCCAGCATCTAATTTGATCTGGCTCCATCTATCTCTATATATTAGGTACGGATATGTTTGGTCCAATCTCATTCCCCACAGTTCTATTTTTTATGGGTTGGTTTCTTCTTTCCCTCTGTAACCAAGAAAGTTTCCATGTGTTTGTGTTTTCTTATGCCGCTCCATCTCATGCCCCCATTCTCTGCCTGCCAAAATTACACTTATCCAGAAGTTTCTTATCTTAACAGGGTCTATTATAAGCACTTCTCCTTTAGGGATATTCCCATATATGCAAATTTATTTCTCCTTTAACCTTGGATTACTTCCCCTTTTCACATCTGGTCTCAATGATAAAGAATATCATTTCAAGTGGTATTGGATTAAAAAGTCTATATTTTAAAAAATTCTTTATGGATCCAAGAGTTACAGTTCTGTTTGTGCCTCTGTCTCCTTGCCAGATAAAAAAGAGCTTAATCTTTATATCATTCCTGTAAATAGTATTCAGAACCAGTTAAATCTGATCCTTAGTTTTTATGCATGTTATCAAATATGCATTAATCTCATGCCCTGGTGTCTTAAGTGTTTTGTTTCCCTTGGTAGCTCCCCAATAAAACATCCTAACCAAATATTTAGCTGGAAAAATGAAATTATGGAATAAACTTGGACTAGGAAATTTGGCTCCATCATTACTTAAAATATCTCATAAGACCTAGCTTACTCACAGATAGAAAGAGGGCCCTTTCTTTGCCACAAATGCAGAGAATACACACTGACAATGCTTCAGTTACTTCACCCTTATTTCTGTTTTATATAGCTCAGCAGAATTCCAAAAGCCACACATAGGAAGCAGCCCCCAGTGTGGAGTTTTATTTTAGCAAACCCTCATGAAGACCTTACTGGTTCCAAATCAATACAGCAGTAAAATACCAGCAGGAAGTATATTAGTGGTATATTTAGAAGCATTACCTGAAGCTGGATAATGAGTTCCTCAACTTATACGTGCCCCCTTAGTTTCACTAGGAAAGCAACACCTCAGCCTTGCTTGTAATTAGGTGTAATTGTTTCCTTGTAAAAAACAGAGTAATTTAACCAGTGATCTGTTTTTGTTTTTGATAATTCAATCGGCTGCCATGCTCATCTAGTGAGTCTGGCCAGGGTAGGGCTGAAAAGTTGATGCTATTAGTTTCTTGAAGCTCCTAACTTCGAGTTTCTAGGGATCTCACGCTTTGTTGCTCTTTTAGTTATATAACAACACCTACACTGCAATTACTGACAGTGTAAGCACAAAGAAATTGCAAGGAAGTTTTTCTTCTTCAGGAAAAAAACCTATCTGGCTGTGTCTTAGTGGTTCAGCATAGATGAGTGAGTCTAGCAGAGTCTAAACAATCAATTCCTTGACTGGGTGAACTCAACCTAGCATGGCAGTAAAAGATGCTGATGCTGAAGAAGTGGCAGAACATTCTAAGAATGGACTGCATGCAAAACTAAGCTGATTACCATGTTTGAAATTGCCGTATATTTAGGTAACAACTAATGCATGAATACTGTAGGTCATGGGAGCAGATTCCAGGACTAGGAGCAAAGAGACCTTGGTTTCTAACTGAGCTCCAACCCTTCTGAGTTGTGTGATCCTCAAGGAAGTTCTTAACCTCTCTGAGCCTCAGATTTCTCACTACTAATAAAGGGATGTGTAATTCTTAATGGAATTAAATAATTTGCTGGCTGTGCAGTTAGATCTGCAAATGCAAGTAAGCATTATTAATCAATGAACTCCTTCACCCAGTGGACTTATGCCAGGGCAGACAGTGTAAAGGAGAGCTTTCTCTTAGGGTAACCCAGTTCATACTATGTGAATTTAGGAATATTTTTTCAAATTCTGCCCCCGGAAACATAGCTCCAAAAGGACATTCCAACGTTTTATAAAATAGATCCCATAACTGTCATTAATCAACTGAGATATGCTGAAGGGGAATTCAAGTGCAGAAGGGAAAAATAAGCTCATACTTACTGATAAGAGTTCTAGGCACTGGGATAGGTGTTTTACATATATTATTTTATATAATACTTATAACTACTCAGCGAGTTATGTTAAAAATCTCCTTTTAATCTCTTTGTGGATCAGAGCGATAAATCACTTTGCCCAAATCCACACAGCTAAAATGGAACATAGGCATACATTTACCCAGTTCTGTCTGACTTAAAACATTTTCTTTTCTTTTCACTAAACTACACTGCCATTACCTTCAAGAAATTTAGTATCTTACAAATCGTCAAGTACATATCATAAATATTTAGTCAATAATAATGGGCAAGGATAATTATATCTTAAGTGGTACATTGTCTATAATATATACTATCAGTATCAGAAATAAGAGAAAAAGAGAATCAAAGCTTATATCAACAAGGTGAAGGGGAAATTTAAGTATGGGCTAACTGTAGCTCACTGATTGTTCTGGAAATATGTAGGTATAGAAATCATTTTTTAAACAGGATGTTGCCAGACATAGCCAAGTTACCAGACAATGCCAAGAAAGCAAAAGTATTCAGTCTACATTTTGAATGTTTCCAATATGAAAATCTGATTTAACATAATAAATGACTCAGCAATTACACAGACCAAATTGAGTGCTTTGAAACAAAATCTCAATCTAAGAACAAGTTATATGTTGATTCTTGCAAAACGAGGATCATCATCCTCTACCCATGACCAGGGATGTTTCTATACTGCTAACGTGTCCTAGTGTTTCTTTCTTTTAATCAAAATATACAATGGGAGAAACGATTGGGCTGTGAATTGACATAGTGATGTAACCTGTTGCTTGTTTTTCCATCACGATAGGACAAAGTCATGAGAAAGAGAAACAGCATTCCCAGCATCATACGGCAGCTGGATGATAAATTAGGGGGAGAGTGAGTACGTATAAATGATCTTCTGTCTCCTTTATGGCAAAACTAATTCAAATCAGTCAAGCACAGAGTTAAGTCTAAAAATAATGGTTTCAAACAGAGTATTCAATCTGTACACCAATGTCAAAAATAATAATACTTGGAAGAGATAATGCATAATGTAAACATAATTACATAATAATAATCTATATTCCCAAATTAAATAATACAACTCCAGAAGCTAGGAGAAGCAGTTAGGAAAGAAATTGTGCGTTAAATTCTTCTTTTTGCATGGGTGAATTCAATAAATACAAGTTGATTTTTTATACAGTTATTAGAGAATTATATTCAATTACATTTTATAAACCTTAAAGGTAGTGAGGTGCTGAAACTTGCACTGCCTTTTCAGGGCCAATTGTGTGTATCTCTTCACACTTTGAGTTCAGTGACATTATACTGGTAGCTTAAAATTGGCCACAATGTTAATATTTATACTATTAAATTGACAAATGCTACAAATCAGGGAGCCTCTTTTAATTCCCAAGAGCCTATTGTTAATGCACTGTTGCTTAAAGGTTACAATTTGGAGAAGCATACCTTCCTAATCTCTAAACAAAATAATTAAAACAGCAAAAGCCTCTGGCAAAAGGCACAAACCAAAGAAAAAGTGAGGACACTTGAGAACAGAGAATAACAGGATAATAGTAGCAAAGCAAATCATATTAATATAATGTGAGTAGAAAAGCAGAAGGAGGGGCAAGTGTTCCAGGCAAAGGAGGTGGCATCCAAAAAGATCTGGAGCAGAGACTTAGGTGGATTTAAGATACTGAAAGCAGCCTGGCATTGGGAGAGGCAAGAGTTCAGAGAGAGACAGACTGAGTAAGCAACCAGATTAAGGATGGTCTTTTCTGTCACACTGAGGAATTCAGGTTACTTCTTAAGAGCAAGTGGAGGTCCCTGAATGCTTTCGGTAGGAGAGAGAAATGATCAGTTTTGCGTCAGTTGAAGCTTTTCTTGCCCAGTGGATGGAAAACAGAATGAGGGCAGATGTGGAAGAGTGGAGGGAAGGAGCCCCCACATAGGAGGCTGATGTGTGCTCCCCGAAGAGGTATGGTGAGACAGGCTGGGACCTGGGACCCTCTACCAGAGTGCTTGCACCTGGACGAAGGTCTTCTCAAGCAAGAGAATATAAGAAACTCTAAGGGAATAAAAATAGCTACACACAGGCGCAGTTGGGGCAATAATGAACAATAAGATACAAAGAGGCCACAGACCGACTGCCACTTTTGGGGTGCTGGGAGCAAAAGCAGGGTCCTGCACATGATTCCTGCCCACAACAGCACCAAGGGGGTGGGCAGACCACTTAAGCTATACCTCTTGCCCCATCCAGAGACTGGCCCCAGTTGTTACCCCCTTTTTAAAAAAATATATTTTATTTATTTATTTAATTTTAGTGGTTTTTCTTTGGCTGCATTGGGTCTTTTTTTTTAACATCTTTATTAGAGTATAATTGCTTTACAATGGTGTGTCAGTTTCTGCTTTATAACAAAGTGAATCAGTTATACATATACATGTGTCCCCATATCTCTTCCCTCTTGCATCTCCCTCCTTCTCACCCTCCCTATCCCACCCCTCTAGGTGGTCACAAAGCACCGAGCTGATCTATCTGTGCTATGTGGCTGCTTCCCACTAGCTATCTATTTTACGCTTGGTAGTGTATATATGTCCATGACACTCTCTCACTTTGTCCCAGCTTACCCTTCCCCCTCCCCGTATCCTCAAGTCCATTCTCTAGTGGGTCTGCATCTTTATTCCCGTTTTGCCCCCGCATGCCGCAACTAAGATCCAATGCATATGGGAATATGCATTGGGTCTTAGTTGCAGCACGCAGAATCTTTCCTTGTGGCACGCGGTCTTCTCTTTAGTTGTGGCATGCGGGTTATTTCTCTTCTCTAGTTGTGGCGTGTAGGCTCCAGAACGCATGGGCTCTGTAGTTTGTGGCACGTGGGCTCTCTAGTTGAGGCCTATGAGCTCAGTAGCTGTGGCGCTCAGGCTTAGCTGCCCCGCGGCATGTGGGAACCTAGCTCCCCGACCCGGGATCGAACCCGTGCCCCCTGCATTGGAAGGTGGATTCTTTACCACTGGCCCACTAGGGAAGTCCCCTGTTACCACTTTTAAGTACCCAAGAAGCTCCTCTTGGGGAGCGATCAAGGGCACCTATTTCTTGTTTCACTTCCTTGGGCTGCAGCACAAGCCCCAGTAAAGCCTTGCCTGACATTCTTGTCTGGCCTCTTATCACTTTCTATTGATTAGAGAGAGACCGAGAGCCTGGGTCAGTAACCATGTTGGTTGACTGAAGAGGAGGGTACATTTTGCACCTGACTTGGTGACCGTATGTGGGCAATCATGGCACAGGGGTAGTTTGGAATGATGCCAAAGTTTATGGTTTGGCAACTGTGTGATGATGATGGTGTTTAAAATAAAGAGGAGTGGATTGCAGCAGGCTTTGGATATGTTGAATATGACCTGTCTGTGAGAGTCCAGTGGATATGTCCAGAGAAGAGTAGAATATATGTATATGGGTCTCAAACTCATTGGGAGAATTTGGATGGAATATAGAAGTTTGAGAATCATTAGCAGAGAGAGTATACAGATTTGGACTGGAGCCAAAGATTTGGAAGTCATCCGTATAGAGTTTATAGATAGTTTTAGAACTATCTATAAATTTGGATGACATTTCTTAAAAAACTGTGGAGCAAGGATAGAAACAGGTGTAGGACAGAATCCTGAAAAACACTAGCATTTAACTGTTAGGTAGAGGAAAGGACTTCTACAAAGAGGTCTGAGCACACTTCACACCTAACAAAGTGCTCTGCTCAAGGTAGGCATGCCATTAAGTATCTGGTAAATGAATGGCTAAAGAAGGAAGAATAGGAGAAAGAAATTTGAAGACAGAAAAATGAGGTTCAGAATATATACACAAGCATAAGCTGAAGTTTCAAGGCGCCTCACTTCACAGGCCTCTTCCAAGGCTCTGTAACTAAACTTGTATTCAAAATTGAGTACATTAAAGAATGTATATATATGTATAACTGAATCTCTTCGCTGTACAGCAGAAATGAACACAACATTGTAAATCAACTATACTTCAATGAAAAAATAAACAAAATCATTACTTAAGTTAAAAGAACAAAAATTGAGTATTTTTAAATTTTTCCTAAAAAGGGTTCAATAAATAGCAAAAGCCTCAGGTCCTGCTAAACCTGATTCCAACCCTGTGTAGAATTCAGGGAAAAAAATATCAAATGAGGTAACGATAGGCATTTTCAGAATATAACCTCATAAATCTTCACGCACTGAGTTACTAAACTTGGAAAACCTGAAATACAATCTCTAGGAAATAGGGAGGAAACTGAGAAAAACACCATGGTGAGAGGAGAGTTCAGCTCTTAGACCAGAACTAATGAAATACAGAGAAACAAAAGTAGAAAAGCTATAGAGGATCTGAATAACATAATTAGTAAGGTTGATCTAATAGAAATAGAGTTAACATATATCCAATAAACACCATAATTGGGAATAGTTCAAACTCTTCTCTTTGGCCGCAAGGCAATACAACTTGAAATTCATTTAGAAACAAAAATAAATGAAAATATTACTTCAAAAAATTTTAAATTCCTTCAAAAAATTTTCACTTCAAAGGTAATAAAAGTGGGTATTTTAGTACATGTAACCATAATAATAAAAATATAACAATAGGTGTAATAGTCATGATACTGTACATTAAAAGCCATGTAAAACAGGCTTACATTTGGAAACAAGAATAAATGAAAATAAATGCACAGTGTCTATATCAAGAAGTTAGCAAAAAGAAGATCAAGTAACTTTGAGAAAAGCATGAGTAAGGAAATAATCAAATTAACACAGAAATGGTTGTCTTAGAAAATAGGACAACAACAGAATTAGTAAGTAAACCCTAGAGCTTATTTGGAAAACCAAGTGAAACAAAATAGGTAACCCCAAGCTTGCCTAATCAAATAAATAAAGAAAGAAGTGTACATACACAGACTTAGAAATAAGAAATGACCATCAGTACAGAGATCATGAAAACTCCATAGGAATATTTTAGAAAACTCTCTTCAAATAAATTTGAATAGCTAGATGAAATGGATAATTTTCTAGGAAAATACAACTTACTAAAATTAAACCTGGAAGATACAGAAGACTCTGCATGGGCCAACATACAAGATGTTCAGAAAGTTTTAAAGACTTCTTTCTCCCTCAGAACAGTGCCAGGCACAGATGGTTTTCTGGGTGAATTCTTTCAACCTTCAAGGAACAGAAACTTCAATACTATTTAAATTGTTCCCAAGCAGAGAGAAAAAAGGAAAGCTTCCAAATTATCTTTCAGAAGCCAACAGAACATTGATTCCAAGACCTTAGAATGGGAGCACAGAAAAAAAAACTTGAGACAAATTTCTGTTATGAACAGAAGAATTGAAGTTCCACAGACATGGAAAGGTCCTGAGTCATTTCAGTTCAATTTCTTCCAAAAGTTGGAGGAACTGTGCATATACAGTCACTATTCACATGAAAGATTATATGTAAAGTGTTCCTATATCCAAGTATAGATATAAATATTTATTTTAATTATTTGTTTAATTATGAAATATAATTTAATTTTTAAAGCCTTTCCATTATAGCAATAGCAACAATAATAAAATAATAAAGTTCATTTAGTATTCATTTGTTGCTGGACCCTATGTTAAGCTCTTTTCCAAGAATCATTTCATTTAAATAATGCCATTTGCAGCAACATGGATGGACCTAGAGATGACCATACTAAGTGAAGTAAGTCAGTCAGAGAAAGAAAAATACCATATGATACCACTTGTATGTGGAACCTAAAAAAATGGTATAAATGAGCTTATTTACAAAATAGAAATAGAATCACACACATAGAAAACAAACCTGTGGTTACCAAAGGGGAAAGGTGGGGGAGGGATAAACATATACACACTAATATATATAAAATAGATAATCAAAGACCTACTGTATAGCACAGGGAACTCTACTCAATATTTTGTCATAACCTATAAGGGAAAAGAATTTGAAAAAATAACAGATACATGTATATATGTATAACTGAATCACTGTGCTGTACACCTGAAACTAACAAAACATTGTAAATCAACAATACTTAAGTTTTTTTTAAAAAAAGTAATTTGATTTAATCACAAAAACACCAGGTGAGAGCTGTTACTTATATCTATATATTTATATACATTTATACATACAGTATATCTAGATTCCCCCTTAAATATGAGGAATCGGAGCCACAGCAAATGTATTTCACAGCTAGAGACTGGTACAGCAAGATTTTAGACAGAGGCAGTCTGTCTCTAGAGACTCTTCTTATTTTTGAAATGAATTTAAGTTGGTAAAATCAGCATCATTTGGTGCCCTGAAGGAAGTCTTACGCTGCGCAGATCCCAAGCGCTGGAGAAAGCCCCTTTCCATAGGATCTAGGGGTGACATTTATGCTCCTGTTGCCGAAACTCAGCCTCTGTTCACCGGTGCTGAATAGAAACACGGAGACAGAGTTTTGGGTGAAGTAGAAAAGAGTAGCTTTTATGGCTTTGTTAGGCAAAGGGGGCCACAGCAGCCTAATGCCCTCAAGATGGTGTGACCCACCGTGGAGAGGGTGATGAGCTCGTGGACAATTCTTGGATTGGTTGGCATCAAGGCGAAGTTTCAAGGTTCATCAAACTTCTGGTTTCAACCAGTCTAGGGTCTATGTTCTTGTGGTCCAGTTTTCATCTGGAGAGTACCTGCTTCCTGTAAAAACAACTCAAGAGTGTGTGTCAGGCCTTTATATCTTTCAGGGGCCTGAGGGTTTGGTGATTCTGCTATGTGGCAGAATTATGGTCTAATTGTTACCAGTTCCCCAGCCCAACAGCTATTCTCTGTTTCTACATCTTCACATTTCCCAATCATTAACTCTTGAGTCAGCATTTTATTTCAAAAGACAAGGACACAGGGGCTTGTACATGGTTTCGCTCCCATGTAACACGTGAATTTGTTGTAATTGAACAGTGGAAAATCCAGGCTGGTTAGGGGCAGAGCTGGGAACCAAAGCCAAGAGAGTAGAAACCTAAAGAGGGTGAGTTGAGTTCGGTGGGCATTGAGGGAAGGAGGCGATGACATCCATGCCATTCGTAGAATGACAACTGTGTGTTGATCTTGGGTCAGAGGATGCTTTCTTGTGCCAGTGATTCATGGGAAAACTGAAGTAGTAGAGAGAATTTTGGCTGCGTGTACATACAGCAGCGTCTTCAGATCACGTCTGTGCCTTTCAAAAGAGTCTCAAAAAGGGTCACACGTACACAAGAGGTTGCAATCCCAGCTGCAGATGGGAGGGAGGTGCTGGAAGAGTACAGTGGGTCTAGGAAACAAAGGAAGCAGCTTGGACAAATGTCTGTTCCCAGGATGTGATCACCTAGGAAAAGGATGCCTCATGCTCTGTGCTCTCCTCTTCCCTCCCGAGCAGGGCCCCTACTTTGGGTCTTTGCCTTCCTGCTCTCTCCTGTCCATTCTATGGATATGGCAGGGGAAGTACTCTTTCCTATGAGTATTTCAGCCTTTACGCCTTTGCTGTGTGTGTGTGTGTGTGTGTGTGTGTGTGTGTGATGTTTGCCAAGGACCTGGATTACAGAAGTGTACTGGTGGCTCTCATTCTGGTCCTGAGTCCCCATCAGTTAGATTAAGAACAAGTAACAGAAGCAGGAGACAGATGCAGGGGTAGAGTCGGGATAAAAGATTAGTATGCATTTCTTCTTTCTACAGATTTAAAATCACAGAGCTTTTCATATTGATGTGTTTTGCCAGGACTAATCATTCACTTACTGCTTCCATGCTCTGACTCGGTGCTTTCATATGGAGGCAGCATCATTTGGGACTAAAAAAAGTAATAAATTGGAAAACTCATGTTTCCAATCCTAGTTCCAGAAAACAAAAACAAAAACGAAGAGTATGGCTGGATGCTCACAAGAGTCTGCCATGTAGGGTGGGTTATCAGGTAGAAACTTATCTCTTACTGAGGAAATTTTCTTTTCAAACATCCTCAGTTCGAACCCTAATAGGCACAGCCAGAAAAGGAGTGCCATGTTGCTAATACAGCTTGAATGAACTATCGGAGGTGGGGTGTGTAGTGTCTTTATTTTAACCAATACCATATTCTACTTGGAAATAACGGAGCTGAGAGCAGGAGAGCAGGTGGTGCCAAAGCAACAGGAGGAAGGAATCCAGGAGAAAATACTAAATTGCCTACAGCAAGAGAATAAATAAAAAACTGCAGGAATTACTGATTGCTGGAGTCTCAAAGACCTCATAAAAAGTAACTCTTTGATTTACCTTCCCTGTTTCCTGTAGTGGCTGCCAGACAAAATTAAAAATCGGCCCATGATACTAAGGAGACTGAGACAGACATAAAGTATGCTTCAGAGGCTCAGCTCTTAAGTGCCTTTCCCCTTAATTGTCTTTGGTTGCCAGCTCTGGAGGGGTGGAGAGAGAGAAGAGGCAGTGCTGGCTTGAAACATCTGCAGAAGATCTCAAGACAGCATTGTGCCCTGTACGTGCCGATGGCTGCCGTCCTGCATGTTTGCTGTGCCCCAGCGCTGCATCCTCCTAGTCGGGCTTAGGCCAACTCTCAGGTATCATGGATTGCTAGAGCAGGGGACATTTGGGGGAAGTCTATTAGTGTAACTCTCTCCAGAAATACCACTCAGTATTTCCCTGCTTTTCTGATGAGGCTTTGGTTGGACATAGTTTTGGGGGTGGCAAGGGGAAATAAAAATCTCTCCTCTCTGCCTCCATCCAGCTCTTCCATGATGGTGCAGCTCTCTGCCCCTTTGATGACATAACATACTGCTCCATATGCAATGAATGTTTATTGCACTCTTACTGTAACAGCTCTTAATACAGTGATGTTGTGAAATAAGCACAAATCACAGTAGTATACCAGAATAAGTGATCGTTGTGTCTAGAATCAGCTGGAGGACAGTTAAGTGATTGCTGATCTTGGCTGGTCTCACCTATGAGTCTGAAAATTAGTTGGCCAACTGTTGGCTAATCTATAATGACCCCAGTTGGGACAGCTGGGATGACTTGGCTCTCCTCCATGTGTCCTTCATCCTCCATTGGACTAGCCCGAGTATGTTTGCTCTTCATGATGGTAGAGCTCAAGAGGGCAGGCAGAAACACATAGAGCCTCTTGAGATGTAGGTCTAGAACTGGGATGCTGGCCACTTCTGCCACATTTTCTTGGCGGATGCGAGACACAGACTAGTCCAAATTCAAAGGCTAGGATAGGAAAGTAGACTTTTTCTCTTTAGTGAGAAGAGCTGCAAAGTCACGTGGAACCTAACAAGGACACAGGAAAGGAGTAAAAAATTAGGATCGTCACTGCAATCTGTTACACCTACTATAAGCCAAGTCTGCACTACATGTTTGTAGAAACCAAAGTTCCTTTGACCTCAAGCCTCTTTCCCTTTCTACCATGTGATACACATGAAGCTCACCCTTGCTAGGAAGGAAGGGCAATCGATCCTGGCCATGTCGCTGTGTATGCCATTCTCAAGTGTTTCTTGGCCCCATAGCTCTTTGCAGAAAGCTGCAGTGGTGTCAGTGTATATAGGAAATATAAGTTCTTTCATTAAACCTTGTAACGTGGCTACAAGAAGAATGGCACCGAAACCCACAGTGAGGATGCTGTTGGTGCCCCACTCAGATCCCAAACCCCACCTACTGTGAGTGTGGGCTGCTAATGGTTCATAGCAGTCCTCTTCTCCAGAAGAGCTTAGCCACACCAAGGCTGCCTTGCTTCAGGAGTTATGTGCATACCCACACCTCCCACCACAGCAGACTTTGGCCAAGGATTGGATGAAATGAGAACATAAAAGACTGCCCCCTTTCCTGGAGGGGAAGCCAACTCTGTGGTCTAACTTGAGCTCCAGAACTCCCCAAGGCCTGAAGTTAGACTTTAGCTGAAACTACATCCTTGGTTCACATCTTCTTCTGCTTACCTCACTCCCATCCTCCTGAGAGTACACCATCAATAAATTGTGTGCAACTAAACTCCTGTCTCAGGCTTTGCTTCTAGGAGCCCAAACTAAGGTAGCCATGTAACATAAACATAGAGTGGGGAAGGTATTCTCCTCTTCTTCATCGAAGACCCTGGCTCTAGGGTAGCTGCAGTGTAATAGAGGGAGTTTCTAGCTAAGGGGCAGCAGTGCCCAGCAGGCCATGGAAGGATGGCTGGCTGAGCAGTGGTGATGCTGGAAATGTTTAGAATCATCAGCCTTCCCTGTGAGGCGCCCCAAAGGCTCTCAGACATAACTGGCTGAGACTTGGAGAAAGGAGAGGGGAATGAGGTCCTGTGTAAGTAACAGAGGAAAGAAACCAGTAACATTGGGATTATTAATGTTGCTGTGAGTCCATCTATACTAATGATCCAATCTGGTGAGACCCAGTAAAGCTTGGGTTATGTTTGCATCCTAAGTAAGTCCAGGAATTTTTTTCTTTTTTTTTTTTTGTACAACTGCTGGACCAAATATGTTTCTCTGTGTGAGATCTAAGGATGAAGACACATTGTAGTACCTATTATTTCAAAAGAGCTACTGCCTATCTCCACATCTCCACTGGAGCCTCAGCACCCTGTGAAATTGAGTATTAGGTCTGCTGTTAACGAGCACTTAAGCTTTCATATTCCCCATCAACCTCCTAACTAGCATCCCGCCTCAGTGTTTATCCTCTAATTCATTCTCCAAATGATGGTCAGATTGATTCTGTAAAAGTTAATTCTTATCTTTTTATAGCTCTGATTAAATTCTTCCCTCCCCTTTGATGACAAGTTAAAATTCAAACTACCTAGTATGATGTAAAAGCCATCTTTTGGCATGGTCCCCAATGCCTTTCCATCCTTGCTCTTTCTTTACTCTTTGCCGGGTCTTGACTGTGCTATAGTCTGTTTGCTGAGCAGGCCAGGGGTCTTGCCCTGATGGTCCTGCGTGCATGACTTTCCTCAACTTGGTGTGTCCTATTTTATATTCTATGACTGGTAAACTTCTAATCATCTTTCATGATTCACCTTCATCCTCACCTCTTTGTGGAGCGTATCTTGATCATATTAATATCATTTCTACCTCAGGATATATTATATACTCATTATATTCATTCTGAGCACCCAGGATACTTTGAACCTACATGTATCATAGAAATTATTTGATGTATGAATAAATTAGAATGCATAACTCTTTCTAGAAAACCCGCCTAAACTCTGAAAGCAAGTACAGCAAACAAAAAAATACACAAAATGGTTCAAATGTAGTGAGCAAAACAGAATTTCTATGAGCTTTAGGTCGCATTCACTTTTTTATTCAAGCCTACCTAGTATGACTCCTTGATGTTACTTACAAAGTCTGAATTACAGAATTTGGGAACGTTTTCTTGTCTTGTGCCAGTAAGAACGCCATATGGGTAGACAATGTGTCATATCAAATCCAGCGCAAAGGAATAAACCAGGCCCTTTTTCTTTGTTAATTTATATATATATTTTCTGTTCTCTTCCAAATTTAGGTCAAACATGTCTCTATAACAACTCATATTCATTAAAGAGAAAAGTTAAACATTTTTTTAGCAAGAGATAAGATGTGGGAAGATTTAGTGTTTTTTCTTTAGGTTCTAGAATGGTTTGTGGTGGAGGAAGGGGATGGGAGAGGGGAAAGCTCTTGTGAGATACAGACCACATCCATCAATGCTTGACTGTAGTCCTCAAATGGATCTGGAGCTTGGGCATCTTAAAGCAAAGGATACTGCCCATATATGCCCTCCTTTTTTTTAAAAAAAAATAAACTTATTTATTTATTTATTATTGTTTTTTTATTTTTATATTTTGGCTGCATTGGGTCTTCATTGCTGCGTGCGGGCTTTCTCTAGTTGCAGCAAGCGGGGGCTACTCTTTGTTGCCGTGTGTGGGCTTCTCATTGACACCTTCCCTGACCTTCTCTCCTGTTAGTCTCTCTGACTCACACTGGCTTCCTTGGCATTTTCCTGGTGCACCAGGCACACTCAATTGCTTTCCACTGAGAGCAATCCTCAACACCCTCTTCAATCTTGCTACCAGAGCACGGCTCCCTAATTCTCCTCCTACCCGTCCTCCTCAGCAACTTTTTCTTGTAACAGTTATAGCTGTTTAACCTGCTATAAAATCATCTTACTCATTGTGTTTACTATCTATTATCTGTGTTGTTTATTGGTGCATTATGAATCAGATTGAATGACTTTTCTAGATATTCTGTCTAAATTCTGAAAGCACGTCCCTTACATGAAATAATGCACGAAGTGGTTCAGGCTCAGGGAGGAGTAAGCTGTATAAGGGCAAGGGCACCTGGCCCTTTTGTTCCCTTATGTGTTCAGTGTCTGTTATATAGCAGGTGTTCCATGAATACTAAGGTGGCCAAATCACAGATCAACATCCAAGGGAGTCTGACCAAAGATTCTGCCCTGACGTGAAGGTCCTGATCTTGTTTATTCTATTCAGCTTCCAAACACCCTGTTGAATCTCCTCCACAGGCTGCATCTGTTTTTTTCCAAAGCCTTTTCAAATATGGTTTCTGGGCATATGCCCATCTGGCACTAAACCTACCTGAAGCTTCTCAATTAAGTAATATGAGATTTTTAGCTGTGAGTATGCAAGAAATAATAACTTTTCCGCATTACTGCCAGATACATGAAGTTTGCCAAGAATAAAAAATGTCATAAATGACAGAGTAGTAGATGCCTTTGTTCCATGTTGAAATTGCACATCTTTTGAAATTCAGGGGGCTGTAACACAGTTTGAAGCAATGATGATGATGGTGATACTTTTCTTTTTAAATTTATTTTATTGAAGTATAGTTGATTTACAATGTTGTGTTAATTTCTGCCGTACAGCAAAGTGATTCAGTTATACCTATATATACATTCTTTTCCATAGTCTCTTCCATAATGGTTTATCACAGGATAT
This sequence comes from Mesoplodon densirostris, assembly GCF_025265405.1. Taxonomy (NCBI): domain Eukaryota; kingdom Metazoa; phylum Chordata; class Mammalia; order Artiodactyla; family Ziphiidae; genus Mesoplodon; species Mesoplodon densirostris. The sequence continues at coordinate 59,123,989 of NC_082670.1, forward strand.
TGAATATAGTTCCCTAAGCTATAAAGTAGGACACTGTTTTTTTATCCATTCTATATATGATTTTGCATCTGCTAATCCCAAACTCCCAATCCATCCCTCCCCACCCGCTTTGGCAAGCATAAGTCTGTTCTCTATGTCTGTGAGTCTGTTTCTGTTTTGTAGATAAGTTCGTTTGTCTTATATTTTAGATTCCACATATAGGTGATGTCATATGGTATTTGTCTTTCTCTGTCTGGCTTACTTCACTTAGTATAATCATCTCTAGGTCCATCCATGTTGCTGCAAATGGCATTATTTCATTCTTTTTTATGAATGAGTGATATTCCATTGTATATATGTACCGCATCTTCTTTATCCATTCATCTATTTATGGACATTTAGGTTGTTTCTGTCTTGGCTATTGTGAACAGTACTTTTATGTTATGAACATAAAAGTGCATGTATCTTTCTGAATTATCTACTATATGTTTTAATTGTGACCCTCCTCTGTGTCTGGCTCTGTGCTAACCTTTGGGATAAAAGATGCAAAGACATGGTTCATGTCTTGTAGGACTTTCTAGTCTAGGGGAGAAAAAATGACCTGCTAACAGATATATGAACCATTAAAAACATCATAACAGAATTTTAAAATGCAGTAAGATTGCAGAGGATTTAAAAACAAAAAAACAAATCCCAATTCTATCTAGGGCAGTCATGGAATATTCATAGAGAAAGCTTGATCTGAACCACAACTTGAAGGATGAGTAGTAATTTGGCACAGTGTTTAAGGATGAGAGTGTAACAGAGGAGAGAGAAGAATGAGGGCAAAAGTATGTTGGGATAAACAACTTGATACTTAGGAAAACTGCAAGTAGGTCAACGTGTCAATAATTTAGGGAACACGCAGGGTAGCAGGGACCAGTCACAAAGGCTCTGGAATGCCAGCTAGCATTTTGGCTTTTACCTCTTGGGCACTCATTCTTGATTACATCTATATGAAGATCTATATTATCTTTCAAAACATGTTTTAAAAATATAAGTATCTCCTTGTGGTATATAGTAAGGACAATGGCCAAAGGTTCATAAAGACAGGGAGGGAAAAGCAGAGGAATAATAAACCTGTAGAAAGTAACATGAGCATAGGCTGTACTCTGGGTTTCCCAGAGGCACAGAGAAAGGGGACAGGTCACAACTGGATGAGTTACTTCTTTCTAACAAAGAACAATTGTCTTGACTTCATGGAGGATGCATGCTTTCTCAGGTTTGGACTTAGAAATATCACTCTCTTATGGGTCTCTGCATAAAGAGTCATTGAGTAATGGTGAGAGGCGTTGTCTTTGAACATGTAATGCAAAGGTTTGTACTTAGAACTGCTTGTTTCATGTTCAGCCTCTAGGTGAAAGATGAAGACCATTAGCCTGACACTTAATGAAGAAGCTCAGAGCTGTAAGACATGTTGAGAAGACAGGGTTGTGTGCCTTCTACCTGTGGTGTTTCTCATGGAGCCCAGCACAGAATTAGGGACATGATAGATACTTTAGGACAGACGTTCTCATATGATTTTACTGTGACTAAACTAACTTTGAATTTGGCTTTGGTTTTCAGAGTGATTTTCATGGTAAAACCATTCTTTGGTCTGCTCTCAGAGCATGGTCTGAGATGAGAATTATAAACTAAAGGAGAAAATAATGACAACCAAATAATTGCCCAGGCTCCTATGGAGACTTCTTAATAGAGGTGGATTTGGCAACTTGGTGAGTTGTTTGTCACTGGCAAATTCAGGATTCACATGCCAAACATAGAATCATGTTCAATGCTTTTCCCCCTCATATGGCAGACAGTCACGAAGTCAGAGTAGGACCAAGGACAGAAAGTTTATGGGGGGCAATAACTTTTTAAATGATTAAAAAATTAATTCTTTGATTTCTGTGGATTTATATTGCAAAGATGAAGTATGGTGGGAGAAAAACAGGAGCCTTTTCTTTAACTAGCATTGGCAAAGCATAGATCACAAAGGGTAAATAAGTTCCTTTAACATGTATGACCCCCTAATGCAGAGGCATTATTATTTCTCCTTCACACATGAGGGAACTGAGGTGCAGAGAGGTGAAGTGAAATTACCCCATTTCATAGACCCCAAGACTTCTGAATCCCAGTGCTTTGTACATTTTATTAGGCCATAGATGTTTCTTTTAAGATGCTTCCCTGCATGAAGATCTCTGATAGGTATCTTAGAAATCAGGATCGTGGCTTTTTGAAATGAGATTGTGTGCAGGCCAGAAGCCAGGAGATTGACTATGTGATTTCTTTTTTTTTAATTTTTAAAAAAAATTTATTTATTTTAGGCTGTGTTGGGTCTTCGTTGCTGTGCGCAGGCCACTCATTGTGGTGGCTTCTCTTGTTGCGGAGCACAGGCTCTAGGCACGTGGGCTTCAGTAGCTGTGACTCACGGGCTCCAGAGCTCAGGCTCCGTAGTTGTGGCGCACGGGCTTTGTTGCTCCACGGCATGTGGGATCTTCCTGGACCAGGGCTTGAACCCGTGTCCCCTGCACTGGCAGGCAGATTCTTAACCACTGCGCCACCAGGGAAGCCCTGACTATGTGATTTCTTAATGTGTTTTTCTTCCCTGAAGTCATGTGGCTCTTCAGTATGACTTATGGGTGGAATTAGGTTAACTTTGGCCATTTCGGAGGTGGTGGATGGGCAGGGGGTGCATGCAACTTTGTTGCACATGGTGGCTGTCTCCAGTAGCTGCTGGGCTGCCTACCTTTTTCTTGTGTTTCCCAGGAGGAGGTGAATTTTTCATTTTTGAGAAACTGGACTCTAACCCAAAGTGACCCTGAAGTCTGAGCTGCATATTAATCTCTATCAATGAGAGAAAAGTACTTTGTTCTTAAAAAATCACTTGCTCCTTCTTCTTGCCCTTGAAGACTTCATATTTGAAGCAGCAGGGAACAGAGGAAAGCCTACAGTTTGTTCTTTGGATTTCTACCAGTCCAATTTTCTAAGTGCTACTTGCCTAAAATAAGTGTTACCATAAAGGACCACAAAAGACCTCTGATTTTGTCACTCCATCAAAAGCCTTAAAATGCAGGAAGAGTACATGTCTGTAAGGGCTGAACCACTTAAGGTGTACTGACCACAAGTCTCTCTGTTTGCTGTCATTTGAATGTCACTGCAATCAGCAGCCACAAATCTTTAGTAAATGACACTAATTAGGAATTTTTCTCAACAGTTTGGGGCTATGAATCCTCTTTTTTCCTTTTTGGTTTCCCTCTTGGGGCCTGTCTCTTCCTTTGTGTTTGATCTCTCCCTGTTTCTAATGCATAGCACATATCTTTTTTCCATCTCTGTACCTTAATCTTCTGTTAGTCTTCCACAAGTGTATTTGCTTGACTGAAAGGACAGACAGATGTTGACTTCCTTATTGTGAAACACACACACAAAAAGGAAAATTAATTTATACCTATGACAATCTGCTCCAACAGTGACAGCCCTTGAAAATGTATATTCCATTTGAGACCCAAGCCATATTTTGTTTTCATGTAGCTGCTCAATAGAATTTAACTTCAAGTTAGGTTTGTATTCCCCAAGTGAGAGTCTTTAATTGTTCTCAGGAATAAAACCAGTGAATATTTCCATTTTAAATATTTGAAAGGTCTTTTTTTCAAATGTGCTTATATTTTTTGCTTGCATTTAAAAAAATAACTCTTATCTATCATCATTTTGCTTCATCAGAGGCAAAATGCAGTTACAGATAGTTTCTGATTATAGTTATTAAAAATAATTCTTAATCTAGGAGTTAGGCAGATATATATACAGGAGACAAACATGTTTTAGGGTGTTCCTGCTGGATAAAGTTGCCATTTAGTGAGAAACAGATTTCATGACTTATTTGCTCTTGGAACTGTCTGAGGATGGACATATAAATACAACACACACACACACACACACACACACACACACACACATCTCACATGTCTGCTTCCCCTTCACAACTTTCTAGCTCAACCTGTCCATGTCTTGAGCTTATCCTGACATAGCAGAGGGCCTTAGCAGTCGTCTAGTAGTCAGGCCTGAATTACTTGTGCAGGTCTGGTACCTGGTAGATGTAAGGTTAGCATCTGGAAATAGTCACCTGGTAGGTCCAAAGGAACAGTTATGCTAGTTGAGCAACAGATAATCAGAAAGCTGATTAGGTGCTGCTCCGGCTTCCTTAGTAGAACTTCTCTGTTTATGCCCTTGGCCCTTTCTATTTCTTCTAGTTCCTGTCACTTGTAACTCTTTCTTAACTCTGTCTCAACTCTGTCTCTGTTCACATATTTTAAACATAGCTTTCAATGCTTTTCCTTCACCTAAGACTTAAACCTCTTTCCCTGGTTTGTGTTTCCATTATTCTTTGCCCAAGCATGAGATTGCCCAAGAAACATACCTCCTATCGCCCAAGAAACATACCTCCTGTCACCCAAGAAACATACCTCCTATCAATGTCCCCTATTCCAGGAATTTGACTTGTTGGGCCTAAAAAAAAGTTTGGAGATAATACTGAGAGCTCTTTCTGACACTGTGGATCTGGGGATACCTGATGGGTCAAAAACATCTTATACACATTCATTCACAAGTGGGCACTTTGCACACCTCTGCTAACCATGTTGCAATGTGCTTGTTAAGGTTTACTATTAATAATAAAGTGTCTGATGAATGGATAAAGAAGATGTGGCACATATATGCAATGGAATATTACTCAGCCATAAAAAGGAATGAAATTGGGTCATGTGGATGGACCTAGAGACTATCATACAGAGTGAAGTAAGTCAGAAAGAGAAAAACAAATATCATATATTAACACATATATGTGGAATCTAGAAAAATGTAACAGATGAACTGGTTTGCAAGGCAGAAATAGAGACACAGATGTAGAGAACAAATGTATGGACACCAAGGGGTAAAAGCCGGGGCAGGTGAGGGTGGTGGTGGAATGAATTGGGGGATTGGGATTGGCATATATACACTAATATGTATAAAATAGATAAGTAATAAGAACCTGCTGTATAAAAATAAATAAATAAAATTTAAAAAACAAAAACCAAACAAACAAAAAATAATAATAAAGTGTCTGAGAGCTACATAGAAGATCGAAAAAAAAGTAATAATAAATTTTCATATAATAGAATTTGCTCAAGATAGAGCGTTGAGATTAGCTGGCAGACACAGAGACAAAGAGATCTGCCAAGAAAGTCATTTAGTAGATAATACATCTAACCCAAAAGAGACCTCTGGGTCCCACCTCAATGCATCAGATACCCTAATTTCAGAAATGCAAATGTTATAGGATTAAAGCAAAATGAAATATTGAGAGAAGATTAAGAATAACCTGATACACTATTAATCTCAGCCTTCCTCTGAGAGTCGTGTTTCAGAAAGAGGTGGGAAAGAACTCCCCAAAGGAAGCCATTATATCTGGGAGCCTATTCAACAGGAGCAAACAAGCCTTGCTTAATGTGTAGACATTATGGAAGGGAGACTTCTGTATCTCCTCTGTCTGGCTTTCTGGAAGAAGCACTGACCTGTGCCGTAGTCAGAATATATCAACGTTGTTTGTAATCACAGCTCTTGCCACGCTACTGACACTGCACCACCAGTAAATTGAACTTAGAAACACAAGACAAATTATACAATTTGTGAGTGCCCAGAAAACAGCTACTTGGACATTACCATTAATAACAGCCTCATTGTAAGTTTAGCTTATTCTAAGCTACACAGAATCTTGAATTCCTTACTGAAGTATTCTGTCTTCTATTCTGAAGATTATTTTAAATTATTAGAAAAATGGGCTTTTTCAGTAGCAGAAGCATCAAAGCAAAAAGCAAAAAGAATGGTACTTTATAGGATCCCATGATTTGTACAAATGCTTCATGTCAATAAAGAATCATCAATACTTGTCAAATCTGCACTGAAATTTCCAATGACTGAAAATACAAATTCCAGCTGTCCAATTTCAAGTCAATACCACTTGTATAAATTCAACCCTTTGACATAAAAACAACTTGAAATTTATTGAACGCCTTTAAGCTGGCAGTTTAGACTTGTCAGATACCCCGGGAACACAATTGGGCTGAGAAAATCCAACTTCCGTCATATACAAGGATTACACTCAACCAGATTTTCTTTTTTAGGCCTTCCAATCAGGCTCCTATTCAATGCACTGTTTGATCCCGACATTACTAAGGTCCTCAGGGCTCCATTTTCTTGCCACAGGGGTATCGTGTTTTTTTTTTTTTTCTAGCACAACCTAGAATAGACTTTATTTGTAGAGCTTAATAAGGCCCCCTTGGAGTCAGAAAATAAGATTGTCTCAATCATTATTTGCCTCTTTGAGTATGAAAATATTTTATGCAGGTTAAATGAGTTATTAAAAGAAATCTGAATTTTCATTTGTTGATCTGAAGTTCAAGACTTGCTATGTGTCACAGTTCTATCCTTACTCTCTAATTGTTTTGACCTTATTGGTTCCTGGATCCCTCCTGACTTCTGTGTCATAATCCTCTGGAATAGGAATCTTTGGAAACAGTGGCTTTATATTTTGATCAGTTCGACAAACATATTCTAACCACCTACTCTGGATCAGACCTTGAGTTAGGTCTTGACATTACAGAAATGGAGCAATCCCTGCTGTCATGAACCTCAAAGTTTGGCAAACAGCTGGAATAATAGGGTCTAGGAAGATGGAGTTCCTAGGAGAGAGAAGAGAAACTGCTAGAGAGGGGAGCTGTGCCTCTAGGCATGACATTGCCTGAACCCCTTTACTTATTTTGGGCATGAAAACACCAGTCTTCCCTGGGGGATTTGAGGTGGGGTGGAAGGGAGAAGGGCTCCATCTTCTGCAGATGAGTAGATATTCCCAAATATCCTGCTCGATAAAGTCCTCCTTTCTTCCATCTGCTTTGTTCAAGCCACTGACATATACAAATATGGCCTGAAGTGCCTGTTAGATCTCGTCAGCAATCTTCAATGGCCATAATTATTCACTGAATGTGAACCATGAGCTGTACTTTGTGTATCATGGGCCGAGTACAGCCATGGTGCTTGTTCTTGTAAAGCCAGCCCTGTGGTGATGAAGACAGAAAATGAACAAGTATGAGAAGGACAAAATAAATAATTAAACCTTTTTAGTGGTGCCATGAAGAAAAGGGTCAAGGCCCAGCAATAGAAAATAAGTGTATGAGTCCTGTTCCTTAGGGTGGTGATGTATGGCCTCTCTGAGATGGTGACATTTAATGAGAGACTTGACAGACAAGGAACAAACCACATGAAACTATGGAGGGGAGAGAGAGTGTTTGTGTCAGTGCAAAGGAAGCCAGAGTAGGTCGAGGAGGGAAATGTGGAAGAGAGTGGTAAGAAATGAGGTTTGGTATTAACTTAGGATATGGACAGGTTTTAGAGGACATCATCACAAGGAGTTAGGATCTTATTCAAGTCCAATGTGAAGGCATGAAATGTTTTTAAGCTTATCATATGTCCTACTATATGATTTGCATCTTACGGCTGCTCTGTGGAGATTATATGTGTGCCAGTGGGATGGCAGAAGCCATTGCACCATCCTTGGCTGTGGCGGCAATCCAGGCAAAGGATGTTGGTAACTTGGTACAAGTTACAGGGGTCATCAAAATGCCAACCCTAGGAAGTGAGGATTTGGAAGCTTGCTACCTATATCTGTTTGTTTTTCACATGTCATACTGTATCCCAACTTTTCCAACAAAACTCATTTCCACGAACCCATTTACTCATTTAGAAAAATGGGAATGTGTGCTTGGCACTTTACTAGATATGGTGGCATAGAAACTAAAAAGTCTCAGTCCTTGTCCTATGAAAACTCATACTCAAATGGGTGAACATACAGACCTGCAAGTGATAGTTCACTAACAAATGCAGCCATGGAAGCTCACGTAAAGTTAACAATTTGCGTGAAGAAGGGGGTGGTCTGCCTCCAAGAAATCATACATCTACATCGTGTGTGTCATCTCAGTGTTTACCACATACCTAGTACAAGGCTGTGTCCACTGGAAGCTATTTATTAATGGAAATCCAAGGATCACTTAAGGTGGGCTTTTCTATTGATGAGACAACCTCAGAAGTCTCAAAATGTTTACATTCCAAGCATATTGGGAGCTGTTGGTATGTGAATGATGTCAACCATCATCTCCTTCACTTCCTATGCTTAAAAGTTGACATACGTGCTGATAAGAAGTAAGATTGTGCCTTATTATAGTATAGGAAATAGGCAATGTATAAAAGGTATTGATGGTGGAGGTTCATTGAGAATGTTTAGAATTTAGGAGATTCTTGGCCAAATTATCCCATTAAAAAGTTTACCTTAAGAACAAATGGAAGGAGACGCGGAGATCACCTTCCTCCCCACGGATACACCAGAAATACAGCTACACGTGGAACAACTCCTACAGAACACCTACTGAACGCTGGCAGAAGACCCCAGACCTCCCAAAAGGCAAGAAACTCCCCATGTACCTGGGTAGGGCAAAGCGGAGAGATTCCCGCACAGAGGATCGGTGCCGAGCGGCACTCACCAGCCCGAGAGGCTTGTCTGCTCGCCCGCTGGGGCGGGCGGCGCTGGAAGCTGAGGCTCAGGCTTCGGTCAGAGCGCAGGGAGAGGACTGGGGCTGGTGGCGAGAACTCAGCCTGAAGGGGGCTAATGTGCCACAGCTAGCCGGCAGGGAGTCCGGGAAAACTCTGGAGCTGCCAAAGAGGCAAGAGACTTTTTCTTCCCTTTTGGTTTCCTGGTGCGCGAGGAGAGGGGATTAAGAGCGCTGCTTAAAGGAGCTCCACAGATGGGCGCGAGTCGCGGCTGAAAGCGTGGAGCCCAGAGACGGGCGTGGGACGCTGGGGCTGCTGCTGCCGCCGCCAAGAAGCCTGTGTGCGAGCGCAGGTCACTGTCCACACCGCCCTTCCAGGAGCCTGTGCAACCCGCCACTGCCAGGGTCCCGGGATCCAGGGGCGGCTCCCCTGGGAGAACGCACGGCACGCCTCGGGCTGGTGCAACGTCACGCCGGCCTCTGCCGCTGCAGGCTCGCCCTGCACTCTGTGCCCCTCCCTCCCGCCCGGCCTGAGTGAGCCAGAGTCCGCAAAGAGGCTGCTCCTTTAACCCTGTCCTGTCTGAGCGAAGAACAGACGCCTTCCGGCGACCTACATGCAGAGATGAGGCCAAATCCAAAGCTGAGACCCAGGAGCTGTGAGAACAAAGAAGAGAAAGGGAAACCTCTCCCAGCAGCCTCAGAAGCAGCGGATTAAAGCTCCACAATCAACTTGATGTACCCTGCATCTGTGGAATACATGAATAGACAACAAATCATCCCAAATTGAGGAGCCAGGAGTCAGTGCTGTGCCTCTGAGGTGGGAGAGCCAACTTCAGGACACTGGTCCACAAGAGACCTCCCAGCTCCACATAATATCAAATGGCGAAAATCTTCCAGAGATCTCCATCTCAACACCAGCACCCAGCTTCACTCAACGACCAGCAAGCTACAGTGCTGGACATCCTATGCCAAACAACTAGCAAGACATGAACACGACGCCACCCACTAGCAGAGAGGCTGCCTAAAATCATAAAAAGTCCACAGACACCCCAAAACACACAACCAGATGTGGACCTGCCCACCAGAAAGACAAGATCCAGCCTCATCCACCAGAACACAGGCACTAGTCCCCTCCACCAGGAAGCCTACACAATGCACTAAACCAACCTTAGCCACTGGGGACAGACACCAAAAACAACGGGAACTACGAACCTGCAGCCTGCAAAAAGGAGACCCCAAACACAGTAACATAAGCAAAATGAGAAGACAGAAAAACACACAGCAGGAGAAGGAGCAAGATAAAAACCTACCAGATCTAACAAATGAAGAGGTAATAGGCAGTCTACCTGAAAAAGAATTCAGAATAATGATGGTAAAGATGATCCAAGATTCTATTTCCCAGATCCAAAATCTTGGAAATAGAATAGACAAAATGCAAGAAACAGTTAACAAGGACCTAGAAGAACTAAAGATGAATCAAGCATCGATTAAAAACACAATACATGAAATAAAAAATACTCTAGATGGGATCAATAGCAGAATAACTGAGGCAGAAGAACGGATAAGTGAGGTGGAAGATAAAATAGTGGAAATAACTGCTGCAGAGCAAAATAAAGAAAAAAGAATGAAAAGAACAGAGGACAGTCTCAGAGACCTCTGGGATAACATTAAACACACCAACATTCAAATTATAGGGGTTCCAGAAGAAGAAGAGAAAAAGAAAGGGACTGAGAAAATATTTGAAGAGATTATAGTTGAAAACTTCCCTAATATGGGAAAGGAAATAGTTAATCAAGTCCAGGAGGCACAGAGAGTCCCATACAGAATAAATCCAAGGAGAAATACGCCAAGACACTTATTAATCAAACTGTCAAAAATTAAACACAGGGCCTCCCTGGTGGCGCAGTGGTTGAGAGTCCGCCTGCCGATGCAGGGGATACGGGTTCGTGCCCCGGTCTGGGAGGATCCCATATGCCGCAGAGCGGCTGGGCCCGTGAGCCATGGCCGCTGAGCCTGTGCATCCGGAGCCTGTGCTCCGCAACGAGAGAGGCCACAACAGTGAGAGGCCCGCGTACGACAAAAAAAAAAAAAAAAAAAAAAAATTAAACACAAAGAAATCATATTAAAAGCAGCAAGGGAAAAACAACAAATAACACACAAGGGAATCCCCATCAGGATAACAGCTGATCTCTCAGCAGAAACTCTACAAGCCAGAAGGGAGTGGCAGGACATAATTAAAGTGATGAAGGAGAGAAACCTGCAACCAAGATTACTCTACCCAGCAAGGATCTCATTCAGATTTGATGGAGAAATTAAAACGTTTACAGACAAGCAAAAGCTGAGAGAGTTCAGCACCACCAAACCAGCTTTACAACAAATGCTAAAGGAACTTCTCTAGGCAAGAAACACAACAGAAGGAAAAGACCTACAATAACGAACCCAAAACAATTAAGAAAATGGGAATAGGAACATACATATCGATAATTACCTTAAATGTAAATGGACTAAATGCTCCCACCAAAAGATACAGATTGGCTGAATGGATACAAAAACAAGACCCATATATATGCTGTCTACAAGAGACCCACTTCAGACCTAGAGACACTTACAGACTGAAAGTAAGGGAATGGAAAAAGATATTCCATGCAAATGGAAACCAAAAGAAAGCTGGAGTAGCAATTCTCATATCAGACAAAATAGACTTTAAAATAAAGACTACTAGAAGAGACAAAGAAGGACACTACATAATGATCAAGGGATCGATCCAAGAAGAAGATATAACAATTGTAAATATTTATGCACCCAACATTGGAGCACCTCAATACATAAGGCAAATACTAACAGCCATAAAAGGAGAAATCGACAGTAACACAATCATAGTAGGGGACTTTAACACCCCACTTTCACCAATGGACAGATCATCCAAAATGAAAATAAATAAGGAAACACAAGCTTTAAATGATACATTAAACAAGATGGACTTAATTGATATTTATAGGACATTCCATCCAAAAACAACAGAATACACATTTTTCTCAAGTGCTCATGGAACATTCTCCAGGATAGATCATATCTTGGGTCACAAATCAAGCCTTGGTAAATTTAAGAAAATTGAAATTGTATCAACTATCTTTTCTGACCACAATGCTATGAGACTAGATATCAATTACAGGAAAAGAGCTGTAAAAAATACAAACACATGGAGGCTAAACAATACACTACTTAATAACGAAGTGATCACTGAAGAAATAAATGAGGAAATTAAAAAATACCTAGAAACAAATGACAATGGAGACACGACGACCCAAAACCTATGGGACGCAGCAAAAGCAGTTCTAAGGGGGAAGTTTATAGCAATACAATCCCACCTTAAGAAACTGGAAACATCTCGAATAAACAACCTAACCTTGCACCTAAAGCAATTAGAGAAGGAAGAACAAAAACATCCCAAAGTTAGCAGAAGGAAAGAAATCATAAAAATCAGATAAGAAATAAATGAAAAAGAAATGAAGGAAACGATAGCAAAGATCAATAAAACTAAAAGCTGGTTCTTTGAGAAGATAAACAAAATTGATAAACCATTAGCCAGACTCATCAAGAAAAAAAGGGAGAAGACTCAAATCAATAGAATGAGAAACGAAAAAGCAGTAACCACTTACTGCAGAAATACAAAGGATCATGAGAGATTACTACAAGCAACTATTAGCCAATAAAATGGACAACCTGGAAGAAATGGACAAATTCTTAGAAATGCACAACCTGCCAAGACTGAATCAGGAAGAAATAGAAAATATGAACAGACCAATCACAAGCACTGAAATTGAAACTGTGATCAAAAATCTTCCAACAAACAAAAGCCCAGGACCATATGGCTTCACAGGCGAATTCTATCAAGCATTTAGAGAAGAGCTAACACCTATCCTTCTGAAACTCTTCCAAAATATAGCAGAGGGAGGAACACTCCCAAACTCATTCTACGAGGCCACCATCACCTTGATACCAAAACCAGACAAGGATGTCACAAAGAAAGAAAACTACAGGCTAATATCACTGATGAACATAGATGCAAAAATCCTCAACAAAATACTAGCAAACAGAATCCAACAGCACATTAAAAGGATCATACACCATGATCAAGTGGGGTTTATTCCAGGAATGCAAGGATTCTTCAATATATGCAAATCAATCAACGTGATAGACCATATTAACAAATTGAAGGAGAAAAACCATATGATCATCTCAATAGATGCAGAGAAAACTTTCGACAAAATTCAACACCCATTTATGATAAAAACCCTGCAGAAAGTAGGCATAGAGGGAACTTTCCTCAATATAATAAAGGCTATATATGACAAACCCACAGCCAGCATCGTCCTCAATGATGAAAAACTGAAACCATTTGCACTAAGATCAGGAAAAAGACAAGGTTGCCCACTCTCACCACTCTTACTCAACATAGTTTTGGAAGTTTTAGCCACAGCAATCAGAGAAGAAAAGGAAATAAAAGGAATCCAAATCGGAAAAGAAGAAGTAAAGCTGTCACTGTTTGCAGAAGACATGATACTATACATAGAGAATCCTAAAGATGCTACCAGAAAACTACTAGAGCTAATCAATGAATTTGGTAAAGTTGCAGGATACAAAATAAATGCACAGAAATCTCTGACATTCCTATATACTAATGATGAAAAATCTGAAAGTGAAATCAAGGAAACACTCCCATTTACCATTGCAACAAAAAGAATAAAATATCTAGGAATAAACCTACCTAAGGAGACAAAAGACCTGTATGCAGAAAATTATAAGACACTGATGAAAGAAATTAAAGATGATACAAATAGATGGAGAGATGCACCATGTTCTTGGATTGGAAGAATCAACATTGTGAAAATGACTCTACTACCCAAAGCAATCTACAGATTCAATGCAATCCCTATCAAACTACCACTGGCATTTTTCACAGAACTAGAACAAAAAATTTCACAATTTGTATGGAAACACAAAAGACCCCGAATAGCCAAAGCAATCTTGAGAATGAAAAACGGAGCTGGAGGAATCAGGCTCCCTGACTTCAGACTATACTACAAAGCTACAGTAATCAAGACAGTGTGGTACTGGCACAAAAACAGATAGATAGATCAATGGAACAGGATAGAAAGCCCAGAGATAAACCCACGGACATATGGTCACCTTATCTTTGATAAAGGAGGCAGGAATGTACAGTGGAGAAAGGACAGTCTCTTCAATAAATGGTGCTGGGGAAACTGGATAGGGACATGTAAAAGTATGAGATTAGATCACTCCCTAACACCATACACAAAAATAAGCTCAAAATTGATTAAAGACCTAAATGTAAGGCCAGACACTATCAAACTCTTAGAGGAAAACGTAGGCAGAACACTCTATGACATAAATTACAGCAATATCCCTTTTGACCCACCTCCTAGAGAAATGGAAATAAAGACAAAAATAAACACATGGGACCTAATGAAACTTAAAAGCTTTTTCACAGCAAATGAAACCATAAACAAGACCAAAAGACAACCCTCAGAATGGGAGAAAATATTTGCAAATGAAGCAACTGACAAAGGATTAATCTCCAAAATTTATAAGCAGCTCATGCAGCTCAATAACAACAAAACAAACAACCCAATCCAAAAATGGGCAGAAGACCTAAATAGACATTTCTCCACAGAAGATACACAGACTGCCAACAAACACATGAAAGGATGCTCAACATCTTTACTCATTAGAGAAATGCAAATCAAAACTACAATGAGATATCATCTCACACCAGTCAGAATGGCCATCATCAAAAAATCTAGAAACAATAAATGCTGGAGAGGGTGTGGAAAAAAGGGAACACTCTTGCACTGCTGGTGGGAATGTGAATTGGTACAGCCACTATGGAGAACGGTATGGAGGTTCCTTAAAAAACTACAAATAGAACTACCATATGACCCAGCAATCCCACTACTGGGCATATACCCTGAGAAAACCATAATTCAAAAAGAGACATGTACCAAAATGTTCATAGCAGCCCTATTTACAGTAGCCCGGAGATGGAAACAACCTAAGTGTCCATCATCGGATGAATGGATAAAGCAGATGTGGCACATATATACAATGGAATATTACTCAGCCATAAAAAGAAACGAAAGTGAGCTATTTGCAATGAGGTGGATGGACCTAGAGTCTGTCATACAGAGTGAAGTAAGTCAGAAAGAGAGTGACAAATACTGTATGCTGACACATATATATGGAATTTAAGAAAAAAAATGTCATGAAGAACATAAGGGTAAGACAGGAATAAAGACACAGACCTACTAGAGAATGGACTTGAGGATATGGGGAGGGGGAAGGGTAAGCTGTGACAAAGTGAAAGAGCGTCATGGACATATATACACTACCAAACGTAAGGTAGATAGCTAGTGGGAAACAGCTGCATAGCACAGGGAGATCAGCTCGGTGCTTTGTGACTGCCTGGAGGGGTGGGATAGTGAGGGTGGGAGGGAGACGCAACAGGGAGGGGATATGGGAACATATGTATATGTATAACTGATTAAATTTGTTATAAACCAAAAATAAAAAATAAAGAAAAAAAAAGAACAAATGGAAGGCCTTTAATCCATTTTGAGTTTATTTTTGTGTATGGCGTTAGGGAGTGTTCTAATTTCATTCTTTTACATGTAGCTGTCCAGTTTTCCCAGAACCACTTATTGAAGAGGCTGTCTTTTCTCCATTGTATATTCTTGCTTCCTTTATCAAAAATAAGGTGACCGTATGTGCGTGGGTATATCTTGGGGCTTTCTGTCCTGTTCCATTGATCTATATTTATGTTTTTGTGCCAGTACCATACTGTCTTGATTACTGTAGCCTTGTAGTATAGTCTTAAGTCCGGTAGCCTGATTCCTCCAGCTCTATTTTTCTTTCTGAAGATTGCTTTTGCTCTTCGTGGTCTTTTGTGTTTCCATACAAATCGTAAAATTTTTTGTTCTGGTACTGTATGAACTGCCATTGTTAATTTGATAAGGATTGCATTGAATCTGTAGATTGCTTTGGGTAGTATAGTCATTTTCACAATATTGCTTCTTCCAGTCCAAGAACATGGTATATCTCTCCATCTATTTGTGTCTATTTGTGTCTCCATCTATTGTGTCTAGACCTAAATGTAAGGCCAGACACTGTAAAACTCTTAGAGGAAAACATACGCAGAACACTCTTTGACATAAATCACAACAAGCTCTTTTATGACACACCTGCTAGAGTAATGAAAATAAAAACAAAAATAAACAAGTGGGACCTAATTAAACTTAAAAACTTTTTCACAGCAAAGGAAACCATAACCAAGTCAAAAAGACAACCCTCAGAATGGGAGAAAGTATTTGCAAATGAAGCAACTGACAGAGCATTAATCTCTAAAATATACATACAGTTCATGCAGCTCATGCAGCTCAATATCAAAAAACAAAGAACCCAATCCAAAAATGGGCAGAAGACCTAAATAGACATTTCTCCAAAGAAGACATACAGATGGCCAAGAGGCACATGAAAAGATGCTCAACATCACTAATTATTAGAGAAATGCAAATCAAAACTACAGTGAGGTATCACCTCACACCTGTCAGAATGTCCATCATCAAAAAGTCTACAAACAATAAATGCTGGAGACAGTGTGGAGAAAAGGGAACCCTCTTATGTTATTGGTGGGAATGTAAATTGATACAGCCACTATGGAAAACAGTATGGAGATTCCTTAAAAAAACGAAAGAACTACCATATTACCCAGCAATCCCGCTACTGGGCATACACCCAGAGAAAACCATAATTCAAAAAGACACATGCGCCCCAATGTTCATTGCAGCTCTATTTACAATAGTCAGGACATGGAAGCAACCTTAATATCCATCAACAGAGGAATGGATAAAGAAGATGTGGTACATATATATGATGGAATATTACTCAGCCATAAAAAGGAACAAAATTGGGTCATTTGTAGAGACATGGATAGACCCAGAGACTGTCATACAGAGTGAAGTAAGTCAGAAAGAGAAAAACAAATATCGTATATTAACGCATATATGTGGAATCTGAAAAAATTCGTATAGACGATCTTATTTACAAAGCAGAAATAGAGACACGGACGTAGAGAACAAACGTGTGGATAGTAAATGGGATGGGGAGGGTGGGATGAATTGGGAGATTGGGATTGATATATATACACTATCGATACTATGTATAAAATAGATAACTAATGAGAACCTACTCTATAGCACAGGGAACTACTCATTGCTCTATGGTGACCTAACTTAGAAAGAAATCCAAAAAAGAGGGGATATATGTATATGTATGGCTGATTCACTTTGCTGTGCAGTATAAACTAACACAATATTGTAAAGCAACTGTACTTCAATTAACAAAAAAAAAGGGAAATAATGGAAGGCACAGCATTCAGTGATATATCTTAGGGTGTTGCTAGCTTGTCAGAGGAAAAGATCTCAAGAGAATGGGCAGCTGTTAGTAAAATGGAACTGTGCCTGGTGTAGAGGCAATAACCTGACTCATTTCCAGGGTAATGAGGGAGAGAGGATTTTGGCAACCCCCATTTTAGACTCCCAAGATACCATGGACAGTCTCAATCCATGGGGCACCTGGGTGCTTGATAAAGGACACTAGAGCTCCAGTATGCTTTGAGAACCTGCCACTTTCCCCATAAAATCCCGAGTACCAGAATCTAAAATAGTTACTAAAGCCCTAGTAGTCAGAATCAATTCTCTCTCCCACTCCCTACTGCTCTCTCATTATCTCTGTCTGTATCTCTTATATACTTTTTAAAAACAACTTTATTGGAGTATAATTGCTTTACAATGGTGTGTTAGTTTCTGCTTTATAACAAAGTGAATCAGTTATACATATACATATGTTCCCATATCTCTTATATAATTAACACTTAATGTCTTCTCTTTCACTACTGAATCTAATGGAGAAGAGTTACTGTTGATGCTAATTAACAAGAAGTAATTAGCATGAGATTGAGAACTGGACAGATTTTGGTTTGCATCCTACCTCGGCCTCTTAATGGTTATATAATTTTACCAAGTGATTCAAATTCTACCAGCCTCAGTTTTTTTCTATCAGCAAAATACGGATAATGATTTGGGGGGGGGAACATTGTGAAGATCACATTAAATAATGTGTGTGGAATGCCTCGTTTGGTACATGGTAATACCCAACAAATATTCAGTAGAATAATGAAATTGGATTTGGCTTATTTCTGGGCACAGGTTATGGTATTCATTACTGTATGCACTCCATCTTTCTAGATTTTGGATCCTCTTGGGACATTTTCTTTCTTAGACCTTTGTTCTGAAAGTCATTCTTATTCTTCCGCAACCCAAACTTTTATGCTCAATCTTTTCTAACATGGAGAAAAGTTGAAAAATAAAATAGTGACTTTTTAATACCATCTAGGTTCAACAATTAACTAGTATTTTACCATATTTGCTCTAATTCTCTATATTTATACCTTTTTAAAATCTAAGCACTTAAAAATTGCAGACACCATGAGACCTCTCCCTAAATATTTCATTTGGTATGCATTTATTAAAAACAAGGACTCTTTCCTTCATAACCCTAAGGACATTATCACTTCTGAGCATATTAACATTAATGCCACATACTCACTTAATATTCAGTCCATAATGAACATTTCTCAATTGTTCTAAAATGTCTTTTAT
The DNA here is from genome assembly GCF_025265405.1 of Mesoplodon densirostris. Lineage (NCBI taxonomy): Eukaryota > Metazoa > Chordata > Mammalia > Artiodactyla > Ziphiidae > Mesoplodon > Mesoplodon densirostris. The sequence continues at coordinate 59,142,296 of NC_082670.1, forward strand.
AACTATGTTTCTTTAGTCTTTGAAGCAGCATCCAATCAAGGTATAAATATTACATTCAGTTATGTCTTTTTTTATTTCTTTAATATAAAACAGTTGTCCCAATTTTCCCATGACATTGATTTTTTTTAAAGAGTGCAAACCACTTTTTTCTCTAGAATAATTCAACTCCTGGATCTGTCTGATTAAAACCCATTCTTCTGATCCAGCCCCACATCTTTTACTCACTGGCCCTGTAGTCTTTGAAGTGGCCACCTTGCTGATAAGTTAGCTGCTAAGACGCTGAATCCTTCTTCCAGCCTGCAGGAAAATTATGACTGAGTCTTTAATGTTGATATTTTGATATCACTTTGGAAGAATGTCCAGAGGAGGAAAGTCAGCATTGGAACTGACACCGAGGAGCTCTGTATTCCTTCCACCAAGAGTACTGAAACCCAGGAGAGAGTCCCACCTGCCAAGCATAATGGAAGTGTCATCCAGGAAAAGGGGAGATGGTCAAAGTGACCTCTGGAGATTCCCTTGCAGGTTAGAGAGTTCAGTGAATGATGTCCTTTGCCAATGGCTCTCGAGTCATTTATCTGGCAGCCCAGAGCCCTCCTTCGTGGTGTCTTGACTAAGGGTTGCAGAGTTTTTCACAAGTCAGGAGAATCTCATTTGCCAAGAATTCTAATTGAATCCTTTGTAGGCTTCTCATAGCTCCCAGACCACATGAGAATGAAGATCCTTGCAGAAGAAGTCAAGAAAAATTTTCTGGCTAGATATATTTAATAGAGTTTCTTTTTGTCTCTTTCCTATAGGTCAGCAGAGACCAATAAAATTTTATGCAATGAGGAAAATGTTACTTTTCTTTTGCTGTGCTGTCCAACATAGTAGCCACTAGCTGCACATAGCCACTGGATATTTGAAATGGGCTAGTATAACTGAGGAATGAATTTTCAAATTTAATTTAACATTAAGAAATTTAAATGCAAATGTACATAGCCACATTAGCTAGTGGCTACTGTGTTGAGCAGCAGAACTACAGGCAGTGTTATCACTTGAATCCAATTTCCAGATTTGGAGACCAGGGGCTACTCTTACTAATTCCATTCTCCTCTCCTCCCCTTCTCTTCAGTACGGTAGAGGAACATACATTATCTTCAACTCTCCAGGCCCTCATTTCCCCTTTCTTAGACCAGTCACAGGATGTGTAGGAGCCAGCAAAGGAATCAGCCACACAGGAGCTGATGCTAAGGAAGGAAGCCTGCCACCCTGAGTGGTACCCACTCTTGCTTTTCCATCTAAGCCTTTCATCTTCCCATCTGACAACTTGCTCTGAATCTTCACCCCCTTTGTTGGTAAGCTGACTCCTGGGAAGTCAGCTCATAGGAACTCTGCTTCAGAGTTGACAGAGACTTGATTTTCAGGATCTAAGTTCTTTGAGAGGAGCTGACCAACACTTTGGCTTTGTCTAAGAGGCTGTGCTTCGTGATTCGGTTGCCAGATAGACAAGAAGAAAATAGCAATGACAGCAGTGATTACATTTCATTGTATATGAAGATCTTGGCACTTGTATTAACTACTTTACATGTATTTCATCTTTATAATAACTCATATAATACATATTATAAGTTCTTATTTTACAGATGAGGAAACATGATGTTCAGAAGGGTGTAAGACTTGCCCAAGAGCATACAACTAGGCAGGGAGGGGCTAGGAATTAAAATGTAATCTGCCTAATTCCACTGCTCTTTCTAGGGCTTCTGATTATGACAGTAATTTTCTGCCTTGAATCTACCCTGTTTCTGTCTCTGTTTTTCACTCTCTTTGTATACACACACACACACACACACACACATTTGTGAATTTTCCAGGCATCTGAATTGTACACCTTTAATTTTCAAACTCTTAAATGAAAAATAATTTAACTTGACAAAATTGATGATATATTGTACTTTTCCTGCCCTACTAAACAATTAACCCTTTCTGGATACACGTACATTATAAAACTGCACTGTGATATATTTGAGTTCTAGTGAGGCAAGTAGAATAGTTTGCCTGCATGAACCAGCTTCAAGTCACCAAGCTTTGTTGTTGTCCTTGTGATAAACTACACATAACACAAAATTTTCATTTTAACTGCTTTTAAGTTTACAGTTTTGTGGTATTAAGTATATTCACATTGTTCTGTGTGGTTGGTTTGTTTGTTTTTTACTTAGGATAAGTCTTTTTTTTTTAGTTTTATTGAGGTATAATTGACAAATAAAATTTTAAGACATTTATAGTCATTCACACTGTTGTACAACCATCACTACTACCCATCTCCAGAAATTTTTCATCATCCCAAACTGAAATTCTGTACCCATTAAATAACAATTCCCCAACCTTCCCTTCCCCTCAGCCCCTGGTAAGCACTACTCTACTTTCTGTGTGTATGGATGTGGCTATTCCAGGCACTAGAGCTCGGAGCTTCCTGATTGCTATTTTGCTGACATCACTTTTCAAGTCACTGAGCTTTTCAGGCCAACGCCCTTCTTGCCCACAAGGAGTGGGGGTGGGAGATTGGTGTGGGGAGGGAACAAGGCATGGAAAATACAGGGTTAAGGACAGGGTGACACTGAAGAGCCTTCATGCCTTTAGTTCCCATTTTTCCAAGAACAAAGTGGGGAATAGTTGCCAGCTATATATTCAACACCTTTCCTTTCCTTTAAAGATACATTTATTCCTAAATCTGGTAGCCTCACAGAAAAAATACATTTATTCTTAAATTCTGGTAGCCTCAAGGAGTAGAAGCTCAGATAATTCAGGAGCCAGATGGTTTTTATTAATGGAGGAAATAAATATTTGACCACGACATTCATCAAATTCTTTTCTACTTTAGTGCCAGTGGGAAACTAGATTTGGGAGACATCTGAGCACACTCAAAACCAACTTAGTAGAACCAACTGGGTTCTGTTTCAGCCAGAGACTCGCCAATTCATTTCAATATTGTCTGCATTCTGTGTCTTCCTCTTCTTCCAAGAGATATAGAAGGTTAAAAACAGGGTCTCTTCCCTGAAGTAAGAAGCTGAATTCATATATTTTTGATTTGGTACATTACTGAATATTTTAGGATCTGGTGTACTTTCAGTGAAAACAAGCCTTTCTTAAAGTAATTGAGAGATATATGAAATTCTCATTATCACAAGAGAAATGTTGATCCCTTTGAATTATGCAGGGAAGAATAAATATCTAATTATTTTAGCCTAATCATCATTATTCCTTTTCATCTCCCAACACCTTAGTCATTTCTCATTGTTTTTTTCTCCCTACCCCATCAGCTCTTTTAAAAGGCCATCCTTTTGAGTTCAGTCAGCTGAGATAAAAGAGGTTTAAAGATAAGAAACAACAGAAATCCCTGCACTTCATGGGGATTACAAGTGGAATTAACATGGCTATATAGAATGAAGCCGCAGCTTGGGGCCTGGAAATGACAAGGTTATTTATTCTCTGAAATCCTAGGCACTGGTTAGGCTGTTATTAATCACAGGGACTACAGGGCTGGGGTGGGCAAACTTCATTTGCAGATGGAAAGCTACTGGGCTGTGAGTCTCTGTAGCAGTACTCTTAAAAACAATGTCTGTTGGGCCTCCCTGGTGGCGCAGTGGTTGAGAGTCCGCCTGCCGATGCAGGGGATACGGGTTCGTGCCCCGGTCTGGGAGGATCCCATATGCCGCGGAGCGGCTGGGCCCGTGAGCCATGGCCGCTGAGCCTGCGCATCCGGAGCCTGTGCTCCGCAACGGGAGAGGCCACAACAGTGAGAGGCCCACATACCGCAAAAAGAAAAAAAAAAAAAAAACAATGTCTGCATTTGGAAAATTTAATTTTTTTGAAAACTGTCGAAAATTAAGTGTAATAGAATTAATCTCTCAGTGCTCCTTCCCCACTCCCACACTCTAATGGTACATATCTTTTAACCGTTTTCCTTTTTAGTTCATTTGGTGGTTCCCACTAGAATTTTAAATGCTCTTTCTACTTCTGTTTCTTGAGATATCAACTTTAGACAGCACCAGTCTACTCTCTACAACAAAATCGAGAGTTTTGGAACATTTGTACCTCATCTTCTTGAGCCATACCTAAATTTTGTCATTTATATTATTATTTTAGTTCTTCTAGTAATTCCCTTTATAACTGTAAATGATAAATATTCACATTTACACGTCTTGATTTATCAGCTTTAGAGAATACTTTTGAAGGGAGAGTAGGTTAGTACACTTATAATTGCTTCCATTTCTTCTCTTCCCTTCACCTACTAACTTTTGCTGTTGTTGGTGGTTATTTAACTTTTATACTGTTAAGGTTCGTAGCACTTACATTTTTCTCCAATACCTGTTATATTACTTTCTGCTTTTGTCTATAGGTTAATTTTCACAATTAAAATTCCCCCCAAATAGGGGATTAAATGGATTAAAGACTTAAATGTAAGACCTGAAACCATAAAACTTCTAGGAGAAAACATTGGCAGTACCCTCTTTGACATTAATTAGTCTTAGCAATATTTTTTTGGATATATCTCCTCAGGCAAGGGAAAAGAAAAGCAAAAATAAACATACAGGACTACATCAAACTGAAATGTTTTTGCAGAGTGAAGAAAAATATCAACAAGATGAAAAGGCCACCTACTGAATGGCAGAAGATATTTGCAAATGACATATCTGATAAGCAGTTAATATTCAATATATACAAAGAACTCATACAACTCAACATAAAAAGAAAACAACCCAAACAACCTGATTAAAAAATGGGCAGAGCTCCTGAATAGACATTTTTACAAAGAAGACATACAGATAACTAATAGGCACATGAAAAGATGCTCAACATCACTACTCATAAGGGAAATACAAATCAAGGCCACAGAGTGATCGTCTCATGTCTGTTAGAATGGCCATCATCAAAAAGAACAAATAGCAAGTGTTGGCGAGGATGTGGAATAAAGGGAGCCCTTGTTGGTGGGAATGTAAATTGGTGCAGACACTATGGAAAACAGTATGGAAATTCCTCAAAAAATTAAAAATGTAACAATCATATAATCCAGCAATTTCACTCTGGGTATTTATTCAAAGAAAATGAAACGCTAATTAGAAATGATATATGCACCACTATGTCCACTGCAGCATTATTTACAATGGCCAAGATATGGAAGCAACGTAAGTGCCTATCAATGGATGAATGGATAAAGAAGATTTGGTATATATACACAGTGGAGTATTACTCAGCCATCAGAAATAATGAAATCCTTGTAGTGAGGTGGATGGACCTAGAGACTGTCATACAGAGTGAAGTAAGTCAGAAAGAGAAAAACAAATACTGTATGCTAACACATATATATGGAATCTAAAAAAAAAATGGTTCTGATGAACCTAGGGGAAGGACAGAAATAAAGACGCAGACATAGAGAATGGACTTGAGGACACTGGGAGGGAGAAGGGTTAGCTGGGACAAAGTGAGAGAGTAGCATTGACATATATACACTACCAAATGTAAAATAGCTAGCTAGTGGGAAGCAGTTGCATTGCACAGGGAGGTCAGCTCGGTGCTGTGTGACCACGTAGAGGGGTGCAATAGGGAGGGTGGGAGGGAGACGCAAGAGGGAGGGGATATGGGGATATATGTATACGTATAGCTGATTCACTTTGTTATAAAGCAGAAACTAACACACCGTTGTAAAGCAATTATACTCCAATAAAGATGTGAAAAAAAGAAAAAGGATGAAATCTTGCCATTTGTGAAAACACGGATGGACCTAGAGGGTATCATGCTAAGTGAAATAAGTCAGACAAGAGAAAGGCAAATACTGTACACCTTCACTTGTATGTGGAATCTAAACAAAACAAATGAACAAACATAACTAAACATAAACAGAGTCATATATACAGAGAATAAACATGTGGTTGCCAGAGGGGAGGGTGTAGGAGGAAAGAAATAAGTGAGGGAGATTAGGAGGTACAAACTTTTAGTTACAAAATAAATGAGTCAGGGGTATGAAATGTACAGTGTGAGAAATACAGTCAATAATTATGTAATCTCTTAGTATGGTAACAGATAGTAACTAGACTTATCATTACTACTTATCATGGTATGATTCCAGTTAAAAGATAAATAAGTACTAGGGATATAATGTACAACATAAGTGTAGTTTACACTGCTGTATGTTATATGTAAAAGTTGTTGAGGGTAAATCCTAAGATTTCTCATTGAATGGAAAGATTTTTTTTCTATTTCTTTAATTTTGTGTCTATTTGAATTGATGGATGTTCACTAAACTTACTGTGATGATAATTTAATGATGTGTGTAAGTTAAATCAATGTGCTGTACACCACAAAAATTCCTAAAGTGTCAAGACCTATTAGATTCTGGATTTTTTTCTGCTTTTTGGTTTTTTTGAGTTTTCTAGGTACCACACAGTGCTGCTACTTCTGTATCTCATGTTATCCTCTTCCTTTTACATTTTTTTTTCCTGGAGTACCTCTTTGAGGAGTTTTTTTTTTTAAAGATGAGTTATCTGATTCTTACATTTTATGAGATCAGGAACGTCTGAAAAACATTTTGTTCAATACTTGTTTAATGGTTTGGTTGGGTATATATGTCAGGGTTTAAAAATTAGAAATTTGAAAAAAAAATGTTGTGTTGTCTTTTGGTATCCAGTATTGCTGATGAGAAATTTGATGTTAGTTTGATTTTTTTTTTCTCCAACTCTGGAAGTTTTTATAATTCCTCTTTGTTCTTGGACATCTGAAATTCCCTGAGTTGTTTCAATATGCAGATTTTTCCCTCCACTGATTTTGGTAGCCATTTGAATCCATTTGAAACTGCATTTTTTTTTTTTTTTTCAGTTCAAGGAAACTTTCTTCTAGCTTCGTCTTGGTATTTAGACCTATCTATTCTATTACTCAGGACAATTACTGAACTTTTTTTTTTTTCAGTAACATGTTTATTTTTCTGAAATTAGTTTTTTCTTTGCTTCCTTTTCCCAGATTAGATGCCTATTTTTGTTTTTGGAAGAAAGAGCTTTTGTTCTGTCTGAAGATACTTATTAGAATAATTTCAAAGTTCTCTTCCTTGGTCAGCTCTAATTTCTCTGTGGTCAAATATTCTTTTTTCCATTTTGGGCTTTCTTTTTTTGTGCTGTAAAATTTCCCTAAATATCTCAGGATCCTGAGCTGCTGGTTCAGTTTCATAAATGAACAGATATTGTTTTGTGCCCCATACCATGTCCTTTGGCTCCCTTTGGATTTTAGCTGCTGCCCTGGGGGACAGGTCCCTCTCACTGCCAATGGCCTGCCACTTCTCTCCAGAGTTCTGCCTCGGGGGTTTTGAAACCTGCTGGACAGCATGGAAATGTGGTTGGGAACTGTCTCCAGGGACATTCCTCACCCACTATCTCAGTGGGGGGATCAGTTGATAAATGCTTCAGCCTCTTGTTCTTCAGGGGGACAATTCTGTGACACATTCTACATGGTTCCTAGGAGGGTCCTGGCAGGGTGGATTCCTAATTTCCTACAATAGCAACCCTCAAACTACTGTACATTCTTTATTGAATTTCCTCATCCCTGTCTCACTCCAGCTGTCCACACCTGCTTCCTGGAATCACCTCCCATATACCTACCTGTATCCATGTTCTTGTGTCAAGTTCGATTCTGTGGGCACCTAAACAAAGACAGTGATTATTAGTATACCCAGGAGACTGGGCTTTTCTCTGGAGCTGTGTAAATCTCCCTCTCCAATAGCCCTCTTCCCTGGATGAGAGGACTGACTTTGAGTTCTGTTATGCCAGGGGGTGTTTTGACAAGCAGTTTCCTTGGAGGGTGCCTAGATAGAGAACAGACAATTTGCTGGGGTACTGCAGTAACCTAATAATGAGGATTTTGCCCAGGAGTGGGGGGCACATTGGTGCATTTGACTCTGGGAGGAGCTATTTATTTATTTATTCATTTATTTATTTTTCTCTTCATTGTTTGAAGTATAAGCCCAGGGTTGTCTCTGTCTTGCCCTGCTTTTCTCACAGGCTCCAGGAGCCATGCAGATTGTCTACTTTCTTTAGAAAGTAGACACCCCAGCATTGTAAACTACTGCTTGCTACAGGTGCTCTTTAAACATGGAGAGGAGGGGGTACAGGAAGAGTATTGCTTTTCTGACCAAGCAGCTAATTAATTACCATGATGATTAGCCCAGGGCATGAGCCCTTCTTGGCATAAGTTGATAGTGTTTGAAGCTTCTCTGAAGCTCCATTTTGAAAGATATCTCTTACTCGTAATGCTGTGATGATGCTTTAAGTTGTGATTTTCTGTTTCATTTGTCCTGTCAATATCTTTTATTTGTTTTCTATCTTCTATAACTTCCTCAAAATTTCTGGTCCATTGATGGCCCCCTTCTTGTTACCAGCATGATTGTATGTACATTTTTCCCACTTAAATAGATCAGGTACTGGGTACACATGTATATGCTGGATCCATCATCTTGAATAATATTCTCTCATTTTAGATGATGCCAAAGACATAGAGCCTCAGAATCTAGACTTGAGCTCACTTCTTGTTCTGTACCTTGTGCCCTTCTGTTTCATCATTATACTCAGAGCTCTGAGTGCGGTTAAGGCAGACTTCACATGGAAAGGTGGCCATATTTTGAAAGAAAACACAGGGAATCAAAGGGAACTCAAAGAGGGGAAATTATAGGGATAAGAAAACAAGATCTCTCGTATCATTGGCCTGATGGTAATGGAGAGCTTGCTTCCTATTCTTGCCACTTCTTTTAAATGAAGCCTTTATTTACAGGAGAAACGCTCAATATATCTGGTCTCATTGGCACTTGAAATTCAAGGACCTCGGGTTGTGATAAAATAACATTGTGGTACTGGAAGAGAATTATGAAATCAGAAATACTTCACCTTCTTCTAGTCTAATTGACTATGGAGATTTAGGCAAATCATTCTGTCTCTGAGCTGGCTTTAATTTCCTTATGTATAAAATGAGGATAGAACCAATGACTTGTAAAATTCTCTGGTTCAAAATCTAAGCAAACAGAGGGAGGCAAGTGCAACTTAGCTAATTGACAAGGTTACTGATAAAGAGCTCTACGGGTATGATCCTTATAGGGTATGACATTAAGATGTGCGTCTTGGTCCAGTAATTGTTACCGGTTATCCTGAATGCCAGGCTAGATTCCAATTAAGGTTTAGTCTTCAACAGTGTTAACCTGGGACAGGCACATGCACACACAGACAATTACTCCAATGCAGACTCTCCCAGTTGAAGGCCACCAGACATTTTTCCTGAGTAGAGATCCGTCCATTCTAGCAGTAGCTGATTCATTTCTCTTATGTTTATTTTCTATACTTCTACATAGTTGTGCCTTCTGAGAGGAGCTATTGCCATAATATACCTAACTAGAACAGCTCAAGCCCCAAGGGTTCATCCTTTATTATTTGCTGAAGACCCTGATCTAAGATTCTCAGGGCAGAGCCTAGTGTTTGGGGGTGGGGGGTGCAGGGGAACTTCAAGTTATTAAATCCCATCCTGATGGTTGGCTTAGATCTGGCTTCTGTCTCAATTTTCCTGCACAGAGATCCTGCTTCCTATTCCTCTGATGACTTCCTAGAAATTCTACTCTGAAGGGCCTAGTGTTAGTTGTATGTTTGAAAGGGAGAGCTGTGGGTCTTACTTTGAAGTATATATATTCATATTATACAGCATATGTATACCGAGTACCCTGTTTCAATTTGTTAAAGCAGTTCAGCTACTTTGTCTTGCCCTGTTGGCTTCGTCCTCAGGAGACTGGATATGCACCATCTCTGCTTTGGGTTCTTCTGAGATGGAGAGGCTTCCAGGACCATCAAGGCACAGCATCATGTATGCACTGACATGGGGCCTACCTCCAAGCCCGTTTGTGCTGATGTTTATCTCAGTCACAGGCCACAACTGGCATGCCCAGCCCTTTGTTCCGCTAATTTATGGCTTCTGTTCAGTCTGCCTGACTCTCCTGCAGAGCTTTGTACCTGCCCATGTTCACCAGAGGGATCCTCACTTTTGCAGACTATTTCAGGGTGTACCACTTTGCACCCAGATAATGGATATCTCCTGACTGCCAGAAAGTGTCAGGGTCATGGCTCTCTCAAAGCCATGCATCAGTATCTATCTGCAGTCCCATTTGGTTCTCAAGCAGGGACTTCCATCAGAGAAAGAAGCTGTCACTGCTTTTCACAAATCATTAAGAGAAGGAAAACAGGAGAGCTGAAAGATTGGCATCACAATGACAGTAGGCTATTACAAACAGGTTAAGAGCCTTCTTTTCTTAAGTTTCTTACCCCCAACTGCTGTTCAAATAATCAAAAAAGGGATCCTCCCTGAAACTGATTTAATTCTCAGGAGCAATGAAGAGACATTTAAAGGGCAAGCCAACTTCATAAAATGACATTAAAAGCTTTTAAAATAGTGTTTTGTTCTAAAGGGTGTTTGCAAATGTCAGAGGTAACATATTGATTATAGCCCTAGCAGTTCTTGCTCAGGGGTGCCTAGCTGCCTTTGGCTTAACTAATGCTATTGAACTATGCTCTTGGTATGAATGATCTCCACTACCTCGCTTTGTTTACCTAAACTTTCCTGACCCACTGGACTTTATCCACAAGTGAACAAAAGGTGTATTAAACCTTTCATGTTTGTAATTCTTGTGGCACTTAACTTCTCATGTAAATTGCATAGAGATAAAATCTTGAAACTGGTAATGGAAGTTAGTTGCCCTGTAAGCTCCTGAGATGTCCCATAGGCTTCCGGAAAATGTTGAAATTTGGTTGCTTCATCTGAGGATGTGATTGTGAGTGCCTAAACAAACGAAAAAGCCACCTTGAAAGGGGACACATAATCCCCTTTAAATCAAGATGGGGGTCAAACCTCTTCCATATTTCCTGGGCTCTGGCCCCCATGATGAAAATATCTCTGATACTCTTGTTTGCAGATACTTACCAGCTACTAGTGGGAGCCAAGAATATTGTGGAGGAAGTTGATGTCATCATAACAAACACAATCTTGGATGAGTCCTTTAATCTCTCTGAACTCATGTTCCCAGTTTCCAAACAATGGAGACCATAAGAACTGCTTTGACTAGAGGGTCATACTAAGGCTCCAAGGAAATGAGAATGGTGCACTTGTGTGCTCTGGTTTACAGTTTATAAGGGCCTTGCAATAACTGGGGAGGCTGAAGCTGATAACTTCCCTACTGATTTTTAGGAACATCCAGAATCTAGACATTAGATGTTTTCATGCCATTTAACCTAGCCAGGCATTAGGTATGAGCACTAAATCGTGTGTGTTCACTTATATCAGCGCATGCCAACTGTAGCTGTAGCAGTGGGCTAAACTCACAGTTTGCCCAAAGACCGAAGACTGCCTAATTCATCAACAGAGTAAAACTCTTAGTAAGTAATAGATATGCTTTTGGTTTACTATTTTAAAGATTTTATACACTGTAATAAGATCTTGTTCTTTTTAGGGGAGAGGGGATAGCTTATTTTTGTTATAAAACTGATAACATGCTCATGGTAAACAAATTAAAATAGTGATGAAGTGAGTAATGTGAAAATTAAAAATCCTTTCCCTGACTCCTATCTCATTCTTCAGGGGAAATCGCTGTTAATGTGTTCTTGTATATCTCTCTAGATATTGTCTATTGTAACAGGAATGAACATCTATTCACACTCTATGGCACCTTTCCTTTTCCCCCCTTAAATATATATAAACATATATATATTTCATGTATGTGTGATTGATCTACTTCATATTTTAATGGTTACATATCTTATCACATGGATATGACATAATGTATTCAACTACTTCCCTGTTGAGGTACAATAGGTTTCTTTAAATTTTATTTGTTACTAAAAACTGTGCTGTAAATACCCAAGAACACATAATTTACATTATTTTGTAAGTTGAGTAAAAGCCATACTTCCTTTTGCTGCCAATTTTTTATTTAGAAATTTTCAAACCTACAGTAAAGTTGAAAGAAAAGCATGAAGAACCCCCAGATTTCCTTTATCTAGAGTCACTAATGGTAAACACTTTACCACTTTTGATTTCTCTCTAAATATATATTGATATTTATACATCTTGCAGAACTGTTTGAATGTAAGTTGAACACATTATGACATGTCACCCCTAAATACTTCACCATGTATCTCCTAAGAACTAGGCCACTCTCCTATAAAGCCATAATGCCATAAACATACCCATGAAATTCAAAATAAAATTACCAATATTATATATTACCTAGTATATAGCCCATATTCACATTTCTACAAATTTCCTCATTTTTTTCTAAAATGTTCTTTATAGAGAAGATTATTGCTGTTTATATCAGATGCAGGCAATGCATTTGATTGGCATGTTTCTTAGTCTAGTCTCATTTAATCTAGGACCGTTCTCTGGATATTTCATGATGTTGCTGTTGTGAAAATAAGTTATTTAAGGTGTTTAGGCCAGTTATTTTATAGAATGTCGCACAGTCAGGACTTGTCTCTTTGTTCCCACAGGATTAGATTCAGGTTAAACGTTTGTTGTAGGAATATTGCATAGAGGATGTGGTGTATGTCTCATTGCATCCCATTAGGAGGCAATGGGATTTCAGGTTCTTGGATTACTGGTGACGATGATCACTTAAGACTGTTTTCTCCAGCTCACTCCATAATAGTTTGTATCTTTTGTAACTGAGTAATCTGCATGATCAGTTTGAGACTGTATGACTATCTTATTCCTCCACAACCTTTACCCACTTGTTTTGTTTTCTGTTGATGATCTCTGCCTGAATTAATCATCATGTTCTAGCTGAAAATAATGATTTTATGATTCTATCATATCTTCTTTGGTGCTGCTCATAGATTCTTTTGATTTTTTTCTCCCCAGTGTGTTATAATTCATCCACATGCTTAAATTGTACTAAATTTGCCAGTGGAGCACTGTCTCTTGTCTCATTTGTCCTGGCTATTTTTCCTTGCTTTCTAGCACAAGCTGTCTCAAGATTACTTTGCACTTCCCTGGTTCTAAACCTGGAGCCACTTGCTCCTCCACAGGGCCCTGGATCTCTTTACATGGGAATCATTTTTTGGAACCAAGATCTGAGTGCTAGGTATGCTCATTGCTATAGTAGTATTATTGTTTCTAGGCCCAGGATTCAGTATTCTGCATATGGCCTACTTTTGTACAGTCTGTGAGCTAAGAATTATTCTACCATTTTTAAATGGTTGCAAAAGCAGAGCAAAACAAAACAAAAACAGGCAAACATACAAATTTTTTTTAAAAAGTAGAGTATGAAACAGAGATCATATATTGTCCTTGAAGCCTAAAGAATTCATTATGTATCCCTTTACAGAAAAAAAATGTTTCCCAATCACTCTTCTAGGCTTTTTCAGCATACAGAGCTAGGAAAATATATTTTGAAAATAATATTGTGTTTATACTATTACCTCCAATTCAATTCCAGCACCACAAGTTTTTCATGACTTTCTCCCATTATGGATTTGTAACTCCCATTTTTGCAAAGAAAACCAGGTTGCCAACAAAAATTATATATTTACTTATTTGCTGTTTCCTGTAATACATCCCAAGCAGTTTCAGAAACACTACATCAATACCACAGGCAGGGTACTGTGTTCAAAAGTTATTCAATTAATTCCTTTCCCCCTGTAGTTATTTGATCAGCGTGATATATACTAGGTTCCTTTGTTTTTGTTTGTATTTAATATCTCAGTAAAGCAAGTCACAGATTTTTTGGTTTCCCAGTACATATAAGTTTTTCACACCTTACTTTGGTCTGTTAAGTGTGAAAAAACATTATGTCTAAAAAAACAATGATCTTATCTTCATTTAAAAAATACCTTATCGCTAAAAAATGCTAACCATCCTCTGAGCCTTCAGTGAGTCCTAATCTTTTTGCTGGTGGAGGGTCTTGCCTGGTTGTTGATGGCTGCTGACTGATCAGGGCGGTGGCTGCCAAAGTTTGGGGTGGCTGTCTTATTGTTAAAATAGGACAACAGTGAAGTTTGCTGCATTGATTGACTCTTCCTTTCATGAGTAGTTTCTCTAGAGCATGCAATGCTGTTTGATAACATTTTACTCACAGTAGAACTTCTTTCAAATTGGAGTCAACTTTCCCAAACTCTGGCACTGCTTTATCAACTAAGTTTATGTAATATTCTAAATCCTTTGTTGTCATTCAACAAGTTTCACAGCATCTTCACCATGAGAAATTCCATCTCAAGAAATGACTTTCTTAGGTCATCCATAAGAAGCAACTCCTCATCTGTTCCAAGTTTTATCATGAGATTGCACAACAATTCAGTCCCATCTTCAGGCTCCACGTCTAATTCTAGTTCTCTTGCTATTTCCACCACATCTGCAGCTACTTCCCCCACTCACATCTTAAAACCCCTCAAGGTCATCTCCGAAGGTTGGAATCAACTTCTTCTAAACTTGTGTTAATGTTGATATTTTGACCTCTGCCCATGAATCACAAATGTTCTTAATGGCATCTAGAATGATGAATCCTTTCCAGAAGGTTTTCAGTTGACTTTGCCCAGATCTGTCAGAGTAATCACTATCTATGACAGCTATAGCTTCACGAAATATATTCTTAAATAACAACTCTTGAAAGTCAAAATGACTCCTTGATCCATGGGCTGCAGAAGGGATGTTGTATTAGCAGGCATGAAAACAACATTAATCTCTTTGTACATCTCCATCAGAACTCTTGGGTGACCAGATACATTGTCAATAAGCAGTCATATTTTGAAAGGCTAGAGGAGAAGGAGAGAGATGGGGGGAATGGCTGGTCAGTAGAGCAGTCGGAACACATACAGTTTATGGGTTAAGTTCACTGTTTTACATGAGCATGGTTCAGGTAGCCCCCAAACAGGTATAATAGTATCATCAAAAATCACTGATCACAGATCACCGCAACAAATAAAATAATAATGAAAAAGCTTGAAATACTGCAAGAATTACCAAAATGTGACACAGAGACAACGAGTAGGAAAATGCTGTTGGAAAATAGCACAGATAGACTTGCTGGACACAGGGTTGCCACAAATCTTCATTTGTAAAACATGCAATACCTGCAAGGTACAATAAAGCAAAGTGCGATAAAACGAGGTATTCCTGTATTATTTCTTATTGTGGAGGTGAAACTTTAAGGTAAATTTCCAGAAGTGGAATAACTGTGTCAAAGAGTAAATAATGAATATGCAATTTTGGCAAACATTGTCAGTTTCCCCTCCATGAGGTTTTTTTCCATTTCTTACTGCATCAGTAATGTATGAATATGCCTTTCCCAAGATTCTCATCAACAGAGTTGTGCTTGTCAATCTTTTGAATTTTTGCCAATTTTGTAGGTGAAAAATGATATCCCAGTTTAGTTTTGATTTGCATTCCTTTTAATTATAAGTTGCACAATTTTTCATATGTTAAAGGACAATTTATCTCTTTCTTATGTAATAACCATTTCTGTGTTGTACTCATTTTTTAAAATCAGATTTTAGGTCGTTCTTTTTTTTTTTTTTTTTTTTTGCGGTACACGGGTCTCTCACTGTTGTGGCCTCTCTCGTTGCGGAGCACAGGCTCTGGATGCACAGGCCCAGCGGCCACGGCTCACGGGCCCAGCCGCTCCGCAGCATGTGGGATCTTCCCAGACTGGGGGTGTCCCCTGCATTGGCAGGCAGACTCTCAACCACTGAGCCACCAGGGAAGCCCCTAGGTCGTTCTTAATTAGACCTAAGTCCTTAATTAATGTCAATAAGAGGAATTCCACATCTTTAACTTTGTCACATGAGCTTATTAAGTAATAACAACATTTTGGCTAATGGTTTCCTTACTAACATGGATAAAACAATCTCTTTTCAAGATTAATGTGAGTTTTAAAATAATATTATATTTTAACATTCCTGGCCATGACCCCATCTATACCTTAGAAGTAATGGTGTGGTTTGGGATGGTGAGAAGGGACGAGGATTATTATTTGTCTTTTAAAGGCAAGCTGCCAATTCCTGGTTGTCTTTTTTTGTGTGTGCCTTTCCACCACCGCAATTAGTATTTATAATCCAAATGAAGGTGCATTCTCATGGCCCGAGGGCACAGTCCCAACTAGATCACTACCTTCCTCCAGTTTTCCACTCTTTGATTAAACTTTGATTAAACTTTATGAGGAGGAGGACATCATCTCACATTTGGTGAACATTTAGGAGGTTAACCATCACACTTATTTATACTTTATTCACTCTAGTTCAAATTCTGCTAATAACTTGTGTGCACAAACTTACCAGTAACCCAGTTATAATCCAATCATTTGTTCATTTAATTCAACCCATATGCCTACAAAACCAGGCACTGTGTTGGGCACTTAGATTTCTACTACCAACTCCAGAACTTCATCAGCAGTTTTAAGGTAAAAACAGACAAACAAATTTTAAAAACCCAAAACAGTAATAAGCCAAAGATTAGTGATCAATTTGAGAATGATCAAGGTGGCCATCAAGTTCCCTTTAGCTCGGATAAACTTTACTGAGGTTTCTTCTGCACTTTACCTCTGTTTTAGGTCCTTTGAGATGTAAAGTTTCTCCCAGTCTCTTCCAGTTTTACAGCCAGGACTGTCTTTCTCAAAGACCTGGGAGGCATCCCTTTGAAATGTAATCAAGAAGACAGGGTCCATGTTTCCTGGTATCCATGGGAAGGTAGGAGCCTAACTAGATAAGCATCAATTAACAAACACATATATCTGGAGAAAACCATAATTCGAAGAGATACATGCACCCCAGTGTTTACTGCAGCACTATTTGCAATAGCCAGGACATGGAAGCAACCTAAATGTCCATCGACGGAGGAATGGATAAAGAAGATGTGGTACATATATGCCATAGAATATTACTCAGCCATAAAAAAAGAATAAAATAATGCCGTTTGCAGCAACATGGATGGACCTAGAGATTATCATACTGAGTGAAGTAAGTCAGACAAAGACAAATATCATATGATATTGCTTATATGTGGAATCTAAAAAAAATGGTACAAATGGACCTATTTACAAAACAGAAGTAGAGTCACAGATGTAGAAAACAAACTTACGGTTACCAAGGGGGAAAGGGGTGGAGAGGGATAAATTGGGAGATTGGGAATGACATAAAGTAGATAACTAAGAAGGACCTACTATATAGCACAGGGAACTCTTCTCAATACTCTGTAATGACCTATATGGGAAAAGAATCTAAAAAAAAGAGTGGATATATGTATATTTACAACTGATTCACTTTGCTGTACAGCAGAAACTAACATGACATTGTAAATCAACTATACTCCAATAAAAATTAATAATAAAAAAACCAAACAAAAGCATATGGCCTAATCACATTGACCAACCTCCCTTCTCAAGTCCTCCAGCACTTTTCCATTGTTCGCTCCACTGCTTAGAAACTTTGCTGCCTTTTGTTTCAACAGAGTTGAGTCCAATCTCTCTCCCCTTATTACGATTGTCTTGACCTCTATTACAATAGACTTGCATAAAACCTTCCTTGCCTGTTTCACTCCCGTTGGTGCAGTTTTTCTTTGACATGGCTAAAGAGGGTGAGCACTTTTACATGAACACTTAGATACTCTTTTATTTGTGAAATGTCTGCTTAAGACTTTCCCCCATTTTTTTAATTGCAGTTTTTGCCTTTTTTTGGTTATGATCCTTAGGTGTTATTATTACCTGGATTTGCATCCTTTTTTGGTATGTGTATTTCTCTCACTGCATTGCAGAATCACTTTCACATAAATCAAGCGACCAGGGCTTCCCTGGTGGCGCAGTGGTTGAGAATCCGCCTGCCGATGCAGGGGACATGGGTTCGTGCCCCGGTCTGGGAAGATCCCACATGCCGCGGAGCAGCTGGGCCCGTGAGCCATGGCCGCTGAGCCTGCGCGTCCGGAGCCTGTGCTCCGCAATGGGAGAGGCCACAACAGTGAGAGGCCCGCGTACCACAAAAAATAAAAATAAATAAATAAATAAATAAATAAATAAAGCGACCATATGTATATGGCCCAAGTCTGCACTCTATTTTGTTCTTTTCAGCTTGTTGCTTAACCATATATATGCCAAAGCCATTTAATCTTTTTTCATTTTAATTGAAGTATAGTTGATTTACGATGTTGTGTTAGTATTCAATCTTAATTGTTGGAACTGTTGGGGAGGAAGTTTTCCTCTACACTTCAGATTCTTCTGGCTAGTCTAAGAATTAAACTGACATGACACAGATTAACAGGAAAAAATCAAAGTTTAATAACATGTATGCATAGGAGAGACCCAGGAAAACTGTAACCAAAATTGACAGAAGCCCTCACCTTACATATCCTCAGCTAAATACAAAAGAGGATGTTGAGCGTGGGGAGAGTCAGTTCTGGGAGGTGATGGGGAAAGCACAGTAAACAAGGATAAGGTGGTTATGCAGATTTAAGTCAGTGCCTTCCCTATTTATGAGAGTTTCTAGAGATTTGGTCCTCCTCTTCTTACTGGTACTTGGGGGGAGACCCCCTTACAAATGGAGATTTCCCTTTTAAATGTTAATGTTTCTTACAAAAGAATAATTCCTACTTGCTTTTCAGAGTTTTCCCCATGTCTACTCTTTCTTAGAAAATAACCAGCTTGAAATATATTAATATGCCAAAAAGACATATTTTGAGTTGGTAAATTTTGCTTCCCTAACAGAACTTTATAGTAAGACATGATGCTTGGTAGTGTGGGTGTTCTACATTTGTTCCTCCACTCCAAGATTGTCTTGGCTGCTCTTGGGACTTTGCATTTCCATATACATTTTAGAATCAGCTTGTAAATTTATGCAAACACATACATATGCTGGAATATTGATTGGGATTACATTGAATCTATAGGTTAATTTGGTGAGTTTTTACATCTTTAAATATTTTACCTTCTTATTCAAGAACATGGCATAGCCCTCTCTTTTTTTTTTAAAGATTTTAATTTATTGTAAAAGTGTTTTAATTTTCTATGTAGAGATATTGCATGCATTTTTGCAGATTGGGTCCTAGGTATTTGATGTTTTTAATGTCATTGAAAATAGTATTTTAAGATTTTCCTTTTTTAATTTACTGCTTTCAATTGAAGTATAGTTGATATACAATGTAGTGTTAGTTTCAGGTGCACAACACAGTGATTCAGTTATACATACATGCTCACGCACACGCACACACACACATATATATCCCTTCTGATTTATCTCTTTCCCCATCCCTTTCCCCTTTGGTAACCATAAGTTTTCTATGTCTGTGGGTCTGTTTCTGTTTTTTAAATAAGTTCATTTGTATATATTTTTTAAATTAATTAATTTATTTATCCTTGGCTGCGTTGGGTCTTCATTGCTGTGCGCGGGCTTTCTCTAGTTGCGGCGAGCGGGGACCACTCTTTGTTCTGGCATGTGGGCTTCTCATTGCAGTGGGCTCCTCTTTTGCAGAGCACGGGCTCTAGGCACGCGGGCTTCAGTAATTGTGGCTCACAAGCTCTAGAGCTCAGGCTCAGTAGTTGTGGCGCTTGGGCTTAGTTGCTCCACAGCGTGTGGGATTCTCCTGGATCAGGGCTCGAACCTGTGTCCCCTGCATTGGCAGGCAGACTCTTAACCACTGCACCACCAGGGAAGCCCTTTTTTTTAGATTCCACATATAAGTGATATCATATGATATTTGTCTTTCTCTGGCTTACTTCACTTAAGATTTTCATTTTCTAATTGTCTATTACTGGTAGATAAAAATATACATTTTATGTTGACTTTGAAAACAATGACCTTGCTAAATGCACTTCCATATTTCCAAATTTATCTGTATATATTTAAACATGTGCTATGTATATAACCATGTTGTATGAATGTGACAGTTTTATTTCTTCCTTTTCAATTCATTCACAAACACATGTATATATGTATGTAGTTATAATATATATATATGTATATATGTTTTGTCTTTAGTACTGGCTAGAACCTTCAGTACAATACTGAATAGGAGTAGAGAGGGCATTTTTATCTCATTCTGGATCAGAAGGAAATCTCTAGATATTTTACCATTAAGTGTGTTTGCTATATGTTGGAGTTTTTTGTTTTTTGTTTTTCGTTTTTTGGTAGATACCTTTTACCTTTTAACATATTAATGAAGTCCCTTCCCTTGCACTGCTGAAACCGTACACCTCGGATTGGGACTTGAACCCATGTGCCAGGACTCGAACCCAGCCAAAACCCTGATTGGGACTCAAACCCACATGGCTGGGACTCAGACCCGGCCAAAACTCAGATTGGGACTTGAACCCACTTGGCCAGTACTTGAACCCGGCCACAACCCACGGTCTTCAAACTGAGATCACACACCTGGTTTCAGGACTTAATGAAGCTCAGGTTCTTGCTGTCTCATTGCAGAAAGAATTCAGTGAGAGGCAAAGTGATAGGTAAGAAGTGGATTTATTTAGAGAGGAACACACTCCACAGAGCGCGGGCCATCTCAGAAGGTGAGAAAGGCACCAAGGTATGGGATTGTCAGTTTTTATAGGGGTGGGTAATATCATAGACTAATGAGTGGGAGGAGTATTCCAGCTATTTCAGGAAGGGACAGGGATTTCCAGGAATTGGGCCACTGCCCACTTTTTGATCCTTATGGTCGGCCTTGGAACTGTCATGGCGCCTGTGGGTGTGTCATTTAGCTTGCTGATGTGTTACAGTGAGCATATACTGAGGCTCAAGGTCTGGTGGAAGTCAACTTGCCCACCATCTTGGACCATTTGGTTCTAATCAGTTTATGTCATGTCCTCAGGCTGTGTCATTCTTTGAAAGGTTGTGCCCCATCCCCTTCCCTCCTTTTTCATTACTAGTCTGCTGAGAGGTTTTAATAAGAACTAATATAAGGTTTCATTCTTGGTAAGTGCTGGTCTCTTTTCAGCTTGCTTTACTCTGGTGGCATAGAATAACACTCTGACTAAAATTCTGGGTATACAGAAAGACTGTTCCTCTTTACCAGGCCTTGAACTCTACTATTTTTAAATAATGTTCTCAGTGTTTTGAGACCACTGAAAAATGTACACACTGTCTCATTTAGCTGCAACTCTCTTCTGGACGTTTTAGAATCATATTCTGTCACAAGGTAGAAATCACTGAAGGGAATTTCTAGGGGAAATGCTGAAAAGAATTTTAGGTTCTTATCAACCTGGCATCTTGACTCCCTTAAATCTTAGATGCCTTGGTTATTCTCAAATCGCTTCCAGAGTCTTTAAAATCCAGCTCCCCTGTTATCTGGATGTTTAGAAGTAAATTCCACTGTTTTATTTAATTGATAATTATGTATGCTTCTACTATAAATATACCATTGTGTTATATACTGTGAATATTCAAAGAACAATGAATTACCCCATTCTCTAGAAAGAGAGAATCCATCTGATGGGGTGTCAGAGACATAATAACATACATTACATGCAAATAGTATTGCAAGCAGAGATTAGAGGAGTCAGTCACTGCACTGGGAACCCTTGTTGGGAAACATTATCGAAACATTTATACTTGTTTGCATGCTGCACAGTAGTGGCTGCCTAGCCAGATGGATGTCATGGGTTAGCAACACAAATACCCAGAGTTCTAATCTGAATTCTCACAAAAATATATTTTACCTTCATGAACAAACTGGCCTAGTAGAATCACCTGTTCAGAGTTGGAAGGGACCTAACAGATCACACTGTCCAGTCTCCTCCCTGAAGTCCAGAAAGGCTGACTATGGTGCCCAAGTTCACATAGCTAGCAGGATGGAACAGGTCTAGGATCCAAGGTTCAGCCTTCCTAGGTCATATTGTCTAAATATTTTAGGTGTGGAGGACAATGCTTTTGGAAGCATCAAAGGGGAAAATCATGTGGGCTGAAGTTTCATTGCTTAGGGAATATTGATTGATGTAGAATAGAACTGCAAATTCCAGCACTTTAAAGCTGGTGCTGGCCTGCAAAAGAAATCAAAGTAAAATGTTTCCTCTTATTTAATTTAAAAAAGAAAACCCAAGATACAACCACTTTTTCAGATTCCAATATGGTAAACACTGTCTCTCTCCAATCCATTCTCTTTTCCAGTCACTGTGCTTGATCTACATTAATAGATACATTTTACATTTTAATGAACCACTAACTAGTACACACACATACTTTTAATTTATATGCTGAAACAAAATTTCACAGAATGATACTTAAGCTTGTAGTATATGACCCAGTCTCATATAGTCTATTCCATTCAAGTTATTTTATTTTATTTAAAAAAATATGTCAATCAGGATCTGCTACATTGATCCAGGTTCAGATTTACCATTTAGAAAATATTGCTCTACATACTGGCCAGTTATCCTTCCAAATCATCTTACACACTTTACAGTCAGAATCTTCTAGTATGCAAAGCTTTCTGTGATCTGGCCCCATCTCCCAGCAGTCCTTAGGTGCACATTCCTCCAGCCTGTGTGAACTCTTTCATACAGTTTCCCATACAGCCCTTTCTTCTCATCAGTTTCCACATTTTCTGTATTTGATTTATGCCACCTCCTTTGGGACACCTTCCAAACCATCCAATCTGATTTTAATTTCCCTCCATGGTGAGCTTATTATACTGTAGTGGAATATTTAATTATGAGCATTCATTGAGCACATAGTATATACCAGGAACTGTGTTACTGCATAACTCTATGGTATAATTATTAATATAACCCCTCTGGATTAGATGAGGAAACTGTGGTTTGGAAAAGTGATGTAAGTTACTCAGGTAATGCTACTGGTGAGCTATAGATCCGTGGCTTGAACCCAAGCAATCTGATCCTAGAGTTCTTGCTTTTTAAAACATTAACCTGCTTGAGGAGGCAAAGGGAAAAAAACATGTCATTCACTCAGTAATCTCACTCTAATCCCACAAGTTAAATTGATCTTTGTGGGTATCATAGACTCTGGTTAGATGTCTCAGGATTTTTTCTTCTTCTTCTTCTTCTTTTTTTTTATGAGTTCCACACCTTTTCTGTGTATTTCTTTAGTATGTTCTTTGCACAGATGTGGGATGCATGGCCCAAATGACATTAAAGCCACATGATGTTGCCTTTTCCTCCTGACTTTTGCCTTGAAGAGCCTAGTATAAGCTGCTCACTGGATTTGTGGCTTTTAAAGCAGGGCTGGTCCCATCCCCGGATATTCTCTTGGTATTTGTTGCTGTACCTCAGCTCAGTCAGGGATTGGTAGTTTCTTCAATAAACTCATCAGCACAGCAGTGTCAGGTGTTGCAAAGTCCTGTGATCTTCACCATATCTTGGCTGATCTTGCTCTGGGCTCACCTCTCATCTGATCATCTCACCCTTGCAGTAGAGGGGACCGCTGACTTGCTGCCATGCTACTGTCTGCTCTATCGAGGGTCACACAGGAACTTCTTGGGCTCCCAAACCACATGGAAGTCAAGGGAGGCTCGGAGACCTAACAAGGGCCTTTTCTGCATGACTACTTTATCAACTTCTCATTTTTTTCTGTTTTAGTTAGTGCTGTATGAATTCTGTCTTAGAGATCTTTGGCTATTCCAGGACTGAGAAAATAGTCTCCTGTTTCTCTGTAGAAAATGTATGATTTATATCTAAGTCTATGATCCAGTCCCTTCCTCTTCCACCTCACTCCATCCACCAAATAATTTTTCAAGCCAGAAAGGCCAGGTTTCCTCCACCACACACCCTCCTCCTCCCTACCCCAGGCACAGAGTCCAACTCTATGATATTATCCACCAAGATGCTCTCTAGATATGTTTACAAGAGGGAGAGAAACTTAGAAATTCCTTCCTTCTTGAAGTAAAACCTAGCTCTGATCTACTCTTTTGCAATCAACTCTTAATGTCTGTTTTAGATAACAAAAAAAATTTTTTTTAACTCTATCTTTTTTTCTCTACTTCTTACAGTCTGCCTCTTGCTTAGGGAAAAGACAATGTACACAAACATTTAAAATAAAAATAAACTCATTCATATATTTGAAAAAGCACTATGTCCATTACACAGTAGTTTCCAGCAATTGTATAATGAATGAATTCTTCAGAAATGAAGGTATCTGAAGGAATGTATGAAAACCTGGTTGCACAGGCCAGAGGACTTGGTGGAAAATAAAAATGGCATGGTGGACGGAAACATATGTTGGACGTGGAGGCTACAGCTGGGAGAACTACAGCTTCATTGGAAGAAAGGAGAAAAGGAAATCAGTGCCAGGGGGATTGGAGTAAAAACAGCAAAATAATCTTTTAATACTGGAATGGAGAGATTAGCATGATTATAAGATAGAAAAACCCAAGGACAGGTTAGAAGAGGCCAGAAAACTTATCTCTTCTCTGAAATCAATCTAAATGAAGTTGTCATATTCTCTTCCAATATCTCAAATGTTGATGATATTAAAGTTATATTTGTTTATACCTCTAGAACAGGGGTCCCCAACCCCCAGGCGGTGGACTGGTATGGGTCCGTGGCCTGTTAGGAACCAAGCTGCACAGCAGGAGGTGAGCGGTGGGCAGCAAGTGAAGCTTCATCTGCTGCCCCCCATTGCCCCCCATCGCTTGCCTTACCACCTGAACCATAGCTTGCATTACCGCCTGAACCGTTCCACCATTCACTTTCCTGCCCCCATCTGTGGAAGATTTGTCTTGCACGAAACTGGTCCCTGGTGCCAAAAAGGTTGGGGGCCGCTGCTCTAGAAGACATTATATACTATAGTGCTATTTATATAGAAACAGGCTAGAATGAGTAAGATCATGGACAATATATTTTATTATTTTTACCAAGTGAAAATTCAGCTTTGTTAATTAATTTATTCCAGAAATAATGTCCATTTATATGTGCTACACTTGTGAGATACAAAGATCAATAAGAAACTTTTAACTTACTTCAAGAAGCTTACAGTTTAGTGAGTAGCCCTGGACAACAGTAAAATACTATGGATGGAAGCCTCCACAGGCTGTTATAGCAGATTTCTAGAGGAGGGTGTGGCTGAGTTCAGTATTAAATAACAAATGTGAGTTCATGGAGATTCTCCATGCATTTGGGATATGTGGCCCTCCTGTTCTTATTATCATTCAGCACTTTGAATTCAGAAGTAGCTGTTTGTTTGGGGTTCATCGTTGGTCAAAGGTAGGCTCCTCATAGCAGGGAAGAGGGTGATGAGAGGGGAAACTTGTTTTGTTGGGGAAGCAAAAAGATACTGCATTTGGAAGTGGGTATTAGGTAACTAAATTTTTTCACCAAAATGGGTCAAGGCAGATGCTGGGAAGTATATCATATGATAATTCTTTGGGCCAGGAAATGTTATGTGGTCGGTTGGTCTATCTATCTGCCTATCTCTCCATACATAACAGGCGTCCCAGGTCTTTGGAAGACTTTGAGCCAGTGAGAGGGTGATGTCTATAATACAAGATGTTTTCCTCTATGTGTCGATTAAAATCAGATTGAGAATGAAATTTATTTCTGCTTCTCTAGAATCATGACAACAGTATTTCCCTGTGGTTCAGAAATATTTAAGAAGAACAATGAGAAAGAATGTAATTCCCAAGCGCTTGCCTAGCAAGCGCCATGCCAGTTAAGCACTGTTCTTGTGTCACCGTGCAGCTCCCCAGTTGGCCAGATGAGAAACTTCTTAATTAGATTTCAATAGTCCTTGTTTGCCAAGGTGCATTTTTCAGGGGTATCTGGTGACTGATTGGCTAAGCATTTGTTCCAGTTTTTGCCTCTTCTTTGTAGTATTCTTCTGAGATGTGACTATCTCATAACTTTGCAGTTTCCTCTGATAACAGGTTAAGTTTGTCTGCCCCTATCATATGCAGAACCTGATGGATGTCAAGGAAGCAGACCAAATTAATTCAACAGGTGGTAGAGACCCCTGGGGGAGGAGCAGCCTGCTCCACGTGGATATGCTAATATAGATTTCAGTGCATGATTATCATTCTGCAGTTCAGGACTAATTGAATTCACATATCCCCAGTGTCTAAGAATTGATTTCCTAAATGAGGAAATCTGGGGCATAATGACCACATGTCTGTGCATCACTGTGCATTATTTCAGGATTCAGAGGAATCTGCAGAGAGTAAATTACTTAATCCCCTTGGATAGGTAGAATTTTCATGTTATCTTAGGAAGGCTATGTGTATTTTTTTCCCCTAATTGAATGGGATCATTCTGTGTTCTAAACATAGGATCAGAAGTGCTTTGGAGGCTGCTGGGAGGGTAAATAATTAGCTACCCTACTGCCTGGAGAAATAGCTTAGAGGTTTTTAGAGACTCACAAACGGACTGGGATATTATGCAAAATTAGTTTTGGTTAGACTCTAATTTATCTAATTTAATATAATTATTGAGAAAAGCAAAATGTGGACAGTTAGGAGCATGGAATCAAAAGCCTGGGCAAAGGAGATTCGACACAAAAGTTCTTCTAAAGAGATAATGACAATTAGGCAGGACTGGATTTATTGCTTCTTCTTAACACTGCACTTACAGAGTTTGCCCCATAATCTACCCCACTGGAACTTCAGTTGTGTCTTGATTATTCATAAAACTTTACCTTAATCAGAATCAAAGCCCTGTGAATGAAGGTAAATAATTGTGTAAAGTCATCATACTTATCTAGCTTTTCCAAATATGGCTAAATCTGATTCTGAATCTATTTTTTTGTACCTCTGGCCACAGGGAGAAAATAACAAAAGCAGAACTCTGAAGCAAGATGATTTTATGCTGTAGGTGACATACTAGAAGAGTATGGAAGTTTTAGAGGGAAATTCATCACCAGCCCACTTCTCCCTCAAGTCTAGGTCAGCTGACTCAAACAGTAATGTAAAGAAACATGATCAGGCGTATTACAGGCTGCTGCAGGACCTTAGGTCTGTCCAAAGTCTCTTGTGACTTTCAAACTTGTTAGGGAAGTTGAGTCATAGGTCTATGTTGTAGGAGCCATGAGAAGTAGGTTTTGAATGGGATTAGAGGATAAGGGCTGGAGTAGGAACGTTTGATTAAGTTAACAGAAAATGGCTCTTGAGACTAACTCACAGGAAAGCAGCTCAGACTGGATGGAAGGCTAATGGAGTTCAGTAATTAATATTTCCATGGGGCTCCAGTCACATCAGCAATAAGCAACTGCCTTCTCTCTTATGAACCATAAAAAAAAAATGTGTCAGAAGGGCCACATGAGCTACGTCACCTGGCTGAGAAGTTGATATTCAGTAGATCTTTGTGGCTTTTTTTTTTTTTTTTTTTTTTTTTTTTTTTTGCGGTACGCGGGCCTCTCACTGTTGTGGCCTCTCCTGCTGCGAAGCACAGCCTCCGGACGCGCAGACCCAGCGGCCATGGCTCACGGGCCCAGCCGCTCCGCGGCATGTGGGATTTTCCCGGACCGGGGCACGAACCCGTGTCCCCCGCATTGGCAAGCGGACTCGCAACCACTGCGCCACCAGGGAAGCCCTGTGGCATATTTTTTATCAAGGAGTTTAAACTGCCAGTTGAAAGCCACTCAAGTAGTCAGGCATAGGACCTACTGCAGAAGCTAGGATACTAGTATCAGGAAAGATGGGAAGGGGTAGAAATCCTGGATAAACACCCAGGGTCCCAGAACTCATTTTTCAAATGAGGAAATTAAAGATCTTGGAGTTTTTAGCATCTTACAGAAGTCACATAAAGCTAGGTAAGATGTAGAGTTTGAATCCAGCTCCATGAGACTTTAAAGCCTGGCCTCTCCCATTTTCATTTACTGCCTTTACTAAAATGGTGAGGGTCCATCCAGACTAAAGCTCTACTGTCGTCACTGAGGGCTTTCAGAACTTGTGAGCCTCTTAAACTGGTGGCAAACTAGTTCTCTTGGAGTAGGCTACCTTCCTGTGAACAATCTTCCTCAGATCTGGATGTATCTAAAGGCGTATATTTTCATCACTCAACATCTGTATAACTACCATGTGTTAATTACTTCTCACTATATAACTGCAAGTAGCAAAGTTGAAACTTCCCTATTTAATGTGAGAAAACGGAAAGTCTAAGTGACCTGCCTAAAGTCAGCATAATGTCCTTGGTTTATAAGAGAGATATGTCAAGTATTATACCAGGTCTTAGCATTCTTTGTCCTGAAATTCTAGCAGAGTGCCTCACTGACAATTCTAACAGTAAAAATTATAATACTTGTCACTTCTGGATGAGGAAAATAAGTCCCAGAGAGTATAAGTACTTGTCTAATGGTAAGAAGCCAATCAGCAATAGACACAGCATTCCAACCTAGACAGTCTAGCTCCAAGGTCAGTGTTTTAAACTCCCATACTTCCCTGCTTATGCTAATATTCAACCTGATGTTTAACAGATTTCAAGTACTTTCTCATAAGTTAACTCACTTTACCTTCCTAGTAATCATGGGATTTAAACAGTATCATTAATCCCATTTAACTATGAGGATATAGAAGCTCTGGGAGGTTAAATAACTTGTCCAAGGTCAATCATCTGGTCTCACTGGAGTCTTCTTACTTTAAACTCTAGATCCTACCCATTAATTCACTAAGATGAGACCCTTTCTGTTACTGGTCATCAATGGACCATGGTGCTCTGTAAATCAGTCAGCTTCCTCTCTGAATTCTGGGGCAGTAGATTGCAAAAATCTGCAGTTTATCTCATGACTTTGCAGCTCCTCCCATCAAATCCTGAAATATATTTTTCCTCCTCTTCAGCCCAAACTGACTATGTGACTTGTTTGACCAGCAGAACGCAGAAAAATGATGTTGTGACCTAGGTCTCAAGAGGCTTTGCATACTTGGCAATAGCTCTCTTGTTCCATTTGCCATGTGAACAAGTCTGAGGTAGTCTTCTGAAGAACTCCCAAGGCATCCTGCTGAAGGCATCCTAGGGCAGCTAGTAAGCAGTCATTCTGGCAGGGGATTGCAGATGCATGACTGAGCCCAACAAAGACTAGAGCAACCATGCAGATACACCCAACCCATATTGCTGACCTGCAGAAGTGTGAGCTAAAAAAAAGGTTATATTTTTAAGCTACTAAGTTTGGGGATGGTTTATTGTGCATCAACAGTTAAGTGGCTCACCAGGGTGCTGAATATTGTCTCTCGACTTTTTTGGCACCCATGTGTTTGATTCCTCTTTCATCCTTCACTGTGTTTACCAAAGAACTTCTATTCTTTCAGATGTATCCAGTAAAATAGGATCCTACTTCAAACGTGTTCAGAGTGTCTTATTGAAAATAATTTTGGAGCAGGGGAATATCCAAGTTTTGAGTCTCTTTTTTTAAAATTTGGAATTCTGCTCAGCCAAAGGTTAGGTAGAGTCCACTTACCCTATTTTGATTTGGCCATCATGGGATTCTTTGAAGGCAGAGAGGCCATGATGAAAGGAAAGAGTGCCTTAAGTGTCACAGAAGAATGTGTTTGGAAGTGATATTATGTGATTATTGCCTGCTCACCCCCGTGCTGGTTGCTACCTAAGATGGACAGATAGACAGAAAGGTGATAGATAGATAGGGAAACAGTATAACTCCAGGTGTGGTAAATTATACTCTAGTTGCACTAGGTCATGTAGTTGTACAATCATTGACATTCTGATTGTTCTAAAAGAATTTAGATTTTTATGCAACAAAATCACAGTGAAAAGGTCACGTGATAAAAACCTTCACGGTGCATTTCTGTTTCTCATTTGTTTCTCTAAAAGTGGACAGTAAAAATCAATGAACACAAGTGACTTATCCTTGACTTAATAATGCCTCTGGCTTGGGTAAGAACATTCACAAATGAAGGCAAATCTCCTATAAGGTCATTTGAAAAAAATGGTAATATCTGATTTGGCTTTATTATTTACTGACTCAGCTGTTTTTTTTTTTATTCATGCATTTATTAAATAAATAGTTACTAAGTGCCTCCACTTTCCACTAAGGACTATGAAAACAAAGAGAAGTAAGATATAGTGCCTACAGAAAATCACTTACAGAATGGTATAGGATACATTATTAAATATGGTGAGTACAATAAGAAAGAACCAAATATAATATTATTTGAACAAGAGATTAATTTGACTTGTGGAAAATAGAAATACAAGGATAAAATAATACTAGATGTAACATTTTGAGTTGACATTTCTTTTTGAATCTCTGATTCATGGACCTGTTTATTCTGGCTTTGTGAAAAAAAACATCACCTTATGTTTATCTTTAATTCAGAATATATACCATTCCGTCTAGAGCACTGTCCTGAAATTGCAAGGGATCATTTCCCAGCTGGTGTTGCAACTGACTTTTCAGTAGGCCATATTCTCTGAGGCATGCTTTTTCTGGAAAATGGGGTGCATGCAATTAAATTCAAACCAATGGGCATCAGGTGTTTTTCTGTTTATTTTGTTATGTTTTGGAGTGGAAGCATCATTGTGTATAATACTGTGTTCATGTTATAAGGCTTTTGAATGATGCTGGCAGAAGCATGTTTAGCAGGCAAAGAAACTGGAGTCCAATATAAGTGTTACTGAGAATGAGGACAAATTACCGGCTCTTCTGTGACCGAAGGGTCCAATGTAATCCTTGCCACCAGGAGACTGGCTGATCTCAGAGTATGGTACCATGTTTGGGACTCCTAATGGTCACTGCTGTGGATGAATTAAGAGTGACAGAGTGGCATGGACATATATACACCACCAAATGTAAAACCGATAGCTAGCGGGAAGCAGCTGCATAGCACAGGGAGATCAGCTCAGTGCTTTGTGACCACCTAGAGGGGTGGGATAGGGAGGGTGGGAGGGAGGGAGATGCAAGAGGGAAAAGATATGGGGATATATGTATATGTATAACTGATTCACTTTGTTATAAAGCAGAAACTAACACCCCATTGTAAAGCAGTTATACTCCAATAAAGATGTTAAAAAAAAAAAAGAGTGAATCAGATACTCAACCAAAAGTGGTACACAGATAAGCACTGGGAAAAGATGATTTTTTTTTTTTTTTTTTTTTTGCTGTACGCGGGCCTCTCACTGCTGTGGCCTCTCCCGTTGCGGAGCACAGGCTCCGGACACACAGGCTCCGCGGCCATGGCTCGCGGGCCCAGCCGCTCCGCGGCATGTGGGATCTTCCGGGACCGGGGCACGAACCCGTGTCCCCTGCATCGGCAGGCGGACTCTCAACCACTGCGCCACCAGGGAGGCCCCTGATTTTTTTTTTAAGCTGTCACTATGGCCACATTTTTAGAACCTCACAGGGAACCTGGGGCCAGTTGACAGAACTTGGTCAATTGAAAGACTCAGAGCAGATGTTCTTGTTAATTAAGGGCCTCTTCAGCAATGAGGTCTTGAGGCCCATTTACAAGTGGTACGTTAACCTATGTTTCCCCAAATCGCCTTACCAGCAGTCTTCCAAGCTTGCTTTCCAAGGAATGGACCCTGTGTTCACAGATCTATGTGGGTCATTACTTCAGCATACCTCCTTACATTGTAACCCTTACATTTCTGCCTCCTAGGAATATTTCTCTTTCCTAAACTCTTTCATACCCAGTCCACCTCTGACTGTGGTTATAATGCTATAGCTGTCCACTTTCACCTGTTACTAGCCTGTCATGTGGAACTTGCCATAAATTAATTTTTCCCTCTTAAGTCAAGTAGTTATAGATGAGTTTCTCAATCTCAGCATTATTGGTATTCTAGGTTGGATAATTCTTTCCTGTGGGTGAGACGTTTCTGTGCATTTTAGGATGTCTAGCAGCATCCCTGAGTTTTACTCAATAGATGCCCACAGCACACCTTCCCTCAAGTTGTGACAACCAAAAATATCACTAGACATTGCTAGATGTTCTTGGGGGGCAAGATTGAAAACCACTAAGGTAGGGTGATAATGCAAAATTATTTGACTAGAACAGTCCCATTTTAGGCTTGTTGTGCTGGCCTACTTTTTAGCTCAAATGTGTCCCTGTTTTATGATAAATTATAGTTGCTCTAGTCATAAGAGTCTCCCCATGAGATCAAAAGTGTGAGCTGGGGGCTTCCCTGGTGGCGCAGTGGTTGAGAGTCTGCCTGCCGATGCAGGGGACACGGGTTCGTGCCCCGGTATGAGAAGCTCCCACATGCCGCGGAGCGGCTGGGCCCGTGAGCCATGGCCACTGAGCCTGCGCATCCGGAGCCTGTGCTCTGCAACGGGAGAGGCCACAACAGTGAGAGGCCCGCATACCGCAAAAAAAAAAAAAAAAAAGTGTGGGTTGATGGAGGGGTGGTTGTGTGTCAAGAGAAGGCATGCTGTGTGTGTGAGCCATCTGCGCATGTGACTTTCTCATGCTTCGGGAACTGCTTGAGTCCAGTCCCGCACACACCTTTTCCATTTGACAAAGGTGTGCTGGTGTGTGCATCTGACTTCATGGCTCAAAGTTTTTAGGTAACATACAGTCCAGGATGTCTACCTCAGTTTGCATGGGCACATGGATAGGCATCAACCAAAGTATAACGTGAGGCAAGAGTATTTTTCAAAATAATAATTACTTTGTAAAGAACATAGAGGATTTTTATCCATAAATCTGAAGAAATGTGCTTTTCCCATCAGGGTTGTCACAGACTCCAGACTGCACCCCCATCTACCACAGATTTCAAGCGGCCTGGATTCAGCTGAGTTGTGAGCCAAGTGGCAGGGCTGTTTGCACTGCAACTTGGACCAGCTGGAAGCTTCCTCTTGCTCTTGAACTCACTCAAAGCTGAAAATGTCTTTAATAACCTGGCAAATAGATTGGAAAAGCACAACCAAATATGGTATATATTGCCTGTAAAATCCCCAAGGACTACTTTGCCTCCTTCTTAGTGATAACGGAATGCAAGATTCAGGACTGTTTCTTCTAAGAACGTATATGCTGGCATGCTCCAGATCACTGGATCCCCAGAAATTAAAAGCATTCTGTGTCCGTAAGGAGTTTATCTTCTCAGAACTATTGTGCAAGTGTTTCCAAGGCATTTGCTGTAGTTGCTACTTTTATCTTCCTAGTCTCACTAACATGATGAACCAGAATGATATATTCTGGGATGGTACAAAGATCATGGTCCCTGAAAGTGAAATTGTAAAACATATACAGAATATTGAAATGATTTTAAGTCTGAAGGGTAAAGTTGCATAGCTCTTTCTGCTAGATAAACGCAGTGTATCCTATTGCCTCTTCTTTAGGGGATAAGAATGAATAATTGATTATATTAATAGCAGCATACTGGCTGCTGTAGAATATTTCTTCCAGTAAGCAGACCATATTTAGCAAACCAGCTGTAAAAGGAGTTTAACCTAATTAAACATATGACTATTATGTGTCAACCTTAAGGAATCATCCATCTTCTGTACTAGCCAAATTGGTGAGTCAAATGGCATGATGAGAAGAATCAACATTCTAAACCTCTCAAATCTTGATCAGTGGCACATGCTTCTGAGATTTCCCGAGGGATGTCATTATATTTTGCGTTCAGTGTTTTGGTACAGAAAGGGAGTTCTAGAACCTTTCATTCACCTTCCTACCAAAATAAACCTTCCTCCGTGGATCAGATTACAACTGTGATTATGCCAGTGGCTGAAGTTATCTAGTCTAAAATCTACCTGGGAACCAAGGAAATACACATGATATAGAGGAAGACCCAGCTGGGGCTACTATGAGGTAGACTCAAGTCACAATCTATTTAATACTTGACCTCTGTAAAGTCCTCCTTATTTCCTATGAATCACAATGACATTCTAGGTCCCTAAGGATAAGCTTTGATTTAAATTGAACTTCCCACAGCATCCATGTCTGGTTAAAGCTCTTTATTCAATACCCACGTAGCCTAGCTAATGGCTATAAGGCCCTTTGGGGAAGGCGAGGAGGAAGATTCATGGTAGGAATCTATTCTGTTATCGAAGAGTCCTCCCTCAAGGATATCCAGCTTTCTCTTAGTCCAAAGAGGTCTGAATCTGGCAAGTAACTCAAGTGTAAAGGGCTCCTATCATGATGGGTCAGGTATTGCTTCTGTTAGACGTAGAATTCTGGAGGTTATAAATCTCAAGCAGAACGTCAGCTGGCTACCCATCCTTTCCTGCTGTACAGAACACCATTATCAATTAGCAATAGCCACATATTTCTGTGATTCAGACCACTGTCATCACCACTTTACTGCTCTTTATTTTAGCTGTGCACACTTTTTTCCTCAGTCAGTTACGCCTTGCTCAATGGTCATCCCGTCCTAGCATCCTCCAGTCCTACTGAAAGTCAAGCAGTCAATTTCAAACTCAGCGTCTCTTACCAACAACTCCAAGAATATTCCATAGCAATGCTGGTTTTCTCTCCTCCAGTTTCTTGAGTACTTGATGAAGGGAGTTTGTTCCAGTCCCTTCTTTAGGATTCTGTAGGATGCATTTAGGAGTGAGTGGAAGGTTTGTATAAAATAAACTTACTCCTGCATTTCTGTCTCCCAAAGCCTTTTGGATGACAAAATGTTAATTTTATTAAAGCTCTATGTATAAACATTTTAATATCCAAATAGTACAAAATGCTTATGACAAAAATGAGCTGTTCTTTTTTCTCACCTTCCCTACCCTTTATTCTTTCTCTTTACAGGATCAAGTAATCTTTTCAGGCTGCTTAGCAAGCCACGCCAAGCCATTTGCCCCCGGAGCCACGTCACCACGGCTGAAAACACCACAGGACTGATGGCCATGGACTGTGCGCACTGCTGAGATCTGCTGGAAAGGGTAATTGCTGCTTTGCTATTTGACTTTCAACTGCATATTGGCAGTCTAGGTGACTCATCTCTATCTGACCCTGTGCTTTTACATCCTACCCTAGAGATTCAGGTTCACAGGTGAGAGCTTCAGACAGACCAGGTTTAGGATATGTGTCTGCACTTCCTGTGCTAGGGGGTGGTGAAGAGAATGTCTGTGTTTTCTGGAAATTATAGTTGGAAGGACCCTGCCTTCGACTTATCTTGAGATACTGTCTGGGAAGTAATAATGTTGTATATTCACAGTAAAAGGATAACTACATTCCTTTTCTTTTTTTCCCAGTTTTCCCTCTGGCTAGGTGGAAATGTGAACAGTAATTAATGAGATTTGAGGGTTATAATCCCTCTTCCTTGTGCTGATGAATTAGTATGAGCCCTGAGAAGGTATGGGGTCTATACCTCTCTAGCCCAGGTCATGCTGCAGTCTTAGACTGAGAAGGGTGCGTTTCAGCTGGTATTTGGCAACAATTACATATTTCTTGCCTGGAAGAATTTGATAGTGACTCCAAACTTACACCTCAAGAGGAACTGGTTTCCTTTTGGTTATACACACCCTGCAAAGAAAGGTGACTGGCCAGGGTAGGTCTGGATCCATGGCCATGAACCTCCTACACAGGGTTTGAACACATTATTGGCCATAAATCACCTTGTTCTCACCAAATAAT
Organism: Mesoplodon densirostris; assembly: GCF_025265405.1. Lineage (NCBI taxonomy): Eukaryota > Metazoa > Chordata > Mammalia > Artiodactyla > Ziphiidae > Mesoplodon > Mesoplodon densirostris. Next base: position 59,177,726 of record NC_082670.1, read on the forward strand.
CTAGATGTCCTTCTTGCAGCTAAACCCAGGAAGGCAAGTGGCATCTGAATTGGCTTCATCTCCTGGCTTCTATTATACTCACCACTGAGGCACATAAAGAAACAGAAACAGCCTTAGAGAGTCTAAGGGCTGTTTGGCTTTAAACATTTTTTATTTCCTAATTGAATTAGAGTAAAAACAGTAGTTAAAATAAACCCTTGGCTGTTGTCATGAATATCACAATAACAAATTAGCCTAAAGTAGCCAATTTTCTGTGGTTTCCAAGGATACAACCACAATTAGAATTGTCTGCCAATCAATTTTTTTTTTTAATTTTCAGGGGACATTAAAACAAAACCATGAAAGGGGAAGGGCTAGAGGGAAAGTTTTACTTGCTAAATACATGTTAGAGGAAAAAGGGGAAGGTTTCTAAAGCAGATCGTGTTGATTCTTTTCAGACCAGTTTAAGGAAAATGGCTAAACCGACTCTGGTCCCACAGAAGTGGCTTAAGTGAAAACAGAAGCTCACAGGTCATGTTGCTATTTTAAAGAATCAAGATGGCTAAGTCCTCTAACTCACAGGACCACAAAATCCTGGTCCTCTTCTGTCTGATTTTAGCTTTCATTTATTGGGTGCTTTTCCAAAAATCTCTTATTAACTCCTCATAACCACCTTCTGAGGATATATGCTAAACACTTGTTATCTGGCCCACCAAACATCCATTCCACCTTTTTTGGGCAATAGTTCCTGACTTCCTTTTAGCAAGTTACCTTTTCCCCACTTTCTACTATCCAGTTAGACAGTAAATTAAGATGCCCTAGCCATGGTAGGAATGTGAACCAAATCAGGCCATTCATAGTTAACCCTGGGTAGATCCATCTTCAGCTGTGCTTTAAAATTATTGAAAATTGTTAGAATTTACTTGCTTTGTGGAAGTTCTCGATGAGACTGTAGTGTTCCTGCTAACTTGTCTACACTATCTTGTTTCCTGTGCTCCTTTGTTCATTTTGTAAATTATTAATATCCTTCTAACAACTGTCCATTTCTGCTTATATTAGCCAGAACCAAAAAGTAACGCCATGTGTTGTTATTCTCATTTTAATTTGAGAAGACTGAGGTTCAATTAAGTTAAATCCTTTGTCCAAGACTAGTCAGGTAATAATGGAGTCTGAATTCAAACTCACATCTGCTTCCCCTCCTCCCCCCACCATCTATTTCCTTTTATGTGAATTAATAAATTACATCCCTGGCTATACCCCAAGTCAAGGACTTTCCTTTCAACAGCGGAATCAAGGGTGCCTCCTTGGGAGAAAACTTTCATTGTTCACACTTTTCCTTTTTCGATATGTTGAGTCTTTACACGTAATTGATGATTTTTCTCTGCCTGTTCTTTTCATCTATGTGAGGGGGAGTGACAATGAGTGTCTCATGCACCGGGATCCGATACAGTTTCTTTCAGACTGTGAAAGTATCTCTGTTTCTCTTCCTTTCCCTCTCCTTCTCTTTTCTTTCTTTCTCAAAGAGTCCTTGGCTGTGATTATCAGAATAGAAGAAAAAATAGGAATGTTTAAAATGAAGAATATTGGAAAGAGCATGGGCTTAACAACCAGGCAGAGCTAGGTTTAAATTCTAGCTCCGTGAATTTCTAGCTTGTTATTGTGGGAAATCATATAGTTAGGAGAAGTTTAAATTCATTATAATTTTTTGTTGCCAATTTAGAGATCCAGGATCATAGCTGCGTTTGGAGGGAGGCAGCTCAACTGTCTAACTGTTACATCTGGTCTGCCTTCACATCACCAAGCTTCCTAGAGCTGTCACTGCCTTTCCAAATGCCCTCTGTTACTTGGAAGAAGCCAAATGCAAAGTATAGCCTCTTCCCGGCACATGTACAATAGATCTGCCTGAGGCAGGCTGCAAGCTTAAACTGTGAATACTCTTGATTTTTTGTGCCAGGTGAATCTTGGTACCCAGGCTAGAGGCTCCAAGAACTCTGAGATTTGCCCCTCAGCCACTTGCCCTGTGGTACCTGGTATGCTGAGCCTGGAGTGTTAGCAAGGCCTCCTTGGCATCCCTTCCTGCCCTCTTTATGTACTATTCTCCTTCACAGTGGGTGAATGGCAGCTGGTAGGGATACTACCTTCTGCTTTTCTTGCTAAAGTTCATTTAAGTTTCAGGTGAGTGGCTAACACCCTTCACTAGTTCTATAGTAATATACCATAGACTGAATTTACTTCAGTGGGGTTTTGGGAGCTGTGAGTTAAAGATTTGGGTATAGGTCACTTGCGTTGATGTTATGCCTCCAGAGTTCTTTTGTTATTGTTGAGGCTACTTCTGGAATTAGAGAAATGAATACAATTACATGTGTGTGAAAAAACCTAAGACATTCCTTGCTGCTCAATGAATCCTAATTTTCCTTCCTGCCCAACCCCATTGGCCTTATCCAGGATATGAGCATCAGGATAGAAGGAAAAATACAAATACTTAAAATACTCAATACTGAAGAGAGCATGAGTTTTGGTGCCAGGCAGAGAAACGTTTAAAATCTAGCTCTACTTATTTCTAGCCTGTTTTGGGGGAAAATTACTTTCCCTTTATGAACAGCAGTATTCTACTTTATTCTACTCTAGATGATGATAATGCATACCTTTTGGTACTGTTTTTAGTGATAAATGGTACTTATTATTGTACGTTGCACAGAGTAAGCAACTATGTAAGTCAACAGTAGATATGTAAGTCAAGCCAAAATTTGCCAGAAACCTACCCCTCCTTTACAGCTGACATATTTTTAAAATGTAAATATATTTTTGAATAAATGAAATGTTCATGATTGCTAGTTGCCCTTCTTGTAGGCTCTTTACTATATATTGATATCATTTTTGTTTCCTTTTGCTGCTGTAACATAGTAACACAGACTTAGTGACTTAAAAACCACAAATTTATTTCTTACAGATCTGGAGGTCCACAGTCTGAAATAAACCTAATGGTGCTAAAATCAAAGTGTCAGTAGAGTTAGTTTCCTCTGGAAGCTCTGGGGAACATCCATGTCCTTGCCTTTCCCAGCTTCTAGAAGCCACCTACATTCTTTGGCTCATGGACCCTTTCTCCATGTGCAAAGCATCTCCCCTCTGACCTGTTGCTCCATCCTTACATCTTTTCTCTCTGAATATGTACCAACTGCCTCACTTCTATAAGGCCCCTTGTGATTACATTGGGCACACCCAGAGAATCCAGGATAATCTTCCCATCTCAAGATCCTTATCTGCAGAGTCTTTGAAATATAAGGTAACATATTCACAGGTTCCTAGGATTAGGACATGGGCATCTTTGGAGGGGGGTGGGAGGTTATTATTCGACTTCCACAGTATGTTACCTTGTAGCAATGTAATCCCTCTCTTTGATAAATTTAATGTGTTTTTGCCCCAAATTTACCTTGTTTAATACGAAAGTCATGCCCCCTGCTTTCTTTCTTGGTTGCAATTGCCCTTATACCTTGTCTACATTTTCATTTTTATCCTATCTGAATCATTTGGTTTAGGTGTCTCTTGTATATAGCACATAGAATTGTGGCTTATTCTGTAACTCCATCTAAAAATTTATTTTCTTTAATAGTCCATTAAGTCATTCTCAATATCATCTATTTTCTTTCTTGTTTTCTGTAATTTAGAAATGTCCATTTGCATTTTATTTTGTAATCCTTTGGTTTATTCTCAAATCTCTATATAGATAAATGCATTCAATGTTCACCATCAGTCACCCTGTTGAAGATTTTCTAATCATCTAGCACATTCCTCAGAATAGCACATAGGTACAATATTTCCTGAGACTTTGCAAAGCCAAATTGCCTGTAGTGATTGCTACTTGGCAGAATATAAATTTCTTGGCTCTCTTTCCTTTAGCTGGAGATGTTGCTCTAGTTTCTCTTTTATGTCTGATGGTTAACTCAATTTTATTTCTCTAAGAATGATGTGATCTTTGTACCTCTGTGACCAAAGGATTCTTTCTTTATCTTGCATGTTTAGTACATTTGATTTATTTTTGTTTTGACTTTTGGGGCATCAGTTTTCTTTAGAATATAGTGTATTCTTGCAATATGTAGATTAGAATTTCCCTTTATTTTAGGAAAGTATCTTAATTTAAATTTTAAATATTTGCTCTGTACTCTTGATTATTTTCCTTTAGGAATCTCAAGTCTGTGTGTTGCCTACTTTATATATCACTCTTCTGTCTCTTAAACATTATCCTCTTTCTTTGGTTCCTTCTCTGTTCCTGTTTCTATTCTTCTTGTCTTTTAATATGCTTCTTTGGGGGGTAACTTTATTTTGTCCCTTGTTTTCTTTTTAATGTAGTTGTCATTCTTAAATCCTATTTCTTTTGTTTCCATTTCTTTCCTAAGTTATTATCAGCTTTCATTTCACCTCCTACTTTTGACTGGCCATCACCTCTTTTTATCTGGTCTTTACTTTCCAAAGTTTTTATACTTCTGCTTTGTGGTCTCCCCCTTAGAGCTGAAATTGTTCATAAAGTTGATTGTTGTTATTGTTGTTTTTCATGTTGAAATGTTGGGTTACAATTTTTCTATACTTTATAATGAGAGGTTTTGTTTTTTTTTGTTTTTTTGTGGTACGCGGGCCTCTCACTGTTGTGGCCTCTCCCGTTGTGGAGCACAGGCTCTGGACGCGCAGGCTCAGTGGCCATGGCTCACGGGCCCAGCCGCTCCGCGGCATGTGGGATCTTCCCGGACTGGGGCATGAACCTGTGTCCCCTACATCGGCAGGCGGACTCCCAACCACTGCGCCACCAGGGAAGCCCTATAATGAGAGTTTTCTACAGAGAAGTTTTCCTGCTATTTTTCAGGTGGTTTCTCTTACGGTATCTTTAGATGCATGTTATACCTTAAAAAAACTTATACAGAATTATTAAATGTGTTGAATTTTCCTTGCCTAGCTATTATATTAGAGCATCTTACCTACGTGGTTTCTTAACCAAAATTGCCTCTTTTTTTCTTTTCTCTTATGTATGGCACCTTCTGCTTTAGATCCTAACCAAGTTTGAGGGAGCTTCCACCACCTGTCCTGATTTTGTAGATTCCTTTTACCAGCTGCTACTGCCAAGGAGTACTCCCACTGCCTTCCAGAGTTTTCTCTCTTTTAGAAGGTGGTCATTGCTGAGAATCACCTCTGGGCCTCCTGGAAACTTTCTGTGTCTTCTCTCTCCCCAAATGCTCATGCCTTGTTCATTCACAGCCCAGTTCACAGCAGTTCTGAGGCAGGGTTTGGTCCTCTCTTTCAGGAGATAAATGTGTGGAACCTTCCATGACTAGGGCCCACTGCCCTACCTGTTATTCCTTTCCACTCGTAATCTAACTTTATGGCTTCTTGTGCTGGTTCACTTGCATTCAGGAGCTTTTGAACTGCCTGACACCTAACTTGGAGGTTGCAGAATATCTCTGACTCTTAACTTCCCCATCAATGTATTTTGGAGAAAACCTAGGAAATTGAAAATTCAGCTGCCACCACACTAAATTTGTAAATATCTGTTCTCCAAATAGCACCTTGAACTTTCATGAGAGTCAATCCATTGCTCAATATTAAAGTTGTTTTATGAAAGTTTATAACATTTAAGGGAAACATTACTTGCTCTCAGAGACAAACCTTAAGATCTTCATGGCTTAATATAGTAGAAGTTGATTTCTTGCCCATGTAAAGTTCATTGGCATGAGGGAGTGCCAAGGCAGGGGAGCTTAGAATCAGTCATTCAGGGGCTGGACTGATAGAGCCTTTGCCATATTTAACACCTGGATTCCAAGATCACTTGGAGTACAGCAAAAAGCTGGAGGTTCTTGTAGGAGATTTTCATGGGTGAGATCTGATAGTACATATATGGCTTCGACCCTTTCCCAGTGGCCACGTTCAGGCATACAGCCACATCTAACTGAAAATGAGATTGAGAAATGGAATCTTGTTCTGTGCCCAGGGAGAAAAGGAAATAAATTTGGTGAAGAGTTAACTTATCTTTGCCATAAAATATCTCTCTCTTCTCCCAGTTTACCAGCTTTGTCAGGGCAGGGCTAGAACTTTACTCGTGATTATTAAAACACAGTGGAAGGAGTTGAATTCTTGTGCTTGCTGTCTTGGGAAGTTGCCTAGATGTTCCGTGAACCATCTTGAGCTAGCCTCCTGGAGGATGAGGGACCACATAGACCAGAAGCAAGCCATCTCAGCTGGGGCCGTCTGAGTCCAGTCAGCTGGTCAGCCCTGGAGATGACCTTGCAGCTGAACACATATGCATGATTAATGCAGATGAGACTGGAGAAACCATCCAGCTGAGCCCAACCCAAATGGCTAATTCACTGAGATGTCAACTAAAAAAATGGTTGTTGTTTTAAGTCACTATGAATTGAGATGGTTTGTACTCAGGAAAAAATTAACTGATATAAATAGTCAGATATACAAATGTTGGTCTGTTCCTACCCTAGATGGTCCTGAAGGTTTTTCTTGACTCTTGGGCTGATGAAGTATCTTCCCTGATCCTGGGCTTTCTGAATTACTCCCTCTTTCTTTTCTTTCCCAGAGAACATTCAGTAGCTTATATCCCTCTGCTTCTTCAGTCTCCAACCCCCAATTTAGCTTTCAGCTTGTGTTATCTACTGTGTTTCAAATTATGGTTTTTTTTTCTCCCTGTACATTGTCATTGACAGTTTCCAATTTATTAGAATATAGAAAAGGGATAAATGAAAACTGACTATACTGGGCCAAATAAATGCAAGACTACCTTTACTATTGCCAAGTATTTTATGCTAAAAAACAGAACAGAAAACCAAAGTAAAACAACAACAGTAACAAACTTCCCAATTCTTGGCTTTCAGTTGCATTGCAACTGTTATTCTGGCTGGATGTGTATATTTTTTGCCCCAGGAAGAGGTGATAGAATATGTCATATTCCAGGAAGGCAATGAGGTAAGAGATAAAAAAAAAAATTCCTACTTGCCACATTGTACCCTTAGTATAAAATTTGGAGTCATTAGAAGAGAATGGTCTTCTTTTAATATGATTCCCCCTTCCTTGCCACCTCCAACTCCAACCAGTAGGCAGGAAGAGGTTGTGGGCAATCACTGAACTTTACACTCAAGGCTGTGCTTTTTCAGTGTGGAAATAACTTGGTATGTTTCAGGCCCTATGAATCTATTGAAAAGGAAAAATACATTGTGTACATCCACAAATATTTTAAATTTTGATAGTGACAAATTGTCCTCCAAGAAGTATCAAGAAGTACCTTCCTGTGTATTAGTATTAATTTCCTCATCTTATAATAGCACTGTTTTTTTCCTCAAATTTTTATTATACTAAAATATATATAACATAAAATTTGCCATTTTAATATTTTAATGTACAGTTTAGTGACATTAGTTACATTTATAATGTTATACAACTATTGCCATTATCTGTTTCCAAAACTTTTTCAACACCCCAAATAGAAACTCTAACTATTAAACAATACTCCCCATTCTAATGTTACCCCAGTGTCCTGACAACCTGTAGCCTTTCTTTCTGTATGAATTTACCCATTCTGGATATTTAATATAAGTGAATCTTGCAATATTTGACCTGTGTCTGGCTTATTTAACTTAGCATAAATTTTCAGGATTCTGTGGTTTTGTAGCATGTATCACAACTTCATTCCTGAATAATATTCTATTATATGCATGTACCATCCATTCTGTTTATCTTTTCATCTGTTGATGAACACCTGGGTTGTTTCACTTTTTGCCTATAGTGATTAGTGCTGCAATGAATATTAATGTACTTTTTGAATCCCTGACTTCAATTCTTTTGTGTGTACTTAAGAGTGTAATTGCTGGATCATATGGTAATTCTATCTTTAGCTTTTCAAGGAACTGCCAAACTGTTTTCCATAGTAGCTACATTTTACATTCCTACCAGCAAAGGATGGGGTTCCAATGTGTCCACATCCTCACTAATATTTAATTTAATTTTTAAAATTGTAGTCATCCTGGTAGGCTTGAAGTGGTATCTCATTGTGTTTTCTTTGCATTTGTCAAATTATTGATTTTTTCCAAAGACTCAGCTTTTAGTTTTGTTAACTATCTCTTGTTTTTCTACTTTCTATTAATTTATTTATAATTTTTAGTATTTCCTTCCTTCTGCTAATTTTAAGTTTAGTTTGCTCTTCTTTCTCTATAACATATGATCTATCCTGTACTATGTGCACTTGAGAATGTGTTTTCTGCTGTTGTTGAGGGGAATATTCTACATACGTCTGTTAGGTCTAGTGATTTATAATATAGTGTCAAGTTTTCTATTTCTTTATTGATTTTCAATGTAGAACATGAACCTATTATTGAAAGTATGGTTGTTAAAGTCTCCAAATACTATTTTAGAAATGTTTATTTCTAAATTCTATTTTATTTCTGTCAATGTATGCTTCATATATTTTGGGGCTCAGTTGTTCGGTGCATATATATGTTTATAATTGTCAGATCTTCTTGAAGAATGGATTGTTGAAGGCTGCAGTGATCCATTTATTAACTGACTTTACCTAACTATTTTTTGCAAAAACTGTATTCCTTGTCATTTGAGGTCACTGACATCTCTTTACTTTCTCGTGTTTAGATAGTGTTTTGACAGAAATTTCCTTGAATATCAGGAGCTAAACAAAGAAAGAAACAAATTTCTATTAGTCCTTATTGCCAATCTAGAGGGTGAAAAATATTATCTCATTGTTTGCATTTTATTTCCCTGGTAATTTGTGAGGTTGTATCTTCTTAAGTTTCTTAAGGCACTTTGCTAGGAATTTAGATTTCTTACTTTTATTCACTTATAGAATTTCTTCAGATGGCCTTCATATGAATTCTTTGTTACATATGTTGCAATTATTTTCTCAGACCTGCCAATTTTATCTTAATATTGTTTATGATGTCTGTATTGGAAAGAATTTTATGAGTTTCATAAAATTAAACTTAAGAATATTTTCTCCTACATTGCTTAATAAGGCCTTTCCTATAAATATTTTCTATAATAAATCTAATTTCTTATGCATTTGTTTATTAAATAAATATTACTTAAATAAATAAAATTTTATTAAATTATTTGATAAAATACATATTATTTATTTACATTTTTATTCCCTTATGTCATACTCTTGATTTTATTCAAAGTATGACAATTTTTAATATTTTTTCAACATTTTTTTCTGGGATTCCACTTCTATTTATACTACAGCCTGCTTATAGTGATCATGGGGATGTTATGGGTTAAGCTTATCTGTGTGATTCACCAGTGGCTTGTATTTGGAAAGAGCATGTTCTGTGTTCTTTCAGGATGTCACCACCCATCTTGGCACTTTTTTGGCCTCTCTCACACAAGTATCTATATCACTGCCCAAAAGTTTCTGTCATGAAAGTAGGAAAGATCAACTGGTATAAATTTAGCTCTACAAAAAAATCACCTTGATAGTTGTTCTCAGCATACCTTCCTGCTTCTTATATCTTTTAAATCTGACTTAGAGAACCCCTAGAAATGCTCCTTTTTACAGCTGTCCTTTCCTTTGTGTTCCTTGATCTGTGGTCTTCTTTGTCAAGCTGATTCTTCCTGCATTTTACTTTCAAGGATTCTTCAACAAGTTTGATTCACTGAAGAGACTGTTTTTTACTGCTAATGTTATAATTTTGTTTTCTCTAGTACAATTTTTTTATGCCTCCTCTAGGGAAGTAAATGATATAGGCATGCATTCTCAGACTAATATCCTAATCTAATTTCCTATGTATATTTTTATTCTTACCATATATTTTTGTAATAAAATTTGAGGTTATTTGAAAGATTGCATTTAGTAGAAAATGATAAAAAAAAATACGTAAAGGAATGGAAATAGGGATATGAGTAAGAAAAAGAAAAATCAAGAAATCAGTTTGATATCTATAGGAATTCAGACCTTTGGCAGGCTTGGGGAACTGAATTTTTACCTACCCAGAAGTAAGTTTTCCAGGTTTGGTTTTTCGTAGTCATTAGAACCTAGTGGGTAGAAAAATACTTAACCAGATTTTTCAGAAGATTCTAAATCTCCCTTGAGAATGGGAAAGTGATGGTTCTCACTGTGGTCAGAACTTCATTCTACAAGGATGGAATCACTGGCAACCGGGCATCTCAGAGAGGACTTTAGGAATCACTTCTACCTGGGTATGTACAGCAAGGTCTCCTCATTACAACCTTAACTGTGTCTGTGGGCATCTTTTGGTGTTTCCATAACTGTCCCATGATAAGACTACCTAAACCACTTGATGTAAAACACTCTCTTCTTTACAACAGAGGATATGAAAATATGAATCTTATGTCCCTATCATTCAGAAAACTCAATTTCATGATAGAAATATAAGCTAGAAATAAGCTGATAATTCAGAGTTTGTCTCTTACTGGAAAAAAAAAAAACCACTTGATGTTTAGAGACAAATCCCAACCTTACAGATATACTTTGTAAAGACAAATCCCAACCTTACAGATATTCTTTGTAACTACTATGGTAGACACCTTGACATCTTCTCCTGTTTTAGCTCTGAATCACACTCTGACATTTATAACATGTTTATACTCTTATTAGTCTATGTTGATAGTTCTCTCACTATATTCTCTGGGTACCATTTGTCTCCACACTAGATTAGAAGTTCTGTAAGAGAAGGCCATGTGCCAAACTTTCAAGTATTCTGGACAAGATTGTACATATGTCAGGACTGGTGAAGTGATCAATAAGTAACCCATGAATTTTCTTGCCAGTAAATGAGCAATTGATTATGTCACCTTTTGTGAATATCAAGGTAAGGTTCTCCAGCTGCTTATCTGTATTCTAGGGCTTTTGACTTGACCTCTTGTGAAGGTAACTAAACTCTGATGAGCAGCAGCTGCAGAGACTGGATGATATAGAAAGAACAAAGAAAACGGCCATGATGAACCTCAGACTTCCAGTACCCTCTTAATAAGGCATGATAAAATACAACCCTCAGGGCTTCCCTGGTGGCACAGTGGTTGAGAATCCGCCTGCCAATGCAGGGGACAAGGGTTCGTGCCCCGGTCCGGGAAGATCCCACATGCTGCAGAGCAGCTGGGCCCGTGAGCCATGGCCGCTGAGCCTGCGCGTCTGGAGCCTGTGCTCCGCAATGGGAGAGGCCACAACAGTGGGAGGCCTGCGTACCGAAAAAAAAAAAAAAAAAAAAAAAAAACCTCAACCAATGAGTTAAAGACCCTTCTTTGATCAGGAATTTTCCATTCTAATTAAAGGCCTTTAGTTATCCCCTGAATAACTCCTGGAAATTCAATTATCCTTTTATTAATTCATCTATAAAAGAGAGTGAAAAGAAACACTAATGTTTCCTTTAATAGGGTTAAAAAGAGTTAAGAGAAAAATTAGAGGCCAAATAAAACTTCTGAAATGGGAAGTAACCCAGATATAGTTCTTCACATACTCATGTTCATTTAACAATAGCTCACCAGTTCAAATCTCTGTCTACTTTCAGGTATGGCTCATTGCTTTCAGGACTCAGTGGCTTTATGATTTATTATTTTTCCTAGGTTCTAATCCACATCATATCCCTGAGTCACTTCTGAGCAAATGTCTTTTCTGTTCTGTGCTTCAGTAAATCCCACCACAGAATTGGGTTTACAACAGAAACTGCTTGAAAGAAGAAATGAGTTCAAAACTTGAATTAAGTTTCCTCGGGTAAAACAAGTTTTTTTCCCTCCCTAAAGAACCTTGTTGAGTATGGGCCCACTCTTAAAGCGAGTAAGCTTGGACTTGAAAATAATTGACCAAGCTAGAAAATGAGGAACTGCCAAGAACCCAGAGGGAAATCAATCAAGGGCTATTGTGAGGTTGAGATGTGCTTACTTCTCCTGGGGGCATGGAGGGTATTTTCTGAATCATAGAGGGAGATCAGTATTTTTTGTTCATCCCTTTCCATGCCGATCCTTAGCAGAGGCATTACTTCTTCACTCTCCCTAAGCAGAATTGATCTCTTCTTGGTCCCCATTTAACCAGAACTGTGAACATCCCTTGTTTCAGCCTTCTTGAGATGCAAGGACATGTAGCAGGAAGACTGTGGGCCTTGGAGAGAGAGACATGTGTCTTCAAGTTCTGCTTCTGCTACGAATTAACCATATAACAAAGATAAGTTATTTTCTAGACTTCATTAATAGATTGGGGATAATAACAATGATTTCTTAGGCTTGTTGTGATTGTTAAATGTGCCAGTGAAGTGTCTGACACCTGATAAGCATACAGTCAATAACAGGATGGCATTTCTGGCAGAGGATGAATGAGAAAGACCTTGGGTCACAGTCTCCATCCATGTAGCCTAAAATATCTAACAGAAATGGATACCCCACTGCTGCTTGGGCCACAGTCAAACACAGGGAATGACACAGCTTCACACAACAGTCTTTGAAAAGTGTAAGCCAGAGAAAGAAGAGTGCAAAAATGCCCAAGGCTTGGAGATGTTCCTAATAATGTTTCCACCCCATAAGCACTGCAAAGGGAAAAGTTGGTGAGTGGAACAAATTCTGAAAAACCTTGCCCATATGCTCTAAGTAAAAAGTAAATTAAAGTCAGGTGGTTGTCAGGAGGTCAATATAATGACTATCATAGCTCTGAAAGTGTTAGCTCATGCAGTTATATGGCAGGAAAAGAACTATAAAAGTGAGAATGGTGGACATTAAGTTATTGTTATTTGCAGATGATATGATTGTATACTATTAGAACTCATGAGAATTGTCTGGAAAACTGTTAGAAATAAAAAAAAAGAGTTTAGAAAATTGGTTGCAAAATTTATATCAAAATTATTAGTTTTCTTATATACTAACTATAAACAGATAATTTAATGAAGGAAATATCCCCTTTACAATACCAAGAAAAGCAGATTTAAAAAACCTGGGAACAAGAAACATTCAGGGTTTATGTGAAGGAAACTTTAAAAGTCTTTTGAGGATTATAAAAAAAGACTTAGAAAAATAGCATAACTTATTCTTAGATAAATAGTCTCAATATCGTAAAGACATTACCTTTGAAAAGTAATCTGTGGAGCCTATGCCAACCAAATTAGAATACCAATGAAATGTTTTGTGGAAAACTTTACAAAATGAAGTTTTTTGAGCAATACATGTAAAAATTGCTATGCTGATTCTGAAAAAAAAAGAAAAAAGAAAAAAATAGATTCAGTGGAACAAAATCAGGAATCTAGAAAATATTCATCCATATATACATGAATATGATGTATATACTAAAGATGATATTTTATTCAGTGGGAAAAGATGGCTTAGCTAAAAAATGGTTTTGTAAAAATGGAATTGACATTTGTGGAAAAAATAAACCTGGGTGGCTGCTTCAGTGCTAATATGAATACAAGGTGTTTTAATTGTATAAATTAAAACCTTACAAATATTATGGCGGTAAAAATATAATATTAAAAAGTGTTAAGAGGGCTTCCCTGGTGGCGCAGTGGTTGAGAGTCCGCCTGCCGATGCAGGGGACACGGGTTCGTGCCCCGATCCCGTAAGATCCCACGTGCCGCGGAGCGGCTGGGCCCGCGAGCCATGGCCGCGGGGCCTGTGTGTCCGGAGCCTGTGCTCCACAACGGGAGAGGCCACAGCAGTGAGAGGCCCGCGTACAGCAAAAAAAAAAAAAAAAAAAAGTGTTAAGAGCAGACATGGGTGGTAAAAGTCACTGAAATTATAAAGGGAATATTGATAAAAATGGTTACTTAAAATTAAAAGCTAGGAGAAGGTTGGTTCAAGATGGCAGAGTAGAAGGACGTGTGCTCACTCTCTCTTGCAAGAATCACTAGAATCACAGCTAACTGCTGAACAGTCATTGACAGGAAGACACTGGAACTCACCAAAAAAGATACCCCACATCCAAAGACAAAGGAGAAGCTGCAATGAGATGGTAGGAGGGGTGCAATCACAATAAAATCAAATCCCATAGCTGTTGGGTGGGTAACTCACAAACTGAAGAACAATTATACCACATAAGTCCACCCACTGGAGTGAAGGTTCTGAGCACCACATCAGGCTTCCCAGCCTGGGGTCTGGCAATGGGAGGACGAATTCCCAGAGAATCAGACTTTGAAGGCTAGTGGGATTTGACTGCAGGACATTGACAGGACTGGGGGATAGAGAGACTGCATTCTTGGAGGGCACACACAAAGTAGTGTGTGCATCAGGACCCGGGGGAAGGAGCAGTGACCCCCATAGGAGACTGAACCAGACCTACCTTCTAGTGTTGGAGGGTCTCCTGCAGAGACAGGGGGTATCTGTGGCTCACTGTGGGGACAAGGACACTGGCAGTAGAAGTTCAGGGAAGTACTCCTTGGCATGAGCCCTCCCAGAGTCCGCCATTAGCCCCATCAAAGAGCATGTAGGCTCCAGTGCTGGGTCGCCTCAGGCCAAACAACCAACAGGGAGGTAACTCAACCCCAACCATCAGCAGACAAGTGGATTAAAGTTTTACTGAGCTCTGTCCACCAGAGCACACCCAGCTCTACCTGCCACCAGTCCTTTCCCATTAGGAAGCTTGCACAAGCCTCTTAGATAATCTCATCCACCAGTGGGCAGACAGCAGAAGCAAGAAGAACTACAATCCTGCAGGCTGTGGAATGAAAACCACATTCACAGGAAGATAGACAAAATGAAAAGGCAGAGGACTATGTACCAGATGAAGGAAAAATATAAAACCCCAGAAAATCAACTAAATGAAGTGGAGATAGGCAACCTTCCAGAAAAAGAATTCAGAATAATGATAGTGAACATGATCCAGGACCTCAGAAAAAGAATGGAGGCAAAGATTGACAAGATGCAGGAAGTGTTTAATAAAGACCTAGAAGAATTAAAGAGCGAACACCTAGAAGAATTAAAGAACAAACAAACAGATGAACAATACAATAACTGAAATGAAAAATACACCAGAAAGAATCAGTAGCAGAATAACTGAGGCAGAAGAATGGATAAGTGACCTGGAAGACAGAATGGTGGAATTCACTGGCACAAAACAAAATAAAGTAAAAGAATGAAGAGAAATGAAGACAGCCTAAGAGACCTCTGGGACAACATTAAATGCACCAACATTCGCATTATAGGGGTCCCAAGAGAAGAAGAGAGAGAGAAAGAACCCAAGAAAATATTTGAAGAGATTATAGTCGAAAACTTCCCTAACATGGGGAAGGAAATAGCCACCCAAGTCCAGGAAGCACAGAGAATCCCAGGCAGGATAAACCCAAGGAGAAACACGCTGAGACACATAGTAATCAAATGCACAAGAATTAAAGACAAAGAAAAATTATTAAAAGCAACAAGGGAGAAATGACAAATAACATAGAAAGGCACTCCCATAAGGTTAACAGCTGATTTCTCAGCAGAAACTCTACAAGCCAGAAGGGAGTGGCACGATATATTTAAAGTGATTAAAGGGAAGAACCTACAACCAAGGTTATTCTCCCTGGCAAGGATCTCATTCAGATTTGACAGAGAAATCAAAAGCTTTACAGACAAGCAAAAGCTAAGAGAATTCAGCAGCACCAAACCAGCTCTACAGTAAATGCTAAAGGAACTTCTCTTAAGTGGGAAACACAAGAGAAGAAAAGGACCTACAAAAACAAACCCAAAACAATTAAGGAAATGGTAATAGGAACATACATATCGATAATTACCTTAATGGATTAAATGCTCCAACCAAAAGACATGGGCTTGCTGAATGGATAAAAAAAAAGACCCATGTATATGCTGTCTACAAGCGACCCACTTAAGACCTAGGTACACATGCAGACTGAAACTGAGGGAATGGAGAAAGATATTCCATGCAAATGGAAATCAAAAGAAAGCTGGAGTAGCAATATTCACATCACATAAAATAGACTTTCAAATAAAGACTGTTACAAGAAACAAGGAAGGACATGATATAATGGTCAAGGGATCAATCCAAGAAGAAGATATAAGAATTATACATATTTATGTACCCAACAGAGAAGTACCTCAATACATAAGGCAAATACTAACAACTATAAAAGGGGAAATTGACAGTAACACAATAATAGTGGGGGACTTTAATGCCTCACTTACAACAATGGACATATCATCCAGACAGAAAATTAATAAGGAAACACAAGCTTTAAGTGACACAGTAGGTCAGATAGATTTAATTGATATTTATAGGACATTCCATCTGAAAACAGCAGATTACACTTTCTTCTCAAGTGCAC
This sequence comes from Mesoplodon densirostris, assembly GCF_025265405.1. NCBI lineage: Eukaryota > Metazoa > Chordata > Mammalia > Artiodactyla > Ziphiidae > Mesoplodon > Mesoplodon densirostris. Next base: position 59,193,958 of record NC_082670.1, read on the forward strand.
ATGTGTTCTATCTCCAGGATAGAACACATCTTGGGTCAAAATCAAGCCTCAGTAAATTTAAGAAAATTGAAATCATATCAAGCATCTTTTCCAACCACAACCCTATGAGATTAGAAATAAAATACAAGGGAAAAAATGTAAAAAACACAAAAACATGGAGGCTGAACAATACGTTACTAAATAACCAAGAGATCCCTGAAGACATCAAAGAGGAAATAAAAAAATACCTAGAGACAAATGAAAATGAAAACATGAAGATCCAAAACCTGTGAGCTGCAGCAAAAGCAGTTATAAGAGGAAAGTTTATAGCAATATAGTCCTACCTCAGGAAATAAGAAAAGTCTCAAATAAACAATCTAACCTTACACCTAAAGGAACTAGAGAAAGAAGAACAAACAAAACCCACAGTTAATAGAAGGAAAGATATCATGAATATCAGAGCAGAAATAAATGAAATAGAAAAAAAGAAGACAGTAGCAAAGATCAATAAAACTAAAAGCTGGTAATCTGAGAAGATAAACAAAATTGATAAACCTTTAGCCAGACTCATCAAGTAAAAGAGGGAGAGGACTCAAATCAATAAAATTAGAAATGAAAAAGGAGACATTACAATGGATACCACAGAAATACAAAGCATCACAAGAGAATACTGCAAGCAACTCTATGCCAATAAAACAGACAACGTGGATGAAATGAACAAATTCTTAGAAAGGTATTACCTTCCAAGACTGAACCAGGAATAAATAGATAATATGAACAGACCAATCACAAGTAATGAAACTGAAACTGTGATTTAAAATCTTCTAATAGACAAAAGTCCAGGATCAGATGGCTTCACAGGTAAATTCTATCAAACATTTAGAGAAAAGTTAATAGCCATCCTTCTCAAACTCTTCCAAAAAATTGCAGAGGAAGGAACACTACCAAGCTCATTCTACGAGGCCACCATCACCCCGATACCAAAACCACACAAAGACACTAAAAAAAAAAAAAATTAGAGACCAGTATCACTAATGAATATAGATGCAACAACCCTCAACAAAATAGTAGCAAACAGAATCCAACAACACATTAAAAGGATCATACACCATGATCAAGTGGGATTTATCCCAGTGAGGCAAGGATTCTTCAATATATGCAAATCAATCAATGTGATACACCATATTAACAAACTGAAGAATAAAAACCGTATGATCGTCTCAATAGATGCAGCAAAAGCTTTTGACACAATTCAATGCCAATTTACAATAAAAATTTTCCAGAAAGTGGGCATAGAGGGAACCTACCTCAACATAATAAAGGCCATATACAACAAACCCACAGCAAACATTATTCTCCATGGTGAAAAACTGAAAGAACTTCCTCTAAGATCAGGAACAAGACAAGGATGTCCACTCTCACCACTATTATTCAACATAGTTTTGGAAGTCCTAGCCACATCAATCAGAAAAGAAAAAGAAATACAAATGGGAGAAGAAGAAGTAAAACTGTCACTGTTTGCAGATGACATGATACTATATAGAGAGAGTCCTAAAGATGTTACCAGAAAACTACTAGAGCTAATCAATGAATTTAGTAAAGTAGCAGGATACAAAATTAATGCACAGAAATCTCTTGCATTCCTATACACTAACAATGAAAAATCAGAAAGAGAAATTAAGGAAACAATCCCATTCACGATTGCAACAAAAAGAATAAAATACCTAGGAATAAACCTACCTAAGGAGACAAAAGACCTGTGCTCAAAAAACTGTAAGACACTGATGAAAGAAATCACAGATGTCACAAACAGATGGAGAGATATACGATGTTCTTGGATTGAAAGAATCAATATTGTCAAAATGACTATACTACCCAAAGCAATCTACAGATTCAATGCAATCCCTATCAAATTACCTGTGGCATTTTTTACAGAACTAGAACAAAAAATCTTAAAATTTGTATGGAGACACAAAAGACCCCAAATAGCAAAAGCAGTCTTGAGGGAAAAAAAACAGAACTGTAGGAATCAGGCTCCCTGACTTCAGACTATACTACAAAGCTACAGTAAACAAGACAATATGGTAGTGGCACAAAAACAGAAATATAGATCAATGGAACAGGATAGAAAGCCCAGAGATATACCCATGCACCTATGGTCAAATAATCTATGACAAAGGAGGCAAGGATATACAATGGAGAAAAAGACAGTCTCTTCAATAAGTGGTGCTGGGAAAACTGGACAGCTACATGTAAAAGAATGAAATTAGAACACTCCGTAACACCATACACACAAAAAAAACCTCAAAATGGATTAAAGACCTAAATATAAGAACAGACATTATAAAACTCTTAGAGGAAAACATAGGAAGAACACTCCTTGACATAAATCACAGCAAGATCTTTTTTGACCCACCTCCTAGAGTAATGGAAATAAAAACAAAAATAAGTAATTGGGACCTAATGAAACTTAAAAGCTTTTGCACAGCAAAGGAAACCATAAACAAGACGAAAAGACAGCCCTCAGAATGGGAGAAAATATTTGCAAACAAATAAACAAATAAAGTATTATCTCCAAAATATATAAACAGCTCATACAGCTCAATATATAAAAAAAACAAACAACCCAATCCAAATATGGGCAGAAGACCTAAATAGACATTTCTCCAAAGAAGACATACAGGTGGCCAAGAGGCACACGAAAAGCTGCTCAACATCACTAATTACTAGAGAAATGCAAATCAAAACTACAATGAGGTATCACCTCACACTGGTTAGAATGAGCATCATTAGAAAATCTACAAAAAACAAATGCTGGACAGGGTATGGAGAAAAGGGGACCCTCTTGCACTGTTGGTGGGAATGTAAATTGATACAGCCACTATGGAGAACCATATGGAGGTTCCTTAAAAAACTAAAAATAGAACTACCATACGACCCAAGAATCCCACTACTAGGCATATAGCCAAAGAAAACTATAATTCAAAAGGACACTTGCACCCCAATGTTCATTGCAGTACTGTTTACAATAGCCAAGTCATGAGAGCAACCTAAGTGCCCATTGGCAGATGGATGGATAAAGATGCGGTACACATATACAATGGAATATTACTCATCCATAAAAAGTAACAAAATTGGGTCATTTTTAGAGACGTGGATGGACTTAGAGACCGTCATACAAAGTAAGTGAGAAAGAGAAAAATAAATATAGTATATTAATGCATATATGTGGAATCTAGAAAAATATACAGATGAACTGGTTTGCAAGGCAGAAATGGAGACACAGATGTAGAGAACAAATGTATGGACACCAAGGGAGGAAAGGGGGAGTGGTATGAATTGGGAGATTGAGATTGACATATATACACTAATGTGTATAAAATGGATAACTAATAAAAACCTGCTGTATTAAAAAAAAGCAGTTTTAGACATAAAAAATAAAAATAAACTTCATGATGTTAGTTGATAATAGACATATTAATATGTTTTTGTGGTAACCAAATAAAAAATAATTCACAGATAAAAAAATTAAAGGTAGATCATAGCAAAACATAGTGATATTGGAAAATCAAAATAAAGTGCATAAAATGTTTGCAATATATACAGTAGTCCTGTAAAAATGATTTAAATGATTAATATTTAATTATTAAATATTCCTCTCATATATTAAGTAATTATTTTGCAGAAAATAAGATAAGCTACTAATAAACATAAAAGTACTCAGCCTTACTTGTTTTAAATGAATAAAAATAAAACTAGATAGCATTTACAGCTATTTAATTGGAAAAAGTAAATATCATTGATAGTACAATTGATATAGGTAAAATAATTCCAACAAAGATCTTGGAATATGGGCTCTCTCATTTGATTGAAGTCCAAACTATACCATTTTGGGGAGTGATTTGGCAATATCTAAAACAATTTTAAATTTACATACCCTTTCACCCAGCAATTCCATTACCAGAATTTGCCCCAGGGACGTTCTCAGAACTACACCATGATATGGAATATAATTATTAACATTTAAAAAATCAACATAAATGTAATCTATGGGGTATTCATTAAATAAAATATAATACATCCAAACAACAAAATCCTATACAGATTTCAAAAGTGTGCTACATTTGTATCTAGTATTATTAATACATTTTCAAAATATATTAATAAATGATTAAAGCAGGGTGCAGATCAATTGCCTTGACTGATCTCATTTGTGTAGATAAACTTTGTGTGGGTGTGTGTATTTTGCACTTGCATATTTAATTGGAAGAAGATTCAAGAAAATTTTGTAACTCCTTTTTTATGTTTCAAATGTTAGTGGGGATTGGAGGAACAAGAAACTGACTTACAAAAAATATTTAGACTTTTTTACAGCAGTTTTAGGTTAACAGTAAAACTGAATGAAAAGTATAGAGATGTCCCATTTATCCTCTTACCCCAAGTACACACAATCTCCCCCACCATCATGATTTCACATCAGAGTGATACATTTGTTACAACTGATGAACCAACACTGACACATTATTATCAACCAAAGTCCATAGTTTACATTAGGGTTCACGCTCAGTGTTGGATGTTAAATGGATTTTATACAAGTATATAATGACATGTGTCCATAATTACAGTGTCATAGAGAATAGTTTCACTGCCATAAAGTCCCCCATACTCCACCTATTCATCCCTCCCTGTCCCCAAACCCCTGGCAATCACAGATTGTTTTACTGTCTCCAAAGTTTTACCTTTTCCAGCATGTCTTATGGTTAGAATCCTACAATATGTACTCTCCTGAGGTCGTTTTCTTTCTGCTTAAATCGTTTGTTCATTTTAAAATCATGTAGTTCATTTTCTTATTTTTGAGTTTTAAGAGTTCTTTGAATATTTTGGATCACAGTCCTTAATCAGTATGTCTTTTGCAAATATTTTCTCCCAGTCTGTGGCTGATCTTATTCTTTTGACAGTATCTTTCACAGAGCTTAAGTTTTAAGTTTTAATGAAGTTCAGCTTATCAATTCTTTTTTCATAGCTCAAGCCTTTGGTGCTATATCTAAAAAGTCATCACCAAACCCAAGGTCATCTAGATTCTCTCTTAAATAATCTAGGAGTTTCATAGTTTTGCACTTTATACTTAAGTTCATTTTGAGTTAATTTTTGTGAAGAGTCTAAGGTCTGTGACAAATTCCTTCCTTTTCTTTTATTGCATATGGATATCAAGTTGTTCCAGTACCATTTGTTGGAGAGACTATCTTTTCTCCAGTTAATTGCCTTTGCTCTTTTGTCAAAGATCAGTTTACTATATCCGTGTTTATTGATTTTAGGGCTCTCTGTTTTGTTCAATTGATATATTTGTCCATTCTTTCACCAATACCACACTGTCTTTATTGCTATAACTTTAGAGTATGTCTTGAAGTCAGGTAGTCCTCTGATTTTTTTATTCTCTTAATTAAAAAAATTTTTTAGTACTTTAAAAAATTTTTATTTATTTATTTTGTTGTTGAGGTATAGTTGTTTTACAATGTTGTGTTAGTTTCTACTGTACAGTGAAGTGGAGTTCTCTGTGCTATACAGCAGGTTATTACCTATTTATTTTATACAGATTAGTGTATATATGTCAATCCCAATCTCCCAATTCATCCCACCGCCACCACCACCCCACCGCTTTCCCCCCCTTGGTGTCCATACGTTTGTTCTCTATATCTGTGTCTCCATTTCTGCCTTGCAAACCGGTTCATCTGTACCATTTTTCTAGATTCCACATATATGCATTAATATACAATAGTCGTTTTTCTCTTTCTGACTTACTTCACTCTGTATGACGGTCTCTAAGTCCATCCACGTCTCTACAAATGACCCAATTTTTTTCCTTTTTATGGCTAATATTCTATTCTACATATGTACCACATCTTCTTTATCCATTCGTCTGTCGATGGGCATTTAGGTTGCTTCCATGACCTGCCTATTGTAAATAGTGCTGCAGTGCAGTCCTCTGACTTTGTTTTACTTCTTCAATATTGTGTTGGCTATTGTTACTTAACTAGGGCTGCCATAGCAAAATACCACAGACTGGTGGCTTAGAATACAGATATTTATTATCTCATAGCTCTGGACCCTGGAAATCCAAGATCAAGGGTTGCTTTCCTTTGAGACCTCTTGCCTTGGCTTGCAAATGGCCGCCATTTTGTTGCGTCTTCTTGTGGTCTTTCATCTGTAAATGCACAGTCCTGGTGTCTCTACAGATGCCATAATCTCCTCTTGTAAGGACACCAGTCAGATTGGTTTAGGGGCAACTCTAAAGACTTCATTTTTACTTAATTACCTCTTTAATGGTGCTTAGAAGAAATTTGGACCCACTGAGAGACTCCAAGGATGTGTGTGCACAGAGGAGAGACCATGTGAAGATGCAGCAAACATGTGGCCCTATGTAAGTTAAAGAGCGCAGTCTCAGAATAAACCAATCCTGCCAGCACTTTGATCTTGGACTTTCAGCCTCCAGAACTGTAGAAAATAAATATCTGTTGTTTAAGCCACCCAGTCTGTATAGTATTTTGTTATGGCAGCCAGAGCAAACTAATATACCTTATATCCGGCAAACTTGCTATAATTGCCTATTAGTTCTGTAGGATTTTTTTTCTTTTGGTCAATTCCTTTGAATTTTCTACTTTTGTTTTGAATGTTTTATGATTTACACAAATTAAAAAATATATATATGTATATATATATATATATTTTTAAAGTAAATAATAATAAACATCATTTTTCTTCCCTGAATGGGATGTGGATCTCCTCCATAGTACGTACATGTTAAGGGTAGCATATAGTTAGGTACTAGTACAGTTCATGGAATGACACATAACATGCCCCAATATGTGTTTAATGAATAAATTAGAGTTCAGATAGACTGTTTACTCCCAGTGTTCTGAGAAGTTTTTTTGGAAAATGACCCTTAAGGAGATAAGAAAGAATTGCTGAAATATGCAGAAAACAAATGGTGAGAGAATGGAAGCTATTGCATAAAGGGCTGTCTTTTGCCAGCTGATCATGGAGAGGAAACCCTCCCATGAGCTCTGTTCCACAGATGAAGACTACATTTTACAGAGCATAAAAAATGGAGATTGCACTTTATGACCTTTTCAAGTTTGCTGTTCTAACCCTCTGCTTCTCCAGTCTTCCATTGTGTTCTTGACAAGGAGACATAAGCTGAGGAGAGCCTGTGCTTAAGAGGTTTCCTCTGCTGTTAAAGATAAAAGGAAACACATCTGGCACATAGAGAGGGAAGGTAATGGTAGAGGTTTGACTCACTGTATGCATTTTCCTTTTTCCTATTTCAGTAAATTGTTTCTTCTAGAGCTAGATTGTTTGTACCCTTGTGCTCTCAAAGGTTAATGGTTAATTGGGAAGTAGTCCAGAGTTTGACACACAGTTGGTGCTTAAAATTATGAATCGGTGTGTGAATGAATCACCTAATGCAGGAACAATGCCTATTACGTTTGGGCTATTTTTTTTTAAGCTTTATTCTTTTAAAGACATCTATCTAGATTTGTCACCTCTAGGGCTGATGAAGCAGACATCTCATAGTTTGTCACAGATGACTAAAATAAATGTCTGCCTTAATAAAATGAGAAATTATTTATATGACTAAAAATAATCTGGAAGCCACAAAATCATTTCCTGGTGAAGAAAGATCTTATGAATTATTGTCAATGTGAAGCATCTTTACTGTATAATCCCTTCCCTGCTTTTTGAGAGAGTAAGAGAGTGAAAAGAATATGGCAGATTTAATGGCCTTTTTAATCTACTAGACTGAAAAATTGGTGTTTTCTGAAATATAATTCCATGGATTTTGAAGTTAAAGCACATTAAAAAGGAGCTGTGGTTGAAAGTTTTCTCAGGAAAGCAAATTGTACCCACAGAAAGGCAATACACACTGCAGTGCTCTGAAAATAAAACCATTCACTCACCCAGCCTTAGGCATCTAAGTATGTCTTCTGTGTAAAAACCCAGCTCCAACCAAATACTTGAAGGCTTTAAGACCTTTTCTTTACAATCCATCCTCTTGTCCATCAATGCAAAGTAAGTCGATATGTGAAATCTCTTCTCAGCAGAACTGAGTACCAATGAGGCACAAGCATCTGTGCTACATATTTTTTATGCAGATGCAGAGAAAAATCAAGATAAGACAAGGCCTCATCACTCCAAGAAACTTACAATGTAGTTGGAGAGTCAGTGCTTCTAACTTCTTTCTAATAGCAGGTACCAGGGGAAGAACCTCTTCCCCAGGGGTCTGTGAGATTCTCTGGTAGAATGCAGTGAGAAAATATTACATTTCTCTTGGTATTTGTTTTTATCTAATTTTTAACATTTCTATTTTTGTGTTTATTTAAAAATTAATGTGTTATATTAATATAGCAAATGTTGGTAATTTGTAATAGGCATGAATTGGGGATATGGACTTATTTTGTGGGGCTTTTGTCTTACTGATAGAGACACATGTTAAGGTCATTCTGGAGACTACTGGACATAACTGGCACTGTGCCTTATGAACTATTCTTCTAAAAAATCATCAGTCCATAGCAAAGGGCCTGGGACAGTGTAGCATTCTAGAAGGTGTATAGATAGAGGGCCCATATTTAGGGAAAGAGGTTGTCCAAGTTTGTCTCCAGGTGTCAGATAAACCATGACAAAATGTGGTGCTAATAGAGTACTTGCTTGCAATCAAAATTCCATCTGGTAACAGCAGAATTACATGCAAAGCAAAACAGAGACATTATCTTTCTTGTTATATAACCTGGCAACCAGAAGTTTCTTTTCCCCTCTTATTTATTGAGTTTTTTTTTTTTCAAAATTATAGAAAGCTACTGGTGGGTAAATGGTATTTTGCTTTGGACTTTTGTGACCTTTATGCCAATTATATGATTCTGAATGCAAAAGTTAATGAGATATATGCTTGCAAAAAAGAGTAGGAATTTTAGATACCAACATAAGTGCTCCACTGCTCATCCATGAAATATTGTCAAAGAAATAGCTTTAGCAGCAGCTTTTTTGCTGGGAATACCATACAACATTTACAAAACTGTTATCAGCAATGCAAAGGGAATAAAAAAGCAAAAATCACCTTGATCTAATTTAAAATAATTTATGAAAGTGTATTTTTCTACTTCTCCATGTAGCTTAATTCCTGCACCTCTTATTTATTCTCTCTGGGTATTAGTGTCCTCTTCTGTAAAACAAACTTTGGTTGAGCTGAACTCTAAGTTCCTTTGCTCTGAAGTGGTATGGTTTATGACAACATGTTTAAATATTTGTTTCAGATATGTAGGGAATATTCTTGGTAGTATTTCAACTTATATCTACTAAATTTTTCATTAAACATGTCTCTTTACCAAGTTTTTAATATCTCCAAATATTTGTAGGTTTACCCATCATCCTCCAGCTCCTGGCACCATTTGGCTAACAACATTTTTACTTCCTTTCATATTTTTCATAAATCAGTTATGCCTCAATAAATCTTTTTATTCATTCAACCAAAGCTTAATCAATTTGTATCTCAATAAATATATGCTGACAGCCAACATTGAGGCTGACCCATGCCTTCTGCAACATACACACAGAGAAGGCTCAATCATTCCCTTCTTCAGGCTCTCTTACTATTTTCTTCATATAACTTATATAGCGAATGCTTATCACTTAATTTTATTGTTAAATGTATAGGTGTTTCTCTCCTTAAAAGGGAAGGTCTGCTTCATTTATCTTGTGGCAGTGGTTAGCATAGTGTCATAGCAGGTACTAGATGGATATTTGTTAAATTGAATCTTCGTCTTCCATAACTACACAAAAATGATGACATAACTCTGATTGACTCATAACATTGCTGTTAATTATCAGAGCTCAATGCATTTATCTTCAGAATACAAACCTGACAAATGCAGGGAAATGAGATAACTTTACAATTACTTTCAGTGGTAAATATTAGACATACTCTCTAATCCCCCCCAAGTTATTGCTATTTTTCAAGGGTTAAATTTAAATTAATAAAGACAACCACAAATAATCCACCTCTGATGATTATAGCTCAATAACTTTTATTATTTGGAAAGGTTACCACTTGGAAATGGATCATTTGACATTCCTCAGGGACTAAGTCAACTGCTGACTATGTCTTAGAAGGAGACCTTAAATAGAGTAACAAAAACTGAAGTGGGGAAAAACCAACTATATGTTAATGAATCAACACTGTCAATTCTTACTGAGGATCTCCAACTTTAACCTTACATGAGGTAAAGAAAGTTGAGAAGAAAAGGAAAGGTGGGGGACTTCCTTCGTGGTCCAGTGGGTAGGACTCTGCGCTCCCAATGCAGGGGGCCCAGGTTCAATCTTTGGTTGGGGAACTAGATCCCACATGCATGCTGCAACGAAGATCCTACGTGCCACAACAAATACCCAGCACAGCCCAACAAACAAACAAACAAATAAATAAATAAATATTTTTTTAAAAAAAGAAAAAGAAGAAAAGTGACGATAGGGAAGGAAAAGTGGTGGTAGGAAGAAGCCAGGACTGTAAAAGGTCATAAAGTTATAAAGAAGAGAACTTGGGGAACATCTGGTCTACCCCCACAATTTATACATATTAAAGATGGCCAGGGGCTTCCCTGGTGGCGTAGTGGTTGAGAGTAAGCCTGCTGATGCAGGGGACACGGGTTCGTGCCCCGGTCCAGGAAGATCCCACATGTGGCGGAGCGGCTGGGCCCGTGAGCCATGGCCGCTGAGCCTGCACGTCCAGAGCCTGTGCTCCGCAACGGGAAAGGCCACAGCAGTGAGAGGCCCGCGTACCGCAAAAAAAAAATGGCCAGTCCTGTTTCAGTTCCCCTTCTCCCAGTCCCAAGCTCAGGGTCCATCAATGTATACTGTCCATCTGCAGAGTTCAGAGCTCAAGTCTCCATCCAGAACAGCCAAGAGAACTGGCAAAAGGCTGTTCTGAAATTTGGAATGAATGAAGCTCCCTGTCAGGGGGTGGCCCAGGTGACCAGCCAAAGGGGTGGTGGAACACAGATAACAGGTTGGCCAAGGCAGGCTGCACCTGGATGATGCTGGCTGCATCTTCTATTCCAGGAGCTGGAATAAAGTTCAGCACCCATTCTGGCAGCAGACATTTTTTGCCCCCAGGCTGGTTCCATCTAACCTAGAGACAGAGTGGTGATGGGTTCTAGCATTCTTCCTTTCTAGAAGAAAATCAAGCCTGGCTTCCTTTCTTCCAAGTTCCCCCTTTGAGGTCCTGTAACCTCTACTTTTTTTTTTTTTTTTTTTTTTTTTTTTTTTTTTTTTTTTTTTTTTCTTTTTGCGGTATGTGGGCCTCTCACTGTTGTGGCCTCTCCCGCTGCGGAGCACAGGCTCCGGATGCGCAGGCCCAGCGGCCATGGCTCACGGGCCCAGCCGCTCTGCGGCATATGGGATCCTCCCAGACCGGGGCACGAACCCGTATCCCCTGCATCGGCAGGCGGACTCTTAACCACTTGCGCCACCAGGGAGGCCCTGTAACCTCTACTTTTAAGTCATTTGACTTGGTAATGGTCAAAACCATTTTCTTTCTCAGAAAAGAAAGAAAATTGCAAACAAAATGACCTTTTAAAGGACTCAATATTCATGACACAAAAAGTCTGGAGGAGGAAGATTGTTTGGAAGCTCACTTTGCATCTTCTTATTTTCTCAGCTTAACATAAAAGGCAAATTGTTCCCCATTCTCTCTCCCATGGAACTCAGCTGCTTTAAAGGAGTTTTGGACTAATGAAATACCAAAGATATTTTTAAAATATTTAAGATAGAGCATATATAGAGAAAAATGCATAACATGTAAACAAACAGATTAATGATTTATTATGTCTCAAACACCCATGTATCATGACTCAGGTCAAGACATGGGACATATTTGTAGCCCAGAAGCCCTCTCAATGCCCTTTATAATCATAAATTTATTCTCTAAATTGCCTCTTTCAAAATTGGCAAACGCCCCCAGAAGAAAGGCAGACTCCACAACTGAAACTGTAATTCCCCACTATCATATGAAAGTATTTTTAAGTTGATGTTTTTGGTCCAGGTGTTAAGTTGTCTGCAATGGGAAAGTCATTCCAGATGATCTATCTAACGTTCCATTATTGAAATGGAACCTGTATGAGTCTCTCCTTTTGGTATTTATTCTTTTTGTGTCTCACAGTGATTCTTCCTCTCAAAGATAATCAGGGTGTCTCTCTGACAGCTTTTCTGCTCAATCAGTATCAATAATGCACATTCTTATTTACGATAGGGCTTTCTGTTACCTGGAGAACAGAAAATTAATGTCCAAAGAGATGTGGTAAAATGTCTATTTTTAGAGGAACTCATATTTCGTGATTACTATGGACCTCCTGACACTGTAAAATTCAGTCAGAATTTGAAAAATGACATTGAAGTTACTGAGATACTTTAATGGTTATTTTCCTTCTAGCCCCAACTCCAGCTCTGTGGAAAAATCTGAAAGTATAGTTAGTTAGGCATATCCAGATTTTTTTGTATTCCAATTCCTATTTGAGATAGAAATTCACAGAGGGGTTAGGGCAGAATGAAAGATAAAAGGATTTAGGTTATGTGGGGTTCTCCTGAATAAGGCTCTAATGAGTGCCTCTCTGTTTATTTCATGAAAGAGATAAAAATGAATGCTTCTTATTGGAACTGCCTCCATTATTAAACTCAGGCGGTTTGCAAAACTGGAAATTTTTTTCTGAGAAGGCTGCTGAAGCTCTGTGGAACTTCTATAGGAAAAGCTTCCCTAAAAATTTAATAATGAGCCTCAGATGATTGTTGATACCCCTCTAGCTTCTTCCTGAAATCTTCCTGAAAGGAGAAGAGAAAATGAGTTCCAGTCCTACTAAGGATTTTTCCTTTGCAATTTTGAGGAGAAGAGACATGGACAAGAGAAGGTATTAAAAAGTGCCTTTTCAATTTCAGTACACCCAGTATTTGTCCATTTTGGAATCGGGCATCTTTTTTTGTGTGTGAGGTGGGGCATTTCCACCTTACCTAGAGGCAGGGTGGTGATGGACTCCAGCATCACCCCTTTGTAGATGCAAAATCAAGCCTCACTTTCTTTCTTCCAAATTTCTCCCTTAGCGTCCCACCACCTCTGCTTTTAGGTCTTTGACCCTAAAAGAGAATGTCAACTTCTTTCTCAGGATAAAAATGTGAGTAAAATTACCTTTTAATGGTAATATACACAATATAAGAAGTCTGGGGCCTCCCTGGTGGCGCAGTGGTTGGGAGTCCGCCTGCCGATGCAGGGGATACGGGTTCGTGCCCCGGTCTGGGAGGATCCCATATGCCGCGGAGCGGCTGGGCCCGTGAGCCATGGCCGCTGGGCCTGCGCATCCGGAGCCTGTGCTCCGCAATGGGAGAGGCCACAACAGTGAGAGGCCCACATACCGCAAAAAGAAAAAAAAAAAAAAAAGAAGTCTGGAGAAAGAGGTGTGGTAGAGGGGACTACAACATGGAGATTCAGTGACTGGTTCACTCCCAACGGCCCAAGACACTGTGGTGACAGGGTACAGCCAGAGATTGCGTTGAGGAAGGGTATGGAAGAGGGTCTGGGGATGGACATGGCCACCAGTCCAGAAAAGCATGTGCCCACAAACCAGCTGAATCACATGCACAACTTAAAGCTAAAAGACCCTGGGACTTCCCTGGCAGTCCAGTGGTTAAGACTCTGAGCTTTCACTGCAGGGGGCCCAGGTTCGATCCCTGGTCAGGGAACTAAGATCCCACATGCTGTGAAGCAACAGTCCATGAGAGTCCATTACTATTTTCTTCACCAACAGTGTCTACATTTAAACATTTACCTTTTACCAACCTAACCTTGATGAAAGTCATAAAGATTTGAAAAGCATTTTTAGAATTGGACGGGATATAATCAGGGATGTGTAAATAAATCACTACCTGATTACAGGGCAGAACTGTTAGTTTTTTTTTTTTTTTTTTTTTGGTACACGGGCCTCTCACTGTTGTGGCCTCTCCCGTTGTGCAGCACAGGCTCCGGACGCGCAGGCTCAGCGGCCATGGCTCACGGGCCCAGCCGCTCCGCGGCATGTGGGATCTTCCCAAACCAGGGCACGAACCCGTGTCCCCTGCATCAGCAGGCGGACTCTCAACCACTGCGCCACCAGGGAAGCCCTGAGGGCAGAACTGTTTAGTGGCCACTCTCTTCATGCTTGTGATATTTTGTTCACTACAACCTAAAAATTGAATTAGAAGAGAGGGCTATTGGATTGATCCAAGATGAGGTCCCTTTGAGTATATGTAAGAAAAGAAAAAGAGAGGGAGAGGTTGAGAGAGAAAGAAATAGTGAGGGAGAACAGGGATGTCAGTAATAATACCGTAGATTAAAAGATTTATTCTGAAGTACATGCTGCAGAGGAAACAAAACTGCTCCGACCCCAGTTTAACTTACTCTCTCCCCAGGGAAAGATGATGTGACTACAATATAAAATGGGATGTGATAATTGTTGCAAGAGGTACATATGTGGTATTTCGGGAACATGATAGAGGGAGAATTAATGTTGTGCTTATGAGGTAACAAGAGAGGGGCAGGCAATAGTGGATAGAATTTAAAGTGATCTTTGGGGTTTTGATGGTAGTCCCAGGACCACTCTCAAGTTGAAGTCAGCCACAAATGTGTTCACTTAATCATTCCTTCTCCAAACACTTACTGAGCATCTACTGAGCCAGATGCTATTCTAGATCTCTGGGCAGATTATAACAGACAAAAAAGCCCATGTCCATGGAGCTTACATTATAGTAGGGAAAAACAGACAATGAACAAGGCAAAAAAATTAAAATATATTGGTGGTGTGAAGTGCTAAGGAGAAAAAAGGATAAAGCCAGGAAAGAGGTTTGGGTGTCGGTGGTGGGTGATGTGGGTACGTCACTGAATAGATCAATGTGGGTCCTCATGAGTCAGGTGAACAGAGCCTGCACCTCAGGAACATTGGTTCTCGGACCAGAGCAGTTGCCTGGTCTTGATCATGGCACCAACCTGAAGGAGAGTCGTTTAATCATAGAGAATGCCACCAGGTGCTCTATGAGTTAACAGACACTATTTTGAAAGGTTGTCAAATATTCTCTGAATCTCTAACCAATTGAAATGGGGGACCGCTAAGTGCAGCCGTGAGATTCTTTTAACAGAGCTATAGACTATTAAAGTTGAAAGAAGTGCTATCCATGACCTGACGCAACCTTCTCATTTCAGAGTAGTGTGTGGGGTTAAGTGGCTTGTTCAAGGGCACACAGAGACTTGGTGGCAGGCCTGATGCTCGAGTCTAGATTAGCTGCTCCTGGTCCCCTTCTGCTTCCATTTAACCAACTTTTCACTTTGCTTCAGGCAGACCAGAGGCCTCAGAGAGAGGAAGCGTGACCTTGAAGAAATAGGACTGGATGGAAAGTCAGAGGAAGAACATTTAGTAAGGGGCCACGTTGTGTTAGGTGCAATTCCAGGATTTCCACTTTTATTGTCTTACTTACAACCACTTAAGCAAGGTTTTATGACTCTATGCCTTCTGATTTTATTTTTAAGAATGAAAATATGACATATATTAATTGCAGACTCCTGGGTACCCATCGTTAATTCCATATTCCTCTTATTTTTCTGGAAAAATCCACCATCTTGTACCTGATATTTCTTTAGCCCTTGCATGACTTCATATTATTACACTTCATAAGTATACTTTAAAGCAATAATGTTATCTCAATTTTCAAAATTTTATGATAATTTTACTCTAAATGTAGGATTCTGCAATATATTTTACACTCACAAAACATTTTGGACATTTATCCAAATCAATACATGAATTCTATTTCATTCATTTTTCCCTTTTAAATAGACCTTTATTTTTTAAAGCCCTCTCAGTTTCACAGAAAAATTGAGCAGAAAGTTCAGAGGGTTCCTGTACACCCCCTGCCCCGACACATGCACGTGCACAGCCTCCCAGAATATCAATTCCAGTACCAGGGTGGTACATTTCTTACAACTGATGAACAAATATAAGTATATTATTGTTATATGAAGTCCATAGTTTACTTTAGATTTCCCCTTTGTGTTGCTGGTTCTGTGGGCTTTGACAAATGC
Organism: Mesoplodon densirostris; assembly: GCF_025265405.1. Lineage (NCBI taxonomy): Eukaryota > Metazoa > Chordata > Mammalia > Artiodactyla > Ziphiidae > Mesoplodon > Mesoplodon densirostris. The sequence goes on from NC_082670.1 coordinate 59,210,075, forward strand.
ATAATGTCATGTATCTACCATGACAATATCATACAGATAGTTTCACTGCCATAAAAATCCTATTCATCCCCCTCTCTCCCCACCAAACTCCTAGCAACCACTGATCTTTTCACTATCTCCATAGTTTTGCCTTTTCCAGAATGTCATCTAGTTGGAATCAGGCAGTATGTAGCTTTTTCAGATTGGCTTCTTTCACTTAGTAATATGAATTTAAGGTGTCTCCGTGTCTTTTCATGGCTTGACAGCTCATTTCTTTTTAGCACTGAATAATATTCCATTGTCTGGATGTAGTACAGTTTATTTATCCATTCACTTACTGAAGGACATCTTGGTTGTTTCCAAGTTTTGGCAATTATGAATAAAGCTGAGATAAACATCCATGTGCAGATTTTTGTGTAGACATAAGTTTTCAACATCTTTGGGTAAATACCAAGGAGCATGATTGCTGGATTGTATTATATGAGTATGTTTAGTTTCATAAGAAACTGCCAAATTGTCTTCCAAAGTGGCTGCACTATATTTCATTTATTTTAATCATGGTTTGAAATTCTATTATTTGAATATTTCAAAATCTATTTAACTGTTCTCCCATTGATAGACAATTAGGTGGTCTCTAGTCTAATTTTGTATTCTTGTATATATTTTCTTTAGCACACTGTGAAATTTTCTACGTTATGAACCTAGATGTGGAATTTCTGGGTTACGAATAATATACATCTCCAACTACTTAACTGTGTATTTTCAAAGTCATTTCCAAAGACATTTTGTCAATTTACGTGTCCTCTATCAATATATATTTCTATCATAATATACTGGGCCAGCACTTGGTATTGTCAGACCTAAGAAGTTTTTCATTCAACCTGAGAGCTATGAACTGGAAATTCAGTGTTCTTTCAACTTGTATTTGTCTGATTATGGAGGCTTGAGGATATTCTTATGTATATTGGCCATTTGATTTTTGTCTTCTGTGAATTGCATATTCATATGCTTTGCCCATGTTAAGGCTGAGATTGTTTATATTTTTCTTACTCATCTGTAGGAATTCTTTATATATTCTCGATAATAACAATAATGACTAACCTCTATTAAGCTTTGTTTCTGGTGTCTCTGAGTATCTTGGATATATTAATACAGTAATTATCTCAATAACCTTATGAGGTAGGTAGTATCTCCATTTTGAAGATGAGGAAATTCAGGTATTGAAGAATTAAGCTACTTGCTTAAGATCACACAGCTCTCAGTTATAAATCTGTAATTTTTAACCAGTTTGGATGGCTCCAGAAAAGCTTATACTAGAATACACCTTTGTCTTTTATGTGAATAGCCAGAGTGGATGACTTTCCATTTCACTTGCTTACTGGTGTTTTATATAATTAAAATATTTTAATTTAATTGAGATTAATTGCAATACCCTATAAAATTTATGATTATTTTCTATGTTTTGTTAAATGAATCTTATAAGATGTCAAGATCATAAATATATTGTCCTATATTGCCTTCTAAAATAAGTTTTAAATTTCAAATTACGGAATTTGGTGTCCCTGGAATTTGCTTCTGTGTACCATGTGAAGTAGCTATTTTATTTTACTTTTTTTTCCATGTGGATATGGAAATATCTTAGCAAAATATACCAAGGAGTTTATTCTTTCTCCACATTTTTAAAGTCAACTCTCATTTATCTAGTCACCTCGGGTCTGCTTCTGGACTTCTTTTTTTATATATAAATTTATTTATTTTATTTATTTTTATTTTTGGCTGTGTTGGGTCTTCATTGCTGTGCATGGGCTTTCTCTAGTTGCAGTGAGCAGGGGATACTCTTCACTGCAGTGCGTGGGCTCCTCATTGTGGGGCTCTAGGTGCGTGGGCTTCAATAGATGTGGCACGCTGGCTCAGTAGTTGTGGCTTGTGGGCTGTAGAGTGCAGGCTCAGTAGTTCTGGTGCATGGGCTTAGTTGCTCCGTGGCATCTTCCTGGACCAGGGCTCGAACCCGTGTCCCCTGCATTGGCGGGTGGATTCTTAACCACTGTGCCACCAGGGAAGCCCTTCTTCTGAACTTTCTATCCTATTTACTGATCAGTTCATTTATTCTTGTGCCTTTCTCTTTCTCGCTGAGATAATAAATTGTCTCCCCTCCCCCGTTATCCTTCTTCTAAAATATCCTTGTTATTCTTGGTCCTTTTTTCTGTATGAACTTTAGGTTGAGCTTATTAAATTTCATGAAAACCTCTGTGTGATTCTGAATGGAGTTATATTGGGATTATATCAATATATTAAGGTTTGAAATTTTTATGTTTTCAGCCTATTATGTCTTTCCATCCATGAGAATAGTACATTTACTCTTTTATTCAGGCTTGCTCTTATGATATGTAATTATCTCTGAATTTCTATGTGTTCATACAAAGAAATATATTCAACCTTTGATTTTATCTTCTCTAATTTTAAAATTTTTTTTCAGAAAGATCTGCTTTTTATTATTATTCTCTTTCCTCTATTTTATAGAAGTACCTCATTTCTTTTTAAAGCTTTTGAATTAAAATATCAACTCATTTGTTTTCACTGTCTTTTGTTTTTGAGTAAATGCATTAAAAGCTAAATACCTACCCCAGTATAAGCAATCCTATTATACATCCTACAGATTTTGTTATGTAATAACTTCAGTGCTATTTAGTTCTAAATATTTTGTAGTTTTTATTATTATTTCCTGTTTAACCCAGGGCTTACTTAGATGGGTTATTTTTAAATTTCCAACATATTATTTCCTAATTTTTGTCAGCTATTTTTTTTTAAATTAATTTATTTATTTTTGCTGTGTTGGGTCTTAGTTTCTGTGCGAGGGCTTTCTCTAGTTGTGGCAAGCGGGGACCACTCTTCATCACAGTGCGCGGGCCTCTCACTATCGCGGCCTCTCTTGTTGCGGAGCACAGGCTCCAGACGCGCAGGCTCAGTAGTTATGGCTCACGGGCCTAGCCGCTCCGTGGCATGTGGGATCCTCCCAGACCAGGGCTCGAACCTGTGTCCCCTGCATTAGCAGGCAGACTCTCAACCACTGCGCCACCAGGGAAGCCCCTTGTCAGCTATTTTTGGTTATTTTTTCTATTTTAGCTTTATTGTGGTTAGAAAATGTGGCCAGCATGCCGTCAGTTTTTCACAAATTTTTGACACTCCTTTTGTGGCTTAGTACATGGTTAATATTTATAATTGTTGCTTATATACTTGAAAACCATGTGTGTGTTACTTCCTGGGGGGAGAGGGAAGGCTGATGTTGAACAATGTTACTTTTTTTTGAATTCCCTATATTTTTCCTAATATTTTGTTTGTTTAAGCTATCAGTTTCTCAGAGATGTATGTTAAAATATCCTAATATGATTGTTGAATAGTGCATTGATCATTATAAACCTCTTAGTTTATGCTTTCTATGCTTTTTGAAGCATGAAGCAATTAGGAATCCATGACTCTTTTTCTCCATGGGTTGTTTCTGTATTACCTAGTGTCTTCTTGTACTCTAGCCTTTGTGCTTAATACTGATATTTCAGAAGGTTTACTTAGTATTAGTATGATGTATCTTCTCTATTATTGTACTTGAACTCTTGTCTGTGGATTTCTTATAAATGTTTCTCCAGAACCTAGTGTATCCCTTGCTTTAGTACTCCCCCGTCTATTGGTTTATTGTTTCTAAAGTTTATTTGGTTTTATTTGTTTTGCAATTTGAGAATCTCTGACTTATTAGATGATTGTGATTCATCTATATTGATTATAATCACAGATATATTGGGGCTTATATTATTATACCAGATGTTTACTTCTTTAATTCTCTAGCTCCAGATTCTTTTGTGTTATTTTTGTTTGTTTGTTTAAATTTTTCTCCACCAATGTGGAATATATATGTGTGTGTGTATGTGTGTGCATTTTTAGTTGTTAACTTTAACTTAAAATTTTTAAATACATAACTTCTTTCTTTCTAACAAGTATTAGTTCTTTTTTTGAACCTCGGAGGACTTTAACATGCTTTAATTATCTATTATAACACCACCCTCATGTTTTTAAAGCTATAGAATTTCTTTAAATTGTAGTATAGTTGATTTACAGTGTTGTGTTAATTTCTGCTATCCAGCAAAGTTATACATATATATTCTTTTTCATATTCTTTTCCATATGGTTTATCACAGGATATTGAGTATAGTTCCCTGTTAAAGCTATAGGATTTTTAATTTACATTCTCTTAAGCACAAAACCTTATTAATTTTAAGCAGTCAATATTTAGTGACTATACCTATTTTATCAGTTTTGGGGATGATATTTTTAGTAGCATATTTATTGAGATATAATTCACAAAACATATATTTACTTAAAGTGCACACACAACTCGATGGTTTTCATACATTCACAGAGTTGTGCAATCATCATCACAATTAATTTTAGAATACTTTCATCAATTATCCCAAATAAATTTTACACCAGTTAGCAGTCACTCCTCATTTCTCTTGTCCTTTGGCCACCAGTAATCTATGTGTGTTGTATTTCTATAGATTTGCCTTTTCTGACATTTCCTATAAATGGAATCATACAATATTTGGTCCTTTGTGACTGGCTTCTTTCACTTAGCATGATGTTTTCAGGGATCATTCATGCTGTCATGGTATTGGTACTTTATTCCTTTTATTGCCAGATAATATTCCATTGTATGGGTATACCATATTTAATTTATAGGTTTATCAGCTGATGGACATTTGGGTTGTTTCCACTTTTAGGCCATTATAAACAATGCTGCTATGAATGTTCATCTAGAAGTTTTTGTGTGAACATGTTTTATTTCTCTTAGGTATATACTTAGGAGTGGAATTGATGGATCATATGGTGGCTGTGTTTAACATTTTGAGGAATTGCCACTGTTTTGGAATGCACTTGCAACATGTTACTTTCACACAAGCAATGTAGTGTTCCAATTTCTCCACATCCTTGCCAGCATTCATTATTATCTGTATGCTTGTCAGGTGAAGGGGTATTTTATAGCAGTCATGATTTGCATTTCCTGATGGTTATTGACATTGATCATCTTTTCATGTGCCTATTGGCCATTTTTGTATCTTCCTTGTAGAAATGTCTATTTAGCTCCTTTCTCATTTTTTAATTTGTCTTTTTATTTTGTGGTTGTAATTTTTCTTTATATATTCTAGTTAAAAATCTTGTATCACATGTAATTTGCAAATATTTCCCCCCATTTTATAGTCTTTTCACTTTTTTTTTTTTTTTTTTTTCGGTACGCGGGCCTCTCACTGTTGTGGCCTCCCCCGTTGCGGAGCACAGGCTCCGGACGCGCAGGCCCAGCGGCCATGGCTCACGGGCCCAGCCGCTCCACGGCATATGGGATCCTCCCAGACCGGGGCACGAACCCGTATCCCCTGCATCGGCAGGTGGACTCTCAACCACTGCGCCACCAGGGAGGCCCTCTTTTCACTTTTTTGATGGTATCCTTTGAAACAAAAATATTTTTAACTTTGATGAAATCCAGTTTATCCATGTTTTCCTTTTTTGCTTGAGTTTTTGGTTTCATGTATCATATGCCTTTGCATTGTTGCCTTCCAACAATGACCCCAATTGTTTACTTTGTATATCCATGCCATTTGCAATGACTTGCTGTTCCTACCTTCAAGAGGTAAAGCTTCTTTTGTCATGTCACAAATCTGGTCTTGCACTGTAACTTGCATTGAACACAAGAATGGAGTAGAAGCAATGATGTGCCATTCCCAGCCTAGGCTTGACTCTCTTGGGGCCCTTGCAACCACCATATGAGTAATCCTAGGCTATCTTGCTGGAAGAGGACAGACTGGTGACCCTTTACCAGACCAACAGCCAGCAACTCACCAGGCATGTGAGCGAGGCCACTCTAGACCAACTGCCCCCTGATAAACACAGACACATGAGTGAGCCCAGCTGAGATCAACTCAATTTGGCCCAGACCAAAAGAACCACCCAACTTACCCAGAGATTCATGAGCTAAAAATGTCCCTATTGTTTTAAATCACTAAGCTTAGAGTGGTTTATTACACAGAAACAGCTAAATGACACAGAATTTAAACTACTGTGTTATGAACAAGGATAGTTAAAACACTTGCTCTGAGTAGTAGCCCATGTAGGTCACATTTTCAAAGAAAAATACAGCATTGTTGTTATACAATTCACGGTAAATGTGCTGGCCTGAATTTTCATTCCCTTTTGCTCAAGAGGAACTGCAGTCTGCGTTTCAAGGTCATCCTGGTCAAATTATCAAAGCCAAGAATGCCTTAATAATATTTGCAAGTACTAATATAGTTTTATTTAATTATATGAATTCATATCAGGAACAATGAAACACTTGCAAATGTCACCATTCTTAAGCTAATTATTTGCACTTTAAAATAAGTAACTTCCTGGTTTTAAAAATATTACTTGTATTAAAAAAGATGCAAAAAAAAAGTGTAAAGAAGAAACTTTAACAAAAGAGCCTATAATCCCATCAATCCAGAAAGAATTGTATGACATTTAAGCTAACTTAGAGCTTCCCTAAATAGTTTTCCAAATTCAGACAGGGTCCAACTGGCCTCCTGCAGATAGAAATATACTCAATATGTAAATGAGAAAACTTCCGAATATGGTCTGAAAATATAGATATGTGTTACACACACACACAATTACCTTATCACAGGGGTTTCTTGCAGACTATTTCTTTTCTTTTTGAGGGAGAGGGGTGTTTGTATAGGAAGTCAGAATGGAAAGCATCGGCAGTAAAAATAAGGGTTATATTGTCTTCTGATTGTCTGTGATTTGAATGCCAAATATAATTTTCTACATTATTCTTAGAGTAATCAAAATGTTTGGAATTTTTTGTCAAAAGCAGATCCACACATGCTAGAATCAAATAACACCAAAAACAATGTTATTTTTTGAATGCTTAGTATATGTTAGGTCTCTACATTTGTTATTTCCTTTTTCCTTCTAAATAACACTCTTGAGATGGCTATTATTATTACCTTTATCTTAAAGGAAATAGAGCTTTGGGAGGTTGAAACACCTGTCAAAGTCCTATCATTGGTTAATATTGGAGTTGGGATTTGATCCATCACTAGCCTTTTTTCTGGCAGGTGCTCTGCTACAGAGAGCATCCAAGGTTCTAAGATCCTGCAGGGGTGTCATTGTTGAACTTTGTGTGACACCTTTATAACAAATAATATGAGGCTGATGCATAATATTCCTTATCAATCTTAGTATGGAAGGACTTCTGCTTCTGTGCCTAATACATCAATTAAATACATTTAATCATAACCATAGACCTAAAATTTGGTATTCCTGTAAAATATGTTTTGATGCCTCCTTTTAATAATAGTAGGAGAATCATATTTCTATAGCCTAAGACACAGGCTGTGGTAGTGAAAATAATACTGAATATGCAGTTTCCCAAACCTAGTTTTAACTAATTCCTAGCAGTGCAATGAGATATGGGCACACATGTTTATCAACTTTCATGGAGGTTAGATCAAACGTATAGATGTATCTCTTAGAAGCCCAAAAGTCGATTTTCAGGCATGGTGTCGTCTAAACCAGAAGTCAAACCAGTTGACCAAAACTTGCAAAATTGCTTGGTTTAGCATTTAACATGGAACCATTTATGTTAAACTAAAAAATAATAATAATAAAGGAAGGAAGGATGAAAGAAAGAAATAAAAGAACATCAATTAATTGAGTTACTTGAACACACTTGAAAATCCAGGTGATTTTATTTAAATATCTGTATATCCAGGTTCTCTTGAAAAGCAGAATATCAAGCAACATAGAAGCCCACAATCCACTTGGCAGAAACAGGCTTAGAAAGAGGCCAGCCCCCTAGACTGGGCATATGATCTCTATTTTGCCACGTCTTCTCTATCATTTCCTTTTATCTCCCAGGCCCTAAGACTAAGTGTGGAATGTCATGTATTGCCATATGTGTGTGTCTGTGTGTGTGTCTGTGTGTGTGCGTGCATATGTAACACCTCTCTTTTCATTGCACACCTCATGATTTGAGGCCTAAATCCTCAAGTAAATTCATAATGAAGAAGGAAGGAGCTATTTCACTGTCTCAGAGTTCATACTTTCTCCTTTCCTTGGAATTATTAATTCCCATTATTATTCAGAGAGGTGATTAGTCTTTTTTTCTGCCCACCACCAACCCAGACCTGCTAGAATAAGAATTCCAAATATTGCTTTCAGGACTAGTTCTAGGCTTCATAAGAGAAGCACTGTCCTTTCTAATAAAAATCCTCATTCAATTAAAAAATATACAATTTTTTTTCCTAATTGATCTGATCTGTGTTACAAGCCCACATCCCCCTGGAGCATAGGGAGTACTCTATTTTTACTCTAATCCAGTGAGGTTAATCTGATGCAATGGTTTAAATATGTGAATGTTCGTACTTTCAGAATTAAAATCCTTTCCACCTCTCTCCTCTAAGGGGTGGCCTTTGGGCAGGTAGGTGAGGGATATGGACGGAAAAGATCTGCACTTTTTATTCTAGCTCTTCTGATCTGATCAGCAGTGTTCCTTGTCTTCCTGTTCCTCTAGGTTTTGGTCCCACTAAGTACCTTCCCAGTTTAGGTTTCCAGATGGTGTTGTGCTTGAACCAGCTTATACCAGCTTATGAGAGCCGATTGTGCACATCTCTTCCCAACTCCATGTTTTGTCATTTTGGTTTATCACTTTGGTAGCTTTCATGGGCCATAGGAGGAGTATTTATACCCTGGAAATTGGAAAATGTTACAAGTCAGAGCTGCTTCTCTCAGAGAGCTGGTTGTTAAATACTTACCAACATACGGCTATCTCCAGATGAGTCCCTCTTCCATCTTGTATCGTCCCTTCCCACCTTGACTGGGTTGTGTAACTTGGTTACACTGACTGGTTGTATAACTTGGTTCATGCAATTTGACATTAGCAAGTGTGATGCTAGCAAATTCTTAATAAGCCCTGCACCATGGGGCTAGTCCTCTTGATATACTTCTTTTTAGAATCTTGTGAGCACCATGAAGTGAAAAAGTCCAAATTGTATGGAGAAGCCACTTGGAAGAGAACTGAGGAACAATCTGGGCTACAATGAGCCTCAGATACATACGACCCCATTCAGTAATCCCAGCCAGCCCCCATCTATTTAGGCCACTTCTGCAGAGGTCCTAGACACCATACATTAGAGATGAGATGTCCCCAGGGTACCCTTCCTGAATTCCTAACCCACAGAAATTGTGAGCAAATCAGCCATTAAGTTTTGGTGTGGTTTCTTATATAGCAATACAGCCCTTGAAATAGTTATTTTCTTCTAGTTTCTCAGCTTGTTGTCTTGTATCTCTTCCTAGCTGATTCAATCTCAGCACCTATTTTACTCATACTATCATACATGTCTCTGAGAGTCTTCCATGACTTTCATTCGGTAGGCTTTGTAGGCAGTTTACCCCATTTCTCCTTATCTGGCTTACTGGCACTCAATTTTGGGGTCAACCCATGTTCAACAGAACCAAGAGCATCTCAGAGAAGCTAACCTCTGAGATTTTGAGATCTGATCACTCTTACCTCCAGGTTTCCTTGGTTGCCTACATCCAGGTTGATATGGGACAGACTATCAGGTAACCTCCTTCTAAGATCCCCAAAGTGATTTGCGTCAAAGTTTCCTGTCTGTACTTCCCTTAACTTTCCCAAGGCACTATTTAATTTCTGGGCTGAGGTTTGAAGAATACCATTTAATGACAAAATGTGTGGGAAAAGATTAGGAAAGCTATTCTTTTCCAAATTAAAATGTTATCACAGTACCTTCCCCGCTTTTTAAGAATCTAACTAAGGCTGATCGTCTAAATTGTCAGGCTAGTTATACTAAGGGGTGTGTTCTACAGTATCTTGCATTTGACATGTAGCTGATCTTCTGCTGACTTGATGAATAACTTAGTAACCAGACATTTCGATCCATTAACTCACTTTGATGTTAAGAAGAAGATTTTAACTAATTCCATGGATAAAAATCAGTTTAGACATGGATTTTATGGTGCTATATTAAATGTAACATTACAAATTAAAAATATTGGACATAATTCCTTTGTTGTGAATATTCAAATATAACTAATCTTTTCCCATTCTTTGGGTTCATAATTTATAAGTATACTAAGAAGAGAAAAGTTTGAAAAGAAATACAAGGAAGTCAATTTTTAACAAAACTTGAGAGTCTTAGAAACATTTGAAACAATTTTTTTTTTAATTTTAGCCTTTTAGGTGGAGTTTTAGTGATATCTCACTGTAGTTTTCATAATAAAATGCGTATTTTCATATGTTTACTGGCAATTTAGATATCCTTCTTTGTGAAGTTTCTATTTACATCTTTGGCTCATTTTTTTCTACTTAACTGCCTTTTTGAACTGATTTATAAAATTCTTTATACATTTTAGAAGAGTCTTTTGTGAGACAGATGCACTCAAATATTTTCTCTCCGTCTGCAGCCTTTTTCCTCTCTTAAAGGTACCTGGTGATGAAATTGAACTACATTAATCTTAATAAAATCTGATGTATCAATTTTTATAATTTGTAGATCTTTGCTTTCTTTAAAAATTCTGCCTGTTCCAAAGACACAAAGATATTCTCCTATGGTTTCTCCTAAAATTATTTTATTTCTTGACCTATCACATTTAAATCTGCAATCCATCTGGAGTAGCCTTTGTTTGTGGAATGAAGTAAGGATGAAAACACATTTTTTTTTCAACAAGAATATCCAGGTCATGCAATACCATTTATTGGAAAAGACCATACTTACCCCACTTCATCTCAGTGTCCCCTTTGTCATAAATCAGTTGATGGTAGAAGTATGGTTTTCTGGATTCTGTTCTTTTCCAGAGCCCATTTATATACCCTTAAGCTGATACCACATTGTCATAATTACTATAACTATATAATGGGTCTTGATAGTGTGCTTCATTATTTTTGAAATTTATGTATTTTTTAACTAACAGAGCTGAACAGTATTTCAGATATGGGCAATTGACTCTTTCCTTAATGAATTGCTTCTTTATTTCTTTTAAAAATTTTCTATTATGGTATTTATATTTCTTACTAGTTTGTAAAAACTTTGATTTAATAACCATATTATTCTTTTGGTTACCAAATATGTTACAAATTATGCACAGTTTGTGGTTTTTCTTTTACTGTAGCTTATTTTATTTTTGATATATGATGGTCTCCAATTTTTATGTTGTAAGATCAATATATATTTTCCTTTTGTCTTATGTGTAGAAATATATTTTATATTTGGAAATGCCTTTTCTCCTATGAAATAAGGTAACACATCTTGTCTAGTTTTTATGGCCTTTTTGTTCACATTTAACTTTTAATCCATCTGGAAATTGTTTTATATACCATGTAAGGTGGAGAGAGAAATTCAGTACCTTTTTTCCAAATAAGGAGATATTTAATCTCATAGCTATTAATAAATAATAATTTCCCTCACTTATCATTTAACCAAAGTTAGATGCCAAATTCAGAAATATACATCTGTGTGTTTTAAGTTTTCAATAAGAATCTTAATATACTTTTTAAGAGAAGAAGGAAAATGTCTCATTAAAGAGTAAAGGTGGAGAAGACCTTCAAGATAGCAGAGGAGTAAGATGTGGAGATCACCTTCCTCACCACAAATACATCAGAAATATATCTACATGTGGAAGAACACCTACAGAACACCTACTGAATGCTGACAGAAGACCTCAGACTTCCCAAAAGGCAAGAAACTTCCCATGTACCTGGGCAGGGCAAAAGAAAAAAGAAAAAACAGAGACAAAAGAATAGGGACGGGACCTGCACCCATGGGAGGGAGCTGTGAAGGAGGAAATGTTTCCACACACTAGGAAGCCCCTTCACTGGCAGAGTCGGGGGTAGCGGGGGGAAGCATCAGAGCCGCAGAGGAGAGCAGAGCAACAGGGGTGTGGAGGGCAAAGTGGAGAGATTCCCACACAGAGGATTGGTGCTGACCAGCACTCATCAGCCCCAGAGCCTTGTCTGCTCACCTTCCAGGACGGGTGGGGGCTGGGAGCTGAGGCTCGGGCTTCGGAGGTCCAATCCCAGGGAAAGGACTGGGGTTGGTTGCATGAACACAGCCTGAAGGGGGCTAGTGCACCACAGCTAGCTGGGAGGGAGTCTGGGAAAAAGTCTGGAACTGCCTAAGAGGCAAGAGACCATTGTTTCAGGGTGTGCGAGGAGAGGGGATTCAGAGCACCACGTAAAGGAGCCCCAGAGACAGGCGCGAGCTGCTGCTATCAGCGCAGACACCAGAGACGGGCATGAAACTCTAAGTCTGCTGCTGCAGCCACCAAGAAGCCTGTGTGCAAGCACAGGTCACTATCCACACCTCCCCTCCGAGGAGGTTGTGCAGCCCGCCACTGCCAGGGTCCCGTGATCCAGGGACAGCTTCCCCAGGAGAACGCATGGCACAACTCAGGCTGGTGCAACGTCACGTTGGCCTCTGCCGCTGCAGGCTCGCCCCGCATTCCACACCCCTCCCTCCTCCCGGCCTGAGTGAGCCAGAGCCCCCTAATCAGCTGCTCCTTTAACCCCGTCCTGTCTGGGCGGGAACAGATGCCCTCACGCAAGCTACATTCAGAGGTGGGGCCAAAGCCAAAGCTGAACCCCAGGAGATGTGCGAACAAAGAACAGAAAGGGAAATCTCTCCCAGCAGCCTCGGGAGCAGTGGATTAAATCTCCACAATCAACTTCATGTACCCTGAATCTCTGGAATACCTGAATAGACAATGAATCATCTCAAAATTAAGGCGGTGGACATTGGGAGCAACTGTAGACCTGGGGTTTGCTTTCTGCATCAATTTGTTTCTGGTTTTATGTTTATCTTAGTTCAGTATTTAGAGTTTATTATCATTAGTGGATATGTTTATTGATTTGGTTGCTCTTTTCCTTCTTTTATTTTATATATAGATATATATATTTTTTTCCTTTTTCTCTTTTTGAGAGTCTGTATGTGTATGCTTCCTTGTGTGATTCTGTCTGTATAGCTTTGCTTTTACAGTTTGTCCTAGGGTTCTGTCGGTCTGTTTTTTGGTTTTTTTTTTTTTTTTTAGTATAGTTTTTAGCACTTGTTATCATTGGTGGATCTGTTTATTGGTTTGGGTGCTCTCATCTCTCTTTCTTTTTTAATGACTTTTAAATATTTTAACATTTAATTATTTTTTTTTATTTTAATAACTTTTATTATTTTTTTCTTTATTTTATTTTTCCTAACTTTTCTTTGGAGCCGTGTGGTGGACAGGGTCTTGGTGCTCCTGCCAGGTGTCAGGGCTGTGCCTCTGAGGTGGGAGAGTCAAGTTCAGGACATTGGTCCACCAGAGATCTCCCGGCTCCATGTAACATCAAACAGTAAGAGCTCTCCCAGAGATCTCCATCTCAATGCTAAGACATCGCTCCACTCAATGACCAGCAAGCTACTGTGTTGGACACGCTATGCCAAACAACTAGCAAGACAGGAACACAACCCCACCCACTAGCAGAGAGGCTGCCTAAAATCAAAGTAAGTTCACAGACACCCCAAAACACACCACCGGATGTGGTCCTACCCACCAGAAAGACAAGATCCAGCCTCATCCACCTTAACACAGGCACCAGTCCCCACAACCAGGAAGCCTACACAACCCACTGACCCAACCATACCTACAGAGCACAGACACCAAAAACAACGGGAACTACAAAACTTCAGCCTGCGAAAAGGAGACCCCAAGCACAGTAAGTGAACCAAAATGAAAAGGCAGAGAAACACACAGCAGATGAAGGAGCGAGGTAAAAACCCACCAGACCAAACAAATGAAGAGGAAATAGGCAGTCTACCTGAAAAAGAATTAAGAGTAATGATAATAAAGATGATGCAAAATCTTGGAAATAAAATGGAGAAAATACAAGAAACGTTTAACAAGGACTAAGAAGAACTAAAGAGCAAACAAACAGTGATGAACAACACAATAAGTGAAATTAAAAATTCTCTAGAAGGAATCCATAGAAGAATAACTGAGGCAGAAGAACAGGTAAGTGACTTGGAAGATAAATTAGTGGAAATAACTACTGAAGAGCGAATAAAGAAAAAAGAATGAAAAGAATTGAGGACAGTCTCAGAGACCTCTGGGACAACATTAAATGCACCAACATTCAAATTATAGGAGTTGCAAAAGAAGAAGAGAAAAAGAAAGGAACTGAGAAAATATTTGAAGAGATTATAGTTGAAAACTTCCCTAATATGGGAAAGGAAATAGTCAATCAACTCCAGGAAGCACAGAGAGACCCATACAGGAAATATCCAACGAGAAACACACCAAGACACATATTAATCAAACTATCAAAAATTAATTACAAAGAAAAAATATTAAAAGCAGCAAGGGAAAAACAACAAATAACATACAAGGGGCTCCCCGTAAGGTTAACAGCTGATCTTTCAGCAGAAACTCTGCAAGCCAGATGGAAGTGGCAGGACATACTTAAAGTGATGAAAGGGAAAAACCTACAACCAAGATTACTCTACCTAGCAGTGATCTCATTCAGATTGGATGGGGAAATTGAAACCTTTACAGACAAACAAAAGCTAAGAGAACTCAGCAACACCAAACCAGCTCTACAACAAATGCTAAGGGAACTTCTCTAGGCAGGAAACAAGAGAAGGAAAAGACCTACAATAACAAACCAAGAACAATTAAGAAAATGGTAATAGGAACATACATATCGATAACTGCCTTAAATGTAATGGATTAAATGCTCCAACCAAAAGAAATAGACTGGCTGAATGGATACAAAAACAAGACCCATATATATGCTGTCTACAAGAGACCCACTTCAGACCTAGGGACACATACAGACTGAAAGTGAGGGGATGGAAAAAGATATTCCATGCAAATGGAAATCAAAAGAAAGCTCGAGTAACAATTCTCATATCAGACAAAATAGACTTTAAAATAAAGACTATTACAAGAGACAAAGAGGGACACTACATAATGATCAAGGGATCAATCCAAAAAGAAGATATAACAACTGTAAATCTTTATGCACCCACATAGCAGCACCTCAATACATAAGGCAAATGCCAACAGCCATAAAAGGCGAAATCGACAGTAACACAATCATAGTAGGGGATTTTAACACCCCACTTTCATCAATGGACCGATCATCCAAAATGAAAATAAATAAGGAAACACAAGTTTTAAATGATACATTAAACAATGTGGACTTAATTGATATTTATAGGACATTCCATCCAAAAACAACAGAATACACTTTCTTCTCAAGTGCTCATGGAACATTCTCCAGGATAGATCATATTTTGGGTCACAATTCAAGCATTGGTAAATTTAAGAAAATTGAAATCATATCAAGTATCTTTTCCGAACACAATGCTATGAGACTAGATACCAGTTACAGGAAAAAATCTGTAAAAAATACAAACACATGGAGGTTAAACAATACACTACTAAATAACCAAGAGATCACTGAAGAAATCAAAGAGGAAATAAAAAAATACCTAGAAACAAATGTCAATGAAAACACGACAACCCAAAACCCATGGGATGCAGGAAAAGCAGTTCTAAGAGGAAACTTTATAGCAATACAATCCTACCTCAAGAAAGAAGAAACATCTCAAATAACCTAACCTTACAACTAAAGCAATTTGAGAAAGAGGAACAAAAAAACCCCAAAGTTGTCAGGAGAAAAGATCTCAAAGATCAGATCAGAAATAAATGAAAAGGAAGTGAAGGAAACAATAGATCCATGAAAGTAAAAGCTGGTTTGTTGAGAAGATAAACAAAATTCATTAACATTAGCCAGACTCATCAAGAAAAAAAGGGAGAAGACTCAAATCAACAGAATTAGAAATGAAAAAGGAGAAGTAACAACTGACACTGCAGAAATACAAAGGTCCATGAGAAATTACTACAAGCAACTATGTGCCAATAAAATGGACAACCTGGAAGAAATGGAGAAATTCTTAGAAAAGCACAACCTTCTGAGACTGAACAAGGAAGAAATAGAAAATATAAACAGACCAATCACAAGCACTGAAATTGAGACTGTGAGTAAAAATCTTCCAACAAACAAAGGCCCAGGACCAGATGGCTTCACAGAAAATTCTATCAAACATTTAGAGAGGAGCTAACACCTATCCTTCTAAAACTGTTCCAAAATATAGCAAGGGAGGAACACTCCCAAACTCATTCTATGAGGCCACAATCAACCTGATACTAAAACCAGACAAAGATGTCATAAAAAAAGAAAACTACCGGCCAATATCGCTGATGAACATAGATACAAAAATCCTCAACAAAATACTAGCAAACACAATCCAATGGCACATTAAAAGGATAATATACCATGATCAAGTGGGGTTTTTCCCAGAATGCAAGGATTCTTCAATGTACGCAAATCAATCAATGTGATAAACCATATTAACAAACTGATGGAGAAAAACCATATGATCATCTCAATAGATGCAGAAAAAGCTTTCAACAAAATTCAACACCCATTTATGGTAATAACCCTCCAGAAAGTAGGCATAGAGGGAACTTACCTCAAAAAATAAAGGTTGTATATGACAAACCCACAGCAACATCATTCTCAATGGTGAAAAACTGAAACCATTTCCTCTAAGATCAGGAACAAGACTAGGTTGTCCACTCTCACCACTGTTATTCAACATAGCTTTGGAAGTTTTAGCCACAGCAATCAGAGTTAAAAAAGAAATAAAAGAATACAAATCAGAAAAGGAAAAGTAAAGCTGTCACTGTAGATGACATGATACTATACATAGAGAATCCTAAAGACTCTACCAGAAAACTAGTAGAGCTAATCAATGAATTTGGTAAAGTAGCTGAATTCAAAATTAATGCACAGAAATCTCTTGCATTCCTATACACTAATGATGAAAAATCTGAAAGAGAAATTAAGGAAACACCTCCATTGACCTTTGCAACAAAAAGAATAAAATACCTAGGAATAAACGTACCTAAGGAGACAAAAGACCTGTATGCAGAAAACTATAAGACACTGATGAAACAGATGGAGAGATATACCATGTTCTTTATTGGAAGAAACAACATTGTGAAAATGACTATACTACCCTAAGCAATCTACAGATTTAATGCAATCCCTATCAAAGGGCATTTTTCACATAACTAGGACAAAAAATTTCACACTTTGTATGGGAACAAAAAGACCCTGAATAGCCAAAGCAATCTTGAGAAAGAAAAACAGAGCTGGAGAAATCAGGCTCCTGGACTTCAGACTATACTACAAACCTACAGTAATCAAGACAGTATGGTACTGCCACAAAAACAGAAATATAGATCAATGGAACAGGATAGAAAGCCCAGAGATAAACCCACACACATACGGTCACCTTATTTTTGATAAACTAGGCAAGAATATACAATGGAGAAAAGACAGCCTCTTCAACAAATGGTGCTGGGAAAACTGGACAGCTACATGTAAAAGAATGAAATTAGAACACTCCCTAACACCATACACAAAAATAAACTCAAAATGGATTAAAGACCTAAACGTAAGGGCAGACACTATAAAACTCTTAGAGGAAAACATAGGGAGAACACTCTATGACATAAATCACAGCAAGATCCTTTTTGACCCACCTCCTAGAGAAATGGAAATAAAAACAAAAATAAACAAATGGGACCTAATGAATCTTAAAAGCTTTTGCACAGTAAAGGAAAACATAAACAAGACAAATAGACAACCCTCAGAATGGGAGAAAGATACTTGCAAATGAAGCAACTGACAAAGGATTACTCTCCAAAATATACAAGCAGCTCATGCAGCTCAATATTCAAAAAACAAACAACCCAACCCAAAAATGGGCAGAAGACCTAAACAGACATTTCTCCAAAGAAGATATACAGATTTCCAAGAAACACGTGAAAGGATGCTCAACATCACTAATCATTAGAGAAATGCAAATCAAAACTACAGTGAGGTATCACTTCACACCAGTCAGAATGGCCATCATCAAAAATTCTGTAAACCATAATGTTGGAGGGGGTGTGGAGAAAAGGGAACTCTCTTGCACTGTTGGTGGGAATGTAAATTGATTCAGTCACTGTGGAGAACAGTATGGAGGTTCCTTAAAAAACTAAAAATAGAACTACCATATTACCCAGCAATCCCTCTACTGAGCATATACCCTGAGAAGACCATAATTCAAAAAGAGTCATGTACCACAATGTTCATTGCAGCACTATTTACAATAGCCAGGACATGGAAGCAACCTGAATGTCCATCGACAGATGAATGGATACAGAAGATGTGGGACATACATACAATGGAGTATTACTCAACCATAAAAAGAAACAAAATTGTGTTATTTTTAGTAAGGTGGATGGACCTACTGTCTGTCATACAGAGTGAAGTAAGTCAGAAAGAGAAAAACAAGTACCATATGCTAACATATATATATATGGAATGTGAAAAAAGAAAAATTGTTCTGAAGGACCTAGGGGCAGGACAGGAATAAAGATGCAGAAGTTGAGAATGGACTTGAGGACACAGAGAGGGGGAAGGGTAAGCGGGAACAAAGTGAGAGAGTGGCATGGATATATATACATTACCAAATTTAAGATAGATAGCTAGTAGGAAGCAGCCACATAGCACAGGGAGATCAGTTGATGCTTTGTGACCACCTAGAGGGGTGAGATAAGGAGGATGGGAGGGAGATTCAAGAGGGAGGAGATATGGGGATATATATATATATGTATAGCTGATTCACTTTTTTTTTTTTTTTTTTTTTTTTTGCGGTACGCGGGCCTCTCACTGTTGTGGCCTCTCCTGTTGCGGAGCACAGGCTCTGGGCGTGCAGGCTCAGCAGCCATGGCTCACGGGCCTAGCCGCTCCGTGGCATGTGGGATCTTCCCAGACCGGGGCATGAACCCATGTCCCCTGCATCGGCAGGCGGACTCTCAACCACTGTGCCACCAGGGAAGCCCTGATTCACTTTTTTATAAAGCAGAAACTAACACATCATTGTAAAACAATTATACTTCAATAAAGATGTTAAAAAGAATAAGAGTATAGGTGAAAAAAAAGTAGTTTTGGGAGAGTAGACAAAAGACTGTGTGTCCAAGGTCATGAATACTGTAATAGCAGAGAGCAGAAGCAGCTTCTTGAAAGCCTGAATAGGAACCAAAGAACTAGAGAAGTGCTTCTTAAACCTTCAAGTGCATATGCATCTTTGGGGGACATGGTTAAATGTAAATTCTGATTCAGTAGTTGTTTAGAGGGGCTGTCATTTCTGCATCTCGAACATGTCCCAGGTGAGAAGGAATCTGTAGACTGACTTTATTTTTTTGACATCGTTATTGGAGTATAATTGCTTTACAATTGTATGTTAGTTTCTGCTGTATAACAAAGTGAATCAGCTATACATATACGTATATCCCCATATCCCCTCCCTCATGTGTCTCTCTCCCACCCTCCCTATCCCACCCCTCTAGGTGGACACAAAGCACTGAGCTGATCTCCCTGTGGTATGCGGCTGCTTCCCACTAGCTATTTATTTTACATTTGGTAGTGTATATATGTCAGTGTCACTCTCTCACTTTGTCCCAGCTTACCCTCCCTCTCCCCATGTCCTCAAGTCCATTCTCTACATCTGCATCTCTATTCCTGTGTAGACTGACTTTTGAATTGTATGAGAGACTACATATCTGGGTCTTCCTGCTTTCTCCCACTTCCTTCTGTTCTTTGGTGAGATCTGTTTTTGGAACCTGGCTTATGCTCATGAATTCAATTCATTACATCCTCCTGGTAGACTTTCCCTGTTTACTTGTAATTACTCTGCATTTGCCCTCATTTTATTTGCTTTGCCCATAAACGATAGACACTTGTGTCTTTCCTGACCCAAGTGAAACTATTTTGTCCTCCTGAGCAGGTTTTGTACCATACCCTGGCCCTTTCACCTGCTCCATTCCATGTTGCCAGTACTTTTCAGTGAAACCAGACATCACTTACTTATTGTTTCCAATAACATTGCGTTGCACTTAGTGGAAAGCCTGACATCTAATTCTGCATTTTTAAAAAGTTATGGGTTTTTTCCCTTTCAGTGAAAACCTGTATATTATGTTGGATTAGAGAATGCCAAGTTTTGTGGAAAATTTTAAAATAGTTAGATACTCTCGTAGAAATAAACAACATCACTGCTTCTTTAGAAACTAGCTTCCTAGCCTTCATAATATAGTTAAGGTTGTTACTGTACAAGCTTTTCCTAACAGTTTAATAATCTGTCAGTAAAACTTGCTTAAAAAAATCCATTGTGCTAATATGCTGTTTAGCAAAGAAATATGGATTTCATTGCATTTAAATAAGAATGTCTTTTGAAATTAATAGAGGTATTGATATGCATCATCAACTCTTTTGACATTTGTGTTTTGTTCTTTATTGAAGAACAAAATGAAAATAATAACTCTGATATTTTAACTCACTAGTAATTATTGTTTTTATTTTTTATGTTTTGCATGAAACAGAGAACTAGTTTTGGCACCAAATTGCTTTCTCAGAGAGAATATTTGACTGTTAAATAATTCAGGCTAAATACCCATCCATTTAGCCAAAAATAAAATATCTGGCTCAATCTGGTAACCTTCGTTTCAACTGGGCAAGGATGGATTTTGTTTAGGAGACCCAGTGAGGGAGTGGCTGAATAGAATAAACCAGGTATTTTTTTCCTGATTCCGATCACTACCTCTGATTGGAATTGGAGTTGAGACCTGAAGAATGAAATACCACCAGCCTACTGATATGAGTTGGAAGATTCAGGGTAATCACTGTTAGGACCAGTTAAAAAGTAACTAATGAAAGGACATGGCAATTGTCCCAGTTAGTCTCTTCTGAATCATTTCATGAACATGATGAATTACATAGATACTGAATACATAAGCAAGGTTGAATGAATGGGCATTTTTTTTCTGAATATGAATTCCTCCCTGAGCTAGAGTCAGAAGTCCAGCTGAATGCACCCTTTGGGTAGTGTTGGAGTTGCTGATAACGGTTTCATATTAAATGCAAGTCTACCACTGCTGTTGTCCAGCCCACTTCATCAGCAGAAGTTCTGCTGGGTAGTCAGTTCCTCCTTTATCAGTAAGCCAGCTACGTAACTTTGTGGGGACCAGTGCAAAATGAAATCACAGGGTTCCTCCTTTAAAAATCATTAAGAATAACAAGACAGTGATAGCAGAGCATTAAACCATTAAACCACTAATTATTAGAGAAATGCAAGTCAAAATTACAATGAGGTTCCACCTCACACTGGTCAGAATGGCCATGATTAAAATGTCTACAATTAACAAATGCTGACGAGGGTGTGGAGAAAAGGGAACCCTCCTACACGGTTGGTGAGAATGTAAGTTAGTACAAGAGTTATGGAGAACAGTATGGAGGTTCCTCAGAAAACTAAAAATAGAATTACCATATGATTCAGCAATCCACTTCTGGGAATATGCCCGGACAAAACTATAATTCAAAAGGATATGGGTACCCCTATGTTCATAGCCGCACTGTTCACAATAGCCAAAACATGGAAACAACGTAAATGTCCATCGACAGATGAATAGATAAAGAAGATGTGGTACATATATATATATATATATATAATGGAATACTACTCAGCCATAAAAAAGAATGAAATAATGCTATTTGCAGCAACATGGAGGCAACTAGAAATTACCATAGTAAGTGAAGTGTCACAAAGAGAAAGACAAATACCATATGATAGCACTTATATGTGGAATCTAAAATATGGCACAAATGAACCTATTTACAAAACAGAAACTGACTCAACCACATAGACTTGTGGTTGCTGAGGGGGAGGGGGAAGGAGAGGGTTTGACTGGGAGTTTGGGGTTGGTAGATGCAAACTATTACATTTAGAATGGATAAACAACAAGGTTCTAATGTATAGCACAGGGAACTATATTCAATGTCTTATGATAAACCATAGTGGGAAAGAATATAAAAAATATATATACATGTGTATAACTGAGTCACTTTGCGGTACAGCAGAGGTGGGCACAACACTGTAAATCAACTATACTTCAATAAAAAAAATTATTGCCTAAGAAAACCAAAACAAAATAAAACAAGACAGTGATAACAGAGCATTAAACCATGTGTGGGGCTCTTCTGACCAGGGCACGGGTTGCAAGTCCATGAAGCCGTCAGTCCTATTATGGATCCTGTTTTTAGTATAAACTATATGAAACTGATTTAAATTTTCTAATAATCAGTAAAGGAGCCTCAAGATGGATGGCTTAGTTTATACAGCTTTTTTTGGGGGGGGTTGAGATTTGATAATTCCTTGTTTCTCTAATGGGACTGGAGATGACTTTTCTCAAGACTGTACTTGAATCTCTAATTAGGTACTTCTCTTGAAGCAAGCACTTTACAAAAAAATTGCAAAACTTCAAGGCTTTTTGGTTCTATCTGTGAGGATATTTTGGCCTTTTCATAACACTTTTTACATAAATTTTTGCATTTTTCTGGGTCCTGAGATACCTTGGGGGCTCTGAGATAGCTTGACATTGGAATCTCATAAATACACACTGATTAGAAAAGATTTCCAGTAATTCTTCTCTTCCTACTTTCAAAGAGAATTCCTCCTCTTTGACATAGAGACTAAAGTTTCTCCAGTCTTTTTCTGAAATACACACATTGAGCTCAGTGCGATATTTGCTTCTAACTGGTACCATTCAGTGTTACATGGCAGTACCCCTCCAATTATTACTGTACATTAATTTTGATTAGGCAGGGGGTTGCTCTGTGAGTCTTGACTTTCTGCCAGCACAATCAAATGTGAGCTGTGGGAATGGTAAAGAAATGTTACTTTCAAAACCCTAGTGAGGAATGTATTACTTATAACTTATTTTAAAAGTGAGTTGTTTCAGTTAAGTGATTACAAATGTCTTTAGTGGATATAGGTTCTGAAATGGGCATCTAGTTAAGATTCTGCTCCTTCCTGGTCCATGAACAATGCAATTTCAAAATTTCATCTTTCGACAGCTCCATTGTTATGAACTGAATTATGTTCCCCTCAAAATTCCTATGTTGAAGCCTAACCCTCAATGTGACTGTATTTGGAGACAGGGTCTTTAAGGAGGTAATGAAGGTAAATGAGGTCATGAGGCTGAGACCCTAATTCAGTAGCCCACAGGACCAGTGTCCTTATAAGAAGAGGAAGGTAGACCAGAGATCGCTGTCTCTCCTCAGGCACACCCAGAGTAAAGGGCAAGTGAGTACACAGTGAGAAGGCAACTGTCCTCAAGCCAGGAAGAGAGCCCTCACCAGAAACCAACCCTGAGGGCACCTTGATCTTGGACTTCTCCCCTCTAGAACTGTGAAAAAATTAATTTATGTTGTTTAAGTCACCTAGTCTGTGGAATTTCATTGTGGCAGTCCTAGCAGATGAGTACTCATTTTCCACATTTTATTAATTTTACAATGATTCTTCTTTTTAGAATCAACTGTTATTAAAACTTAGGTGCAAGAGCAAATGCAAATGGAAAAAAAAAGACTGAGTGTATTGGTTTGTTCTTAAGATTCGGCTTGCACTAATGTACAGCATGCTGGATTGAGGATTGCCGCCCCACCATGTATACTGAGTTAGCTGTGATTTACAGGCAGGATGTATACAGTATAGTCAGGCTGAATTCCCCTAATATTTACTAATACCATTCTTTAACTGATTTTCAAACTGGAATAATAGTTTTTTGACTTATTTGTTCATGTAACCAGCCGTCCTCTCAAGAGGAAACATACCTGAATACACTTAAAGCCCTTTTAAAACCAGAAGTATATTGTTTGTTTTAGTATCTGCAATACTTTTTCTAACACCTGGCATACAGGAGCTTTCTAATATATATTTGAATAATGAAGTGAGTAAATGAATAAATGATTCTCCAATTAAATCTTCTGGAGACATTTCAGTGTTACCTCTTTGAATCAGTGATTGCAACAGTGCAATGAGGTATGTTGAGTTTCAATAATTTGGTGAAACCACTGTGACATACATTATAGCTCTTGCTATGGATCCTACTATACCCAATGCCTATGCTGAAACAGCCATGACTATAAAAGCCCTGAAAATTAGCTTTCCAAAAACTGGGTAATTTATATATTTCATTCATGTTCAAATAATACATTTTTGTTATTTGATTAATACCGACCTCATGTCAGACAATTCACTCTACCAAGCAAAGTCCCTCTCAGTCAAGTTCCCCTGTTCCCCCCAAAAGATTTATAAGATTCTAGCAGTTCCTGACATAAGTATCAGTTCTAAGGTCTTCTCTCTCTGTCTTTCTCTCTGTCTCTGTCTTTCTGTCTCTCCCTTCATTTTACACAGAAAACTCTCAAGATGTTGTCAGAGGGAACAGTTAAGTTTCATGTAGCCCGAGTAGTATTGCTATTTAACTGCAAATTATTTTAGTACTATGGCTAAATCAGTAGTACTAAAATAATACTCCCTTTATTATTAAAGGGAATCAGACTCCCTTTTCTTTTTATTATGTTATTGTAATGTACAGTTAAACTTTTCATTTTTTCTTTGCTCCAGTGGAATAAATGCTTAGGCTTCTGTAGGGCTTCCCTCCATACTATTAAGATGTACTCTTTTTAGTTTTATTTCAAAATGAGAGATATGGTCTTCAGTCCTTGACAAGGGAGAAGTTGACTGTAGGATTGGAGGGTGTTAAATGTTTTTGTCTATCTGGAATCTCTTTCTCTGAATACTGAACATTGCAGATGTAGAATACTTCCATCATCATTGAAAGTTTCATTGGGCAGCACTGTTTTAGAGCTTTGATTTCCTAGAGAAGATATCCTTTAATGAATGTTATTGTAGATAATATTAATTTTCATGGTATTCCTTGCCCCTCTATTGTATGTCTCTTGATGGAGTACCTTGCATATAGTGATACTCCTTACAAGAGGATTATATATACCTTTGCTCCATAGCCAGCAAGTTTGGCCATATGACTTGCTTTGTCCAATGAACTATGAACATAAGCAGTGTGTGTAACGTCTAACAGGAAACTTTAATAGCCAGTGTGTACTTCACCATGAGGTCTTTTCCTTCAGTCATTAGCCAAGCAGTGTTTGAAAATGGGGCTGCTTCTGGGTCCTTGAGTGAAGGTTACATGGAGCAGAGAGATGAACACATTAATAATCAATATTTAATGTGGAGGAAAAATAAGCTTTTAATGTCTCAACCCACTATTTTTAGTATCATTTATTATTATACCCACTTGACTTAAGCTGACTGATAGAAATATGGACTCTTCTTTCAATACTTTAAAGATGAAACCAGGGATACCAAGTGATTTTCATCAGTGATATTCTGTGTAGGACAGGGCTAGAAGCCAGTGTAACAGGGACAGACCATACAGACGATGCCGTTGACAACAGGTTCACATATTATACAAAGAACAAAAGTTTTGCCCCTGGGTGAATTGGTTAAGCCATGTGACAGGACAAGAGCTGATATTTTTGCAGTTTATTCTATTATCAAGTGCCCAAAACCTAAGTGATTTTTATCCCTAGGGTGTGAATAGTCCTCAGATGAAGAGCCCTCTGTGTCAAAAGATGTGCTTTCTGCAGTCAAGTGACTCTTTTCATTTACTGTAATAGCTTCTCTGGTGTCTGCATGAGGGAGATTTTCCTTTTATTCTAGAGTAGTTTTTTTCCATTTCAATACTATCTTTACACTTTGCAGTTAGATCAGTGGAGTAATAATAAATATGAGTCACAGTTAGGAGTTGAGGAGTTGGAGATAAAATAGGCAATAAGTTAACAACTTGCCCAGCCTAAAGAAGAGATGTAGGAGGAAAAGGAAGCTCAGGTTCTCAACTTGATAATTTATTTTACTATTTTACTTTTATCCTTGGATTCTTTTTTTTAGCCTTCTGTAAATTTTTTTTTAATTTTTAAATTAATTTTTATTGGAATTAGTTGATTTAAAATGTTGTGTTACTTTTCAGGTGTACAGCAAAGTGAATCAGTTATACATATACATATATCCACTCTCTTTTATATTCTGTTCCCATATAGGTCATTACAGAGTATTGAGTAGAGTTCCCTGTGCTATACAGTAGGTTCTTATTAGTTATCGATTTTATGTATAGTAGTGTGAATATGTCAGTCCCAATCTCACTATTTATTCCTCCCCCCCTTTCCCCCTTGGTAACCATAAGTTTGTTTTCTACATCTGTGACTCTGTTTCTCTTTTGTAAATAGGTTTATTTGTACCATTTTTTTAGACTCCACATATAAGTGATATATGATATTTGTCTTTCTCTGTCTGACTTACTTCACTCAGTATGACAATCTCTAGGTCCATCCATGTCACTGCAAACACCATTATTTTGTTCTTTTTTTATGGCTGAGAAATATTTCATTGTATATATGTAACACGTCTTCTTTATCCATTCATCTGTCGATGGACATTTAGGTTGCTTCCATGTCCTGGCTATTGTAAGTAGTGTTGCAATGAACATTGGGGTGCATGTATCTTTTCAAATTATGGTTTTCTCCAGATATATGCCCAGGAGTGGGATTGCTGGGTCATATGGTAGCTCTATTTTTAGTTTTCTAAGGAACCTCTATACTGTTCTCCATATATGCACCTAAAAACAGAGCCCCAAGTATATGAAGCAAACCCTGACAGAACTGAAGAAAGAAAAAGTGAATTCAACAATAGTAGTTGGAGATTTCAACACTCCACTTTCAATAAGAGAACATCTAGGCATAAGACCAACAGGGAAATAGAAGACTTGAACAACACTATAAACAAACTAGACCTAACAGACATCTGTACAACACTCCTCACAGCAACAGTAGAATACACATGCTTCTGTGTAAGAGAAGATGAAGTCAGTGGCTCATTCATTCTAATACATATGAAACTTTATGCAGGCTAGTCCATATCCTAGGCCATAAAAGAAAAAGAAGCCTAAAGAAATTTAAAACATTGTTAAATAAAAGAAGTATATAAAGTATTGTCTCTGACCACAATGAAATTAAATTAGAAATCAATAATAGGCACATTTGAGCTTTGAACCCAGATGACCTAGTGAGAAAAACACTGCATATGTTATTTTCATGGTCAACAGGCCTAATTCATGTCTAGTATTGTGCTCTGGGGCTGAACAATATTGATGGAAGAGAAATACCCACTGACATTTGAATACCTCTTCAAGTGTATATATACATATATTACAGTTTTTGATTGGCTTGACTGATCAGCTCAGATCATCATAAGGTGTGCATTTAAGACATGGAGAAGAATTTCCTCAGTTTTGGGTTTTCACTAGTTTTAAATGGATTCTGGCTACTTCTACTTAATGTAGATCATTAGCTGTAAGAACTGGATGCCAGATAATCTTGTAATAGAGGCAGAAGGTACAAAACTCATTCAAGACAGCTGGTTAGAGTTAGCAAAGTTGTAAGCTAAGGGAAGGAGAGAGAGAGAGAGGAGAGAGAAAGAGAAATAAAGCTCTTATCATGATTAAAACAGTATTAGAGTAATCATGACTAAAGTAAATTATTTTGGATTAGGGTCATAAATATAATGGAGTTAAACACCTTTGGAGGTGGGGATTTCCTCTTTTCCCAAAGGAAAGTAATGAGTCTCAGTGACTCATATTGTGCAGCAGATTTGTTTTATCTACATGAGTGATAACTGAACTGGATTAATCAGTTTACAGCACTTTTCAGTACACTTTTCTCATTACTGTTAATGAGAGAGCACATAGAGTTTGAGGGAAGATTTGTTCGTCAGCTTGTACTTCTGGTCTTATCCTCTTGATCCTCTTAATACTACCTTGTACAGTTAAAAGAATTCAAATTGGAAGTAAAGGAAATTGAATTTCTTGAGTGACCTTTTAAATAATGAAGTGTCCCTAAGTTTTGTGGCTCAATCTTTTTAGTCTAAGAAAAATCCCATATCCTCTCTTAGCGTTCATTCATCTGTGATGTTTCCCCAGAATATTGTTAGAGAAGATTTTCACTGGTTTCTCCAAACTAAAGAATCCAATTCTACCTTGTCATATTTCTTGGCACACTGAAGCCAAGTAATTAAATAATGTCTTTCAAGTTTGTGAAGTAAACATTTCTCCTTCCTCTCCTACATTCTTGATGCTATTAAAAATTATATAAAGTAAAATTTCACTTTAAGATAGAAATGGGAAGTATAGCTAGTAAAGAATAGTAGATCTTGAGGCAGTTTATTCATATATTTTTATTGTTTTATTTATAGCACATGGAATCTAATCCATCTAACTTTGTCTCTTCATCATTCCCTAGATTTTCCGCATTTTTTTCATTCCCACTCCATAAATAATTATGATAGTTAACACTAACTGAATGGCATCATGTGTCTGTCATTTTTTTACATATATTTCGAATCATTTCTAGATCCTGCCATTTGTGGAAGATTTGGTTATAGAGGAATCAGAAAGAACTTTGAATCAAAAGATACTAAGCTAACACTAAAAAGATTATTTTATCTATTTTATCACTCAGTGATTTAATTTAATTATTTAAAAAGTTCACTGGGGCTTCCCTGGTGGCACAGTGGTTGAGAGTCCGCCTGCCGATGCAGGGGTCACACGGGTTTGTGCCCCGGTCCAGGAAGATCCCACATGCCGCACAGCAGCTAGGCCCGTGAGCCATGGCTGCTGAGCCTGCGCATCCGGAGCCTGTGCTCCACAACGGGAGAGGCCACAACAGTGAGAGGCCCGCGTACCGCAAAAAAAAAAAAAAAAAAAAAAAAAAGTTCACTGGTTCTTTGTGTTCTCTTCTTATAGATAATCTAGATCCTGCATTTGGTAATTTGTCTGTTTTCTGGTTATTGGATTTTAGTGGGGGCAGAGAAGAGTTGAATCACAATCTATTGAGATAGAATGGTCAAAGGTTCAACTGTTCTTCTTTCTTAATGATTAATTCATTCATCCAACTCTTATGTAATGTTTCTTTTACACTCTGTATTCTAGATCAGGAACAAATAAACAATTATGAACAACTATAAATGTATGAGATAGCATAATTTATAGAGAAGCATGAATTTGTGTAGAAAGAGTGGCATCTGGGGAAGTCTAACCCTGGAGTTTATGGGGAGAAATCAGGGATGCCTTCCTTCAGAAGGTGACTATGGACACAGAATGGATGAATGGTGACTAAACATTTCAAGAGATGGGGAAAGATTAAGATGTTCAAAGTCACAGAGTTAAGGTCTTACAGGAATTTTGAACTGGCTTGAGTACTTTTGTGTAACATGTTATGAGATATATGATGAGGTACATAAAGATAGTTTTACCCCAGGCTGAGGAGTTGGAGTTTTATTGTGAGACTCAGGATTCCAACCAGGATAATGATAGGATCAATTCACACTTTGAAAGATCAGCATTGTACCAGTGAAGAGCAAAGTGTGGGCAACTGCAGAATCATGGTAAGAATTTTGAGGACTTAACTAAAGAATTGGCAATGTAGGGCTTCCCTGGTGGCACAGTGGTTGGGAATCCGCCTGCCGATGCAGGGGACGTGGGTTCGTGCCCCGGTCCGGGAGGATCCCACGTGCCGCAGAGCGGCTGGGCCCGTGAGCCATGGCTGCTGGGCCTGCGCGTCCAGAGCCTGTGCTCCACGACAGGAGAGGCCACAGCAGTGAAAGACCCGTGTACCGCAAAAAAAAAAAAAAAAGAATTGGCAATGTAGAATAGAAAATAGCAGTATTTCTAAGGTGTTACAGAGGAATAATGCACAGGACCACATAAATGATTAGATATGAGGTGAAGAAGGAGGGGGAGAGCAAGACAGTGTGGTAGACACTGGCTACATGCTCGCCAAGCCTGTTTCTCTTCCTTTCCACAGAGTTAATTGATGTTTTTAATTATCTTGCAGCAGGATGGAGCCTCATGAAAAATTCTTGCCAGTGGACTATAAACCAAAGTGATGTGTGTGTAAGGGAGTTAAAGAGGGCATGCTTTATCCATGCTGTCTTTGATTTCCCAGTTAGTGGGCTGGATGATGTCAGGATGACCTTGGAGCCACATTTAGAAAACAGTAGACCCAATAGATCAAAGTAGCCTGCATTCCCAAATGAATGAATGGAGCAGAGACCCCACTGCTCTATATTGACTCTAATATCAATGAGAAATGGCATAGGAGGGTGCATGTGTGTGTTTGTGTGTGTTGAACCTCAGAATTTTGACTTGTATTATTTTTATAGCAGCATAATGTAATTACCCTAATACAGCTGTCATTCAGATTTATGGGTTGAGAATATAAGTGGTTCAATAATATCTTTCACCAAACTCTGGAACACAGTGGGATGAGTTTTTTTGGGGTGGGAGATGACTTAAGATTTAAAAAAAAATTTTATTGACATATAATTGATTTGCAGTGTTGTGTTAATTTCTGCTGTACAGCAAAGTGATTCAGTTATACATATATATATATTCTTTTCCATTATGGTTTATCACAGGATACTGAATATAGTTCCCTGTGCTATACAGTAGGACCTTGTTGTTTGTCCATCCTATATATACTAGTTTGCATCTGCTAATCCCAAACTCCCCATCCTTCCCTCACCACACCCCTTCCCCTTGACAACCACAAGTCTGTTCTCTATGGAGATGACTTTAGATTTAATCAACTAATTTTGATATGACTGTGGTTCATTAAAAAGTAGATGCCAATTGGGAATTTGGGTATGATTCTGGAACTCAAAGAAAAAGATAAACCTGGAAACAGTTATAGGAGTTACCGGCATACATTAAAATTAAAGCTATGAGAGTGAATGATAATACCCAAGAGTTCGTGTGCTAAGAGCTTGAGAAATTGTCCAGCACCAATACCTTAGCAACATGAACACTGAAGAAATGGAAAGAAGAAAAAGAACCTGTAACGACACTCGGGGGAGGCAACAAAGTAGTTGGGGGAAAATCCAGGAAAATGGATTGTCTCGTACGGTAAAGGAGGATAGCGCTGCTTGCAGCCAATAAAATCAGTATTTGCAGAAAGGTCAAGGACTAATCAGTCCATCAGATTTTACTGCCAGGAGGTCATGTGTGTGTGTTATGACCTTTTGCCCTATTTGTTCAGGGCAGTCCAAGTTGATGATTAATTTTTAATAATTTCCTTTTTTATTCTCATCCTGGGTTGAATGATAAGATATAGTCACATTTGTCATAAACACAGTTGATAAGAATAGTTTCAGTGGTGATCAAATCTTTGCTGTAGGTTGAGAAGTTCATGGGTCAGAGAGTGAAGAGGAAGGGTTTCTTTTCATAAGTTTAACTGTGAAGGGAAAGATAGAACTGAGGTAGTTGGGTAAGGAATCAGTAGAGGGATTTTTGTTGTTTTGTTTTCAAGTTAGGAGAAGCCTGAGCATCTTTTGTGCTGAGGGGAAAGAAAACTGTAAATAGGGAGAAATTTTAGCTTGCTTAGTAATAAAGGAGAGTTCCTAGAATAGGTTCTAAATGAGGCAAGATGGACTAAAATGTCAGTTCTTCATCTGCTTTATTAGCCATTGGTTCTTTCTTTTGTGACTCAGCATCACCACTTGCCTATTTTAGGCCTGCATTGTGAGTGACATCTCCTGAAAAATGGGGCCAGTATTTTAGCAAAGACAGCTGCATTTGTGGTCCTGCAAGTAAGTCACATCTTCTTTAGGTTCAACATGTGTTCAAATGCTTTGTCAGTATTTTTACCTGATAATCCCTATAATCAAATCATGAACTATAAAGCTAACACATTTTATTTAATAGCTGAGGTATAAACAGGAGCCTGCTTATTAACCAATACATCTTTTCTCTTCTCCCTTGGGAATCATCATCACTATTCAGTCTTTCACTATATATTAATGCCCATTAGAAGTCTACCATCCACAATATAGAAGTAAATATTCATTTATCTGTATTATGCTACTAAATAATTAGTATTAACTATACACATATGAGGAAGATGTAAGATTTAAAATTGGTAAGATAAAGTCAGACTAACCATAATTAGGATTCTTATCCACTTAGGAGAATGAGGAAATGCGGCCTTCAGTATCATTGAATCATGCATTTCCAATAGGATATGTTGTTTAGCAGAGAACTTCATTGCAACAAGAACCATCTTTTTAATAACAGAAATCCTTCTGTTATGGAAAAAAAATGAAACTACTTTAAAACAAATTATATATATATTTTAAGTTTAAAAAAGTAATGCTGCTTGCATTGGTGACAGGCTTAAAGGCCAGCAGGTACTAACTCAATGGTTCATGTATAATAGCAAGCCAGGAGACTTGGCTGGAATGTGGAAGTTGGGATCTCATTATAAGAAGGAACTTATTGCTGTTGAAGATCTGTTCCACTAGAGTTAATATTTGACCCAAGAGAAGCCATTTTTCAGAGGGATGTCAGTCATAATTGTGATTTTTCCCAAAGTATTAACATTGTATATAAATGACCATGTCTCATTCCCACTGTGAAACTACCGTATTAAAAATATTTTCATTTAAGAACAATGTGACTCACTACTTCAACAGTCAAACGATACTTGCATTAGACTTTGCTGACATTTTTTTCCCCAGGTCTCTGGAAATTTAGACCTGTTAGAGAGTATTTATGTATTTCCTCATGAAGATGACTGAAACCTGGAGAAAGGAGAGATAGCCTTAGCAAAACTAACGTTACATAGTGTCAATGAAAAAATTAATCAGTCAATCTAAGAAAGAATCGGCAAGTTTTATTCAAGCCAAATTTGAGGATTATAACCTGGGAAGAGCATCTCAGAAAGCTCTGAGAACTCTTCTGCCGGTTAGAAATCAAGGCACAGTTATAAAAGTTTTTTGAGACACAGGGCTATACATCAAATGATGTATTATTGACAATTTACATAATCCAGATCTAAGCATCATCCTGGTGGGTCATGTGACCCCTTACAAGCTCTAGAAGGAATGTTATCTCTTAAGGAGTTGTCTTGTTGATGCTGGGAGAATGTTGTTCTTTATGGTTGAGCAGGTATTCCTGTTGATGGGGGAGGTTCGGTCCATGCATAATGCAGATACACAATGCATGGTTGGGGGAGAGGGGAGGCCAAAGGGGAGAGAAGAATTTTTATGTTTAAATTTGTCTTGTCTTGCCATAAAACATGAATTTTATTTCATAGTAGTATTGAATGGGGAGGAAAAGATTGACTTAAGTGGACAGAAACATGCAAGTTAACATATGGGGGGCAGGCAGTCTTGACTGCGCTGAAATGAGGGAAGTCTAGAGAAAGAAGACAAGAAGCATGCAGGTCAGCCTACACAGGAGGAGCTGTGGACGGGTCCCCAGAATGTGGGTGTAGAGTGCCATATGCAAGGAGAGGAGAGTGGGTCACTGTGTTCAGTATCAGGCTTTATTGTCGGTGGATTGGTGGGTAACAACCTTATGCTTTGTTTCTATAATCTGCACTTAAGCTAGATTTGATATGTTTCTGCTCCTAAGAGCCAGATTACTATTCACATTAAATTTGTCTCTTCCAGTCTTGTCCATCTCATTGAATGAATCTACCAAATTCCAAGAAACCTGGAAATCATTCCTAATTTCTCTCTTACATTTTCTTTTATAGCCAGTCAATACCCAAGTCAGGTAAATCCCATTTCCTAGAGGTATTTAAATCCATAAACTTCTTTTTTTTTCTGAAATACTTTCTTTTTTTTAAAAAAAAATTTATTTATTATTTGTTTGTTTTTGGCTGCATTGGGTCCTCGTTGCTGCGGGTGTTCTATAGTTGTGGTGAGCTGGGGCTACTCTTCATTGCAGTGCAGGGCTTCTCATTGCAGTGGCTTCTCTTGCTGCGGAGCACGGTCTCTAGGCATGCGGGCTTCAGTAGTTGTGGCTCGCGGGCTCTAGAGCGCAGGCTCAGTAGTTGTGGCGCACGGGCTTAGTCGTTCCGTGGCATGTGAGATCTCCCTGGACCAGGGCTCGAACCGGTGTTCCCTGCATTGGCAGGCAGATTCTTAACCACTGCACCACCAGGGAAGTCCCAATCCATAAACTTCTTACCTTCTCCATTGCTACCACTCTAATCTATACCCTGTTATCTCTAAATTGGACTTCTGTAACTACCTCTTCATGTTTATTTTTTCTTCTACAAAACACTCTGTAGATAGCATTTATTCTCCACACAACAGCCAGAGAATATTTGAACAATGCATATCTAATCATATCAGCTCCCTTCTTAGTCCTTGAATTGTTTCCCATTTTCTTTACAATGTTTTCTAACACTCTTAACTACATGACCTTTTCCTTGCTGTCTGGTGTCTCTCTTTGGAACATTTCCCCCTTCTCTATGCAATCCTTTCAGCCAGCCAATTTATAATCCTCCTTTTGGCCTCAACTTAAATGCCTCTCTCATAAGGGAAGTTTTCCCTGATGTCACTCAAACTATGTAAGAACCTGATCTTTTATATTCTTATAACACCCCATCCATAGCATGCATCACAGTATAACTATGTTTGTTACTTGTGTAAAATTGTGTTAGTATTTCTCTTCCAGTTGGACTGTAAAATCCACAAGGGCAGGGTCTGTACAATGTTGAATTCCCCAGTACCTACAACTGTGCCTGGCTCTTGATAGACTTTTGTTATTAAATGAGTAAATCAATGAATGTTTGGCTAAAGAAATTTATACCAACAAATCTTTTTGTGATCTTGAAATTATTTTATTTGACATGAGTCACTTTGACAAGGATTCAAGATTAATCTGATTTATATTTTAAAAATTCCATTCTGTCATTCTCTTATGCTGGATTTTTTTAACTTCTTAGGATTAAATCCTGTATGATTTCATATCCTAAAGAGCGTTTTTTTAAAATTAATTAATTAATTAATTAATTTTTGGCGCTTTGGGTCTTTGTTGCTGTGTGCAGGCTTTCTCTAGTTGCGGCAAGTGGGAGCTACTCTTTGTTGTGGTGCACAGGCTTCTCATTGTGGTGGGTTCTCTTTTTGCAGAACATGGGCTCTAGGGCACGTGGGCTTCAATAGTTGTGGTGCACAGGCTTAGTTGCTCCGCAGCATGTGGGGTCTTCCCAGACCAGGGCTCGAACCCATGTCCCCTGCATTGGCAGGCAGATTCTTAACCACTGCGCCACCAGGGAAGCCCCTAAATAGCATTTTGATTCTTGGTAAAACTGAGGGTTTATGTGTTAGTATTTGTGTGTGAATGTTAAGAATGGTTTTGCTGACAGAAATATAGATCAATGGAACAGGATAGAAAGCCCAGAGATAAACCCATGCACCTATGGTCAACTAACCTATGACAAAGGAGGCAAGGATACACAATGGAGAAAAGAGAGTCTCTTCAATAAGTGGTGCTGGGAAAACTGGACAGCTGCATATAAAAGAATGAAATTAGAACACTTCCTAATGCCATACACAAAAATAAACTCAAAATGGATTAAAGACCTAAATGTAAGACTGAATACTATAAAACTCTTAGAGGAAAACATAAGCAGAACACTCTATGACATAAGTCACAGCAGGATCTTTTTTGATCCACCTCCTAGAGAAATGGAAATAAAAATGAAAATAAACAAACAGGACCTAATGAAACTGAAAAGCTTTTGAATAGCAAAGGAAACCATAAACAAGACAAAAAGACAACCCTCAGAATGGAAGAAAATATTTGCAAATGAATCAATGGACAAAGGATTAATCTCCAACATATACAGACAGCTCATGCAGCTCAATATCAAAAAAACAAACAACCCAATCAAAAAATTGGTGAAGACCTAAATAGACATTTCTCCAAAGAAGACATACAGATGGCCAAGGGGCACATGAAAAGATGCCCAACATCACTAATTGTTAGAGAAATACAAATCAAAACTACAATGAGGTATCACCTCACACTGGTCAGAATGGCCCTCATCAAAAAATCTACAAAGAATAAATGTTTGAGAGGGTGTGGAGAAAAAGAAACCCTCTTGCACTGTTGGTGGGAATGTAAATTGATACAGCCACTATGGAGAACAGTATAGAGGTTCCTTAAGAAGCTAAAAATAGAATTACCATATGACCCAGCAATCCCGCTACTGGGCATGTACCCAGAGAAAAACATAATTCAAAAAGGCACTTACACCCCAATGTTCATTGCAGCACTATTTACAATAGCCAGGTCATGGAAGCAACCTAAGTGCCCATTGGCAGACGAATGGATAAAGAAGATGTGGTACATATACACAATGGAATATTACTCAGCCATAAAAAGGAATGAAATTGGGTCATTTGAAGAGATGTGGGTCGACCTGGAGACCGTCATACAGAGTAAGTCAGAAAGAGAAAAGCAAATATCATATACTAACATATATATATGGAATCTAGAAAAATGGTACAGATGAACTGGTATGTGTGGCAGAAATAGAGTCACAGACGTAGAGAACAAATGTATGGACACCAAGGGAGGAAAGGGGGAGTGGGATGAATTGGGAGATTAGGATTGACATATATATACTAATATGTATAAAATAGATAACTAATGAGAACCTGCTGTATAGCACAGGGAACTCCACTTTGCTGTACAGTAGAAACTAACACAACATTGTAAAACAACCATACCTCAATTAAAAAGAAAAACAGAAACATTTCCTATAATTATCAATTCCATTAATAAATCCAGAAATAAAACATGAAAAAGAAAAAAAAAAGAATGGTTTCACTGGATTTTCCCAGGATTTTGTCTCTGGATATAAAGATATTTTACAAGAGAAAGGCTGGGAGAGCACCTCTTTAAAGACAGCAACTTTCCAGAGGTTAGAAGACTTTCTCAGTGCCATAAAAGACGGTTGGTTATAGACAGGGCTTCCTACTCCTAGCTCAGTGATTTTATTCTATGGTAGCATCCTGACTCTGTTGGTTCTGTCATATAAAATACAGCCTCACACAGATGCTATAGATAAATGGGATACTAATTCTCTAAGCCAAATGGGTGACAGTTTTCAGAACCATGGTACAGTGTAAAGTATTTTAGCAAATTGGCCTGTTAAAATGGAAAAGATCATGGGCTTGAAGTCTAGGACAAACTGGGCTCACATCTTGCATTAGCCATGCTCCTTCCTGTTACATTTCTCTGTTTTGGGAACTGGGGTACAAGGGGTGTTTCTCATTCTTCTTAGTTCATAGCACATAATTATTATTTGCCTAGTCAAGTTTACTCTCTTATTTTATTTTATTTACTTTTTTTCCCTTCATTCCTGATCCCCAGTCTGACTATGAGCATCAACTCTTATGTGTCTGACACATGTCTGTTAATATGCATTCATGTCTTGAGTAAGAAGAGTATTATTTTGTGTTTGTTTCAACAGTATGTATGTATTGGTTTTTCTCTTTCTGTCTTACTTCACTCTGTATGATAGACTCTAGGTCCATCCACCTCACTACAAATAACTCAATTTTGTTTCTTTTTATGGCTGAGTAATATTCCATTGTATATACATGCCACATCTTCTTTATCCATTCATCTTTCGATGGACACTTAGGTTGCTTCCGTGTCCTGGCTATTGTAAACAGAGCTGCAGCACAGGGAGATCAGCTTGGTGCTGTGTGACCACCTAGAGGGGTGGGATAGGGAGGGTGGGAGGGAGATGCAAGAGGGAGGAGATATAGAGATATATGTATACGTATAGCTGATTCACTTTGTTATATAGCAGAAACTAACACACCATTGTAAAGCAATTATACTCCAATAAAGATGTTAAAAAAATGTATCAGTATTGTGCTATAAGTCACCTCTGTTTCTTTGTAAAAACTTCAACTATATTTAAGATCTATTCATCTTACTGTTTGTCTAGTCTTTATTTCCAACTACTGGTTTTCTGTAACATAAAATTACCACATTTTATTTTTCCATTCCTTAACTGACAACAACTAGGGGCCTTCCAGTGTTCTGCTATGAAAAATTAAGACTATTATATTAAACATCCATCTAAATGCATTCTTACAAAACTGAGTTATTTGTAGTGAGGTGGATCGACCTAGAGACTATCATACAGAGTGAAGTAAGTCAGAAAGAGAAAGACAAATACCATATGCTAACACATATATTTGGAATCTAAAAAACAATTGGTTCTGAAGAACCAGGGGCAGGACAGGAATAAAGACGAAGATGTAGAGAATGGACTTGAGGACACGGGGAGGGGGAAGGGTAAGCTGGGACCAAGTGAGAGAGTGGCATGGACA
Organism: Mesoplodon densirostris; assembly: GCF_025265405.1. Classification (NCBI taxonomy): domain Eukaryota; kingdom Metazoa; phylum Chordata; class Mammalia; order Artiodactyla; family Ziphiidae; genus Mesoplodon; species Mesoplodon densirostris. The sequence goes on from NC_082670.1 coordinate 59,248,348, forward strand.
TACATACGCTACCAAATGTAAAATAGATAGCTAGTGGGAAGCAGCCACATAGCACAGGGAGATCCGAGCTCAGTGCTCTGTGTCCACCTAGAGGGGTGCGGTAGGGAGGGTGGGAGGGAGATGCAAGAGGGAGGAGATATGGGGATATATGTATACATATAACTGATTCACTTTGTTATACAGCAGTAACTAACACACCATTGTAAAGCAATTATACTCCAGTAAAGATGTTAAAAAATGAAAAAATAAATGCATTCTTATAGATCTCTGAGAGTATTTATTTAGAATATATGTCCAGGTGAGAAATATCTGGGTTAGTACATATGCACACTTAAAGTCATTTGATTCTTCCAGAATTATTTTCAGAATAGCTATGCTACTTCACATTACTGCCAATAAATAGTACACAAGAGTTCTGTTTACACCTTGGCTATGTCTGAATATTAGCTACCTTTTTCATCTTTCAAAAACTCACAGGTTTAATATCATATCTGGGTTTTTTTTCTTATTTTTTATCGAGGTATAATTTGCCGACAATATGAAGTGCAGATTTCAAATGTGCATTTAAAGAGTTTGACAAATGGATTAAACTGTGTAACCACCAACCCAATCAAGACATCCAGCATTTCCATCCTTGCAGAAGTTTTCTTGATTCTCTTACTTGTGTTTTTATGTGAATTTTCATTGTTTTTAATGAATTTCTGTATCTTTTCACACACTATTATAATATTTCTTGATAGTTACAGTTTCTATGTTAAATAATATTGTATTTTCTGTCTTGTTTTCTGGTTGAGTTTTGTTGGAGTAGAGAATATTTATTCTATGTTGATTACATCTGGCAGTAGTAATGAATCTTCTATTAGTTTAGATACTGTGTTTATTCTATTGAGATTTTTATGCAGGAGATCAAATCATCAGCTAATAATGAGAGTTTTATCCCTTACTTTCCAAATTTGACACTTCTGCCATGTTTTCAGATTTGTAGCACTGACTCAGACATCTCATATTATGTTAAACAACAGCAGTGTGTAAGGTCGCTTTTGTCTTGTATCTTAAATGGGAACGTATCCAAAATTTCTCTACTAAGTATTTTGCTTGATGTAGGGTGGGGTTTTTAATCACTCTTAAGTTAAAGATGTTCATTTATATTACTAGCTCTCTGATAGTTTTTTTATACGTGTTTAGATTGTTAGGTCCTGTAATTATCTCATTTCTTCTGGGTCTCGATTTAGGATACGAATGGGTGAACAAGGAATCAGTGTTATGAAAACTCACTGAATCATTGGAAGCATGTGGAATATGGGAAAGATGGGAATAGGGTAGCCCATTTTGGGTAAGGTTAAAGGAGTGGCATCAGTTTCAGACAAAGAAACCTCCAGTGGTACGTTCTGAAGAAGAGGCATGTGATTCTGGTCAGGAGCACAAGTGGGTTCAGGATTGGCTTGGATAAGGTGGGTAGAGTTAGGTAGTCTGTACATAGAGTATGTTATTTTCTCTATCAGAACAACAGATTGAATTGATAACAGAGGGCCCTTACTGTGTTATATAAGGTGATAGAAAATCCCTTACATTTTAAGGATGTTATATATAGTTGTTGGGTGTGCAAATAATAACATAAAGAACATGACTGATGACATAAATCACATTTGAAACAGAAAATGGAATAAGAGGTGATTTTTGTTTACCTAGTATAGAGTATGATCATGCACCAAATTTAGTAGAAGACATGAACTGATTGATTTCTCAAGTTTTGGGAGTCAACATCAGAGTGATATTCATGAAGTTAGGAGGACTTGCATCATGTATGTCATTGGTCCCAGGTAGTTACACAGGAGCAGGGGGAGGATGTAAGAATCAATTTAATAAAATATACTCACTTTTTATGATAACCTGCTAATATGTTCCCCTCCCCATAACAGCCTCAGTTTTGGCTGATCACGGGAAAAGGAACACATAACAATGGAGCGTTAGGGACTTGCTCCAAATTCCACGATGAGCACAAAATTCCTCCATCCCCTTAGCCTACACACAGTAGAGGAGACTTGTTGGTAAAGGTCAAGGCCACAGGTGAAGTTGATCCATGCTTCATGGGTGTGTGACCCATGAACACTTGGTTTAATGCTCTGCTGTCACCATCTTGACATTCTTAATGATTTTTGAACAAGGGGCTTTGCATTTTCACTTTGCACTGGGTGCTGAAAATTGTGTAGCTGGTCCTGGCCATAGCATAACAGATGCACATCCCTTTGTGTCTAGGGGTGTTAGAAGCTCTGAGGACTTCTTTGATCACTCTTTTTTGCATACTTTTCATTGAAGATCAGGCTTTTGGGTTCTTCCTATTCTCATGATTTGGGGTGTTAACATTAGAGGCCAGGGACCCTCCCCCATGATAGAGAAATTTGATAGGAAGGGAAGAGAAGCTCAGGAAGAGGGATAGGGCAACCTAGGCTTACAATTATCAGAAAATGAGAACCTATTGGAAATAATAAGGTGAGACCATATGGCCCAGCCAAGATAGTCTCTGAGCATTCATAAGAAAACAAGGAAATTCATCTAAATGTTTAATATTACTAAGTCTTTAGACCCAAACTCCAGTATAGATCTCCAGTGATCTGGCAGAGCACAAGTGGAAGCTCTTTTCAACCACTCCCCTCGCTAAATTCAGACACTTTGCAGGACCTACAGGTTTCTCAGCAACAAGAGAAAATTTGCAATATAGTTTTATTTATGACTCATTCAAGAAGGTAGCCCAATCAGTGTTTTGCAGTCTGAACAAAGAGAGGAACACTCCGGGAGGTAACTTAACTAGGCATCTTGAGGGAAGAAAGAAAGCATGTTCTTGAATCTTTCCTCCAGAGGCAGAAATATCCTATTCAAGTATACATAATTTTTAAAAGCTTCAGTTGTCATCAGTAATACAAGTTTGATAGGTGACGCATTTCTTGCCTCTCCCCAGTCTAATAGCTATAGTCCAAAAGTTGGAGCAAGTTTCCCCAAGGGCTAAAACTGTTAGGATCACCAAACAAGAATGTCCGCTGTGAAATTCAGTGAACTCAGGCAGTTTACAGCTTTCATTCTTCCTTTCCATAAAGGGCACTTCATTGCTCCTCCATAGGCTGGGGGGAAATGGGTTTATTGCATTCATTTCAAGAAATATTCCTGCACCTCTTTTGTGGGCCTCCCTACAATTTCAGTTATATTTCATCTTCTAAGAAGTTTGCTAAATGCAGCTTCAAGCAGCTCACTCTGGTAGGTGTGCTTGAACCATTATCATCCATTTTTCAATAAAGCTGTGGGTGAAAGTGTCATTGATTCTTTTTCATCAGGAGAGAATATTAGCTTTTTATCCTCATCATATTATCTCTCTGCTTGACTGATAAAACTGCCATGCTGAAGGAAAGGTCAGGAATTATCGAGTGGGTGTTCATTTCATTCATCTCTCACCCCCCTCTTTCAACAAATGTATTGGGAATGTAACAGAAAATTTGTGTTTATGAAATGAGACTAGAGGAGAGAGATAAATGGGTGAAGTCCTCATGGATTAATGACTTCATTTTGTTGCCTAGAAATATGTGAGCTTTAAAGGGTCTTCATTTATAACTTATACTCACCCTTTATTTCATTTTCTTATTTTGATAGAAAGAATTCTCAAATGACATTTTGCTGAGCAGTAAGGTTTCTTTGATGGGTTAACCATTCCTGGACATGGGGGTAGGGGGACAGGAGAGGACAGATGGTTCTCATGGCAGGAAAAAGATGACAGCACTCTCATTATTCAATGTAGCCAAAGAAGTTATAATTAGCGTGAGTTACTTCTAATTATATTTCATTTTCCATGTCGCTGTGATGAGAGTCAAAGGATGAAGAGAATCAAAACAGAAAAGATTTGTGAGGCCACTGGTGGGTAATTCCAAGGAAACCAAACTATAAACATAGGTAGTAAAATGAATGGGCCAGCTCAGGGGGCCTCTTCCCTTCCCATTCCACTTCTGGTGACTTTTATCTGCCCTATATGCTTCAGATGCTCTGATGAGGTTGGTAGTTTAGGTGTTTTTCCTTCACTCTGTTGCTATTCGCTAACTCTAGAACAGCAATCTCACTGAACCCCTGGGGGAAAGTGTGATTTTAGTCAGTGAGATCTAGTTTGGGTTTTTTTGTTTTGTTATTTTGGTTTTTTTGCCACATTGCATGGCATGCAGAGCTTCCCCAGCCAGGAATTGAACCCTCACCCCCTGCAGTGGAAGCACAGAGTCTTAACCACTGAACCATGCCAGGGAAGTCCAGTGAGATCTAGTTTGAATCCCAAATTGGCCATTTAATAATTGCATGGCACCAGGCAAACAATTCTCTTCATCTTGTTGTTCTTGAAAAAAAAAAAAAAGGGAGTGGGGGTGAGAGGTGATTATACTATGAAGTTTCACTTTGTCTCTGTTTTCTATCCTCCCCACCCAATTGGTCAGTAAGACTTTTCCAGTTATATCCAGTCAAAATCTTCTGAGTCTACCATCTGCTCATTTTTTCATGCCATTACTTTACACCAGACCCTCACTGTATCTTGCTTGGACTATTGAAATGGCCTTTGAGTTGGTTTCCCCTCCTCTAATCTCACACTCCTTTCCCACTTATTTTTCACCTGTTTAAGACTATTTTCTTCCCAGTTGCATATTTGATTCAATTCCTAGCCCCTCAATATGCTATCAAAGTTATAGTAAAGTCTACATGGCTTTTCATGATATGTAAACTTTTTCACCATCTGGCTATTGCCTACAACTCTAACTTTTCCTCCCTGTCTCTCCATTTAATGAACCTTGTTGAGCTAACTATTTAATTTCTTTGTCCATGCATATCCCTAGGCCTAAAAAGTCTCTCCACATGCCATTTCCTTACTCCTCATGGGGACTTGCTATTTATCCTTGAAACTCAGTTTAAATATATTCTTCCTCTCCTTCATTCTTTTGAATAATCTTTATACTTTAAACATATTTCTATTGTTATTTATGCCTATTATACTAAGTCAAATTGGTTTTATATGTACTAGGTTGTTAGGACATGAATTAATGTGTTAATGAAGTCACAAGCATTTATAATTATTTAAACTTTCAGGATCACAGTTCACGTTAGATGCCCAATAAATGTTAGTCTCTCTTTTGCTTTCCCCTTTTCTTCTTTCTTAATGTCAGTGTTTTACTTACACACACACACACACACACACACACGTGTGCATACACATACACACACACATGATGTTGTGGAAAAGCCTAAAAGACATCCTTGAGAAATGCTTGCTTTAGGGAAACCAAGTGAATAATAATTTCCATAGGAAATAGCAGCACACTAGGTACAAGAAAGCCCCCAAAGGTGCAGTGAATGATATGGAGCAATTCGTTTAGATTACTTTCTCATTCGTATGAATCTTGGTAGGAAAAAAAATCTGTCTCCTGTTTTCCAGCCCTGAGTTTTATTCAGCTCCTGGAGGTTCACTGAAAGTACCTTTCTGTAAGCTACTGTTTCTCTCTGGGATAGTTTCTCCCTTTCTTCAGCCAACTGTCTCCAATTTGAACCATAAATTAAGGCTCCCTTCCCCTGGGAAGCAGCCCTAACTTGCTGAGGCTGGTTTCATTACCTCTTCTCTGTGTTGTCCTATCCCCTGAGCTTTCTACCTTCCACTCTGTCTTGTAATCACCTGTTTATACATTATTCTTCCCCATCTGGTTGTGAGCTTCCTGAAGACAGGGTTAGTGGTTCATTGGTCCCTAAGTTCCCATGACCTGTACAATGCAGACATTCAATAAATATTTGAATGAATTAGTGAGTCACAGAAGGAGGTCTTTGCCTGTCATTGTTTTTTCTATGTTCCCCTTTCCAGAGCGTATCCCTCTAGGTGGCAGTGACTGTTCTTTGTATTCTGTGTATGCAGCAGTGCTTTGCATGTTATTCAGACTGAGTGGAGGCAAAAGCCCTAAAAGCCAGGAGTACCTACCCTACCTCTTCCCATCCAAGAGAAGTGGGGGATGTAAAAAAATCAATTTGGAAAGACTCAGAGATACAAGCCTACACTTTATTTATTTATTTATTTATTTATTTATTTATGGCTGCATTGGACCTTCGTTGCTGTGCACGGGCTTTCTCTAGTTTTGGCGAGCGGGGGCTACTCGCGGGCTTCTCGTTGCGGCGTCTTCTCTTGTTGCAGAACACAGGCTCTAGAAGCGCAGGCTCAGTAGCTGTGGCACACGGGCTTAGGTGTGCCGCGGCATGTAGGATCTTCCCGGACCAGGGCTCGAACCCGTGTCCCTGCATTGGCAGGCAGATTCTTAACCACTGTGCCAGCAGGGAAGCCCCAAGCCTACACTTGATCTTGACATCCACTTGCAAACATTTGCAATGTCTTTCTCTTTTGGGCCTCTCATTAAACCTGCAGAAATTATGGGAAAGTTAAACAGCTCTTGGCTGGCGCTTAACTTTTTCCTCTTTGAAATCTGCAAGTTCTCGTTATTTCTTGCCCTCACGTGGATCAGAGTTCCCTTCTCTGCTGGAAACAGCCTGTCCACTGATGCCCCAGCACACCCCAACTCCTGCCTTTCTGCTTGCATTTTTAGAATGCTATAACACTTAGGGAAAATTCTTCTGATTAAAAAGGTTTAAAATGAGTCAAGATGGCAGGTTAAAAATAACGGAAATGCTCCTGCTGTCCCAGTTTATTAAACGATGTCCTGGCAGTTAAAACCTCCAGGCAGTGCCTCCGGCGAACTGAGTCCAGCACCTCATCATTATCCTCCAGAAATCCTTGGGTTGATTGAATCTGCAACCATTAGCTAGAATGGAAAGGTTTTGACCTGTCATTTAAACAAGAGAAGTCAACCAAGCCAAGTTCTTAATTACAGGGAAGATTTTTAGTGTTATAAGACTAAATGGCCTCTCTAATTTGTAAAGGAATAATAGGGGAGCATCTTACAGCTTCCCTGACTATCCACCTTTCATTTGCATCACTGACAGTCTGGATTAGTTGTCCTTCCCATGAATTCTGAAAACACTTCCATGATCTCTGTATCACAGCTCTCACTGATGTGACATGTACCTCAGAGTGGTAGCTAGGAAGGCAACGTCTGGAGTTGAATTGCTCAAGAGTGGATGTCAGCCCTGCCCCTTATTAGCTGTGCCATCTTGGGCAAGTTACTTTACCACTCTGTGCTTCAGTTTAGTTGGAACAGGGGGATGTTTAGCTATTTTTGTGATTGTAGAGTAACCTTGACTCTGCCTTGTTTTAGACATGGTCCCAGCATGGCCTTGTCTTATTACTCTTTATATGGCATGACCACAGTTTATGGCTGGTTGGGGAATTATGGCCCAGGGTTCTTTTGAACTGCTGATTCCATAGGAAGTTAAAAGTCCCCTCTCTCTACTTCTCCAGTGACTTCATTCACATGGTCACCTCAGGGAGCCTCCAGTACTCTCATTCCTATCCACCCCAACCAACCAATAGCAAGTCATGTGCCCCACCTTCTCATTCTGACCACTATTGCGTCAGTTTAGAAATCTGACACTTCTTTTCTCTTTAATGAAAATATATTTTAAACAGTGTTTCTATATCTTCCTGTTTGTCACTACAACATCCTTAATTTATCTGAACATTGATAACATAATAAAACTTCTAAATATAAATGTGATTATGACACCATCTTGTTTAACAATGTTCCCTCCAGCACTGAGGAAATTCAACTATTCTTGGATTGGCTTATGAGACGTTCCTGATATGGTCCTTGCCAGTCTGCATTGGAAATACAACTCAACCCATGACCTCAGGCAGCTACTTTTTTTTTTTTTTTTTAGTTTCTGCTTTATAACAGTGAATCAGTTATACATATACATCTGTTCCCATATCCCTTCCCTCTTGCATCTCCCTCCCTCCCCCCCTCCCTATCCCACCCCTCCAGGCGGTCACAAAGCACCGAGCTGATCTTCCTGTGCTATGTGGCTGCTTCCCACTATCTACCTTACGTTTGGTAGTGTATATATGTCCATGCCTTTCTCTCGCTTTGTCACAGCTTACCCTTCCCCCTCCCCATATCCTCAAGTCCATTCTCAAGTAGGTCTGTGTCTTTATTCCTGTTTTACCCCTAGGTTCTTCATGACATTTTTTTTTCTTAAATTCCATATATATGTGTTAGCATATGGTATTTGTCTTTCTCTTTCTGACTTACTTCACTCTGTATGACAGACTCTAGGTCTATCCACCTCATTACAAATAGCTCAATTTCGTTTCTTTTTATGGCTGAGTAATAGGCAGCTACCTTTTGTAGGACACAGAGATCGATCCTCTTCCCATGTTTGAGCTTCTTCGAGTTATATCCATTAGACCAGGAACATCTCATTGGCTGAAAGTGAAACTGAGCAGGACCCTCCAGGTCCTTCCCAGGGACAGAAGTCCCCCTGGTCCAAGTCCCCCACACCTTGTTTGTAAAAGAGCTTTACCCTCCTAGGCCTTCCTCGAGTTCCAAAGAGCAAATTTAATCAGAGAAATGAAAAAAAAAAAAACCAGAAACAAAGGAAAACACTCAAGCAAGACAAAATAGTTTAGCCATGAAACAAAGTCAAAGACCTTTAGTTACTTATCAAGTGGTACAGATAATATCCTGAGCCGTTGAGTTGTTTGCAGATACTAAAACCCCTACCAGGTGGAAGAAGTGAACTACATGCTGACCACCAGCATGTAGACCCCAGACAGATTGGAACCAGAAGGTTGATGATTGAGATTCCCCAAATATCACCCTGTTACATCACCACCAATCAATCAGAGAATTGTGCACAAGCTGATCACACACCCTGTGACCCTCTCCCTCACATTATCTTTTTTTTTAAAAAATTTTTATTTATTTATTTATTTATGGCTGTGTTGGCTCTTCGTTTCTGTGCGAGGGCTTTCTCTAGTTGCGGCAAGTGGGGGCCACTCCTCATCGCGGTGCGTGGGCCTCTCACTATCACAGCCTCTCTTGTTGCGGAGCACAGGCTCCAGACACACAGGCTCAGAAATTGTGGCTCACGGGCCTAGTCGCTCCGCGGCATGTGGGATCTTCCCAGACCGGGGCTCGAACCCGTGTCCCCTGCATTGGCAGGCAGATTCTCAACCACTGCGCCACCAGGGAAGCCCCTCCCTCACATTATCTTTAAAAACTCTTCCCTGAAAGCCATCAGGGAATTGGGTCTTTTGAGCATGAGCTTCCCAGTTTCCTTGCTTAGTGTCTTGCCATAAACTGTACTTTTCTTCACAACAACCAGGTGTCAGTAGATTGGCTTTGCTGCACATTGGGAGAGCAGACCCAAGTTCGGTTCTGTTACAAAAGAAAGCTTTGATGAAAACATAGATGGATGGAAAGATTAATGATGAAATTTACACTTGGGGACAGAGTATGAGGGGGGAAGGAAATGGGAAAATTCGGTCGAAAATTGGAAGATGGAGAAGAAAAACAAAAAAAGTGGGTTTGCGAAAGGAAGAAAGATAAAAGGACCAGGGAAAGTAAGAAAAAAAAATATCCCTGTATTGTGTCCCAGGTGTGAGTTCTTTGACTCTGACTATCCTGTTGTTGCAGGTGGGCATTTTTTTTTTTTTCACTATGCGGGCCTCTCACTGTTGTGGCCTCTCCCGTTGCGGAGCACAGGCTCCGGACGCGCAGGCTCAGCGGCCATGGCTCACGGACCCAGCCGCTCCACGGCACATGGGATCTTCCCAGACCGAGGCACGAACCCGTGTCCCCTGCATCGGCAGGCGGACTCTCAACCACTGTGCCACCAGGGAAGCCCCCAAGTGGGCATTTTTATATTCCCACCAGGTTATGCAAAGACTTGGCAGCAGGCAGACTTTGGGAATGATGGCTGTGTCTGCTACAGGGTTTGGGGCATGCTTTCTTGATAACCAAACTTTTTAATATTATTAGATTGATTTTTCTTATCACTTGCCATGTAAATTACTTGTAGTAATTTACACTGAAAAAATTTAAAAAAGGAAGTTTTGTACTATGCTATGAAATTCAACCAGAGGGTATTTTCTGTTGGGTGGCTGGCTTACAAAAATTATCCCCAAATGATTCAAACGCAGTGTTGCACTGCAGGTCCTAAAGAGGCTTTGAACAGAGCAATATGTTTCCTTACCATCTCAAAAATCTTTTGGTACACTAAAAAAAAAGTGAAAGCAGTAACATAGATTGGGTCATAACTGCTAAACATGTGTTAATCCCTTGACCATTTTGACACTCTATCAGATTCTATGAAACGTGTTCAAAACACACTTCTGGGAAAGAGGAACATAATACCATCCAGATTTCCAAACCTGTGATGTGTTACCAGCTAGAGAAATAATTGAACTCTCTAAAAAATGTGTTTCTGATACTTAGTTTTGCATTCACACTGGAAATAACAAGTGTGATATAACTAAACGTGTAGGATTTGATGCATGTTTCAGTTATAATTACCACCAGTAATCCAATTAACACTGCGAACTAGAAAAATTCATTAAAATTCATGCAGTACAATCTTCTCTCACTGAAAATTATACTTCTTGGGAAGATGCTTTTATCCTGATTATCAAATTTTGGTGAAATAAATAAAATTGGTGAATAGATGCTGCCATACCTGCAAGAGTCTGCTGCGGAAAAGTTCCATTCCATTAATTTCATCACTTATTGTCTGAACACTTGTTTATGCAAGATGTAGTCACGTTTTGAGGGGGGGTACAGATCTCTTATGAGGAATTTATTAACTGTCAGAGAGATAAGAAAAATCATAAATAGCCATGGTTGGGTAAACAACAGGACACAAGAGAAACACAGATGACACTGTGGAGCTTCAGAAGATGTAGATTAAGACAGTCTCTTCAATAAGTGGTGCTGGGAAAACTGGACAGCTACATGTAAAAGAATGAAATTAGAATACTCCCTAACACCATACACAAAAGTAAACACCAAAAAATGGATTAAAGACCTAAATGTAAGACTGGACACTATAAAACTCTTAGAGGAAAACATAGGAAGAACACTCTTTGACATAAATCACAGCAAGATCTTTTTTGACCCACCTCCTAGAGTAATGAAAATAAAAACAAAAATAAACAAATGGGACCTAATGAAATTTAAAAGCTTTTGCACAGGAAAGGGAACTATAAACGAGATGAAAAGACAACCCTCAAAATGGGAGAAAATGTTTGCAAATGAAGCAACGGACAAGGGATCAATCTCCAGAATATACAAATGGCTCATGCAGCTCAATATTAAAAAAACAAACAATCCAATCAAAAAATGGGTGAAGGGCTTCCCTGGTGGCGCAGTGGTTGAGAGTCCGCCTGCCGATGCAGGGGACACGGGTTTGTGCCCTGGTCCGGGAAGATCCCACATGCCGCGGAGCGGCTGGGCCCGTGAGCCATGGCCGCCGAGCCTGCACGTCCGGAGCCTGTGCTCCGCGACGGGAGAGGCCACAACAGTGAGAGGCCCGCGTACCGCAAAAAAAAAAAAAAAAAAAAAAAAAAAAAAAAAATGGGTGAAGACCTAAATAGACATTTCTCCAAAGAAGACATACAGATGGCCGAGAGACATATGAAAAGATGCTCAGCATCACTAATCATTAGAGAAATACAAATCAAAACTACAATGAGGTATCACCTCACACCAGTCAGAATGGCCAGCATCAAAAAATGTACAAACAATAAATGCTGGAGAGGGTGTGGAGAAAATGGAACCCTCTTGCACTGTTAGTGGGAATGTAAATTGATACAGCCACTATGGAGAACAGTATAGAGGTTCCTTAAAAATCTAAAAATAGAATTACCATTTGACCTACCAATCCCACTACTGGGCATATACGCAAGGAAAACCATAATTCAAAAAGACACATACACGCCAGTGTTCATAACAGCACTATTTACAATAGCCAGGTCATGGAAGCCACCTAGATGCCCATTGACATACGAATGCATAAAGAAGATGTGGTACAGGGACTTCCCTGGTAGCTCAGTGGTTGGGAATCTGCCTGCCAATGCAGGGGACATGAGTTTGAGCCCCGGTCTGGGAGGATCCCACATGCCGCAGAGCAACTAAGCCCATGTGCCACAACTGCTGAGCCTGCGCTCTGGAGCCTGGGAGCCACAACTGCTGAGCCCACATGCCACAACTGCTGAAGCCCGTGTGCCTAGAGCCCATACTCCACAACAAGAGAAGCTACTGCTATGAGAAGCCCGTGCACCACAACAAAGAGTAGCCCCTGCTCACTGCAACTAGAGAGAGCCTGTGCACAGTAATGAAGACCCAATGCAGCCAAAAATAAAAAAATAAATAAGTAAATTAATTAATTAAAAAAAGAAAAGAAGATGTGGTACGTATATACAATGGAATATTACTCAGCCATATAAAGGAATGGAATTGGGTCATTTGTAGAGATGTGGATGGGCCTAGAGACTGTCATACAGAGTGAAGTAAGTCAGAAAGAGAAAAACAAATATTGTATTAACATATATATATAGAATCTATAAAAATGGTACAGATGAACCAGTTTGCAAGGCAGAAACAGAGACACAGACATAGAGAACAAACGTATGGACACCAAAGGGGGGAAGGGGGAGTGGGATGAACTGGGATATGGGGATTGACATATATACACTAATATGTATATAACAGATAACTAATGAGAACCTGCTGTATAGCACAGGGAACTCTACTCAGTGCTCTGTGGTGACCTAAATGGGAAGGAAATCCAAAAAAGAGGGGATATATGTATACATAGAGCTGATTCACTTCTCTGTACAGCAGAAACTAACACAATATTGTAAAGCAACTATACCCCAATTAAAAAATAGAAAGAAGAAGATGTAGATTCCGTTTCTTTGGTGTCAGAGATAGGAAGAGGCTGTGCAGAGGCAGTGGCTTTGAGCTGAGACCTGAAAGACAGAGAGTAGAGTATAGGATATTTGAGGGGAAGGGTAGAGGGTGGACAAAACCACCACTTTGGAATCATTTCCAGGTATCTGCTCTTTGATGACTCCGCTCATCTTGACTGCTTGCAGGGAATCACTCTGACGTGTAAAACTGCACTCCTTGAAAAAAAGCTCACAAATTAAGACAAAACTAACACTACACAACTCACAGCATGGCTGGTAAGTTGAAAGTTTAGATACAACGGCATTGTAGAAGAAGGATTGGTAGAACATAGGGATAGTGTGAGTTGGAAATGGCTGGTTGGAGATAAAAGATGCCAGATTGGTCCCAAGATAGTTCTAAGGATATAAGTAATAATACTTCACACCTTCAGCAAGTGTGAGTGAGTGCCTACCATGTATCATGGCAATTCTAAAAGCCTGGGAAATGAAAATGATGCGATATAGTTCTTATTATTGAGAAGGAAAGAACCTTTGCCTTTTCTGAGCCACACTTGTCTGTTTACATACTAGATATTTCCTGTGAATTGATTTCCATTTACCAGCCATGCTGTGAGTTGAGTATAATGTTAGTTTTGTCCAACAGTGAGTACGCAGGTGTGGCCCACTGTTATAGTAACGTAGTAACTGTGGTAGGTTGGTTCATTCAAGATGCCATGTTACACGTTCCCTTCGGGAAAGAGACAGACGTGACTAACAATTCCGATATTAGCTAACAAGATCCACAATTATGACCACGGGGGTCTTTATCCAGATCTCAGTTTAAATGGTGATTTTCTCAAGTCATCAGGAGTGGAGGCAGGGCTCTGATTCCAGGGCCCCTGCTAAGGTAATGTGATCCTGGAGCCAGCTGCTGGCTCAGAGGTTTCCTGTTTCTCCTGCTTCCTGGTATGGCTAAGGCAACAGCTGCTTTGGAAGATCAGCCCTGCACAATTGCTCTGGGAGGATCAAGAGGGTCAACCCAGACCTGGTCTCCAGGTTTTGAATACTATCTGCTTAAAATCATGACATTGGTTTCTATTATCTACAACTGTACTCTGATTGGTGAATACAGTAATAAATATAATTCACCATATGAATGTGTCATAAAAGAAAAGAACATGGTATTACCTACATAAATGCTAAAAAAGCATTTTCTCAAAAAATGTCTCTGTGTGAGCACTAATCAGGTAGTGAAAATAAAATAAATCCAAATTATGCACTTAGTCAAGTATATAAACAGTGCTTTTGTATACACTTAACAAAAATGATTTATATGAAGAAATTTTAAAATTCTGCTAAACACACACACATGCACTCACATACACACTTGTACCTATAATAGTTAAATAGAGAACCATTGTACTTGCAGAAGACTTGTCATTATTTATTAGTTTTATTACTTAAAAGTTCTCCTGAATTTTCTAATTGTTTGTACTAGTATATTTTAAAGTTGGATTTCTACCTTGCTTCTTATACCAAAATAACTTTCAGTTTGACCATTTTAACCTAAAAACAAACCACAAAAATGCTAAAATTAAGCATGACTGAATTGACATGTTATCCTAAAGTAGACGAAGTAGTCTATGTAAGATTCAGATTTCATAAGATTTAAATTAAAATAATAATAAAAGTAACCCCATAAAATCTCTGAACTTTGCATGTTAAAAAATCACAAAATCAAAACATAAATGAGAAACTAGAGAATAAATATTTGCAACATTTATTTCACTGACTCTATAACAGTACTATAAAAATCTAGTACAATTAATAAATGAGAAAGGATCTTAAATGATTTTCAACTAAATAAATTTTAAAAATAAATAAATGAAAATATGCTAAAACATACTCCTAATTAAAGACATTGAAATAAAATTAAAAATGGGATAAACTTTCTAATTTATTCAACTGGGAAAATTTTTGAATTTGATAATATTGATACTGAAAAGATGAGGAATTATTACTTCTCTTCAGAGGAAATTAAAAAGCTTAGTGCTTAGATTCAGCAATTCCAATCTCTTTATTTATACATGGAAAAGTTGGCCAAGTTACTGGAACTAGAATGTTCACCACAGCTTTGTTTATGATATAACAAATAACAGAAAAGAAGGAACGGTCAAATAAAATATATTTTAAAACCTAAATAAATATTATAATAGACTATTTTATAACCATTAAAAAGTATAGGAAGTCTAGGTAGAGGATATAGATAATATATGCTCTGTGGAAAGATCTCTAACATATATTATTAAGTGCAATAAACAAAGATGTACATTATTTTTTGTTGCATAAATATGAACAATTATCTGTATATTCACAAACAAGTATACATTGGTGCATGCACAAAAAAAATTGTCTTGAAGGAATTACATGAGCTTGTTATCATGGTGACTTTGGACTAGGGGACTTGTAATGTGCAGAAGGACACTTTGCTTCACTCCTTGTATTTTTCTACATTATTTGAATTTTCCAAACTTGACCATGACACGTTTTAATTAGAAAATTTACCTACACAGATTATTTTAAATGTGAGATTGTAGGCATTTTTGCCTTTTTTTATTTTATACATAGCTTAGAGTCTAGTTAGTGGGTATAGTGGATCAGATGTATCTAACCTTTCTTGAGAACTTACTAGGTGACTATGAATTCTCTTCCTATTCTATACCACAGTGACCTGAATCACGGGAGACTGATGCCATCCCTCCATATGTGAAGCTTCAGAGACTCAGAAATGTCACCAGGACTTGGCTAATGTCACACACAAGGTAGGAAGTGGAGAAAGGATTTCAACACACATGTTGTCTCCTCATGTTGTGCACATTCCACATCGATTTCACTTTCTACTGACCATAACAAAAATATATTTCCTTCACACAATACATTTCTAATGTTAAAAGTTATTTTAATTTCAAGTATGAATGAATGCTTAATTTTTTGCCCATGAATAAAAATGGAAGATAATATGCCGAGATGACACTGCATCAGTAAAAAATGATAATCTATTATCATAGCATGTGTAGGTGTGATATCTTCTCACTAATGACTTGCTATGCATAAGCACCAGGAGATGAACTTGACATTTGATACTGATACAACCTTAAAGAGAAGACCTTGTATTGTTCTTAAGAAACACTATTATACCTTCCTTAAAGTTTGAAGAGCTTTATTTTCCAAAAATGGAAGTATAGAATTTGTCCTAGTCAGAATGGAGCAGTCGACAGCCCTCTGACTTTATATTCTGTTCTTCCCTCTGAAAGACCCTTTCCTACCTCTTTATTTCTAAGGTTATGTGTCTCTTTTTCCATCAGTTCTCTCCACTTCTATAGCCTCAGAGTCTCTTAAAGGGGCAATGGCCCAAGACAGGGCCGTAGTGATTCGCAACTCCTGTCTGTGGGATTAGAGTGATGCTTTAATTTGAACCTTATATCTGAATTCTGTCATAGGCATCATTGGTATTTTAAAACATTCTTTCATCTCCCATCAAAAGAACTTCAGGAAAAGGGTGAGGGATTCTTGTTTGGAACTGGAACCAAGGCATCTGAGTGGGCTGAGGGCTTGAGACACCAGAGGCTGCTTTGGTCTCGTGAGCAGTTGTTTCCATTTCAATGTTCTTGTAGC
This sequence comes from Mesoplodon densirostris, assembly GCF_025265405.1. NCBI lineage: Eukaryota > Metazoa > Chordata > Mammalia > Artiodactyla > Ziphiidae > Mesoplodon > Mesoplodon densirostris. The sequence continues at coordinate 59,264,858 of NC_082670.1, forward strand.
CCCAGCAGGGATGCTGGAGGATTAAGCTGGGCTTGATTGAAAGGCTACAGAAGAGAATGGAGACTAGATATTTCTTGCCCTACTTGTCTCTGTTCTCCTCAGTCTTATATTTATCTTCTTGCCACAGTATCATCTCAAATGTCACCTCTTCCCAGAGGCCCTTGCCTCACCTGGCAGAAGCAGAAGAGGAATGAGGGACCAGTCTCTGTAAATGCCATTTCAGTGACCTTCCTAACATAAGGCTTTTCCTATACTCTGTTGCTCAGAAGCCTCCTGAAGCACCTCCTATACCTGGGCTTGAATCCTCAGCCTAACAATTCAGACACTCTCCAGTTAGGCCTCCCCTGTCCTTTTAGTGCCTGTTCCTCTGGTACCCACTCCCATCCTCGGCCCTCAAACACCGTGCTGGATCCCCTAACACCTGAGTGCATGGAAAAGCCTCCTTCACTCATGTAACTCACACATCCCTCAGGGCACCTTCCTTTTCCATTCCTTAAATTAATTACATTAAAATGATTTTATAGGTTCACATTATGAGTCATCAGCCACCATTTAATGGTAATATATAATCTCTCCCCATGGGGTGCTGTAGTCCAATTTCTCTACGGTGGTTTACAGCTCATTCATCACTAGACCATGTCCTGTGGTTGCCTGCATAAACATCATTTCTCCTCTAACTTACTGCAAGTTCCTGTTTATGTCTGAATCCCCGCTCCTGAGGGCCTTGCACATGGCTAAAGAAAACCTTTGTTCATCGGAAATGACTGAGGAAATGTAGGAGCTCTTTGTGTTTACTGAAGACCATACTGAGGACTTCTGCCTACAGAAGGCATTCATATAGGACCCAGATTTTCTGAGATTTTTCTCAATTTCAAAAATTATGTCTCATTGTCACATTATATGTCTTGACTTCTGGATGCAAAATATAGTGACATCAGTGTATTAACATTTCTCTTTATGTAAAACATAATGCTCAACATGGGAGTATCATTTCTACTTTGAACTCATAACAACATTTACTTTATTTTTTCCTAAATCGTTCTTGATTTGTAGTTGCTCCAACTCACATGCAAGTAAACACACAAATACACAAAAACACAATTTTGATGTCAGTGTTATAGTATCTGTGCAAGAGGCTGAAATTAGCCCAGCCTTTCCCATGACTATCTCAAAGGTCCTTCCCTGCCATCACTTCTCAAGAGCAGATCTGCAGTTCTTTCTTTAATACATGCCTCATGTACCTGGGACATACCTTGCCAACCACTGGCATACAACTCTCAGAACCAGGACAAGAAAGAAGGCCAAGATGACTAGAGTTAATAATAACAGCTTCATTTAAAGGTTTTCTAAAGTCAAACATCTGAGCATCCTCCAGAACCCAAGATGTGATGGAGAGACATTTTTTTCCCTCCAAAATCTCAAAACTGTGAACTTGATGAGGTTAACACATCCCACAAATCAATGCCTTAAAACCAAATATCTTCTGCTAAGTATGAAAGTGGGTGCATTTCAGTGTTCATCTTTCCCTCTCCCAAATCCCCTTCCCTTCATCCTTCCTGTCATACAGTCCCTGCTGTTCCCCTGATCCCCCACTGCAAGCTCTTTCTTTACAGGACTGCAGCCCTGAAGCAGCACAGTTTTAAAGCAGAATTTAGGACCTGGCACAGAGGAAGGGATCCAGCAAACTCTGCAGAGAGAATCTAATTAGGTAGATGGGATTTGAGGAGCTGGAGTTTTTCTAGGACACCTGGCTCATGCTTCTGTGTAATGGAAGTTGTCACTGGCCCTTTGCTGGCAGCTGAGGCATCAGGATGTGGGTGTCGCTTCTCATCTGAATTAAATGCTGCCTCCAGCATGACATTTCAGGCAAACAGGAACTGCTTGGTGCTCAGGCACTGGGACCTTTACCTGAGGTTCTTTTTAACTAAGAGACACTGTGATTTTTGCAGAGGGAGAGAGCTGTCAGCTCAGCATACGGGAGAACTTCCTAAAACTCAGAACTGCCTCAGACAGACAGACCGTTTGGTTGAGTAGTGGGATATCCACTACTGGCCAAATTCAGCAGAGAGGTGGCTTGCTGGATAGATGAAAGGAGGGTCCACCTCAGAGCCACAGGACTTACTAAGCTACAGCTTTCAGCCTCAGTCTCACACCCATAAAATGGTGGATACTATATTCATTCATTCACATATTCCAAAAATATTTATTTATTGGAAATCCACTGTATGCCAGGCATTCTTCTAGGGATGGGGATAGAATGATTAACAAAAGAGGCAAAGCACTTGTCCTCATGGAGTATGCGTATTAATGAAGAAAGGCAGAAAGCCAGCCCACCTGGCCGTCGTGTAGTACTATTGGTATAAGGGGAGAGAGAATGATGGTGGAAATGCTGCCAAACCCGCAGAATTAGATAAAATTGAATGATTTAAAATTTTTTCATTTTATATTGGAGTATAGTTGATTAACAGTGTTGTGTTAGTTTCAGGTGTACAGCAAAGTGATTCAGTCATGCATATACATGTATCTATTCTTTTTCAAATTCTTTTCCCATTTAGGTTATTACAGAATATTGAACAGTGTTCCCTATGCTATACAGTAGGTCCTTGTTGGTTAAAAACTGAATGATATTAATGAAAATAAATGAGATAATAATAACTAATATTTATTAAGCATGTCTGGGTTCCTGGCACTATGCAAAGCACCATATTAAATAAACCACCTATCGATAAGAACTAATAGTCTCACTTTACAGGCACTGCAGCTGAGACTTTGAATAGCTGTGTAACTTGTCAAGTAAACCTAGATAGTTAGCAGTGAAGCTGGTGATGGAATTCAGGTATGAGCACCGGGCTCATAGGGGGTACCTACTTAATTATGTTGCTGTTGATGAAATTTGTTAATATTCATATGCTATTGAGCTATTATGAAGGTTATGTGAAGTTAAAATTTTATACGTTTAACAAATATTGCCTATGGTGTAAAGCTAGAGGCTATGGTGCTTGCAAGGAGACATAGGACACTGTCTTTGCCTTGCTCTAGCTTTCTGTCTAGTTTGGGGAGTTCTGCCTCAGGAAAAAATAGCTTAAAGCAGCACGTGACTCCGGTATATAATAGTTCTAGACAGCAGAAGTCTATTGGCAGTAGGGGATAAAAGGAGGAAGGTAGCGATGGGGTTTCTTGTGGTCAGGAAAGATATCTGGGTTTGGGTGAGATCTTGAGAATGATAAATATGCAAAGCAGTGGTGGGAAGGAGAGATTAAAACAGATGGGATGGCTCCTTTGAAAAAATTAATGAAGCTTTAGAAGAAAAAAACCAAACTGGAAACAACCCAAATGTCCATCAACAGGACAATGGCTAAACAAATGGTAGTATATTTGCCCAGTGGGATATTATTCAGTGATAAAAATGAATAAACTACTGACACGCAACAACATTGATGAATCTCAAATGCATTATGATGAGTAAAAGAAGCCAGACACAAAGGGTATGAACTGTATGATTCCATCCGCATGAAATTCAAAATGAGGCAAGCTAATCTATGGGGACAAAAGTTAGCAAAGTGATTCACTCTTGAGTTGTGGAGGGGATTAATTGGAAATGGGAATTAAAGAACATTTTGGGATAATGGAAGCGCTCTACATCTTGAACTGGGTGATAGCGACATAGGTGTATGCACGTATAAATGTCATTGAGTTTCACATCTCAGATGGTGCATTTTACTGTACATAAATTAAATCTTAATAAATCAAACACAATAGAGGAAAAAAAAAGATGAGAGTGGGAATACTCTAGAGAGCAGAGATTGGCTCGTTTCACCAAGACAGAGATCTACAAAAAGCATTTTGGAAAAAAAATGTTTGGAGTCAGTTTCCAGAAGGCTATGAGTAACAAAAGTACAGGAATTATGATTTATTCTATGAACAATAAATATCCTCTGGAGGTTTTGAGTAGAAAGCTAATAAATGATTTTGTTAAAATGTAAATTTCTAGGTCCCACCATAAAGGTGTTGGTTGGGGCCTGGAAATTTTCGTCTCTTACCAGTTCCTAGGTGATGCTGATACTTCAGGTCTGGAGACCACATTTTAAGGACTCTAACTTTAGTCTGCTTCTCAGACACCTGTGGGCTGCAGGTTGAAAGAATGCCTAAGAGAGAGCGAGTTGTTGAGGATTTGTAAATGGTGGAGTTAGAGGCTCCGGAGACAATGAGCCTGGAGCCAAGTTGTGTTTTGAAAGAAGCCATATGGAGGCTACAAGAGAGGAGGGCTGGGCCAGAGGGAAGCCATCCAAGGAGGAGACTTCCGTTGTAATTTAGGAGAGGGATGAGCAGAGTCTAAACCAGAGTGATATCCAAGGGGAAGGATAAGAAGAGATTAATTCAGAGTGATTCAGGAGTTAGAATTAGACGATCTGGGATTGCATATTAGGAATAAAGGTGAGAGGGGAGTCTTAGATGTCTCAAAATTTCTAATTTGGTAATAAGGTGAGTGATAGTGTCATTTGGATCGTGAAACAGGGTAGGAGAATTATAAGAAGCTTAGTCAGGATGTGTGTGAGTACCACAAAGGGGTGGTGTCATGGGCAGCCCCAAGTTCCTGCACAAGGACCAGAGATCCACCGGAACTGATAGCAATGATACCTGGAGGCTTATCATGACCTCAAGCTGAGAATGATTCTGCCAGAACTGAGACCAAATAGGAAGATCAGGGAGGAAGGTTTTAAAAGTGGGGTTGATTTTATTTTCAAAGTACATAATTTTCTGTAAGGATTTTTAGAAAGATTTTGGAAGTTAAGTAAATAAATAATAGCAAGGTCTGGGGCAGCTAGAAAAAAGTGATAAAGAGGCAGCTGTGTCAGCGGCAGCTAAAAATTCACAAGGATAGAATAACAGAGTCATGAATAAGTCAGAAGCACACACACGTACGTACATATGAGATAAAAAGAAAGAAGAAAGAAAGCCTGGGTTCTTTAAATAGTCTTAACTTATATCTCAGATAAATAGTAGCAGTTTTAAATATAACTATGAATACATATATGTGTAAATAGATTAAAAACCTGAAAAGAAATATGTTAATACATGAACAGTGAATCCGGGTGTTAGGTTTATGGGCTATATTTATTTTCTCATATAAACCTGGATTTTCTCAATTTTCTATGATCAACATGCTATACTTTTAAAACTTGAGAAAAAGTTATTTAAATGTTTTTTTCTTAAATTTGTATTTGAATCATGAAAGAGGAAAAGCATGCTAGAATTCTCTAGAGAAAGGATTAGAGTGTGGCTTTCTGGTTCTCTTCTCTCTGCATCCCAGGACAGATCTTGGCAGTCCCACAAAGAAACGTCTGGATCTCTCATTGCCCAGTGATTGGCAGGCCGTAACCCCCTGAATGCTGCAAGCTCACAGGCAATTTGATCCCTTCTCACTGGGAAGCCTGGGGCTAGGAGACAATATTTAGAGTAACACAACATTGAAATCAATCTGAAATACCAAGAAAAATGGTTAGTGATGCATAACAGCCTCAGCCACTGCTCAACCCACCTGCAGCCGCTGGGAGACCGGGACAGAGAGCGGTTCTCTGGCAGATTCCCTCGGGAGCTGTGGGCCTGCCTCACCAGCCTCCCTGACCCTCACCCCAGGACTCCTGGCAACAAATGGCCCAGGGCAACACTCATGGAAGCCGATCATAAACACAGAAAATTTAAACAAGAAGCAAAACATATACCATTGCTCCTTACTAAGAAGTAAAATAGGTCTGACTTTAAGATCCACTCTTTATATGAGACAGAACATTCATGGGAAAAGGAAAGAAAATATAGATTTTGCTCCATTTCCCACTGATCTTGTGTTTTTCTTTTCATCCATCCTTTTGCTTATCAGTTTGTTCTCATTCTGTGGCTCTGTGATCTCAGAAATGCAAACACTGGGGTTCAAAGTTATAGGGAATGCCTTCCCTTAGTGATTCATGTTTTCTGCCTTCCTTCTCTTTGGAAAGACTCAAGTTAGCCTGACTCTTGGGAACCACGGGTCAATTGGTTCCTACAAATATGCACATATTAATCCTCTCCTTTCCTCTCTGTCTTCCATAATCTCTCAAAAATGACCCACAGAACATTTCTAAACCTTTACTCATCTGCATTAAATAATTCTCACTAAGGTCAACACAGAAATCACCTTCAGCCTCTATTTAAACTCTTGTTTTTTGGGTTTTTTGCGGTACGCGGGCCTCTCACTGTTGTGGCCTCTCCTGTTGCGGAGCACAGGCTCCGGACGTGCAGGCTCAACGGCCATGGCTCACGGGCCTAGCCACTCCGCGGCATGTGGGATCCTCCCGGACTGGGGCACGAACCCGTGTTCCCTGCATCCGCAGGTGGACTCTCAATCACTGTGCCACCAGGGAAGCCCTAAACTCGTCTCTTTATATTGCACATTTCATAGAGAGCATACAGTGGCCCACTCCTATCTTTCCTTCAACACTATCATCATAGCTGTGAAGTGGCTGTGATCACACAACAATGGGAAATTGATGAGGGAAGCTTCTTGTCTGTTGCTCTACAAATATAACATCTTTCTAAATCTCTTTGGGGCTCAAGATCGGCTTTTTTCACAGTTTACCCTTCCCCCTCCCCATATCCTCAAGTCCATTCTCTAGTAGGTCTGGGTCTTTATTCCTGTCTTACCCCTAGGTTCTTCATGACATTGGTTTTTTTCTTAAATTCCATATATATGTGTTAGCATACAGTATTTGTCTTTCTCTATGTATGTATAACTGATTCACTTTGTTATAAAGCAGAAACTAACACACCATTGTAAAGCAATTATACTCCAATAAAGATGTAAAAAAAAAAAAAGATTGGCTTTTTAATCATAACAGGTTCTCTGTCATTGGGTAGCCTTGAAGGGGAGGGTGTTATTACCAGAAGGAAAAGAGAGCTGTTATATGTAGCCTTTGGTGGTGGAGGAACACTGCTCCTACCAAATCACAGAGCAACAGGAAGGGAGCCCAGGGAATAAACATTACTTCACCGCTCCTTTGTCCTCCATCTCATCTCTAAGTAGCACTGCCCACTGGCCTAAACCAGGATCTGGATGGATTGCACTGCATATTTGTACTCACAGACATGAAAGTGTAGAACTATCTATATAATTTTATTTTTGTAAATATGATTATATTATATATTTTTCTTCAACTTGCTTTCTCCTCTTAATAGTATATATAAGCAAAATATCCAAGATCTCCACTGAAACGAAATGGGACTGGAGCAGTAAATACTGATAATCAGTTTGTGAGCAAAGGTTTATTTCTATAATATTACAAGAGTCAACCATTAGATCATTCCCTCTGTTAGGTCTATGCTTTGTCCAGTGTTATAAAATCAGATACATAAATGAAGGTTTTAAAATATCTTAAATCACAAGAATGTTGCAAAATATAGTTATTCTGCAACAAACACCATTTTCCTAGGTGAAATAAAGAAAGGGGAACTTTTCTGGCTAAAAAGGTCATTAGTTAATTTCATAAGCACTTTACTGAAAACAAGGAAAAATATGTATTTCTGAGCTGACTTACATAACTAAGTAATTTCTGAAGAGGCTGTTGGAGGAGATCATGGAGAGGAGAAGACCACTGGTCGACCCAAGAGGGAACTTGGGTCATCAGAGGGTCCTCACCCCTCCCTCCATCCTTGGAAGGTATATTCTGACCACCCCAGTTCTTGTGGCTTTTGGAGGACACAGACTTGAGAGAGTTACTTGTTCTTGACTGAACCCCATACTCCTCTTGGGGCTGCCCAAGCCCAGGCTCCTAACTGAGTTCCTTTGCTTGTTAAAAATGCTGCCTACTCAGCTGGAGTGGCCTCTTTCCTAGGTCCCTCCCTACCCTCTGTGTATGGGGCTGGTTTCAGATTCCACCCTGGGAATTCCTGAGTTTTCGAACCAGTGAGGCTACTTGAGGTGGTCAAGGAAGTTACCTTTATTTATCCAAGAGTAATTTGAAAATGGGTCATGATTTTAAATGTTTTGCGGGGAGAGTGAGGAATTACATTCTAAATATTTTATATCTTATGTTCCACCTCAATATCTTATCTTAATATCACAGTGTTTTTTTTTTGTTTCTGTTTTTTGTTTTTCTGGAGTTTCTTTGGCGATGCCATCTTAGTTCCCCTACCAGGGGTTGAACCTGGGCCCTCAGCAATGAAAGAGCTGAGTCCTAACCACTGGACTGCCAGGGAATTTCCAGTATCACAGTATTTTAAATGACTGGAGATTATTCCATATTAGCTCTACACCATAAATTGATTCATCACTAACATACTGAAGGGGATTTACATTTGTTCCAGTCTCTAAACTTTATCAAACATCCTTTTAAAAATTACACTGTATCAATATAGAAATATACAGAGAAAAAATGCATAAAAATGTATATGAAGTTCAGTATATTATTATTAACTAGATAAATAGTCCAAGGAATAGAATATGGGGAATCGGAAAGCTGTCCTCACATTCCCTCCCAAACATTCCTCTCTCTCTTCTCCAAAGTTTACAAGTACCATGGTTTCTAATACTGCATATTAGTTTTTCTATTTTTAAATTCTCGTAAGTAGAATGATCCTGTAAGTAATCTTTTAAGTTTGTGTTATGTGGCTCATAACGTTGGATTTATTTATCTTTTAACATGTACTTGTGGTTTTAACATTTTTATTGTTGTATAGTGTTCCATTGATTTATCATTTAGAATGAGTGGATATTTGTCTGGTTACTAGTTTGTGGCTGTTATAATTAATAATACTATAAGTATTCTTACATGCACTAATGTATTTCTGCTAGACATTGCCAGATTATATGTCATGTTCAAATTTAGTTGATAATGCCACTATGTTTTCCAAAATGTTTGAAGCAAATTCTCAGTATTGAAAAGGATGCCATTAGTCCATGTTCTCATCAAACTTAAATTATCAAAACTTTTATTTTTAGACATTTTGGTGAACATGAAGTGATATCTCATTATTGATTTATTTTCCACTTTACTGATACTAACATAACTTCATATAGTTACTGCCCATTTGGTGAAGTACCTTTTTAAATTTCTTGTAATTTTTTATTAGATTGTCTTATTGATTTTAATTGATTTTAAGTTAAGCTTTTTTACTGATTTGAAAGTATTCCTTATATATCTTGATAGGAGCCCTTTTTTGTGTATGTATACTGAAAATATATTTTTTCACTTTGTGGCTTACTTTTTTTTTTTTTGGACATACCACGCAGCTTGTGGGATCTTAGTTCTCTAACCAGGGCTTGAACCCAGGCCACAGCAGTTAAAGCACCGAGCCCTAACCGCTGGACCCCCAGGGAATTCCTGTGGCTTATTTTATTTATTTTATTTTTTTCTGTGCTGTACGCGGGCCTCTCACTGTTGTGGCCTCTCCCGTTGCGAAAGCACAGGCTCCGGATGCGCAGGCTCAGCGGCCATGGCTCACGGGCCCAGCCGCTCCGTGGCATGTGGGATCTTCCCAGACTGGGGCACGAACCCGTGTCCCCTGCATCGGCAGGCGGACTCTCAACCACTGCGCCACCAGGGAAGCCCCCTGTGGCTTATTTTTAAATTGTTTTACTGGAATATCATGATGAACAAAAGTTGACAGATAAAGGTAGTCCAATTTTTCCCTGTTGTTGGACATTTTTAGGTTCATTTAAAATTCTGTTCACATACAAGGTTATGAATATATTGTTCTGTATTATATTCCCCCAAATTTAGTTTTTACTTTTTACATTTAGAGCTAAAATCCACTGGAAATTTATTATTTGTGAGTTATGAAATAGGGACCAAGACTTTTTCTAGCCACATGGATATTCCATTTTCCAAGCACCATTATTGAAAACTGTCCTTTCCTCCATTGTTCTTGAATACTGCCACTGTCAAAATCAAGTGGTCATATACTGGGCATATACCCTGAGAAAACCATAATTCAAAAAGATGCATGTACCCCAATGTTCATTGCAGCACTATTTACAATGGCCAGGACATGGAAGCAACCTAAATGTCCATTGACAGATGAATGGATAAAGAAGATGTGTTACATAAATTCAATGGAATATTACTCAGCCATAAAAAAGGAATGAAATTGAGTCATTTGTAGTGGCGTGGATGGACCTAGAGTCTGTCATACAGAGTAAAGTAAGTCAGAAAGATAAAAACAAATACCGTATATTAACACATATCCATGGAATCTAGAAAAATGGTACTGATGAACCTAGTGGCAGGGCAGAAACAGCGACCAGACATAGAGAATGGAACTGTGGACGCAGGGGTGGGAAGGGGAGGCTGGGATGAATTGAGAGAGTAGTATTGACATATATACACTACCATGTGTAAAATAGATAGCTAGTGGGAAGCTGCTGTATAGCACAGGGAGCTCAGCTCAGTGCTTTGTGATGACCTAGAGGGGTGGGATGGGGAGGGTGGGAGGGAGGCTCAAGAGGGAGGGGATATATGTATACATATAGCTGATTCACTTTGTTGTACAGCAGAAACTAACACAACATTGTAAAGCAATTATAATCCAATAAAGATGTAAAAAAAAATCAAATGGTCATATACATGTAAGTCTATTTCTGTACTGTCATTCTGTTCACAGGGGCTATTTTTCTACCTGCTGCTAATAATACAATGTCTTCATTACTGTAAGTGTATAAGACATCTTGCATATACTTTCACTTTCTTTTTTGTTCACTTGTCCAGTAGACCAAAAATGAATAAAAATGGTGTAGGTGGGTATGGAAACCTTTTTTTTCTCTGATATTAAAAGAAATGTTTTATACAATGTCCATTACATCTAAAATTTATCTTTATAATTGTCATTTTTTAAATATACTTTATCAGTTTCCTTCTATTTCTAGCTTCCTAAGAGCTTTCTATCATAAATGGATGTTGACTTTTGTAACACTTTTTCTGCATCTCTTGAGTAGTCATATAATATTTTTCATTTATTTTGCTAATATGGAAAATTACCTTGACATATTTTTGGATGCTAAACCAAACTTTCATCCCTGAAATATTTTTAAATTGGTCATGTTGTATCCCCAGGTAAGATATGAATATGGTTAAGGATATAGATATAAGTTAATATACAATTTTTTTGGCTACCAGTAGCTAATGTTTTTAGTAGTCTTTGAACCTATGTTTACAAAAGAAAATTTTCCTTTTCATTAATGCCTTTGAAAGCTTTGGTATCAAGTTCATGAAGGCCTCATACAAATATCTGAAAAATATTTATTACTCATCTCTCTATTGGAAGTGCATCCATTAGATTGGTTTTTGCTTCTTCCTTATATATTTAGTAAAATTAACTAGTGAAATCACCAGTACCAGGAACATTTTGTGGGAAGCTTTTTTTTTAAATCACAGATTAATTTTCTTTACTAATCAGAAGACTATTGTATTTTTCATCAGCTTTTTTATTCACTTTAATAAATAGCACATTTCCATGAATTAGTTCATTTCATCTAATCTTTACTCATTATTTTATGCTTTTCTTATCTTCTTGAACATATCATGCTGATTTGTAATAGTTGTTTTATTAGTACTTATATTCTGCTTCTATACTCTCAGTCATTTCTGGGTCTGTTTCTACTGACTGATGTTTTGCCCTAGGTATGGGCATATATTGCTGCTTTTTTGTGCTCAGTAGTTTGTTACTGAGTTCTGGCCATTCTAAATTTTATATTTTTGGGGTGCTGGAATTTACTGTATTCCTTTAAATACTGTTGAACTTTGTTCTGGGGCAGTATATTCACTTCCAGACTTCTTTCAAGCTTTGTTATGGTGAGTCCAGCCTTTATCCTAGGGCTAATTTAAGCCCACTATTAATCAATTATCTTCTTAAGACACTACCCAGTGCCATGTATTGTGATATTTTTCCACTCAGTATATTTGTCACAACTAAGGAATCAAAGTTGGTATATTACTGTTAAGTAAACTCCACACTTCATTTGAGTTTCACAAGTTTTCTACTCACTGTCCATCTGCTGTTCCAGGATCCCATTCAGGAGACCACATTGTACTTAGTCATTATGTTTCCTTGGGCTCCTCTAGACTAGTGACAGTTTTTGATCGCTATGACAGTTTTGAAGAGTACTAGTTATTTTATATTTATATTTTTAGAATATTCCTTATTTTGGGTTTGTCTGATGGTTTTCTCAAGGTGGAATAGGGGTTCTGGGCTTTGGGGAGGGGGATAACTGAGTTAGAGAGCCATTCTCATCACATCACATCAAGAGTACATCCTACTGACCTGACTTACCAATGATGATGTTAACTTTGATCAAATGACCAAGGGGATGCTTGCCATGTTTCTCCACTGTAAAGTTACTTTTCCACCACTTTCAACCCTGTGCTTTTTTTTTTTTTTTTTTTGCGGTACGCGGGCCTCTCACCATTGTGGCCTCTCCCGTTGCGGAGCACAGGCTCCGGACACGCAGGCTCAGTGGCCATGGCTCACGGGCCCAGCTGCTCCGCGGCATGTGGGATCCTCCCAGACCAGGGCACGAACCCGTGTCCCCTGCATCGGCAGGCGGACTCTCAACCACTGCGCCACCAGGGAAGCTCCACCCTGTACTTTTTTGAAGCAAGTCACAAAGCCCAGCCCACAGTTAAGGACAAAAGGAGTACATTAATATGGAGGGGGTAGTACATACATAAAGTATTTGGAAGTTTGATTTTAGGATTGTTTCTCTTCCCTTCACCATATATAGTGATTTTTTAAAAATTTATTTTATTGAAGTATAGTTGATTTACAATGTTGTGTTAACTTCTGCTGTAAAGTGATTCAGTTATAGGTATATCTACATTCTTTTTCATATTCTTTTCCATTATAGTTTGTTACAGGATATTGAATATAGTTCCCTGTGCTATACAGTAGGACTGTGTTGTTTATCCATTCTTTATATACTATTTTGCATCTGCTAATTCCATACTCCCAATCCATCCCTCCCCCACTCCCCCTCCTGCTTGGCAACCACAAGGCTGTTCTCTATGTCTGTGAGTCTATTTCTGTTTTGTAGATATGTCCATTTGGGTCATATTTTAGATTCCACATATAAGCGATATCATATGGTATTTGTCTTTCTCTGTCTAACTTACTTCACTTAGTATGATCATCTCCAGCTCCATCCATGTTGCTGCAAATGGCATTATTTCCTTCTTTTTTATGGCTGAGTGGTATTCCATTGTGTATATATGTATTGATATATAGTGATTTTAGACATGCCTCTGATTATTTGTCATATAAATTTTCTTGGGTTCTATTCTGCTTTGCTTATGATGTTTTGCTTCTTTGTGTGTTTTGTAATTTTATATTGCAAATGCATTGTCAAAGGGATTTCATCTGTGGTGATTATGCATAGCTTGGCATATAAGACACTACTTAGGCTCCACTTCAGAGCCTCTCAGCCTAAACCGCCTGTGATTCTCACTGTCACTATGGTCAGCTCTCCCTGGGCTCCTACTGACTTCGTGTAGACACATCCCACATCACTTGGCCTCAAGCTCACACCCCTTGCCTTTTGCTTCTTGCCCAGGGCTTCCCTTTTGATGTCAGGGTTTGGAACCTTAAAAACCTGGCTCAGCAAGCACTGGGACATTGGGATCGTTAATGCCTCATGGGGCGCATATTTGACAAATGAAATATCGAAGCCAGGAAATGGAGCCATCCCCTTGCTTCTTCTGGAAAGATTGGCGAGATGTAGTTATCTGGTTACTTAAAGGACAGTCCCCGAGGCATCAAGAAAGCAATCACACTTCTCAGGGGCTGACCCCACAGTCCATCCTCAGATTGGCAGCTTTGCTTTCCTCCCAGCCTGACTCCCTTTTCTCTCACTGACCCTAAAACAATAATAGCCTATAGGTCCTTTGCCACACACTCTGCTTTCTCAGGAATCCAGGCTAAGGTAACTGCCTTTGCCTCACCCTCCTGAAGTATTACCAACCTAGAACCGCCTTTTGTCTAAATGTATTACCTTGGGTTTCTTGGACTATGCAGACATTGCAAATTTCAAACTTAAACCCTTATGAGCAGAGAATGCTGTTTATAAATTCTTTGAGTATTTTTTCTTTTCCCTTATTCAGAATTCACAGCAAAATAGATTTTTTTCCTTTCCTTTATGTATGAGGTGCCATTAAAAAAAATCCTAGTCTATCATACCACAGGAAGATGAAGCATTTTTAGCATCCCAGGCTTATACGGGGATATTAGTATTTGCCTGTCCTTTTCCCCTAACCATATCTGGATGTTAAAACTCTAATTCTCAGTTATTAGGATTTCAGTTACCCCCAAAATAGCTGAAACCTCAGTGCCTACTCTTGTCTGATTTCAGATTCTTCTTCACTTTAGGTCCCTCGATATTTCCCTTATATTCTTTAGAGTCCTGCTATGCATTCTTTAGAGTTCATCCAATTTTTCTAGGTGTTTTTATTGGTAGTACTTATATGATATATTGTCTTCCCTATTCCCAAGAACAGAAACCCTGAATATTTGCAATTCTGCCAAGCTTGGAGATCTGTTTTATAAATGCATATCAGCTTGGAAGCAGAAATTCAAGAGGAGAGTTTGCTACAAGCAAACACATGCCTGAGAAATAACATGGAAATAGAGAAGACTGGAAACAAAGATACAAACCAAAATAGTATGCATTGCAGTCCAACAACAGTTAGTGTAGGACAATCATCTCTACATATTTCAATAAGCCTGAGGGTCATACCAGACCTAAATTGTAACTCATGTTAATAACGTTGACATCAAGGAAATGCAGCATTTAAAAAAATATTCACTGTACTGAGGATAGTAACACTATGTAAAGTATATTTAAAAGAATTTCTTCCTGAAATAATTTTAAATGTTATGTTACTTAAAAGAGTGGATAATAATAAGATTAAATTATGATCATTTCCAATTATTGAGCTTCTAATAGGTGTCTGGTACTGGGCGCTGTTTTTTACCTAATTCTTAACGCATTATCTTAATTCTCACAATAAACCTGCAAGATAACTATTATAAAGGCTTGCTTTGTAATAAGTACGTTAAACTTACACAATTAGTGAATGGCCAAGACAGAATTACAATTTCTCTGCTATTTCTATTTTACTGTATTCTTATTCTTTCCCATTCAGGAAAACCTCTTATTCTATAGACATGTTTTAAGAATGTCCCAGATGGCTGAGTCATTATCTATCACGCTTCCTTGCCCAGGAGACCCCCTGACAATTCAGGAAGAGGCAGCCTATACTCAGTGTATCTCTTGACCTCTGTTTATGACTGGTCTCAAGCAGGTTCCCAGGATGGTCAGAGCCTCTACCTGGAGAGGCAGTGATGGAAGTATTCTGCACACATGCCAAATTTGTGGCATTCAAACCAGTGGGGAGACGAATAAGGGGGCCTGGGTAGTGAGTCAAAAATGACAAAAATAGCAACAAACAGGAGGGACAAGTTTTCAAAGATGATAATTCTGTCTGGACAGTTGACAAAGAACAAATGCTCCCTTGCTCCCTGTGGAAATTATCATTTTAAAAAACAGACTGGGGAGCTTTAGATAATTATTTAGTCCTTTTAAATATTTATGAGTTCCAGTGTGCTACATACATTTTAAAAGACAGTTGACAACTGCAGCATATATCATCCTATTCCCTCTGCGAGCTAAAAATAGTTCTCTTTTTTCATGTAAAAACAATACTTTCAGTTTTGTTGTCCACGAAATAAAAGACCTTAAAAATACTAATTTACAGGCATGACAGCAAAGAATTTTCTAAGAAATTCTACTTGTAAACTTTCAGGTGAGTCATCTGGTCTGTCTGTTCTGCCTGGGAGAAAGAATGCAGAGGGAACCCATGATTAGTAGCCAGGACAAGGGATGAGGTTTTGAGGGCCTGAGGTTGAGGCAGCCAGTCTCTACCCATGGGGCACTGGAAGCTTAAGGAACCAGCCCGGCCATTGCCTGGAGGAGTAAACTTAGATTTGCTTCAGAAATGAGAACCAAGCTTGGGATCAAAAAGGCAAAACATTCTCTAGTAGGTCTGTGTCTTTATTCCTGTCTTACCCCTAGGTTCTTCATGACATTTTTCCCCTTAAATTCCATATATATGTGTTAGCATATGGTATTTGTCTTTCTCTTTCTGACTTACTTCACTCTGTATGACAGGCTCTAGGTCTATCCACCTCATTACAAATAGCTCAATTTTGTTTCTTTTTATGGCTGAGTAATATTCCATTGTATATATGTGCCACATCTTCTTTATCCATTCATCTGATGATGGACACTTAGGTTGTTTCCACCTCCGGACTATTGTAAATAGAGCTGCAATGAACATTGTGGTACATGATTCTCTTTGAATTATGGTTTTCTCAGGGTATATGCCCAGTAGTGGGATTGCTGGGTCACATGGTAGTTCTATTTGTAGTTTTTTAAGGAACCTCCATATGGGGAGGGGAAAGGGTAAGCTGTGACAAAGCGAGAGAGAGGCATGGACATATATACACTACCAAACGTAAGGTAGATAGCTAGTGGGAAGCAGCCGCATAGCACAGGGAGATCAGCTCGGTGATTTGTGACGGCCTGGAGGGGTGGGATAGGGAGGGTGGGAGGGAGGGAGACGCAAGAGGGAAGAGCTATGGGAACATATGTATATGTATAACTGATTCACTTTGTTATAAAGCAGAAACTAACACACCATTGTAAAGCAATTATACTCCAATAAAGATGTAAAAATTAAAAAAAAAAGGCAAAACATTGGCAGGAACAGGAGAAAAAGAATAGAAAGACAATAGACTGCCAAGATGCAAGTTGTGACCATTGTTTTCAATCGGGCTAATGTTTCCACTCCTTTCCTAGGGGGCAGATGCAGGTGTGTAGATGAGTCTGGCTGATTTAATGGGGCAACTGGACACTTCCCACTCTTTTCTGTGTCTTCCTGGGGTAGAAATTGTTCATGAATGCTGTCAGTGCCCCATCCACATCCACTTCGCCAGCAGGAACCCCCCTTCTATAGCTACTGAGACCATCGGCTATTAGCATCCCACGAGCACTCCTTTCTCTAAAGAATTACCTTTGCTCTAAAAGGTTCTACCTTACTTTATAAGATACTTCCTCCTTGAGTCAGAACTTGATCAGTGATTGACTGATGTAAGGTGCAAAATTCCAGCCCCTTTGCCTCCATGTGAGCCTGACTCTGCAGTACAGTTCATACTCCAGAGCTCCCAATGGGATCAGGCTAAGTGCACCTTCCATGGAGACCACATCCTACCCTGCCGCATTGTGCTACCTTTACTTCTTCACATATTTAACCTAAATGCACCCTCTCCATAAATCTTTTGATGAGAGTCACCATCTCAGGCCCTTCTAGGGAATCCCACTAAGCCAGAAGGATAAGGAGGGCAGTTGTTCTGCCAGCCAAATGGGGAAACCGAATCTGTAACAAGGGAAGTGGCACTTCTCACACCATACTATACAAAGTGCAATCTATTATTTGATTTTTTGCACAGGAATGATTGGGTGACCCAGAATACAGCAGGAGCTTAGTAAACTGCACCACCCTCCATGTGTAAAATGCCCTTCTCCTCCTGAACACTCTACTCAGGCTTTAGGACTCAGTTCTCATGTCACTGTCTTGGCAGGTGCTTCCTGCTGGTCCTGACTCCCTCCCGAGCCTGCGCTGATTCAGTTTCTTCTTCACTTGAGCTTCCGTGGTGGTTTGCATTGCTCTCTGTCATTGACATATCATCATGTACCATGAGGTGAGCTCTAATGTTTGTTGAATGCCCCGTAAATGTCCTAGCTTGCTTCAGACAAAGGGGATGAGGCAAGGCAATGTTCTATACCTGAGGTCCTGTTTCTGAGGGTGGCTGTTTCTTTGCACTTTCTCCTCCCTAGTGAGGGCACCAAACTCCCCATCCACCCTTATTTCACACTGTCTGAGGATGGCAGGAATGCCCAGGGTCAACAGCCATTGCATTAGGTCTGTCTGGAAGTGGTGTCTCCAAAGGTCTGTCTCCTAGGTGGGTGTAGTGATAGAAGGACACTGGCATTATCCTGGGAACCAGTGTCTCCTTGAACAAGACTAAAGAGGAAGGTAGTTCATCTTCATGAACATCAAGCATCTTTGCTGAATTATGTGCTGAGTCATACCAGCACACAAGCAAGGATGTTATCCCATCATGGAGCTGGCTATAAAATTGCTAGGGTGCCATGTTGTCTTGGTAACACACCACGGAGAAGCTTCCAGGCCTAAGAAGGCCTGAGTCAGGGGTAGGTCTGCTTCAGCTGGGCTAGACGAGCAGACTGCAGAGGTAGAGCCAGCTCCAGCAGATTCCAGGGCAGGGAGCTCTGGAGCCGAATGCACCATAACCAGCACACTCCCTTGAGTCCCACTTTGCCCAGGGAGAGTCTACACATATTGAAAGACACATGCGAAAGCACATGCAGTGGTGTGTACACATGCAAGAGCGGGAAACCCTGCCTGCAAGTCCGAGTTGAGACCTCGGGACTACTCAGTACAGCCCCTAGGGGAGGGGACACCATAAAGCTGGCTTCAGGGAGCTTCCTTGACCCATAGGCTGGAGGCCCTGAACCTGTAGCTGCTTCTCCTCCTCACACAAAGGCCTGGAGTCTCAGGCTAAGAAGCCCTCATCCCAAGGTAGCTTGAGTTTTAGGTACACACCCAAAGTCTAGTGGATGGACCGAAAGTGATGAGGAGGCCCATGGTTGCCCCAAAAACATCTCCTCAGACAAAGAATAGGGCTTGTTAGTGGGAAGGTGCAGACAAACCTGTGAGAAGCCCAAACACACAGAAAGAGGTCAGTCCAAGCGTGAGGAAGTGTTCATCCTCAGGCTCAGTCAGCCGGTGGTTGTCACAGTCCTCCTGAAACTGGCCAAAACCCAGGGACAAGAAGAAGAGTTTGATGAGTGTATGAAAAGGATTCCAGAGATAACATCCCTCATGTGCTCTGGAAACAATAAAGAAAAGTCTGTCCTAGTCAACACAGTGTGTGTGAGAACTGAGGTGTTGCATCTCCATCCAGTCTGGAAGGGCAGATTACGTCGTGAGCATAGTGCGGTCTCTTTCAGACCCACAGTTCTTGTTCTGAGCTCCATGCAGGTCAGTTCTGCAGGCAGAACTAGCAACGGAGGCATTAGAACTCTCAGGCAGGGTGTTCAGATGCTGTGGGAGATGGCAGGATCAGGTGCTGCATGGGGACTCGGACACAGGGCTGCGATCATTCCTTGGCGGGTTCAGCCCTTCTCCAGGCCTGAGTCTCAGCCTGCCCGTGGGCCTCTGCAACCACGGGAAGAATAATAGACGTGGAGGCAGAAGACTGAGTGTGACTTCTACTAAAGAGACACCATTTACTGGTTGTCAGATTTTAAGAAGGTAACATTAGCCTCTTTCCTCATCTGCAGAAAGGGTACAATGACACTCCTGTTTCAGGGTTATGGTGAAAACCAAATGAGATCACTTCTGAAAATGTACGTTGCATTCTGCCAACTACACAGTTAAAAAATGGCAACCGTTTAATAAGCATCTATTATCTGCTAAATTCTTCATTAGGCGAAGTAGTGGTGATACAAAGATGAATAAGACAGAATCTCTTCCTTCTGATGGCCACACCACAGCTGCAGGTGATCAGATCACAGGCAGATTAGGATGTATTGCATGATATTTAAGGCCCTGCAAGAGGAATCTCAAATATGCCTGGAGCACAGAGGCCTGACTCTATTTCTCAGGTTTATAGAGTTAGAACTAAAGTCAGTCCAAAGCTGGTCCTCGCCCTTCTGCGGAGGAGACGTGTGGCTTCCTTAGTGCTGAGGCTGCAACAGGATTCAGACTTTCTGACTCCCAGCACAGAGGTGTTTTCTCTACATCACACTTTTTTGTTTTTCCATCAACAGTAAAGGCAGTAATTTTGGTTTCAGAGTCTAAATGAAAGCACTGAGGTTGACCTTTTGGGAAGCTACTATAGACCAAATACTTTTTCCTCAAAGCATCATTTTTCACAACCCTAATTAGAGTTATTTTATAGCAGCCTAATGCCAAAGCACAGATTCCTAATACACTTTTCCTTTATGATCTAGTAATAAACATCTGATGCTTAGTTAAGTTGACAATCTAGTTCCTTCTCTCAAGAGAGAAAACAATAACATTGCATCTGAGAAGCCGGCTCTCTGGTTTGAGAAAAGTTGATTTTTCATATTAGGCAGTTGAAAAGCTGAATAACGGAATAAACACCCCAGCTCCTTTTATGGAAGCTGGGGGGCTGCCCAATGGAAATGTGCTGTGGTGTTATCTTCTGCCCCAAATCGCTCTTGGAGAAAGAAAGGTTACAGATTTAAAGCGAATCATAGGGACTTCCCTGGCGGTCCAGTGGTTAAGACTTCACCTTCCACTACAGTGGGTGCGGGTTTGATCCCTGGCCGGGAACTAAGATCCCACATGCCTCGCGACCAAAAAAAAAAAAAAAAAAAAAAACCAAAACATAGATCAGAAGTAATATTGTAACAAATTCAAAATTCAAATGGTCCACATCAAATAAAAAACCTTTAAAATAAAAAAAGTAAATCATAGTTATGGCTGACTTCACTTGGAGAGTTGCCCAGGTCCGTGTTGTTTACCCAAAACAAGAAATTATCTGCTGTATCCTTGATGCACCAACCTATTCCTGAGAGAGAGCTCAGGACTAGAAAAGGAGTCACATTATGACTAAAGCAAGAATAGGAACAATATTTAAGACTGATAAGAACAATTCAGCCAAATGGAAGCTGCCTAACACTTTGACACTATCATCATTCAAAGGGTATCCTTTACTTATTTTATTTTATTTTATTTTTTATTTTTATTATTATTATTTTTTTTGTGGTACACGGGCCTCTCACTGCTGCGGTCTCTCCCGTTGTGGAGCACAGGCTCCGGACGCGCAGGCTCAGTGGCCATGGCGCACGGACCCAGCCGCTCCGCGGCACGTGGGATCTTCCCAAACCGGGGCACGAACCCGCGTCCCCTGCATCGGCAGGCGGACTCTCAACCACTGCGCCACCTGGGAAGCCCCTTTACTTATTTTAATTAAGAAAAATAAACACCGCTTCACGTTGCCCCATATTGTCAAAGCAAATACACAGTAGGAAGCATAATCCATTTACCTCCCTGCATGTTCTTACTACTGAACCAAACCATTTGGAGAAATTGTTTAGCTCAGCTCAGGGCGACTTTATCAACTGCTGATTCTAACCCTAATACCGACATTTATTAAGCTTCTACACTGGGCCAAGAACTGTGAATGCGAGGAAAGAGGTAACACTCCATTTCTCGGGGTCTTGCAGTGTAACTAGAAATTTTTATGATATTTTATATTTATAGAGAGTATTTTATGTTTATCCATCCACTCAACAAATATGTATTAAGCACCTAATTTCTAAAAGCTAGGGATCAATGCTGAACCTGAAAGAGACAGTTACTGCCCTATTTCTAATGCAGGAAGTCTGATAAACAAAATAGTTAAATATGTGGTGTGCTAGAAGCTAATAAGTAATAGGAAGAAGAATAAAGGAGTCAAAGAAGGATCCAGAGTACTAAGGATGTGGTTGGGAGTATTATTCCATATTGAGTGGTCTTAGGAAGACCTCTTTGTTAAAAGACATACGAGAAATCAGAAGAAAAAGAGAAAGTCATGTGACTGTGAGGGAAAAGGTATTGTAGGCAGAGAAAACAAGTGAACAGAAAATGAGGGGAGAGTGTTCTTGATCCAGGAGTCTTGGACCAGCAAGGAAGTGGGTGTGGCTAGAGGGGGGTGATGGGAGAAAGGGTGGGGAAGAGTTTATAGAGGCAAAGCAGCCAGATCAAGCTGGGCCTTGCAGCATCATTAAGATCTAGAAAAATGGTACAGATGAACCGGTTTGCAAGGCAGAAATGGAGACACAGATGTAGAGAACAAACGTATGGACACCAAGGGGTAAAATGGAGGGGGGGGAGTTGGGATGAATTGGGAGATTGGGATTGACATATATACACTAATATGTATAAAATAGATAACTAATAAGAACCTGCTGTATAAATAATAAATAAATTAAATTAAAAAAAAACAAAGATCTTGGCCATGACTCTGAAGGCTCTGGGAATTATAGGAAGGGTTCAGCAGAAGAGTGACATGATCTGGCTTAAATCTGAGAAAGAATGCTCTGGATACTTTTGAAGAATAGATGGTAGGGTGACAGATAAGCAGAGAAACCAGATTAAAAACAAACAAACAAATAAACAAAAAACCAAACTATTGCAGTAATCCAGGCAAGGGACTCTGGTGACTAGGACCAGGGTGATAACAAGGGGAGAGGCTAGATTTTGGATGTATTTTTAAGATGGAGACAAGAGGATTTATTGATGGATTTGCTATAGGGATTGGCTTCTAGGTGTGGGCATAAATACCATAACTCCCTCGTGTCCTGGCCACAATAATTATACAATTTTTTTGAAGTGATTAAGCTTCCCATGCTCACTGTAGTAGCTGATTGCGCCCTTTATGGGTTTCCTTTCCCTTCATTTCCTCATCTCCCTACCAGTGTTACCTTCACGTCCTAAGTAAATTTTTGCACAATAGTGGTCTCAGTAATTGTTTCTAGAAGAACCTAAAACTAAGACAGCAAATACAATTTAAATGGAGATTAGACCATCTCTGTTGCCCTTTTATATTAATAGAAGTTCTGTTTTTCCCTGATGATTGCAGCGTTGACCTGTGTGGTGGTGGAGAATGTGCCAGCTCTAATTTTTAATTTGCATTTCCTGTCACCCAGAAGATGAACGCAGGTCTTGCCTTTCCTGCACACCTTCAGGAAAAGTCACTGATTTGTGTCCCTTTGTCATCTCATTTCAACAGCAAGGGCTCAGGTCCCTGGGCCTGATGTGGGCACAGCTACTGCTAGCAAGGGGCAGTGATAGGCTGTGATACAACTTCACTTTCCTCTTTATTCAGTAGGGAGCACACTAGAGTAAGCAAGGCAACTCTTTCCAATTTTAATTTAAATTAAAGAGCATTTGTGTCTCTGGCCAAGCTCTTGTAGCCATTCTCTCCGAGTTAATAATGGTGGGTTGGGCAAGAGGGCCTCTGATTTTCTGTGCTCCCCTCTTCTCTGGGTAAAGACCTTCCGTGGTCATTACTGATAATCTTATTTCTCGTAGATGGATCCTAATATCAGTATGAAGTGCCTCCATAAGAGAAACACCCTCATAGAGAATGCAGTGAGAGGGTCTCCAAGACCTTAACTACTTAAAGAGGTTTTAAG
The DNA here is from genome assembly GCF_025265405.1 of Mesoplodon densirostris. Lineage (NCBI taxonomy): Eukaryota > Metazoa > Chordata > Mammalia > Artiodactyla > Ziphiidae > Mesoplodon > Mesoplodon densirostris. Next base: position 59,288,166 of record NC_082670.1, read on the forward strand.
TAGTTTCATCTTTGGTGGTTAAACAGGCACATGACTGAGAAATAAAGTTCTGAGGAAGGGAATTCACGTTTCTTAAGCACCTACCATAAATCATGTGAAGCTTCAGATTCTTTCTTATATTTTGTATTACACAATTGCCTTTAAAATTTACGGATGAACAAATAGATCTCAAAGGGATTAAGTGACTTGCCCAACGCAACAAGTGGTGGGGCCAATATCTGAATAGAACCTGCTCTGATTTCAAAGCCATGATTTCATAACAACATCATCCTGCTCAAAAGTAGATGGTAAAGAGAAGCAATGTCTCAACATGAATTTTTTTCTACTTTCCCAAAAGTGAATGAATTTTTTTCTACTTTCCCAAAAGTGAAGAGTTGCTGAGACAAGGTAACAGGGGACTTTGAGCCACATGAGAAGGGATGGAGGGTTTTTGTTTTTCTCAGACTCAGAATGCATTCAGGGAAAGGAACAAGTGTCCTAAAAATTAACTCCAATTAAAGGAGACAACAGAGACTGTCCCTCTGGCAGGGAGCTAAGAGTGACACAGGCAGAAGACATGTGTGACCAGAATCCAAGGAGGATGATGCTATCAGACCTGGTGTCCCCAGACAGCAAGAGGTTTCACAGTTTTCTGGACACAGAAGCCATTCCCTGTAGTCCTGGGCATGCAGCCCAGAGAGAGGCTGGTTGGTAAAGACTGTGGCAAACTAGGGAATCTGCTTAACCTCTATACTAGATACTTTATGTAGCATAAAAAACTATTGCAAAATTTTGGAGCTTAAAACAACCAGCGTTTATTTAGCTCAATATTCTGTGGATCAGTTGGGTGGTTCTCCAGGACTAGGTTGGCTTGACTGATCTTTACTGGGATCCCTCAGGCATTTATCATCACCTGGCAGGTGAGCTAGTGGCTGCATAGGATAGCTTCGCTCATATGTCTGGCAGTTGGTCAGCTTTTGTCCAGGTTGACGGAGGTGACTGCAGCCTATGTCATTCTTTATTCAGCAGGTTAGTCCAGGATACTTCCCCTGATGAGAGAACTAAGGTACCAGGAGCAGCAAGAGAGGGCAAGTCTCAATGGAGAAGTTTCCCCCCCAAAGATAACATCTTGAAAAACTATAATACAGTATCACAACCAGGATAACAACTTTGACACAATCAGGACAGGACTTCATTACCACAAGGATCACTCTTATTGCCCTTTTGGAGCCACATCTTACTGCTCTCCTGCCCCCACTTCTTCCTTAACTCGTGACAATCATTGGCTTGTTTTCCATTTCTATCATTTTGTCATTTCAAGAATGTTATATAAATGGAATCACAGAGTTTAAAACTCTGCTTGAGATTCATCCAGGTTGTTGCATGTAGCAATAGATATTTCCTTTTTACTGTTGAGTAGTATTCGTGATATTGCATTTTAACTATTTACCGCTGAAAGACCTCTAGGTTGCTTCCAGATTTGGCATATTTTGAAAAATGCTGCTGTAAACTTTTGTGCACAGGTTTTATGTGGACATAGTTTTCATTTCTCTGGGATATTTGCTAACATAGTTTCCATTTCTCTGGGATATTTGCTAAGGAGTGTAATTGCCAAGTCATATGATATTTGCATGTTTAATTTTTAAAGAATATTTCAAAATGTCTTCCAGCTTCAATGTACCATTTTACATTCCACCCAACAATGGATAAGTGATCCAGTTTCCCCACATCCTCAACAGCATTTAATGTTGTCTAAGAGGTCTGTAGTGATATGTTATCTTGGTATTAATTTGCATTTTCCTAATGGTTAATGATGCTGAACATCTTTTCATGGGCTTATTTTCCATTTGCATATCTTTGGTGAAATGTCTCTTTATGACTTTTTTTATATAAAGTTATTTATTTATTTTTACTGACTTATTTTTGGCTGCATAGAGTCTTCATTGCTGCGCACGGGTTTTCTCTAGTTGCCGCGAGCGGGGGCTACTCTTCGTTGCAGTGCGCAGGCTTCTCATTGTGGTGGCTTCTCTTGTTGCGGTACATGGGCTGTAGGCACGTGGGCTTCAGTAGTTGTGGCACGTGGGCTCAGTAGTTGTGGTGCAGCATGTGGGATCTTCCCAGACCAGGGCTTGAACCCGTGTCCCCTGCATTGGCAGGCAGATTCTTAACCACTGAGCCACCACAGAAGTTCCTCTCTTCATGTCTTTTGTCAATATTCTATTTGGATTTTTTTAAACCTGTTGAGTTTTGAGAGTTCTTTAGGTAGTCTATATACTAGTCATTGTCAGTTACATGGTTTTCAAATGTATTCTCCCTGTATGAAGCTTATCTTTTCATCTTCTTCACAGGGTTTTTTATAGAGCAAAAGTTTTTAATTTTGATGATGTCAAGTTTATCAACTTAAAAGAATACCTAGATGGGTGGGATTGGGGGGGGTAGGGTGGGAGGGAGGTCCAAGAGGGAGGGCATATACATATACATATAGTTGTTTCACACAACATTGTAAAGCAATTATGCTCCAATAAAAAAATTTTTTAAATATCATTCTTTTGGTATAATGTATAAGAACTCTTTACCAAGGGCTAAGTTCTGAAGATTCTATTCTATGTTTCTTTCTGGATTGTTTCCTACTAAAAGTGTGGTTTTATGTTTACATGTATGATCTATTTTGAGTTAATTTTTGTATCAGTTGTGGGATTTGGGTCAAGGTTTTATTTTTGTTCTATGGATATCCAGTTGCATCATTTGTTGAAGAGATTATCCTTCCTACACTGAATTAATTTTGCACCTCTTTTTTAGAAAAGCTGTTGGCTGTACTTGTGTTGGGCTATTTCTGAGTTCCCTATTTTATTGCATTGATATATGTGTCTATCTCTCTGCCAATACCACAGTCTTTATTACTGTAGCTATGTTATATAATAAGTCTGGAAGCCAGGTAGACTTATTCCTCTGTTTTTATTATTCTTTTCAGAATTGTTTTAATTATTCTATTTCTTTTGCCTTTCCATATACACTTAAAAACAATATTTATTTTTCTATAAAAAAATCTTGCTGTGATTTTTATTGTAATTTTGTTGACTATAATAATTTGTGGAAAATTAACATCTTCGTTGAGTCTTTGAATCTATAAACACTGTATGATTCTTCATTTGTTTAGAACTTCTTTGATCAGCATTTTATAGTTTTAAGCATACGAGTACAAGTTTTGTTAGATTTACACTGAAGTAATTCATTTTATGAGCAATTATAAATTGTATTGTGTTTTTAATTTGAGTCCAATTGTTCATTGCTAATATATAGAAATATAATTTATTTCTGAATATTTATCTTCTACCCTGTGACCTTGCTGAACTCACTTAACTCACTTATTAGTTCTAGAAGACTTTTTTGTGGGTAGATTTTTGGGAGTTTTCTATGTAGATAATCATGTTATATGCAAATAAGTACAGTTTTATTCCTTTCTTTCTCCTTTGTCTTTCATTTCCTTTTCTTGCATTATTACACTGGCTAAAACATCTAAAACTAGGTTGAATAAATGTGGTGAGAGCAGACATTCTTGTCTTGTTCCCAGTTTTAAAGGGAAAACAATCAGTCTTTCACCATTAAACATATTATATTATTCATACATGTTCCTTATCAAGTTGAGAACATTCTCCTCTATTCCTCATTTTCTGAGAGTTTTTATTATGAATTAGTGTTAATCTTTCATCAGATAGATGCTTTTTCTTTATCAACTTACAGGATCATGTGATTTTTCTTCTTTAGTCTATTAATATGGTGATTACATTGAATGATTTTTGAATTTTGAAACAGTCTTATCACCAAAATTCACCTCACACAGTAATGGTGTGCAATCCTTTTTATATGTTTCTGAATTCTGCTTGCTAATATTTAGTTAAAGATTTCTGTCTACATTTCTGAGGGGAAGTGGTCTATAGATTCTTTTTTATAAACTTTTGTTTGATTTTGGAGGCAGAGTAATACTAGTTTTCCTGTAAACCATAGTCACAGAAGCACTTTTAAAGTCTCTGCTTATATCAGGTTTCTACTGTCTCAGGAGTCACAGTCACAAGACCAGTCCTAAATGGTGGAGAACTGACTCTACTATGTGATGACAGAAGTATGTAGATGCAGGAAGGGGAGGAATTAGCAGCCACTTTTATAACCTCTCTTATCTATCCAAATCTCTCTGATAGATAAGAGAGGAGGAGATGAGAAGAGAGTTGTGCAGCACAAGAGAAAGAGAGAGAGGTAGAGAGAGGGAAAGAGTGGGAGAGAGGAGGAGGGAGAGAGAAAAGAGGTATCAACAAAGTTGTTAGGAAGAACAAAAGAAAAACTATCATCGATAACATAATTGTCAAGAAAAAATAATTCCAGTCAGTTAAAGCTGCATATTGCACAAGTGGGTAACAAGAAAGTGCAAAACCAGCCATTAAAGATGTGGCATACAGAATTTTGTGTAGAGAGTAAGAAGAACACGGGCATAGGGATATGGCATGGCCAAGGTACCCCTTATGGTCTTTCCCAGTTTCTTATCCCCTAGTATGATGAAAATGTTTCACTGTTTCTAATGTTGCAGAATGAATGGAACAGTAGCTAATTTTGTGTACTTTTAGAATGGATTATGATGTTTTTTAAGTTTCTGAGATCTAATTTTTTTTTTCCACTTACAGAACATCCAAATTCTCCCACGTTATGTCTGTCAGTGACTGGGAGTAATTAGAGATAAAGTTTGAGATTCCTTGTAACTTTCTTCCTAAAAGCAAACCTCAAACTGTTCTGTTTCCTGTTGATTCATCCATTTTCCAAAGCAGTATTTTCTCAGTTCAGTGGGCAGCACGAACATTTCCACAGAAGCTGGGAAGGTTCACTTCAAATGAGAAGTGACCAACCTCACCACCATGATATAGCCCAGACTGTCATGTCCAGGGGCATCTTGACACCAGTAACCTCCAGCAAGTGATTATAAAGTGCTGAGTCAACTTCATTCAGTTTCTGGGTTTCAAAATACCATGTGTTAAGTGATATCTTTGTGTTAAATAGTATGCTATGCGCTCTAGATAAAATGTCTCACCTACTTTGATGTAAGTATTCTAATCACCATTTCACAGGGAAGGGAACATATTTAGAGGAGTTAATGGCTATCAGAAGGCGCATTAACAGTGACATAATTAAGAATAAACCTGAATTCTCTCTGGTTCAAAGGTCAAGCCACTTAAGCACAATGTCTCCCCCTATGAATCTCAAATGGCAACAACAGAAAGTCCAGGATTCTAGGGCTGAGGGACTTGATTACACAGTTTTTGAAACTTTAAGCCTTAAAGTAAAATTTATGATAGTGAAATTGAACATCAAAAATATGAAGAGGTTGGAAAGGCTGCATACTTCCAAGGATGCTCAAACATAACATTTTAGTGATAGAAGTTTGAGAGAGAAACTTTATCAGAGTTTTCAGCAGTCTTAGATACCTCTAAATGCTGCAATGCATTCTTATTCTGAGCTTAAATTAATTAATACTGACATACTGCTCCAAGATACAAGATTCAGAGTAACTTTACAAATAAAAATCCTTCATCTTATTTCTCTTGACGACTTACTTGTCCTGTTCAGGCCAGTATTAGAGCAAATACATCTTTCTTTTTTTTTTTTTTTTTTTTCTTTTTTTGAGGTATGTGGGCCTCTCACTGCTGTGGCCTCTCCTGCTGCGGAGCACAGGCTCCGGATGCGCAGGCCCAGCGGCCATGGCTCACGGGCCCAGCCGCTCCGCGGCATATGGGATCCTCCCAGATCGGGGCACGAACCCATATCCCCTGCATCGGCAGGCGGACTCTCAACCACTGCGCCACCAGGGAGGCCCCATCTTTCTGTAGCATCTCGAGTAATGGCAAATCTTTCATCCAACCAATAAATGCTAACATATTTGAAATTAATAACTACAGAATGTCTGAAGCTTAGCTCTTTCTGAAAATAGATATTACAACTCTTACAATTCTCCTGCAGTTATGAGGACATCAAAATTGTGAGAAAATAATCATTAAATCAACAAATCATAAATTATTGCAGACCAATTGCGATTATCTGCATATATGTGGGATTTGAGAACTGTCCCTTCTTTCAAAGACCCATTGACAGTGGGGATCCTATGGCAGGGGTGCTTTGGAAAGAGACAGAAAAGGAAGTGAACTCCTAAGATTGGGAGATGAAAAGGACCCTAGAGATTATGTTTATTCATTGATTGCTTCATTTATTGGCAAGCGCAGTCATGGTAGGCATCATAGCACAGTGGATTCGTGCAGACAATTTTCATATCTAACTCTTCCACTTCCTGTTTATATTGCTTATTTTTTCTGAGCTTGAGTTCTCATTTGCAAAATGGACTTTCTTATAGAATGATTCTCTCATCATTATGAGATAATCTTCTTTATCCCTGGTTGTATTCCTTGTCTTGAAGTCTACTTTGTTTGATATCAATATAGCTACATCTGCTTCCTTTTATGCTTAAAGTTTGCATGTATATCAGTTTCCATGCTTTTATTTTCAGTCAGTCTATGCCTTTATATTTGAAGTGTGTCTTGTAAACAGCATATAGTTGAGTCTTTCTTTTTATTCATTCTGAAAATTTTTGTATTGAATGTTCAGACTATTTATATTTAATGTAATTATTGTATGGTTGGAGTTAAATCTACCATCATGTCCTTTGCATTCTATTAGCTGCTCTTTTTTTTTGTTCTTTTCTTTTTTCTGCTCCACTGTTGTCTTCCTTTGGGTTAACTAAGTATCTATTTGCTTATTTACTTTTTTAGAAATTATTCTATCTCCTTTACTTTTTTTTAGGCCAAATAGGGTTTTTTAAAATTTTAGTTTTTGGTTTTTTGAGATGTTTATCTCAGTGGTTAGGATGTAACTTATGATAGCTATTTCTTAATCATAAAGTTTTCACACAACATAATGAATAATCTACTATTGCTGACATCATGTTCAATCCAAATGGATGGAACATTGTTTTTGCCCTAAAAGGGACTGAGAATTTAATGGGGAAGTATAATATATAGCCTACCTAAAATGACATATGTCAAAATGGAAGTATATACGACTATGTTCAAGAAAGCATTGAAACACAGGGTATATAGGGTTTGGAGAGGAAGGATGAAAAAGAGATTTTTCCGGTGACATATTGAGAAGGATGGTTTATTTGCAAGTGTTCACATACAGAGAGGGAAAGGTCACGTTAGCAAACTCTGATTATTATAACTGGATTAAAATGTGACATATATGTGCATGTGTGAAGAAGATGGGGCATGAAAATGGCACTTTACAGATCATGTGGTATTCTAAGATCAATCTAGGGAATCTGTACTTCATTTTAGTGGTGATGAGTTCCTGGAGGATTTTAAATCGTTTGGGTGAGATGTCCTGATGTATATTTACAAAAATCACACTGGTGGTTGTGTAATGGATGTTGACTGGAGGGAGAGAAGCAGAAAAGCCACACTCTCTTTTTTACATAAAGAAAATGAGACTCAGAGAACTGATATAATTTACTTACATCACACATTACTAAAAGATGAGCATGGCATAGACAATCCTGATAAGCAAAACATTGTTAACATGGTTGTATTCACCTGGTAATTTTTAAAGTTACATATTACATACTCACATAATAAATGCTTTTGATGTTAAAAGTGTTAATATAATATGGTTGCTTCACAATACAGATACATTGATATTTGCAGTCAAAACTACACTGACCTGAGTGGGAGAGATGTCTTAGTGTATGTTTACATAAGTCCTAAAGGGAAGAAGGAAAAATGGTGGAGTCATCGAAGTCATCCAGTGGCTGGTTTAAGAGGACAAACTTTCTGTTCCAAACCTAATCAAGTATAACGAATACATTTTTAACCTGTTCCCTGAATGGATTTCATATACATTGTGTCAGCCAAGTCATTTAAACTGCTTTTTGCCCCTCTTCCATCTTAAGCTAGATATATGATTGACTGGAGACTACATTTGATTGACAGATATAACAATTTAAATGTAAACACTTTATTAACCTGCAAAAGCATCTTAATAAAAAAAAGTGATGGGGATAGACATAAATGGTAGATGAGTTGATTTTGAAGCCAATAGCATTGTAGCTTAATGTGGCAGAAGCAATGAATCAATTGGAATGCTGTGAAAATAGCTCCAAAGATATTTTCTCCACATTCTAAATCAGCAGCTCCCTGTAAGTAAGCAGTGCTAAAGGATTATGCAAAGGCTTAATGTTTTCTTGCCCTTTGTAGGATTTTAACCTGAGTCATTATATCTAGATGAGTTGATGGGCAAAAAGAAGCAGTTTTGGTAATAAGGCCAAATGCACCTGGTGTCAGCAGAGACCATGTGTAAGACAGGAACTCCCACCCCAGCCTTGGATAGTGTTTGAGATTATTCTAACGCCAGGAGAGCTCTTCCTGGTCTCTTGCCCTGTTTCTCACTGACAAACTAGCTGGCCTACAGTTCAGCCTACATCACCAGTGAATCTCTACATCTCCTCCCAGTTGTCCTTCAACACAAATTCCACTGTTTTAAAGACCATTTTTAGGCTTGACCTTCTCCACACTCTGTTGCAAATGAACTCAGTTTCTTTGGGGAGGTATATAGAATTCTGGTCTATGGCCTGCTTCTTCCTTCAGGAAATATCTCCGACCCAGAACTCTCCTGCTGGGGTGGGGAAAACAGTACATTAATGTCTAGGTGACAACCCTGCTGTAGCAGCTAAGACTCCATGGATGGGGGATCAGCAGCCCAGGTCTCCTCAGCTTGTCTCTTTTGGGGTGGCTCCTCCAACCTATGAGATGGAGAAAGGGCAGTCAGGGCCCTGGGTATTCCCAGCTATGCCAGACCTAAGATGGAGCTCCATCTCCTGAGGGGGCATTGGGGAGAAGAAGGATGCCCCTACCTCTGGGTTGTACTCACCTAGAACTTAACCTCAACAACAGGTAGTTGGGGCAGGCTGAGAACTGCTGGCATTCTACCTTTCCCAAGGAGGTAGCCCTCTGACTGACAGCTGGGGGGAAGGGTCCCCGCACTTTTGGCCATACCAGTCTGTGTGATCAGGCCATCCAAGATGGCTGTTCTCTTGCTCTCTGTACATCCCCTGCTGGACCAGTCCCTACTCACCTGACTGATCTTCCCTCTTAGTCTTAAAGCCTAGTCAGTAAATGCCTAGGTACTTGCCCCATCCCAGCTAGTGATTGTTCTCATCTTAAAATCAAAACTGCCTCCACTATGGTAGTTTATCAAAGGTACAGTCAGAGGCATGCCCCTCTGCTGGTTTCCCTGGTAGTGGATGAGCCAACCTGATGTCAGTTCCCTCCTGTAAGTGGTAATCTCCCTCTTGCCCTGGGAGCCAAGACTACTGCCATGTCCTGCCCACTGTCTGCCACACCGTGTGGGGTGTTGCTCCAGGACCTTGCTTCAGATGTGTAAGATCCCCCATCCATTAAACAATTGACGTCTCTGTTGCTGCCTCAGGGCTCTTTCTTTAGTTTTGAGGATGGGTAAGTACAGGGCTTGCAGGCCTGTGGTGTGCAGCCCTGCACAGTCCTAAGTGGAGTTTCTGTCCTACTGAGTTGGGAGGAGGAAAGAAGGGAGCAGGTTTTGTTTCCAATACCACAGACTCACACGGTTCTTACAGAGTTTGAGCAGATTTTCTTGATTGTTTATTTGCTCTATACCCATAGGACCATTTCAGGAGACTTAATTTCTTTTTTTAAAAAATATTTGTCATCAGTTTCACTGGGGAGAGGCCATGAGGAGCTCTTCATGCTGTCCTGCAAACTCCTCTCTGTATTCTTACAACTGCAGTCTACTGTTGACTGGAAAAAAAAGTACGACCTGAAAGTTGAGAATTTTGTTTTATTTGGGACATTACTAAGGACTATAGCCTGGGATGGCAGCCTCTCAGATAGCTCTGAGTGTTCCCATAGAGGTAAGGGAGAAGCCAGGATATATAGGAGTTTAAAAAACAAACAAACAAACAAACAAAACAACACATAGTCAAATATCAAAAGATTACAGCAAATCACAAAAAAACCCCACGTATCTCAAGTTCATGATTTCAGTGCTTTTCTCTGTATGGGAAGATGCATGAGTCTGGGCTTATTGAAACCATCCCTTTGATATGCATCTTAATTATCTAGGGCCAGTATCCTGTGTTTCTCCATTCTGAATTCCCCTCAGGGTACAAGGTCTTGGGACGGTGGTGCTGGCCACAACATCCTTTGTTTACTGAAATGGCAGGCAACATTCTTTGTCTACACTGCAATTATTCAAAAAAATTTTTTTAAGTTTAATAAAAAGAAAAAAAAAACCCAGCATGGAAATGGTGTCTTAGATTAGTTCCAGGGCAGATATTTTTGTGCAAGTGATTCTTTGGGTGGGGCTTTCAGGATTAGGGGAGTAAAGAAAGGAGAAGGGGCAGGGGGAGACCTCAGCAAGGATGTGGTCTCAGCTGGAAACCAGCTTCCAGTTGATCCCATTGGAGTTCCAGAACATGATTTACACTGTAGATTTGTCCCCATTTTGAGACAGGTCAGTCATTCATTAAATTCAGGTTATCCCTGAGAGATGACTGCCTCTTTGGCAGGGTGGCTCATAGGCCAGCTGTGGGCAATCAGTAGCCAACACAGGTGGGGGGCAGGTACACTCACCAAGTAAAGGGAATGTGAGTGGCACATCAAGAGCATCTGTTTCTTCTAGACATTCATTTATTCTGTTATTCATTTATCAAGTTGAACACTTTCAAGGGCTGGAGATACCGAGATCAATGAGAATCAATCTGTGCCTTCTGTATGTCAAGAAAGTGATGGAAATAGCAAGTTGTTATGAGAATGGGGCAAGCCAGGTGAATAGAACAGGCCCTTTTGCCCTATGGCATATAAAACATATTGTCGACTGAAAAAACATGTACAGCCTAAAAGTTGAGAATTATGTTTTATTTGGTTGACAAAGCTGAAGGCTTAAGCCCAGAAGACAGGCTCTCAGATAGCTCTGAGGGACTCCTCTGAAGAAGAAAGAGAGGAGCCAAGGTATATGGGGAATTTTTGCAACAAAAACCCAAGTAGTTGGAACAACAAAAGTTTACTATTAATTAAAGAAAACCAGACATCTCAAGTTAAGGAATTTAGCGCTTTTCTATGTATGGGAAGATGCAAGAGTCTGGGCTCTTTGAAATCCTTTGATATGCACCTTAGTATCTGGGGCCAATATCCTGTGCTTTCCCAGCCTGGGTCCCCTCAGGATGCACCACTGGGGCAGCTATAGTGGCTGATGGCTTGATGGCCACAGCATCCTTTGTTTGCTGATATGGCAGGCAACATTTTTTCATCCACAATATATAAACATATATAAAGCAATACAACTGAATTGGCAGCTCTAAAGTGCTCCTTTCCCATTGAGGAAACAAGTCATGGCGTTGTTCAATAATCTCATGTTTCGTTTTCTCACTCGTTTAACAAAGAGCTAATGAGCACCTTGCTAGGCACGATTGCCACGAAAAAATAATCCAAGCTCTGAGCTTAAGGCACTAATTGCAGTGGGAACACTGAGGAAGAAGTGGGTGAATGCAGAACAATCCAGGAAGCCCCATGAGGAAGGTCAGTTTCAGGAACAATAGATGCTCAGGGGAGGCACTGCTTCCCGGCTGAGAATTTGTCCGAATCCTTTGATTTCTAATTCCGCACTCTTTTGCTAAACTACAAACAGAAACACTGGAGGGGAGGGGGTTCTTGAGGAATTCCCCAGGGTTTACACTGAATCATAATCGTGCTAAGTACCTCAGCCATCACATTATGCACTGCTAGAGTAAACTCACTATTAAAATTTACTGTGGTTATAAATAAAAAATCGTGTTGTTTTTATTTCCATAAATTTAACTCTGCCTTCTGAAATAAATATAATTACATTTATTGGCACACTGAGAATGGGTAACCTGGTGAAAATTATGCCTAAGTGTTAAGAGAGACAGCAGGGGAAAGGAGCTGAGGGGAAGAACACACAGGATATTATCATAACAATTGGAAAATGATTTTTATATTTACTAGCAAAATATTATGAAACCATGTTCTAAAAATCTTTCTTCACAGCATTTTGATCAAATTACCTGCGTAGCTGAACCCCTCCTAAGTGTTATTTTCCTATCAATTTAAATCAGAGAAATATTATAAAAATGAAAACACATTCAATACAAAACAAGGAAAATTTTTATGCTATTTTATAAAATTTTTTTCTATTTTATAAAATTTTATAAAGTATTCTATAAAATTTCTCATTTCTACTATATATCAATTAGTCTTCCTTGGCCTTTCTCTTTTGGAGTATATATATATATATATATATATATATATATATTTAATAATATATTTATTACTTCTATGACATTTGAATTAATGCTAATAGCCATTTGAATTTTATTGTGAATTAGGAGTAAAAAATATTATATCCTTGATGAGTACTCTTTTAAAGAAGATGAGAATGTATTTTTTTGTCACATTTTCTTTTCCATTTATAAGAAATTGCCTATGGAAAAGAAAGTGCAGGCACACTGACTTTCAACTATATATAAGGATATGTTCTAAAATTAATTGAAATAAAACTGTAGTTTATTTTCTTGCTAACTGGTATAAGTAGATAGAATGTGGGCATTTCCTAGGGCTGCCGTTGAAAAGTACCACAAACTATGTGCCTTGAAACGCCAGAAATGGATTGTCTCAAAATTCTGGAAGCTAGAACTTCTAAATTATACTTTAATGGCAGTTAATATCTGAAGTTCTCTAATCACTTATGTATCCTCTAAGGATGGGGTACTAAAAATGCTTCATCTATAGCTGTAGCATCCTCAATAGAATATTTTCTAGTTACTATAAATAATTAGAAATATATTTTCATTGGGGAAATATATGGCAGCCTATATATGTGGATTAGTTAGGAAAATTCTACAGGCATCTCTGCCCTTATAAGAATCGCATGAGGTGATTTTAGCAGCTTGTGATCTCAGACTGTATGTCTTGGTTTAAGGCTCAGATGTGGCCCTGTGTCTCTGTAACTAGGAGAGGATTTTGTTATTTAATCAGACCATTAAATTAGCCTAGCTAACCATGAAATATTGCGTCTTCCTCAAGAGAATCGTCTCTGCAAGATACTTTTCAGAGCACTTAGTTCCACAACTGAAACTTTATCAAGGTTACAATAAATATTTTATAACAACAACAACAAAAATCAAAGTGTTGGGCTTCCCTGGTGGCGCAGTGGTTGAGAGTCCGCCTGCCGATGCAGGGGACGCGGGTTCGTGCCCCGGTCCGGGAGGATCCCACATGCCGCGAGCGGCTGGGCCCGTGGGCCATGGCCACTGAGCCTGCGCGTCCGGAGCCTGTGCTCCACAACGGGAGAGGCCACAACAGTGAGAAGCCCACGTACCGCCCCCCCCCCAAAAAAGTCAAAGTGTCAGTAGGGTTGCTTTTTTTTCTGAGAGATCTCAGGAAGATACTACTCCATGCCTTCCTCCTGTCTTTTGTTGATGTCTCCCAATCCTTGGTCTTCTTTCTCTTATAGGTGTGTCATTCCCATCTCTGCCTCCTTCAAATGGCATTCAGCAAACAAGATGTCTGCTTCCAAGACACAATGGTGGACTTGCGTAGGATAGACAATCCCATTCCAAAAGGGAGAAATTCGAAGGAAAAAAGGCATCACAGGTCTAAAGCAAGTTTGCAGCTCAGCAGGGCAAATTCCATTAGGTTCCAAGACCTGAGAATACTTCTCTGTGACTTGATGCTCTGTCCTCTGGCTTTGCTGGAGTGGCCCTACCCACGTTGGCTCTGGGTTGCCCTGCCTTCTGGAGACTAGGAGGTCCCCTTGGTCCAGGTCTCTGCGTCTGTGGCTCTGTCCTAAAAGTCATTCTTCCTTCATTTCATCTCATCTTCATCCTTCTCAGTCTAGGCATGCAGTATTTCTGCTAGTATAAAATTCTCAAAACCTTCTTGGTCTTCTTTGGATATTGAGGGGATTACAAAATAAGACAAGGGGTCCCTACAGATCCTTCTTGGAGAACCACATCTTTATTCCTAGTTACTGCTGAGATGGTTGATTGGAGATTGATTGGATCAATGAGTCACATACCTAATATCTCTAGCAAATGGTTGTCCAGCCACAATTTTGACCCTGTTCCCAGAGCATGCTGTCTGGGTATTCCAAATCATTAAGCACTTGTTCCTTTCTGCTTAGCAGTTCTTCTTTGATTTATCTCTTTTCTTTCACTTATTATAAGCAGCAAGGAGAAACCAGCCCACTTCTTCCACTCTTTGCTTGGAAATCTCTTCAGCTAAGTTTCTAGGTTCATCACTTGTTTTTCATAAAACAGCAGAGCAAAATTTAGTCACGTTCTCTGTCACCAGAAAGACAAGAAGGATTCTCTCTCCTCCAGCATCCAATAACATTTTCCTCATTTCCATCTGAGACCTCACCAAGACCATATTTAATGCCCATATATCTATCAACAATCTCTTCGAGGCACTGTAGGCTTTTCCTATCATGCCCCTCAAAATTCCTCCAGCTTCTACTTATTACTGTATTTCAAAGCCACTTCCACATTTTTAGGTATTTGTTACAGCACCACCCTACTTCTTGGCACCAAAATCTGTATTCGTTTCTTAATTAATCCTGTCATAACAAGTTACTACAAATTGGATGGCTTATAATAACAGAAATATATCACCTCACGGTACTGGATGCTAGAAGTGTGAAATTAAGGTATTGGGCAAGGTTGGTTCCTTCTGAGAGCTCTGAGGTGAAATTGCATCCATGCTTCTTTCCTTGCTTCTGATGATGCCTGGCAATCCTTGGTATCCCTTGACTTGTAGCTGTACCATTCCAACCTCTGACTGCATCCTCACAGCACTCTTCTATATCTCTGTCTTCACATGGCCATCTTCTTATAACGTCACAGTCCTATTACATTAGGGACTTACCTTACTCCAACACAACCTCATTTCATCTAGTTACATATGTAACAACCCTATTTCCAAATAAGGTCACATCCTGAATTACTAGGGGTTTGGACTTCAACATACCTTTTGGGGGTACAAAATCAACAGTTTTAGAGAAGAGAATATATTTTTCATCACCGCCTTCTCTTTTTTCACTAATAAAAACTCTCTATGGCGAAGAAGGTACAGGCAAAGCAACCTTGTACTATATCAAGAATGTGTAAAATCTGTTAATAAAACAGAACAAAGCAACAACTGTAATTCTTTTTCTTGCTAAATGGTAGAAGTGGATTGAAATGAGTATTTATTTTGATACCTTTCTGAAATCTTACAGAATGATAGGAAAGGGATAAAATAATATAGAAATAATTTATGATAAAGAATAAGAGAGAGGAAATGAGAGCCATAGAATTCAGGAAGCTGGAGAGGAGATAGAGGAGCAATCATGGACTTAACAGACCTGGGGATGCTGAACCCTAACTTGACAGTGTAGAAGCCTAGAGGCCAGTCTATCCATAGTACAGAGCCTCCCCTACTGCATACAGACACAGACCCTTGTGAATGGAGTTTTCAAGAACATCCAAAAGTTGGGGAGCAGGTGGACTAACAGCAGGAGGACTGAATGAAAGTCTTTATAAAACCAGTTAGGCACCCAGATCCCTTCCCTGACTGTACTCACCTGCGCATCCACTTCCCTATCTCAGCAGAGGGCTGGAGGCTTATTGGCTGAAAAGTTGGAGGCAGAGGGACTTTGGGCTTGGGGAATCCAACACTCACTTGAGTGTAAAAGCATAGAATGAAATCATGGAGTTGAAATGATAGTCAAAAAATGCTGGAAACCAACTTATACTCCCTGTCAAGAGAGGATTTCCCTCTGGAGAAACTAAGTCCAAGAAAACAGAGTTATAGAAAGTTGTGGAGTCCCCCCAAATCGGGGGAGCCAAACTACCACTGAGTAAATCTACACGTGGAAAGCCATATCCTCACACAAGGGTGGCCAAGCAAGTTCTTGCAATGTAAACACTAAAGCAAGGACCACCACACAGTTGAGGAAAGCCCAGAATCACAGTCAGAGGCCAAAACGAACAATGAAAATAAGAAAGAAGAATTAGAGATAATGCAGAAGGCAGTAGGAAACTTTAAAAATACTTTTGTATACTGTTGGTGGGAATGTAAATTGGTATAGTCATTATTCAAAACAGTATGAAGGATCCTCAAAAAATTAAAACTAGAACTAACCATATGATCCAGCAATTCCACTTCTGGGCATATATCCAAAAGGAAATGAAAACGCTAACTCAGAAAGATATCTCTGCCCCCTCATGTTCGTAGCAGCATTATTTATGAGGGCCAAGACATGGAAACAACCTAAATGTTCATCGGTGGATAAGAAGTTGTAATATATACATATGCAAAATGCAGTATTATTCAGCCATGAAAAGTAAGACAATCATGATATTTGAGACAACCTGGATGGACCTTTAAGGCATTATGGTAATTGAAATAAGTCAGACATAGAAAAACAAATATTGTATGATTTCATATGTGGAATGTAAAACAAAAACAAAACAAACTCATAGAAAAAGAAATCAGACTTTTGGTTACCAGAGATTGAGGGTAGGGGGATGAAGAATTGGAGGAAGGTTGTCCAAAGGTACGATCTTCTAGTTATAAGATAAATAAGTACGAGGAATGTACAGACACACCTTGGAGATATTGTGGGTTCAGTTCTAGACCACGACAATAAAGCAAATACCTCAATAAATCGAGTCATACCATTTTTTTGATTTCCCAGTACATATAAAAATTATGTTTACACTATGCTATAGTCTAAGTGTGCCATAGCATTATGTCTAAAAAAATGTTCATACCTTAATTAAAAATACTTTATTGCTAAAAAACGCTAACCATCACCTGAGCCTTCAGCACATGACAGTAGTAAAAATAAAGATCACTGATCACAGATCACCATAACAAATATAATAGGAATATTGGAAAATTTGAAATACTGTAAGAATTACCAAAATGTGACACAGAGACGCAAAGTGAGCAAGTGCTATTGGAAAAATAGCATTGATAGACTTGCTCAATGCAGGGTTGCCTCAAACATTCAGTTTGTAAAAAACACAATTATCTGCAAAGTGCAATTAAGTGAAGCACAATAAACAAAGTATGTCTGTAACGTACAACATGATGACTATAGTTAATACTGATGTATGATATTTAGGAAAGTTGTTGAGAGTAAATCCTAAGAGTTTTCATCACAAGGAGAACACTTTTTTTCTTTTTTCTTTTTGTTGTATCTGTATGAGATGATGGATATTAGCCGAACTTATTGTGGTAATATTTTCACAATATTTGTAAATCAAAGCATCATGCTATACACCTTACACTTATACAGCGATGTATGTCAATTATTTTTCAATAAAATTGGAAATAAATAAAAATAGTAAGTATCCTCAGAAAATGCAGAGGTCATTATATCCTGAAACAAAAATAAAATCCAAAGAAAAATGAACATTTAAAGAAAACAAATTGCCTAACAAATGGAAGTCACATATTTTAAGTAACATCATCCTGATAGATATTTGTTCTCCAGAACACCAGAGACAAATAAAAAATCTTGAAATCCCAAAGAATGAATGAAATAGTAATACATGTAGAAGTGGGACTCTAATGACCTGAAACTTCTCACCAGCAGCACTGGAAGCAATGGCCTCCAAAGTTTTAGTGATAAATAAAGTGTTCAACAGACTTGTAAAACCATCCAAACTATGAATGAAGTAAAAAAAAAAAAAAAAAAAGGATATTTTCACACAAGCAAGTTCTCAAAACGTGTATCTCCCCTGTACCTTTTTCAGGATGTTACTGGACTCTGTGTTCCATCAAGGGAATAAATTAAGTTAAAGGAAGATATGGGGTATGAGAAAAAGGGACACAACGTTGGACAAAAGAGAAAGATATTGTTGGGATGATGGAAAAATGAGGTCCAAGGTCAATAGTTATAGAGGAGGTTGAGAGAGATCAAGAAATGTGGAGCTCTGCTGGAGGGAGGGGCTGTTCCATGGTCATTCTGTGGAACAATCCACTGGTACTTACCCATATCCATGGAAGCACAAATGTACAACCTGATCCAGCTCTTTTTGCTCCTATGAAAATGGACCTAGGTGTCCATTTCTGTGATGTTGGTTAAAGAAAATGGGAGGAATCCACAGCAGTTAGAGTAAGATATTAGATGCACACGCAGCAACGTAGTTTGATTTTAAAAGAGGATGCTGAGAGAACAAAACAAAAAAGATGAGAAATATTTATAGGCTAATGCCATCGATTGAATTAAGAACATACACAAAAATATATTACCCAAAGCAATCTACAGATTCAATGTAATCCCTATCAAATTACCAATGGCATTTTTCACAGAACTAGAACAAGAAATTTTACACACAAAAGACCCCGAATAGCCAAAGCAATCTTGAGAAAGAAAAACGGAGCTGGAAGAATCAGGCTCCCTGACTTCAGACTATACTACAAAGCTACAGTAATCAAGACAGTATGGTACTGGCACAAAAACAGAAATATAGATCAATGGAACAGGATAGAAAGCCCAGAGATAAACCCACGCACATATGGTCACCTTATTTTTGATAAAGGAGGCAAGAATATACAATGGAGAAAAGACAGCCTCTTCAATAAGTAGGGCTGGGAAAACTGGACAGCTACATGTAAAAGAATGAAATTAGAACACTCCCTAACACCATACAAAAAAAAAAAAACTGAAAATGGATTAAAGACCTAAATGTAAGGCCAAACACTATAAAGCTCTTAGAGGAAACGTAGGCAGAACATCCTATGACATACATCACAGCAAGATCCTTTTTTTGTTTTTGCGGTATGCGGGCCTCTCACTGTTGTGGCCTCTCCCGTTGTGGAGCACAGGCTCCAGACGCACAGGCTCAGCGGCCATGGCTCATGGGCCCAGCCGCTCCGTGGCATGTGGGATCTTCACGGACCGGGGCACGAACCCGTGTCCCCTGCATTGGCAGGCAGACTCTCAACCACTGCGCCACCAGAGAAGCCCTCAGCAAGATCCTTTTTGACCCACCTCCTAGAGTAATGGAAATAAAAAAAAAAATAAACGGGACCTAATGAAACTTAAAAGCTTTTGCACAGCAAAGGAAACCATAAACAAGACAAAAAGACAACCCTCTGAATGGGAGAAAATATTTGCAAATGAAGCAACTGACAAAAGATTAATCTCCAAAATATACAAGCAGCTCATACATCTCAATACCAAAAAAAACCAAACAAACAATCTATTCAAAAAATGGGCAGAAGACCTAAATAGACATTTCTCCAAAGAAGACATACAGATGGCCAAGAGGCACATGAAAAGATGCTCAACATCACTAATCATTAGAGAAATGCAAATCAAAACCTCACACCAGTTAGAATGGCCATCATCAAAAAATCTACAAACAATAAGTGCTGGAGAGGGTGTGGAGAAAAGGGAACCCTCCTGCACTGTTGGTGGGAATGTAAACTGATACAGCCACTATGGAGAACAGTATGGAGGTGCCTAAAAAACTACAAATAGAACTACCATATGACCCAGCAATCCCACTACTGGGCATATACCCTGAGAAAACCATAATTCAAAAAAGAGTCATGTACATTCAGCACTATTTACAATAGCCAGGACATGGAAGCAACCTAAATGTCCATCAACAGGTGAATGGATAAAGAAGATGTGGCACATATATACAATGGACTATTACTCAGCCATAAGAAGGAACGAAATTGAGTTATTTGTAGTGAGGTGGATGGATCTAGAGTCTGTCATACAGAATGAAGTAAGTCAGAAAGAGAAAAACAAATACCATATGCTAATGTATATATATGGAATCTAAAAAAGTGGTACTGATGAACCTAGTGGCAGGGCAGGAATAAAGACGCAGACCTGGAGAACGGACTTGAGGACACCAGGGGGATGGGGAAGATGGGATGAAGTGAGAGAGTAGCATTGACATATATACACTACCAAACGTAAAATGGATGGCTAGTGGGAAACTGCTGCATAGCACAGGGAGATCAGATCGATGCTTTGTGATGACCTAGAGGGATGCGATAGGGAGGGTGGGAGGGAGGCTCAAGAGGGAGGGGATATGGGGATATATGTATATGTATAGCTGATTCACTTTGTTGTACAGCAGAAACTAACACAATATTGTAAAACAATTATACTCCAATAAAGATGAAAAAAAAAGAACATACACAAATAAAAGGATACATGTTGAACACATTAGAACACACCAGGGTGGGGTGGAGAAAAGAAGAATTGTGGCAATAAAGGGAATATATAAATGAGTAAATAAAACCAGAGGAGGGCCTTCCCAGGACCAATGCACCTGGTCTAACTGCCACCTCCTAAACTCCACGTAAAACCTCTGTAGCATCTGCCCAATGTCTGGGCTTGAACTTCCTCCTGGGTCTTCCATCATCTCTGAAAAGGGAAGAGAACAGAAATGGCTTCTTCCCATTCTCTAGACTCTCCACGACGCTATTTCACAGACAGCTAATGGAATTTCAATGAACTTAATCACTGGCAGAATTGAGTCCAATTTTCATCTTTGTAATACAATTACATAATCCAAGAGCTTAAAAAATGTAAATGGTGTCATTTGACACCTCTAGGCACATACGTAAAAATTTTTGTTTCCTAACATATGAAAGGACAATAATAATTTCTGCTTTTAGGGTTATTTGAAATTCAAATAACATTATATATGTAAAATGCTTACCATAATACCTGGTGCAGGGTAAAGCACTCAATATGTAGTAGCTACATTAAGTGAAATTGAGGTAGAGAAATTGTTTTGAAGATGGTTAGTTGGAATTGTAAACATATTTTTGCCTAAGAAACAATATTAAGGGCCTCCCTGGTGGCGCAAGTGGTTAAGAGTCCGCCTGCCGATGCAGGGGATACGGGTTCGTGCCCCGGTCTGGGAGGATCCCATATGCCGCGGAGCGGCTGGGCCCGTGAGCCATGGCCGCTGGGCCTGCGCATCCGGAGCCTGTGCTCCGCAACGGGAGAGGCCACAACAGTGAGAGGCCCACATACCGCAAAAAGAAAAAAAAAAAAAAAAAAAAAAAAAAGAAACAATATTAAAATTGGAGATGGCTGTAAATCCAGTTAGATCCAAAAGACAATTTAGAATGTTAAATGATTTGAAATATTACAGTCCTAACTAAACTACTGCCAATCAAATAATATTAAGAGCTTGCTATGTACTATATAGTAGGTGACTAATTTCCAATACGAGACAAAGTGTTTGGACCTCCAGAGATTTCCCTGACTATCCCATGTGTAAGTTACTCTCAAAGTGTGGTCTGAGGACAGGGGCCTCTGCAATCCATTTGTTAGTGGTCTGTGATTAGAAAAGAACAGTCATTGAGAATAGACATTCAGAAAATTTTATGGCAATTTGATGGAGTAATTTTATGTCTATTGAACCTAATAATTGCAAAAATTGGATTTAATTTTTGGTAAGTTATTTATATTGTATTTTACAAAAGTTTTGGCCCATAATGGGTTAGGCAGTGGGTGTAAGAATAACATATCCTCAACACAGACAGACCACAGACAGTTGGAGAAGCACAGATGCAAAGTACCTCCCTACTCCAGTCACTCCATCAGATCACCCGCATTTATTTTCTTTGTAGAAATTACCAGTATCTGAAATTAACATGTTTTTTGAATTTTTTTGTTTGTTTGTTGAATTTTTATCTTGTCTCCTTCCTTCTACTAGAGGGTAATTTTGGGGAGGGGCAGTCTTCTCTGTCTTAGTACTAACAATCAGAACACTGTCCAATGTACACTGGACACTAAACAAATTTTAGTTGACCCAACAAGTGGGTTCAGTTTTAACTGCTGCTGTTAATACAATAACAAGAGTTGTCATTCAAGAGGCAGAGACCCTCAAAGCCCCATCCAGGTGTGGCTTCCAGCTGTCCTGAGGCTGTGAGAGGGGCCAGCAGCTCCCTCCTCCAAAACACAGGATTCAAATTTGTGACTCCCGAAAACCTTCAGAATTTAATGAGTAATTAACTGCTTTGAATGACAAAGCTCTGCTCTCTGACCAATTTGCCTGCTAATTATAAACCTTGTTTAAGCTGAAGATATAGATTAGACTGTAGTGTTAAGGTATTTGAGCTAAACACCCTATGTGCCTGTGGTAATTAACTCTATTTTTTAAGAGTTTCCACATATTTGCAGACCATTTTCTAATCCAGACCGACCTCCCTTGTCCTATTAGTGTGAATTACAGATCCTTCACTGTCATGGTTAAAGAGAGTAAGTTAATTTAGACCCCTGGATGACTAAAGCTGGGAGGATATTCTTAGTGGTTCTAATGACCGAATCTTGTGGTTTGCTGCGAGGACAGCATTAGGAGCTTCTATCAAAGTTAGAAAGGGGTGATGAAGAGATGTGTGTTCCAAGGGTTTAGGGGGACATGGGGGGAGAGACAGGAAATAGGAAAAAAAGAAAAACTGTTTTCCAATTACGTAACAGCAAATGCCGTGGCTATCCTTATAAAAGGTCAGAAACACAGCAACTGAAGCTGTCACATAGTAGACAATTTGATGATAGTAACTAAGAAAACACAAAAGGCAGCTAACCTCCCCCCTACTGCTAAAGCCGGCTGAGGTAGATCAATTTAGTCATGGTTGTTGTGAAGAAATTGCACTTGTTTGATGTTTCACCAGCTGATCATGTAGTTTCCTAGGAAACATCCTTTTTCACTTAAATCTAATTCTCCCACGTTGTGGGATCTGATGAGTCACTCAGCCTGGCTTTCTTCTCACTTCCCTCTACCCATTAAAGGGTACCAACTGGCTGGAAATCTACCAAATGAAATGAATTTATTAGTTCTTTTCACCTTTGTTCTTCACTTAACTCTTTTGCTTCTTCCTCATAAGTCTAACTGCTTCCCTGGTGTGAAGGGCCAGGGATAATGAAGAAGCCAGCAGGGCGCATGATGTGAGCCAGTGCTGGGCAGCGAATTCCATCAATTTCTCAGTTATTAAACTGTATCTCAGCTTCTTCCTTTAAAAGGAAAGCATTAGGTGCATAGAGACGTTTTTGCCTTGTAACCTGTACTGGAATTTGATGTCAGCTTAATTTTAGATTCCCAGTCACACTTTAATGCATGGTTATGAGAGAGAGAGAGAGACAGAAAGGGAGGGAACATATAAGTAAGAGAGCTTATGCAGATGTTTTTATTCTTATTTGAAACAATTCATAGATTCATTGCCACAAAAAATCTAGAACTTCAAGATAATCAAAATATAATTTTAACTTGTGAAGTGCAGATATATGATATATAACATTTAATATAAATATCATTTAATATAAATATAAAAAATTAAATATAAATACAATATATAAACATACATTTAATATATTATCTATAGCTAATAAAGATAAATATATAATTATATATAATATATAAATATATTTAATTTATATATGTGTAAATTAAAGTAGCATGCTCACCCCTCCTAAATACACTGAGCCACAGTTAATTGAGCTCACACATTCTAAGCAGAGTTGTCTCTTTGGTAACTGGGGAAGTGGCATAGACATGAGTGACAGAGAGAGGTCTGTCGAGATTCAGCATGAATAAAGAATTCTCAGAGTAAAACCTCACTGACTCTTTGCTCTAATGGCAGCTCATGGAAGAGCATAGGCTACAGACTGTGGGTACACCCTCACTGGCCTATGCTGAGTTAGCTGTATTGTCGTCTTCCCTTTTTGCTACACTTACTGGGCCTTTACTCTGTGCTCATTACTTTCCTTATGTTATCTCATGTGAGATAAGGTATGGTATTTTTACCTCCATTTTACTGATGAGAATAATCAAGGTCTAGAATTGGTAAATGCTTTGCCCAAAGTCACACAGCTTGGGGCAGTTTTAGGGCTCATTCTCAGCTCTGATGTCCATGATCTTTATAATTCTATTGAATACATTCTTTCTCTCATGGGCAAATGTATTGGTTTTCTTTAAGATGAGAGATTGTAGAAGCTATGAAAATGCCTTCATCCGAGCCATCAAGCTACTAAATTCACAAAAGCAATTGTAAATATATCCCAAGCCTAGATGGGTCTCACCAATATGGCTCAAAAAAAGCAGGATCAGTATGGTTGGAAATTGAACTTGCTGCAGTAAAGTTACCTGGGGCAGAGTGCCTATCAGAGACTTGCTAACCTAGCATCAGGTAATCCTGAGAATGAGCTTTCACTCCTAGGATATGAGCAAAAAATGATACATTCTCAATCACCTCCTGTGCTGAGCATTCCTCATGCTGTTCGTTGTATCCACATGGATGGAAGGAACTAGGTTAGAGCACATTTCATGGGTGGCTCGGAATAAAGCCACCTTTGGTTAAAATCATAACAATCTGCTCACTTATATCTGCTTCCCACTTCAGGCTTCTTTTTAAAATATATATATATATATATATATATATATTTATTTGGCTGCGCTGGGTCTTAGTTGTGGCATGCAGGATCTTCATTGCCATGTGTGGGATCTTTGTTGTGGCACACGGGGATCTTTAGTTGCAGCATGAGGGATCTAGTTCCCTGACCAGGGATCGAACTTGGGACCCCTGCATTGGGAGTGCAGGGTCTTAGCCACTGGACAACCAGCGAAGTCCCACACTTTAGGCTTCTTAGTAAACACTGATCTGATTAATGGGCTTCATTGATAAACTCTTGAAAACCAGTAGTCTAACTCCAAAACAATGCATAAGTTAGCTCTTTGTCCATTATGAACCGCCATAAACTTCAGTGACATGCAACGATAAATCTGACTGTGGAGTAAAACTGCTCTAGGCTTGTATGATCTTGGATAGACTCACATGTCTGCAGCTGTCTAGACATCTAGGCTGGACTTGGTTAGGGAGCCTCTGTCTGCTCACATGTCTCTCATCCTTCTTCTGGGTCCAGTGGGCAGACCAGGCCTGTTCTTTTCTTCATGGTGACAGAGGCTTCAGAGCACAAGTATAAAGACATAAAGCCTGGTTGAGGTCAGAGTCAGAACTGACAGATCATCACTTTAAGAGTTCTGTTGGCCACACCGAGCTGTATAGTAGAACCCAAAAGACACGTGCCCTGCTCTCCACAGAGCACTGCAGCACTCAGTGGCAAAAGATGTGGCTACAGAGAGGATGCAGAATTGAGGTTGATCATGTAATCTACCAGAGACAATGGACCACATTTTAAATTCTACATCTAACACTAATGGTGTGAAATTGGGCAATTTATTTATAATCTGAGTCTGAATTTCTTTTTTTTCTTGTTAACCTGCATTATTCCTAGCACATGCAGTCCTGGTGAGAATGGAATGAGGAAAAGCACATGAAATTCCCCAACATGAAAATGTAACAGTAGCTGCACTAGGGCTCCACAAAGCGCCATCCTCCTTCTTACTCTGACCAATGCGCTCACTCACTCACTCATTTCCTTGCAATGTTCCCATTTCAAAAATGTTCCCATATGATATTCAAGGAGAGTCCCTCCTGAGGTCAGGAGACTGCATTCCAAGAGTCTATATTCTCTGCTTTGTCTCACTTTAGGCCCTTATATGCTACCATATGACAACGAAGACTATACAAGCAATTATTTTCCAGGAGGCACAGATGTTGTTTGTTTCATTTGAGAAGCCAAGTCCTTATTGGTCCTACTTTCAAGGTCCATTTCCCAGGAAACATTTTATCCACAGAACAATAAAGAGCAGCAAAGGACATTATTAGTATCTAAAGACTCATTAAATTCTACTCAGTATTAAAATGTCCCAGACTCTCTAGAGAGTTCTGAATATAGATGTTCATTTAACCTTCCTTTAAATTGCAGTATTTGAATGGGAGACGGAATCAGATTTTGGTCAGCAAATGTTACATAACAGCTGCTTTCAGAGGGCTCTTGTCTGTTCCCATTTCTTTTGGATGTTTGCATTTGCAACTGTAAGAAGAAAGCTTTTCTTGGATGTAAGTTTGCCTTTACCTTCAGGCTCAAACAGCTTCTCTCACTGCTTTTTGGGGACAGTCATTGGATAGACCTCTGTATCTTAAATTCCAGTAAAAATATCACAAACCTGTCTGGAATCCATCAGTGACAGCTTCTGTCATGGCAGATGTAAAAAAAGATTAAATCAGAAAGAATAAGAAGCTTCGTGTATCTTTTGGGAGACCAGTCAGGATACCTTGTGACCTGGTTGAATCTGGAGGAGTTGTTTTTCTAAAGTTTATGTGTGTGAGTAGGCACAGATGTACTTTGCAGTGTGAGGATGACTCTGGATGTTTTGGAAGGAGGCCAGTAGCAGACAGCTAAGCAACCAGCCAGGACCCTAGGGAAGTGGCAGTAGGAGGTATCCTTGGCCTCAAATATTGGGTGGATTGAGCATTGTAATGGGAAATAGCAGCAGGGTATCTGCAGGTTCACAGAGATAAGCAGAGAAAGGGTGGACTTACCCTGTGGAGCAAGATTGGGACCCAGCTCAAAACCCAGGTCAAAAAAATTTACTAGACCTGGATGCAAGGTTAAAACTAGATTCACCACGTCATTACACTGATGCTCTCTGTTTTGATGCTGAATTGAACTGCTCTGACCCCCACCCAACCCTATTACACACTCAGGGTAGAAACACCTCTGCATACATGTGACTTCTCTTCCATCCATCTCCACCTCTGGTAGAGAATATTTGTCCCCATTCACTCTGAGCACTGAGAACAAACAAAAGTGGGCTGTGGACCTCTTTACAACCTGAGCACTTCAAAAATCCCACAGGGTCTTAGAATAAAACAGAAAGTTGGAATTTCAAAGAGAACATAATTAAGTGACTACAGAGATGAGGTTGGGTTGTACAAGTGATGCTGAAGCTCCCAGGGATTAGTGAAAGTAGAAAGCCATTTACCACTCAGAGGCCTGAAAGGGCAAGGAGAGGAAACAGAGGCCAGTGAGAGCTGAAGCTGAAAACTTGAGACCACCTGACGTAAGGCCATTCTAGAGGTACTGGGTTCCTAATACAACTGAGATACTGAGGTGAGGAGACAGCTAGGGGATAAGTACCTTGACCTCTCTCTGTCCCAGACTCCTGCTAGGGCAGCCCATTGGGGAACCCAATCAGAACCCAGAGGGTAAGGGAACCTTGGTGATGTCAGGGGTCAGACCTCGGGGGACCAGGGCCTGGCAGAGAAGGTAGGGTTTGGATATGAGGAAGGGCACGTGGAAAGTGATGTAAAATGTATAACATGGTTAAGGCCTTTGAAAATCATTTAGTCTATCAGTCTGACTTCTCTTTTTCAAATAAATTACCCTCACTGCCTTTAACCATCTTCTACTTATCAATGCTGAGGCCTTGGAGATGAAATATTTCATAAATACATTCATATCATTTTAATAATTTCTTAGTGTAAGATCTCAGAGATTTGTTTGCATTGCTAAAAAAAAAAAAGCAAAACCAAAAAGCAAATCTGTGGTGCTGACATGTAATATGATCTTCATTTCACTGAGAAGGAAGCTCGAAGACCCTGTAGGAGCTGAGACCTGTACATATCCTTAGAGTGACATCACAGTGAGGTCTGATGCTAAGGTTACAGAACTCCCCAATTGCCAGAACGCTTCTGTGCTGCCATGAAACTCTGTGAATGCCATAGGACCAATGCAATGGTACCAATTCCATTCCTCATTTACTGACCACTTAATATGTCCCAGGCACTGTGCTAGGTGCATAGGAGGGATAGAGTGGCAGTAAGACATCATAGAAGCAGAAACTTTAATCCTTTTAAAGACCCACTTAAGAGTGTCTGCCATCTGCATACTGCTGGTGTGCCAATGATATTTTGCCTATTTTTACAATAGTGGAAAAGCTAGCATTTACTCATTTGCTCCAATAATCTTCTCCCTTCTCTATTTTAGGTCCTTCTGTGATATCATTTTAACTCCTTCTCTTTCTCCATCTCTTCCTTCCTACCCACACCCCCAGCCCCATCTGCCTTCCCACAGTACTGAAAGCCAGTAGTTCCCAGGGGAAGCACTGCACCAGGATGAGGTTGCCTCTTGACACAAGGGATTCGAGATATCCTTTTTGCTCTGAGACATTGGTCCTCTGGTTATAACACTACATAGCTAATTACCAAGCACCTCCAGGTACCTGGCACAGAAACAGGCAAATTACACACATGATCTCCTTTAATTTGTTCCTATGAGTAAAATGTATTTGCACACACATCAGTTCTTTGCTTACAGTGCTGCTGCTGCCACCAAAATGATTAGTGTCATGAAACTGACAAGAAGCAAATCATCCTCATTTCTAACTTTGATGGCACTAAGTCTCAGTCTTCTCAGTTCTACGTGGTTCTCATTTGTTTTACCGCACACAAGTCTGAATATAAAATCAAGTAAAAATGGCTAAGTGGGGAGGAAAGGCTTGAAAAGGGAAAATGAGACATAACATGGCATATGCTAGACTAACCTTGAACGAGTTTAATGAACACACGTAACAGTGATAGAAAGGCAGCATGTAATCTAAGCCTGAATACTTGGTAAGTCCCCCACTCTGTTATTCTGAAGTAGATCTCTGATGGGATTATATTCCTTTCCTTCTGTCTTGAGCCTTCTTTCCCTCTGTCTTGAGCCCTCTTTCCCTGAAACACCTCTTTATTTTCCCTGCCACTTTTTTTCTACACTTTTTAAAAACCAATCTTGGCTTTGGGGAGGGTTTCCCCAGCAACTCTGGGAAAAGTTGCATTCAGTTACAGAACTGTGGAAGTTTTAGAGTCAGGAAGCAGTTTGGAAATCATCTAGTTGATCTTCCTCACCTCACCTATTGAGAACCCATAGTGTAGCAATGCAGAAATAGAAATTTCCATGATGATGGAAAATTTCCATATATGCACTGTCTGAAATGGTAGCCACTAGCCACATGTAGCTATTGTACACCTGAAATATGGTTAGTGGGACTGAATTCTAAATTTTATTTGCCTTTAATTTTAATTTAAATTCAGAGAGCCACATAGGGATAGAGGCTACCATATGGCATACTGGAGGACTAGAAAGTTCTTGGATTGTACCCAGTGTCACATAGCTTTAAAGTAGAAGAATTCATCTGATTGTACAGGCCTATGACTCAGTGCAGGGGTCTTTAATGGTTTTCAAATACTGGAGTAAATCAACCAACTAAGCCCAGCGTGCATAATTAAGGTACAGGGGAGAAGTGTCAGCTGCCTTGGCAATGACAAAGTAACATGGGAGCTGTCAGAATCTGGTAGGGCAAGAGGAAGAGGGGTCCACCAATAGCATCATCTTATAATATGTTGTACCAGATATGACGCTCACACTGATGAAAAGAAAAATAAGTTTGGATGTATTTAAAAATTTTTATAAAGACAGCTGAAATGGAAGCTAAAATATTTATAGAACCATAAAAATTAGGAGATGGGGGAACAAGAAAGACAAGATTGAATGGTTATAAGAATGTTGAATTTACCATTGAGCAGGAAGTTAATATACAGTGTCCTAAAATGGACAAATTAAAGAATAAATAAGGGCTTCCCTGGTGGCGTAGTGGTTGAGAGTCCGCCTGCCGATGCAGGGGACACGGGTTTGTGCCCCGGTCCAGGAAAATCCCACATGCTGCGGAGCGGCTGGGCCTGTGAGCCATGGCCGCTGAGCCTGCGCGTCCGGAGCCTGTGCTCCGCAACGGGAGAGGCCAAAAGAGTGAGAGGCCCGCGTACCACCAAAAAAAAAAAAAGAATAAATAAGCATGAACGCTCACAACATCTCTGAGCAGAAGAGGTGAAAGCTGTCTCTGCGATGGGGCAATGAGTAGGGAGGGATGCAGAGACACACAGTGAGTTAATACTTCTCTGCATTTTATTATTTTGGGCTATGTTCATGCTTTTTATTTCTTAAATAAATAAAAGCTATTTCTATGAGCTTTATGGGTTTGAAATAAGGGCAGAAAATATATTTATCAGAATTTATTTTTTTTAATGGAGGGATGCTCAGAAACAACCCTGCACTCAGTGCAGGGGTCTTTAATGCATAACACTGCACTGAAGGCACAATTAAGTAGGTCACTGCTTTTCCTCATGCATTTAGCCAGACGTACAAAAATATTTACCCACAGACTCATTTGTATTTGTCTAGTATATAAAGCCAGTGATTTTTGTCTGGCAGTCTCAGTCTCAGGCTGCAGTAAGTTAGATCTTCTAAACAATTATTCAGTGCAGTCAGAATAAGATGTATCAGGCTGAATATCACACAAATTCAAACACAGCTCTTAACACACTCCAGTCAAAGAACAGCAAACATAAAGGCAGATGTGATATTACCTATTAGAATATCCCAGGAAAAAGTGCTCCCAGCCTGTCTATTTGACACACATGCTGATACTGAATGGGGGTAGAACAAGAAGGCACTCACTTATGAGAGTTACGGGAAAGGAGGCACAGATGCTGAAGTTGTGGCAATTAGAGCCCTTTTTTTTTTTTTTTTTTTTTGGCAGCGTTGGGGGAGGGGTTTGGGGCTATCAGGCAGCAGGTTTTTCTGGGTGAGAACTCAGCTCAGGAGCTGGGTGTTGCAGAGCCTGCTGGGTCCTGGGCTGCCGAAGCGGCGACTGCGGCAGCTCGTGCCGATGTTTCTCCTCCTTGAGGCGCTTGAGATGCTACTTCTCCCAGTCCCGCGGCAGCTTCCGGAGGCGGGTATTGCTCGGGTTCACGTGGTACCCCAGGCGCTCCTGGGCCTCAGCCTGGAGCTCCTCCTTCCGCTCCTGCTGCCGCCGCTGCCGCCGCTGCCGCCACTGCCGATTCTCACCGCTCTGGGGCATCTTGGCCTTGCGCTCTTCCATGAGCTGCTCCCCGGTTGACGCTTCTGCTTCTCGCCCAGCTGCTGCACCCGCAGTGACTCCCGCTTGGCCCCCAGGCTCGGGTACCATTCGCGCCCTTCAGCCTGCGGCTTCTGCGGCTGTTCCTGCGGTGGCTGTAAAGAAGCCACCCTGGAGGCGGCGCCAGGAGCCGTGTAGCACGGCCCCAGCTGCCAGCGAAGGGTCAGCGGGTCATCCAGGTCTGGCCACCAGGCTCCTGGAGTCCAGGCCCAGGGTGGTCACCAGGCCGAGCAGGCTGTGCACCTCCACACGGGCACCGCCATCTTGCTCGTTAAAATCCACTTTTCAGCTGGGTGCTGAGAATTGTGGACACCTGGCTGTGGATTAAGAGCTGAGGATGAGCAGCTGACCTTCTGCAGAGCTGTTGTACACAGACTGAGGGGCCAGAGTGTGGCGAGTCCACAGATCCTAACAAGGCATGGACATCTGGGCAAATGATACAGTTCATGGGCTGGGAAGCGGACTGGTAAGAACAAGTGGAAGACTAGACCCCCGCCAGCCAGCGGGCGTGGAGAAACGCCTTGCCCAGCACCGTCAGACTCGTCAATCCATCCCTCCTCTGCAGGAGCTCACTCTTCAAGTTTACACCTGAGAAGAGGTAAGTGGGGTACAAATGGGGTGTACCACAGTGTGACCCCCTGGGCAATAATCCCTGACCTTCTGACCATGGTCTGATAAGACTCTTAAGTGTCATGATGAATTTATTCTTATATGATCCTAATACTTCACTTTAGCATTTCTATTTTCAAGGCTCATTTCCTAAAATTTCATTTTGAGTCATTTCACATTCTTGAATATGATCCATACAGTAAACCTCCTGAAAAGTCATTGTACCTCTGTGGTCTAAGATGGTGCAGGATTCTCTCCACCTAGGCCTTATCAGGGCAAAGGAAACAAAATAAAAGCAATGTTAGTTGCTCTCATTCCGTAGTATAAATGAATTCTGGACACAGACTAGTCCATGATTTTTCTAGGCCTGACAGGCGTAGAAAGAGAAACATTCATCTCAAGGATTTCATCCTCCTTCCTACATTGACTGCACACTGCCCGTCTCACTAACCCAATGGACATACTTCTTAGGCTCCAACATCAGATTTTTGCCAAAAATTCCCAAGGAAACTGTAAGCTAGCCCTATACAGGATCTAGACCTCCTTGACCTCATCCAGTTTCTTTTTTCTTTTTCTTTTACATCTTTATTGGAGTATAATTGCTTTAAAATGATGTGTTAGTTTCTGCTTTATAACAAAGTGATACATATACATATGTCCCCATATCTCATCCCTCTTACATCTCCCTCACACCCTCCCTATCCCACCCCTCTAGGTGGTCACAAAGCAATGAGCTAATCTCCCTGTGCTATGTGGCTGCTTCCCTCTAGCTATCTCTTTTACATTTCGTAGTGTATATATGTCCATGCCACTCTCTAACTTCGTCCCAGCTTACCCTTCCCCCTCTCTGTGTCCTCAAGTCCATTTTCTATGTCTGTGTCTTTATTCCTGTCCTGCCCCTAGGTTCTTCAAAAACTTTTTTTTTTTTTTTTAGATTCCATATATATGTGTTAGCATACGGTATTTGTTTTTCTTTTTCTGACTTATTTCACTATGTATGACAGATTCTAGGTCCATCCACCTCAATACAAATAACTCAATTTCATTTCTTTTTATGGCTGAGTAATATTCCATTGTATATATGTGGCACATCTTCTTTATCCATTCATCTGTCGATGGACACAGGTTGCTTCCATGTCCTGGCTATTGTAAATAGTGCTTCAGTGAACATTGTGGTACATGTCTCTTTTTGAATTACGGTTTTCTCAGGGTATATGCCGAGTAGTGGGATTGCTGGGTCGTATGGTAGGTCTATTTGTAGTTTTTTAAGGAACCTCCATACTGTTCTCCATAGTGCCTGTATCAATTTACATTACCACCGACAGTGCAAGAGGATTCCCTTTTCTCCGCACCCTCTCCAGCATTTATTGTTTGTAGATTTTTTGATGATGGCCATTCTGACCAGTGTGAGGTGATACCTCATTGTAGTTTTGATTTGCATTTCTCTAATGATTAGTGATGTTGAGCATTCTTTCATGTGTTTGTTGGCAATCTGTATATCTTCTTTGGAGAAATGTCTGTTTAGGTCTAATGCCCATTTTTGGATTGGCTTGTTTGTTTTTTTGATATGGAACTGCATGAGCTGCTTGTAAATTTTGGAGATTAATCCTTGGTCAGTTTCTTCATTTGCAAATATCTTCTCCCATTCTGAGGGTTGTCTTTTAGTCTTGTTTAAGTTTTCCTTTGCTGTGCAAAAGCTTTTAAGTTCCATTAGGTCCCATTTGTTTATTTTTGTTTTTATTTCCATTTCTCTAGGAGGTGGGTCAAAAAGGATCTTGCTGTGATATATGTTATACAGTGTTCTGCCTATGTTTTCCTCTAAGAGTTTTATAGTGTCTGGCCTTATGTTTAGGTCTTTAATCCATTTGGAGTTTATTTTTGTGTATGGTGTTAGGGAGCGTTCTAATTTCGTTCTTTTGCATGTAGCTGTCCAGTTTTCAAAGCACCACTTATTGAAGATGCTGTCTTTTCTCCATTGTATATTCTTGCTTCCTTTATCAAAAATAAGGTGACCTTATGTGTGTGGGTTTATCTCTGGGCTTTTTATCCTGTGCTATTGATCTATATTTCTGTTTTTGTGCCAGTACCATACTGTAGCTATGTAGTATAGTCTGAAGTCCGGGAGCCTGATTCCTCCAGCTCTGTTTTTCTTTCTCAAGATTGCTTTGGCTATTCGGGGTCTTTTGTGTTTCCATACAAATTGTGAAATTTTTTGTTCTAGTTCTGTGAAAAATGCCACAGAATAGTAGTTTGACAGGGATTGCATTGAATCTGTAGATTGCTTTGAGTAGTATAGTCATTTTCACAATGTTGATTCTTCCAATCCAAGAACATGGTATGTCTCTCCATCTCTTTTTATCATCTTTAATTTCTTTCATCAGTATCTTGTACTTTTCTGCATACAGGTTTTTGTCTCCTTAGGTAGGTTTATTCCTAGGTATTTTATTCTTTTTGTTGCAATGGTGAATGAGAGTGTTTCCTTAATTTCTCTTTCAGATTTTTCACCATTAGTGTATAGGAATGCAAGAGATTTCTGTGCATTAATTTTGTATCCTGCTACTTTACCAGATTCATTGATTAGCCCTAGTAGTTTTCTGATAGCATCTTTAGGATTCTCTATGTATAATATCATGTCATCTGCAAACAGTGACAGCTTTACTTCTTCTTTTCTGATTTGGATTCCTTTTATTTCTTTTTCTTCTCTGACTGCTGTGGCTAAAACTTCCAAAACTATATTGAATAATAGTGGTGAAAGTGGACAGCCATGTCTTGTTCCTGATTTTAGAGGAAATGGTTTCAGGTTTTCACCATTGAGAATGATGTTGGCTGTGGGTTTTTCATATATGGCCTTTATTATGTTGAGGTAAGTTCCCTCTCTGCCTACATTCTGGAGGGTTTTTATCATAAATGGGTGTTGAATTTTGTAGAAAGATTTTCTGCATCTACTGAGATGATCATATGGTTTTTCTCCTTTAATTTGTTAATATGGTGTATCACATTGTTTGATTTGCGTATATTGAAGAAGCCTTGCATTCCTGGGATAAACCCCACTTGATCATGGTGTATGATCCTTTTAATGTGCTGTTGGATTCTGTTTGCTAGTATTTTGTTGAGGAGTTTTGTATCTGTGTTCATCAGTGATATTAGTCTGTAGTTTTCCTTTTTTGTGACATCTTTGTTTGGTTTTGGTATCAGGGTGATGGTGGCCTCGTAGAATGAGTTTGGAAGTGTTCTTCCCTCTGCTATATTTTGAAAGAGTTTGAGAAGGAGAGCTGTTAGCTCTTCTCTAAATGTTTGATAGAATTCGCCTGTGAAGCCATCTGGTCCTGGGCTTTTGTTTGTTGGAAGATTTTTAATCACAGTCTCAATTTCAGTGCTTGTGATTGGTCTGTTTCTGTTTTCTGTTTCCTCCTGGCTCAGTCTCAGAAGGTTGTGCTTTTCTAAGAATCTGTCTATTTTTTCCAGGTTGTCCATTTTATTAGCATATAGTTGCTTATAGTAATCTCTCATGATCCTTTGTATTTCTGCAGTGTATTTCTACAGACAAACTTTTGCTTGTCTGTAAAGGTTTTAATTTCTCCATCGAATCTGAATGAGATACTTGCTTGATAGAGTACTGTTGGTTGTAGGTTTTTCCCTTTCATCACTTTAAATATGTCCTGCTACTCCCTTCTGGCTTGCAGAGTTTCTGCTGAAAGATCAGCTGTTAACCTTATGGGGATTCCCTTGTATGTTATTTGTTGTTTTTCCCTTGCTGCTTTTAATATTTTTTCTTTGCATTTAATTTTTGATAGTTTGAGTAATATGTTTCTTGGCATGTTTCTCCTTGGATTTATCCTGTATGGGACGTTTTGCACTTCCTGGGGTTGATTGACTATTTCCTTTCCCATATTAGGGAAGTTTTCAGCTATAATCTCTTCAAATGTTTTCTCATTCCCTTT
The DNA here is from genome assembly GCF_025265405.1 of Mesoplodon densirostris. Lineage (NCBI taxonomy): Eukaryota > Metazoa > Chordata > Mammalia > Artiodactyla > Ziphiidae > Mesoplodon > Mesoplodon densirostris. The sequence goes on from NC_082670.1 coordinate 59,323,662, forward strand.
CTTTTTCTCTTCTTCTTCTGAAACCCCTATAATTCGAATGTTGGTGCATTTAATGTTGTCCCAGGGGTCTCTGAGACTGTCCTCAGTTCTTTTCATTATTTTTTCTTTATTCTGCTCTGCGCTAGTTATTTCCACATTTTATCTTACAGGTCACTATCTGTTCTTCTGCCTCAGTTATTCTGCTATTGATTCCTTTTAGAGAATTTTTAATATTTATCGTGTTGTTCATCATGTTTGTTTGCTCTTTAGTTCTTCTAGGTTCTTGTTAAACATTTCTTGTATTTTCTCCATTCTATTTCCAAGATTTTGGATCACTTCTGAATTCTTTTTCAGGTAGACTGCCTATTTCCTCTTCATTTTTTTCGTCTGGTGGGTTTTTACCTTGCTCTTTCATCTGCTGTGTGTTTCTCTGTCTTCTCATTTTGCTTAGTTTACTGTGTTTGGGGTTTCCTTTTCACAGGCTGCGGGTTTGTAGTTCCCGTTGTTTTTGGCATCTGCCCCCAGTGGCTAAGGTTCGTTTAGTGGGTTGTGTAGACATCCTGGAGGAGGGAACTAGTGCCTGTGTTCTAGTGGATGAGGTTGGATCTTGTCTTTCTAGTGGGCAGGACCATGTCCGGTGGTTTATTTTGGGGTGTCTGTGACCTTATTATGATCTTAGGCAGCCTCTCTGCTTTAGAGAGGGGTTGTGTTCCTGTCTTGCTAGTTGTTTGGCATAGGGTGTCCAGCACTGTAGCTTGCTGGTCTTTGCGTGGAGCTTGGTCTTAGCATTGAGATGGAGATCTCTGGGAGAGCTTTTGCTGTTTGATATTACATGTTGCCGGGAGGTCTCTGGTGGACCAGTGTCCTGAACTTGGCTCTCCCACCTCAGAGGCACAGGCCTGAAACCTGGCTGGAGCACCAAGACCCTGCCAACCACACAGCTCTGAAGAAAAGGGAGAAAGAAGGAAAGAAAGAAAGAGAGAGAGAGAGAGAGAGAGAGAGAGAGAGAGAGAGAGAGAGAGAGAGAGAGAGAGAAGAAAGGGAGAAAGAAAGAGGAAAAATAAAGTTATTAAAAAATTATTAAAAATAAAAAAATTATAAAGTAATTAAAAAAAAGAAGGCATGAAAGGAGAGAACAATCAAACCAAAAAACAAATCCACCAATGATAACAAGCACTAAAAACTATACTTAAAAAAAAAAAAAAAAAAGAGCAGACAGAACCCTAGGACAAATGGTCAAAGCAAAGCTATACAGACAAAATCACACAAACTCCACTGCCTCAATTTTGGGATGATTCATTGTCTATTCAGGTATTCCAGAGGTGCAGAGTACATCAAGTTGATTGTGGACGTATAATCCGCTCTTCTTTGTTCGCACAGCTCCTGGAGTTCAACTTTGGATTTGGCCCCGTCTCTGTGTATAGGTCACCTGATGGCATCTGTTCTTCGCTCAGACAGGATGGGGTTAACGTAGCAGCTGATTAGGGGGCTCTGGCTCACTTAGGCCAGGGGGACGGAGGGGTGCAGAATGCGGGCGAGCCTGCAGCGGCAGAGGCCAGTGTGACGTTGCACCAGCCTGAGGCGTGCCGTGTGTTCTCCCAGGGAAGTTGTCCCTGGATCACGGGACCCTGGCAGTGGCGGGCTGCACAGGCTCCTGGGAGGGGAGGTGTGGACAGCGACCTGTGCTTGCACACAGGCTTCTTGGTGGCTGCAACAGCAGCAGTAGCGTTTCATGCCTGTCTCGGGGGTCCACGCTGATAGCCGCGGCTCGCACCTGTCTCTGGAGCTCATTTAGGTGGTGCTCTGAATCCCCTCTCCTCATGCACCCCGAAAACTATCTCTTGCCTCTTAGGCAGTTCCAGACTTTTTCCCGGACTCTCTCCCAGCTAGCTGTGGCGCACTAGCCCCCTGCAGGCTGTGTTCATGCAGCCAACCCCGGTCCTCTCCCTGGTGTCTGACCTCCGAAAGCCAGAGCCTCAGCTCCCAGCCCCCACCTGCCCCAGCAGGTGAGCAGACAAGCTTCTCGGGCTGGTGAGTGCTGGTCGGCACCGTTCCTCTGTGCAGGAATCTCTCCGCTTTGCCCTCCACACCCCTGTGGCTGCACTCTCCTCCGCGGCTCCAAAGCTCCCCCCTCCGCCACCTGCAGTCTCCGCCCGCGAAGGGGCTTCCTAGTGTGTGGAAACCTTTCCTCCTTCACAGCTCCCTCCCACTGGTACAGGTCCCGTCCCTATTCTTTTGTCTCTGTTCTTCTTTTTTCTTTTGCCCTACCCAGATACGTGGGGAGTTTCTTGCCTTTTGGGAAGTCTGAGGTCTTCTCCCAGCGTTCAGTAGGTGTTCTATAGGCGTTATTCCACATGTAGGTGTATTTCTGATGTATTTGTGGTGAGGAAGGTGATCTCCATGTCTTACTCCTCTGCCATCTTGAAGGTCTCCCCTCCCTCATCCGGTTTCTATAGATCCTTTCTATCAAGTGTGGATCTTCCTTCCAGAAACCCCCTTGCTTCCATTTTGGCCTCATTGCTCTTGCAGGATGCCAGGAATTATTATGGGTGTCTTACCTACTTCAAAGCTGAGTTCACAAAAAGTCATGCCTACTGTCTTAGTCTTCTCAGGCTGTCATGACAAAAAAACAGACTGGGTGCCTTAAACAACAGATTTTAATTCTTTTACAGTTCTGGAGGCTGGCAAGTCCAACATCAAGATATCAACTAATGGATTTCTGGTTTAGCTCTCTTCCTGGCTTGCATATGGTTGCCTTCTCGCTATGTCCTCACATGGCCTTTCCTCTGTGCAGGCACATGGAGGGAGAGAGAAATAGCTCTCTCTCTCTCTTCCCCTTCTTCTAAGGCCACTAATGACATCATAAGGGTCCCACCCTCATGACTAATCAAACCCTAATTTCCACCCAAAGGCTGCATATCCAAATACCATCACACTGGGGATTAGGCTTCAATATATGAATCTGTGGGGGAAAACAAACATTCAGTCCAAAACATTCCACCCCTAGCCCCCTTCTCCAAATTTATGTCTTTCTCTCATGCAAAATACATTAATTCCATCTCAACAGTCCCCAAAGTTTTCACTCTTTCCAGCATCAACTCTAAAGTCTGAATTCCAAAATCTCATCTAAATATAATCTAAATTAGACATAAGTGAGACTGAAGGTATAATTCTTCCTGAGGCAAAATTCCCCTCCAGCTCTGAATCTGTCAAACAAGACAAGTTATGTGCTTCCAAAATACAATAATGGTACAGGAATAGGTTAGACTTTGCCATCCCACGGGAGAAATAGGAAAGAAGTAAAGAGTGACAGGTCCCAAGAAGATCCAAAACCTAGCAAGGCAGATTCCACCTCATCTTAAGGCTTGAGAATAATCCTCATTGGTTCAATGCTCTGACCCACTGGGGTGGCAGTTCCATCTTCTAGACCCATGGTCCCATCTTCAGATCCCCTGGAGTTGATAGTCCATTCCTCAAGGCTCTGCCAGGTGGCAGTAAGCTCCCAAGGATGGAGCAGCCCTGTTCCCAAGGCTCTGGACAGCACACGGTACAGTGGAGGCAGTCCTGGTAATCTCTGAATCCCCTTCAAGATCATTCTTTTCTTTTCTTAAAGCATGGCACACATTCACAGCTGAGTAGCTGTATGGTTTGGTCTTGTAGGATCAAAGAATTTTGACAATTTCTTGTTTTTTTCTGTCCCCTTTATTACCAGATGCTAGTGTATAATTCCATCTCTATTCCTGGCTTCTGCTGAGATGGCAGCTTCAGTTCATGAATGGTACCCATGATCTCTTTTTCAAACGGTTGTTCAGTCATCCTCTTAGTGTTCTCTTCAGAATAAACTTTCTCATTTTTTTTGCAGTACGGATAAACTAATAATTTTGCAATATCTGCACGTTCTGGTTCATTTTTCCTTAAGTATTCTATCTTCATCCCTCTCCTTTTGCATTTTACTATAAGCAGTAAGGGAGACCCAGGCCACACCTTGAATACTTTGCCTAGAAAGCTCCTCTGCTAAATATCTGATTTCATCACTCACAAATTCTATCTTCCACAAAACACTAGAACACACTTTAGCCACGTCCTTTACTACTTTATAACAAGGATCTCCTTTCTTCCAGTTTCCAATAACATGTTCCCCATTTCCATCTAAGCTTTCACCAGAATTGCCTTTAGCTTCCATATTTCTAGCACAGACCTCCAAACACTGCCAGCCTCTACCCATTACCAATTCCTAAGTCACTTCCACACTTTTAGCTATTTGTTACAGCAGTATCCACTTCTTGATACCAAAATCTGTATTAGTCTGCTCAGGCTGCCATAGCAAAATATCACATATGGGGTGACTTAAACAATGGAAATTTATTTTCTTGCAGTTCTGGAGGCTTGGAAGTCCAAGGTCAAGGTGCTAGATGGTTCCATTTCTGGTAAGGGCTCTCTTCCTGGCTTGCAGGTGGATACCTTCTTGCTACATCCTCAACCCAGTTACCTCCCAAAGGCTCCATTTCCAAGTAGCATCACATTGGGATTTAGGGTTTCAGTATGTGAATTTTGTGGGGGACACAAACATTCAGCCCAAACAACTACTTAGCATGAATGTATGTTCGTTGCTCACAGACCTAGCTGCTAAGGGTGGATAGAGATCATATTCCCTTGCTTTATGATCCAACCCTCTGATTATCCTTCTTGATTTGTTTTCCTCCAGCCCCTCTTAGTATGAGTGTTTGGATCACACCATCCACAGGAGAAGTTTGCCTGCATTTTGGTCCACATAACATAATTTATGAATTTATGTAATCACTGTTGTCCCTTCCCCAGAGTGTCTCCCACCTCAAAACCCAGCACTTATATTTTTTCCTCCACTTCAATTACATCTTCTGGCCAGTGTAGAGGTTTCCTGGGTTCACTAAGAAATAGTACAGGACCAGAACTCAAACATACTTGACAGGTGTGTGGTGCTGCTGAGAATTACCCTGATAACCGAGTGATGTGAAGACAGCCAGCCACAAATTTCACATTAACTCTCAATCTCAGGCTTTGTGTTAGCTCTCAATCTGTTTATTATAGTTTCCAGTGCTCTGTGTTGTTTGCTTAACTTTTGGCATTCTGTCTTTAGTGATTTGACCATTTGGAGGTCAGCTTGACCCATGCAGACAGCAATCTGACAGTCTAATTTCTTTCATTCCACCTGAGGTGTCCTCTGAGTTGCAGCTGGGAGAAATTCAATGCTAATTGTTGATGTGTTGAAAGCTTGTGGTCTCCATCTTCAAAATCAGGCGAGAGACGTTTCCAGCTGGCTAGGACTTCAACAGAGTAATTCAACACTTAAGTCGTGGACCCATGAGAAATAGATCCTATAGGTCTCTGCTAGTTAAAGGGAAATATCGGAAAGAGATTGGGTGGCTTCTTTAAAAATTTAGATACAAAGAGGGAAGGAGGGAAAGATGGGAAAAGAAAGAAAAGGATAACAAATGGTTTTTATACATGAACATTTTCTCATCTTAGTATAAGAAATAGGGAGACTTTTTTTTCTTTTACTGTTGAATCTGCTTCTGATCTTAATCATGATTTAAAATTAGCTGTTGGCTACTGAGTATGGGTATTTCATCTTTGTCTTTAACATCGGTGAAGTTGTGGTAAGGTGTCCATGGACTTGAAAGAACACAAATAGTTCAGAGGTTTTATGGGAAGGTTTTCAAGCATGGGACAATTTGCAGTCAAGAAATCTTCCTTAAAGTCTAAACTCTTCAATTAAAGATGGTATATCAATTATTTAAGCTCCCGGGACCTTAATATCCACATTTGCCAGTTGAAAGGGTTGATGAAATGACACCTAAGACTTTCAGAAATTCTAATAGAAGTATTCTGTGCTCTGCTATGCTGTTCTGTTCTTCAGTGTTCTTGAAATCATTCATAGATGGGAAAATCATTTAATTTATCATCCAAACCAGGACAGTTTTGATATCCTTCAAAGTCAAAATGAAATATTGCTTTGTAAAAGAATTAACCTTTTAAAAAGTTTGAAAGATCACAGAGGGAGATGGGAGGTAATTTAATTAAAATTTTTAATGGATTTTGGAAATAAAAATTCCACTGCTAATAAAGAACACTTTCTTTACATGTATGTTAGCACTTCTGTACCCCCAGCTTTAACGGTGCTGGGAGCCATGCCTGGAGTTGCCATTCAAGGGGCTCCTTTGCTAAGAACCCTACCTTAGTGTGCTGCTCCATCCCACCCACCTATGGGGTCAGGAGTCCCTCCTTGGGGTTGCCACAGCACCAGTGCAAATCCCTAGCACAGTAGCCAGTACACTGTTTTATAATTGTTAGTTTCCTTGCTTGTCTTCTTCCGAAGATGGAGGGTAAAATCTGGCTCTTTCATCTCTGTCACCCTAGGACCTGGGCATCAGGGCTGAGACTAAAGGAAGGCAAGTCATTCCCTCTCAGGGTTGTGTCATGTCGTGTTGTGTCATGCAGGCTGAGCACTGTGTGGACCTGAGTGTGATGCCTCCTGACGTTTGGTCCCCTAGGTGCCTTGCTTGCCTCACTCTAGTCCAGGCCCTGATGGGTAGAGTGCTTAGTACATAATAATCCTGTAGAAAAACCAGTGACATGAGCAAATACTGAACTTTGGAGTCATGGGGGCTTCTCACTGTTGTGGCCTCTCCCGTTGCGGAGCACAGGCTCCGGACGCGCAGGCTCAGTGGCCATGGCTCACAGGCCCTGCCGCTCTGCGGCATGTGGGATCTTCCTGGACCGGGGCACGAACCCGCGTCCCCTGCATCCGCAGGCGGACTCTCAACCACTGCGCCACCAGGGAAGCCCTAGGGTTTGTTTTTAAATGTAGGTTTTATTATTATTTCAGAATGGTGAGGCCAACAGATCAGAAGATGATTGCCATTGAAAAGACGGTTTGTTACTCACAGTTCCCAAGAGGAGGGGGCATGCCACGCTATGCAGGGGTCATACGGGGAAGCATCAGGGTTGGTAAGCCACTTGTAGGCCAGTCCTTTACTAGCTCTGGAAATTGTCTAGTCCTGGGAAGGCAGTCTCTCCAGGTCAGCAAGGCTCCAAGATGTCAAAGCATCAGAATGAAAAGACGTGTGTAATCCAGGCCTCCCTCAGTTTGACTATGTGCTGCCGTATATAAGCCTCATGGCCTTAAGCATACCAGCCTGTCTCAGAAAACAGGAGTGTTAATAATGCAACAACCTTACTGGGTTGTCATGAGGATTAGAGCAAGGAGCCTGGTACACAGTAGATGCTCAAGAAATGACAAACATTAGTCAGTATGCACAGTAGAATATCTATAACATGGCATACGCATTTGTGCATATATACCACAATTTGTGTGGAGAGAGAGCTTTGTTGTTGTTTTGAAAATGACCTCCACTTTTGGCCACTTCTTTGAATCATATTCTGAATAATTCTGCAAAATAGACTAACTGCTTCTGGAAACTTGAGTCTCTCTCCAGGGTCCTAAAACTTTGTGCTTTGAACAAGGCTAAAAATAACTCAAGTACCTTCCTTCCCTGTGGAATGATGGTGCTACAGACTTCACAGAGGAAGTCAGGAGATTCAGGGGACTGTGGATGTGTATTCCAAAGAAAGTTTCTGGAACTTTCCAAAGCTTCAAAAAGAAGTTAGTTTTGAATGCTTTATAAGTTTCAGAAGAAGCTCTCTCTAGGCTGGTACGATGACAGCAGCAGTTTCTTCCGACATCAAGCAGGAATTTTTATTAGCACAAGGGCTTGTTAAAGAGAGGCCCTAAACATGGCACATGGAAGCAGCAGTGGACAAAGGATCAGTTTTGTCATCAAGCATTAGCTTTCACTTGACAGCATTTAGGGATCGGGGGTTATATAGAACCATTAACTTCAGACCTTTGCCTCCCATATCAGGGTTAACATCAGTGGGTCGCAAGAGAAGAGAAATCACAAATGATGTGTTGTGTGAGCTGCAAAGAAGAGGTACTGTGTTTGTCGTAGAGATAAACATAGCACCGTTCTCCGGGGACCTGTGCTAGTCTCATGCTGTCATTCTGTGTAAAATAGGATCCTGATCAGGAATCCTATGACAGTGAGAAGCCTTCCCCTGGGCCTCCTTCAGGGGTTGGAGTGGGTCTTTGCCAGGCAGCGTTAGGAGGCTGACACTGCTTAAACTGAGCCTAAATATATTCAGAGAGACTAGAGTGTGGGCAGCATAAACATGTTCTTAACTTCTCTCATTATAACAGTCTAAAACATTTCCTTAGAATCTTCCATTTCATTCCTTCCTGCACTAAGAAGCACCCATGTACTTTGGAACAAGGACAGTGAGCCCATATACTATTGTGGCCTCGATACTCAAAAACAGCGTTATTAAATGTTAAGTGGTCTCTTTAGTCTTTTTAGTCATTTTTGTGTATTTCTTTTAAGAAATAGCTACTGTAGCATTTAATGTAACTTTTGCATTGCGGAATTTGTTGACAGAATATATATGTTGCAGCACTGACCTTTGGAAAATTACTTTCCTTATGAGATAATTTATAACCTGTAGAAGATATTTGGTGCCTTCATGTTTTCTTGCAGTCTCTTACTCTGTCACTGTTTCTTTTTATTGCATTAAGTAGACCCAGTACACAGGGAAGCTTCCAGAATGAAAATAGTTATTTTCCAAACAGCTTCTGAAGGATAGGCTGAGGTAAGGTCCAGGGCTACACACCTGTAAGCCTGATTAACCTTGTGTTTTTCAATTAAAGCTCTTAGTTCAGGTAAAAAAGAAGGAAGAGGAGGAAGGGGCGGGGAGGGGGTAAAATGTTGATAAGTTTTTGTTTGTTTGTTTGAGCATTTACAGAATGCCAGGCCTCTTGCTATGCTTTTTACATATTTTCATAGACAACCTCCATCACAACTCTTTGAGGCAGGTGTTATTGTCATCTCCATTTCATAGATAAGAGCATTGAACCACAGTGAAGTTAATTGTCCAAGATCCCAATTACTGGGTCAGTCACAAATCAAACCTAATCCTTATGAAACAGTTCAATTATTTTTCTTTATCAGGTTATACAAGTAGTTATTAATTAAAATCAAATGCCACTTAACTTGCAAAATCTTTCTCCACTCTTCAATCTTTCTCCACAGTGGAATACATTGTAAACTCTTCTTGATTTCTTTCCTGATCTATATCTCCATATTTCTATAAACTGTGATTATATTGGGCTTTTTTATTTATCAAGCTCATCACCTTCCTGTGATGGTTCATATGAATTTATTTTGCCTACACATATCCTTGCTCTGATTGCTCCCCTTTCATTCTCCCCATCACAGTGTTCATTATTTCTGTATAAATGTCTTCTGCCAATTGAGTGATTCTTTTTTCTTCTTTTTATAATTTAACATTTTTTCTTAGACTTAATATTTACCTAATTACTTCATTCACTGAATTAGCTACACTTTTCTTACAGATTTCTTCTCAAATATTCGGTAGATCTGTCAACATTGACTCTTCAGATGAGCTCTGAGTCTTATCACATGTCCCCAGAGATTGTCTTTTTCCTTTCCTTCCAGGAGAGACCGGTTTCCTTTCACCACAATCCTGTTGGATACTTTGCATCCATGTCTTTCTAAGCTTGCACACTCATTTCTGGTAGCCCATAGCCTCCAGTAATTTCCTTTAAAAAGCATTGTTGTTTGTTTGTTTGTTTTGAGTTTCCTTTCTCGTACATTGTTGAGCAGTTTGGCTGAGTAAGAATTCTAAGTTGAAAATCATAATTTAGACAATGATGCTTCATTCTTTTTTAGTTTTCTATGGTGCTGTTGAAAAGTCCTATGCCATTCCAGATCCTGTTACCTTAAACTGTTGAGATTCAAAGCTTTCTATCTTTTAAAAAGGTTCCTGATGTTAAGATTTTCAACATCTATGAGTTTTAAAAAAATTACTTATTTTAAAGCATTCTGCTCTCGTGATATCTTATTTCTCCTGGGATATAATAGTCTTTCTTTTAAATCTGTTTTATTTTTATTTATCTAATTCTTGCTCTCTACATTTTCCCTGTGTCTTTTAGGTTTCTACTCTTTTGTTTGTTTTAGTTTCTGTTCTGTTTTTTATGTTGAAAATTTTATTTAGTTGTTGGTGTTCTTTGGCTACCCATTTTATTTTTAAAATGGAGGCATGAAAAAGCTCATTCAAAGCTTTGTGTCCAGGCACATGACATAAACTTTGTAGTTTCATTGTACGGTGATTTGTAGCAGAGAAAGCTTTTTACTGGAGAATTATCACTTAATATCATTGTCTGGAGATATTTTCTATAGAGCTATTTTATTCTTGTAGTGAGGAAGCTTCTCTTCACATGGGATGTGGGGTGGGTGAAAACCTCAGTGTTTACTTGGCAGATTTCAACTGTGTTCAGATGCATGCCTCACTCAGACCCTCCCTGTGACCTTGGTCCTCCATGTCCTACACCCTTCTCAGGACTAAAGGTCGTGCTGCCCTTTCCCAGCGGGTTCCCTTCTGCAGGTACTTTACGTACAGCTTCCTTTACTTTGTTAACTCTAGTACCAATCGTCCATTTGCTTTCCAACTTCCTCAAACTTTGTCAAATCTTTTCTTTACCATTGCTATTTCTCCTTTTTCCTTTGCCTTTGTTGGAAGGCCCTGTTAAATTCCTCTGCTATTATTTCATTAGAGTTTATTGCAAAACAAGTAGATAAACACGCATAGCTCATCTGTTCTGCTTAATAGCAAACCTTACTGTTCCTCATTGTTTTTTAATATATACTCTGTGCTTGTAACATGTCTTTACAGTTTGTGTGCTTTTCTCCTGTGCATCATGTTTTACATCCTTGTGATGCTTTACAGTTTAAGAAGCACATGTTGGGACTTCACTGGTGGTCCAGTGGTAAAGAATCTGCCTTCCAATGCAGGGGACGTGGGTTCAATCCCTGGTCAGGGAAGTAAGATCCCACATGCTGAGGGGCAACTAAGCCCACGTGCCTCCAACTACTGAGTTCATGCGCCTCAACTAGAAAGCCCGTGTGCCGCAAACTACAGAGCCCACGCACCACAACTAGAGAGACTGCATGCCACAACAAAAGATCCCACGTGCCACAATAAAGACCTGACACAGCCAAAAATAAATAAATAAATTTAAAATAAATAAATGTTAGAACAATAAAATAAAATACCAAATTTCAAATTTCTAAAAAAAAAAAAAGCAGTAGCACATGTTTAGAAGCACTGTCTTATTTTATTCCTAGAAAAATCCTTGGTCTAAGACACAGTATATTATTCTATTTTTCATACTTGACAGATGGAGGGACTTCCACCCAGGGAGTTTAATTAACATGCCCAAGATCACTCAGTCAAGTTTTTCAAGCTTCCCCAATTACAGGATTTTGCCTCCCCTCCCCTCTACCTCTCAGACCTAATTTGTGACAACTTTATAAAATAAATAAATAAAGGGAAGAAGAAAGGGAAGAAGCAGATGAATTTCAAACACTTAGTTTGAAAAATCTTATTTCTAAACTAAACTGAATTTTCAAAACTAGCTTGGATTTTGGTGTATTTTGTGACACACAATCATTATTGCAGTGAACAACTGAGATATGACTGAAATAATAGAAAGATCTATACTGTTCTGGTGTCTGTAGAAACATTTAGAGAAGCAAACAATTTGTTGAGTTGGGGGGAGTTAAAAAATGAGGGGCACAGTTTACCTATTAAAGTGCTTTTAACATCAGCATTAGGTAGGTTCATTGTGTAGCATGAACAGAATTGACGGCCACATCTGTAGGGCTTTTTCCACCTCTGGACATCATTTAATGGAGCTAATGCATGTTCATTACAGCATGGTTCCCATTAAACAACAGCCTGGCCGTTAGACATACAATTCCTGCAAGCGACATGATGCACTTTCTGCAGAGGAACTTCTTGACCACAGAGGCCCTGCTGTGATAATGCTGACAACTTCGTGTTCTGTGGGCTGGAGGGATGCGAGGCAGGGGCCCTTGGCCTTCATAGCCCAGTCTGCTTGGGAGCCCTCTGGTGGAATTGAGGCAGGTCTGTGTTGCTTCCCTGGAGGCAGGGACCGAGGATTGGCCAGGCTGACATCTTCCTCCCAGGCCCTCTCTAGTCAGATGCCTGGATCCTGAGGGCTGAGCTCTAGCTGAGGATGCCAGCATCCCCTTTTTCTGTGGAGAGAGCTTGCTGGGTTGGCGCACTGTCTGTGGAAAAGGCAGTCCTGAACAATCCCTGCACAGTATTCCCCATCTCACTGGCTCTGAGACATTTGAAAATTCCTGAAGTCCTGAATCAAAGAATAGTCCTCATCTTGCTGAATCTTTAGCTAGCCACTCAGTCAACTGTCTGCCCTCTTCCACACCCTGCTTGAATACCATCATGTCTATAAAAACTTCTCTAAGTTCAGAAAGAATGAATCTCTCCAATTCTTACTGTCTTCGTGTGCTATTTATGCTCTGTCTGGTACTTATTTCACTGTGCCCTGCATGGTGAGGACAACAGTGGGCTGATGCCAGTGATGGTGCTGTTAGGACAACATATGCTCCAGAGGCAGCCTTCTGTTTGAGTCCTCTTTCTGCTTCCCACATGGTCCAGTCTCCCTGTGTCTCAGTTTCCTCATCTGTAAAATGGAGACAGTAATACTCTCCTTTCCAAGCTATAATAGAGATGTAGGATAAAAATGTACATACATTGTCTGACACTAACATCATCTTTCTTTCTTTTCACTTTTGTGTTATTTACAAATGATTTATTAGTTTAGATTATACTTTTTCATTAAATGTAATGTTATATTTTACATTTGAGAATCTGCCTTTTGAAAAACCTACGTTTGCACCTACAGACCCAACCTAAGTCTACCTGTGTCTCTCTTCATGATTTTACCCATCAGTAAGAAAATCCTGCTATTTTACCATTAGGTTGGTTGCTTTCTGCCATGGGCCCAAGTTTGGGCTGACTCCTCTCCATTTCCCTCTGAGCTCCTTTTTTCTTCCCTTGTGCACATCAGTGTGATGCCCAATTTGGGCTGTTAGATGTTGTGGATGGTGATCACAGAATCAAGATGGACCTCCTGAGCTCATGATCTACATCCTCACCCGGCAGGGGAAGCTTTCTAAGAAATAGAGCTTTATTCCCTGATGCCTGGATCTCAGTGCTTTGCCCTGGGAGAAGAGGACCAGGTTGCCATTGGCCACCACTAATATCAAAGAATAGTTCTGTGTATAGCCATCACGACTCCTTATCTCGTGCTTTACAGCTGTTTTAGTGTTTTGAAAGGTACTCTCTACTGCAATTCATACTACTGACTTGGAGGGGGTCACATACCGCCTCTATGGGTGGGGACATTGAGATTCTGGGGCGTATGACATGACCCCCAAGTCAGCCAGCAGATGCAAGCCTGCATCTCACATCCTCTGATTCCAAGTTGGTGCCTGGTCTCCGTCTTCTCCATGCTGCTATAGAGGCTTCTGCTGCTGGTACCCACTCTCATCTTGTCATACTAATCCCACAGAGACAGACCCCCAGAAACTCACAATACACTTGCAGGATGTGATTCATTCTCCCTAGAACAGGGAGACCAGAAAGACGTTTTGTTTCAGACCATCTTCTTGAAAGAACTCCTGCCTGACCTCACCCTGGGCCTATTGTAGAACTGTGAAGGAGGGTTACAGCTTGAAAAGGCATCTTCTGTGATTGCTACATATCACTCTAGGGGGAGATCTCCCTCCACTCAATGCTTTTGGCCTTTCGGGAGAATGTTTCCCCATTTACTGAAGTCCAAGTCCTTTGAGAAAAATGTACTGCTGCGCATACTGATTTATACTGATCCTTCCAGCAAGCTGTGTAGAAGATTCATTTATCAGTTGGATGGTTGGGAGTTGATGGGGATTCTTACATCAGACCCAACTGTGTCTTTTAACCATTGAGTTCTATTATTCTGTAATTTTTACTTCATCTCTTTAGGAAGGGCATTTCTTGTCAACTAGGACTATATGCCACTTTTTACAACATAAATATAGTCTCTTAATGACAAAAGGAAGTGCAGGGTCTAGAAAATATAGCTCAGTCTGAAATCATGCAGAAGAAAATGCAAGTCTCACTGGGAGTAGGAGAGTTAGAAAGAATGACAAACCCAGACTTGCAACAGAGGCGTGGAGCCAGCACAGTAAGCTTGAGTCCCCTCAAGTAGTCGGGACCTGTGTGTATTGCTGTGTGTCTGTGTGTGAGGGGACATTCTGAGTCAGAGTCTGAAGTGACAGCTGGGGGACTTGCCTGGCGGTGCAGTAGTTGAGAGTCCGCCTGCCAATGCGGGGAACATGGGTTGGATCCCTGGTCCAGGAAGATCCCACATGCTGTGAAGCAACTGAGCCCGTGTGCCACAACTACTGAGCCTGCGCTCTAGAGCCCGCGAGCCACAACTCCTGAGTCCACATGCCACAACTACTGAAGCCTGCGTGCCTAGAGCCCGTGCTCTGCAACAAGAGAAGCCACCGCAATGAGAAGCCTGCGCACCGCAGTGAAGAGTAGCCCCCTCTCGCCGCAACTAGAGAAAGCCCCCGTGCAGCAACAAAGACGCAATGCAGCCAAAAATAAATAAATAAATAAATAAAAGTGACAGCTGGTGGTTGAAGCCTGCATCCATGGACACAGCAAGGGTGTGGGGTGTGGGTGAGCTGGCCAGGAATGTTTAACAGCCTGGACCAGAGTCCCAGTTAACTCTGTCCTTATAAAGAAAGACTTTAGGTGTTCTGGATCCAGCTGATCTTCTGGATGCTCCCAGGGCTAAGTACAGGCTAAATAAACCCCAAACTCCAAGCCCCATAGGCATTTGGCCAGTTGGTCTTTCAGAGAGGTTTTTATCCATTTTGCTCACGGAGAGTCTTGGTGAGATTATGTGGTGAGGAATCACAGGTCTGCATTCTAAACATGGTGACTTTTACATGACCAATAAATATGCCTGCTTGTCTGAGGCCAAAATTGGTCTCAGTGGATATAATTGAAATTGTTTTGTGTTTCTGATTTCTCATCACTTTTTTTTTTTTGCCCAGCACGACCAGCAGGTATAGGAAATTTTGTTCTATACAGTTTAGTTGAATATAACTTTGGGCCCTTTAAGGGAGAAAAATGAGAAACAATTCAATTTACCTTCTGCTGCATAAATGAGAGCCGGAGCTTTGGGAATGTGTTAGGCAATAATAACAGGAATCACTTGTCTCCTAAAAAGGCATTGCCTGGAACAACAACAAAACTCTTTAATATATGCCTGGGATGACTTTAAAACCACGCATGGGGGTCTTAAAAGGGTTTTGCTACCTGTAGTTTGAACAAACAGTAAAAAGCAAAAACTTGCATTTACTAATTCCCCGAAATGTGTCTGTTCTGAACTGAGCTGCTCACAGAGATGCATCTGTAGCTGAACTCGTGTCTTTGTGCTCAGCCCTTTAGTGCTAGGTTTATATGCATCCAGATTCCAAGAAGCACGCTTCCAGAACACTCTGCTAGCATTTCCCAGAGAACCTCGTCTGGGCATAAAAAGAAGAGCTGAAATGTGCTTTTATGAATAAATCCTAAAACGCCTTGCTTTTGTGACCCATCCCTCAGGAATAACCCCTTCTGCTTTCACTGCCTCATTCGCTACCAATAATAGGACTGCTTAGAGATGCTAACTCATCGTCTTAGAACTACGCCCAACACATGAAGGCTTTGACTGTCCTTTAGCAAAGGCCCCCTAAATACAGAGAAGTAGAGCTGTATCCTACGAGTTTTGCTCAAGATAAAGAAGAAAGAAGTTGCCTGCAGATTCTCATCTTGTCCCTTTTAGGTCATAACTTCTTAGTCAACATGCTCTGGGGTCTGGCAGTACTGCTTTCTTTTTTCCTTCCTCCAAAAATCTAGGAGCTGAGATAGCTTCTTTCACGTATTTTGATTAATTCATTCATTTTCACTATGCGATCGGTCTTTGCTGTAGGCAGCTGCATAGCTGATTCCTTTTTTCATGGACCTTTCCAGAACTCTGCCTTATTCTTTCCTATCCAAGACCATCTCTTCCTAGGAACTTCTATGTTATTAATTTTTCTGTTCAAAAACACTTAGTACTCAATAGAATGGTTACATTTTTGTGTAATCTTGAGCAAATAGGTGGGACGGAGGGGAGGCAGGTTGCATAGGTCAGCATGTGGGAATTCAGGTGTTTTCAATTCCTAGGGATTCCTTAAACAGTTTGTGATCGTACCATTGTACCAGCTGGAATGCCACCCTTCCCTCTTCAATATTGCTACCTCCTCTATGTCAGCATGGTCCCAGAGCTCAGACTAGAAGGGTTCAGCAGTCTTTGCCAGGCAGGAAGATAAGAAATGCTTTCCTTACATGGACTTCAGCACTTTCAAAGGCAGTGCATACAAATTACCTAGAGATTTTTTTTTTTTTTTTTTTTTTGGGCAGTACGCAGGCCTCTCACTGTTGTGACCTCTCCCGTTGCGGAGCACAGGCTCCGGACACGCAGGCTCAGAGGCCATCGCTCACGGGCCCAGCCGCTCCGTGGCATGTGGGATCTTCCCGGACCGGGGCACAAACCCGTGTCCCCTGCATCGGCAGGCGGACTCTCAACCACTGCGCCACCAGGGAAGCCGTTACCTGGAGATTTTGTTAAAATGCAGATTCTGATTCAGATCCTAGGTGATTCTGATGCTGCTGGTCCAGGGACTACACTTGAAATAGTAACATCTAAAGCCGCCCTGTCCAATATAGTAGCTGCGAGTCACATGGCCCTAGTAAGCACCTGAAATGTGACTAGTCTCATTTCAGATGTTCTGAAAGTGTAAAATGCACACAAGATTTCAAAGGTTTATGACCAAAAAACCCCGTGAATTTGAAGTTCCTCATTAACAATTTTATACTGATTACATGTTAATAATAGTTTGGATATTTTGGGCTAAATAAACTTTATTATTATAATTAATTACACTTTGTGTCTTTTTAACATTTTAATGTGGTAATAGGAAATGAACTTTTTTACAAAACAGAAATAGACCCACAGACATAGAAAACAAACTTATGGTTACCTAAGGGGAAAGGAGGAGGGATAAATTAGGCATTTGAGATTAACATGTACACACTACTATATATAGAATAGATAACCAACAATGTACTGTATAGCATGGGGAATCATACTCAATATCTTGTAATAACCTGTAAGGGAAAAGAATCTGAAAAATTATATATATATATATATATATATATATATATATATATATATATATACATACACACATACATATGCATAAATGAATCACTGTGCTGTACACCTGAAACTAACACAACATTGTAGACCAACTCTACTACAAAAAAAAAATAAAGTTACACATATGGCTCGTATTATATTTCTGTTGGTTAGAATTACTCTAATACTCTTTCACTTCCATTTCCTCGGTTATCAATAACACTTAGCATATTTTATCTCAGTGGTTCTCAAACTTTACTGTGCATCACAGTCACCTAGATGACGCATTAAAACAGATTCCTGGCCTACCCTCAGACTGTGATTGAGTAGTTCTGGGGTGGGGTCCAAGCATTGCTATTCCTTACAAGTTCCCCAGTGATTGATACTGCTGATACATGGACTACACTTGGAGTAGCAAGACCCTGAAGTTCTTTCCCATCTTGCCTATCCAGTAGCGCTTAGCACATGCTGCTCCTCTGTTATGCAGTATAGTCTGTGAGCATATCTTTTACCTGTCCTCCTATTCCCATCACCATCTCTTCACCTAGTGGTGTTGTAAAGCCCTTGAAATAGGTTGCGCCTGTTCTTCTTGGTATCTCCAAAGCTCCAAGTTAAATAATTGGTTTTTAAGTTGAAATGAATTGAATTTAATGGAATTAATTCATGCTCTTTGTTTTAATTCCCTTACTAGAAGCTCTGACAAGCACAAAATACTAAATCAGGAATGAAATAAAACAGGGATAAGGATTGATCTGTTGGGCAATCTATTTTTTTTAATTGAAATATAGTTGATTTACAATGTTATGTTAATTTCTGCTATGCAGCAAAGTGATTCAGTTATACATATATATGCATTCTTTTTTTATATTCTTTTCCATTATGGTTTATCATAGGATACTGAATATAATTCTCTGTGCTATACAGTAGGACCTTGTTATTTACTCATTCTATATATAAAAGCTTACATCTGCTAACCCCAACCTGCCACTCCATCCCTCCCCCAACCCTCTCCCCCTTGGCAACTACCAGTCTGTTCTCTGTCTGTGATATATATTTTATATATAACTTATATATATATATATAATATACGTTTTATATATAATTCTTTTATAGTCTTTTAATTATTTTAATATTCCATTGTATATATGTACCACATCTTCTTTATCCATTCATCTGTCAGTGGACATTTAGGTTGTTTCCATGCCTTGGCTATTGTGAATAGTGCTGCAGTGAACATAGAGGTGCATGTATGTTTTTGAATTAGAGTTTTGTCTGGATATATGCCCAGGGGTCGGATTGCTGGATCATATGGTAACTCTATTTTTAATTTTTTAAGGAACCTCTGTACTGTTCTCCATAGTGGCTTTACCAACTTACATTCCCACCAACAGCGTAGGGAGGGTTCCCTTTTCTCTACATCCTCTCCAGGACTTGTTATTTGTAGAGTTTTTAATGATGCCCATTCTTTGTTGGTCAGTTTATTGATTTACTAATTGTTAAGTACATTGCATTGCATTTTGTTTCTGTGCCTCTTCATCAATTTAGCTCAATGTATATTTTTTAGCACTTAAGGTACAGATGCTTAGGGCAATGAGTTAGCCCAGTTTCAAGTGATATGTATAGCTAGTTGGAATTCCAGGAAAATACTACCAAGTACACTGATGAAATTACAGCTAGGGTGTCTTGGGAGCCCAGAGATAGGAGACAAACTAGCCTAATGTGCTGATTAAAGCCTGGCTACTCAAAAGTGTCCTCATCCTTAGACCAGCAGTATCAGCGTCACACGGAAGCTTGTTCCAAATGCAGCATCTCAGGCCAGCATCTGAACTTATGAATTAGAATCTGCATTTTAACAAGAATCCCAGATTATTTGTAGACACGTTAAAGTTTGATAATCACTGGATTGAAAGACAACTGTAGACTCAGGTGCCATTTAAGACTGAGGTTAACTCTGGGCTTCTTTCCTGCTTTCCCTAAGGGAAGTCTGGGTGTTTGGTCTAAGACAAGTCAGATGGCAGATGCCTCACACAGATGGAGATACATTTCCCTGGGATAAGCATACCACAGCAGAGCTCCGCCAACTGCAACAGCCTTGTTCACAACAAGAGTAAATCCCTGAAAGATCTGTGGCTAGGGGAATTAAAAGGAGAGAATTTCAATGTGACGGGGAGGCTGTGGCCTTCAACCAGCAGGATGCTGCTGCTCCTTGACAGCATGAAAGGAAGCCCGGCTCCACCAGCCTACCTGTCTGGGAGCCACCTGTCACATAGGAGTGGGAAGCAGATTTACTGCCAGGTAGTAGGCAAAATGGCATCAGCTCTCTCCAAAATCGTGGGCATGAGATAAGTGAAATGTAGGACTGAGGTTGCAGGGATGATACCACCGTGGGAACATTTCCCCCAATTCATCTTCTTTATAAGAAGAATGGGGCATGTAAGGCCACCAGGAAGGTCAGAACCAATTACAGACCAACTCTAGCAACTTATAAGGCTCTGAGACCGTATCGAACATCTGTGTTGAATATTATTTTCTCTTGTATATCTAGTGGAGGTTTTCATTTTTATTCACACTTAATACCACGTTATGATTATATTTAGTGGAATAAAGCAATTAAACATATAAAAGTAGATATATCATTGTGACTGAATTTCTGTTACATTATGAAGTCTTCATCAAAGCTATTTAAATATAATGAACATCTATAATTTATAATGTTAGAAACATGGAAAAATAGGTAAACTAGGTAGCAGTGATAGAAAAGTAATTTAAAACAATAATAGGAAATATATTTTAACAATACACATAAAAGTTACTGAGGATTTCTAGGGAGCACTAGGGAGCATAAAAGTTATCCCTAATATAACTGATAAAAATATTCGTTTTTATCTAGGTGCTTTTGGAACATTTATTTATTAACACTTATTCATCTATTCATGTGTTCATTTATTCAACAACTATTCACTGAGCCCCATCAATGTGCCAGTTCAGTCAGAAAGTGTTTTGGATGCATCAGAGAATAAGGCAAATAAAGCAACCATCCTACATTGGCAAGGAAACAACCAATACATAAGTAAACAACAAACAAAACAATACTAACAGCCTGTGACAGATGATAGTAGAGGGAAATAAACGTGTACCTATTAGCTATTGTTGCTTACTGAGTCACCCCAAAGCGAGTTAAAACAACTAGCAATTATTGAGCTCACAATTCTGTGCCAGGATCAGCTAGGGCTGTTCTTATCTGAGTTAGGTCCCCCCGATCTCAGCTGGGTGTTGCCTGTGCTTCCACAGATGGCTGCTAGATCAGTTTAAGGCTGGTGGGTCATCTCTGCTCCATCATTCTTATCCTCCAGGCTACCCTGAGCTTGTTCATTTGGTGATGGTGCAGGGATCTCAAAAAAGAGGATGGAAATACACAATGCTTCTTGAGGCCTGGGCTTGAAACCCAGTAGATTCCAGCTCTTGACGGAACTACGAAGAATTGAGGCCACTTTTGCAATCTAACACATCAGAACAGAACGCCCAGGACTAAGTGCCAAAGCATTACAGTGTTTGGAGCCTGGTTAAGTAAAGAGTTAGTAAGGAAACCAGCAGAGTGTGACGTTCTAGGAATCTCCAAAGGAGAGCGAGAGATAAAAGACTTGAAACTAATGAAACAGATACAAGGAGCACAGATAAGGAACCCCAAATAAATGATAACTTTTATGACCTATAAAACATAAAATTATATAAATTATGAAATGGTGGAAAACTATCCTAGAGTTTGGTAAAATTACCAAGAAGTAAAAACTCAGTGGTCCTTCTGGTCTTTTCATTTTTCACCAAATCACCTGTATGGAATCTGTGAATTAGTTACGTTGTTGTATTTTGTGCTACTTATCAAAAAGGAATCCCTGTGGGGACCCAAGGGAGGGGAGAGTGTTCAGGAGTGTCCAAGAGGGAAAAAAAAAGCACATTTAGTTTAATTGCTTATCTATGAATCTAACTCTAGAATTTAAGAATAAAATATATTAGATTGCATCCAAAAGTTTCAATCTGTCATTTCCTTTCATATATGTAATATGTTTGTATATGTACATATATAATATATAATACCTATTTTATATATGTATATATGTATAATATGTATATTTATATATACACACATATATCTTTTTCATTGTATATAATCCCTTTTGGAAAAATGCACAGTTACTTAAAGGCTTTTGCTGGTCCCTTATTTTCCCACTTTTCGCTGTGATCTGTCAGTGGCAATGTGACGTATTGCAGACTGCTCTCAGAAGTTTGATCATCAGGATTACTCAAGCGTTACTAATGAACCAAGAATGATGTGTCCTGTGGTATTGGACATCTGGTATTATGAGAAATAGCTCTACGCTCTAAAGAAGAAAGAAACACTACTATCCGGCATAAATAGAAGGACCCTAACCTTGCTTGATTCCACAGATAAACACAGGTTGCTTTCTAGCTCTGATGAGAAGGCACATTTTGAAATGGAATTAAGAAGGTGACATGCACACCTGAGTCAGATTCACCCACGCCTCAGGGATTTAACCGTGATGATGGAGCTTATACTGCCTCTTCGCGTGCAAGCTGGAGTTCTTTTGTTATAAACAGTTTGTGTCAGAAAGGATGAAACACATATTTAGGACTGAACTCAGTGGCTCTAAAAAGCTTCTCCTTGCTTCTAAAATATAAAGATGGAGATTAGCTGTTTATATATAGTTCATCTCCTGACACAACTGAAACAGAAGAGGAGTTCCATTTCTCTAACAATTTATTTCTGTGATATTATGTCCATAGTCCAAATTTCCCAGTTAAGCATAATATTATCCATGTTCATGAAGATTCTGATGACATGATTATTTGAATAAATAAATAATTGTATAATTTAGCACTTCCCAAAGTTTATGGATATTAAGTAAAAGTTTATATTGTAGAAAACACCTAAGAAATCCAGTGTAGTATACATTAGCATAGTAAAACTTTTGAGAATTGTCTTATTAAAGAAATTGGTTAAATATTATATAATCCAGAATTTTTACATATACTTTATAAAACATGGAGCTGTGTTATTTTCATAAAATGTCAATTTGAAGTTCATATTACTTGGTGTTCTGCAAAATAGAATTTGGGAAACTCTGAGCTCTTTTTTTTTTTTCTCCTTGAGCAAAACACCAGCCCCTTTGGGAGAGGGCTAAGTTGTAAAAGAATTACCAGGAGTGGGTGCATGTGTCCATTTACTCAAGCAGGTGTAGCTCTCAGATCCACAGTCTTAAATCATTCTAGAAGAAAACTCCAGAAAACCAGGATGACAGGGATACAAGGTCTCATGCAAAGAGAGCTAGTAGGGAGCATGGTGACAGGGAGAGGCAAAATAATCCTGAGAAACAATACCATAGAGCGGCGGGGTGGCCCAGTGGCTCAGAGCAGTTAGAGACGCACCTTTGACACTTTCTGGCTGTCTGACCTCTCCCAAAGTATTTAACTCCTTTGAGCCTCATTTCCTATCTTAAAAAAAAAAAAAAGAGCCCTAATACTCAGTTCAAAGGATTGTTGTGAGAATTAAATCATGAGAATGATATCTAGCACATAACAAGCACTCAGTAAACACTATATTATCAGAGAAAAACAGGAAATGGCACGGTCAGAGTCAGTGTTTCATCCCGGGTAGATACTTATATCTATAGCCATTGTCTCAGACTTATTGACAATGACACCTGGAAGGGAATTTAAGTACATCGAAGCTCATCCCCATGATCTTACCTCTACACAAACTGGAGCCTAGCAGTGACGGGGCTGGAAGCACTTAGGTCTTGTATATTTAGTTTCTCACTCATGGGACTGTAGGAATTTAAAGACACAGAAGACATTCTTGTGCATAAAATTAGCATGGTATTTTGGAGCACACATTGACCTTCTCCTTAATTCCCCAAACATTTTGAATAATCCGAAATGTACTTTTGAAGTCAAACATTTCAGTGTTATTCCTGAGTTATTTGTAAGGCTTTTAGCATGCTGCCTTTTAACTTCAACTGGATGTCAGTTTCAATAGAATATTCCTCATTTTTGGAAGGGGAACTCTATTCGCATTATCAAAGAGTTTTCATTGGAAATGGATGCTAAGGAATTTAACCTATCTGGACTGGATCATTTGGATCTGTCATCTGTCCTCCGTAACTGTTACCTCTTCTCTAATTCTCATTCTTTAGCTTTCTCCGTCAAAATTTAGGATTCTGCCTTGTTTGTCTTCTGTTCAGTGATGAAGTTTTCTGCAGTAACAAGTCTACTGCCTCACTTTAAATTCAGCTCTCAGATTTTTCTTTTCCTTGTACATATTTCTGACAACAGGTTATTTTCAACTCTCTGCCTTGGCTTTGTAAATACATGAATCTTTTTAACTAACATTCTGAGAATAAAATTAAAGTCTTCAAAGTTGTCTCCCCCCTTTTTTTTTTCCTGTAACTTTTTGGTTAAAATTTTGCTATTCATTCCTAGTCTTAACTGCTTCGTTACAGAGAAATTGGCCTTCACATTTTCTAGTTCTTGGAATGTATTGAGATGTTCCTGTGGTCTCTTATGCAATTAGTTTATGCCCACGTTCTAAGCAAATTACAAGATAATTTTTTACTCTGTATGTAAAAAGCCTATTTAACCATTGAATGATTACTATTGCTCACCTAATTATAAAAAGCTCTATATTTACTTCATTTTAAAATTTTTGAAAGATTGAGATTTTTGTTCAAAGCTACCATAATTATAATTTGTCCATTTCTCCCATTTTTCAATTTTTTCCTTATAAACTGTTTTCAAACTGTTATATAATCACTGTGAATTCTACCTTTTATAAAAGTAAATAACTACTCTTGTTTCACATAATAAATTTATTCCAAGTTTACTCTGATACTAATATTGAAACTACATTTCTTCTTTACATTTTCTAATTCTTTCTCATCTTTACATTTTCTGATTCTTTCAATTCATACTTCAAGTGTCAGGTGTGTCCTTTTTAAGCAATACATAGTGGAACTTTCGATGAAGTGAGGTCACATAGAGCTGAGGAAATTTTTGTCATAAACTCTCGGACACTTTCACCTTTGGTCTCACAAGCTCTCATAGACACCCACTCATCACTTTATCTGATTTTCTTTTGCAAACTAGACCTACTGTATATCATTTCTTAGTAAATTACACAGTAGTCTAATTAATTAGTGAGGAAAGTTTTCCTTTCTATTGTCTTAAGATAATAGACTTCTGAGGTTGATCTATTGAAAAAGTAGCTTGTAAGAAGGTATTGGTATAAATGTAATGAATTAATATGTCAAATTTCTTATTAAATATGCTAGGGGCTGTTGGATACACAGGGAAAAGTACAAAGCACGTCTTCGAAAATTTCTCCCATGTTGACCTTGGGCAAATGCTGTGAACCATCTGAGACTGTTGCCTCATGTAGAAGATGAAGCCATTGGTCTGTCTTGACTGTAAAGTGCTCCTTCCCACTCAGAGATTTTATAACTCTGCAGCTCTAAAAATAAGACAGATCCAAGTACTCAGCTAGGATACAAGCATTTGGGAGAAGATGCACAAACTCTTGGAAACGTAGTTTAGACTTTAGTGTGGTTTATGGACAAAAGAGATGGTAGATGATTTGAATAAATGATGGCATGCTATTGAACTGTTTTTTTTTTCCTGGCAATTGGTTGTTTTTTTAAACAGATACAAAAGTCCAGTGTAATGAGTCCTATAACTAAAGGCGTTTCTCTCACAGAAAATATGTATTTCTAAGCTCTAGTCAGTGCCGAATGCATTTATTCATGTAATCATTGAATATTAAGTGATCACTGACTCTAAGTAAAACTGCATGCTGAACACTGTGCAGTGATACAAAAATGAATGGGCTGTGAAACCCTGGAGGGCTCTTGATAATTGTCACTGTAGTTTGATGACTCTGAGAGCAAAGAAAGGGACTTTGATTTTGGCCCTAAAATGATATGTAGTGATAATGAACAGATGTTTCATTAAACACTAGTTCTATAGGGCATTATAGATGTTATGTAAAAATTTATTATGTGTATGTGTGTTACACATTTTAATATGATAATGTTCCTATTAATCTCCAAGAGAAAGAGCATTCAACATATTTGTCCAATAAATTCTTTTATTTTTGTGTTTGTTCATTTGGCAGAACGTCCTGATGGACACATGTTACATGGAAAATCTTTGGGATGGAGATTTTAGTTAGAGCACCAGTATAAATGCAGATGGATTGAACACCCTACATACCATTCAGGCCAAATGCTGAAGAGCCTTATTTAAACAGACAAACAAACAAGATCAAGAAACAACTGTTTAAGGTAGGTAGAAATGACTTTTGAATGATTTATTCTTTCAGTGATTGGTACTGTAGCTCCCTGAGGCTCTGAACTAAGTGTTTAATACGAACATAGAATTAGACTCATAGGACCCCTACACATAGTTTCTTCTCTGAGTGTGTCACCAATAATTTTGTAGGAAAGCAAGGTCATATCACATTATCTTGCTCTATCTGCAAAGCAGTCTAGAAGTAAACTCAGAAAATATCTGCTGTATCTTGTTTCACACCAGTCCTCAAAATAACTCTGATTCAAGTCATGGAAAGAACCTGAACCTAGGAGACAGAAGTTATTTAAAAAACCTTTAGATCCTGAGGAAAAGCTCTGCTGGCTTTGGACTTCTTATATTTTCATCCATGATGGCAATTCCTAGATGTGCCATTGGCCCACATGATACATACAGCTCAACATTGTAGCTGCAAAGTAAATTAGGGGCCAGGAGGGGAAGCAGATGTTAAGATCTTGCAGCCAGAACCACCCTAAAATCAATGGTAAAGTGATTAATGCTGATGACATATGGAAAAGTCAACAAGGCTAGACAGAGAACTCTGCCAGTGGGGACCCAAAGGTGAAGTGTGAGGACCTCCAGAGTGAAATATACAATAATAATAGAGAACAATTCACATGTGCTATTTATTTAAATGGGGAAACTGTAGGAAGAGACACAGTTTCTCAGATATAAATGGAAGTGGTGGGTACAAATGTTCTAGCCAGACAATGATGCTTCAGTGGGTCACTATGATGAGAAAAGAATGAGGCTCGACAAGTTTGTGTGTCAGTTATCCATGGGATTCACAAAAATAGGCTATAGTTTTCAATTAAATAGCTATCCTATGGCAAAATACTCACTGATGCTTTTGTTCCTGTGCTTTTCTTTTTTTCCTTTCTCCTCCCTCAGGAAGCACAGGACAGATCTAGGTAGCATCACTGTTGAATGTCAGATATTTTAAGCTTTCTCCATATTTTTTTAGTCCTACAAAGAGTAAGGTATGAGGGATAGACACAGGATGGTGCCTGCTTCATTTTGCACAAAAGCCTTTTAAATTCTCCAAATCCTGGTCTCGAAATACTCTGCTGTGGAAAATACCAAGAGAAAAAGTGAAAACCCCAGGGACAAATAAAGGATGAGATGAATGATGAAGATTTTAAGATTTTGATATTTTCCCCCCTTTAAATAAGATTACCTACTCTCATGCTCACTGTCCATTACACATATGTTTTGGCCTTTAAATAAGTGAGTCAGAATGCCATCTGGGTGTGCCACTTCCTCACAATTAAGCTGTAAATATGTTGATTTAGGAATAAAGGTACACATTTTATATTGTGTTATGTAAATGTGGTTATAGTCATGGTATTATGCAAACCTTTCTTCAGAAAGGACTTTTTAAAATTCCTCTGCAGAAGTTACCAAATAATTATGAAACTATTTAGTTCCTGTACAAACCCATCTAAATATTGAAATCTTTAACCTTCCTGGTACATGCATGTGGCTCAATGCAATTGAGTTTTTTTACTGTTCTCCCTTTTCCCATCCCAGGGAACAGAAAGGAAAAACATACAAAAAGATTCCACTGAGACATGAATTACATTCTCACTCTAACATCAACTTTTGCATGATCTTTTGGAATTGTGGTTTTGTTACTGAGTTCAAGCTTATATGGACGGCTCTTCAGCATGACAGGCCAATAAATGGAAAAATGAGGTGTTGGGGCAAAGAACGGTGACCTTGTTTGGAAAGTCAGCAGACCAAGAAGATGGTAGACTAGTGTCCCAAAGAACCATCTTACTCCAGTTAGAATTCAGGCTTCTTTTATACTAAGAGGGGAGGGGATGTGGCAGGTTGTTGCAAACTTCTGGGTGTTGGAATTCTTTGTTCTTGCAGCTGTCCATGTAGGTCTGGTCACAATATTCCTGTTGATTAGACAATTGTTATTTTCTGTTTTGCAACTTTTTATCTCTCTATGAATGGGAAGGTGTTTTACCTTTAAAGGTCAAGCCTGGAAGTCAGAGCCTTGAAATGGGTTATCATGTATATTTCAGGCTACAGGCAGGGTTCTTTTACAGAGGTGCAGAGCCAGCATGACTAAGCACAGGCAACAGAGCACAAGGGTTAGAGCTAAGAGAAGAGATCCAATGTGGAATCAGGTTTGTTTTTCTGTGTACCAATTTTGCATTCAGATGCTAACGTATCTTGAGTTAGTGAATGATGTTAGAGGAAACAAACAAGGATAAGGCTTCAGTGGTCTCAACCACTGTCCTCCACCCTTCCCCCCCGCCCACTGACCACCATCAGTGTTGCTCTATAGGTAATACAGCTGCTCTGAGATAACCCATTGGTCTTGACTGCAAAGTAGTATAGCGTTAGGTTTCAAAAACTTGGAAAATATGATGGATTAAAAAGAAGCATGTATCTTTGCCAATTCTCTCTCTTACTGGGTTTGTGACTTACTGAGAGTCTGTTTCCTCATCTACAAATAAGGGATAACCTTTTATTCTCCAAAGAATTTTTTTGAAAATTAAGGAGTCAAAGCATTTAAACATACTCTAGGACCTGGGACAGAGTAAGTGGTTGGTAACTGTTGTTTGACTTGATGTCTAGAAAAAAATATAGTATCCCTGCCCAACCTGGTTATTCTTTAAAGCATCTTTGTTTCATTTTGTAAGTGGCAAAATGTCACAGGAAAATTGGTAGATAGAAAATAATACAAAAATAGCTCCCTGTTTTGCATTCCATAACACATAAAAATTTTTAGGATATTTTTTTCCAGTCTTTCTTCATTTTCGCATGATGTTTCATTTTATCTTGGTAATCATTCTGTACACACACTTGGCATACTCCTTTTTCATACCATTTTCCATATTTTTTCATAACAATGAAATTTTAATACCCACAGAAAACTTCATATCAGAAAAATTACACTTAATATTTAAATCTTTTTCTTATTTTTGAAATTTCAAAAATTTATTTAAAACAAATGCACTTGTAACAATTACCCTCATATATCTATTAAAATGAGTTCATTGATTTACACTATGCATGGATTATTATATCACATCCTTGTTACAGAACTTTTATTTATTTATTTATTTTTTCAGTTTATCTTTTCAGCATAAAGCAATCATTAAGTTACCTAGAGTTAAAAATGTATTATGTTTGAAATATCTTTCAAGCTAGAATAAATGCAGTATGCCAAAAAGATAGCACTAAGCCCTGGTTACGCTAACCAATGCATTGTATGTGGAAATGATGGATTTTACCTGGAAGTAAATTACTCATCTGCGTGGTTATCTGAAAACATTAACCAAGCAAAAATAGTTGCTGAGAATACAGTACATTTTCCCCAGGTTTTATGTCCTTGATAAAAAATTTTGAGAAGTCTGTTGATCAAAGAAAATTTTATTTCTCCTTCCATTCTTGTTAAAAACTATCCGTGGAGGGAATTCTTCATCTAAGATCCATGAGCCATGTGTTGGGGTGTGGCAGGGGTGCGTTTACAGGTGGACACTACTTAAAATTGTGTGCCAAATGTAGGATTTTTATACCCATGTGAATTGGTCTTGGGAGAGGGAATGAACTTTCTTCCTAGGATCCAGTGCTGACTTTGTTGCTGTCTCAGTTTCTTTCCAACTGTAAAGGGCTGTGGCCTCTGATGGTCTGCTGGCTCACTCTTGTGTTTGGAAAGGTGTGCGCCCATGCTGAGACTAGTCAGACTAGTCCTACTCTTCATTCCCCTCTAAATCCTACAGGAAAAGAATTGACCAGGCTGCAGGAAGAGAAGCTGAGTATGGAAATCACAGCTGCTGGGATCTCCCTGGTATCATGGAGAAATGAACCAGAGAGGTTTGGGGTGGGCTGCTTGAAAACAAACCAACCCCAAAGCAACTTCTCCCCCAATGGCAGACTGTCCAGACCACACACTGTTGTTTAATTTCCCCTTCCACAGGTAAAATATATGTGTGTGTGTGTGTGTGTGTGTGTGTGTTTCTCTTTGGAGGGGCTCACGGCTTCTGAAAATGGAGCGAATGTGTCTAGTTATCCAACCTTGAATCCTCTTCTTTAAACTTACAAAAAGCCTTAAAAAACATTCATTCACTCAGAGAATTGAGCCCAAACCAACACATTGTAAACACTCCACATTTATTTTTTTCTACTTTTTAACAGTATAATATCTGTGCATGTGTCTAAAATAATATGAATTCTTTCATGTCTTTTCCATTTCAAAATACTAAAAATGTTTAAATTGCTGAGCACAGAAGGATATTTTCCAGAAGTCAGAGAATTTGTGCTGTATTTCTAGAATATACAGTCAGATCCAGGGTACATCAATTTTTATTTTGATTCCTAAAACACATGGGAATTTAGTGATGTGTCAGGCACTAAGCTAAAAGGGTTACTTACATTATTTCATTTACTCCTCACAGCAAATTGAAGAGGCTGCTATTTTCAACCTTATTTTATTTATGGGGAAGCAGTCCCAGAAATATTAGGTAACTTGCCATAAACCTCAAAGCTAGTACATGGTCAAACAGGGTTACACCAAGTTTTTCTTTTTCTTTTTCTTTTTTTTTAAAATTTATTAAATTTATTTATTATTTTTGGCTGCGTTCGGCCTTTGTTGCTGTGTGCGGGCTTTCTGTAGTTGTGGCGAGCAGGGGCTACTCTTTGTTGCGGTGTGTGGGCTTCTCATTGCAGTGGCTTCTCTTGTTGTGGAGCATGGGCTCTAAACGTGCAGGCTTCAGTAGTTGTGGCACGTGGGCTTCAGTAGTTGTGGCTCGCAGGCTCTAGAGCGCAGACTCAGCAGTTGTGATGCACGGGCTTAGTTGCTCCATGGTGTGTGGGAACTTCCTGGACCAGGGCTCGAACCCATGTCCCCTGCATTGGCAGGCAGATTCTTAACCACTTTGCCACCAGGGAAGCCCACACTAGGTTTTTCTGATTCTATTGCCTTTACTCTTTCCAAACCTTACCTTTTCCTTAGAGAAACTAATGATTCTTTTAAGATTGCATTTCAGAAAATGCATATGCTGGTGTGCTCCATGAAAATAAACTGGTGTGGTTAAGTTGGTCTCAATCAAGGCTGAGCAGAAGCCACCTTGATCGATCCAATGTGGGGATGTGGAGAAAAGCAATTGCCTCGAACGTCTACAAAGTAACACTTTCACTACTTGATTGGGGACCTGTGAGTTATGCAAATGATGCTCTAAGAGAATCACATCATTGATGTGTCATGTTTATTCTCTTAGCAAAATGGATCTACTTAGATACAAGGTTTATTATCACTTCAAATTTGGACCCAGCCATGCTTTCATTTATCTAAAAAATCCCTCCAAAGAGAGAACTCATTCACTCTTAATGATTCTCCTATAAATTTGCTTATGGGTGATTTCAGCTGTGGGGTGTCACCAGGGACATGGAGATTTAATGAACACAGCTATGCCAAATCTTCCATTACAGTGGGCAAATGAGGCATTTTGTCCAAGACGGTTATACTAAGTGTGCTCTGTATAATGAGCTCTGCATTGTAACAAAGTGAGCATGTGTCTCCTGTTTGGTTTAGAAAAGAGCTGTATCAGAGTTGATGGCTGACCACAGCAGCTTTTACAGTGGTGCTCTTGGGTCTGTAATATGACAAGCTTTCAGAACAGCATGGCACCAGACTCACTTTTGTCAACATTAAATTAAGGGCTCTTACCCTTATTCTTATGGGGTGTTGGGGAAATTAAAGAGATACACATCTTTAAAAAAATTTTTTTTATTGAATTATAGTTGATTTACAATGTTGTGTTAGTTTTTGGTGTATAGCAAAGTGATTCAATTATATATATATATATATGTATATATATACATACATATATATGTATATTCTTTTCAAATTCTTTTCTATTATGTTTATTATAGAATATTGAATATAGTTCCCTGTGCTATACAGTAGGACCTTGTTGGTTACCCATCCTATATATACTAGTTTGCATCTGCTAATCCCAAACTCCTAATTTATCCCTCCCCCACCCCGTTTCCCCTTTGGTAACCACAAGTTTGTTTTCTGTGAGTCTGTTTCTGTTTTATAAATTAGTTCATTTGTATCAACCTGTAGATTCCACATCATATGATATTTGTCTTTCTCTTTCTGACTTACTTCACTTAGTATGATAATCTCTAGGTCCATACGTGTTGCTGCAAATGGCATTATTTCATCCTTTTATATGGCTGAGTAATATTCCATTGTATATATGTACCACATCTTCTTATTCTCTTCTTCTTCCTCCCTCACTTCATGCCTACTCTCTATCATTCTCTCTCTCTCTTTTTAAAACAAATATGTGTTTATGTTAGGGGTAAGTGTGGGAAGGAAATTATCTAGTCCAGGGGATAACACTCTTTTTCTGTAAAAGGTCAGACAGCAAATGTTTTAGGCATTGTGGGCCATATAGTCTCTGTCACAAACACTCGATTCTGTTGTTGTAGCATAAAAGCAGCCACAGACAATACTTGAACGAATGAGCAGGGCTGTGTTTCAATAAAGCTTCATTTATAGATGCAGAAATTTGAATTTCATGTAACTTTCACACATCAAAAAATATTCTACTTTGATTTTTTTCTAACAATTTAAAAACATAAAGGTTTCTTAGTTCACATGTCTTACAAAAACAGGCACTAGTGTGACTGTTTTTGTAAGGCACTTTCAATCTTTAAGACTACTCAAGTGACTTTGATCATGAAATATCTCCTTACCCTCTGTATTAATGTGCTAGGGTTGCCATAACAAAGGACTCACGGACTGTAAGGCTTAAAGAACAGGAACTTATTTCTCATGGTTCTGAAGGCTACAAGTCCAAGATCAAGGTGTCAAAAGAGTTGAAGAGTTGGTTTCTCCTGTGGCCAATTTTCTTGACTTACACATGGCCCCCTTCTCACTGTGAGATTACATGGTCTTTTTCCTGGTGTCTCATCCTCTTCTTATAAGGACAGTAATCCTCTTGATTGAGGGCCCCACCTTTTGACCTCATTTAACTTTATTTACCTCCTTAAAAGCCCTATCTCCAAATACAGTCACATTGGGGGTGAGAGCTTCAACATGTAAATTTTGAGTGGACACAATTCTTTCCATAACATCTTTGATCAAATGTGCAAAACCTAAGGGGAAAATAAACTCAGTAATCAAGATAAAAGCTATTTGAATGCAATATATATATATATTTTTAAAGAAAATGTTGGGGGCAGGAGTTTATTAAATAATTTATTTATTTTTCTGTGTTGGGTCTTCGTTTCTGTGCGAGGGCTTTCTCTAGTTGTGGCAAGCGGGGACCACTCTTCATCGCGGTGCGCGGGCCTCTCACTATCGTGGCCTCTCTTTTTGCGGAGCACAGGCTCCAGACGCGCACGCTCAGTAGTTGTGGCTCACGGGCCTAGTTGCTCTGTGGCACGTGAGATCCTCCCAGACCACGGCTTGAACCCGTGTCCCCTGCATTAGCAGGCAGATTCTCAACCACTGTGCCACCAGAGAAGCCCTGAATGCAATATTTTTAAAAATCAAAATCAATGCAAAAGGTTAATGATTTTAAAAAATCAAGATTTTAAACAAAAACAGGTTCTGTATTACTGATTTTGCCTTTTGCCTCAGACTTCAATATGGCTCAGCATGACTTATTCCTCTTT
Organism: Mesoplodon densirostris; assembly: GCF_025265405.1. Taxonomy (NCBI): domain Eukaryota; kingdom Metazoa; phylum Chordata; class Mammalia; order Artiodactyla; family Ziphiidae; genus Mesoplodon; species Mesoplodon densirostris. Next base: position 59,356,888 of record NC_082670.1, read on the forward strand.
GCTCCTTCAGCCTGTCCTTCTTTTTGGTCCCTTTTTCATTTATAATATATGACTTCCTTTTCCTTTATTGAGTGAATATTTTTAAAGCAGATATTCTATTTCATGACTGTATCCATCTCCATAGTTTCTAGTATACCACCTAGCACAGAGAAGGTGCCCGGTAACTATTTGTTGGTTCAAATGCAGCCACTACATGCTTTTAAAATGTGTGCCCTCTGATGGGGCATTGTGGGGTTCATGAGGCATTTAAATATTTGGAGCATTTTTCTTTAATCAGAAACGTGTAAACGAAGAGGCTGCAATGAGCTTTCTTATGATCTTTATGATGAGGACTTTTTGAGAAGCTTGAAGGAAATGGAAGATGGGATGAGCCTGCAGTGAGATGGAGGGAAGAGCTTTATCTTGCTGTGCAGCAAGTGGTACATGAGGCTCATCATATAGGTGAGAAAACAAAGGAGCAGAGAAGTTGAATAACTTATAACCCACAGCCAATGAGTGAATTAGAGAGGATTTGAATCGCTCTGAATCCCATAAGAGCTACTTCCATAAAATTATATTTGTGTACACATTAAGGAATAGACATTCTTCTTCTCTTAAGGGATTTACATTTATGTAAAAGCACAGAAAAGAGCAATGCAAATCATTAATGGCTTTAGGGTTCTGGAATAAAATGGTCTCTGAAATCAGCCATTCTGCCCTTTCAGATTTCTCCTATCAGATAGCAGCTTGAGAATAAGTCATGTTCTCGTCAACCGGGTATTTGGCATGATGTCATGGATTATGATGAATGAATGTTGGACGAGTCCATTGCAGTCATGCATTGGCTGGAAGAAGCAGAAGGTCTGTCAGTTTCCCAGATTAACCCAGTGTGTCCACCCTTTGGATGTATTCAGTCATGGGGCCTCAAGAAGGATTTCCCAACTGTGCTTATGGCTCCTTAAGGAATGTATGGCTTCTTCCTCCAAAACAATGGCAATGTTATTGTGAGTCCATCCTTGGCATCCATTCACTAGAGATCCTGTTCTTGTTCCTTTGTGACCCTGGACTTATCTTTTAGAAACATTCTCTTACTTCCAGCCTCCCCAGCATCTTACCACCACTGCTATTCAGGAATCAAAATTTCTCTGATCTTTGTTTCCTGTTGTACAGTGGGAGACTTCCCTGTGTTGACAGGGAAGTGGTAACATGTGTTAGCATGTGTTAACATGTCCAGTGCATGCTTCTAAGACTATATTTAGAACTCCTGGTTACCCTTGCCCACATGAGTGGGATGATGAGATGGAGGGTGATCTAGGAGCTCTGAGGACACCTCCTGTTATGACTTTGAGGACTGTATGATTGCCTAACAATCATCACCCCTCGCTGGGGTTGTGTATTTCAACACTTGACATGGTCCCCAGTGATTCATAACCCAGTGAGTGTGACAGGCTTCCCCACATGACCTCTAGTAGCAGCAGCAGAACCTTAAAAACGGGAAAAACCCATGATATGTGTAGATGTTGAGAAAGAGGCAGCTGAAAGAAGGAGGTGACCTTGAGGACCCACATTTCCCTTCTGCCTATAAGAATAGAGGAAGCTGGAATGTGGAGACAAAGGACACTCGTCTCAGAGCCAGGAGACTGGGGACATATCCCAGCCAGGACACTCAGTGTCTATGCAGCTCAACATCTAGCAAGTTACTTTGTATTTCTTCATCGGTATGTGGGCGATAATAGCATCCTCATTTTAGGATTGTTGAGGATATTAAAGGAGATGCTGATGAAGCTTAAGCTGCAGGGCTTCTCACTTGCATAGGTCCTGTAACTCATTACATAACTTAAAATGTGTTTGTATATATATGTGTGTGTATATATATACGTATATACACACACACATATGTATATATATTTTAAGTGTATAAATTTGAGGCCCAATAAAATCTGGATCCATGCTTGTTTTAAAATTTCTCATCATGGAACACCCTTAATATCAGATATTAGGAGAAGGTAAGATCTTAGAGCAAGACATGAGATACTTATATTTTTTTTAACCAACCCTAAAAGAACAAAAGCACACGATGTATAAAGGAAGGAAGATGTTTATTTAGAAATCTAACATTGTAACAAATCATATCACTTTATTCCAATCACATCCCAATCTGTATGTATGTATATATAAAGGATCTTGTGTACGGTTGTTGCCATAGCTTCTTTACATTTCGGCTTTCCTTGTGATCTCCCTGATGGCGTAGCTGAAACAGATCTGAACACACATGAAGTTAGCTCAGTGTAAGAGTAGAAGCACTTCTTTTATTTTAATCATGAATTAGTCATATGTCTAACATTTACTAAGCCCTTACCATGTGATAAGGATTGCTCCAAGTACTTGAACAACATTAACTCACTTAATACCCTCAAGTACTTTGGGAGAGGGAGTCTGTCACTGTTTTGAACATAATGAGGGCAAAATAGAGGTGCACAACAGTTAAGCCACTCCTTTCTACCCACACAGCTATTGAGGAGAGGAGCTGGGGCTTAAAGCCAAGATGGCCTACTGTATAGGCCATGTCCTCAACCACCATGATGAGGAAGACTCATAGATTTGTGGGTGGGAAGAGATAACACTTCTATGTTATGAATTTCACTTATTAAATAAATAACTTGGCTTTTAATTAAAGAATGATGCCAAGTCAATAGTTGAGGGTACACTGGGGCAAGGAGAAGATATCAGTAGTCATGTTGGAGAAGGGAAAAAGTGAATTTACTAGAGAAATATAGTAGGATTTTGGAGTAGTGCTAGTTTAGTTCTTTTATTGTCAGCTTAGTCTCATGGCAAGGGTTGCTTATGCCAGCCACATTGGTTTCTCATCCTGTTGTGTATATTATTGCTGCTTTTAAAATCTTAGCCTGTATTTGTTAATTTTTTATCTTAAAAATTTTTTGAGATTCCTAATGTCTTTGTTATTTTATCTATCTACCTACTTATTCCATTCAAAGTACATTTCAGTTTTCTTTATAAAATTTATTCTCATGCTACAGGAGATAATATTAAGAGATATTATTCTAGTGTTCAGGACAGAATTCCCTATTACGTGTTCCAGTCTTTTCTCTGCATAACTCATATATATATATGCATATACATATATATATTTTTCCTATTTAAAATGAGAGTGAATCTTTCTAGACATAATGTTTTCCTACATGCAGGTAGGTGTATTGGCCATGGCTCCTCTCCTTTTGATTTGGACTCTGGTTGGTTATTCCATCATCTGATCTATAGCTTGGGAGTATTACTGTGCCTCTTTTTTAGTCCAACTACCAGTGTTTAGCAGACTTTTTCTACTAAGGCCCTGGGCACTTGAAGAATTCTCTCCTGTCTTTATATTGTCTAAACTCTAGACCGGAGGGTGCATTTAAAAAAAAAAATTAGCAGTCATTATGTTTTGTCTCTAGTGATCTTCCAGACTCCATGTACTCATGAAATACTTTGTTACTGGGGATTGTGCCTCCAAAGATTTAACACACTGCTCCCACTTCTCTGAAAGTATCCCATCATTTGTTGTTTTCAGGAAGTCGTGATCTCTGAATACATGTAGATAGAAGGGAAAAGGGGGGAGGAACATCTACTGAGCCTCAAAAATAATATTTCCTCCTAATTTTTCCATTTGGTACAGCCTGAGCCAGGGGGCATTAAGTGAAAAGTGGGAAAAGAAAGTGTTTTGTTAGTGAGTGCTCTGGTGCAAATACCAGATACCCCTTCAGGACAGAGGCACATACTCTCCCAGCTGTTTCAGGCACTGACAGCTGAATTATCCATCACTGAAGGCCGCTAGACCATCAGAGGTTAAGTGCACCTCCTGGGGACAACCATGGTACAGTGACGGATCAGCGTAGGGGTGTAAAGGCCGTGCCCCCAGGTGAGGACCCTCCGCAGAGCCGTTCATGCTCCAGAGCTGATAACAAGATCACAGTTAAACTTCTCCCCCAGTTTAAACCCATTTCCCTCACTCCCTTGCAGGTGTTACTTCTTTTAAAAAAAATTTTATTTTCTTTCTTTTTTTGGCTGTGTCGGGTCTTAGTTGCGACATGTGGTATCTTTCGTTGCACTTGTGGTATCTTTCGTTGCAGTGCTCGGGCTTCTCTCTAGTTGCGGTGCACGGGTTTTCTCTTCTCTAGTTGTGGTGAGCGGCTCCAGGGCACGTGGGCTCTGTAGTTTGCAGCACACCAGGCTCTCTCAGCACGCGGGCTCTCTCATTGAGGTGCGCAAGCTCAGTAGTTGTGGTGTGCGGGCTTAGCTGCCCCATGGCATGTGGGATCTTATTTCCCAACCAGGGGTCGAACACACATCTCCTGCATTGGAAGGCCAATTCTTTCTTTACCACTGGAGCACCAGGGAAGCCCTGCAGGTGTTACTTGTAAAAACTTCCTAATAGAGCTAAGGCATGCACATTTCCACTTAGGAAGACCGGATTCAGGAAAGTCTTCTCACCTTATTTCAGCTGGTTAAGGTTATTTCTCGAGCCAAATGTATGTTTACATTTCCATTTCTCTTCCCCTCAGTCTTGTTCAGTTGTCACCAGTAGGGAAACTTCCTCCTACTATTTGGCGATAGGCGGTCTTCCGATTGTGGTTTTTACTCTTGTGAATTTTACTCTGCTCATGTACCTTCACGATCATCTGTCAGTGAGATGCTAGGTGAGGCTGCTTCAGGCACTACTAGCCTTTCGCCATTTTAAACTCAACCATTTTCTCATTAATCTTCAAGTGGTACAAACTATGTGGACACTCCTGGCAGTTAAACACAAGTGGAAGTGTCAGAAAAATTCTAGCTAGGTGATAATTTTAGTCCTTACTCTCTGTCCTCCTAAATTATCCATGAACTTTCAGTATGCATCCTTGAACCAAACTCCTATTTGTTTATTTTCTGGAGATTTTTTTCTATATTTTAATGAGATCAAGAGGCTGGCTAGCTCAAACTTAAGACTTCGATGCGAGCATATTCTGTGTGTACCAAGCCGTAGGCCTTCCTGAGGGGAGTTCAGGGCCCTGGAACAGTCAAGAAGTCCTTCCAAAACACTTTTATATGTGTGCAGAAAGAATCAGCCATAAAAGCAGAGATGAAGAAAGAATGCATAACAGGCAAGCTGGTGCCCTGGAGCTTAAGGGGAAAGGCATAAATAAAGACCGGGGTTCAATTACAGCTCAATTTACCAACTCAATTTACCAGCTATATAATTGGGGGCAATTTTCCTAAACTTTATAATTCATTTTTTTTTAATCTACAATATAAGGATCATCATACTTATATTACTGGGTTATTATGAGGATTGGATGATATAATGTAAGTAAAGCCCCCAGAACAGTGATGTTATCTTACTGAAAAGCTTGAGGTCAAAAAGTTGTATATTGTAGACAAATCCTTTCACTCTCCTTGGCCTCATTATCCTCACCTTTATACAGAGAGGGATTGAGATTGAGTGATTTTATGATCTCTTAGGTAGTACCTTTCTAGCTGTAAGTTTCTATAAATATACAATAATTTAAATATGATTATACCCATTTTTCAGAGGATACTGATAAAATTAAAAAGCCAGGTGATTTCCACATAAATAGTCACACAAGTAGAAAGTGACCAAGCTAAAGCTGGAAATTAAATCTTCGGGCTTCAAGTCTTCAGTTCTCTACAGTTTACTGCTTAATGTATATGATATAGTGTGCTCTCATTGAACAAATGTATACTCTTATGGGTCTGCATTTATTTTTGATTATTTATTCATTTGAGTACACAGACTTGCAATCATGCATATATGTCTGGAAGATTTAGAGACAGTGAATACAGAATTTGTTCAGAATAGGAGACCTTTGTTTCCTCTTTCTCCAAAAGCAGACCATTAATAAATGAAGCTGCAGCCCCCATGATTTTATTTATCTGCCAGTGTGTCAGTTACATGATTTTCTGGGTCAGACAGAACTTGCCTGATTATTTTTTTTGTCCTGGGATGACAGCACAAGTATCATGGGAGTGTGAAAAAATGAGGCAACATACTTGGACTTTTTTCTCTTTTACCATTACCCTCAGTAGTTCTGGTTCAGTTCATAACTGTACAATGCAGACGTGTGTGATTTGGGGGAATCGTATTTAGCTGATCTAAATTTTGACTTCACATTCTGAAAATAGAGATATTAATTAATTAACATCTAAGCAATTTACCCTGACCTTGTAAAACATTATAGTTTTATATTGAGGCAACAAGTAGAATTCTGACTTCATTCATTTCACTAATGTTCAATTTTTTCCCCCAGAATGTAGACCAAAATCCTAAGAAAAGCTTGAAAGATAAGGCTTAATCTGGTCCGGGCCAACTTCCGTAGGCTGGAACATAGCCATCCCTCCCCATCAATCACTATGGTTCAGGCACAGTAACCTTCTCTTTGGTCCTTGAACACCCCAGATTATCCCCTGGGCCTCTTCATGGATGTTTCATCTGCCTGGACTTTCCTGGTTCCTTTCCTAGCCAAAGCCTATTTGTTCTTCTTGCCTTTTCTGTCTACCAGGATATCTTCTCTAAGCACTAAGACCAGATTAGGTACCCATTTATAAGCTCCCAAAGCATTCTGCAACTCCTCTCATATTCATAGCACTTTAATTATATTTTCTGTGGCTGCCTTCTTAGCTAACTGTACACGACAAGATTAAAAACACTAAGTGTGGCTTGTTCATTATTGTTTTCTGGGTGCCTTTCATGAGACTTGACATATAGTGGTTAAAAATGTTTGATGAGTGAAGGACTAAATGAATAAGAGCACAAGAGAGAAAAAAACAGAAGAAAAAAAAAAAAGAAGAAACAGAGAATGCTAAATGCCTCAAAATCCACCAGGATATTCAAGGAGAAAGTTGATTAACATTCATTGAATGACAACTCTGTAGATTAACATTTCATTCAATTTTCATAATAACCATGTGAGATGGTATAACTCACTTCATTTTACAGATGAAGAAAAAAGCCCTCAAAGATTATGTAAATCACCAAAAGTCACACAACTTCCAAGTAGCACAGATGAGATTTCAGCACAGTTTGGCCAAAGTTCACATGTTTTCTGCAAAGGTCAAATGGGTGAGTTGAATGAGGATGTACTGGGAATCACCACTCCATCATCTTCCAGTCCTTGATGATGGTACTAATCTGTGCAGTCCCTCCAAGAATATGGTACTGCTTTTGCACTATATGGTACTAATTTGCCGGTAGAGACAGTTCTAGTGGTTTCCACATGGCCTCTCCCACTGTCATAATAGCCCTCACTGCACAAATCAGAGGACCAATGTGGGCATTCTGTTAGTTGCTGAGTGTGTCTGTTGGAACTATACATTCTAGAACTGGGGAAATAAACACAGAATGGGTTTGGGATGTGAGCTGAAACTTCACTGATGGCCTGACTTCCATATGTTCTTACTCTGACTGGTGGACCACAGTGATATTTTGGGTCTCCCGGAAGTAGTGTCAGTTCAGGGACAGTGTCTAGAAATCACCAAAAGTTCTGATTTATTGCCTTTCTCCATAGCACAGTCACCCTGGTAGATGGCCTTAGGTCCCTTTGGGGGAAAGCTAAGAGAAAAATTTTGAATGTTGTTCCAGGATCTTCCCTCAAGTGGACTTCACTCCTTCTTAATTCAGGGGGATTTGGATCTGCAAACTGGCTCAAGTCAGGGAATTGATTGAGGGGCCATGATTCTGTTCTGGTTATTCAAGTTAGACATCTGTTTACTAGACTTAGAACTCTACTGTATTTACAGATCAAGTGAGAATTAGTAGATTTCCCATATATTTCTTTTCTAGGGACACCTTGGTCAAGTAGTTAATGTCATAGATCTCTGTGAGTCAGAATATTCTGATTGCTGCTTTGCTTTGGTATTCCTGTCTTTTTTTCAAGTTTATGTGGAAGAAAAAATATGAAAATAAATATACATAAATCAGCACCATAAAAACTATTTTCTATTCTGTTTTTGTAGAGTAGATTAAAATTAGAGATCAAAATAAAATAGAAAAAACAAAAACTCTTATGTATTTAAAATTATAACCATTATTTCTAAATAATTTGTAGGTTGAAGAAGGAATCATATTAAAAGTTACAAAATTTTAGAGAAAAATCACAATGAAAAAAGATATATCAAATATGTAAACAGTTTTGTGGAAATTTGTAACCCTAAATGCATGTACTAGGGAAAAATCTGAAAGATAATAAATTAATGAGCCAAGTCACCAATCAACAAGTTTGAAAGTGAATAATAGAATAAAGCCAGACTAAGTAGATGAAAGGATAATAAAGATAAGAGACCCAAGTTAATAAAATAGAAAATTGAAAAATTGAGAGGATAAGAAAGATCAGAAACTGTGTTGGTCAGTTTTTTTCTTTTATTATTATTATTTTATTGAAATATAGTTGATTCACAGGTTGTGTTAGTTTCTGGTGTACAGCAAAGTGATTCATATATATATATATATATATATATTCATTTTCATATTATTTTCCATTATGGTTTATTATAAGACATTGAATGTAGTTCTCTGTGCTATACAGTAGGGCCTTGTTTTTTATTTATTTTATATATAGTAGTTTGTATCTGCAGTTTTTTTTTTTCTTAAAAACATACGATTGGGGCTTCCCTGGTGGCGCAGTGGTTGGGAGTCCACCTGCCGATGCAGGGGACACGGGTTCGTGCCCCGATCTGGGAAGATCCCACATGCCACGGAGCGGCTAGGCCCGTGAGCCATGGCCGCTGAGCCTGCGCGTCCGGAGCCTGTGCTCCGCAACGGGAGAGGCCACAACAGTGAGAGGCCTGCGTACCAAAAAAACAAAAAAAAAACAAAACAAAAAACAAAAAAAAAATACGATTGAAAAAGAAATCAGGCAAAATGTTATTCTATGTTGAATATGTGGGTGTCTGTTTTATTATTTTTTCATATTTTAATGGTTGATATGTTTCATAAAATTTTTTTAAATGAAGAAAAGGGAAATAGCTTGAACATTTTTCCTTGTTCTTTTTTTTCATTTTTAACATACTAAAGAACTAAGAAAAAAAATGGAAACATGAAATATACGATCCTCAATGAACAGAGTATTTCTGTATGATGTTAGAAAGAGGAGAGAGAAGATCTGACGGAATAGTACATTTTAAAGCAGTTTTCTTTTTGTAATGGGGAAAAAGGAAAACCTTTTAATAACTTTGTCAATTCTATTCCTCTTTGTCTCTATTGAGGAGGAAGAAAGAATATTTTTATTTGGAAGATTTTATTGTGTTTATCATGAACTACTTGTCTAACTGCTGTGATGGCTAATTGTCCATTCTATTCAGAGGTACCAGACCTTACAGTCAATTTACCACCAGTCTCCTGACCCCAACTGGAGCAGCTAAAATAAGGGAGACTCAGCCATGGGCCTAGTTCACTTCTCTTTACTTCAGTTCTGAATTTTCTCTCTTACATAATTAAGGCAAGCTTGGGGAAATTCATGTCATGCACAAGGAGTTCTTGCTAGTCAAATTATTATCATCTGAAATTTTAAATAAATTATTTATTTATTTATTTATTTTTGGCTGCGTTGGGTCTTTGTTGCTGCATGTGGGCTTTCTCTAGTTGTGGCGAGCAGGGGCTACTCTTTATTATGGTGCGCAGGCTTCTCATAGCGGTGGCTTGTCTTTGTTGTGGAGCACAGGCTCTAGGCACATGGGCCTCAATAGTTGTGGCACGTGGGGGCTTGGTAGTTGTGACTCACAAGCTCTAGAGTGCAGGCTCAGTAGTTGTGGTGCACGGGTTTAGTTGCTCCACGGCATGTGGAATCTTCCCGGACCAGGTCCCCTGCATTGGCAGGAGGATTCTTAACCACTGTGCCACCAGGGAAGTCCCTATCATCTGAAATTGATTACACCCATTCACTGAAAAAAAAAATTGTACTGAATGTTCAGTACATGTTAGACACTGCTAAAGAATCTGCCAGTGTTTCTTGTATTAATATTTGACACAAGGGGACTAAACTAGGCCCTTTTTTTTTCTGTCCAGAACAAAAAACAGCATCTTTTTTGAAAAGAATATCAGCGTGCCTTCCTTCCTTCCTTCCATTCTTTGTTTCTTCTCTGTAGGCTTTTCAAAAGATAACCTAAAACTGTCATGTGTTAAAGAGGAAAACTGAATATGAAGAAGGGCCATATCAAGTACTACCAAGAAGATAAATTCAATTACTAAAGTATTAATCTTAAAAGGTCGGTGTTCCAATGCAGTCTCACTCCTTTTAAAAAATATTTATGGATTGTTTATGGTTTGTAAAATGTTTTTGCATATATTTTATCATTTACATTCACAGAGCTTTGTGAGGCAGATATCATATCTCTTTTACAAATGAGAAAATTAATGTTCCATGTGTCCATTTATATTGCTATCATTGGTGGAAGTAAGACTCAAGCCCCAGGTTTCACTCTGGGTCTTGTGGTTTATCTGTCACCCATGCTGTTTCACACAGGTGACCTCATGGCATGGGGTGGGGGCTTGGGGACTGTAGGGTTGGGGGGCAGTTTTTCTTGGAGGCTTCTATCATGTTCTTGGTGATTTCCCCAGGTGGACCTTCAAGTTAAATAATATTTTTAAGGGCTTTAAACTTCTTTCAGTTTTTATTTTTAACATTACAAAATTTTAGTGCGGTATAAAATTTTAAAAACCTCTAAATCCACTACCAAGAAAACTACTTATTTATTCGACATTAAAAATTATTATTTTCTGAATTACTTTACTCTGTATGACAGTCTCCAGGTCCATCCATGTCTCTACAAATGACCCAATTTCGTTCCTTTTTATGGCTGAGTAATATTCCAGTGTATATATGTACCACATCTTCTTTACTAATATCATATACTAACACATATGTGGAACCTAGAAAAATGGTATAGATGATCTTATTTGCAAAGCAGAAATAGTGGCACAGATGTAGAGAACAAATGCATGGATACCAAGGGGGAAGGGGGGGTGGGATGAATTGGGAGATTGGGATTGACATATTTACACTGTTGATACTATATATAAAATAGAACTAAGGAGAACCTACTGAATAGCACAGGGAACTCTACTTAGTGCTCTGTGGTGACCTAAATGGGAAGAAAATCCAAAAAAGAGGGAATACATATATATGTATAGCTGATTCACTTTGCTGTACAGTGGAAACTAACACAACATGGTAAAGCAACTATACTCCAATAAAAATTAACAAAAAAATAAAAATGATTTTAAAGTACATGTACATGCTAAGACCATTTATTTATTTATTTATTTATTTACTTATTTATTTATTTTTGGCTGCATTGGGTCTTCGTTGCTGCATGTGGGCTTTCTCTAGTTGTGGCGAGTGGGAGCTACTCTTTGTCGCGGTGTGTGGGCTTCTCATTGCGGTGGCTTCTCTTGTTGCGGCACACAGGCTCTAGGCATGCGGGCTTCAGTTGTTGTGGCATGTAGGCTCAGAAGTTGTGGCTCACAGGCTCTAGAGTGCAGGCTAGTAGTTGTGGCGCACAGGCTTAGTTGCTCTGCAGCATGTGGGATCTTCCTGGACCAGGGATCGAACCTATATCCCCTGCATTGTCAGGCAGATTCTTAACCACTGCGCCACCAGGGAAGTCCTGTTGATGAGTTTTAAGTCTTCTTTAAATATTCTAGATACTGGATGCATGTTTTGCATGTTATGCATGTTTTGCATACTAGATACATGTTTTGCAAATATACCTGGAGAAAAACCATAATTCAAAAGGACACATGTACTCTAGTGTTCATTGCAGCACCATTTACAATAGCCAGGACATGGAAACACCCTAAATATCCAATGATAGATGAATGGATAAAGAAGATGTGGTACACATATACAGTGGAATATTACTCAGCCATAAAAAGGAACGAAATTGGGTCATTTGTTGAGATGTGGATGGACCTAGAGTCTGTCATACAAAGTGAAGTAAGCCTGAAAGAGAAAAACAAATAACGTATATTAACGCATATATGTGGATTCTAGAAAAATGGTACAGATGAACCTATTTCCAGGGCAGGAATAGAGACATAGACGTAGAGAACAGACAAGTGGACACAGTGGGGGAAGGGGAGGGTGGGATGAATTGGGAGATTAGGTTTGACATAAATAAACTACCATGTGTAAAACAGATAACAAATGGGAAGCTGCTATATAGAACAGGGAGCTCAGCTCAGTGCTCTGTGATGACCTAGATGGGTGGGATGGGGGTGGGTGGGAGGGAGGTCCAAGAGGGAAGGGATATAGGTATACATATAGCTGATTCACTTCACTGTACAGCAGAAACTAACACAACATTGTAAAGCAATTTTACTCCAATAAAAAAAAATGCTGGGCTTCCCTGGTGGCGCAGTGGTTGAGAGTCCACCTGCTGATGCAGGGGACACGGGTTCGTGCCCCGGTGCAGGAGGATCCCACGTGCCGTGGAGTGGCTGGGCCCATGAGCCATGGACGCTGAGCCTGCGCATCTGGAGCCTGTGCTCCGCAACGGGAGAGGCCACAACAGTGAGAGGCCCACGTACCGAAAAAAAAAAAAAAAAAAAAAAAAAAGCTAAGACCATTTAAACAGAACATGTGCATATAAAATGGAAAATAAAAGCCTTGGTTTTCACATCAGTCATTTCTTTTCCTCCTAATTTAATCATGATCAACAGTTTCTGGTATATCCTACTAGAAGTTTTATCTATCTGTCTATCTATCTATCTATCATAGGTGTGGGAATATATGTGTTCGGTTAGTGTGAGTATACTTATTATATGCTATTTACATAAGAGAGATCATATGCTACATACTGTTTGTCACCTTATTTTTTCACTTAATATATCCTGAAAATCTTTCCATAGTGGGCAATGGTCTGTGAGGTCGGTAGCAAATCACTGTTGTAGCCTGACTTGCTCTGGCCTTAGTCCTCCTCGCTCTTGTCTGCAGCGTCATCTGATGTTGTCATGTCTGAGCTCCTTCTAAGTTTCCTCACTCTAGGGAGCAAGAGTGAGATCTTGCCAGCATGGCCTCTGCTGCATCCTTGGCACATGTGTTTGTGGGGTCATCCTTGTGCACTTTATATCCAAGAGGAGTGCCTCTCAGCCCCTCAATGGCAAGTTCCCTATTTTTAGTCCTGATTGTTCAATATAAGTAGGAGTCTTGGGTGCACTTTTCTGGATATTCTATGGACTGAACTGGATCCCCATATAATTCATATGTTGAAGCCCTAACCACTGATGTGACTGTACCTGGAGATAGGGTCTTTAGGAGGTATTTAAGGTTAAATTTAAGGTTATTTAGGTTATAAGGCTGGAGTCCTAACCCACTGGGATTGTGGCCTTGTAAGAATAGAAAGAACACCCTCTCTCTCGCTCTCTCTTTCTTTCTCTCTTTCTTTCTCTCTTTCTTTCTCTCTCTCTCTCTACCATGTGAGGACACAGCAAGATGGTGACCATCTGTAAGCCTTCTTGCAGGATGAGAACTTTCCCTAAGAGCTGAATCAGCTGGCACCTTGATCTTGGACTTTCCAGCCTCCATAACTATGAAAAAATACATTTCTGTTGTTTAAACCACCCAGCCTATGGTGTTTTGTTACGGCAGCCCAAGAAGATTAAGGCACCAGATATGAAAAAATGCCTGAAGAAAATCCACAGGGCATGAAGTAGACGAAGGAGAGAGATGAGGTCCAGGATCGTATTGGTAGCGTGTACAGTGGGGTCAGAATCCTGGGGCAGGGAGTCCAAGTAAGCACTGTGTTAAAAATAAAGCCGCTTCAGGAATTAAAGTTTACAAACCCTAGTTTGGAGAGGACTGTGCCTTTTATGTGTAGTCATGATCATCTCACCAGGGCTGAAGTGAATCTTTCTGGAGCAAGAATACTCAGATCTTTCAGCACATACCCCTCCCTGCAGAGCAAAAATGAAGACATCCTGAGGGTTCTAGGGGAAACGGAGAAGCACAAGTAGCTTATGCAGGGTGGAAGTTTTAATCTACTATGTTTAGCTTAATGTATGTGCAATTTGCATTCTACTTCTTAATATATCTGTATTTATTTTTACATAAAATAACATCTGCATTTCCTTACTGAGGGATACAGTTGGTGCTTCAGAGATAGGACAATAAGCTATGTTTATCCTTTATTTCTGGCCTCCATTGCCCCTGCCCCACTTGCATACCCCCTGGAGATGTTCATCCTGCCCCAGGAAGCCCTGTAATGGAACTACAATACCCAGAGAGCAAAAGGAAGAACTTCCCTCTGCATGGAGGGGCATTTTGCTGGCTTCTTACAAAACAAAAACAGAAAATACGTCACACGACCTTTCTAGATTCTTGCCAGAGACAGTTCTTCAAAATTTTCCATTCTGACTTTCCTTTTAGTGGAGCAGCAATTGCAAAGATAGAGCTCAAATTTTAACCACAGCCCCCTGAGGCAAAACCCTGCTCCAGAGGGTTGGAATGAAGAGAACTAAACGCAGAAAAATGATCTGAAGCCCTGTTGCTACTCATCTCCATCAGTTTCCAAGCACCGATTTGTGCAGAAAGCTCTGTTCTGTCATTTGAACATGAGGCAGAAAGTAAACGTCTTCCACTGGACTGAGGACATTCATCTGGTTTTGTACCTTCTACTTTACAGTGGCTTTTCAGGATTGATGTTCTGGTGTGTATGCACAGGATTTCATGCGATCAGAGGGATTCGAATGATTCACTCAGCAATGCGATCCACACTCTTTGTCGTTGTATAACCGTCGCATAGTCTCTTTATCCTGGAAATGCAGTGCTGCATCTGTTCCTTGTAAATAAACAGTCACAGTAAATGGTACACTGTATCCTCATCTATCCCAGTTCCATGTAGCTTATGGAAACCGTGTCTTGCACTTTGCAGAACTTAAAACAATGAGAATTTAGCACAGTCCATTTTTAATTAGGTATGTCAGAAAATAGGCACAGTCTCAGAGCATCTGAGGGCAATGTGTGTTGTACTGTTGGGATGGTCTTGGGTTGTGGAGGGACCTGTAACTCACTCCCCAAATTGAAGTATGAGTCAGGATTTGAGGTCAGAACTAGATCATCTGTAGAGAATGTTCAGCCATGCTAAGGTCTAAATTTGAAGGAGCAGTTTCTGATTTGCAGAGAAGTTAGAAGGTCTAGACACAGCATCCACACATCCATCCATCCATCCATCCATTCAGGCTTCCATTAACTTATTCTTTCATACGACTTTATGCAAGTAAGATAAAATCATTCATTTTCTCTCACATAATCTAAACAAATTTGCAGGCCAATCATTGCCTTTAAAAAACACAAGAGATGAAGAACTTTTAGGTGTCTGAATTCAGATTGAAGAGTTTCTTGTTTGTTTGTTTTTTTAAACATCTTTATTAGAGTATAATTGCTTTACAATGGTGTGTTAGTTTCTGCTTTATAACAAAGTGAATCAGCTATACATATACATATATACCCATATCTCCTCCCTCTTGTGTCTCCCTCCCACCCTCCCTATCCCACCCTTCTAGGTGGTCACAAAGCACCAAGCAGATCTCCCTGTGCTATGCGGCTGCTTCCCACTAGCTATTTTACATTTCGTAGTATATGTATGTCCATGCCACTCTCTCACTTCATCCCAGCTTACCCTTCCCCCTCTCCGTGTCCTCACGTCCATTCTCTACATCTGCGTCTCTATTCCTGTCCTGCCCCTAGGTTCTTCAGAACCATCCATTTTATTTTATTTATTTTTTAGATTCCATATATATGTGTTAACATATGGTATTTGTTTTTCTCTTTCTGACATACTTCACTCTGTATGACAGACTCTAGGTCCATCCACCTCACTACAAATAACTCAATTTCGTTTCGTTTTATGGCTGAGTAATATTGCATAGTATATATGTGCCACATCTTTTTAACATCTTCATTGGAGTATAATTGCTTTACAATGGTGTGTTAGTTTTCTGCTTTACAACAAAGTGAATCAGCTATACTTATGCATATATCCCAATATCTCCTCCCTCTTGTGTCTCTGTCCCACACTCCCTATCCCACCCCTCTAGGTGGTCACAAAGTACCGAGCTGATCTCCCTGTGCTATGTGGCTGCTTCCCTCTAGCTATCCATTTTACATTTGATAGTGTATATATGTCCTTGCCACTCTCTCAGTTTGTGCCAGCTTACCCTTCCCCCTCCCCATGTCCTCAAGTCCATTCTCTACATCTGCATCTTTATTCATGTCCTGCCCCTAGGTTCTTCAGAACCATTTTCTTTCTTTTAGATTCCATATATATGTGTTAACATACGGTATTTGTTTTTCTCTTTCTGACTTACTTCACTCTGTATGACAGTCTCTAGGTCCATCCACATCGCTACAAATAACTCATTTTCGTTCCTTTTTATGGCTGAGTAATATTCCATTGAATATATGTGCCACATCTTCTTTATCCATTCATCTGTCAGTGGACACTTAGGTTGCTTCCATGTCCTGGCTATTGTAAATAGAGCTGCAATGAATATTGTGGTACCCGACTCTTTTTGAATTATGGTTTTCTCAGGTTGTATGTCCAGTAGTGGGATTGCTGAGTTGTATGGCAGTTCTATTTATAGTTTTTTAAGGAACCTCCATACTGTTCTCCATAGTGGCTGCATCAATTAACATTCCCACCAACAGTGCAACAGGGTTCCCTTTCCTCCACACCCTCTCCAGCATTTATTGTTTGTTTATTTTTTGATGATGGCCATTCTGACCAGTGTGAGGTGATACCTCATTGTAGTTTTGATTTGCATTTCCCTAATGATTAGTGATGTTGAGCATCCTTTTATTTGTTTGTTGGCAACATGTATATCTGCTTTGGAGAAGTATCTGTTTAGGTCTTCTGCCCATTTTTGGATTGGGTTGTTTGTTTTTTTGATATTTAGCTGTATGAGCTGCTTGTAAATTTTGCAGATTAATCCTTTCTCAGTTGCTTCATTTGCAAATATTTTCTCCCATTCTGACGGGTGTCTTTTCATCTTGTTTATGGTTCCCTTTGCTGTGCAAAAGCTTTTAAGTTTCATTAGGTCCCATTTGTTTATTTTTGTTTTTATTTCCATTTCTCTAGGAGGTGGGTCAAAAAGAATCTTGCTGTGATTTATGTCATAGAGTGTTCTGCCTATGTTTTCCTTTAAGAGTTTGATGTGGTCTGACCTTCCATTTAGGTCTTTAAACCATTTGGAGTTTACTTCTGTGTATGGTGTTAGGGAGTGTTCTAATTTCATTCTTTTACATGTAGCTGTCCAGTCTTGCCAGCACCAGTAATTAAAGAGGCTTTCTTTTCTCCACTGTATTTTCTTGCCTCATTTATCAAAGATAAGGTGACCATATGTGTATGGATTTATCTCTGGGCTTTCTCTCCTGTTCCATTGATCTATATTTCTATTTTTGTGCCAGTACCATAGTATTGATTACTGTAGCTTTGTAGTATAGTCTGAAGTTAGGGAGCCTGATTCCTCCAGCTCTGTTTTTCTTTCTCAAGATCGCTTTGGCTTTCGGGGTCTTGCGTCTTTCCATAAAAATTGTGAAATTTTTTCTTCTACTTTTGTGAAAAGTACCAGTGGTAGTTTCATAGGGATTGCATTGAATCTGTGGATTGCTTTGGGTAGTAGAGTCATTTTCACAATGTTGATTCTTCCAATCCAAGAACATGGTATATCTCTCCATCTATTTGTATCATCTTCAGTTTCTTTCATCAGTGTCTTATAATTTTCTGCATACAGGTCTTTTGTCTCCTCAGGTAGGTTTATTCCTAGATATTTTATTCTTTTTGTTGCAGTGGTAAATGGGAGTGTTTTCTTCATTTCACTTTCAGATTTTTCATCATCAGTGTATAGGAATGCCAGAGATTTCTGTGCATTAATTTTGTATCCTGCTACTTTACCAAATTCATTGATTAGCTCTAGTAGTTTTCTGGTAGCATCTCTAGGATTCTCTATGTAGAGTATCATGTCATCTGCTTCCTTTTTTCCGATTTGGATTCCTTTTATTTCCTTTTCTTCTCTGATTGCTGTGGCTAAAACTTCCGAAACTATGTTGAATAATAGTGGTGAGAGTGGGCAGCCTTGTCTTGTTCCTGATGTTAGTGGAAATGGTTTCAGTTTTTCACCATTGACGATGATGTTGGCTGTGGGTTTGTCATATATCTCCTTTATTATGTTGAGGAAAGTTCCCTCTATGCCTACTTTCTGCAGGGTTTTTATTATAAATGGGTGCTGAATTTTGTCAAAAGCTTTTTCTGCATCTATTGAGATCATCATATGGTATTTCTCCTTCAATTTGTTAATATGGTGTATCACGTTGATTGATTTGCCTATATTGAAGAATCCTTGCATCCCTGGAATAAACCCCACTTGGTCATGGTGTATGATCCTTTTAATGTGCTGTTGGATTCTGTTTGCTAGTATTTTGTTGAGGATTTTTGCCTCTATGTTCATCAGTGATATTAGCCTGTAGTTTTCTTTCTTTGTGACATGTTTGTCTTGTTTTGGTATCAGAGTGATGGTGGCCTCGTAGAATGAGTTTGGAAGTGTTCTTCCCTCTGCTATGTTTTGGAAGAGTTTAAGAAGGATAGGTGTTATCTCTTCTCTAAATGTTTGATAGAATTTGCCTGTGAAGCCATTTGTCCTGGTCTTTTGTTTGTTGGAAGATTTTTATCACAGTTTCAATTTCAGTGCTTTTGATTGGTCTGTTCATACTTTGTATTTCTTCCTGGTTCAGTCTTGGAAAGTTGTGCATTTCTAAGAATTTGTCCGTTTCTTCCAGGTTGTCCATTTTATTGGCATATAGTTGCTTGTAGTAATCTCTCATGGCCCTTTGTATTTCTACAGTGTCAGTTGTTACTTCTCCTTTTTCATTTCTAATTCTATTGATTTGAGTGTTCTCCCTTTTTTTCTTTGTGAGTCTGGCTAATGGGTTATCAATTTTGTTTAACTTCTCAAAGAACCAGCTTTTAGTTTTATTGATCTTTGCTATTGTTTTCTTCTTTTCTTTTCCATTTATTTATTTATTTATTTTTGCTTTACGCGGGCCTCTCACCGCTGTGGCCTCTCCCATTGTGGAGCACAGGTTCTGAATGCGCAGGCTCAGCTGCCATGGCCCACGGGCCCAGCCACTCCGTGGCATGTGGGATCATCCCAGACCAGGGCAGGAACCCGCGTCCCCTGCATCAGCAGGCGGACTTTCATCCACTGTGCCACCAGGGAATCCCCCCATTTATTTATTTATTTATTTATTTATTTTTTTTTTTGCGGTACGCGGGCCTCTCACTGCTGTGGCCTCTCCCGTTGCGGAGCACAGGCTCCGGAAGTGCAGGCTCAGCGGCCATGGCTCACGGGCCCAGCCGCTCCGCGGCATGTGGGATCTTCCCGGACTGGGGCACAAACCCGTGTCCCCTGCATCGGCAGGCGGACTCTCAACCACTGCGCCACCAGGGAAGCCTCCCCCATTTATTTTTGATCTGATTTTTATGATATGTTTCATTGTGCTAACTTGAGGCTTTTTTGTTTTTCTTTCTCTAATTGTTTTAGGTGTAATGTTAGGTTGTTTATATGAGATGTTTCTTGTTTCTTGAGGTCGGATTGTATTGCTATAAATTTTCCTCTTAGAACTGCTTTTGCTGCATCCCATAGGATTTGCATCATCGTGTATTCATTGTCAGTTTTGTCTAGGTATTTTGTGATTTCCTCTTTGATTTCTTCAGTGATCTGTTGGTTATTTAGTAGTGTATTGTTTATCCTCCATGTGTTTGTATTTTTTACAGATTTTTTTCCTGTAATTGATGTGTAGTCTCATAGCGCTGTGGTCAAAAAAGATACTTGATATGATTTCAATTTTCTTAAATTTACCAAGGCTTGATTTGTGACCCAAGATATGATCCATCCTGGAGAATGTTCCATGTGCACTTGAGAAAAAATTGTAATCTGCTGTTTTTGGATGGAATGTCCTATAAATATCAGTTAAGTCCATCTTGTTTAATGTATCATTTAAAGCTTATGTTTCCTTATTTATTTTCATTTTGGATGATGTGTCCATTGGTGAAAGTGGGTATTACGGTCCCCCAGTATTATTGTGTTACTGTTGATTTCCCCTTTCATGGCTGTTAGCATTTGCCTTATGTATTGAGGTGCTCCTGTGTTAGGTGCATAAAGATTTACAGTTATATCTTCTTCTGGATTGATTCCTTGAGCATGATGTAGTATCCTTCTTCATCTCTTGTAATAGTCTTTATTTTAAAGTTTATTTTGTCTCATATGAGAATTGCTACTGCAGCTTCCTTTTGATTTCCATTTGCATGGATTATCTTTTTCCATCCCCTCACTTTTAGTTTGTGTGTGTCCCGAGGTCTGAAGTGGGTCTCTTATAGACTGCATATATATGAGACTTGTTTTTGTATCCATTCAGCCATTGTATGTCTTTTGGTTGGAGCATTTAATCCATTACATTTAAGGTAATTATCGATATGTATATTCCTATTACCATTTTCTTAGTTGTTTTCAGTTTGTTATTGTAGGTCTTTTCCTTGTCTTGTGTTTTCTGCCTAGAGAAGTTCCTTTAGCATTTGTTGTGAATCTGGTTTGGTGGTGCTGAATTCTCTTAGCTTTTGCTTGTCTGTAAAGGTTTTAATTTCTCTGTCGAATCTGAATGAGATCATTGCTAGGTAGTGTAATCTTCGTTGTAGGTTTTTCCCTTTCATCACTTGAAATATGTCCTGCCACTCCCTTCTGGCTTGTAGAGTTTCTGCTGAAAGATCAGCTGTTAACCTTATGGGGATTCCCTTGTATGTTGTTTGTTGTTTTTCCTTTGCTTCTTTTAATATTTTTTCTTTGTATTTAATTTTTGATAGTTTGATTTATATGTGTCTTGATGTGTTTCTCCTTGTATTTATCCTTTATGGGACTCCCTGAGCTTCCTGGACTTGATTAACCATTTCCTTTCCCATATTAGGGAAGTTTTCAACTATAATGTCTTCAAATACTTTCTCATTCCCTTTCTTTTTCTCTTCTTCTTCTGGGACCCCTATCTTTCAAATGTTGGTGCATTTAATGATGTCCCTGAGGTCTCTGAGGCCATCCTCAATTGTTTTCATTCTTTTTTCTTTATTCTGCTCTGCAGTAGTTATTTGCACTATTTTATGTTCCAGGTCACTTATCCGTTCTTCTGCCTCAGTTATTCTGCTATGGGTTCCTTCTAGAGAATTTTTCGTTTCATTTATTGTGTTGTTCATCATTGTTTGTTTGCTCTTTAGTTTTTCTAGGTCTTTGTTAAACGTTTCCTGTATTTTCTCCATTCTATTTCCAAGATTTTTGATCATCTTTACTATCATTACTCTTAATTGTTTTTCAGGTAGACTGCCTATTTCCTCTTCGTTTGTTTGGTCTGGTGGGGTTTTACCTTGCTCCTTCATCTGCTGTGTGTTTCTCTGTCTTCTCATTTTGCTTAACTTAATGTGTTTGGGGTCTCGTTTTTGCAGGCTGCAGGGTCATAGTTCCCGTTGTTATTGTTGTGTGCTCCCAGTGGGTAAGGTTGTTTCAGTGGGTTGTGTAAGCTTCCTGGTGGAGGGTACTGGTGCCTGTGCTGTGGTGGATGAGGCTGGGTATTGTCTTTCTGGTGGGCAGGACCACATCCGGTGGTGTGTTTTGGGGTGTCTGTGACTTTATTGTGATTTTAGAATACCTCTCCGATAGTGGGTGGGTTTGTGTTCCTGTCTTGGTAGTTGTTTGGCATAGGGTGCCCAGCATTGTAGCTTGCTGGTTGTTGAGTGTAGCTGGGTCTTAGCATTGAGATGGAGATCTCTGGGAGAGCTTTTGCCATTTGATATTACGTGGAGCCGGGAGGTCTCTGGTGGACCAATGTCCTGAACTCAGCTCTCCCACCTCAGAGGCACAGGCCTGACACCTGGCCGGAGCACCAAGAGCCTGTCAGTCCATGGTTCTGAAGAAAAGGCAGAAGAAATGAAAGAAAAAAATAAAATAAAGTTATTTAAATAAAAAAGTTAAAAATTATTAAAAATAAATAAATTAACAAATAAGAAAAGGAAAAAAAAAAAAGAAAGAAGAGAGCAACCAAACCAAAAAACAAATCCACCAATGATAACAAGCGCTAAAAACTATACTGAGAAAAAAAAAACCAGACAGAACCCTAGGACAAATGGTAAAAGCAAGGGTATACCGACAAAATCACACAAAGAAGCATACCCATACACACTGATGAAAAGAGAAAAAGGAAAAGAAAATATATGTCTTTGGGAATTCTGAGGTCTTCTTCCAGCATTCAGTAGGTGTTCTGTAGGAGTTGTTCCACATGTAGATGTGTTTCTGATGTATTTGTGGGGAGGAAAGTGATCTCCATGTCTTACTCCTCTGCCATCTTGAAGGTCTCTCTGTTGTTTGTTTTTTAAAGCAAAATTGAGATCAGTGAAATCACTAAAAATATAACTAAAAATTTTAAATCAAACCAAAATGTTATCTTACATGTTTTTGCAATGAAAGCATAAACAAAAACACAAAACAATACAATACAAAAGGCTCTTAAAAAATCCAAGAGTATTTTAAAGAGGATTATTTTTGGAATTGTTTATGTATGCATGCATGATACATTTAGTACTTTAATAGTGGTTGTCTAACTATGTTTTCTTGAAGCACTGATATTCACCTGATTGGACTGAGGTTATCTATTCTTAAATCATAACTCATATTTTTCTAACCATGTGTGCTATTTGTCACCAGTACACAAGGAGATAGATACAGAGATTGAGAGTAAACAGGTAGAAACTTCAGTTGGCAAAGTAATTTAATTTCTGTTTAATCTAGTAATACAACTAAATGGGGTTTACATTTTTCATCTTTGTTTTTCCTTTCATTTTTAAAATAATTCTTTTATATCACATTTTACCAAAATATCAGTCCCTGGTAGAGTGGGTATGAAAGAAAACAAAGCAACAATAACATCAACAAAAAAAATCCATCTCGTTAGTTAGAAGAGCTTTGTTCTAGAATTCTCTTGATTAATCTGGAGTTTGAAAAAGAAGTGTATTTTCCAAAGCTCCTCGTCTCCATGACACATTCGGCATGTTAATTCCTTTCAGCGTAAGGCTAAAGGTAAAAGTGCCTCCTCTAATACCAACATTTCATATTTTCATTTAACAAAGCCTATTTAATTTTCCTGTTTTCTAGAAATGATTTTAAATTGAGAGAATACTTATTTAGAAAACACTTTCTTCTGACAAAGTGTACCTGACCTTTGAATTGACATTGTATGGCAGGCAGCCTGTGAGCCATAATGAGGCTAATAAGTTTTAGTACAAAATATCTTCTGCTTTTCCTGGAAGAGTAACGACATCTTTGCTGACACTCGTGACACACTGTCTTGGTGGTGATGCCAGAGAGGGGGCAGCCTGTTTGAAACTGCAGAAGAGTCTGCCCTTAGCTGCCTGCTTCTCTGATGGTCCAGTGCTTCCAGAGGCTGGCTCATCACCTGAAAGCAGAGTGTCTGAGGGCCTGTCAAAACTTTTGCCACATTTGGGGTGCAGACAGCCCAAATCCCCTGGGTTTCTCCGAGATTTTGAACCGGAGTTTCCTGCTGGCCTATTACAAGCAGCATCTCCGCAAGGTCCTCATTAAAATCGCAGAGAGGTGCCTCACAAATAAGGCTCTTGAGCATGGCCGTGAATAATGACTCCACTTCAGGCTGACTTTGGGATGTTTCAGCCAGAGAAGTCGGGATTTTTCTAATAAGGACTGGGGAGAGTACCGCCCAAAGGTACTCAGCGTGATGAAGCTTCTGTTTGAAGTCCTCTATAAATCCAGCCTGTCCCCGTGTTCCTCACATCCTATAGAGATCTTCTAAGGGGAAGACCCCTTTGAAATTCATGGGAGTTCTTCTGTTTGATCAGCTTCACGGGGTATGGGGCAACATGAAGACAGGATGCCAGCAAGTAAGGAATGGAACCAACACGGTGCATACTCTTCCCCACACTTGGGTGAGGAAAGTATTGCTTTCCCTACTGTTACGGACTCAGTGCCCCTCAAAATTCATGTGTTGGAACTTTAACCCCCAGGACCTCAGGATGTGACTGTATTTGGAGACAGGCCCTTTAAAGAGGAAATTGCATTAAAATGAGGTGATTAATGTGAGTCTTAATCCAACCTGGCTAGTGTCCTTATAAGAAGAGGAAGACCACGCCAGGACTCAGCAAGAAAGCAAGGGGAGAGACATCAGAAGAAACGAAACCTGCTGCCTGGATGGCTTACGGCTCCAGAATTGTGAGAAATAAAAGTCTGTTGCTTAAGCCACCAGCTTGTGACATTTTGTCATGGCAGCCATGACAAACGAAAGTGCTTACCTGGGCCGATCACAGATGAACCTACGCTCTACTTTTGTGTCTCATGTTGTTTGAACTAAGGATGAACAAAATATAAAGGTATATGAGTAAGGATGTGAATATATGGGCATACGTGTGACGTGAAGGTTAATTACTGTGACTGGGTCTTCAGGCCATGCAAGTTCATTTCTGCACAGCTGTGCTGTATATCTGGAGAGGACAGTCCACCTTTGCAGAATGAGTTTGATGATTGAAATTAATACCCTAAGGGCTGCCCTTGGATCCCACACCTGCCATAGCGTGTGAAGGGCCACATACAGGTAAGAGAACTGATCTGTAGGGATTTTTCTTGGTGGGTATCAGTGAAGAACGTAGGCTTTGAAACTCTGGTCCTGGAATACAGCTTATGTCAAAAGCTGCGACCTGAACAGATTAAAGATGATTCAGTATGTCCTCAAAATAAAGAGCCTCCCTCTCGTTGGTGAAATCATCTTCCCAATTCCATATTTAGGTTGGAGGTTTTCTCCCTACTTTCGACTTTTGGACAATCAAAATATGTGTCATAGTTATTATTACTGTAGAAGAAAATGCCAATGTATATAAATTTCAGAGGCCCTAATGTATTAATTAATTTATTCATTCAACAACTATGTATTTAGTACCTACTAGTATTATGGTAAATTCCTGGGACCATTGTTCTTTTCTTTAGGAAGTTAAAATTTTGAAGTGTCTGAGAGTGGTGTGAGAATTGGGGAATGGAAAACTGCAAGCAATCCATTGAATAAGTACAATTATAATAGATTCTCTAAGAAGAGAATACTAGAGGATGAGAGCTTTTTATAGGAGATCTAAATGGTGAGAATAAAAAGTCCAGTGAAGAGTTGAGGGAGGACAGCTCCAGAAGGGGGAGAACAGAAAAAGAACAAGACTCAGGTGCATGTGTTCAGAGATCAGGAGGGAGAATGTGTCTGAGGTAAAGGAGATGGAGATGGTAGGAGGTAAGGTCGGCCTCATCAGCCCAAGCCACATAGTTTGGAGTTACTCTAAGAGCATTTGAAAGCCACTGGAGGGCTTTATGGAGGCAGCTTAATATTTTTAAATAATTTTTTAATTTCTCAAATACTCATGACATTATCTCAGTGGTGATGCTTGCGTGGGGTTGCCTGGTTTAAATTGCAGAGGGATAATTGCAGGGGATAACTGAGATTAATGTAATTTATATGATATTCTCACCTTCCCAAAATAGCTCTACAGGAATGGCATGACCATGCTAAGGAATTTAAACTACTGATAGTGGTTTCAAGGGAGACATTAAAAGTTTCCATGGGGCTTCCCTGGTGGCGCATTGATTGAGAGTCCACCTGCCGACGCGGGGGACACGGGTTCATGCCCCGGTCCGGGAAGATCCCACATGCTGCAGAGTGTCTGGAGCCTGTGCTCCGCAACGGGAGGGGCCACAGCAGTGAGAGGCCCGCGTACCGCCAAAAAAAAAAAAAAAAAAAAAAAGTTTCCATGGTCAGAACTGTTCCCTGGGAAAACAAATAGGGCAGAGGAGAATGTGGTAGACTAGAATGGGCTGTATTGGACTTGGAGAGTCAGATCAAGAGGGCCTTTCAGTAGCTCAAGAGAAGAAGTGATATGGGTTTCTGCCAAAGCAGTGTCAATGGGGAGTAATGTGAGAGTATAGGTATTGGAGTAACTGCAAAGGAAGAATCTATGTGATTAGTAACAGGATGGTAGGGCAAGAGAGAGAATGAATGAGTCCAGGCTTGTGAACCTCTAGATATCTTAGCTGATGATAATGATGGTAGTAGACAAGAAGGGACAAAAATGGAGGAGTCGTTTGAGTTCAGAAAATCTAATATGGAGCTATCTCTACTTGCATGTCAAACACACACAAATAATTGCCTGAAACACATAAGTATTTGCTTTATATGAGAGTAGGATGGGCTTCCTAATGAAACAAGCATAATAGTATCAATGTTCAGTCCCTCCGTCAACACATCATTAGTAAGTATTTAGGGACTACCAAATTATTTACCATTTTTATAATTTTCTGTTTGTACTGTGTAGGTAATTGTGGCTGGTTGTTTGTGGAAATGGCCACCATTATATACCTCCTTGTATCCATGATCCTTTGAAGTGTGCTGACTTCTCTCATAAAGAGGTGGAATCTATTTCTCTACCTCTTGAAGCCAAGCTGGTTGTGATTTGCTTTGACCAACAGAATGAAGGGGAAGTAATTTTGTACCAGTTTTGAGACTAGGTCTCCCTCTCAAAACTCTCCCCCTGCCATGTGAACAAGCCTGAGCTAGCCTGTTGAATGAAGAGTTGTTGGCCAGACACATCTGGTACCCATTCAGACATCACTTACATGTATGAAGCTATCTGAGATCACGCAGCCTCAATCACGTCAGCTGCCAGTGGACAGCTAGAGCCCAGTCAAGAACAGCCAACTCTGGGCTTCCCTGGTGGCACAGTGGTTAGGAGTCCACCTGCCAATGCAGGAGACACGGGTTCGAGCCCTGGTCCAAGAAGATCCCACATGCCACGGAGCAACTAAGCCCGTGCGCTACGGCTGCTGAGCCTGTGCTCTGGAGCCCATGAGCCACAACTACTGAAGCCTGTGTGCCTAGAGCCCACGCTCCGCAACAAGAGAAGCCACCGCAATGAGAAGCCTGCACACCGCAATGAGTGGCCCATGCTCGCCGCAACTAGAAAAAAGCCCGCACATAGCAGCGAAGACCCAATGCAGCCAAAAATAAATAAATTAAATTAATTTTAAAAAATCTGAATCATTAAAAAAAAAAAAAGAACAGCCCACTCTGCCTAGATCAACAGAACTGCCCAGCTGACCTGTAGATTTGGGAACATCCGTAATATATAATTAATGTTTTAGGTCACTAAGTTTTATAATGCTTGTTATACAGCAATAGATAACTATAATGTTATACATGTGAACCCAGTGAAAAATTTGAAACATAAATTAAAAGAAAAAAAGGTAATTAAAATCATCCATACTTCCACTCAGTTATCAGCTCTGTTATCGTACTGTGGTACAACTAAATCCTTTCACAGTTATGCACCCACAGTGCTATATTGGACTGAAGGTTTGTGTTCCCAAGAGTTCATATTTTGAAGCCTTACTCCCCAAATGTGATGGCAATTAAAGGTGGGGATTTGGGGGTGGTAATTAGGTTTGGATGAGGTCATTAGGGTGGAGCCCCCCTGATGGTACTCGTGCCCTTATAAGGGAATGAAAGGACTTGTGCTCACTCTCTCAGCCATGTGAGGGAACCAGGAAGAGAGCTCTCACCAGAACCCCACTATGCTGGCACCCTGATCACAGACTTAGCAACCTCCAGAACTGTAGAAATAAATATTTATTGTTTAAGCCACCCAATGATATTCTTGTTTAGCAGCCTGAGTTGACTAAGACACAAAATGAAAATGGGATGACTCTCAATAATTTGATTGAAACCAACTTTTTTCATTTAATATACAGTATGCATCTCTCCATGAGAATAAATCCACTTCTGCATCAGTTTACCGTTTATACTCTATCCATAGCCTGTAAATGGACATCTGGAATTCTCTGTCTTATTCTACCCTGAGTGTAATTATTCCACCAAGTGTCTACTTTTTTTTTTTTCTTTTCTTTTTTTTTTTTGCGGTATGCGGGCCTCTCACTGTTGTGGCCTCTCCCGTTGCGGAGCACAGGCTCCGGACGCGCAGGCCCAGCGGCCATGGCTCACGGGCCCAGCCGCTCCGCGGCATATGGGATCCTCCCAGACCGGGGCACGAACCCGTATCCCCTGCATCGGCAGGCGGACTCTCAACCACTGCGCCACCAGGGAGGCCCCCAAGTGTCTACTTTGACCAAGGCAACTTATATAAAAATATCCAGTATCTTAGCAGAAACTAGTACACAGTTTTGTCTCGAGTGGCCCTGGAAGTAGGAAAAATGCTATTAATAGAAGAAAAGCGTGACCTAACTTATATTAAAGGTATCATGTTTGGTGAAGTGTGAGCTAGACAAAGGTAAGCAAGAGCTGAGTTGTCAGTATTTTTCATTTGTCAAATTAAAGGAAAAATGTTTTCTTTTTTAATAGGAAAGGAATGAGTGGGAATATTATAAAAAACATAGTTTCTTTCTTTGGGATAGTAGTGCAGGCAAAGAGATTTAAAATTGACATATGATGTTAGAGAGAGATCCAATTTATTTGACCGTCTATAAAGGATAAGTTTGACATAAACAGTGAAGGGAAAATTGTTTTCAGTAAATGTTTATTAGATACCTTCTTGTTTATGATGTGGTATAAGGTGCTAAAAGGGATACAGATGCATGGATTGCATGATGACTGCATTGGTCTCTTACTGTATATCTGCAACCAGATATATCTGTATGTTTTACATATTGTCTCACTGAATTCTTCCCAGACCCCTGTGCTCCGGGTATAATTTCCCTGACTTTCATAGGAGACACAGATAGTCTAGCCATTTTTTTTACATTGTTGTTTCAATGGGAATCTAGTGGATTATGACCAGGGAGAAAAGTCAGCCAATTAATGAACCTTTATTGGGCATAAATTTTTAGTGAAACATTTCATGAAGCATAAAGAGCATACGGACCTTGAAAGGTTTCCTCTTTTTGAAGGTTGGCAAAATAGTTGCCCGTGCCCTTGACCAAACTCAACATTTGATGTGAAAAACTAACACGAAAATTATGAAGAAACCCTGGGGGCAGCAGAAGGTTTGAGGTTCAAGTGGGTAGGAGATTGCTTCTCAGAAGGGGAAGGGCACCTCCATTAACAACCAGGGTAACAGAGGGGGAGTGTTTCAGTTTTAGGTGAGCACTTCCCCTAACCCACCCCTGTCCATTTCCCTAAGAGAGTCCTGGTTAACCCTCTCAGCACAAGGAAACAACAAAAGAGTCCTGGATAGCTGAGGAAACCAGAATTCCAGATAGCAGTATGGCAGTGATTAGAGATGAAGCAGATGGAGGTGAGGGTATGCTAAAAGAGCAAGTGGCCCATTGGCAACCCTGAGTGGTTGACAGGTATCTGAGATGAAAGATCTAATGCCCTCCAGGAGAGGTGGCAGGGCACGTGTAGCCAGTGTTCCTGACAGGTCCAGGAACCTGGACCTCCAGCTGAATCTGAGAGTAGCCCCGTTACGTTTACCCCAGGGTGCCAGTAATATTTCCTAGTGGATTATGACAACAGACAGAATTGCTGCAAGCATCTAATTCTATTTAGAAGGAAGATATAATAATTAATAATCTTAATAAGTTTATATGGTAAAATAAAATGTACTACTGCTCTTAAATACTTTATAGAGAATCAAAAGAAGAATGAATTCAATCTTGACAATGGAAGGACAAGCAGGAGAATAAAAAACCACCCATGAAAACTTCTTGTGAGTGAAAACAAAACAAGATAGAGTGTCTAAAATACATTCAGATTTATCAGTTATAATAAATGTAAGTGGGATTAACCCACTGATCAAAAGATAAAGAGTTTCAGATTGGATATTAAATGATCCAGTAAAAGCTGGTCCACAAGATGTATATTTAAAGTAAAAGTACAGAAAAGTTTGAGAATAAAAGAAAGAAAAAGTTATACCAGAAAAATATGTCTGCAAAATTTGGGTTAGTAGTTTAAATATGAAACAAGATAGATTTTAAGGAGAATGTTTTTAAAAGGACAAAGAGGCATACTCTTAAAGCTCAATCCCACATGTTGTTTTTTAAAAAATATGAACAAGATGCGCATACCTCTGGAAAGACTGAGCAAACAAAAAAGAACAGAGAATAAAAACACTAGTAAAAATATCACTATGAATAAATATATGCTAATACATTTTAAAATCTAGATGAAGTGTTTCTGGAAAAATGTAAAATACCCACACTGAAAGAAAAAAAAGTTAATAGACTTAATAGCATTTAATGTTGATCATCATTTGCTAAGATAAAAATTATCAGAAAACTAGAAGTAGAAGGCAACTTCCTAGATTAGTTATAGATCAAAACCTTCAGCAGGTCTCCCACTCCAGTTAAACCTTTGGGTGTATCTGCCTTAACAATGCAAAGCTAACAATTTTGTTTTCACTATTATTACTGCTCCAGTTTTGCAGGTACCAACCAATGCAGTAGGACAGGAAAAAAAAAACAAATAAACAAATTAAAAGAATAAGATAAGACAGGAAGAGATTAAAAAACCTCTCATTTGTAGCAGAAAATATGATTACCTACATAGAAGATTCAACAAATGCCACATACAAATTATATAATCAGAGAGTGCAAGTAAATCAAATCACAAAATCAATAGCATTTCTATATACCATCAAAAATAAATAATTCAGGTGAAAATATAATTTGCTGTATAAAACTGTGAATTAAAGAATTTGCCTATCGGAATTCTCAGGATGCTAAAGAAACAAATTTTAACATACCTTGAATTCACAGGGAGAAATTCTTAAATAAGGAGAAATAATACTTCACTCACTTATAGGTGATTTAAGATTATAAAATATTAATTCTCACTAAATGAATCTACAAACTCAATTTAAATTCCAAATTTCAGAAGGGGTTTTACTAGAAATTTGGCTATGTTTTCTTAAATGTGTATGAAAGAATAAATTTTTATACAAAGCTAAGGCAACTTTAAAAAATAAAATAATGAAGTTGAAATGGATTATTTAAAAGTTGAAGACATTCTGTTAAGTCAAAGTATTTAAAATGGGTGACACTGATGTGACGGCAGAAAAACAGAACAATGGAAAAGATTAGAGAACTCATAAACAATGCATATGGAAAATGATATCTGATAGAGCTGGAAATACAAACAAGTAAACAAAGGAGTAAACAAGATATAATTTAGATGGATGGAAGAAAAATGTAGTTTTAGTCCTACCTCACACAACATAAATGGGGAACTAAAATTACAAAGCTAATAGAATAAAAATGTTAAGGAGTATGTTTAGGACCTTGGGGTGGAACATGAGGTTTTAAATAAAACACGAAAACATACAGAACACTTGTTTATTCAAAGCTTTGCAAGTCACCATGAAAACTGAAACACACACTCACGCCCACATCCTCACACATTCCCCCTGTGACCTCCCCTGCACACAAAACAGTACCTGACTATTTAGATGGGTGGAAACCTAAATGGAAAGTACACATGTAAAGACATGCTCTCCCACACTGTTAATCAGAGAAACAATAGTTGAACAATAAAAGATACACCAGATTGGCCAATAATAAAACATGAGTTAACACAAATATGGATAGTGTGGTAGGACAGAGGAACTTTTAATAGACTTCCTATGTTAGTCCCTTACTGACATTGTGAGCACTTAGTAACCTGAAGTTCTCGTATGTCCTAATATCTGAAATCCACACCAAAGAAGATCAAATATGTGCCCTTCTGGGGGCATGTATAAGGATTTTCTTCACTGTGTTATTTGTGGTATTGGGAGAGTTGAAGACTGCCTAGGGTAGTGGAAATATGAAATATGGTACATGCATCTATGGAATACTCTGCAGCCATCAAAAACAAATTACAGGCACACACCATAAAAGAATGGATTTTTAAAAGCATATTTTTGAGTAAAAAAAGGTTATGAATAAAGAAAGATTTATAGTGCAATAATATATACATGAAATTAAAACACGCACATACGTGTTCAAAACAACACTATATTTTTCAAAGACACACGCATAGCCAAGCATTCGTAACAAATACCTATGCCATAAATTAAAAAGAAAGAGAGGAGCCTCAGAATGGGGAGAAAAATACAATGAAACAGGAAAGTAAGTGTGGTGAAAACAAGGAATATCTAATAAGGGGAAAAAGTGCCTGAGACATATTATGGGAAAGGTCACTGATATCATGTGTGTTTTGCTTCCTGTTCATCCCAGATCAAATTAAACCCGGCTTAGCCCTCACCTGCTAATACTGGCAGGAAATCTAATTTCAGGGTTTTTTTAAGGTGTCATTCCTGTTGTAGTTGATTTTACAGAACCCCATGAACCCCATACACTTCTGTGACCCAATAAAGTTTCTAGAGGTCCCCATGACTTTAGCTTGCCATAGTTACTAAGCTCTTTGGCTTACCACCCTTCTGTCAAGAGCTAGATTTTATTTTTGCTTGGTACTGTCGCTCTTACGGGTAGGTTGCAGGAATGCCTGCTTTCTGTATTCTGCCTTACGATTGTCAGTGGTCCCTAATGTAGCCTTTACTGGCACCTCCCTTCCTGTGAGTTTAGGCTCTTCCATAGAGTTAAGTACTTGTCCATCCTCTATCCTCCCAATGAGCCTTTGTTAATCCCCCTTCCAGGCTAGCCCAGGACAAATAAAGATGAAACTGACCCTTGGGGCTATCAAGAACCTGAACCATAGAACAGAAAAGCTCAAGTCTTTGAGTGAGGCAAGGGTGGATTGAAAGAAAGGGAGAATATCATCATTTTATATAGCTATCCCTTACAGCTACCAGAACCTGGTGCAAATTAATGTCTTCATGGATCAGCTGAACACAGATGTGAAACTGGCATCTTTACCTCAGGGTTTCCCATACTATTTATTTTGCTAAAGAATTGCAAGGGGATCTATGCACACAATTTCACCAATTTATTTATCCTTGGTTATTTTTTTTTCTTGGAGCATGTTGTAAAACACTACTTGGGGAACTCTGGTTGAGAAAATTTTAAACTAAGGAATTGCTTTACCTCATTAGAAATCATCATTGTGTGGCTAACTTCAACTCAGAAACTGAGCTACACATGAATTATTTGATAACCCAGAATTCATGCAAGCCCAAAACAGAGTTGTTCTTCCTAGTATCATTTTCTATATTATATATCTTCAATGATGAAACAATTATATCGTCCAGTTTTTCCAGATATGGCAGAAGAAATTGATTCTGCCACATGGGTAACCAGGAATCAATAATATTTGATCTTGTGCATTCCACTGGTGATTTACTCAGTTAGTTCTTACAGAAGCATGTTATTCGCTTTGTTGGATATAGAGTCATTTTGTGTTAAGTGCAGTTCAGTGATAAAAGCTGAGTTTTCCTTGTAAGTGAAAGTGTTTTTTCATGTTATAACTGTTATTTACAGTAATATTAAGTATTAGGTTCCCAATAATTGTCAGTAATAAGGTAGCATTATGGAACTTTTTGTTCAAACTTATAATTTTCTCAATAGGGGAACAAGTTTTTATTTGTCAGGTTCTCTATGTCTACATCAAAGATGACCCACCCCAGAGACACATGTGAAGAGAAGCAGGGTCAAAGTGAATACAAATCCTTTTTAATTTGACTTGTGTAGTGATAATAATTTATATTTAAATAGCCTATAAGTTTATACAAAACACTATTTTTTTTTAGAATTCTAGGCTGCAGTAAAACATGAGCTTAATTGCAAGGAGAAACATCAAAAGGCCTCCTGGAAACTTTTCATGGAGGGACGAGAAGGTAAGAGATGCTACAGACCTATTTTTGCTGTGTTTTTGCTAAGTGGCTAGAAGTTAATAACATCTACTGCGTTGCTTTATGTGTGTGTGACGAGGTGAGGTAACAGTTTAAAACAATATATATATATATATATATTTTTTTTTTTTCTTCTTTTTGCGGTATGCGGGCCTCTCACTGTTGTGGCCTCTCCCGTTGCGGAGCACAGGCTCCGGATGCGCAGGCCCAGAGGCCATGGCTCATGGGCCCAGCCGCTCCGCGGCACGCGGGATCCTCCCAGATCGGGGCACGAACCCGTGTCCCCTGCATCGGCAGGCGGACTCTCAACCACTGCGCCACCAGGGAGGCCCAAAACAATATATATTTTTTGATGATCCTCATTAAACATAAACAATTGTGATGAAATGACAAGACCATAGACTTTAATATACTCCAAGAGTTATGTACATAATTTAACAGAGCAGCATGATTTTAGTAGCTAAAAACTGGAAACTACCAAATACACATCAACAATGTAATGGATAAATCAATGTGGTATATCTATGCATTGGAATATTATCCAACAATGAAACTGAATAAACTACAGATACATGTAACAATATGCACAAATTCACAGTTATAATATTAGATGAAATAAGTCAGACACAAACAAATACATTTCATACCTGAGAGTATGTGTGTGTGTTTGTGTGTATATTCCCCTTAATACAATTTACATAGGCATACATAAATAAATAATGATGTTGGAATTCAAGATAACCTATAACTTTTGGGGAAAAGAAAGGGCAGTGATTTAGAGAGGAAACGAATAGAGGGTATCTTCCAGATTATTGGCAATATTCTCTTTTTTGACCTGGAATGTGGTTACAAAGGGATGTTCGTGTTGTCAGTTATCTACTCTGCTGTACGTTTCTTTTTTGCACTTTCCTTATGAATGTCATATTTTGTTAAAGAGTTTAACAATCCCACTTTTAAAAAAAGGGAGAGAGCGTTTGGGTAGGCGGACCATTCCCGTTTCAAATCCTGAATCTACCACTCATTAGCTTCTGTGGCCTTGGGAAAATGTGATTTAATAATCTGCATCTTGGTTTCCTTATTTGTAAAATGGAATTTATTATAAATCCCTGGGAGTTTGTCATAGATTTAGTATATTTCACATAACAAGTGCTTTCCACTCAGTGGACTTCAATAAAATTAATGAAAGTTAACTCCTCCCCTGCCTCAACTTTTTTTTTTTTTTTTTTTTTTTTTTGCGGTATGCGGGCCTCTCACTGTTGTGGCCTCCCCCGTTGCGGAGCACAGGCTCCGGACGCGCAGGCTCAGCGGCCATGGCTCACGGGCCCAGCCGCTCCGCGGCATATGGGATCCTCCCAGACCGGGGCACGAACCCGTATCCCCTGCATCGGCAGGCGGACTCTCAACCACTTGCGCCACCAGGGAGGCCCTGCCTCAACTTTTAATATGCTATTTCATGACAGTATACTGATAGCTGGGAGAAGACTATGTGGTCATGTTATTCTGCCATCTGAAAAAGCATTGAGATTCTAAGTCAGCTGGGCTGAGTAAACAAAGTTCAATCCAGACTTATAGACACCTGCGATTACTTGACTACTGCCAGTCTGCCCAGCATTAGCACATCAGAAGGGACCAAGAGGGGCCTGGTTATGAGACTGAGCTGATTAAAAAGCCTTGACTGAAAAACTCAATTTGATTCATAGACCAACACTGATCTATCAGTTTCATTCAGGGGTTAACAACTGATCTATCAATGAGCTAAGACTCCATAGTTTTATTTGGATCAAGATCTTCACTCCCAAGAAAATCCACCAAGCTTGCATTTCTTGCATGTTTATATCATGCATTTGAATTTACAAATGCATAATGCGCTCAGAGACAATTTTCTGAGTAATGCGGGGCTAACATGGTAAAAGTCATTACCTTATTGACTGATTGATTCAACCAATAAATATTTATTAAGCACTGATTTTGTGCTGAATCACAGTTCAGTTTTGGTTTGAAGACATGAGCAATTGTTAAGGCATATCTAAAGAACGTTATATTCAATAAACCACCTTCAATCACATAGACTTACTTGTAGTCTTCTATTTGAACAAAACTTACAAAGTTGATGTAAACTTGGGGCTTTAC
Organism: Mesoplodon densirostris; assembly: GCF_025265405.1. Lineage (NCBI taxonomy): Eukaryota > Metazoa > Chordata > Mammalia > Artiodactyla > Ziphiidae > Mesoplodon > Mesoplodon densirostris. The sequence continues at coordinate 59,392,870 of NC_082670.1, forward strand.
ATACATTTTCAAAAGTTGTTTGATACCTCTTTATAGAAGGTAGCCCAAATGTTATTATCATAACTTCATACATTAACTAATTTACAAATGTATAAAATCTTAACATATAATAAGGCTGGACTAGAACTGAAATCTCCTTGTTTTAAACCTACAACCAGGGGTCCCCTGGTGGTGCAGTGGTTGAGAGTCCACCTGCCGATGCAGGGGACACGGGTTCGTGCCCTGGTCCGGGAAGATCCCACATGCCACGGAGCGGCTGGGCCCGTGAGCCATGGCCGCTGAGCCTGCGCGTCCGGAGCCTGTGCTCCACAATGGGAGAGGCCACAACAGTGAGAGGCCTGTGTACTGCAAAAAAACAAACAGACAAACAAAAAAAACCTACAACCAGCCCAATTAATATTTATTCAGAAAAACATAGTCTAAAAAGAATGAAACAATTTTAAGAATAGATATAGAAGATTTTATTTATATCTACATTTTTGTTTAATTTTATTTTTAAATGAATCAAGGCATTGTGTTAGTACATACTGCAAAATCAGGATAGCTCCTTAGCATCAATGATTAGAATTATATTTTTTTTTTTTTTTTTTTTTGCGGTATGAGGGCCTCTCACTGTTGTGGCCTCCCCCGTTGCGGAGCACAGGCTCCGGACGCGCAGGCTCCGGATGCGCAGGCTCAGCGGCCATGGCTCACGGGCCCAGCCGCTCCGCGGCATATGGGATCCTCCCAGACCGGGGCACGAACCCGTATCCCCTGCATCGGCAGGCGGACTCTCAACCACTTGCGCCACCAGGGAGGCCCTAGAATTATATTTTTAAAATGTCTTCTTCGTGGTCGACAGCAGTATGAATGAGTAAGAAAGATTGGCTCAAGCATTCTATTTGACTCAACTTTATGAATGAGATTCTTTGGGGAATTATAGAATTTTGATACTGATACGGTGTGGGCATAGGCCAGCATTAAAATGACTGAAAACTGGAAGACTTCTGTATCTTCTTTCTTGGCCTTTGAATCTGGTGAGCTTCCTCTTCAGTAGCAAGAAGACAAACTAACACAACAGTTGAGAATCTTCCTGGAAAGCCTGAGCAGAGTGTGTAGCACATCCTGAGCGGCTGGGGATATTAGAGAGTAGTAGTCTCAAGCTGGCCATTGTCTTTGCCTATTTTTGTGTCTGTCTCTTCCATTAAATGGTTAATTCCTTAACAAAAGGGATTGCTTCTTAATTGTCTTTGTATCCAAAATACCAAGCCAGGGACTTGTACATAGTGGACACTTGATAAATATTAGTTAACTTCATTAAAAAAAAAATGATTGTCATGCTCAGTTATGTTTGTCTCCCTACCTCTGCTGAAAAGGCAAAGATCTGTCAGTCTTATTCTTTATTCTAGCTGAGTGTCTAATATTACACCTTGCAAATTATAGATGCTTAATAATATTGATTATTGGAAACACACTCTCCTGTGCTTACACATCTCTCATATGGCTGAAAATGGTTCCTCCAGTGTTTGAGCCTGGATGGTATTCTAGATCCAGCCTCAATTTAAAAAATACAACTCTCATTTGGGTTTGCTTGCTGTTAACATGGCTAGCTATTCCCTGAACAATGTATTATTTCTATAGACAGAATTACTTGTTAGAGAACAGGTATGTATAGAGCCTCAGAATAGCTCACCCAAGAAGGAGGAGCTTTGGAGGAGAATACGTCAGTCAGAATTCGCAGAAAAAAGCCAAGTTACAAGTTTCAAGTATGCAGCTATATATACTCATTAAATGTAATGTTGGCAGTAGTCAGTTCTACTTCACTGAACTCTTCCAACAATCCAATTTGAAAAGCTTATAAGAATAATTGATGCCCAACTCATTGGAGACAGATATTAGAAAAGTTGAAGAACTTAGCATTTATTTTAGATGAGTTTATAACCTAGTGGAAAGAACAAGGAATATACCCTTGAAATGATATTACAGGCAAAGTTCCATAGAGTGAAGATAAACAAAATTTGGACTGTATCTAAAATGCCCACCTGTCTCCAATTCTGAGAGCAGGGGAAAATTGATGCAAACATTTTTTTCCATATAGAAACAGAAAATACAGACAAATATGAAAGTATAGGATATATGAAATTATTTGTAGGACTGATGACATTTGAGGCAATTTATTTCCTTTGATATTGCAATAGATATTTTACTTTTGGGGGAGTAAAGTCTAAAGGATTAATAAATATCAGAAGGAATGACTTCCAAATTAAGAGTATTTGGGATAGATTAAAAGCATTTTTCTTTTATCAAGCAATTATTCTATGGCAAGTATTCTCCTCTGTTCTTTGTCATTCGTCTTCCACTTATTTCTCATAAAGCCCTGTATGTTGAAACATTTATCATCATTAGTTTAGAGATGAGGAAACTGAGTCACGGAGAAGTTCATTAAGCAAGGAAGTAAGGGGGCCAGGATTTCTCCTTGGTGATCTGAATCAGAGTCCATACTCCTAACCACAAGAGGAGCTGGTTGCCTGAGCCCACTCCCAGGCCTTGATGGATGGTGGGAGAAAAAAGAAAGCAATTTCATGAGAATGGCTTCTGGAATAAGGGAGGAAGAATTAATATAAAGCTTATGAAAAATAGAGGACATAAACCCCCAAATACCAATTTTGAACAAAGACCAGTTGTAGCAATTCAGAGGTAAAAGGTAGGAGGATTCCTGTAAAGTCCTATAATCTAACAGATGCAAACATTTAGGCTTTGAGTGGGAACGGTATTTTGGAAGGTCCCTGTGCTCTGAGATATGGAAACGGTCCTGGAACCTGGATAAATCTTTGTTGAACTCCTTGGTTCAGGTATGTCGTGTGGACTAAACTTTGGCAGATTATCAAAGACTGAGAATAACAGTAAGATCAGGCATAAATTTTAGGTATTAGGGCTGTACAACTGGAAACCAGTTACGTTATTCACATACATTGTTTCCAATTTAATGTTCATTTGAAAATATCACTTACTCTGCCCACCTAAAGACTTTAGAAATAAGCAGTGGCTAATTAAAGAGCCTAGGAATATGATTTCAAAAGATATACACTCTGGAATCACATAGCTGAAAGTAAAATGCAATTTCGTAAGTACCTAATGCAGTGGTATATCTAAATTGCTAAGCGAGATCACTAGCAAGGAAAAAAAGCCATTTGGAGACTTGAAAAATAGAATTGAATGTCTATCCTGTTTTTGTTTTTGGAAGATGTCAGATATCTTTTCACTATGAAGGTGTATGCTTTTATCCACCACTTTAAACCTTCCTTGAAATCTGCAGGAAAAATTAGCTTGAATCCTGTATTTGCTGTATGTCATGGAACCTCATTACCCCATACCTGGCATTCTGACAGAAGCTGGAGAAAATTAGTACCTACAGTTTAGCAATGCTTACATTTAAGAGGTTACTCCGAAGAGTTCTTCCTACTAGCCTGATTGTCCTTACATTCCAAAGGGGGAAGAATGCAATCTATTTTTTGCTGCATAAACTACATGAAATATTGTCATAAATGAATTCCTTGCTCCTTACGGAGAAAGCCTGAGATTAGTGTATTCTCTGGAGTAAGGGGGCATAATTATTTCACCATGTGTTTGTTTATTAAAACATTTTTTTATGAAGGGATAATTTCCCTATGGAACCAGCTCCTGAAGAAAGTTCTGGATTTATACCCATTGATAAACCTGTCTTATTATGTCTTCTGCACGAGGCTATATAGTTTTGCAGCAGGCTCCATATTTGGGCAGGTGTTTCATTCAAATGCTTCTGGGCTTTGTAGCTTTTTCCCCCTCTGATCAACTTTTTCCCCCTTTTTAAACCTGTCAAATTGAAAACTGTCAAGAAGGTGTAAATAATTACTGGTTGTTATATTTGTTTAAGCAAATCTTTCATTAAGAATGAGACCACATGCCTAGAATTTCACACATTTTCCACTTCCACAGATGAACCTTTCAGAGAATCTTAATTTGGAACTAAATAATAAACTGCAGGGGAGATGAGAAATCTTTGAAAATACTTTGGAGAATAGCCATTCAATGAAAAGGGTTAAAGATGAAGAGCCTACCGACTTAAGTCCTAGGAATGAACTTGGCTTTTCCGAGATGGAGACTTTTAGGAAGAGCTTGAAGTTCGCTTAGCCTCAGTTTGCTTTACTGGAAAGATGAAAAAAGGAGGCATGATTTTTTTTTTTTTTTTTGTGGTACGCGGGCCTCTCACTGTTGTGGCCTCTCCCGTTGTGGAGCACAGGCTCCGGATGCGCAGGCCCAGTGGCCATGGCTCACGGGCCCAGCCGCTCCACAGCATGTGGGATCCTCCCGGACCGGGGCACGAACCCGTGTCCCCTGCATCGGCAGGCGGACTCTCAACCACTGCGCCACCAGGGAAGCCCATGATTTTTTTTTAATCAAATGAAGTTATGTCTTAAATTTCAGAATATTAGAAAATGTATTATTTTTAAAAAATTTTTATTGGAATATAGTTGCTTTACAATATTGTGTTAGTTTATACTGTATGGCAAAGTGAATCAGCTATACATATACATATATCCCCTCTTTTTTGGATTTCCTTCTCATTTAGGTCAACACAGAGCACTGAGTAGAGTTCCCTGTACTATACAGAAGTTTCTCATTACTTATCTATTTTATACATAGTATCAATAGTGTATATATGGCAATCCCAATCTCCCAATTCATCCCACACCCCACTTCCCCCTTGGTATGCATACGTTTGTTCTCTATGTCTGTGTCTCTATTTCCGCTTTGTAAATAAGATTGTCTCTACCAATTTTTTCAGATTCCACATATATGCATTAATATATGATATTTGTTTTTCTCTTTCTGGCTTATTTCACTCTGTATGACAGTCTCTAGGTCCATCCATGTCTACAAATGACCCAATTTTGTTCCTTTTTATGGCTGAGTAATATTCCATTGTATATGTGTACCACATCTTCTTTATCCATTCCTCTGTTGATGGACACTTTTGCACAGCAAAGGAAACTATAAACAAGATGAAAAGACAACCCTCAGAATGGGAGAAAATATTTGCAAAGGAAGCAACTGACAAAGGATTAATCTCCAAAATGTACAAACAGTTCATGCAGCTCAGTATCAAAAAAACAAACAAAATCAAAAAATGGGCAGAAGACCTAAATAGACATTTCTCCAAAGAAGAGATACAGATGGCCAAGAGGCACATGAAAAGATGCTCAACATCACTAGTTATTAGAGCAATGCAAATCAAAACTACAATGAGGTATCACCTCACACTGATCAGAATGGCCATCATCAAAAAATCTACAAACAATAAATGCTGGAGAGGGTGTGGAGAAAAGGGAACCCTCATGCATTGTTGGTGGGAATGTAAATTGATGCAACCACTATGGAGAACAGTATGGAGATTCCTTAAAAAACTTAAAATAGAACTACCAGTTGACCTAGCAATCCCATTACGAGGCATATACCCAGAGAAAACCATAATTCAAAAAGGCACATGAACCCCAGTGTTCATTGCAGCTCTATTTACAATAGCCAGGACATGGAAAAATGCTGTATTATTATTATAATTCTTTTCTTATCTTGTCCAATTATTATCTGTTGAAATTTATTCAGGTCCAAATGCCACAATGATTCACTTCTTCTATAGTTACATGGCACAAAACCTGAACCTACCATTGTTCTAGGTTCTAAAGACAGAGCAGTAACCTCTCCTGCATCTCTGATAAGGGAAACAGATAAAAAACATAATATGTCGGTGCCATCAAGTACTAAAAAGAACTGAAAAAGAGCAAGAAAGGAAAGAGCAAAGGGTGCTGTGTTGGATTGGGTAGACAAGAGAGTCTTCTGTGATAAGGTAGCATTTGAGAAGAGATCACAGTAAGCAAGGGAGTGAGCCAGCTGATGGAAGAGTGCTGTGGCAGAGGAAACAGCAAGTGCACTGAGGCAGGAGCAGGCTTTGTGTGTTTCAGGGAGAACCAGGAGCTCACTGCAGATTGAGCACGGTGAGCAAGGGGCAACTTGGCAGAGACAAAGTCAGAAAGTTAGCATGGGGCAGGATGATGTAGGGCCTTGGAGGCCAAGTTAAGGAGCTGAGATTTAATTCTTGGGGAGATGTGATGCATTGGAGGGTGCTGAGCAGAGGAGGGTCATGATCTGACATGGATTTTTCTATCAATTTTGTGGAGAAGATACTACAAGGGGGGCAAGAGTGGAAGCAATTATAAACAAGAGACCAGATGACAAGTGATGGAAGTAAGGGAGGAGATGGTGACAAGTGATCAGATTCTGAAAATATCCTGGAGGCAGAGCTGACAGTATCTCCTGGAAGACTGCATTGTGGGGTATGAAAGCAAGAATAGTCAACTCATACTGCTGCCCTTAAAAGTTATAGGTAATTAATTTGAAATGACACTCCCAGCCCATACCAAGTGTTTGTCCTAAGATGCATACTGAGTTAATTTTCTTCTCTTTCACTTGACTTTTATTTTACTTTTACTTTATTTTCACGTTCCTTTTATTTTATGTTAATATTTGAGGATCTCAGGTACATAGAATTGAATTATTCATGTGCCTTTGTTTCTGGAACATCATTATCACTAAGGCAGGCAAGCCCTGTTTTACTGATTTAATTTTATTTTAATGTTTTAAGCCTTTCATCTATGATTCTTGTTTGTCTTTTTACCTTTTCACTCTAGTACACAATAAAATATATCTGACATTTGTCCTTGTATATTCATCTTTGAAAAATATTTGGGGTTGTTTATAAATCTATGCCTAAAATTTTATATAAATAATATCAAGCTATAGATTGTGCTTTCTTTTCTGAAATAACACTATATTTTTAAGAATATATTCACATTGCTTTATATGCTTGTAGTTCATCATTTCTGAGTGCTGCAGAGTTTTTCATGCCATGTATCAAGCCTGCTGAACTCACCCATTCTTCTAGTTATCTCATACTCCTTACAGCTAATGGTGCTATGAGAAATGTCCCTTTACATGTCTCTTTATAGTCTTGGGTGGCAATTTCTGGGGAATATGACCAACAATTAGTTTTTGTTTAAATGATATTTATCAACATATCCACAATGAATTTTAACACAGTCAACGATCATTTCAAATTGACAACAGAGTATAAGGGTGTTTGGTCAATTTTAAAAAGATAAATAAGTAAATATGTTTATTTTTATTGATCTTGGGGCAGTGGATAAGATTATAGAATGCTTCAGGACTCAGCTTTGGAAACTAAAAATTGAGAATAAGAATTCTACCTGGAAGAGAAAATGAAAACAAACCTTTCATTTATGAGAATGAAACAAAGCAGAATGAAAGATAGTGACAGTCATTCTAAGTTCCAGACTAAATTACATCAGAATCAGATCCATTCCTTTGTTCAATGTTTCCATTCCCCTGGAAAGGTTCTTAACCCCAGATCAGAAACTGTCTCCCCACAACCAGTGCACTTCCAACACTGTAGAGTAGACTGCTAGGATATCTACATAAACCTCATGATACACGTTTCTCACTTATATAAGTACCCATAGAAAATTCTGTTAAAGCGTATTTATACAAATAGCTTCAGAACAAATTCTAATAACAGTTTGTGTTTGAATTTTATATATATATATATATATATATATATAACTAAATTGATCCAGCTACTCTGAAAGGCTATATGGTAGTATCAACAAAACAAAATTATTTTATACTCTGCAATTTTATTACTAAGAAGCTAGCCAAGAGAAATTTTGCATACGTACACGAGGCATTTGCGCAAGGATATCAATGCAGTGCTGTATATAATTGCCAAAAAATTTTAGAAACAATCTAAATGTCTTATTAATAGGATAAAAGCTAAATAAATGATGATATCCTCACATTATATGGCATGCTATGCCTTGGTTGAAAAAATTTGAGATACATCAACCTTTACATACATAAAAACAAGCTTCATATTTCTTTTTCAGTAAAAAAAGCAATTCTCCTAACAGCATGCACATTATGGTACCATGTCCACTCTTCAGACTCACCATGTTTCTGTGTAGCTCAGAATCTGTTGTTTTGCTCCCAAAGTAAACAAGAGATGGAGCCTTCTTTTGAGGTTTGCTTGTGTGTGTGTGTGTTTGTTCACAGAGTGTGCAGTCAGCATCTACTCCCTTGCAACTCAAATCCTTGATAATCCCCTGAGTCTACTTCGGTACGGGCCACAAAAATGCAAAGCTTGAGATTCTCCAGGGTAGTGAGCCAGCTGACCAAGACTGATTATACTGGATGCACCACAGCTCTTCTCCCCACACTACACAAGTTCTTAAGAGGAAATGAGCTGATGGATGTTGATGATGAAGTGTCTACTTATGTGTCAGGCACTGTGCTAGACCCTGGAGCTTTGATTGGTGAGCAAGAACACAGTGCTGAATGATGTCTGATGTTGAAGCCAGTTTTTAGCATTGGCAGTGGAAAATGTTCTTAATATTCCCAGGTCTAACACCTTTACTAGTCAATTACAGAAGCTTAGGAAGGGAAATCTTTCCTTAGTCCCAGGCTACAAGCTTCATCCCAGCGAGCTTTGTGTTACTGTCATGATTAGCCTAGATCCTAGAGCTGCCATACACAGATATCATCAGGATGTTTTCCAGCTTAATGAAAAAACTAAGAAAAACCTGATCTTCTACTTAGAAAAATGGTAGCCAAGTGTGGGATCGTGATTATAGATTCTGGCTTGGTCTTGCAGGCTTTGGACTGGATTCCGCCCTGCTGATGGGCCCTGCCACTTACCTGACACCACACAGCAGCTCCATCCAGTCTGCTCTGTGCATGGTCCATTCAGCAAATAGACTCCCAGGTGCTAATAAACACCTCCCTCAAGTCTATGAGTATTGCTCACTTACAAGGGAGGTTTTTCTCTCGGGTTGATACAGCAGTATTTCATTCTCTTCCTAATTTAACACTCCTCCCCTCCCCTTTCCTCCGCCCCCCCCATCCTTTCCAGCAGGAGCTATAGAGATCCTGATTAAGCGAAGTGGCAGTTACACATCCTAACACTGTCATTATCTTTCCTTAAGTAGCCACTTCACCCACGAGAAGAACATTAACTAAACCAGAATTTAATTTTCCAAGGGTATAGGTAGGCTTTCAATTTTCCTGGTTATGGGTTTGTCAAAAGGAACAGAGAGGCTTTTGTTTATCCTAGGAGACTCTTTAGATTGAATTTAGAATTCACGGGGATGGAGTTTCTCTTTGGATCATGATATTTGTGAAGTATATTTCCATCCAACAGTAAAGCCCTGTCTGCGGGGGGAGAAACCACATCTTGTGCAGTCTGTTGAAGCTCTGTCAGATCAGCACTGGTGGGGCAGGCAGGTGGCCCACTGATCAGTAGTGACTGCCAAGGCATCACCTTCTCAGGACACCTTCTGCTTGTTCCTTAACCGATGTGAATTCTGGACTCAGAAATCCAAGAGCTTCTGCAGGCTGCTCTAGAGAAAGATCTGCTCAGTTTTCTCCATTCTTCACTGGGCCGAGTCCCCATTCTAGTTATTTCCTTCACACTGCTCCCAGATTGGTTTTTTTTTTTTCTCAAAATGTGTAATGGTCACACTTCAGCCAGTGAAGTTGAATGCCAGGACTCAGGTTTCATAAGCTGTGGAAATTCAGGAGCCTGAGATACTCTGTAAGGGAAGTGGAGGGCAGCTGGGTTTGGAGGATCTGATGTGATCCAATTCTGTGGCATGGCCCGCCTCTTTTTTCCAAGCCATTTTGTGCCTCTGATCTCCTTGCCAGCACCTTCCAGTCGCATGAGCCTTTTTTTGTCACGGAAACTCTCCAAGATGGTCCGCATTTTAGAGCCTTTGTAGACTCACTTGGTTTCACTACTTGTAAATATTGTTTCTCCTGACCTTCCCACACATTCAGCTTGTTCCTTTAATTTAAATATCAGCTTCATGTCTTCTTTGGGACACTTTTCCTGACGTCCCAATGAAAGTCACCACCTAGTAACTTCTTTCACTTATGTTTTTGTATTTTTTGTGTGAGTAACTTTTCATTTTACTTTTATATTTTGATTTTCATGTTAAAAAATTCAGATGAATTTCATTCTGGATTCAGTGTCTGCCTTTGTTTTCTTCTGTAATAATTTTAGGATAACCCTAGGACAAAGGATTTTCTGAGTTGTTGGGTAAATCTCTAACAGGCCTTGAAGAAGTCAAATATTATCCCAAGTGCTTTTGGTAATTGAATATGGTGGAATCCCACTCAACCACCAACACTGATAAGAAAGCCTGGATCCTCAAAGACCAGCCTTCCAGGTTCACAAAAGCTAGATTGCTTATAGCCAACATTATTTTTTAAAGAGTATGACCTGGGGGCTTCCCTGGTGGCGCAGTGGTTGAGAGTCCGCCTGCCGATGCAGGGGACGCAGGTTCGTGCCCCGGTCCGGGAAGATCCCACATGCCATGGAGCAGCTGGGCCCATGAGCCATGGCCGCTGAGCCTGCGCGTCAGGAGCCTGTGCTCCGCAACGGGAGAGGCCACAACGGTGAGAGGCCCGTGTACCGCAAAAAAAAAAAAAAAAAAAAAGAGTATGACCTGAAAAAGCCCCAAAGCACCAGGCAAATTGTACCTAAGAAAAATTAGATTAATTATCTTGGTCACTAGGAGGATCCCTGTTGGGTCCCTAAAAAAGATTAGAGCCCCGAGGCTGGTATTATTACACCGAAGATTTCCCGGGGCCTTATGTAGCATGTACTCTTGAGATCACTAGGAAAACTTCTAAAGAACTTCCATTATGTAATTCAGTACAATTTAGTGAACATTCATTATGTGATAAAGGTCCTGTGGGATAATACAAACAGGAAGAGGGCATGGCCCCTGCCTTCAAGGAGCTCATAGTCTAGTGCAGGAGATGGGAATGGAGATTTATGATTGGGGGCACAAGGCACATTGTAGAACAAGAGTTCTAACCAAACAGCCAAGGAAGGACAGACAAAGAAGAGATGAATCCCAGATGGTGCATCTGGCAGGAACCAGACTGTGTATCACATAGTGTATTTAGGGAAAGTGGCTTAAAATAAATGTCCCTCATACACCAGTGTTGAAGGGGTTGTCAGTCTCTACCTCAGCATTTCAAATACTCATAGCTTCTGATGAGCTTAGCATTCCTAACATTAGGCCAAGAATAGCACAGGGCAGGCAGTGAGGCCTGAGATCAGTGCTGTTGCCAGGGAGCTGGGGAGAAGTTAGGCTCCGCAGGCATCATCAGAAACTGATAATCCAATGCTCCTCCATTCAGAAAGCTGTTGGCAACTGCAGTCTGTAAAACAGCACCTCTGTACCTTGCAACTAATTTGGAAAAACTGTCCTTTATCCAAATTTAATTTACTCCCTCTCCACATCCATATCATTCCTAGATTCCAGAGTCCCAAGTATTGATTAAGCGTTCTGTTACTAAACTCATTTTGCAGTTAAGGTATATACCCTTTACTCAAGCAAGCATCAAAAGTTATGGTGTTTCACTCCATATTGTCTGGTGCTTACCCCCATGAAGGGTAAATCATTGGCATATGGTATAATTATAGCAATTTTCGGATACATGTCCTCTACCCAAGAGGGTTTTGTGCCTACATTTCCTCAGTTGACTATATGTTATGAGCTTGGGATTCAAGCAGACATGTGGCTTCGGGGGGAGGGCTCTTTCCTTTTAAATTAACCACTTTCCTCTACATGTGCATGTGTATCTCCTAGTAAGCTGTGACAGTGCAGAGGTCCAAGACAGCCAATGGTGGTATCCCGAGGTATTAATTTTGTCCAAGGATGGAAGCAACGGGTTCACCATGCATATCTGGAGAAAATAAGTTAGAAGTAATTATGCCAGAGTTGAGTCTGGGAAAATAATTCAAAATTGTGTATTTTACAGGAGAAAATTTGGCAAATAAAACTATTATTTATATCAACAAGTTAAATTGACTTTCTTATGATTCTTTTTCACAGGTTAGGAATTTGTTTAAAATACATCTAGTAGAATATTTAAAGAAAAGTTATTTTGACAGGGAGGCCCTAGTTGCTATTGAATTTTATGACTTGTTACAAAATATTTTTCATTACCATCGCTAATCTTCCTTAATGGGATGTTTTGTCATTATCACATAGGAGAACACTTCCCAGGCTTGTTGCTTGTGTCACCAGAGGTATTTAGGGTTCCATGGTGTCCAGTAAGCTACAGAATGCAGAAAGACAGAGATTGTGTATTTAGTTGATCTAAGAGAATAATGAGGCACTTTGAGCATAGTCTCTTCTTTCATTTTGGTGCCCAGTGTAGCTTCACCAACTGGGGTTAAAACCACAGTCAAAGCAAGGGAACATAAAGCTGTTGGTGATCTCTTCCTAAATCCACTTACCAACTCTGATCTACCAATGGACCCAAGATGGCACATTTTCCTTAATCTTGCCTTAATGAAAACTTGCCACTACAAATTTAAACCACTTTCTTGGAGTCTTCCACAATTCCATGTTTTTCCTCTACTTTGAGTATATTTCACCCTTTCGTTCATTTTTTATTCAAGGTCTAGGGTCTTTGACATCTCTGTCAAGGTTTAGTCTAATAATCCCAGGCATTTCTGCTCTGTGCCAACAGCACTTGACTCAAATTACTGACATAACACTTACCTGGAAAATTAGTATTAGTTTCATATTGTCTGCCTTTGTCTCCTTTTTAGCAGCTTCCAAGTCTTATATATTTTGTATTTTTATGCCTCACAAAATAAATAACATCCAGTAGAGCTAAAAAGAATTCAGTATTAACTGATATATTATTGTTAAAGAAAAATATGAAATATGGCCTATTATAGAAGAATTATCTCTATCAAAGTAAGTAACATTTAATGCATTTGTTATACTTGTATATATATACATATACAATCAAAGTAACAGTAGTCTGGGCTTCCCTGGTGGTGCAGTGGTTGAGAGTCCGCCTGCCGATGCAGGGGACGTGGGTTCGTGCCCTGGTCCGGGGAGATTCCACATGCCGCGGAGCGGCTGGGCCCATGAGCCATGGCCGCTGAGCCTGCGCGTCCGGAGCCTGTGCTCCACAACGGGAGAGGCCACAACAGTGAGAGGCCCGCGTACCGCAAAAAAAAAAAAAAAAGTAACAGTAGTCTAGATAAATGATTTTCATAGTAAGAAAGTAGACAATTCAAAGAAGAATGATATTTTGCAGCCATTGATAAAATGACTCAGTCCTAGAGTTGGAGGAGGACCTTAGGGATTGTGTAGACTGAGCTCCATGTCTTTTGAGAAAGAGACTCAGAGAGGTAAAATGATATATGATCTCAAGCACATTCATGATTTTGATTAGCAAATGAATGCCAACAATTAAGAAACAACTATGGGGACTTTCCTGGCAGTCCAGTTGTTAAGAATCCGCCTTCCAATGCAGGGGACGTGGGTTCGATCCCTGGTCAGGGAACAAAGATCCCACATGCTGCGGGGCAGCTAAGCCCGTGTGCCCCGACTAGAGAGCCCACATGCCACAACTAAAGAGCCCGCATGCTGCAACTAGAGAGCCTGCACACCGCAACGAAGAGCCCGTGCACTGCAACGAAGACCCAGTGCAGCCAAAATAAAAAACAAAAAACAAAAACAACTGTGGCTTCAGCAGTAGTTTTTCCATGTTGCAGACACTTCTATCCAAGTCCTTTGTGAATATCTCCTTCAGATGTCCCAGTGGCACTCAGATATCTAAAACTGACCTTAATATCTACTCCTGTCTTCAAATTTATTTTGCCTCTTCTATTTGACTATAGCAGTTGTTATCCCAATACAGCCACACTTTCAATCCCAAAACCCAAGTTTTGCCTCTGAATCATCTTTTCTTATTTTCATCAACCTCTGCCAATATTTCTCAAATTTATCTTCTCAATCTCCACTCACTCAAGCTTAATTTACTCCCACTTACCCCTCTATGATATGGGTTAATTTAATAACTTTATGACTGTCTCCCTTCATCCAAACTGTTCCATCCAGGCCATCCCAGGCATTGTGGTAAGAATGATCTTTTTGTGACTTTACTCCTCAAAATTAAAGTCTAAACTTTTTAGCATGATTTTTCATGATATTGCTCCACCTATCATATCCAGACCCTTTTCTTATCCCATGTATATATCAACCTCATGACATCCTGACCTACTAGAAGTTTTTCAAACATACCATGCCCACTCCTACATCCCTTGTTGAGGATAATTTCTGGCTATTCACTGTTCTGTCCCAAGCCCCTTAGCCTAATCTACAGCACATGATAGGTTCTCAATCAATATTTGTAGAATTTAAACTAGATAAGGAGTGGAGATGATATGTCTTGAAGTTCATGGCTCCTTCTATTACATTGTGTAACCAACCTGCTGGACAGAAATGTTTGCAATCACTTATGAAGAACATCCAACTCAACTCTGAGTGCCCAGAGGTGTGGCATTCACATTTTCAAATTGTCTAGATCATTTTGTCCCTCTTGCCTTGCTTTGCCACACTTGCCTTGGGATATTTTAAAGTCAATGAGAGAAGGCATGATGTAGTATAACGTACATGGTATTTTTGTCACTTTGGTCATTGGTTGAAGGCTTAGTGCTCGTAGCTATAAGCTGTGTGATCTTAGACATGTAGATAACTTATCTGAGTGTTAGTTTTCTTCTTAGCAAAATGCTATAATGATAATTGCCTCATAAGGTTAAAGAATAACAGCATATGTATAGCAGGTAGAACTCCAAGTACACTCAATAAATGTTTGCTTTCCTTTTTTTATTATTTTGTGACCATAGTCTAGTTTGGTCTGAGATATATTTGAAACTCTGAACCAAGTTTTATTTGAGAAGATATTTGAACAACTGCCAAAAGCAGAATATCAAAATATATGGCTTTCAATTATTCATTCTCTTTCATCCCTTACATTGCTTTAGGTATTCAGATATTGTCTGCATCACCAAATACACATTAGGTTGATAAATTGAGAGTGAAGGAACATTATCCTAGAGCAGTATGAACTAGTCTATGATGCTGTCTGATGTGGCCTGAGAGAAATGTATGGTTTAGTGTAGCATACTTGTAAAGAACAGTGGCTGTAATTATGGAAACAGGAGGTTTTATCCCAGGACTATTATTACCTGAATTTGGACAAGTTACCCATATTTGCAGGGTCTATATTATTCATCCATAGAATAAAATAATAGAGGATTGACAGTTGGTGGGAGGGGTCTTACATAACTCAAGGTTTTAAAAATCTATGATTCTTTTAGTGCTTGTCAAATAGAGTCAATCATAAAGGCCACAAACAGATAATTATTTTTTTAAACGATTAATAAATAAAAAGATAACACTATAACAGAATGGATGATTTTGGCTTACAAGGAATCCTTTATTAGTTATCCTTTTGTGTGTGTGTGTGTGTATATAGACACACACATACAACTGATCATTGATCTAAACTGAATTAAAAAGTGATGCTGGGGGGAAAAGTTTCCCAGGGAAAAGATGCTGATTGAATCATTTTTTAATGTGATTGGGAAGAAATTTCTTAATGTAATTAAAAAGACAGTACTTTATGTAGAACATTCTGCCACAGCTTTATTTGGTCCATTTTCTAATTTTAAAAAGGAAAATACATTAAAAATATAATGAATGGACCATAATACATGCCCTATGCCAGTTGGAATGATGGATGGGCTCCAAAAAGAAATACCCAAGGCCCACAATAGCCATGTGATAAAAGAGTAAGTCCTTGGTTCTTTGTAGCCAACAGAAGTGAAAGTGTTTAATGATCCCTTCTAACAAATGAGTAATTTTCATTTTCTGTCAGTATTCTTTTGTTTTCTCTTCTTTACATTATTCTATTCAACTTTGTTTCCTAGTTTTATAACTAGAAGTCCTTGACTATGAGTAAGAGGGGAAAGAGAAAAACCCTATAAGGAAATACTTTTTATAAAGGCAAGTATTGCCTTTCAGAAAACTTAGGAAATGATCCCTCTTTGCAGTAGGGAAGGAAAGAATTTTGATTGAATGATGATGGATCTGTCTGAATGTAATGAAATATATTTGTTTCTTGTTAAACAATGCAGCTTTTCAGAATGTTTAATATAGGTTTTTATGCCCTCTGGCCAGCAAAGTGCTGTTTGGATGTGCCATGTCGTATGCAGTAAGTTTATTCCCAGGCAGTACAGCAGAGCTCTGATGAGGCATCTTTAGTAGGGGAGGGAGACCTAGTTGAAGGTCTTTCCCTGAAGTTGTGCAGGCACTAGGCCAAAAGCTGTACCCAAAGAAGCATAGTGATACTGGACTTTGGGAGCTGTACAAAGGAGAGCCAGCCTGGGTGAAAGAGGGCCAGGGCATTTTCAGATAGAATCAATATTTGAAGTTATTAGGTCATAATGCATGGTTTGGGGTATTCTAATTAATTATGGTAGAGTCCTATCCTGCACCAAAGCAGAAGAGGAGAATGCATCCCATGGAGAAGTGCTGGTTATAAAGCTATTTTTTCTCAGCTTCAAACCCACCCTCTGTACTCTGCATTGTGATGCAAAGGCTAAGAATTTGCAAACCACATTTCTCCTTTGGAAACTGAATTTATGTCAGATTCCAGCAATAGGAGTGCAAGAGGAAGACCAAGAGTCTGGATGAATTAAAAGGATAAATGCAGGGTTACCAATAAACACGCAGGATGTTTTAGCATGACTCAGAGGGGACATAGAAGGGACTTGTTTTTTCATTTGCGAGTTAAAAACTGTGCTGCCTGTGCTCTGTGCAAATGGAGGAGAGGTATATTGTTCTACGTATTCACTTTTTTTTTTTTTTTTTTTTTTGCGGTATGCGGGCCCCTCACTGTTGTGGTCTCCCCCGTTGCGGAGCACAGGCTCCGGACGCGCAGGCTCAGCGGCCATGGCTCACGGGCCCAGCCGCTCCGCGGCATATGGGATCCTCCCAAACCGGGGCACGAACCCGTATCCCCTGCATCGGCAGGCGGACTCTCAACCACTTGCGCCACCAGGGAGGCCCCGTATTCACTTTTGATTAAATAATCTTCCACCCTATTTCTCACTCCCACTCTCCGTCCTATATCCCATGCTGGGTCCAGAGACTCTCTTGGACTTCTTTTAGAAGAAGACTTCTTTTTGCAGCTTCCTCACACTTACATTATTCCATCAGTCAGCATTCTCCCATTCCATTCTCTGTCTATAGTCCAGAATTTTCTTGAACTGTCTCACCTATTCCTGAATTCAATTCCCTTTCCCACTGTGGGTTTATTCCTTTTGAAAGCTCCAAACTTTGATTTCATTTGAATCTGGCTGTGAACTAGAGGTGAATATATATGTGCTCTATCCGCCATCTTAAACCTAAAGTTTTAAATCTTCTTTAAAGAAATTGTTACAAATTACAATTGACATTGATTTTTGCTTCCATGTCTTATGCATTCAGTAAAAAGGATTTTGATGATGCCTTCTTTGATTTTTCAATATTGTCACATTGTTTCAGATAAATAAATTGTTACTATTTATTCAGAAATTGCTGATAGGATTTATACTCTGCAAGAAAAATTTGTTAAGACAGTATATGGAATAAGCTGTAACCTCAGATGTATCTTCTTATTTGAGATTCACTTATCACTTGCTATTTGACCTTAGCAAGTCACTTAACTTCTCTGAGCCACCAATTTTCGCATCTGTAAAATGGAAATAATGATACTTATCTCATAGACTTATCTTAAAAATTAAATATATATACTAAAGCAAATATTATACACACACACACACTAAAGCAAATAAATTACCAGGAAACCAGGAAATTTTGAAAGAGAATAAATTAAAATCATAGAGGAAGACCATTTTTATGGTATAACTGTAGATAGAAAGTGATAAATGTGGTCCTAACCAAACATATCCAATTTTTGAACTTAAGAAAATAAAGGCTTAGAAAAACATAAATGCACTATTTTCTCTATACAAGAAGCATTTACTGGAAATGGAAGAAGAAATACTTGCCTGAGAAATCTGCAAAGGCTTCACATTTGTCATGATTTGGGAAAAGAGGTTCTGTAGTTCAAGAAAGGAGGAAGAGCCAGCCACATAGATCTAACTGTATGAGTGTTGATGGCAGAATAAACCCCACCCTCACCCCAAAGATGTCCATGCCCTAGTCCCTAGAACCTGTGAATACATTATGTTACATTGCAAAGGTATCCTTACAGATGTAACTAAGGTTATATGTTTTAAAATATGGCCATTATCCTGCATTAACATGAATTACCTAATCGTATGAGAACTTAAAAGCAGAGAGCTTTTTTCTGGCTGAAGTCACAGAGATGTAGTGGAAGAAGTAGGCAGAGAGAAGATGGAGGTGGCCAAGGATCTCAGTCCTACAACAACAAGAAATTGAATTCTGCCAACCACCTGAATAAGCTTGGAATTGGATTCTTGCCCAGAGTCACCTGAAGGGAGTGCAGCCCTGCCAATACCTGGATTTGCCCTTGAGACTCTAAACAGAGTTCCTGGCCTGGCTGAGCCGCCTGGACTTCTGACCTACAGAACTGTCAACTAATCAGTGAATGATGCTTTAGGCCAATCCATTCCTGGTAATTCGTGATGCAGAAATAGAAAACTAATACAACAAGAAAGAGGGCAGAATGTATATGGCAGGTTCTGGGTTTAGAGAAGAACCCATTCTAGGTTAGGTAGAACAGTGGGGGAAAGGAGTAATTTCAAATGACCAGACATATATGTAAGGGGGAGATTTTTATCATGCTCTTGTTAACAATGGAAAACTCTAAAGAATTTGAAAGAGAAGAGGAATGAGATCAGAACTTAGTGAAAGGAAACTGTTGTCAATGAGTCAGGTGCTATGCAATTTTCCAGGAAATAATCTGGGTATTACATGAGCATGGAGAGGTGAGATTTGGGGATGTGGGGAGTGTAGGAGAAGGATAAGAAAGCTGGAAGGTTTCTAACTTGGTCTCAGTCGCTAAGGAGGTGATCGAGCAGATAAGAAAATACAAAGAAAAGCACTTACGTTCCTAAGAGCACAATCTTTATGGTAAACTACAGCTAGTGTATTTCCTCCCTCTGGGAGTCAGTTGTCTTATCTGAAAGTGGGTATGATAATATTTCTCAGGGTGGTGGTGAGGATTAAATGAGATGATACATATTTACCTTTTAAGGCTATTGAATAATTAGATGAGGTGACAAGTGCAAATCTGGGATTAATGTGCTGACCCCCAGAGAGCACTAAATTGAGATGGGAAATAATTATCTTTATTTCAACAGTTTCTACAGCTAATTAGAGGCAAAGCGTGGCTAAAATTGGCACTCTTGACCTGTTCTCACAGCCTTTCCCCACATATGATTTCCAGTCTCCTGAGGAGGACAGATTAGCTGTTCTTCCCCTTTCTTAAAATAGACAACTTTCCTTAAAATAGATTCTCCAGTTAACCCAAATTGTCTCATGAACTGGAAGCTACTTTTCTTACTGAAAACTGGCTAAGAAAAGTGGTGGCAAGTTCTTTTTCAGATAGGAATAACTCCATCATACGAAGACGTTAACTCACTCTTCTAAAGATCCACTTTCCTCCCATCCATTGGCAAATTTGCATCAAGTCTCAAAGCATTAATTATAATATCTTTGCCAAATATCTTTTGTTAATAAGCTGTTTTTCAAGTTCAAATAGTGGAGTTGTTACCACCAGAGAACTTGGACAGCTGGAGTGTCTGAGAGAAAGCAGATTTACAAAGACGCAAAGCTCTGAGTGCTGGGAGCATCAAACAAGCTGTTTTCTGAAAGGAAAAATAGCCGTAGTATGGACCTTGAAGTATATATTCAAAATATTTCCAAGTCATTTTTGAACTATTTTAAATGAATTATTTTCAGGATGTTAGTCATGCATTTCATTTCTTAAAATATATATGTGGAAAAGGAAATAACACTGCTTATTTTAGGATGAAGAGATAATTTGGGATGAGTGGTGCATTCCTCCCTTGGATATTGGTACTTTAAAAAACAATGCCAGGAGGATGCACAGTTTTACAAATGTAAACCTTCTTAACGTGCTTTTTAAAAGTTTGTAGGGATGTAAAATTTTCCAACATAATACATTCAATTTTGGTCTCATTTTCTTGTCTATTTTTATTATATTTATTTATTTATAACTTGCTGGAAAGTAATTTAAACTGTCTTGTAAAAATTCATATCTTAAAGCAGAATGAAAAACAGAAAGAAGTGAAAAAGTTTGAAATAAAGGGAAAAATGTAGAAAGTAAGGCAGAACCAGTTGATAGATAAACAATCACTTCAAAGCTTATATGCATTGGTCAAGGTGCCACACATTTGAATCTAAGCTTAGCTCAGGAAAAAACAGCTCTTTCCTTGTTTTGAGACTGTAGGTTAGTTTCTTCCATTGATCACAGTGAACAGAACACTGAACAAAATCATGAGCAAAATCCTCAACAATGTCCATATGTTAAACACACCGAATACCAGTTGCATAGCACTGGTTCTTTTGATCTTCATGAATACAGGTAGCTGGCATGATATCAGTACATTCAACAAACACAGTTTTTTTTTTTTTTTTTACATCTTTATTGGAGTATAAATGCTTTATAGTGGTGTGTTAGTTTCTGCTTTATAACAAAGTGAATCAGTTATACATATACATATATCCCCATATCTTTTCCCTCTTGCATCTCCCTCCCTCCCACCCTCCCTATCCCACCCCTCTAGGTGGTCAAAAAGCACCCAGCTGATCTCCCTGTGCTATGCGGCTGCTTCCCTCTAGCTATCCATTTTACATTTGATAGTGTATATATGTCCATGCCACTCTCTCAATTTGTCACAGCTTACCCTTCCCCCTCCCTGTATCCTCAAGTCCATTCTCTAGTAGGTTTGTGTCTTTATTCCTGTCTTACCCCTAGGTTCTTCATGACATTTTTTTTTCTTAGATTCCATATATATGTGTTAGCATACGTTACTTGTCTTTCTCTTTCTGACTTACTTCACTCTGTATGACAGACTCTAGGTCCATCCACCTCACTACAAATAACTCAATTTTGTTTCCTTTTATGGCTGAGTAATATTCCATCGTATATATGTGCCACTACTTCTTTATCCATTCATCCGATGCTGGACACTTAGGTTGCTTCCATCTCCTGGCTATTGTAAATAGAGCTGCAATGAACATTTTGGTACATGACTCTTTTTGAATTATGGTTTTCTCAGGGTATATGCCCAGTAGTGGGATTGCTGGATCATATGGTAGTTCTATTTTTAGTTTAGTTTTTTTTTTTTTTTTTTTTTTTTGCGATACACGGGCCTCTCACCGTTGTGGCCCCTCCCGTTGTGGAGCACAGGCTCCAGACGCGCAGGCCCAGTGGCCATGGCTCACGGGCCCAGCTGCTCCACGGCACGTGGGATCCTCCCGGACCGGGGCACGAACCTGTGTCCCCTGCATCGGCAGGCGGACTCTCAACCACTGCGCCACCAGGGAATCCCTATTTTTAGTTTTTAAGGAACCTTCATGCTGTTCTCCATAGTGGCTGTACCAATTCACATTCCCACGAGCAGTGCAAGACTGTTCCCTTTTCTCAGCATTTATTGTTGCTAGATTTTTTGATAATGGCCATTCAGACCGGTGTGAGATGATATCTCATTTAGTTTTGATTTGCATTTCTCTAATGATTAATGATGTTGAGCATTCTTTCATGTGTTTGTTGGCAATCTGTATATCTTCTTTGGAGAAACGTCTGTTCAGGTCTTCTGACCATTTTTGGATTGGGTTTTTTGTTTTTTTGTTATTGAGCTGCATGAGTTGCTTGTATGTTTTGGAGATTAATCCTTTGTCAGCCGCTTCATTTGCAAATATTTGCTCCCATTCTGAGGGTTGTCTTTTGGTCTTGTTTATGGTTTCCTTTGCTGTGCAAAAGCTTTGAAGTTTCATTAGGTCCCATTTGTTTATTTTTGTTTTTATTTCCATTTCTCTAGGAGGTGGGTCAAAAAGGATCTTGCTGTGATTTATGTCATAGAGTGTTCTGCCTATGTTTTCCTCTAAGAGTTTGATAGTTTCTGGCCTTACATTTAGGTCTTTAATCCATTTTGAGCTTATTTTTGTGTATGGTGTTAGGGAGTGTTATAATCTCATACTTTTACATGTAGCTGTCCATTTTTCCCAGCACCACTTATTGAAGAGGCTGTCCTTTCTCCACTGTACATTCCTGCCTCCTTTATCAAAGATAAGGTGACCATATGTGCGTGGATTTATCTCTGGGCTTTCTATCCTGTTCCATTGATCTATCTTTCTGTTTTTGTGCCAGTACCACACTGTCTTGATTACTGTAGCTTTGTAGTATAGTCTGAAGTCAGGGAGCCTGATTCCTCCAGCTCCGTTTTTCATTCTCAAGATTGCTTTGGCTATTCGGGGTCTTTTGTGTTTCCATACAAATTGTGAAATTTTTTGTTCTAGTTCCGTGAAAAATGCCAATGGTAATTTGATAGGGATTGCATGGAATCTGTAGATTGCATTGGGTAGTAGAGTCATTTTCACAATGTTGATTCTTCCAATCCAAGAACATGGTATATCTCTCTATCTCTTTGTATCATCTTTAATTTCTTTCATCAGTGTCTTATAATTTTTCTGCATACAGGTCTTTTGTCTCCTTAGGTTGGTTTATTCCTAGATATTTTATTCTTTTTGTTGCAATGGTAAATGGGAGTGTTTTCTTAATTTCACTTTCAGATTTTTCATCATTAGTGTATAGGAATGCCAGAGATATCTGTCCATTAATTTTGTATCCTGCTACTATACCAGATTCGTTGATTAGCTCTAGTAGTTTTCTGGTAGCATCTTTAGGATTCTCTATGTATAGTATCATGTCATCTGGAAACAGTGACAGCTTTACTTCTTCTTCTCCGATTTGGATTCCTTTTGTTTCCTTTTCTTCTCTGGTTGCTGTGGCTAAAACTTCCAAAACTATGTTGAATAAGAGTGGTAAGAGTGGGCAACCTTATCTTGTTCCTGATCTTAGTGGAAATGGTTTCAGTTTTTCACCATTGAGGATGATGCTGGCTGTGGGTTTGTCATATATGTCCTTTATTATGTTGAGGAAAGTTCCCTCTATGCCTACTTTCTACAGGGTTTTTATTATAAATGGGTGTTGAATTTTGTCGAAAGCTTTCTCTGCATCTATTGAGATGATCATATGGTTTTTCTCCTTCAATTTGTTAATATGGTGTGTCACATTGATTGATTTGTGTGTACTGAAGAATCCTTGCATTGCTGGAATAAACCCCAGTTGATCATGTTGTATGATTCTTTTAATGTGCTGTTAGATTCTGTTTCCTAATATTTTGTTGAGGATTTTTGCATCTATGTTCATCAGTGATATTGGCCTGTAGTTTTCTTTCTTTGTGACATCGTTGTCTGGTTTTGGTATCAGGGTGATGGCGGCCTCGTAGAATCAGTTTGGGAGTGTTGCTCCCTCTGCTATATTTTGGAAGAGTTTGAGAAGGATAGGTGTTAGCTCTTCTCTAAATGTTTGATCGAATTCACTTGTGAAGCCATTTGGTCCTGGGCTTTTGTTTGTTGGAAGGTTTTTTGTTTTTGTTTTTGTTTTTTTGTGGTGTGAGGGCCTCTCACTGTTGTGGCCTCTCCCGTTGCGGAGCACAGGCTCCGTACGTGCAGACGCAGTGGCCATGGCTCATGGGCCTAGCTGCTCTGTGGTATGTGGGATCTTCCCGAACCGGGGCATGAACCCGCGTTTCCTGCACCAGCAGGCGGACTCTCAACCACTGCGCCACCAGGGAAGCCCCTGTTGGAAGATTTTTAATCACAGTTTTAATTTCAGTGCTTGTCACTGGTCTGTTCTTATTTTCTCTTTCTTCCTGATTCAGTCTTGGCAGGTTGTGCATTTCTAAGAATTTGTCCATTTCTTCCAGGTTGTCCATTTTATTGGCATAGAGTTGCTTTTAGTAATCTCTCATGTTCTTTTGTATTTCTGCATGTCAGTTGTTACTTCTCCTTTTTCATTTCTAATTCTTCTGATTTCAGTCTTCTCCCTTTTTCTTGATGAATCTGGCTAATGGTTTATCAATTTTGTTTATCTTCTCAAAGAACCAGCTTTTAGTTTTATTGATCTTTGCTATCGTTTCCTTCATTTCTTTTTCATTTATTTCTGATCTGATCTTTATGATTTCTTTCCTTCTGCTAACTTTGGGGTTTTTTTTGTTCTTCTTTCTCTAATTGCCTTAGGTGCAAGGTTAGGTTGTTTATTCGAGATGCTTCCTGTTTCTTAAGGTAGGATTGTATTGCTATAAACTTCCCTCTTAGATCTGCTTTTGCTGCATCCCATAGGTTTTGGGTCATCATGTCTCCATTGTCATTTGTTTCTGGATATTTTTTGATTTCCCCTTTGATTTCTTCAGTGACTACTTCGTTATTAAGTAGTGTATTGTTTAGCCTCCATGTGTTTGTATTTTTTACATATCTTTTAATGTAATTGATATCTAGTCTCATAGCATTGTGGTCGGAAAAGATACTTGATACATTTCAAGTTTCTTAAATTTCCCAAGGCTTAATTTGTGACCTAAGATCGGATCTATCCTGGAGAATGTTCCATGAGCACTTGAGAAAAATGTGTATTCTGTTGTTTTTGGATGGAATGTCCTATAAATATCAATTAAGTCCATCTTGTTTAATGTAGCATTTAATGCTTGTGTTTCCTTATTTATTTTCATTTTGGATGATCTGTGCATTGGTGAAAGTGGGGTGTTAAAGTCCCCTACTCTGAATGTGTTACTGTCGATTTCCCCTTTTATGGCTGCTAGTATTTGCCTTATGTATTGAGGTGCTCCTATGTTGGGTGCATAAATATTTACAATTGTTATATCTTCTTCTTGAATCGATCCCGTGATCATTATGTAGTGTCCTTCTTTGTCTCTTGTAATAGTATTTATTTTAAAGTCTATTTTGTGTGATTTGAGCATTGCTACTCCATCTTTCTTTTGACTTCCATTTGGATAGAATATCTTTTTCCATCCCCTCACTTTCAGTCTGTATGTGTCCCTAGGTCTGAAGTTGGTCTCTTATAGACAGCATATATATGGGTCTTGTTTTTGTATCCATTCAGCCAATCTGTGTCTTTTGGTGGGAGCATTTAATCCATTTACATTTAAGGTAATTATCGATATGTATGTTCCTATTCCCATTTTCTTAATTGTTTTGGGTTTGTTATTGTAGGTCTTTTTCTTCTCTTGTGTTTCTTGCCTAGTGAAGTTCCTTTAGCATTTGTTGTAAAGCTGTTTTGGTGGTGCTGAACTCTCTCAGCTTTTGCTTGTCTGTAAAGGTTTTAATTTCTCCATCAAATCTGAATGAGATCACTGCTGGGTAGAGTTATCTTGGTTGTAGGTTTTTCTCCTTCATCACTTTAAATATATCCTGACAGTCCCTTCTGGCTTGCAGAGTTTCTGTTGAAAGATCAGCTGTTAACCTTATGGGGATTTCCTTGTGTGTTATTTGTTGTTTTTCCCTTGCTGCTTTTAATATGTTTTCTTTGTATTTAATTTTTGACCGTTTGATTAATATGTGTCTTGGCGTGTTTCTCCTTGAATTTATGCTGTATGGGACTCTCTGTGCTTCCTGGACTTGATTAACTATTTCCTTTCCCATATTAGGGAAGTTTTCAACTGTAATCCCTTCAAACATTTTCTCAGTCCCTTTCTTTTTCTCTTCTTCTTCTGGGACCCCTATAATTTGAATGTTGGTGCGTTTAATATTGTGCCATTGGTCTCTGAGACTGTCCTCAGTTCTGTTCATTCTTTTTTCTTTATTCTGCTCTTCATCAGTTATTACCACTATTTTATCTTCCAGGTCACTTATCCGTTCTTCTGCCTCAGTTATTCTGCTATTGATCCCTTCTAGAGTACTTTTAATTTCATTTATTGTGTTGTTCATCATTGCTTGTTTCCTCTTTAGTTCTTCTAGGTCCTTGTTAAATGTTTCTTGCATTTTCTCTCTTTCCTAGATTTTGGATCATCTTTACTATCATTCTGAATTCTTTTTCAGGTAGACTGCCTATTTCCTTTTCATTTGATAGGCTTGGTGGGTTTTTATCTTGCTCCTTCATCTGCTGTGTATTTTTCTGTCTTCTCATTTTGCTTATCTTACTGTGTTTGGGGTCTCCTTTTTGCAGGCTGCAGGTTCGTAGTTCCCTTTGTTTTTGGTGTCTGTCCCCAGTGGCTACAGTTGGTTCAGTGGATTTTGTATGCTTCCTGGTGGAGACTAGTGCCTGTGTTCTGTTAGATGACGCTGGATCTTGTCTTTCTGGTGCGCAGGTCCGTGTCTGGTGGTGTCTTTTGGGGTGTCTGTGGACTTATTATGATTTTAGGCAGCCTCTTTGCTAATGGGTGGGGTTGTGTTCCTGTCTTGCTTGTTGTTTGGCATAGGGTGTCCAGCACTGTAGCTTGCTGGTCGTTGAGTGAAGCTGGGTGTTCGTGTTGAGATGGAGATCTCTGGGAGGTTTTTGCCGTTTGATATTACGTGGAGCTGGGAGGTCTCTTGTGGACCAGTGTCCTGAGGGTGGCTCTCCCAGAGGCACAGCACTGACTCCTGGTTGGAGCACCAAGAGCCTTTCATCCACATGGCTCCGAATTAAAGGGAGCAAAAGTAGAAAGAAAGAAAGAAAGAAAGAAAGAAAGAAAGAAGGAAGGAAGGAAAGAAAGAAAGAAAGAAAGAAAGAAAGAAAGAAAGAGAGAGAGAAAGAGAGAGAGAGAAAGAAAGAGAGAACGAAAGAGGATAAAATAAAATAAAGTTATTAAAATAAAAAATAATTGTTAGAAAAAAATTTTTTTAAGTTAAAAAAAAAAAAAAACGGACAGACAGACCCCTAGGACAAATGGTGAAAGCAAAGCTATACAGCCAAAATCTCCCACAGAAGCATACACATACTCACTCACAAAAAGAGGAAAAGGGGAAAAAATAATAAATCTTGCTCTTAAATTCCACCTCCTCAATTTGGGATGATTTGTTGTCTATTCAGGTATTCCACAGATGCTGGGTACATCAAGTTGATTGTGGAGATTAATCCACTGCTCCTGAGGCTGCTGGGAGAAATTTCCCTTTCTCTTCTTTGTTCTCACAGCTCCCGGGGCTCAGCTTTGGATTTGACCCTGCCTCTGTGTGTAGGTCGCCTGAGGGCATCTGTCCTTAGCTCAGACAGGACGGGGTTAAAGGAGCAACTGATTCAGAGGCTCTGGCTCACTCAGGCTGGGGGTAGGGAGGGGCACAGAGTGCGGGGCGAGCCTGCAGTGGCAGAGTCAAGTGCGACGTTGCACCAGCCCGAGGCGCGCCGTGCGTTCTCCCGGGGAAGTTGTCCGTGGATCACGGGACCCTGGCAGTGGCGGGCCGCACAGGCTCCCTGGAAGGGCGATGTGGACAGTGAGCTGTGCTCGCACACAGGCTTCTTGGTGGCGGCAGCAGCGGCCTTAGCGTCTCATGCCCACCTCTGGTGTCCGCGGTGTTAGCCGCGGCTTGCGCCCATCTCTGGAGCTCCTTTAAGCAGCGCTCTTAATCCCCTCTCCTCGCCCACCAGGAAAGAAAGAGGGAAAAAAAAGTCTCTTGCCTCTTAAGCAGGTCCAGACTTTTTCCCAGACTCCCTCCCGGCTAGCCGTGGTGCACTAACCCCTTAAGGCTGTGTTCAGACCACCAACCCCAGTCATCTTCCTGGGATCCGACTGAAACCCGAGCCTCAGCTCCCAGCCCCCCCGCCCCGGCAGGTGAGCAGATAAGCCTCTCGGGCTGGTGAGTGCTGGTCGGCACCGGTCCTCTGTGCGGGAATCTCCGCGCTTTGCCCTCCGCACCCATGTTGCTGTGCTGTCCTCCGCTGCTCCAAAGCTTACCCCCTCCGCCACCCACAGTCTCTGCCCACGAAGGGGCTTTCTAGTGTGTGGAAACCTTTCCTCCTTCACAGCTCCCTCCCACTGGTGCAGGTCCCGTCCCTATCCTTTTGTCTCTGTTTATTCTTTTTTCTTTTGCCCTACCCAGGTACGTGGGGAGTTTCTTGCCTTTTGGGAAGTCTGAGGTCTTCTGCCAGCGTTCAGTAGGTGTTCTTAGGTGTTCTGTAGGAGTTGTTCCACGTGTAGATGTATTTCTGATATATCTGTAGGGAGGAAGGTCATCTCTGTGTCTTACTCTTCTTCCATCTTCCCCCATCCAAACACAGTTTCTAAAATGGTCTGATACGATGCTGCCCGTATTATTCAGTGGTATATTTTAGAATTAGTAGAATGGATGGGTATGCATCTATCAGCCTCATTTTCCATTAAAGCTCTTCTCTTGGATGATGTTTTAAAGGATTTGAGCAGTGGGGAGTTCAATATTATGCTCCAGGAGAGGTTTCCTTGTGCATGCTTAAATTATCTGAGCAAGGGAGAAGACTGACACGCTCTTGGGGAGCACAGGGAATCTGTGTTGTAATTGTGCTATTAAATTCACGGTTCTCTCCCTACTTATTTAGTAGAGAATTGCTTTATAAATCAATTCATTTATTAAAAACAAATATTTATTGAGTCTCCATTAGCTCCTCCCAGGCAGTTTTTCTGGAGGTCACAATGATTATACAATAAATCTAATTCAACACTTCAAAAATTTAAAGTCTTGAGAGGGACTATACACAGAATGAATTATACAAAGAGAAATTGATGAGTGCCGAAAAGGAAGGAGGGATACATTGTTTTGTATATTTAAGGGAGTGTTAATAAGAACATGGCGTACGTATATTTAGTGCCCAGAAGGAGGAGAGGCTATAAAAGAAGACAAAGGGTGGAAAAAGAAGAAGAATGTGAATGAAGAGATTGTGATGTTTTGGATTTTAGGGCAATGGCAACCTTTGAGATATAAGCAGAGTCATTGGTGTCAAAAAGCTGGAAAGAGATAAAGAAGGGTGAACTCTGAGGGACCACCGTTGCCTATGAGAATAAGGTACTCACCGGATGTCAACATTTAGTAATGGAATAGCTAACAAGAGAAGAGTGTTCGCCATATTTAAATGATGTTATTCTAATTCTTTCCAAGTAAAATTAATTATTTTCATCATACAATAGATAACTTTCTCAGACTGGCTTCTTTTACTTGACAATATGCACTTACGTCTCCTCCATGTCTTTTCATGGTTTGATAGCTCCTTTTCTTATTTTGATTGCTGAATAATATTCCATTGTCTGGATGCACTACTGTTTATCTCCTCACCTACTGTAGGGGATCTAGGTTGCTTTCAAGTTTTGGCAACTATGAATACAGCTGTTATAAATATTAATGTGAGGGTTTTGTGTGAACCTAAGTTTCCAACTCATTTGAGTACATATTAAGGCATGTTTAAGGATTCTTTCTGTATTTTGGATACAAGTCCTTTATCGGATACATGTTTTGCAAATATTTCCTCCTAGAGGGGATTGTCTTTTTATCCTCTTAGCAGTGTTGTTTGCAGAGCAGAGATTTTTAAAAAATTAAGTCCAACTCTTCAATGATTTCTTTCAAAGGTCATGCATGTAGTATCATATCTAAAAAGTCACCACCAATCCCATTTTCTAGGTTCTCGCTTATGTTACCTTTTAGAAGTTTTATAATGTTGCATTTTACATTTAGGTATAGTCCATTTTGATTTAATTTTTGTGAAGGGTATAAAGTCTTTGCCTAGATCCCCCCCACCCCACCTTTTTTTTTTTTTTTTTGGCACATGGATAATAGTTCTCCCAGCACTATTTGTTGAAGTGACTATCCTTCCTCCATTGAAGTGCCTTTGCTCCTTTGTCAAGTCATCAATCAATGGACTAAATTTGTGTGGCCCTATTTCTCAGCAGTCTGTTCTGTTCCATGGATCTATTTGTTTATTATTTTCCAATGCCACACTGTCTTGAGTACTGTAGCTTTATAGTAAGCATTGAAGTTTAGTATTGTCAGTCCTCCAACTTTATTCTTCTTAGTATTGTTTTGTCTGAGTTTTTTGCCTTTCCATGTAAATTTTAGAATCAGTTTCTTTATATTCAAATCATAACTTGCTGAGATTTTTATTGGAATTGTACTGAATCCAGAAGTCACATTGGGAAGAACTGACTTCTACAATATTGAGTCTTCATAATTTAGAATCTAGACTTAATCATTTGAAGATAATAGCATCTAAAACATGGAGGTTATTTTCAGGAACTAAAGAACAGATCATTCTGGGCTTACATAGATTATAGTAAAAGTAAAATATAGAGTCTATTTTGCTTCTTAAAAGTACATTTACAAAACCCAAGAGTGTTGCCTTCATGTTTTAATATATCAGTTCAACTTCAAGAGGGATATCTCCATCAGTATGAGTTCTTTAAGATACAAAGAGCTTGGCCACCCTTGTAATACAAAGTGCACACATCTCATTCCTTTTGGAAGACACAGATTGTGGAAGCTCACAGAACTTGCTTTGTATTTGCCAAAATCTCTAGTCCCTTACACATAATAACCATAAAAATGCCATCAAAAGCACATTTCACCTCCAGAACGTAATGATGGTATTGCTTCCTGGCATTTGTTAAAGACTTTAGCAGATTTTCAACTTATTTAACTTTGATGCTTCTGACAAAGAAAATCGACCTCCAGGGTGACAAATGTTAAATACTCTATTTGAAACTACCTGTTGCTACTTTATCCATGTTTCAATTCACAACACAGAACCCGTGGATTAAAGCCATCATGTCTTTCGCATCAAAATAGGGTTGATTTTAAACTCATTCCCACTCCCTTCCTCCAAGACACTATTCTCTGAATAACTGAAAGACCACCCCTTTATATATCCTAAAAAGGGGTGGCAGAATAAATGTCAGTAGAAGGAAGAATATCAGATGTATTGAATTTGATTTTACATAAGACTTGCCCACTCTAAAGCAGTGTTCTCCTGAAGTTTTACTGGTCGACCAAAGCATTTTGAAAGAATATTTAGCCTCTCTCATATTTTAGAGTTAATATATAATTTTTTATTATAAGTGTAAAAAGTTTCAAGTTTGTAATTTCTGTTAATTTATGAATATTAGTTTTTTTTTAAAAAGAGCATTACATCACTTTAAAAAATATATTTAAATAAAAGGAATCCAAATCTGAAAAGAAGAAGTAAAGCTGTCACTGTTTGCAGATGACATGATATTCTATATAGAGAATCCTAAAGATGCTACCAGAAAACTACTAGAGCTAATCAATGAATTTGGTTAAGTAGCAGGATACAAAATTAATGGACAGAAATCTCTGGCATTCCTATACACTAATGATGAAAAATCTGAAAGTGAAATGAAGAAAACACTCCCATTTACCATTGCAACAAAAAGAATAAAATATCTAGGAATAAACCTACCTGAGGAGACAAAAGACCTGTATGCAGAAAATTATAAGACACTGATGAAAGAAATTAAAGATGATACAAATAGATGGAGAGATATACCATGTTCTTGGATTGGAAGAATTAACATTGTGAAAATGACTCTACTACCCAATGCAATCTACAGATTCAATGCAATCCCTATCAGACTACCATTGGCATATTTCACAGAACTAGAACAAAAAACTTCACAGTTTGTATGGAAACAAAAAAGACCCCGAATAGCCAAAGCAATCTTGAGAACGAAAAATGGAGCTGGAGGAATCAGGCTCCCTGACTTCAGACTATACTACAAAGCTATACTAATCAAGACAGTATGGTACTGGCACAAAAACAGAAAGATAGATCAATGGAACACGATAGAAAGCCCAGAGATAAACCCATGCACATACGGTCACCTTATCTTTGATAAAGGAGGCAAGAATATACAATGGATAAAAGACAGCCTCTTCAATAAGTGGTGCTGGGAAAACTGGACAGCTACATGTAAAAGTATGAAATTAGAACACTCCCTAACACCATACACAAAAATAAACTCAAAATGGATTAAAGACCTAAATGTAAGGCCAGAAACTATCAAACTCTTAGAGGAAAACATAGGCAGAACACTCTATGACATAAATCACAGCAAGATCCTTTTTGACCCACCTCCTAGAGAAATGGAAATAAAAACAAAAATAAACAAATGGGACCTAATGAAACTTAAAAGCTTTTGCACAGCAAAGGAAACCATAAACAAGACCAAAAGACAACCCTCAGAATGGGAGAAAATATTTGCAAATGAAGCAGCTGACAAAGGATTAATCTCCAAGATTTACAAGCAGCTCATGCAGCTGAATAACAAAAAAACAACCCAATCCAAAAATGGGCAGAAGACCTGAATAGACATTTCTCCAAAGAAGATATACAGGTTGCCAACAAACACATGAAAGAATGCTCAGCATCATTAATCATTAGAGAAATGCAAGTCAAAACTACAATGAGATATCATCTCACACCAGTCAGAAAGGCCATCATCAAAAAATCTAGAAATAATAAATTCTGGAGAGGGTGTGGAGAAAAGGGAACCCTCTTGTATTGTTGGTGGGAATGTAAATTGATACAGCCACTATGGAGAACAGTATGGAGGTTCCTTAAAAAACTACAAATAGAACTGCCATAAGACTCAGCAATCCCACTACTGGGCATATCCCTGAGAAAACCATAACTCAAAGAGAGTCATGTACCAAAATATTCATTGCAGCTCTATTTACAATAGCCAGGAGATGGAAGCAACCTAAGTGTCCAGCATCGGATGAATGGATAAAGAAGTAGTGGCACATATATACGATGGGATATTACTCAGCCATAAAAAGAAACGAAATTGAGATATTTGTAGTGAGGTGGATGGACCTAGAGTCTGTCATACACAGTGAATTAAGTCAGAAAGAGAAAAACAAATACCGTATGCTAACACATATATATGGAATCTAAGAAAAAAAAATGTCATGAAGAACCTAGGGGTAAGACGGGAATAAAGACACAGACCTACTAGAGAATGGACTTTAGGACATGGGGAGGGGGAAGGGTAAGCTGTGACAAATTGAGAGAGTGGCATGGACATATATACACTACCAAACTTAAAACAGATAGCTAGTGGGAAGCAGCCGCATAGCACAGGGAGATAAGCTAGGTGGTTTGTGACCACCTAGAGGGGTGGGATAGGGAGGGTGGGAGGGAGGGAGATGCAAGAGGGAAGAGATATGGGAACATATGTATATGTATGACTGATTCACTTTGTTATTAAGCAGAAACTAACACACCATTTTAAAGCAATTATACTCCAATAAAGATGTTAAAAATATATGCATTGAATTATAAAAACAAATTTTATGCAATAAGAAAATATTCAGTAAATTTTTTTTAGAAAAACTTGTGGAAAGTAACGTTTATGAGGTGTGGAATGCATGAAATTGTCTTAATTTTGCCTTCATACTTGATTCATAGTTTGTCTTTATTATTTTCTTTACTTCTACTTTCAAACAAATTTATACTCAGAACTTGAAAATTGCACTATATATTTTTCTTGAAACTCATTGCATTCTGATCCTGTCTCAGATGTTTCTAAGTAGTCATTTATTTTTCTTAATCCACGGATACTTTTAAGATTTTCTCATGATCTTCTGAACACTAGAAAAACTGCATTTTATTGTATTTTTCTCTCTCCATTCTTTCTGGTTTATCCTTTGGGAACTCATAGTACACAGGTGTTGGAGCTTTAGAATTTACCTTCTATGTTTCTACATTTTTTGTGTAATATTTTTCATTTATTTATTTATTTTATATTTCATTTAGGGCTGATCACTGGGCTCAGAGTTCCAGCTCATTAATTCATTATCCAGCTTTTGTTTTCCATGAAATCATCTGTTTAATTTTTTGTTTCAGTGGTTCCATTTTTATATTATAAGATCCTCAGAGTTTCTTTTTTCAGAGATGCAATATTCTTCCACTATTGCTACAAATATGCAGTAAGCTCACCTTGAATTATTCTGTTTACTCTATCAACAGTTTCTCTTGGTGTTCCTTTATTTACTAATTGCCCCCTTTTCATCATTTTGGCATTCTGAGTTTTATACTTATCAGGTGTTTGCTCATATTTGCGTTTTAGCATTCCTAATTCATTTTTTAGATGTTTGTTCTGATTACAGTGACTTGTCCTTGGAGATTTTAGTTGTGGTATGGGAGTTGGTAGATGTCAGAGGCTCCATAGGACTCTGCCCTGCTTCTCTAATTTGAAGACAAACACTCCCTGCATTAGTCTCCCAGCACACTGGTCCCTATAGCCTGCAGATGAACACAAGTGGGATGGTGGGAGTGTCCAGAAAGTTCATCTTCTCTGAATGCTGCCCTACAGGAAACCACCCAGAAGGCCCCCTGGGTTCCCTCTTTTGCCCCTTGAATTCACTCATATTCTGAGCTTGGAGATTCCCTGACACCAGCCATGCTTCTCTGTATAGGTTTCCTGCACACGGTTTCAGCTCAGACCTTTTTAAATCCTGTTTATTCAAAAGTATAACACATTAGTCTTTCAGTCTTTTAGAAATTCCCCAGAATGGCATTCTTGCATTCCTTTTCTGTTGACCAGCTTTATAACAGATTTAAATTTTTCTGAAGTATACTTCCGGCCATTTGATTTTGTGTGGGAAGCAGGTAGCTGTGTTCTCATTCTGCTCTCTTGATCCAATTTCCGCTTTATTCTCTAAAGAAACTCTCAAGTCAAATTAAAATGCAATTATTTTCTTATCTTGATAATACCCTGTAATTTCTCTAATGCAGTTTCAGAGGAATGATAAAAGCAAATGGGTATTGCATCTCCTAAAAGAGCTGTAAACCAAGGGGAACAGAGTTGCATATGTCAAGGATTTAACATTGACACATTTTATGCCATCTTGAACTCCACCAGGAAGCATCATCATCCTCAAAGAGTTTCTTGGGACCAGCCATTTCAATTAAGTTGTTTATATTACCAAGCCCATTTGTACAAACACATGCTTAGCTGCCCTGCATGATAGCATAATGGATGGGTTAAATGATGGAGATAAAGTTTTCTATCTAGCTGAAGTCCTTGTGTGTGTGTAGTCACACATAGACCTAGACATACATAAACTTCCCTTCAAGACTGGATGGACACATTACCCACACATTCCTTCAAGACTCAACTTTAGTGTCACATACTATAGGAGACGATTTTTCTCCCTGTAGAATTGGATATGTGCCTTCCCACTGTGCTGTGAGCAGTCTATTATCCCAGATTCTATGGCTCCCATCACCTTGTACTGTATTTTTTCCCTCTGTTTGACCTTTCCCATCCCCCATCTTGCACTGAATCTGATCTATTTGAGGACAAGATTGGTGGATGTTCTATTCATTCTCTTGCAATGGTCTGTCACTTAGTGAGTTTTATAGGCTCAATAAATATATTTTTAATATTGATATACATATATATACATATACACACATAGTTATTCATACATAATGTCAACTGTGTAGAAAATGAATACAGTTGTTATAATGAACAATTCTGTCCTGCTTAAGGTACTTGACCCTATGTATACTCAAAAGCTATTTGTTTCTAGATACTATCAGTACATATTTACACAAGTATATCTTCTGGATTCTCATATAAAGCACACACACACTTTAGCTACAGAGAGTAGTTTATCTTTATAATTTTATATATTTATAATACAAATTTTTAGTCTCTTTATATAAAATTTGTGTTAAAATATATAAAAATGCACACATATACCAGTTTGCCCCTATATTTGTATATGTGCACGTATAGTATTTGCAAATATAGAGAGTGATAAGGAGAGGTAAAAGGAGAAGAAATGCTTCTTATTACTTTATTACTATGAGAAATTGGGTATTGATGAAAAGTTTGTGTTTTTTGGTTATTTTGATGTTTTATTTTAATGTGTATGTGTGTGTGTGTGTGTTTCTTTTCAAGAATCAGGGATTGACAGACTAAGAAAGAAATGTTGTGGACTTTGAGATCATGGGATTTTATGTGTATTATAAAGCATGTATTATATGTATTTACACAGGAATGTGGTTTGGTCCACTGTTTATTGAGTTTTGTTTTGTTTTGGGCATTGGACCCCTGGGCTAAGTGAGTCCTAAAAGGGATCTTTGTATGATATTTGCTGCCTAATCTAAAAAAAAATCCCATATCTACATAAAAAGTTGGGAAGCAAATGAGAAACACCAAAAGAAATGGGGCAGGAGTATTATTCTCTTGAGAATCGAAGAGGAAAAGTTACCCATACATATTTGGTGTTTGAAAATACACACTGCAAACAAATACATCTAGATCTGTTTATGTTGAGTTTAAAGAACTTCACCTATGATAATCTCTGAATTAGACAGAGCTCGTGCCTCAGAAAGGAGGCTCAGTAACCCTGAAAATGGATGACTTCAGCCTATACCTCATTGCCTTTAAGGGATGGACCTCTAGTGTTAGGTTCAACTGTCTTGATATGAATTATAAGTGAGTCTTCCCATTTATAGATAGAAACATCCAGTAATTTCCCCAAAGCTTTCCTAAGGTCTTGACTGTCATTGTGATTGTCCTATCTAATACAGAAGTCACATTCATCCTTTAACAATCTGATGCCTGGGACCTACTTGAGACTGGAGGGCAGTACGTGTCACAACCATATCCTTATGCCTGTAGAAGAGCTATAGAAACCACACCAGCTTGTAATACAAAACAAACAGAACCTTGAAAATAAAGCAATCCTCTTAACAATGCCTCAATTTAATATATCTCATCCATATCTTAGAGCACATGGTGTGTGGGAGGAGGGATTTTGAAACCAAGTACTTTACTATGTCCTGGGCACTATATGTTTCTTTGTTCTTAGTTTTAGATCTTAGTTCTTGGGACACTGCAACCACTTAGCCAGTGCTAATGATCCCTTCAGGTCAAAACATTCTGACTTACCTGTCTTTGCTACCTATTTCAGTATTCAACCTATGATAACTCTGACAGTTAAAAGTTACATGTGGCCTCTGCCACACCTGGATCCTGTCATCGCATTGAGATGAGATAGCTGACTTCAATGGCAGTATCTACTGACATCATCCCCTGAGAGAGAGTTTTGTTAGGTGGGCATACTGCTGATTACTTCTCCAACTTGATTGTCAGTTGAGAGAGGATTCATGACACACTATTCTGTGTGCACCAATTTTACACCTTCCAAAACACATATGTTTTGGATTTTCCTGTCCCCAAACCTAGACCAGAATAATGCACTCCCCACTTTAAGCTTTGACCTTATAGTTGAGGAACTAGAGTATCCACGTGATTCACTGGTGTCCTTATTTAATGCCTAGGCATCCTTTTTGTTTTCTTTTTGTATTTTCCTCAGTGTTTGGTAAGTTGTAATGAAGACTGGACCCTTCCTTAATCTGGTTTCTTCTGCTATAATTTGCAAAAAGTCACTGAAGTATTAGATGATGAATAATAATCATGGTGATACAATTAAAATAATAACTAACAGTGAATCATTACTCTTTGAGACTATGTTCTTTTTTTGTGTGTGTGTGGTACATGGGCCTCTCACTGCTGTGGCCTTTGCTGTTGCGGAGCACAGGCTCTGGACGCACAGGCTCAGTGGCCATGGCTCACGGGCCCAGCCGCTCCGCGGCATGTGGGATCCTCCCAGACCGGGGCACAAACCCATGTCCCCTGCATCGGCAGGTGGACTGTCAACCACTGCGCCACCAGGGAAGCCCTGAGACTATGTTCTTAACATTCATTGCCATGTTAATTCTTATAACAACAGTTTGACATAGTAATATGATGATCCCTATTTTACAAATGAGAAATCTGAGGCTTAGAGAAGTTAAGTATATTTTTCTTGTTCTAGGCTTCACATCTAATAAGTTGTGCTACTTCACATAATGGCATATACTTTTTCCCAGCATGAATGCCCACACAAACGTACACATATACTTCAGTTGGGATTTGGCAAAGAAAATAGTAACATGCAAGGCTTTTATGACTATATTAAATCAGAAGTCTACAGATTCACTAACAAAAGTATGTACTAGGTAAATATATTATAGTAGGTGTAAATATAATAGGTAAGATAGCCTTGTAAAGAATAATTTAAATACACATATGACTATAAATTTTCCTCATTAAAATTACTATTAGCTAATACTGATTAGAGCTAAACCTGATTAAAGGAATCCTGGTTTATATAAACTTTGTCTCCATGGACATTACAATAATTAACTTGGAATTCATAAACAATATTTCAAACATATCCCTCATCCACTCAATTATTGCACATATATTTATTTGGATGACTTTTCACATTTAAAGTGATATATAAATAAATATGTACATTAATAATAGTAAATACCAACCATTGCTACAGTCTTTTGCTATCTTGGATATTTATTTATGATTGTACCTAACAGTTTTCTCACCA
Organism: Mesoplodon densirostris; assembly: GCF_025265405.1. Taxonomy (NCBI): domain Eukaryota; kingdom Metazoa; phylum Chordata; class Mammalia; order Artiodactyla; family Ziphiidae; genus Mesoplodon; species Mesoplodon densirostris. The sequence goes on from NC_082670.1 coordinate 59,431,272, forward strand.
TAAACATAAGGTAACTATCTTTCATTATAAATTAAACCACCCTAAGTTTCATTTTTATTCTGAGGGGAAACTTGTATATATCATATGTCTTCTGGGGGAAAATTCTCCTTTCTAGATGACTAAATAACCTTTAATATTTTGGCATTTCCATCTAGCTAGTTATTATACCTTATGATCTAATTAGCATTTGGTATTTGATATCTCCAGTGACTAACAAGGCCATCTAAATTAAAGCATTTCAAATTCTAATGTCTTGTTAGAGAATTCTATTAAAATGGAAGAGAAACAGTGGCTTCCTCCATTCCTCACAGTTTACCTTCAGATTTATTGGTTAATGTTTAATTCTACAATGAAAACTTAATGATCTCAGAATGTCACGTATTACAAAGTCCCAGGTTGCTCCTTGCTGTGTCTCATTTCTGAACTGAATTCTCTGAGGACTTTAAGAATCTGAAAATTTCAGCTTTAATTGTTAGGAAAATTTTTTAAAACTTCAAGACAATATCCCACAACCAATCTTTTTTTAAAAAATATATTTAAAAAAATATATTTTAAAACCACCATTATATAGAAAGCAATACAAAATTCCCTAATTATTGTGGCCTTTTAAAACTATAATTCTTTTTTTTAAGATTTATTTATTAGTTATTTTATTTATTTTTGGCTGCATCGGGTCTTAGTTGCGGCACGCGGGATCTTCGTTATGGCACACAGGCTTCTTTCTAGTTGTGGCGCGGAGGCTCCAGGGCGTGTGGGCTCTGTAGTTGTGGCGTGCAAGTTCCAGAGTGTGTGGGCTCTGTAGTTTGTGGCCCGCAGGCTCTCTAGTTGAGGTGCGTCAGCTCAGTAGTTGTGGCATGTGGGCTTAGCTGCCCCGTGGCATGTGGGATCTTAGCTCCCTGACCAAGGATGGAACCCACGTCCCCTGCATTGTAAAGTAGATTCTTTACCGCTGGACCACCAGGGAAGTCCCTAAAACCATAATTCTTTGAAATGAATTGTAAGTAGTACTTTTTCGGAGATTCATGATACATTCATCTGCACACACATTGTAAAATATTGAATGAAGTTTAATTTGTTACATTTTACTCCTAGGTTAAAGATGATAGATTTTTAAAGAATTGGTACAAAACCCGGTATCTCCATATTTAGTTACATTATATGCTATAACACACACACACACACACACACACACACACACAAAAGAGAGTAAGCAGTTATCAGAAGCAGATTTTAAATATTATTAGGTCTTTTAAAATTCAATTTAGATCATAAACTTAATCCAGAATCATCTATTTAGATCTTGCCACAACTTCTTCTTTTGTAATATCCTCAACTTTCTTCAATCCGTACTCAGGAAATCCACAACTCTTAAAACCCACAACTATTGGGCTTCTCTGGTGGCGCAGCAGTTGAGAGTTCACCTGCCGATGCAGGGGACGCGGGTTCCTGTCCCAGTCTGGGAAGATCCCACATGCTGCGGAGCGGCTGGGCCCGTGAGCCATGGCTGCTGAGCCTGCACGGAGCCTGTGCTCCGCAACGGGAGAGACCACATCAGTGAGAGGCCTGCGTACCGCAAAAAAAAAAAAAAAAAAAAAAAAAAAAAAAAAAGCACCCCACAGCTATTAAGTACATATGGCAAATAGAACAATAGGTGTTAGTGGTGAAAACTAAAGGGAAACTGGAAGTATACAAATTCAAAAGAAGTCCATGCCCTCAGGAGTTTAACATCTATTGGGAAAGTATGCAGAGGTAAATCGTCACCCACATAAATGGGCCTTAAAGAAATCAGTGGGGAAACTTTCCTTCCAAAAGGATTAAGATTTAATAGTGTAGCTCCAGCTACTTCAGCTATGGGAGAATTGCCACTGTGGCATGGAAAGCATGCAGTAGAAAGTTCTTCACTAAAGGAACACTGGGTTTGACAGTTATTTTTTCAAGGAACAATGGATTTGAAAGTTGTTTTCTTCCCTGCAAAAGGGTGGTCATTCCACGAAGTCAAGTATGATATGCTTTGAGAATTTGCTAGTGACCAAATCAGGATGTTTACATAATTAAGTAAATGTAATCACCATCTTTTGTAGGAATATATGTAGTGACAAATGTGATCAGAAATATTACATGCCATAAAAATTCTTTGTGGAGATTCTTATCTTTCTTTCAGTAATTCTACCCTAAGATTTTTTCTGCAATTAGCATAAAAGCTATGACTGAAGGAACTTTAAATTTATTTTTAATCAGCATTGCTCAACACGAAACACAGACCAACAGTATACACAGAGGAATCAGATAATGTTTTAAGTTTATTTATTTATTCATTTTTGGCTGCATTGGGTCTTTGTTGCTGCGCCTGGGCTCTCTCTAGTTGCGGTGAGCGGGGGCTACTCTTTGTTGTGGTGCACAGGCTTCTCATTGTGGTGGCTTCTTTTTGTTGTGGAGTACAGGCTCTAGGCATGTGGGCTTCAGTAGTTGTGGTGCGTGGGCTCCGTAGTTGTGGCTCTCGGGCTCTAGAGTGCAGGCTCAGTAGTTGTGGTGCACGGGCTTAGTTGCTCCACGGCATGTGGGATCTTCCTGGACCAGGGATCTAACCTGTGTCCCCTGCATTGGCAGGCGGATTCTTAACCACTGCGCCACCAGGGAAGTCCTGGAATCAGAGAATGTTACTGAATCATGGAGAAAGCAAAATATGACAAGATTAGGCTGAAGCTCATCCTTTAGGTACTCCTGGCTAACTTCACAATATCCCAGGCAGAAGGGATTGACAATTAACTCTAGAACCATTTTATAGTTATAGCTCTTGTATTTACAATTATATATTTGCTTATGTTTAAATTAACAGTGAAGTTATATTAATATAAATATATAATTTTTTAATGAGTGACGTTTATTTAGTCATTTCCTACTTTTATTCAATTTTCAACTAATCTTTGTGTTAGTAAAGCAAAAAGGTTAAATCACACCCCAAAACAGGGGCTCTGGAGTATAAAATACCTGGATTCAAACTGCATCTCTACCACTCACCAGCTGTGTGATTTGGGGTAATAAGACTCTGCTTCTTCCTGACTCAGTTTCCTCAGCTGTATAGTAGAGACAGTAATACTATCAGCAGGATATGTTTTTGCAATGAGTAAATGTCGTAATCCATGTGTTATACTTACCAATAGCCTAGTATGTATAAGCACTTACTAAGTGTTAGTTACTATGATTACCAACATGATTTGTCTTATTTCCAAATTTAATACAAATTGGAAAGGCACCTAAGGCATATGATCCTGTTAACGTTATTAGACAAGGGACTCCGCTATCCTTGTTGTGAAAGGAGCAGGTAACTTTCCTTTCAGAATTCTGCTTGAATTCCTCTACCATCTGTCAAAAAGTCATAAAAACAATAAAAATATTCCCAAAAGACATATACAAGGACTACGTGAAAAAAGCAAATAAAGTTTTGGGAAATACAGAGAAATAGAAAAGCAAATAAGGTGTTGGTAAAAAAAAGGAAGAATGTATTAAAGATATAGCATTTGAACAAGATTTTTAATAAGGAAAATTTAGATCCAAGGAAATAGAGAAGACCAACCAGAAAAGAATTAATAAAGGTCTCACAGTTGGAGATGTCAGAGATGCATCCTTCATCTGGATCTTTCAGTCTCCCTGAGTGAGTAAAGGAAACTTGCAGTACATGTTCTTGGAATGACAGGGCTGGAGCACTTCTCAGGGAATCTTGAACATAGGATTGTGGTTTATCCTATTGTTCAACCACATCTATTCTCTTCTTATATAGTAATAGAATTTTACATTTCCCATGGAGTTGTCTAGTGAAAGACTCTATTTCTTCATTTCCCTCTGGATTAGTAGTGGTCATGATCTAAGTTCCAGCCAACATCATGGAAGTTGATGTAATATGGGTAACTTTGTTGTACCCATCAAGGAAAAAAATGTAACCTTCACCCCTCTCCTTTTCCTTCTTCCTGCTGACCTGAATACAGGCATTATCATGCTGGACTGTAAAATAGAAGCAATATGTTTAAGAAAATAGAACAACTTGGAGTTCCTAAAGATAACAGACTCACTATGCCAGCCCTGGGTGACCAATCTGGATTTTCACATGTTAGAGAAATAAACTTCTATTTTGATTAGACTATTATTATTTTGTAAGTCTCTATTACAACAACAGAAAAAAAAAACCCTTCATTTTGATGAACACCTTTTGTATTAGGGAACTTGAAAGAAGTCGTCATTTTCATGATAGTTTAACCAGATAGTATGTGACAAATTTTAACAGTGCCTCAAATGTAGGTAGCATTCAAAATGTTAGTTAAAAATATTACAGTTTATCCACAAAATATATTTTCTGAAAGTACTAAATTGTGTGGGACAAACATTTCATGTGTTCACCACTATCTGGACCGTCTCTTTTCCTGAGCACATGGCAGCACTGTACTCTCCTCTTCCCTCCCTGTGAGGTGTGGCCAATCTACACTGGCTAATGAGATATGAGTAACAGGTGTTACTGTCGGGATGTGGCATATAAAAGCTGGCGTGTGATTCTCCATGCTCTGTTTCATGGCCTTCATCATTGCCTCCATTTCAAATAGTGGCGTCTCTGTCAGCCCTGCCCTACCCCATGCAAGGAATAAAGAGCACGTAAGGGAATGAAGGGAGAAATGTCTTCACTGTTTAAGCCACCAAGAACCGGAGTGGCCAATAACCTCACCATAACCCAGGGCATCCTGACTTACCCAGTGGGGGAATTCCAATCACACTGCCTGTGAATTTGGACATTGCTTTTGCTGACAATCTTTGACTCTCCCCCTGTGCACTTTTTCCTTGTTCTTATCTTTTAGATCAAAGAAATGAGGGTAAGATTTCCAATTATTTTACTGTAATCAGAGGGCAGATAGTAAAGCCAGACTTGTTTTCTGAATCAAAACGCAGGGCGCATCGAACAAATTGTATTCAGTTTTCAACGTAGCTAAATAGTTTTACCCCCACTACATCAGACTTGTATGAATGTTGAGCAGAAATGGGTGCAGAACTAAGGTCATTTTTCATAAGGCAAGATGTTCTAAAATGTATTTAAGAAAACATTTTTTATATATTATTTTATTCTATTTGGGAATTTTATCCTTCCATTAATAAGGGTTTTCTTCTGCTTATAAACCAATGATGTGAAGTTATTTAAGGTTAACTCAAGCCAAGTTATCAAAAGAGTTTTCCTTCCATATTCTTTAAGGCACTACTGTTTCAAATTCAGAATGACTGAATCCAAGATGAATGTAATAGGAAATCAAGATTGAAACAAGACGTTGTTTTTTTTTTTTTGGTGTCCTCTTATTTTGTTGGGCCAAAAATATTATAACTACCAAAGAAAATGATGGTACACAGGTGTTGTTATTGCATTTACAGCCCAGTGTGGCTTTTAAGGTGGTTGCTATAGTAACATGATCATTTGTAGACTATAATCCCATTAGGAGAAACTAGTGATAAAGTAAGCTCATTGTAACAGATCTTATATTGCTTCACTTCCTGTTGTGTCTGTTTTATGGCAAACTGCATTAGTAGAGCTATTAAATTTTTAAAAAGCACATAAGAATATCACACTTAGTCATAAAATAGTTTTTGGACAGAAGAAATGGGATTTTGAAAATTACTACAGATGATTTTTTTAATGTTAGCAAGACTTTGCAAACAAATGCAAATCGTTCAGTTCTAAAAGACTAACTACTAAAGTAGTGAACTACAGAACACACATACACAATAAATATATAATATGATATATATATGTGTATAACACATAAATAATATTATGTATTTCGCTACTTTGATATTTCGGTCCTTCCTCCTACAACATCCTCGTAGGATCACATCTCTGGGTAAATAGGCCAAGACGTTATTTTTACACAAGTGTACTGGGATCCAGACAAGATCCATGACCAGCCCAAGAAGTCAGTGAATGGGCTAGCCAAAATTTTAAAAAGGATGTACTTTACTCCCAGATTTCTTCTCTCTTTTCATCCTATTGGAGAATTGTTTCATTACTCAGAATTATTCTAAATTGCTTTGTGTATTTTATTTCAAGAATACTGTTTCCCGAAACTGAGTTATTGGTAGTGAGGTGGATGGACCTAGAGTCTGTCATGCAGAGTGAAGTAAGTCAGAAAGAGAAAAACAAATACCGTATGCAAACACATATATATATGGAATCTAAAAAAAAAAAATGGTTCTGAAGAACCTAGGGGCAAGACATGAATAAAGATGCAGATGTAGAGAATGGACTTGAGGACATGGGGAGAGGGAAGGGTAAGCTGGGATGAAGTGAGAGAGTGGCATGGACATATATACACTACCAAATGTAAAATAGATAGCTAGTGGGAAGCAGCCGTATAGCACAGGGAGATGAGTTCAGTGCTTTGTGACCACCTAGAGAGGTGGGATAGGGAGGGTGGGAGGGAGACGCAAGAGGGAGGGGATATATATATATATATATATATATATATATATATATATATATATATATGTATAGCTGATTCACTTTGTTATAAAGCAGAAACTAACACACTATTGTAAAGCAATTATAGTCCAATAAAGATGTTAAAAGAAAAAAAAAAGAATACTGTTTCCACTATATAAAATCAGATTCCTGCCCACGTCTTGGACTGAACATACATACCCGTTTCTTCATAAGAAGGTATAAGAAATTAGTCACCTGGTTAGGAGGGTGTGTACTGATGGAGTTGAGTTAATTAAAGATGTGGACTGAATTCACCTTTCAGAAAAATGGAGCAGAATCACTTTCCCTTTTCCTCCCAGTGATGTCAGCCTAGGTGACTTCTTCAACACTGAACTCCTTGAGGACTGGGGGTACTCATTAAGACTGAAACAGAAAATGAATATGTTTTGCTTGCTGAGCATACATGGCAACTAATTTGCAAGGATTTTTTTTTAATGTAAAAGATATACAGGGCTTCCCTGCTGGCGCAGTGGTTAAGAATCCACCTGCCAATGCAGGGAGCACAGGTTCGAGCCCTGGTCTGGGAAGATCCCACATGCCGTGGAGCCGCTAAGCCCATGCGCAACAACTAGTGAGCCTATGCTCTAGAGTCTGAGAGCCACAATTACTGAGCTTGTGTGCCACAACTACTGAGCCTGTGCTCTAGAACCCAAGAGCCACAACTAAGCCCGTGTGCCACAACTACTGAGCCTGCACTCTAGAGCCCAAGAGCCACAACTACTGAAGCCCGCGCACCACAAATACTGAAGCCCGCGCGCCACAACTGCTGAAGCCAGCACGCCTAGAGCCTGTGCTCTGCAACAAGAGAAGCCACCACAATGAGAAGCCCGTGCACCACAACAAAGAGTAGCCCCCACTCGCCGCAACTAGAGAAAGTCCACGCACAGCAATGAAGACCCAACACAGCCAAAAAATAAATAAATAAAATAAATAAATTTATTTAAATAAATAAATAAAAGATATACATATATTTACCTCCTTCTGCTAAGTATCTGAAAAAAGACCCCTAATTAATATCACAAAAATATTGAAAGTAAATACCTAACTAAGCTATTCACTTTCCAAATGAAGATTATCTGTTAGCAGATGCTCCTCTCCCACTGTGATCTGGCACTAGAGTAGATTATTTGATTAATTACTACCCTTCCTGAAAAACAAATGTTTTGCCCTCTATCCAAGCCTCTCAAGTCCACATTAACTGCTAATTTCCATTTTGAAGTTCAAACCTGTTTACTGAAGTCAGACAATTCTGTATCCTGATGAACATTCCCTGGACTCTACACACTGGAATGTCAATGCTTGGTGATAATATCAATTGAAAATAAAATTATTGTCTACAAATACATATAAATGATTTTATATAACCTAGATATGGCCAATATCTAAAGAAAGAGATGTTGTAATGGAGTTAAGTTTTCTATGCTGGCTATTAAAGGCCAGTTTACTATTGGAAGGATACTGTTGGAAGCGCCAGTGCCCTGGAGGATGTTTGTTCTTGTATTTTTATAGGTGAGGAGAGCGAGTGTTCTGTTTTGTAATCTTGAGTATCTCATGAGACATTTTATCCTTGCATCACAGAAAACCTCTTATTTTGGTGTGGGATATGATGCAATGTGTGTTCCACACTAGCCTAGTGAGATGCTCTAAGGAAGAAATATCCCATGGTGACATAACTTGGGGAGAACTTTATTCTATTCACACTCTCACACACACTCACAGTTGGAGATTCATAATACATAATAGCATATATTTGTAACTTCAAGAGGTTTGGTAGTGTCGACTTAAAAAATATTCACAACCTAGAAGTTGAGAGTTATGTTTTTAAGTTATGTTTTATTCGGTGGGAATTTTTAGGACTTTAACCCTCTCAAGTACCCCTGAGAGAACTACTCCAAGGAGGCAAGGTGGGGGAGCCAGGTTATATAGAAGTTTTGCAACAAAGGACAGGTAGGCGGGAACATCAAAAGATTATTGTTAACTAAAGAAAACCAAATATCTCAATATAAGGAATTTAGCACTTTTCTATGTATGGGAAGATGCAAGAGTCTGGGCTCACTGAAATCATTCCTTTGATATGCACTTCAGCTATCTGGGGCCAGCATCCTGTGTTTTCACATCCTGAGTTTCCTCAGGGCTCACCTTAGGGAGTGGCTGCAGTCTGATGGCTGCTAGATGACAGGTACTTTCCTTCCTGAGTTTTTTCAGGGCTCAACAGCTCACATTGGAGGGCCACAGTTGCTGATGACTGTGACATCCTTTGTTTACTGATATGGCAGGCAATATTCCATTTATCAGTAGTAACAAACCTGCTTAACTTATTTTGACCTCATGTTCCTTAAGTTCATTCAAACACAGACCCTGTTTGGAGTAATACACTCTTATATCCTATGAAAGAAATATTCCTTGGAAGACAATTTTGAGAAAGTTTTATTAAAGGTTTCACAATCAGAAGTATGCAAACACCATATGAATTCTTAGTTCACAGCACAGATCCTGACATCACTGTATATAACAGCTTCTCCCAAATTCTCACATTAAAAAATTGCTTAGTAACAATTTTTTTCACCATTTGCTTGACAATCCACCCTTTTAAGGGGACATTACTGAAGTGTTTTCCTCCCTCTCACACCTTCAACTTCCAAAGCATAGCACCAAGGAGAGATCCTGTGATAAGGTAGAAAGTATGTCAGATGTAGATTCAGATGTTAGGTTCAAGGCCTGATTATGCCTTGAGATATTGAGAACATCTGCTTGCTTTGGTTTCCTCATCTGCATTTATAGGGCAGTTGCCTTATAAGATTCACTGAGCGTAGGGGGAAAGATGTTAATAAGTTACTTATTATGTGTAATTAATACAAAACTGAGTTCTATTATAATTGCATTCTTGGAAGCAAGGAAGCTCTATTGGGCCTGAAAGCTTCAGTAACTGAAGGAAGAGAAAGTCCAGATTTCTTGTCCACTACAAAAGCAAAATGGGAGTCAGAGTACTATAGAACCAAGTATCTTTGAGTATATAGCTACGTATTATGATTGGCAACATTTCAATCCACACCAACAACTATTGTCTTACCACTAAGTGGAAGATGAGTGACAGTGCTCGATCCTGTACTGAGGTGAGAAATATCTTCATGGCTACACAGAAAATCTTTAAAAAGGAAAGAAATCAGGAGAATAGTGGTTCCCAGAAACAGTGGACTCTAGATCATGAGAACAGTAAAAATAAATCTCAGGTTCTGTGCTCATTGCTCCTTTAACAAATTATATGATTAAGAGAATGAGATGCTCTTAGTGAAATGGTGAAGAACAGACACAATCCATCTCCACAAGAACAAATGCAGTTGGAAACTCAAGGGGAAAAGTGCCATACAGGAGAGTCATGGCTCAAATATAAGGAAAACCAAAAAGTGGCATGATTTGGGGCAACGGATGGAGAGAAGAAAGGAGGATACATTTGACCTTAACACTTTTGAAAAATTTCTCTAGAGAACAATGTTGCTGTGAAAGGATTACTTCTCCTTTCCTATGAACCCAAGAGATTGAATGACATTTATGTAATAGTAACAACATAAAGCTACTTACTGATTTTTTAACTTTTAAAGACAAATTGGAGACAAACACTGAAATGTAAAGTAAAATTAGAGTTTGGAAAATAAATATTGTAAAAGTTTAAGTGATGGATATAATGGTATAGCTAAAAGGGTTTAGGCATCAGAAGAAAATAGACGAGAGTACAGGGATGCTAAATTACTTATAGTTTGTAAAGAGGGAATCAATTACACTGCCTAAAAGGTTAATGGATTTTAAAATAAATAAATATGACCAACAGATGTATGAAAGTAAAATTAAAATGAAACCTGGGAGGTGGTTAAGAGGAGAAAAATAAGACCAGGGGACGTGATCAAAATCCCTTGTCTCATAGCAGGGAGCATACAAGTAAATCTTAAATTTCAGAACATTAAGAAGTAGAGTGAATACGTATATGTAGCAAATCACCAGAAGAGTAGAAACAGAAATTCTAAAAATTAATTACCTCCAAAGGCAAAGGATAGAGGATTTTTAATTTCATACTCATCTGTACTTGCTGAACATTTTATACAGGCTTAACTTTAATCTAAAAAATTTTTATCTATTTGCAGATTTGGATCATTTGAGGTAAATGTATTCTTATCTCCTTTTTCTCTTCCCTTGCTGAAATATTTTCCTAATTACCCAGCAGTCTCAAAGAATGTTTTTGTTTTGTTTTGTTTTGTTTTGTTTCATTTCGTTTCGTTTTAACCATCCAGTATAGGTTTATCAGCCTTACCTGGGATTGAGCTATGTCACCTGATGCTCTTTGCCCCTGCTGAGTGAGCTGCTGTTTCCCAATTTTGCACAGACAAAATTCCAGGGCATGTGGCATTGCAAGGTATTAGCAAACCTAGCAGAATCCCTCTGAGTTCTGCTTAGATTCAGGAAGATACTCCAGGGCAAAAGAACACTTTTGTTACTTGATCAGAAATAAGAGAACAAAGGCTAGCAATCACTGGATAATAGAAAACATAAATCACCACCAAAGTGAATCAGACTATAACAGCAACAATTTTCAAAACAATAAGAACAACAATTACAATTCTAGCTATTATTTACTGAGCCCCTGCACTTAGGAAGGCAATAGATGTTTTTCATACAATGCAACACACATACCCTATATTTAAGTTTTACAAACTCTGTAACTAATCTTTTGAAATTTGAATTTTATGAAAAAATCAATTTGAAACTCAGAGAGATTATGTGAGTTCCTCAACAACACAAAACTAATAAATGCCAGGTCTGTCTGTCTCTGTTAGAAGCATTTAAAGGGAGATAGACCTGGGGCATTTGTCCTGAAAAGGAGAAATATCATCGCCCACTCACCTGCTTGACAAAAACCTGAAATGTAAAGGTTCACTGACTTAACTCTTTTCTTCATGCTATATACATCCAATCACTAAGTCCTTTGAATTCCACCTCAACATATAGCTAAGATACTAGTGCATCTCACATCGCCACTTCCAGGGCCTATGAAAGCTGCCATCCCTTCCCTCCCTGACAAAAACAACCACTACCTCACTATTCCCCTGCTTCTCTGCCTACCTCCTTTCTCACCCACACTTATAGAGCATCCAGAATAAACTTTTTTTTTTTTAGAAAGGGTTTTTTTTTTTTAACATCTTTATTGGAGTATAATTGCTTTACAATGTTGTGTTAGTTTCTGCTGTATAACAAAGTGAATCAGCTATACGTATACATATATCCCCGTATCTCTTCCCTCTTGCGTCTCCCTCCCACCCTCCCTATCCCACCCCTCTAGGTGGTCACGAACCACCGAGCTGATCTCCTTGTGCTATGGGGCAGCTTCCCACTAGAAATCTGTTTTACATTGGGTAGTGTATATATGTCCATGCCACTGTCTCGCTTCGTCCCAGCTTACCCTCCCCCCTCCCCGTGTCCTCAAGTCCATTCTCTACGTCTGCATCTTTATTCCTGTCCTGCCCCTAGGTTCTTCAGAACCATTTTTTTTTTTTTTTAGATTCCATATATATGTGTTAGCATACGGTATTTGTTTTTCTCTTTCTGACTTACTTCACTCCGTATGACAGACTCTAGGTCCATCCACCTCAATACAAATAACCCAATTTCGTTCCTTTTATGGCTGAGTAATATTCAATTGTATATATGTGCTACATCTTCTTTATCCATTCATCTGTCGATGGACACTTAGGTTGCTTCCATGTCCTGGCTTAGAAAGGGCTTTTTTTTTTTTTTTTTGCGGTACACGGGCCTCTCAGTGCTGTGGCCTCTCCCGTTGCGGAGCACAGTCTCCGGACGTGCAGGCTCAGCGGCCATGGCTCACGGGCCCAGCCGCTCCGCGGCATGTGGGATCTTCCTGGATTGGGGCACGAACCTGTGTCCCTTGCATCGGCAGGCGGACTCTCAACCACTGTGCCACCAGGGAAGCCCAGAAAGGGCTTTTTATTTATTTTTAATTTTTAATTTTTTGGCTGCACCGCATGGCGTGTGGGATCTTAGTTCCCTGACCAGGGATCAGTCCTGCACCCCCTGCAGTGGAAGAGCTGAGTCTTAACCCCTGGACTACCAGGGAAGTCCCCAGAATAAACTTTTAATTATGCAAATCAGATCAAATCACTCCTTTGCTTAAAATGGCTCAAGGCTTTCTTTCTGCACTTGTAATAAAATCTTGCATTTCACCACGATTTGCAATCTCCTCGTGATTAGGTGCATTTGTGCCACCCCCTCCCTTGCTCACTAAAGACAAATCCACACTAGCTTTCACATACTACCTTGGAAGAGCCCATGCTAATGACCTCGTTTTAACTTAACAACCTCCTTAAAGACACTGTCTCCAAATATAGTCATCACAGTCTGAGGTACTGTGGCTTAGGACTTCAACGTATGAAATTTGGGGGGACACAATTCATCTTATAATCACGCCTGACAATGCACCAGTGTGCAAGACACAGTCACCACTAGGAAATAATTTATATTCCATGGGAGGAAACGGTTATTTTAAAAAGTCACATATACCAAAATAACAAGGCGTTGATTAGTGCTAACAAGGACAATAAAGATGGATAAGGGAAAGAGATGATGGAGGTTTACCGTTAGAGAGGATAGTTAGAAATGTTCTCCAAGGAGGTGAATTTTTAGGAGAGATTTGAATTGGTAGAAAGAGTGAGCCCTGCAAAAATAAGAAGATTCCAGCAGATAAATAAATATTAAACCTAGCATCCCTCAGGGAATATACTTGAGATATTTGATGGAATATAAAAAAGCTGTGAAACTGAATGTGAACACATGACATCAGAGCGATAATTAAGGGTCAGATAAAACAGGGCATTTAGACCATGGTAGACATTTTCGATTTGGTTTCATCTGTAATGAGAAGCCATCAGTTTGGATCAAGTCAGGGAAATGGTGTAATTCATGTTTGAAACATGTTTCTGGGTTCTGTGGAGGAGAGACAGTAGAGAGAAAGACAAAGAATTAGGAGCAGTCACTTTAGGAAGTCATTGCTCCAGTTCTTGTGAACCATAGGTTGGCTTGGATTGTGTTCAGAGTCGTGGGGGTGGTGATGGGAGGTCAGATTCAGGATGTATTTTGAAGGTATAGTCAATACATAGATTTATGGTGAAGCATGAAAGAAAGAGGGATAAACTATGATTCTGAACATTCTGGCCAGAGCAATGGAGTGAATATAATGCCCTTCTCTAGGATGGGGACATTTCGGAAAGAGTGAGTTTGAGAAAGTCAAGAGCTCCCCATTGGGCATGTTATATTTAAAATATAAATTAGACATCCAACTAGAGAAGTTGAATAGACAATCTGAATCTGGAGCTATGGGAAAGATCAGGAGTGGAGATGTAGATAAGGGAGTTGTCATTATGTAGATCAGTGCCATTCATCGTGCATTTCTTGGCTAGTATCAGTGTGTGAGCTGCTGCTAGAAAGCAACCTGGGAAGTGTCACAATTGAGACAGTGCTTAGAAATTGTGTTATTGAGGGCCATCAAGATCACATGGGAGTCATGCACAGTGTTTGTGTTACAAAAGTATCAGTTTGTGATAGATTGGGGGAAAAAAACAAGACAAAACATTTTATCACTGTTAAAGTGATATAAAGAAGGGTTAAAGAAGCACTGATACAGATGCTGTTAACTCCAAGGGGCTTTGTGTGATCTTCTGGGGATTAAGTATAGATAGAAAAAAGAAAAGAATCAAAACTGAGGCTCTGGATGCTCCATGTTGTCACGATCAGGTTGAGGAGGATGGACCAGCTAGAAATTGGAAAGGAATGGCTTGTGAAATAGGATAATAAAGGGAAGCCAAACAAAGACAGTGTTTCAGAGAGGCAGGGTGTGGTCATCCATGTCATATGCAGTTGAGGACTAAGATGAAGACTAAAATATAGCCTCCTCAACTTCAAATATCAGTATATATCTATATTTATATCCATATCAGCTTCTGTATTTATACTTACATCTATGCCTAATTCTATGTATATCTATCTATATCTATATCTATATATCTATATCTTAAAGACACCTGAGCTTATTATGGGTATTATTATTCTGTTCCATTGATATATTTTACCAGTCAAATTTTGGGACAGTGCAGTTCTGATTTCTTGAGCTTAGTATCTCACATAACAATTTAATATTTATAATTTTTTTTATTAAAAAATATGAATCATATAAGTTTCTTCATATTTCTTGTTTGGGTATTGTTGGTACCAGATTTTATATCTATGTTATGAAGGGGAATAAGATGAATTTTCCTATTTCTTCCTCATTTGTAGGGAAGTTGTTAATGTAGTTTTTTTTAATTTATAACTAGGTGTCATTTCTAAAATCCTATATTATAAAATATTTTCATTTCACTAGTTTAACTTAGATTTTTTAAATTTACTTTAATTTTTATTAAAAAATAAATTTTATTGTATTATTTATTTAATTGAAAGATATAAAGCTTTAATGTAACTGTATCATATATATTTATATATTTTTCTTCTGTTTTTCAATTGAGTATCCAGGGCATTGAAGTTAATGTTTTGTGGGTCTTATTTTCCTTTTTAAATAAATAACTACACTTCTAATTTATATTTCTGAATTGAAAGTGAGAAATTTTGTGGAGTTTTTTTTTCTAAATTTAGTACTGAGTTTTCTACATTTTAATGATTATATATGATATTACTAAATACTTTGAAATATATAGAAAGGGAATATTTGATTTTTATTATAATACTACACACATATGTATATGTGTATATGTTTATATTTAGTTGTACAAAAAATCATTTTTTACATCTGTTGGACTTTCTCATTATTTATTTGAAAAGTTATATTAATAGATTTCTTAATGTTTGTTCACTCAAACATTCTTAAAATCCTTCTATATGATTATGCTGTATTTTACTTCTCTATATTTTTATTCCATTTACTACTCTCTTTTTCATTTTTAAATGTATATTTAGAATGCATTCTTCTTTATCTGGGCAAACATGCAAGTCATACTCTTAAACTTTCTCAAAGAATTCCTCCAAAACAATGTTATCCACAATTTTATGATTCCAATTTAATCAATAGCACAGAGCATTCAAGCACTTATTAGAGAATTAATCCATGAATTGGCTGCAATTTCGCTCTTTCTAAAGGCTCATTTAAGGTAATTGAAAGGAAAACAAATGTAAGGCAGATGTATTATCTATCGCTGTAGGATCTTTAAGCTCAATCCTTGTGTTGTAGTAGGTTATTAGAAACTAGAAGACATTAAGTACGTTCTCTTGGCTTCCTGAAGATTTTAATGGCACTCTGTCCCCATTTTGATATAAGAGAGATCCAGCTGACATGAATTATATTTTATATGAAATGATTTAAAATAAGAAACACCCCTTTGGAGACTCTGTACACATTTTGTTAAAGTGTAGAACTGAAAATATTTTATATTTTATTGAAAAATATGTAAGTACCCACATATCATATCTTTACAGAACTTAGCAGGATGGAATATTTTGATTTTCAAGATAGACTTGAAATTTTTAAAATTTATTTGAAGGGTTATTTTAAAATTTAAAGCAAAATTGATATTCTTTATTTGAAAGATACTCAGAATCTGTATTCAATGTCAAGTTCAATAATTAAATTTTTCCAAGTGGTTGCTGATGTTTATTTTACAGTTTTACTCTTTCATTTGGAATTATTATATAATCTGTTTCAACTGACTTTTGAAAGTAAATGAAAATATCCCCAGCTATATGGATTAGTAATATACGCAGTTAGATTACTGCTGATTAACTGAATACCCAATACTCAAAAATCAATCAGCATGTTCCTATAATATGAAGAGCTACTGTGTACTTCATAATGTTTGATATTTTATGGAAGAGTTGGTAAGTCAACTGAGATTTATGTCTTGTCCTCAAGAAACTTCAGATTTTAATATGACAAATGTAATTAGATGTCAAGTTACATGATATGATCTCTGAGTACTGAAGCATTTTTAAGAAGGAAGAGATAAGTGAGGTCTGGGTTTGTTAGTGAAACTTCTATGGAGCAAGGAAGAATTTAGGTTGGCCGTGAAGAAAATAAAATAGAATTGAGATAGGCAGAAGATATTCTTAGTAGCTGAAGTCACATAAGGAAAAAAAGTCTATGTACTGTTTGTTGGACACTGTGAACATGAAGGTGAACAATTATATCTGAGTAACTTTCTAGTGAGCTGAGGAACGGAATCTTCCTCCTAATGCTGACTGTGACAGACCACACACTATGCAATTCTCATTCAATCAATGGGTGTTTTAAAAGAATGATTACCATATGTCAAAGATCTTCACACACCACCTTTCTGTCCTGCAGAATTCAAAATGCAAACTCACTTTGGTTTTAGTGAAAAACACCTTTTTTTTTAAACTTTGGGGTTAATTTTAAAAAGGCCAGATTCTTCAGATATGTATTTTTCTACTGCCGAATGTTTTGCATTCAGTGGAAAATGAGTTCCATATTCTATTTCTGTGAATGTCCATATTAAGTATGAGGTCATAGGAAACTAGAAATTTAATCTAGAAAAGGGCAGGGCACAAAGAAGGGAACTAATATCAGTGGGATTGGATATGGCTCCCGGTAGAGATTCTGAGTGTATTCAGTTTTGCTTCTGAATGCATTTTTATGCTTTTGCTATAATGTTTGCCCTTCCCCTATTGTCCCATTCTCCATGACAGATACCAGATAGCATAGGATCATTTAGAAGGAAGAAAAAGTCTTTTGTTTCATAACCAAGCATTAATCTGCAAATTACAGCATTTGTTTCCTTTGTTGGTTCCATAAGGAATATCCTAATGGACTCATAATAGAACATCATTACCACATCAGCGAAAAGTAAGGTGCCTTTTGTAGGCTAGACTATTACATTACAGTTAAGTAAATCCTGTGGACTCATTGGTAGTTCCACAAAATTATACCCAAATGCTTGATTATGAAAATCATTGAAGGGGAGACTATAACTAAAATATCTCTCTGTCTCTAGCAAGGAGAAATGCCTCCAAAAAAGCAAGATGGGTTTCCTATATAAACTTCTATTTTTATGATCCAAAAAATATACTTAGTGGGGTACACACAATTTTGAGTGCTCACTATGCATCAAGCATTTGTAAACTGAAAATACAAATAAAATTACAAACAGTACTTTTCCTAAAGGAGAGGCAGTTTCAATGATGGCAGATAAATGAATATTCACCATTCATTCTGTGTACCCGGTTAAAAGTAGGCATAGGATCTGGCCAGATCCCACAGAATCTAGAGTTTAGAAAGTAGAGGTTAGGGCAGTCTTTCTAGAGAGAGCAATGGCTAGACTTAGTATTTGGTGTGTAAAGATTCAATCAGATAAAAACATTAGTGGAAAAACTGGTGAAATTCGAATGAAGTATGGAGTTTAGTTAATAGTGAATGTACCAATGAGGTTCACATAGATTTTTCAAATATACCAAAGTTAAAACATCAGGCGAAACTGGGTGACGGACATACAGGAACTCACTGTGCTATCTTTGCCTCTTTTCAGTAAATCAAAAATTTCCAAGAAAAAACCCAAACAAATATGTATGGTGATAATGTTTGCTGGTCAAGAGGGTGAGACCCTAATATCTTTCAGGCAGAGGAAGTCAGCATGTCAAAGTTACATAAAAAAAAAAAAAGGCAAAATAGGCTAGTGTAGAATGTCAGTGACATTTGGGCAAAGAGGCCATGAAATAACCAAACAGGGCAAACAGGACAGCTTGTAAAGACACGTGGGTTTCAGTCTAAGGAGAGGCTCTATTCTGTAGGAAATGGAGGCCACTGGAGGATTTTAAGCAGAAAAATGGCAAAATCAGACTTCTACTTTGAAAGGAGATTCACAGACCCTTTTTGAGCAGAATCTCTCCTCACTAATCTTTCAAAATTGATGACTGAGTCCCTAATTACAATGGTTCTCCTTGCAAGCATGTTATCTTCTTTCCTAGTGGTTCCAGCAACCTTATGGATATTCTGAACTAATTTTTCTTAAACATTTACCATGATTGCAGCCACTTTGCTGTGCTTTTATACCTTCAAACACCTGACTCTTGCTGTGTTTTCAACCAGATATATGAAAATTGTGGAATTCACAATAGAAGAGTATTTCCGAACTTGAAGGAAAATACTCACTGGACTTTTCACCAGAGTGCTTTCACATAATTGCCAAATTGCCTAGAATTTAAGATTACAAGGAAAAATCAATCCACTTCTTTAGAAATCTGTGAAGAGGCACGTTTAATCAGATTTCTCTAGTATCTGTGCTTTTGAAAATGTGGTATTTCAGGCTCCTACTTTACCGATTTGACAATTTACAAATTACCTTTCAATAAGAAAGAAAGAGACTGCATTCCTCTGCCCTTGCTCACTCTGTGTATACTTCACATAAAATAGCTGGCATTGCTTATATAATGAGACAGCTTAGAGATTTCTGTGGTGCCGTATGATTTTACAGCAAGAGTCAAAATAAACATCCAAAAGGATTATTCTCATCCATCCCATTTTGCCCGTTATATCAGTTATGTTTTTAAAATACAAAATGTGAATATGGGTTTCTTGGTCAGAGTTAGTCATTTTTTCCCCAGACACAGTTACTGGGTAGTATTTTTTTCCTACTAAAATCTTTATTTGCTGCCCATCTTCTGGATCCGTCACCTATTTCACTCTCTCCTCAGTTGGTTTGATTACAACCCCCTTTTCAAATTAGACTTAAGAATAATTTCCCCCTTAAGGACATGAGGATGGTCTTGCACTGTGTGCTTCAAGCTGTCTGGAGAGAAGAATTCTTACTGTTTTGTTTTAGCTCTCTTATAGACAGAAACCGATGTTTAAAACTCTAATGTTTTTCAGAGTTAGCCACTAAAATTGTAAAGTGTTTATTAGGTGTCCTCTTCTCTAAATCCTGTATATGGATTAGCGTGTGCAGACCTCACAATGGCCCTGTGAATTCACTATTACAATTATCTGCAATGTAGAGGAGAAAACTGGACTGCAGAAATTTAAGTAACTCGCTCAAGTTCACCCAGAGATGAGTGGAGAAACTCAGAGCTGACACTATAGTCTGTGCTCTTAACCACTGTTCTAATACTGGAAAACGAACCTGTTGTCACCTTTGTACTCTCAGATGTGGCATCCATCTGTATAAACAGTATATAAATGCCCATTTATATGATTATGAATTCACATGTCCATGATTATGATGATTTGATCCTCATTTTACTGGTAAGGAATCTGAGATTGTTCCGATTGTGTGGGTCGGAGACCCCACGTTTGGAGTTAACACGGGCACAATGCTGTCTCTTAGAGTTCCACATCTGTGAAACAAATATTGCTACCTGACCTCTGAGGGTGTATTGAGTTAGAAACAAACAACTATAAAATATCACTATACATGCCACTATGCTTTCCAGCAAAGTGCCTGGTAAATCCATACCTACTCCAAGCTATGCTTTGACTAAGATTTAAAAGATAAATATTGGAAATGCATGAGATTTCCACTTCTCTATACTTTTTCCCCACAGTAATTTATATGCAAGCTCGTTACTCAAGTCTCCCCATAGAATTTTGTCTCTACATCCAAGGAGAACTTTTCCTTCAGCGTTCCCAGATCTAGGAAATTAGACTATTTATTTTTCCCTTTCATTGTCTGAAACAAATTCATTCTTACAACGCTGAATTCCTTGAAGACGTCCATTGTGCCTGGTGCTCTCCTAGCTGCTAGGGAGTACAACAATGAAAAAAAAAAATTAGGCAAAAATCCTTTCCTCCCTGAAGCTTGTATTCTGAAAGGAGAGAAGGTGACAGACAATAAACAAATGAGACACATGATAGACCATGTAGTGGTAAGTGCTAAGGAGAAAATAAGAACGAGAATGAGAGTAGAGAATGTTGGAGGGTACAATTATATCACTGAGAAGGTGGCTTCAAGCAAAGACCTGGAGGAGTCAAGAAGGGAGGTACAGGGGTATCTGGAGGAAAAGCATTGCAGGCAGAGGGGGCAGGACGTTTGGGAGCAGCAGAATGATCAAGGGCAAGAGTAAGAGCGAATAAAACAGAACCTTACTGAAGGGTCGGGGCACAGGAGTGATATGACAAGTTTGGAAAGGGTCCTTCTGACTGTGAATGGAGAGCATTCTGTGATGGGACAAGAAGGAAGCAAGATAAACTTCTAGATGGAGCTGTTGCAAATCCGGGTGAGAGATGATGGTGGCTTGGGCCAGGTGGTGGCAGTGCAGGTGGTGACCGTGGATTAATTCTGGATCTACTTGGTGCAGAGAATAAACAATATTTGTTGATGGGTAGTATGTTTTACATTACAGAACCAGAGGAGTAAGGATGATGTCATGTTTTTGGCTTTTGCAAGTGAAAGAAAGGGGAAAAGAATAGAATGTCTTGATTATAAAGGCATATTAGAAATTAACAACAAATAAATGGGCTCCTTGATGAAATAAATGAACCAGCTGGATTCAGATTAAAACACAAAGAACAGCCTAGAATGACAAATATTGGTAGTTTTCTAGAAGGTGGCTGATGAAGACAGGTACTATCTGGTTTAATATTCATGATAGTAGAGACTTTTTAAGGTTAATTAGAAAGTTAACGTAGGTGTTTTGGGGCCCTATTTGCCAGTATACATTCTTCTGCCCACCGACATTCAGAATTTTTCCTTTTTTTTTTTAAAACTCAGCCTGTGGTACCAAATAGAGAAATTGTGGTGTCATTTTTCAACAAGACAAAAACTGTATCTGTAATTTTAAACAAATTGGAGCTAAGGTGAGAAGTTAACTTGGTCTGCAGGTTTTTCTCTCCCAGAGTGATAGTTCAGTGCATACATAAATCCCCGTATCTAATGCTTGAAGATTTCAGAAGGCATGAGTGGAGTTAAATCAATTTGGAAATGAGAATTAATTTGGAAATAGGACTAATGTTTACTCTTACATACAGCATATGTATGAAATCACCGTTAATACTAGGCGCGCATGCACGCACACACACACACACACAACATACAACTATTTGCAATAAAATTTCCTATGTACTTTCTGAGGTCGCCTTGTCAATAACATCCTTGAGTGGACAATGCAGTTATTCTCATCAGCCTTTTATATAGTTGAAAAATCGAAGTTCAAATAAAGAGACTTTTCCACAGTCACCCAATAAAGAGTTGCTGAGGCCAGACTTGAACTCCAAGGTTTTAGGTCTCCCACCACCATCAGACACCTCACTAATTCCTAAAGTATGTAACCACTAAGTCTTTGTGTTATAGTCTCATGAATTTATTCATTCTCTTTTCTTAGCTCAAATATTTAAAGCCCATCTGGAGAGCCCATGGGTGTTGGTTTTTTTAGGCTCCAGCAGCCATGCCGGATCAGTGGAATTTCATACAGGATTTGAAGGTTAAGGCATTTGAAGCACTTAATTTTTTATTGTCCCAAAGATACATTTTCCCTTACCTGCTGTCAAAGCCTCATATACTAACCCTTCAAATTCAGATTAAAATCTGCAGGATTTAGTCTGTTTTGACAATCTCATTGTCAGTAATCAATACCCCATAGGTTATACAAATGGTAATAAAGAAGGTGCCATCCTGTTTATTCCATCTTAGAATTGTTAAATGTCATCCAGTTCTTATGTTTACAGACAACTTTTTTTTCCTGATTGGTTCCTCAGTTAGTTTTTTTTTTTTTTTTTTTTTTGCGGTATGTGGGCCTCTCATTGTTGTGGCCTCTCCCGTTGTGAAGCACGGGCTCCGGACGCGCAGGCTCAGCAGCCATGGCTCACGGGCCCAGCCGCTCTGCGGCATGTGGGATCTTCCCAGACCAGGGCACGAACCTGTGTCCCCTGCATCGGCAGGCGGACTCTCAACCACTGCGCCACCAAGGAAGCCCCCCTCAGTTAGGTTTTGTTTACCTTCTCGATTCAATGCCCTATGGTCTTCTATTACTTTCCTTTTTCTTCGGTTATTCCTGCAGAAAGACCAACATGCTATGGAAATATGCCATTGAGACTGTAATCCACTTAGCTTGCTTCTGCCCTCAGACACACCCTAATGGGAGCAGACACTCAGCACACTGATTATAGAGATGTCATCTCTATGTAGTAACTCACCAAGGTTTAAAAACAATTCCATGCATTTGTTCATACAATAAGCAGTTCATCTTATTAATAAACTTTTGTGTCTTTTGTAACCAGGACTGTTCAAGATTTTTCTTGAAAGATAAGTGGAAGTGCTTGGCAGGGGAAAGTCATTCTGTTCTGGAAATAAAAGATGCACTGCCTTGGTGGGGGTGGGGTCACAGCACTGTGTATTAGAATATGTTGGGGGTTGATTGCTCAGCATCACTGAGAAGGAATAAGGACACTGTGGACCAGTCAGGCAAGGTTCTACCCTTGGGTGATGAACACAGAACTCTCTTCTTTTTCTTTCTTTCCTGAAATTTGTCACTGAGGTATTTTTTGCTCAACAAGAGTGAGTGACTCTGCTCTCTGAGTGAGTGGCTCACACTCTATCCTGTAGAAAATGCTATTTATTATTGATATCGCTATGCATATTCTATGGAATATAAAACACTAAATTTTCTACTGGTGCCTTTGGCACAATGGAGAAGGAAACTTTTTAAAAGGAAAACATTGCCTCATCTATAATAAATTAATAACAACTCAGTATGTGGTTTTTAAAAGTAACTAAATGCATTCTAGCTGTTTTTGTAGGGATTTTAGGCTATATGCAAATATGCAGCTTTAAAAATTTCAATTTAGGGATTAGCATTTTTATACTTTCTCTCCCTCAGGTTATGCTTGCCCTACCTAAAGTGTTCATATCATGTCTGAAATTCTGTATATGGACAGGAAATAATTAACTCTCATTTGTGAAGTGTTTTACAGCTTACAGTTTTGTGTTTTGTTGTTTATATCCATTTTCTCTTGTTAACTCTGGAGAAATGTCATAGGATGGGTTATTATTAGTCCATGTTCTGGAAGAGAAAACTGAATCTTGCAAAAGTTGTGGTCAGATCATGTCATGCACTGGTTTGCTCAGAATTGAAGACTTCATTTACGTTCCAGCCCCTTCAAGATTTCATTTTTAGGCTCTAACTTTTATCTGCCTGTTGCCTCCCTGCACAATCTTTTTTTTTTTTAATAATAGCTTTATTGAGATATAATTCACATACCATACAATTTACCCACTTAACGTGTATAATTCAGTGGATTTTGCATATCCACAGAGTTGGGCAACCATTACCACAGTCAATATTAGAACATTTTCATTACCCCAAAAAGAAACCCTGTATTTGTTAGTCATAAATCCCCATGTCCTATATACACTACCAAATGTAAAAGAGATAGCTAGTGGGAAGCAGCCACGTAGCACAGGGAGATCAGCTCAGTGCTTTGTGACCACCTAGAGGGGTGGGATAGGGAGGGTGGGAGGGAGACGCAAGAGAGAGGAGATATGGGGATATATGTATATGTATAGCTGATTCACTTTGTTATAAAGCAGAAACTAACACACCATTGTAAAGCAGTTATACTCGTAATAAAGGTGTTTAAAAAATTAAATAAATAAATAAATCCCCATGTCCTTCCAACTTGTAGACAACGACCAGTCTACTTTCCAACTGTATAGATTTGCGTGTTCTGAACATTTTATGTAAGTGAAATCGTACAACATATAGTCCTTTGTGACTGGCTTCTTTCACTTAGCATGTTTTCAAGGTTCATCCATGCTATAGCATGTATCAGTACTTCATAAGAAAATCTTTGGTTGTTTAATTCTTCAAGAATAATTGAAAACACGATGGTGTGATGGAAAAGTGAATTCACAAAGATATCGTAATCCACTAATATTGTTTCAAAATACATTAATTGATTATAATAATTTGACAACATAGCTTGAATAATTTCTTTTTTAAAAATTAGTTATTTATTTTTGGCTGCATTGGGTTTTTGTTTCTGTGCGTGGGCTTTCTCTAGTTGCGGCGAGCTAGGGCTTCACTTGCTGCAGAGGATGGGCTCTAGGCGCATGGGCTTCAGTAGTTGTGGGCACAGAGGCTCAGTAGTTGCAGCTCTCAGGCTCTAGAGTGCAGGCTCAGTAGTTATGGTGCATGGGACTAGTTGCTCTGTGGATGTGGGATCTTCACGGACCAGGGCTAGAACCCATGTCCCCTGCATTGGCAGGAAGAGTCTTAACCACTGCACCACCAGGGAAGTCCCTGAACAATTTCTTTAGATAGATACGCCATTCTGCTCATCTGTTTCTTCAGCTTGCCTTCTGAATCTTTGTTGTTGGTATATTTCTGTGTTGCCTGTTTGTACTTAGCTTCTGGAACTCCGTCCCTACTCTTGGTCCTCAAAGTGAGTAAGACAGAAAATCTGACATGAAGCAAATAAAGAAAAGTAGTTCTCTGTTTCCATATTGTCTGTCTATCCTCAGAGTTTTATCAAGATGGAACTGTCATTCTCCTATGCTTGTATCTGCAGGGCAAGGGGGTCCCAAAGCCTTGAGTTTCTGTCACCTTTTCAGCATCTGCTAGATGGGTTAACATTTGCAAGTCATATTAGCCACGCTGGTTTGCGTTCTTTTGATAAAAAATGTTGATAATAATTCCTCATTTTCTGACAAAGCTATTATGAGGAGCAAATGGTCTGTGAAAGTGAATATTTTTTGCTTTGTAAAGCTCTATGTAAGGATACATCAGCTACTATAATTATCATTACCATAGACCTCCTCAGAGCAATCAGGGGCAACTGCTTATCGCTAATGAAAAAAAAAATAGAAACCACAATGAACATTATGCTATCCCTGTGCAAGGTATGAAACTTCAACAACAAGTTCAGATAAATGAGACATTTAGTGTCTTCTTTTCTTCTTTAAAATAATTTTAGTTTGAATCTGTGTCTCATTCCTCCAGATGGGCAGGATATACAATAGTACAGAGTTTTAAGACATGCTTACACATTGGAGCTGTCTCATGATTGATCTGTTTTATGTTTTCACCACTGAAGTACCTGTTCTCCTGCCATGAGGTAGGTCCAGGGGCTATGCTATTTCCCTGTGAGGTTTGAGACACAGGATTCTTTAAGCACAGGGAACACTGGTCAATATTATGTAACAACCTAACAAGGAAAAGAATTTGTAAAAGAACAGCTACATGTATATGTATAACTGAATCACTTTGCTGTACACCTGAAACTAACACAACATGGTTAATCAACTATACTCCAATATAAAATAAAAAGTAAAAAAAAAAAAAAAAACCTGAAAATCAAAGCACCTTGGAATCTAGCTGTCCTAGATCTACCAGGCAGTCATCTCCAAGAGGTTGTACCATCTTTCAGGGTGGTACCCAAGTCCTAGGCCAGCTGCTAGCCCACTAATCTCTAAAACTTCCAAGCTTTCCCGGGAGTTAGAGTTCTCTACCTCTACAGATTTCTCAAAGATGCCACCTTCAGTTCCCTCCCCATCCAGAGCCCCTCTCATCATCTCTTTATTCTGTGGAACTTCCCTGGTGGTCCAGTGGTTAAGATTCTGTGCTTGCAATGCAGGGGATGTGGGTTTGATCCCTGGTCGGGGAACTAAGATACCACATGCTTCACGGCATGGCCAAAACAAACAAACAAACAAAAGAAATATCCTATCACTTGGAATCAACGTTCTGTTTTTGATTTGTAAAGGACACTGAGGAAGGAAAATAAAAAGAGCCTGACTACCTTCTTGTAATGGTGGAAGTCAGCTTGCTGATTTGAATGTGAAGAATTCCTAATAATACCTCACCTCTGATCTCATCTTGCCTCGCGCATTTAGAAAGCCACTTAAGTTTCTCCTGGGTTTCTACCACACACCGCGGTAGGTGAAATAGCTGCTCTTAGCACATGGGACTCAATCTAAATAGATCTCAGAAGACTCTAAAAGTAAAGGGAAAGACCAAATGTTTAATCCAAATTTTACTTTAAGAATCAGAATCTGAAGCATATTTTTCATGGGATTTTTTCCCCTGAATATTATATGCTATCTTCAGCCAGAGAAGACATTGTGCCTGCATGTTGAGGAAGAGTCTCAAAAAACTATTGAACTTGTTTTCAAATAATAATATTATTATAATTTTTACTATTACAGTCTCTTTGAGGCTTTCACTGATTTTTTTTTTTTTTCCTTTGGCCGCAGTGGTTTGCAGGATCTTAGTTCCCGGAACAGGGATTGAACCCATGCCCTCAGTAGTGAAAGTGCAGAGTCTTAACCACTGGACCACCAGGGAATTCCCTCAAAATAATATTATTTTAGATCTGTTTTGACTGTCCCCAAGCATTGTGGCCATGAGTAAGTCATTTAATGGCAAAGATTTCCTCATATGAAAAGTGGTTAGAGTTACATCTCGTTGTGAAGATTCAATATGGTAACACAACATGAAAGCATTTTGAAACCTGAAAAGTACCAGAAGATAAAAGGGGACAAACATGCAAAAAATAAACTTTGGAGGGGTGGGATAGGGAGGGTGGGAGGGAGGGAGGGAGACGCAAGAGGGAAGAGATATGGGAACATATGTATATGTATAACTGATTCACTTTGTTATAAAGCAGAAACTAACACACCATTGTAAAGCAATTATACTCCAATAAAGATGTTAAAAAAAAAACTTTGGAGGAAGTCCAGCGTCCAGCTCCTGGCCGCAACACCTGTGTGTGGCCTTTCAGGCCTGATCATAGTCAATTACAAAGGCTGTTTACCCGGCAGGATTCAGGGAAGAAAGCTGCCCTCCTCACCCCCAACCTGGGACACAGCCAGTGCACTGCAGTTTCCGAAGGGAGTTGCAGCTAAGGACGCACGCCCCCTGGTGGCCACATCCATACAATCTTTTTTTTCTGTACCCGTAGCCCAGAAACCACCATTTGGATGTTTCCTTGTTGGGACACTTGTCTGCACTCTGTCGAAGACACTCCCCTCTGACTCAGACTCAGTACTCAGTACTTTTCCACCCCTAGTCCTCCCCGCTGTCCCTCTCCCGGGACTCAGGATAGGACCACTGATTCTTCTTTAGCCAGTGACTCTGCACATGAGCTAGCCTGGTGAGTCAGATTAGATCCAACAGAGGGGTTTCAGACCTCTTGGAGAGTGTGACTCAATTTAGAACGCCGGTTTAAATTCAGAGTCATATCTTCTTGGACTCTCTGTAAAATGGGAGAATTTGACAATCTTTTTCTTTTCTATTTTCTGTATAATCATTGGTCCACAACTCAACTGCCTATTCCAAACAGTTTCACCAATGTTAAGATCTTTATCCAGGACTTTTTATTTCATTCTTTGGATGTTTGAGATGTTTAGATTTTCTTTCTGGCATTTTATTTGATTTTTTTTCTCTATGGCTTTATTTTAGTCTTCTCTTTATAGCTTTGTTACTTTGTAGAATTTTCAATTAATCTTTTGCTTTCTGGGCTTCTTTTCTCATTAAAAAAAGAATATTTTAATAGAAAATGTTCAGCTAATTTCCATCCATGTTTTAACACATTTTGTATGTGTTTCTCTAGTGTACATCACATGCTTCTTTTTTCCTTTTATTAAGATAAAATTCATATGCCATAAATTAACCCCTTTAAAGTATACAATTTAGTGGCATTTAATATATTTACAGTATTGTGCCACTGCCACTCTATCTAGTTCTAAAATATTTTATTACCCCCAAGGAAGACACTGTACCCTTTAGGCAGTCACTTCTCATACATTATATGGCCTTTTGTGTCTGGCTTCTTTCACTTAACATAATATTCTTGAGGTTTATTCATATTGTAGCATATATCATTACTTCTTTCCTATTTATAGCTGATTAATATTCCATTGTATGAACATACCTCAACTGTTTATTCATTCTTCCACTGAAGGACGTTTGGCTTTTGTGAATAATACTCCTTTAACGTGTGGGTGCATGTATTCATTTGAGTACCTGTTGTCAATTCTTTTGGGTTATATACCTAGGAGTGGAATTGCTGGGTCATATGGTAACTATGCTTAACTTTTTAAGAAACTATCAAACCATTATCCAGAGCAGCTGCACCATTTTGCATTCTCATCAGCAATATGTGAGGTTTCCAATTTTTCCACATCTTCACAAACACTTGTTGTTTCTGTTTTTCTTATTATCACCATTCTGGTTGGTATGAAGTGGTATGTCATTGTGGTTTTGACTTGCATTTCCCTAATGACTAATGACTTTGAGCATCTTTTCATGTGCTTGTTGTCCATTTGTATATCTTCTTTGGAGAAATGTCTATTCAAGTCTTTTGTCCATTTTTAAATTGGGTTGTATGTCTTTGTGTTGTTGAGGTTTTTTGGCTGCATTGGGTCTTTGTTGCTGTGCGCGGGCTTTCTCTAGTTGCGGTGAGCAGGGGCTACTCTTCATTGTGGTGTGGTGGCTTCTCTTGTTGCATAACATGGGCTCTAGGTGCGGGGGCTTCAGTAGTTGTGGCTCACAGGCTCTAGAGCACAGGCTCAGTAGTTGTGGTGCATGGGCTTAGTTGCTCCATGGTATGTGGGATCTTCCCAGACCAGGGATCGAACCTGTGTCACCTGCATTGGCAGGTGGATTCTTAACCACTGCACCACCAGGGAAGTCCTTTTGTTGGGTTTTAAATGTTCTTTAAATATTCTAGATACTGGACGCATTAGATACATGATTTACAAATATATCTTCCATTCTATAGGTTGTCACTTTCACCCTCCTGGTAATATCCTTTGATGCACAAGGTTTTTAATTTTGATGTAGTCCAATATATCTATTTTTTTCTTTGTTGCTCTATCATACACTTTTTTGCACCGTAATTTACTTGGTCTCCTGGTACCACATTGCCATACTTTAAAGCAACGTTCTGAGAGGTCTTTTGTGTTTTCATCTTTAAAAAAAAGTTTTTTTCTTTTTCTTCTCTGTAAACAACGACCGCACTTGTTTTAGTTTGTTTTCCTACTTGTCTTTCCCACCTGTGCTCTACCTTTTTATCTTTTCGTTTTAATTGTTATCCTCTTGTTATGTTTATCTAACCAAGGTTCTTGTAAATTTTTTCATCTTTAGCTCTTCAAAAGAATTACCTTACTCATAGTATATAAAGGTCTGTGCTATAGAATAATTTGTGGTGGGAAGCTAGATCAACACAAATGTGAAGAAGGCCCTGAACTTACCTCCTCTTGCCCATGACTGTTCTTTTTTCCCTCCCTTCATGACTTGAGATGACTTTCCTGAGACCAAATGAAGGAAGCAGGGACAGTGAGGACAAAGGGAAGAAGAAAGGGAGCTAAACAGCCCATCTCTGGCCACGTGCTATCCCAAGGACTCTAACCAATAGATCCCAAAGCACTGACTTTATGACAGTGTCCTTTGAATCAGAATTTAAATTTTAAAATGCATTAGGGCGCGAGGTACAAACCATTGGGTGTAGGATAGGCTTAAGGATGGATTGTATAACATGGGGAATATAGCCAATATTTTGTAATAACTGTAAATGAAAAGCAACCCCTAAAAATTGTATAAGAAATAAAAATATATAAAAATCAAAAACAAAGCAGCAAAAAAATATAGAGGGCAGCTGATTCGTTTGGAAGGTCAGAAGGCGGTGTGGCACTATAATAGAATGGATGGGATTTTAAGCCAGAAACTACCTTTGAAACCTGGCCCTGCTCCTTCAGAACCACGTGCCCTGCCACGCACACTCTTTCTTAATCTTTCCAACCCTCGGGTCTCTCAGCTGTGTGTTTCCTTTTTCCCCCTCCTTTTATAAGGACACAATAAAATAATAATTGTAAAGCTCTGCATGTGGTAAATATTCACCCAACGTTAATTCCATTTTATTATTTTATGATTCTTATTGCAAAGGGAAAGATCAGTGTATAATGAGATCATCATAACTTTGCTGAGGTGAGAAAGGTTTAGGTTTGGTTTCTCTAAGATTCAGCCATAGAACTTCCAAATGCAAAATGTAAAACTACAGAGAAGCCCAGGGTAACCTACAAAAACAGCACTTTTACATGGCATAACCTCGTAAATGTCCCTCATCATCCCAAAGCTGTTTTCTCCCCACTTTAACCCCAGTTTCTAACAAAAAGCCTAGAAACTTTACTCTAAAACAGAATTAGGAAAGAAAACACCCTTAGAACTTACATTAAGATATATGAGACAAGGAAAATAAGCACAGAGAGGCAAGTGCTGCCAGAGAGGGAAATTAAAGGTGGCTGGTGTCATAAAATATTAAAACATGGTTCAATCAGAAGTAAGATATGGGACTTCCCTGGTGGCACAGCGGTTAAGAATCTGCCTGCCAATGCAGGGGACACGGGTTCGAGCCCTGGTCTGGGAAGATCCCACATACCGCAGAGCAACTAAGCCTGTGTGCCACAACTACTGAGCCTGAACTCTAGAATCCGAGAGCCACAACTACTGAGCCTACGTGCCACAACTAGTGAAGCTCACGTGCCTAGAGCCTGTGCTCCGCAACAAGAGAAGCCCACACACCACAGGGGAGAGTAGCCCCCATGGCTGCAGCTAGAGAAAGCCCACATACAGCAATGAAGACCCAACACAGCCATAAATAAATAAATAAATAGATTGATAGATAAGTAAATAATTTTTTTTAAAAAAGTAAAATATGTAAGCAAACTTAATTAGAAATACATATTATTATTTGACTTTAAAATACAAAATGGAGAATAAAAGCAATCTTACAGGCTACGTAATCAGTGAGGAATAATATGTTAGAAAATGAGTCTGATGTTGTAATTGGTGTGTGCAATTGAAATTAATTTTAGTTAGCATACATGCAAATATGAAATCAACAAATTTAAAATATTAAACTCATAATTATAGTGTCACTGGTATGTTGCTGTGAAGAAGTGAGAGATTGCTCCTTGATATGTGGTCACCTTCAGCTATCATGTGCTGTTTCTGATCAAATCAGGGAGGTATTCTGTCTACAGGTTGTTTTGGGCAATTGTGATTATATGAAGTACACCCACTCTTAAATTTTGTTTAATTAAAATTCAAGTGATGTTTTGCCTGTGTCAAACTTTCTTCCCTATCACATCTTAATTGAAAAAGGGACTTAATTTTAATTAACACATCATTGCAGGTACTCTAATATTAATGTTCACTCAACCCTTTATAAGATTCATTAACAACCATTTTGTGATGAAAGGACCCAGGAGACAGATAGAAAGTTGGGAGCTATTTTTAGTGATTTCACTATTGATTTTACAAAATACTGAAGACAGAAGTACAATGCCTTAGGGGACTTCCCTGGTGGTACAGTGGTAAAGAATCCACACCCCAGTGCGGGGGACGCGGGTTCGAAGATCACTTGTTGGGGAACTAAGATCCCACATGCCGTGAGACAGCTAAGCCCACATGCCACAACTATTGAACTCTCGTGCCTCAACTAGAGAGGCTGTGTGCAACAAACTACAGAGCCCATGCACTCTGGAGCCCGCACCACAACTACAGAGCCCACATGCCCTGGAGCCTGCGTGCCACAACTAGAGAGAGAAAACCCACACGTCACAACTAGAGAGAAGCCTGCACGCCAGAACTGGAGAGAAGCCCTCATGCCACAGATAGAGAGAAGCCCACACGCCACAACTAGAGAGAAGCCCATGCACCACAAAGAAAAATCCTGCATGCCTCAACGAAGATCCTGCGTGCCACAACTAAGACCCAATGCAGCCAATAAATAAATAAATAAATAAATAAATAAATTTTAAAAATTAAAAAAAAAAGAAGTACAGTGCCTTAGGATTCCATAGTTAGGTAGGAGTGAAGTCAGTGTCGACTTAAAAAAATGCACAATGTGAGAGTTACAAGTTAAGTTTTATTTGGGACAAAATGAGGACTGCAGTCTGGGAGCCAGCATTTCAGATAGCTCTGAGAAACTGCTCCAAAGAGGTAGGGGGGTAGATCAGTATATATGTGACTTTGGTGAAGGGGGAGTACATGCAATCAAGCACATATTTTTTTGCAGAAGGTCTCTGCTAGTTACGAGGAGCAGTCGTCACCGTGAAGGATTTTAGTGTTTTTCTAGATATGAGGAGATACAAGAATTGGACTCATAAAATTGGCTCCTGAAAATATCTAACTATCTGAAGACCTGTTCTGCCAGTTTTTCCCAGACCACAGAGTGCCTCATTTCAGCTCTCCACCCTGAACTCCTTACAGGGGGTTGTTGAAAATCAGCAGCTGCAGCAGCACATGATTTAATCCTTGTAGAGGTAGATGGTAAGTGCCCATGGCGAGTGCCAACTGTAGTTGACATCAGTCTAATAAGTAAGAAGAGAGAGAGGGAGAGAAAGGAAGAGAGTAGCTACCTATCTGTCTATTTATCTATCTGTCTATTCCTCTCTCATATGTATATCTCTATATATAAGAAGAGAGAGAGAGAAAAAATGCTAAAGCATTGTCTGACCCGAAGTTAATATTGATAGACAACAATGTTGTTGTCATATAGGCCAAGCATTCGGAGTAGGAACAAAATCATGATAATTGGAATAAGATTTTGACCTGTCATTTAAAATTGAATCCTCATCTGTATATTACAAAAAAGAAGATGAATTAATATATCCTTGGACTTTGAAGCAGGTGCTGCTGCCATGCATTATTCATCTGTCCCTAGCCAACACCAGTCCATGAAGGCAATCTGAAATTACTAGGTTATTTATCTGTATGCTTCTTCTGTGCCACTGTACCATCCACTGTGTCTTTGCTTCTGACATATTCTACTTGCTACTAGACTCCATCTGCTTGGCTCTGTTCGGGCTATTTTTGCCTCTAGTCCAGTGGTAGAACTTGGTACATGCAGCTGATGCCCCAGGACCACCCTCGTGTATTATGAAGGATCAGGCAGAACCTTCTCTCCGAAGGTGAACTCCTGACGTATCCCATCAACTTCAGCAATATCTGTCCTTACCACATCCTATCAGAAAGATACCAGAAAATGGAGATGGACAAAATGGAAGAGGAGAAAACAAACAAGAGGAAGGAATTCAAGGAGAGATGGTAGCATTAGTGGGGTCTTCTCAGATACTTTTTTGGTCTTCAAGAATAGACTGATGAATACTAAAATGCATCAGCTGAATTTTACAGCTGCATGGTAATCAGCCTCCATGGCAACATTCAGGATCTAGCTCTGGGTCATTGACTTTCTTTTGACTTACAAACTACTCCCAACACCAAACAGAGAAAAAGAGGGGAAAAAAAAATTGGCTTTCTATTATGCCCTAACCAATACTGTTTCCTTGGACACCACAATTCTCCTGCTCAAATGGTGAACAGTTTGTGTTTTTTTAAATTGATTAATTAATTAATTAATTAATTTATCATGAAGTAGTGGTTATGTTGGACTTTCTCTTGATGCATATTTTTAGCAGTTACTCTCTGGCTCAGACTCCATCCATTTGGATCCCTCTGCATCTTGGATATGGCCCTTCCTCATGAATTTGGAAGGCTGTTGCAGCCACTCTTCCTTTGCTTCAATTAAAGAATTTCTGCTCAGAATCTGTGAGTTTCTGTAACTCACTTCCCATTTATCTTGTGAGGGAAAGGATTTGGACCACATGGTTTTAAGAAAAGCAGTAACACCAATAGCAACAACAAAAAACCAATGGGATGCAATCTTTCTGACTTAATCTATGGAAATTCAGTGCGATCCCAATCAAAATCCCAGCAAGTTATTTTATGGATATTGGCAAACTGATTCTAAAGTCCATATGAAGAGGCAAGAGACCCAGAATAGCTGTCACCTCATGGAAGAAGGACAAAGTTAAAGGAATGACACTACCCAGATTGAAGACTTATTATGAAGGTGCAGTAGTCAAGACAGGGTGGTATTGGTGAAAGAACAAATAGATCAATGGAACAGAATAAAGAGCCCCCAAATAGACCCACATAAATACAGTCAACTGATCTTTGGCAGAAGAACAAAGGCAATACAATGGAGCAAAGATAGTCTTTTCATCAAATAGTGCAGAAACAACTGGATGTCCATAGTAAAAAAAAAAAAAAATCTAGAAACAGACTTTATATCCTTCATAAAAATTAACTCAAAATGAACCACAGACCTAAATGTAAAACACAAAACTGTAAAACTCCCAGAAGATAACATAGGAGAAAACCTAGATGACCTTGGGTATGGCAATGACTTTTAAAATATAACACCAGGGGCCTCCCTGGTGGCGCAGTGGTTGAGAGTCCGCCTGCCGATGCAGGGGATACGGGTTCGTGCCCCGGTCTGGGAGGGTCCCATATGCCGCGGAGCGGCTGGGCCCGTGAGCCATGGCCGCTGGGCCTGCGCATCCGGAGCCTGCGCATCTGGAGCCTGTGCTCCGCAACGGGGGAGGCCACAACAGTGAGAGGCCCGCATACCACCAAAAAAAAAATAAAAATAAAAAAAAATAAAATAAAATATAACACCAGGGCTTCCCTGGTGGCGCAGTGGTTGAGAGTCCACCTGCCGATGCAGGGGACACGGGCTCGTGCCCCAGTCCGGGAGGATCCCACATGCCACGGAGTGGCTAGGTCCGTGAGCCATGGCCGCTGAGCCTGCACGTCCGGAGCCTGTGCTCCACAACGGGAGAGGCCACAGCAGTGAGAGGCCCGTGTACCGCCAAAAAAAAAAAAAAAAAAAAAAAAAATATATATATATATATATATATATATATATATATATAAAACACCAAAGGCACAATCCATGAAAGAAGAATTGATAAGCTAGACTTCATTAAAATAGAAAATTTCTTCTCTGTGAAAATCAGTATCAAGGTAATGAAAAGAAGAGCCACAGAGTGGGAGAAAACATTTGTAAAAGACGCATCTTGTTAGGGTAAAGTGGCAACTTGCAAGCTTCTTACATGCGCAACTGGTGTAATTTATTTTGGTATGTAGTGTGAGGTACAGACTTTAGTTTTCAATGGGTGTGTAGTTTTCTAGGCATCAATTTTAAAGATTATAACTTTATCACAATCAAACTTCCCAGACATACTTAGAACTATTTGTGGATATTCTTTTCTGTTTAATTTGTATATGTGTTCATTCACGTAGTAATGCTACAATGTTTGAATTGTAGTGGCTTTATAGTTAAGTTATATACCTACCTACTAATTAACAGATACTCGACTTCTAATAAAATTTATGACTTGTACCTGAAAAAAAAAAAGAAAAAAAAAAACAGTGGGATGGTTTTCTGGACACATTACTCAATGTCAAGACATAGGGGTATAACTAGTGTTTCTAGGGATACATGGTTGTCTGAAACGAAGACTGTCTGAAATAGACACAGAGAGACTGTCTTCTTGAACCTTTCTCTGTGACATTGTACTATCAGGGTTCTCCAGAGAAAGGGAACCAAGAGAATGTGTATATATACATGTGTGGTGTATGTAGATAGAGAGATGATATAGATATATGGATATAAATATAAATATAGATACAGAATCACATGTAGATGCTATCAAAATCTCAACAAGATTTTATTTGACAAGATTTTATTTTATAGGCAAGATTATTCTAAAACTTAAATGGAAATGGTAAAGGAACTAGAATTGCAAAAGTTCAGAAAATGAAGAGTAAAGTGGGAGGAATTATGCTGCCTGATTTCAAGACTTATTATACGGGTGTGTGGTTGGAGGGATCAACACCTTGCTCAATGGAAAAGAATAGAGAACCCAAAATAGTTTCACACAAGTACGTAGAACTGTTTTATCTTTTAAAAGCTTCATTGAGATGTAGTATACAACTCAGCAGTTAATGTATTTCAAGGTACAGTACAATGATTTTTAGTACATTCATAGATATGTACAACTATTACCACAGTCTATTGTAGGACATTTTAATCACCTCAGAAAGAACCCTTATATCCTTTAGCTGTCACCTCCTGCATATACTCTTGCATCTTGTTCTTCTGCTCAATATTGTGTTTGTGTCATTCATGTAGTTGCTTAAGCTCTTGCATTTTAAAATTTCATTTGATTTCTGTATTGTATTCTATCATGCAGATATAACCTATTTCCTCTTGTACTGGTGAACAAGTTTAGGGTCTATTTGCTATGTAAATTTTATATGCATATGTATGAGTTATCTATTGCTGCATAATAAATTATCCGCTTTGCCATATTCTGTTGGTTGGAGGCAAGTAACTAGGCCATCCTGCACTCAGAGGGGCGGATGACACAGGCATGCACATGGGTCTTTTTAGAGGCTGCCCAGCACAACATACTATACCCATTTTTTAAAAAAATTAATGGTATCTCACTTTACAAATGTCTCTGCAAGATTTAAAGCCTGAATAATAGGAGTTTTGCAAAAGAAACTTTGCTTAGCACTGAAAGCAAGTAATCTCTAATCCTCTTAACTACCCCACAAGTATTATTATCCTCCTTGTACAATTTAAGGAAGTATGGCTCAGCAGGGTTAAGTAATTTGCTTTTGGGAATTCTGGTATGCAAGAGAGAGCATATTGCATGCTTCAGATCTGGTGTTGTCAGCATGCTGTTTAAATATAATAATAATCAGCATTGATTATTATAGAAACTAAATATTGATGTTCCTCATCTTAATTATGATGGTCACCCCCTATTGCCACCAAACACAAGATACCATTGAATGACTTTCCTCTAGACTTCATTCTAGATGTATTCACGAGGGTAAAATGTACTTCATGTTTCCGTATGTAATTCTACAACCTTTTGATTCTTTGAAATAGCAAAATATCAAATTGGAACCTATAATTCAATAATCTGTAGGTACTCCTAGCCAAGGATAGTACAATTACATGATTTACTGCAGAGAGTAGTACTAGTTCTGTGTAGCATTGGGCCAGTCTAGGTGCAAACTATACTGGCAATACATCCTATTAGACACCTAGACAAAAAAAGTACCTTTTATCTCGTGTTTTAAAAGTTAGAATAGAGAGAAATCTCCTTTTTTTTCTATTTGTCATTGTTTTTGTTTTCTGTTTTAAGTGGTAGATTCTCCTCTTATATAGTTAATTCTTTAAAAGATGACAAAGTATCTGGAATAGACAGCCACATCTGGCATTACCCATCTTATTTCATTGCTGATTGAAGGCCACAAAAGATTGTAGGTAGATTCACAATGCATAAATATATATTTTGGAGAACAGTTTTTCAGCTCTCAGCACCTCTTCCTTGAACAATTTTAATAACCCCCTAGCTGTACTTTCTCACTTTCACTCTCATTCCTCCAGTTTTAAATTTACTCATTAGTGAATATTTATTAACCTTCTAGGTGCTTGCTTCCAGAAATCTGTTTAAAATGCATATCTGATCATGGAGTTTCTCTGCTTGGTTCCTTATCATCTTCAGGACACAGACCCAAGACTAGAATAGAGGGCTTCAGGCCTAGCTGCTCTCCCCATCTGCTACTGTAAACACATCATCAGGGCATACCAAACAACTTTTCCATCCACTACTCGATCCCATTTTACTCTGCCATGTTTTCCTTTGTCTTCTGCTGTTCTTATCTTTACACACACCAATTTTTTTATTGCATTTTAAAGCTCAGACAAGTTTTTGCTTTCTATTTTTCCCCATAGTATTTTGTATATAACTCTATTAACACTTTTTAAGCTGTTGAATTTTTGCCTATTTTTATAACACAGATAATCATGAACATCTTCCCACCACAAAAGATTAAAATAGCATGTATGAACCAGGGTAATCACCCAGGTCAGGTGATTTACTGGGGCACCCATTAATGAAGTTCTGTGGATCTCTACATAAATAACCTGGGTTCTAACAGTCTTTCTTGCATCTATTGTGTAGCAATAATGTAATTTCCCTTTGGCAAATGGAACCTTTCACCTCAGCCTTCTCCTAAGCTTATTGGTTCATTAGCACAAGAAGACCAAACTGGCAAGTGGATATTCTCAGATTGTAATTTGGGGGGACCATGAATATGTTTTGTGATGAAAATATTCCTCTCTTCAGGTCTAGGAACGCTAAATTAGCCAAGATCATGATTTTAGGGACAAGAAGCAAAAATTATGTAAGTGACTTATTAGGTGAGTGGAATCCTCCTATATCCACCCTAAATTCCTGGATTCATATATATTATAGGGAAATGCCATCATATATTGGTCACTGATTTAAAGAGTATCTCACATCTGTTAAACAGTATCCCAACCTTATATGGTGTTGTCTCCCAGCTGGTAGCACGACTCTTCCTTTAATAGGCCATTTCCCCATTGTAGCAACCCAATTGCCTTTGAGTGATGGAACACAGGATAGACCAGCGAACACCCTAGGTATTAAGCCCATTGCCTACTTTCACATAAAATGAGGTTCTCCACCATTGAAAAATGGTGTGTGAATAAGTCATTCTGTCAGTCTAAGATGGGGCTGATGGAAAAACTGAGGACAAGAAGACAAATGTGAGTTCGGAATATATATCTATTTCTATAAGGACAGATTGCTTTTCTCCCCAAGATGGAAAAGGCCCAGCATAGTCAACCTGTCCCTAGGTGGCTGGCTGATCCCCTCTGCCCATCAGTTCTGGGAATTATGCCATATTAGTGCTTGGATTTGACCTCTGCTATAGGCAATTTGTATCCTCAGTAGGTATAGCAGTCAGATCGGCTATGGTGAGGGGGATTTCATGTTGTTGAGCCTACATGGAACCTCTGTGACTGCCAAAGTGGCCGCTTTGTTCATGAGTCCAGTAAGCAAAGCCTGGGATAGCTGAGAAAAGAGGCTCACTGACAGCCCCAGGATAAGTCCTATTGACCACCTAGATGTTGACAGCCTGAGTCACACTGAATGCAACCTGTAAACATTTTCATGTTATACAAGTATATTCTCATTCTATTCCTATTTTGAGAGGAACCTCCAAGTACTTCTTCCCTAGACTTCCCAGACATTTTCCAATTTTATTCAGTGACTATGGAAACTCAAATCAGATTTATCCCCATTGATCTAGAATTGATCTGATTATATAAATCAAGTAATATCTTAGTAAGTTTCCCATCTATTTCATCCCTGTGGGCTCTGTGAAAAATTAGTCACAGTCATACATCCCTGAAAGTCAAAACACTTTGATTGTAACTCTGCCCCTATGGAGTTGTTGCAGTAATTGCACCCACCTAGTTAGGAATGATAAGTGCTGCCGTGTGGCATCTGCCGCTCCAGGATCATATTTTTCTCACTAAAATAGAAGGCCCAAATTCATAATGATGAACTGGGATCCCAAATTCCCCTGTATCTTCAGACTAAATTAGAGACTAAAGTAGACAATCAAACATAATAGAAGGTAATAAGGATGCAGATGTTCCCTTCAATAAAGCATTTTTAAAATGATTTAGTGAGGAGAGTTTCCTCTGAGCTCCCCTGAGGTGTAGAGTCTATTCCAACATTCCCATATCCCTCAACCTTCAAGGTCCTTTCTCTACCATATGCCAGAGAAGTTATGGAATCTCAATCTTGTTGAATTTAGTACACTGCTGAACTCAAGCTTCAATATACCAACTAAGAAAATTTTAGATCCACTCCTAAGTTGTGAATCCCTGTATTTTGACCTCCTTTGTCTAAAACCCTTAGAATCTCTTTTCCACCAGCATTCTCCAGATTCCTCCTAGAGCAGAATGTAATCATCCCCCTGGTTCATGCAGGGATTTCAGTCACCTTATATGCCAAGGGACAATGGAGGGTGGTACATTTCGACTGAGGTGAATCAGTATCTCCTTGTGAAGAACTTGGCCCAGGAAATGGTCATTAAAATGTCTTCATGCAATGGAGGTTAGCTTCCTCCTATGATAGAAAGGAGCTGCTTTTGCTAGGAAAGGAAGATTTGCAGTTCAAGATTCTCAGTTTCATCTGTGTCTGTTGAAATGTTCCCATCCTAAATATCAGAGTCCCCATTTATTCCTAAATTCGTAACCTTAACTTCAGCATAGATCCTTGGCAAAGGTAGTGGAGAGAGAGAGAGAGAGAGAGAGAGAGAGAGAGAGAGAGAGAGAGAGAGAGAGAGAGAGAGAGATAGGTAGGTAGGTAGATAGATAGATACACAGATAGAAAGATCGATAGATCAATCTATGGAAATCTCTCTTTCTCTCTGTCTCTCTCTCTCCATATATTGAAAGAGAGAGAGAAGTTCTGAAGATCAATTAATAATAATGTACAATACATTATTGTCAATATAATCATTTCATAGGGAAAGAAGTAGAATGGTGTTTTGGATTAGAATAAATAATAAAAATAAAACTAGGAGGGAAAGCCTTTGTGAAAAATGACAGATGGGGGTCAGAAATGGTTTGTGTTAATAGGGTAGTGGTCTTCTCATAAGTTAATGATTTTTTAAAATTATTTAGGCTTTTAAGATATCCTATTTCCCTTTAGTTCTTTTTTCAGCTTGAGGGATCTTAGTTCCCCAAGTAGGGATTCAACCCATGCCCCCTGCAGTGGACGCTCAGAGTCCTAACCACTGGACACCGGGGAATTCCCTCATAAGTTAATGATTAATTGTATATATTCTGTGTCCCTTTTCTATTTTTTATTCCCAAGAGAGATCTTTTAGTTGGTTATGAATATGGCTTTGTATTTTGTATCCACATTACAAACAAGTCTCCACATCACATGTCAAACTCTTATGGTAATTTCTATAATTCATATGATATGTGTGAAATCAATTCTGTCACCATTTTACTTTTTGACTTTTAGATTTTGCATCTTGAAATACTTTTCTATCATCAAGTTACACGTACATGTATATTATCCTATAAAATATTTTAATACTACCGTACATATTCTTATGCTGTTACTTTTCTTGGTACCAGACCCTTAATCTCTCTCTTTCTCTCTTTTTCTCTCTTCCTCCTCCTTTCTCTATCCCTATCACTCTATCTTTTTTACTCGTGAAGGAGTACTCTAACTTTGTGTCAACAATACTTATTGACCTCCCCATATTTTCAACAAAAGCTTGAAATTCCACTTACATAGTAAGTTAAATTCCTACAGATTAATTGGTCTAATTCTGAATTCTATTCTGTTCTATTGATCTGTTCTTTCACTGATGCTAGAGTGGTTTAATTACTGTACCATTGTAGTAAGTTTAAAATCTGAAAGGACTACCCTGTCTCTCATGATTTTATCATAATAAAGGTTGTTTTTCACATTATCTCCTAGAGAAAATTGTCCAGGTTGTTACTGAGTGTCTAACATTTGACTTTCCTTTTATTTAGCTCATTGCTTGTGTCCTTCACTGAAGTGTTCTAGTTTTTATAACAGACCCTTCACATTTATATAGTTAAGTCATTTCTGATTTGGTCAAGTTTTTAGTTTTACCGTGAATGACTCATTTTTCCAGTTGCATTTTCCAATATAGCTGTTGTCCTGGAAAGCTTTTGATTTGTTTAGGTTGGTGTTTTTGTTTTTCACCTACCTACCTCCTTGAATTTTTGTTTTTTCTATGTAGAAAATGATAGTAATTGAAATAAGTGACAGTGTGTTTTTTCTGCTCCAATATTCATATACTATTTATTTATCTTGTCATCCATTTATTATACACTCCATTGCCATGTTAAAAAATTATATTTGATAATTCTTTCCTATCTCCCTCCTCATCTGATTTTGGTCAGAATATATAAAATATTTAAAAATTTTATTCCATTAGATTGCTGGTAGAAATTCTTTATGGTATTAAGATATACGATTTGCTTCTATTTTTAGCTAATATAATAAATTTTGGCTACAAATATTGAATGTATTACTGCTTTTGGCATCTGATTGAGATCATCACATCGCATCCTTTAATCTTTTTGAATCTCTTAAAATATTAGAATAGCTTAATACTTGCTGAAATTAAGCTACCTCTACCTTCCTAGAATAAAGCCTGCTTAGTGTAGTAGTCTTTGAATACACTTACAGATTTGTTGATTAGAGGTCTATTTAGATTTTTAATTCTGTTTATATCAGAGTCTTGTTTCTACATTTGAGTTTTTGTACTACCAGTATAATAATTTAGCATCAGGTTATGATAGACATAAAGAACAAATTAGAAGAGGTTTTCATCATATTCTATGACTTGTGACGCTTTATAAAAGTTGAAGAATTATATGTTCAGGCATGCATTTGCAAAACAGTGCATAATGTGTTATACTCTACGGCAGGCATCAGGTTGAGCTTTGATGTGGACTAATTTACTTCTCTTAAAATAAAATACTTGATGTTATTATTATGTCCAGTATTAGAGATAAGGGTAATGGGGACTATAGAGGCTATGTTATTTTTACATAATGTCCTTGGTGGTGCATGGATTAGAAATTTACATTGCCACCTCAAGCAATTTTGATTCCCATTTATAACTATCCCAAAATGTAATCTTTAAAATACCTGAAATGTTTATTTGTAATATCTAATATAAGAGCCACAGTTTAAAAAATAATTAAATCATCACCTATATCTCCACCACCTTGTTTAAGAGATAGAATAGTAATACCAACTCTTTAAAGTCTCTGTGTGTTCTTCTTTGATGTCCTTCCATCTCGTCTCCAGAGATAATTACTCTTCTGAATTTTGAGTTAATCAACCGTATACTTTCCTTCACGGTTTTCCCCCTATTTATTTGTTCTTAAATATTTATCCACTTGTTTTGTGTATTTTGGCTTTTATTATCAGTAGCGTCAGGGAATGTATTTCTTGGAGTATTTCCCCTTCTGTTTTCAATGTTGCTCAGTAATTGATTATTGACTGTACCATGTTTATATATTCATTTTTCTACTGCTAATAATTTGTCTTGTTAAGAATTTTCGGCCATCACAAACAATACTCTTTTCAATATTCTTGTACATGTTCTCACAGGGCAAAGATGCAAACCTTGTCTACAAGGTATGCACTTGTCAAAATCCACAGACCCTACCACACAAGAGTGAACCTTAATGTAAACTATGGGTGTATCGATATTTACTCACTAACTGTAACAAATATATCACATCAATGCCAGATGTTAATAGTAGGTGAAACTAAGGGGAAAATAGGGAGTATATGAGAACTCTGTAGTTTCTCCACAATTTTTCTGTAAACCCAAAAGTGCTCTAAAAATGAAGTATAAATTTAAAATTTAAAATATGTATACTAATAAGTATGTGAAGATAGCTAGGTAGGAAGGTATGTAGATAGACACCATAGACAAATTCAATAGACAGATGTTAGATTGGTAAAAGTACTTGAAACAAGATGAAATTGATATCTATAACACAGAAAATATTTTAACAAATTGGCGTTAAAATGATATAAATAATA
This sequence comes from Mesoplodon densirostris, assembly GCF_025265405.1. Taxonomy (NCBI): domain Eukaryota; kingdom Metazoa; phylum Chordata; class Mammalia; order Artiodactyla; family Ziphiidae; genus Mesoplodon; species Mesoplodon densirostris. Next base: position 59,475,129 of record NC_082670.1, read on the forward strand.
AAATGGAGAGAGGACAAGAATATCCAATTTTGAAAAAATCCCAGTGGCCAGCATTTACAAAAATGTTCAATCTCAGTAGCAGAAAAGGAAATGAAAATTAAAACTGTAATGAGATATCACTTAAACCCATCTGTTTCACAAAAAATTAAGAGTGATAGCATTTACTATTGAAAGTGATTGAGAAAATGTGTTGTCTTATATACTGTTGGGGAAAACCAATTGGTAGAGACATTTGGGTAAGCTATCTGGCAATATCTATTAAAATTAGGAATGTGCCTGCCTTTAAACCTAGGAATCTCATCCATGAAAATCTCTCTCTCAAAAATGAAAGTGTACATTATACTAATATGTATGGAATATGTTTATTACATGTAGAGGGATAAAAAACTACATCTAGTGTGGTTTTCTGTTTCTGGGGAAAAGGCAGAATAAATTGTGGTATGCTTCTAAACTAGCTATTGAGCTAGAGAAGTATTAATAACATGATCCTAACTAAACCATGAAGAAGTCTCTACACATATTGGCATATGAAGATGTAAGTATGGAAAAACTTATGTATGAGCATATGCCATGTTGTTACCATTAGGTATAGGAAGAAGGGCCCTTTTGGGTGGAGGGGAAAGGTTTGCCACTCCTACAAAAAAATTAAAATAAGATCTTATATTCATAAGTAAGTGTATCCACTATTACAGTATCATACAGAATAGTTTCACTCACCTAAAAACTCCCTATGTCCTGCCTATTCGTTTTTCCCCCACTCCCCACCTCAAGTCCTGGTAACCACTAATCTCTTCATTGTCTCATAGTTTTACCTTTTTCAGAATGTCATATAGTTGGAATCATACGGTGTGTAGAATTTTCAGACTGGCTTTTTTACCCTTTGGTTCATTTACTCACTCAAACCTATTCACTCACCTAGCGACATTACGTTTCTTCCATGTCTTTTCATGGCTTGGTACCTCATTTCTTATTATTGCCAAATAATACTCCATTGTATTGATGTATCACAGTTTATTGATTCACCTAGAGAAGACATCTTGATTGCTTCCAATGTTTGGAATAAACTAAATAAATTAAATAAAGCTTCTCTAAAAATTCATATGCAGGTTTTTGAACCAAGGGGTAAATACTCCTGGAAAGAGAAGTTTGGGAACGTCTACATCGTAACTGGTCTCCCTGCCTCCACTTTATCCTGCCTCAGTGTAGCTAGTATGAACCTTCAAAATTGTGAATAAGGTCATGTCGTTCCTGTGATCAAAACCATTTCACCATACTTATAATATAATGTAATATGACTGCTATAACCTTCAAGTCTCTACCTGATCCAAATCCCAACCCATTCTTCTCCCCCACTGCCTACCATGGAGGCAAAGGCAGTATCTGCAGCATATACGACCAAGTACAATACAATTCTAAACATTTAAAGGATTCCTACAAATCAATAACAAAAAGACCAGCAATCCAATAGAAAATATCACTAGGAGATTTTAATCAACTCCTTAAAAAAAACCAAAAAGATTATTCAGATGTTCAAAAAACATGGAAAAAATGCTGAATTTTATTTTATTTTATTTTATTTATTTATTTATTTATTTATTTTTTTGCCGTACGCGGGCCTCTCACTGTTGTGGCCTCTCCCGTTGCGGAGCACAGGCTCCGGACGCGCAGGCCCAGCGGCCATGGCTCACGGGCCCAGCCGCTCCACGGCATATGGGATCCTCCCAGACCAGGGCACGAACCCGTATCCCCTGCATCGGCAGGCGGACTCTCAACCACTGCGCCACCAGGGAGGCCCCTGAATTTTATTTTTAAAAAGGAGGAATTTAAATAAAAATAAGAAGATATTACACATCTGACCAAAAGGCTAAAATTACAAACACTGACAACACCAAGAATTTGTGAGGAAATGGAACATCAGAACCCTTATGTACTACTAGCAGGATTAAATAATATGTACAACTACTTTATTAAATGTTTTGGCAATATCTATTAAATTTGGACACAACCATACCCTATGAGTCAATGTTTCCACATCATCATATATTCCTAAGAAATTTTATGTGTGTGTGTGCATCAAAATATCTATGAAAGAATACTGATAGCAGCAAAGCAGCATAGGATGTATAAATACACTGTAGTGTACTCATTCTATGGAGTACTATACAACGAGAAGGAATGGGCTAGTCAGATACAATAACACAGATGAACACCTTCCATATAATGTCAAGCAAATGAATCTACAAACAAAAGAACATACATGGTCTATTTCCATTGTTTGGAGTTCAAGAACAGGCAAAACTCATTTATGGGATAGTAGTGGGAGATAGGCAGGAGGGACTAGGTAGGAATTGGAAGGGACATGAAGGAGGCTTCTGGGATACCAATCATGTTCTGTTTCTTCATTTAGGTAATGGTTTACTGGTGTGTTCATTTTTTGATAATTTATCAAGCTTTATGATTTTGTGCACTTTTCTATAGATAGATAGATTTGTGCACTTTTCTATAGATAGATAGATAGATAGAAAAACGTTTGTATGGTCAGACCAGTCAAGGTAGCTGTTCTGTTGCTCTCTGTATAGCCCCTGCCTGACCAGCATCCACTTCACCTACACCCTCCTCACCTGACTGACCTTCTTACATACTCACCCCTGCCCCAGCTGGTGATTGTTCTTATCAAAGGGGAGGTGAGGGGCATGCTCTTCTGCTGATTTCCCTGGTAACCAGTGAGACAACCTGATGTAATCCCCCCTATAACTGGTAACCTCCCCCTGCCCCTGAGAGGCTGTCACCCTGTCCTGCCGTCTGCCACATATGGTGGGGTGTCACTCCAGGACCTTGCTTCAGACATGTAAGATTCCCCTGTCCATTAAACCACTGATATCTCTATTGCTGACTCCAGGCTCTTTCTTCAGTCTTGAAGCTGGACAGGTACAGGGCTTATAGGCCTGCAGGGTACAGCCCAACAACGTCAAAAAAACAAAATAATAAATTAGAAGAATATCAATGTAATCCAACAATATGCTATACAGTATTCTAGAGAGAATAATTTCAAATATATGACCCCTAAATAACTTGAGTATATACGTCTATTTCCTTTTCCTTTCAATACTTGCTCATTTCTATATAATTTTGTATTCTTTTTATAATTTTTGAATACACTAACCACAGACATATTTTTTACATGATTGCTTCTTTTGAAGACCAGAAGGGGAATCACTAAATTCACTTTAGAAGGTGAATACTCACCTTCTAAAGCTTTAGTGAAATCTGTTGGAGGGATGTCATCCTAAAATTATTTATTGGAACCAGATATTTGTATTTCTAAGCCTATGGTCTTAGCTACGTATTTAATTTCTGTAGTTTCTTGTCTTTATTATTTCTGAATATAATTTTTTTTTACTGTATTGTTGAAAGGATTAAGAAAGGAAGCATTCTGAAGTACCTGACATGTAGAATGTAAATACCTTTCCATGCTCACCCATCGTCTCTTTCCTTGACAGGAAAGAAAGTTGCTAGCTCTTAAAAACCACACGGCCAGGGCATTGGGCTATATTTTAATTTTAATCAAAATTCACTAATCTATAGCTTGATTGATTTCACACAACCATAACATCGGCACAAGAGGCCTGAGATCAGACTGGAAAGAAAGTGGACTTAGAGAGCATTTATTATCACAAGGAACTCAAGATACAAGTACACTGAAAATAACCATTCTCTGCAATCATCAAAAAGCAACACACCAAATCAATATGCCACTTCAAGTCTCCTGTAAAAGGAAAATTGTTAAATGGAGTTCAGGAATTCCAAATTTATGGCAACATCAATGATAACAATTGGTTACTAAATCTTAAACAACAAATGGTTAGCTGGTTATTTATTTCAAAGAGACACATTTTGGATTCCACAATGTATTTGAAGCCACTGGGAAATCTCTCTTGTATCGAGTTTGTTGTGCAGAAGGCCTTTATTTCTACTTTCTCTTAGGCTTTGGGGATCAGATCTTATTTCAAAATCCAAGTTGGCAACTCAGTAAAAGGCAAGATGTCAGCACTTTCCAATAGACTCAAAGAAAACTAAAGCAAGGCGTGCGGGGTGGGGGTGGGGGTGGGGGTGGAGGCGGGGAGGAACTCTCTCAAGGTTTCACTTTTCAGTTTGCCTTAGATAATCCTTGAAAAGTTCAGATGCTTACTGGAGACTTATTTGAGGGACCTTCAGGGACTCCAAGATTCCTCTGGAAGCTATTTTCTGCAAGGTGGTTAATATTTTCTTCTTTCTCAACACAAATGATGCCAAAACATTTTTTTTTCTTCTCAAGCAAGTTCTATTGCACTTTTCTTTACAGATAGATTCTGGAGGGGTCAGAAAACATTCTAACAGAGTGAAACTGGAGACAGTGTGTGAATTTTTAAATAATTTAATTAATATGTTTTCTAAAACAAGCTATGGGTTAGAAAGAATATGTTTATAATTGCATTCTAATTACTGCATTCTTATTTGTAACTTTGGAGCCTTTTGCTAGAGATACATCACCAGGCAGGCATGAAAAATGGAAGCAAACAACATTCTATATTATTTCATATGAACATTTTATTCTCAGACTTTTTAATATACTCTCTGTTAATTGTTTTCATATATGAGCGCATTTTGAGGAGGACATTATGACCCAAGTAAGAGACAGACACAAAAGATCACAAATTTTGATTCTCAATATATGGTTCATGTTAATTTCTCCTGGAATGAAAAATCACCAAAATGTTTTGATTTATCTTATTCCTATCACCTGCGCAGGCTAGAAGAAACTTATTCAGGTCTAGAAATATAGGATATTATCATTGTATCAATATCCTTATATCCATTATGTCATATCAATTTCCCTGCATGATCTAAGATTAACATAGAATTACCATCTAGTCTATACCTAGTAGCTTTTGTTATATAACAAAACGCCACAAAACTGGTGGTTTAAAACAACTGTTTTATTTAGCTCACAAGTCTGTGGGTTCAGTGGTTTAGTCTTCTGGTCCAAGCCACTTGGCTGATCTCTGCTGGCCTGTCACGTGTGTTTGTGGTCAGCTGGGGAGTGGGCTCATGACAGGGTGATCTGGGTTGGCCTTACTCATATGTTGGTGGTTGAGAGGCTACTAACCAAGGTGACTTGGTTCTCCTCCCAATGGTGTTCTGTCTTGTAACAGATTAGCAGAAGCTCATTTTACATGGTGCTCTCAGAGAGTATCAAGAGAAAAGGTCCAGCATTAACAAGTACTTTTCAAGTATCTGAAAGCCACATGGTTAAGCCCAGGGCCCATGTGTGAGATTACAGAAGGGGTGATGACAGGGAGGTGTGAATGAATTAGGGGGCATTACTGCAGTATCAACCACATGGTTCCCTTACTTCATTCCATAGATACTAAATTAAGATCCCAAATTCTACACTACTTGGAAGACATAGTTACATGATACTTTTGCCTGCCTATCTCTTTTCACCTTTGTTCTGGTTTGTTGCTCAGTCCTTGTACAATTTTTAAAATTTTGTACTTCTTTTATAGCGATGTTTATGTTTGTCTTCCTTACAACGTTCTTAGTTCTTTGAGGAAAAGGATCTTAATTTAGCACATATTAAGCATAGCATCAAGTAAATGAATAAATAGATGAGCTAATAAGGAATTAGTTGGTAATCACTTTTCTCAAAGGGATTTCTGTGTGGTGAAAGGACAAACAGGTTGCCACTTAATTTGTAGAGTTCCTGTGTAGTAAAGAATTAACCTTACCCCCCCAAATTTCTGGCCTTTGCCCTCAGCTCCTGTGAAGTAATCTTTAGACCTGTGGAATGTCCTACCTGATAAAAATGTCTTTATTTACCTGGGGACCTTGGACCACACTGGGCAGTCAACAGCTTATAGTGGGATCTGCTCCATGATGTATCTGCTTTACTTCTGGAATAGTGAGAGACTCAGCCACATGGAAAGTTAACCATGTTAAGAATATCAGAGAGGGTTATAAAGGCTATAAATTTAATAAAACAGGATAATCTGAAAAGATCAACTGCTACAGGTGCTGACAGGAAAGAATATTTAGAAAGAGTAGCTGGGAAATGTGTGTCTGAGGCTGCGATATTTTTCCTGCAATCGGAAGAGAGTTAGGGACCAGCCATGCCAATATGTATGGCAAGAGATTTCAGGAGGAAATGTTGCTGAAAGGTCAGTGTGGCTGGATTCTAATGACAGGGGGACAGAGTTCAGTGGACCAGGTCAGAGATGTGAGGAGGAACCTAGTCATTTGGGAAATTGGTTCTCCTGGTGTGGGCCAGTCATCAGCATCACAGGGGAGCTTATCAGAAATGCAAATTCCCAGTCTGATCTAGACCTACCAAGTGAGAAATTCTGGTGGTGCATCCCAGCAGTCTATGTTTTAACAAGTTCTCCAAGTAATTCTGATGCATGTTTCAAATTTGATTACCACTGATGTAGGTTCTTGAAGCCCTAGTAAAGATATAGTTTTATCTGAAATACAATAAAAAGTGATAGAACCATTGAATGGCTTTAGCACAGAGACGGTAAAATTTGATTTGCATTTTAAAACCGCACATCAATGGCTATGTTATAGCAGGGGCCTGAAGAGAATTGGGGAAATCAATGCTGGTGGTGCTGCCATCATCCAGATGAGAAGATACAGGGTAAAGTGCTGCTAGAAAATAGTGAAGGGATATGGGATGCAGTTTGCAATTAAATATAAAATTGGTTAGCCTTTAAATGAAAGACTTATCAGAGCTTCTTTGACCCTCAGTGCAGTGTGAATCTCTAAAAGAATAGTGTAACATGGGATTGATCCCCATTTGCATTTCATCATGGGTCCCTTTATCTTCTATGCCGTTACACAGTTATGGAAAATCTCCTGGGATGCTTGCTTCCATGGAAAAGAAACATGGTTTGGAAAACAGTGCATTAGTGCTAAGAGAGAAAGAAGTCAAATACTTTATAATTAAATAAGTCGTAACTATATAATTTGCTTTAAAAATAAATGTAGTTTTCAAGAATATTCAGCTGCTACCAGGCTAACCAAGTGGTTTTCTAATAAAAGTCCCACTTTGGTGAGTAGATAAGAGTTTTGCCTTTTAAAGAACGTCTCCAAGAGAGCTGCCCTCTCTGTAAGTCGTAACTATAGTTATTCTCTGCCCAAATGGTCATTTTAAAATATGCAAAAGCACTATAATCAAATTAGAAGGAATTATACTTACTTTACATATATATTTGTATAATTTATTTAGCAAATCCCTCAAAAAAAATAGAAGGAGGTGTTTGGCCCAGGTGCAAATTATAATTTTTAATTAATAAAGTATGGTTTTGAAACCCTTTATTATGTGAATGGTCAATCTATTCTGAGACTTTAAAGGATCACGTCATCTTCTGATGAATGGCATTAGCAAAGCAATACTCGATATGCTCCAAAATTAGCTGGAATTCATCCTTTTTTGTTTTTTTTTTTAATGACAGGGAATATAATTTAGAAGTGTCAGACCCAGAAAGTTCACGTTCTCATGAAAGTTCCCTGTGAAGAAAAAGATGCGTTCACTCTGGACTCTTTTGGCAGAAGGCGTGAGGCATCACCATTTTTCTGAACTTGTATAAAAGTAGTTTTTAAAAATCTGTGAACAACTTCAATATTGAGGTCTTTTCTGACGCTTACACTTTTATACTGTCAATAGTTTCATCTTTCCTCCATTCAGCAGGGTTTTTTTTTTTTTTCTCTTTGTGAATTTTCTTTTGAAAATGCTGAGCTATTATCAAAGTGCAGTAAACAGAACTCTCCTGTGAAGAATGCCTGTTTCAAGCAGGCCCCTAGGCCTTCAGAAAGGACAGTGGAACAAAACCCACTCATTATCATTTCTCAGACTGAACCGGGTGAACTGTGACAAAGCACACTTGTGGAGAAGCTATCTGCACCAAGCACTTCTTTTCACGGGTAGGGCATTTGACCCCAGGGAACGACACAAACAACGAACGTATTTTTTCCTCCTTTGCTTATATTTAGAGAGTAATTTAAAAATAGATTACAGAAAGATTGAATATTCTAGAGTGGCTGGCTTTCTTAGCTGAGCTCTTAAAAGCACTCCAGATTGTTAACAGTCATAATTATACCTTCACTCCTGGATACCGGAAATAATAGCACCGTTAATGCAATGATATCCTTTTAGTTCAGACTGACACTTGCACAAAAATGTAGGAGGTTAAACTGGGACTTTAAAACGGACACTGATGATTGTTGTGTTGAAATTGACATAGACAATATCGAACATGTGTATAATAAGATGTTGTTTTAATGCAGAATAATTTGAGAATCAACTGCAAAGAGAGCTGACCACTCATGAATACTTGTTTGACGATGCAGTTAATATCAAAATGAACTAAAATTTTGGGGAAACCTTCAAAGAGTTCAAACATTAATGGTGCTTTTTGTCACTTGACTATCTGAGACAGGTGTTTCAATTCCTCTTCACAAAATTTCTGTGTATTCAAGACTTACATGTTAAAAGAAAAAAAATCAATGTTTAGGTTTCCTTAATTTAAAATTTATACTTGTCTTGGTGTGTAAATAATTTGAAACTTAAAAAAATAAGTTTTCAATGAGCCTGCTGCTTTGACCATGTGTTAGACTTAGAAGTGGTTGTGGTGGGTGTCTACTGTTTACCTTCAATCCCTCCCATCTTCTATACCCCTCCCCACACTCATTCTCACAGATTTACACACACACACACACACATACATGCTTTCTTTGGATTTACTCCTATCTCTACCACAGTAAGTGCACCCAGCTAATTCACTACTGTTGACTGGTACAGAGGTGGGTACAAATCAAGGGGGGTTAGAAATCTTCCCTGGAATTTTTTATTTCCTAGATTTGAACTGGAGCTAAAGATGCTATTCTTCTATAGTGATAAAGCCTGGAGCGTGAGATTAATAACTCGATTGTTTTTTCATTTTCATTACCATTTGTAAGAAAGAATTCCAGTATATTTAAATGAGTGTGCAGAGAAAAGCAGAGATGAGAGAGAGAAAAGGAATGAGACCTCCCCACACCTCACTTCCTGCCAACTGCCTGTGGTTATAAAAGATATCACAGTATCTTTTCAATAATTCCTGATATTTGTTTATCACAGCTAAAGTTGGGCTTCTGTATATTCCAACCCAAAGAGTCCTGGCTAATCCAGTAAGAAAAAAAAAATGCTTATTTCTGAATGGAGGGAAAACAGATTTTGGTTTCTGAAGGATCTTAATTTGAATACCAGGTCAGTAATTTGATTGGCTGTGTCTTTTGGGGTAAACTACTTTCCCCTCTATACCTCAGATTTATCTTTGATTAAAGAAAAAATAGGTATAATAGTACCCAGTTTACTGTAAAGACTAATATATCACAATGCACGAAAATTTGAAATATGGTTCCCTTTCCCTTTCTTATCTAGGTATTTCTAAAACAAACTATTGCAAAAAATGAAGCAAGACATTTATGGTAGAGGAATGGAAGTGATCATTTTACATCTATTTCTTATTGATTTTAATGATAGGGCAGTTTTCTTATAAGTTGACAAGCATCTATTAGAATGCTCCCAATTATAATGATATTGTTTACTCAAAATTCAATGTCACTGGGTGCAAGTTCCAATAAAAGTTGGAAAATATCATATTCAGATACACAGAAGTCTATGGAATGACTTGCTAAATGAACCACCAGCAAGCAATGGAAGAAAATAACCCAGGAGCAAATAAATATTTATAGTATTTTGGAAAAGGAAAATTCCAAGTTTAAAGTGAATGAATGGCCATGGATATGTGGAAACTTTGTTTCACATTCAGCTCCAACTTTCAGGCCTGTGTAGCAACCTCCCAGGTTAATATTTTCTGCTAATTGTGATTTGCAGGTTGACCTTGTATATTTCACGGACACTCTCCCTTACCTCCCTTGGCTTTCTCCACAGAACAGAGGTAGAAAGCTGGACACCACCCCGGGAAGATGAATGAGCAGTGGGGCATATTCTTTGTCAGACAAGGCTGTGTGAAGGATGGGGAAGAAAGCTCCATTCACTAGGCACTTAGCTTGAAAGCACGAGAGACAAAAGAATTGATTCTGATGGGGAGTGGAGTGTTAGACCCTTTGTTTGATGACAGAAAAACCTTTCTTTAGAGATAACATGGCACTCATGGGTGGATATCGTGGAGAGCAGGGCCCTTGATAAACAGATTCCTACTGTAAATTGTGATATAATGTTAATTACAGGTATATCAACTTACCTCAGCACTTCAATTTATAGTGTATAAAATCCTTTCTCATACCTGAGTTTAGTTCACCTCCAGCAGCCTGGAGTAATAAGTAGGTCAGGAATTAAAGCCTCAGTTATCTCAGAGGGCTTATATTTTTTGCCCAAAGTCACAGCCGGTGAGTGCTGGGGCAGGGTTGAAAGCCAGGCCTACCAGATACAGCCAGATTTTGCTATCATCTCCCCATGCTGTCCATGCATGTGAGCACCTGTGAGTCAGGCCACCCCAAGAAACCCTGGGATGGAGGGTGGTTAATACTCTGTCTTCTTCCATACTGTTTTCTTTCACAATTTTATTTCTTCTTTTTTCCCCCCTGTATTCCTGTTTAATTTATATTCCTTCTCTCCCTTACTCCCCTTACACTATTGCATTTTTCTCTACTCTAAACATATATATTCAAAGTATTTTAACAGCTATACTACCACTGCTTTTCACAACAATCCTGTAATGGAAGAAAACATTTCAGCCCCATTTACCTGTGAGAGAAGCTGATATGCCAGAGATGTTCTACAACCACGCAGGGCATGAAGGCAGTATCAGGACCAGGTTCCCAGATGCATGAGGACAGGCAGAACCTTAGTGCCTTTCACGGTTTTAAAGCCTTGATAAGAAAACCAGTTTCACAGCCAGAAAGCAGGTTGTCAATGTATTTAAATTCATCCACCCACCCATCTATCACCATACATATCTATCCAACAGAGAATGTTACTCTTGACTCTGAAATGACATAGGTAAAAAAATCCAATGGTCCCTACCGTTAAAGAACTCACAACATGTTATGTGAGACACACTCTGGCAGATCCTATGGGGGAAATAATGAAGAATGAGCCACTATTCTAAAGAAGTGTGCCCCTAGGGTGGAGATGCGCAGGTGCACTTATTAATGGGGAGGTCATTCGAGTTGAATGACCAAGACTTGATACCAAAGGTCTTGAACTGTGTGTGACTTTGGCAAGTTATTCTCCTTGAGATTTTAGGCAGAGAAAATAACATATTGGGGAGGAAGGGTTAGGGTTAGGGTCAACAACTACATTTAAGTACTATGAGAGTTCTAGCTCTTCCATTCTTTTCTAATCGATGTTACATAAATTCTCTCTCCTAGCTCCTATCCCTACCCCCTGCACGCCCAGAATATGGAAACAGACACATTTTATATTAAGTTTACATGCATGAATAATATCTGCAATAAAAGCTATTAAGTCCACTGAATTCAGTATTCCCAGACCATTTTTATATTGCCCTTTCTGCTAATTGGTGCCCAAGGAAATGGATGTGACACAGGATCTGGAAAATACAGCAGAAAACCAAACAAAACTAACTGCAGCAAAAAACATGGTTTAAGCAAGAAATTAGTTACCTTACAGAGTCTTCTTTAGACATACTATGTTTATTGACATGCTAAATGAGGCCAAAATGAGCAAGGGAAATACTGATTAAGAGAATAGAACTGAATTTTAAATTCCAGTTTAAAAAAAAAAAAGAAGAGCTAATAAGAATTAATGGTGTTGAAGGAATCGATGAGAACGAGTAATCTATTTTTAAATAGTGCAAAACAGTATGACTATGTATTAGATTGCTGTAAGTGAGCAAATCAATAGGAAATAAGGTTTACATTTTCTAGGAAATTGTAAATCTTGACAGTGAGTCTCAAAGAATACTTCTTTTGCCAAAATGTCTACATTTTATACTGATATGTCACATTGTTGGCCCTGCCCCACCCCAAACACACAACTCTATCCATTGTCATTTTGATTTGGGTCATGATTAACACCCAGAATATTTCATCTTCGAAATCCATTAAGAATGTAAACATTTTAACCAGAGCTTTCTACAAGTATAAGTAGTTCTGCCTAGGCTTTAGGAATAAGTCGACTGGAGCTAGGGATACTTAGCCTGGAAAAGAGAAGAATTAGGGGAATATAGTAAGTATGTTTTAAAAAATGAAAGATTAGCCTGTGGAAGAAAGATGAGTTTTGTAATTTGGGACATCAGAAAATAGAATCAGCACCAGTAGATAAAGGTAGAAGAGAACAGTGTGGTTCATAAAAAGGAAGAACTGTCTAATAATTAAGCGTGATTGAAGCTGAATGGCTTGGAGGTGGCCAGTTCCCTGTCCTTGGAGTCTTTGCAAATGCTCAGTATCTGCTGAGTTGGAGTGTATGAGAAGAGATTAAGTGACAGATGGAAGAGTAAACTAGAGCAGCATTTTGAAAACTGTGGGCTATACCACATGAAAGGATGTGGAATCAAATTAATGGATCTTGCACAGCATTTTTAAAGGAATATGTTAATTGTTTTTACAAACAGTAGTCATTCATGTTTATTGCAGATAATATACAAATATAGCTAAATTTAAAAAATAATCCAGAAACAGTATTGTAGAGAAAATCATCTTAATCACTGTACTTTAACACATTTCTGTCTTGTAGATATATGTCTAAGAATATCTATTACCTATCTATATATGTAGGTGTGCATATTAAATGCATATTTAAATATATGTATACATTTCTAAATACACTTAAAAAAAATTTTTTTTATTGACTGCACCGTGTGCCTTGCCGGATCTTAGTTCCCCAACCAGGGATTGAACTCTGGGCTGTCAGTGAAAACCTGCAGTCCTAACCACTGGACTGCCAGGGAATTCCCAACATTTGAAATGTATCGTTTTCTTCACACGTTTGGAGGGCTAAAAAGCCCTATATTTTAAATTAATGCTGCGCTAGTAAAAATGTGGCAAGTCCTGTGCTTTGCACTCTACATATATTGTTTTGCCTAGTTCGTATATCCACAGTGAGGTAAATATTATTATGCCCAGTTTACAGATGAGGATGCTAAGGATTAGAAAGATTAGTTTTGTTATCTGGGTCATGTTATCTGGGTAATTTATCAAAGTCAAACCAGTAGTGTCTGGCCTGGAATTTGAACTAAAGTGGTTTCACTGGCTGTAGTGCCTGGGGTTTGCCAGGAAGGGAAGCAGAGTCTGCAGGCTGGAGCCTGCAGGGTGTGTTTTGTGGCTTCGCGTATATGCGCGGGCGGGGGGCTGCTGATGGTAAATACAGGTCCACATGGAAGGGCAGTAAGAGGATGGGCTGGTATGCGCTGAGGGTCGCGGTGGCCCAGAGAATGGCAGAATCAGGCCCGAAAAGCTCCTCCCATCACCCCTCGTCCAAGAGGAAGCGAAGTCTCAGGGATCTCGCGAGTTCTTAGGAGGCTGGCGGGAGTGGCCTGGGAGGAGAAACACCTGGGTGCCTCACGTGCGGAACTCTGCTCCTCCCAGACTCTTTAGAAGGGAGTCGGGCTCACACCACCTACCAAGCAAACACCTCCTGTGGCTGCCTCCCATGCTGCCGTCCGCAGGGCGTCCCGGCGGCAGCGGCCTCTTGCCCAGCCCTTCCCATCTGTCGAGGATCTGGCTCTGGCCGGCGGCTGTGCAGGGGCGGGACCACCCAAGGCCCGAGTGGGAGAGTGAACTGCCTGAGCTTGGGCTGCAAGTCTATCGACTTCTGGGAGGCGAAAGGGCCAGGGCAGCTACCCAGGCTGCTGGTGAGTGGGAGAGTGAACTGCCTGAGCTTGGGCTGCAAGTCTATCGACTTCTGGGAGGCGAAAGGGCCAGGGCAGCCACCCAGGCTGCTGGTGTGGGCCACTGGAGGCCGCACCTGATGTCTGCCAGGTCCAAGGCTGCAGCAACCTGAGCGGGCCATGCCACTGCACGTCCTCGGGGCTGTTGTTCCTCTGTGCTGCGTCCGGAAGCAGCGACGGGCCTAGGAGTTGTCTCTGGAAACTACAGCTGCCTGTTCCTGGAACCTTTCCCCTGAAGAAGAGCCTCAGGCAATTGTTCTCTCTTTCTGGAAATGTAAATTCGTTCAGTTCCTATGGAAAACAGTGTGGAGTTTTCTCCAAAAATTAAAAATAGAACTGCCATGTGATCCAGCAATTCCACTTCTGGGTATATGTCCAAAGGAAATGAAAATAGGATATCAAAGAGATATATGCAACCCCATGTTTATTGCAGCATTATTCATAGTAGCCACCATAAGGAAACAACTGAGGTCTCCATCAATGGATGAATAAAGAAGATATGTATGTATACATATAATGGAATATTATTCAGCCACAATAAAGAAGTAAATTCTGCCATTTACAGTAATATGTATGAACCTTTGGATCTTGAAGCCATTATGCTAAGCATCAAGGTAAGACAGAGAAAGACAAATACTGTATGATATCACTGATATGTGGGATCTAAAAAAGAAGAACTGGTACCAGAGGCTGGGGGCGGGAGTAGGGAAATTGGGGCTGTGTTGTTTAAGGGTACAAACTTGGAACTAGTAGATAAATAAGTCCTGGATATCTAATGCACTGCATATGGGTTATAGACGACAATACCGTTTTATAAACTTCAAAGTTGCTTAAGATGCTATATCTTAATTGTTCCCAATACAAAAAAGGAATGATAATCACGTGAAGTGATAGAGGTGTTAGCTAATGCTACTGTGGTAATCATATTACAGTATAAAGTATAAAATTGTATAAAATCAGGACATTATTCTTATACAGTGTTCTATGCCAATTATATCTGAATAAAGATAAAATTAAAAAAATTTTTAAATGTGTATAGGTCAGTTATGCACCATAGACTGCATTAAACTCATTTTTAATACTTTGATGCCAGTGTTGAACTTGCATTCTAAGTTTTTCATCACCTGAAAATTAAATTATTTGGATATTTATCCCATCTTGGCCTCTAACTAGTTGTGGGACCTAAGGTGAATTATTATGTTTCTACAGGTCTCTGTCTATCAGTCTTGTATTGGCCAGGGTGCTCCAGAGAAATAGAACCAATAGTAGGTAGAGAGAGAGAGAGAGAGATTGGGAAAGAGAGGGAGAGACTTAAGAGAATTTTTAATATGGGGTTTGGCTCACTCAGTTATGGAGGTTGAGAAGTCCCACAATACACTGTCAATATAAGCTGGAGAACCAGGAAAGATAGTAGTATAATTCAGACAGAGTCTGAAGGCCTGAGAACCAGGCTCCTTTGTCTGAGGGCAGAAGAAGGTGGTTGTCCCATCTCCAGAAGAGAGAAAAAGAGAATCTGCCCTTCCTTCACCTTTTTGTTCTATTCCGGTCCTCAGTGGATTGGACTGTGCCCACTCACATTGGTGAGGGTGACCTTCTTTACTCAGTTTACTGATTCAAATGCTTCTGGAAATACCCTCAGAGATATACCTAGAATAATGTTTTACCAGTTATCTAGGCATCCCTTAGCCCAGGCAAATTGATACATAAGATTAACTGTCACATTTTTTTAAGGTATAATATGTAATGCAGTAAAAGTCACCCTTTCTAGTATGTTATTTGATACTGACAAATGCAAGCAGTTGCGTGACCACAATTAAGATATGGAAAAGTTCACCTGCCAAATTCCCACATGTCCTTTTGTAGTCGACCCTTTCCCCCCACCCCCAGTCTCTAGCAACCACTGTACTGTTTTCTGTCCCTATAGTTCCACTTTTGCAACAGTGTCATAAATGGTATTATACAGAATCATACTGTCAGTAATCTTTTGTGTCTGGTTCCTTTCACTTAGCCTACTGCTTTGGGAATCATCAGCATTGTCTCATGTATGAATATAATTTGTTCCGGTTTATTGCTGAGCAGTATTCCATTATTGTACTGATGGACCATGGTTAGTTTATCCATTCTATGCATGAGGAACACTTGGATTGTTTCCAGTCTTTTGCATGGATGACACTAGATCTGCATTCCACCCAGGAAAATGTAGGAGTTCCTGTTGTTCTGCATTTTTACCATTGGTTGGAATTATCAGTTTATTATTTTTTTCCTTTTATTTTAGCCATTCTAATAGATGTGTGGAGGTGGCTTATTCTGGTTTTAATTTGCATTTATCTAATGACTAATGAGGCGGAACACTTTTTCATTTCCCTATTTGTCATTCATATAACTGCTTTGGTATAGTTTTTGTTCATATATTTTACTCATTTTAAAAAATGTGCTTTATTTTCTTATTGAGTTTTCAGAGTTCTTTATATACTAGATGCAGGTCCTTTAATAGTTATATAATCTGCAAGCTTTTTCCCAGTATGTGGCCTATTTTTAATTCTCTTAACAGTGTCTTTTGAAGAGTAGCTGTTCTTAATTTTACTTAAGTTCAGTGTATAAGTTTTTCTTTTGCGCACCTCACTTTTGTGTTATATCTAAGAAGTCTTTGTTCAACTCAAGGTTAAAAAGATTTTCTCCTGTGGTTTCTTCTGAAAGTTATATAGTTCCAGGTTTTATGTTTAGGTTTATGATCCATTTGGAAATAATTTTTGTATAAGGTGTGATATATAGATTGTGATTCATTAATTTGGCTTATGAATATTCATTTATACCAGCACCATTTGTTGAAAAGACTATCATTTTTCCATTGAATTACCTTTGCACTTTTGCAGAAAATGAATTGATCATACATGTGGCTCTATTTTTGGACTATTTATTTTTTCCATTGATCTTTATATCTAGCATTTTAATGGAATAAATATACTAGAAAAATGAAGAAAAGAGAAATGAAGGAAAGGAAATAAAACATGAGAGGAAAGAAGGGAAGGGAAGGGAAAAGAAAGGAAAATATAAGTATGTATCTCTCCTGGTAAGGGCAGATGTTATTTCATGAAACTTCTTGTTCAGTTAAATGTGTGTGTGTGTGTGTGTGTGTGTGTGTGTGTCTACTGAATCATCCTGTATAGTACTTTTGAGGTTTCAGTCACAACTAGGGAAACACTGAATTAGATGTCTTTTTCTCCCCTCATCTAAGACCTCTAAGATTGATGCCTTAGTGGTTTGATCTCATTCTGGCTCTTCCCCCTCACCTGTAAATACATTGCATGAAAGATAAACAGCTGAAACAGCTGAAATGATAGAATATTTAAGATTTGAATATATTTGAGATAATGGAAATGGGTAATGTGCTCAGTAAGGACTATATTCTTATTTAGAAAATCCTACCCATGTTTTACATGTATGCCCTTAGGAAAATTAACCCCATCCCTTTTATTTGTTTTCTGCAATCAATCGATCCATCGATAGATAATCTCCCAGTTCTGCTTTTGTCCTCTTCAGTGGTTTATGAAGTTTGCAATTCCTTCTGCCTTTCCCTCAACATATGTGTTCCCCTTATTCTATAATAACTGACTTCATGATTAGACAAATGTCATTTAGGGAAAAAATGCATTTGTGTGTGTCAATGTGATTATGTTCTTACTGATGGTATATAGGGTGAAATGTCATGTGACAGATTCAGAGCTTTTTAATTTATTTTTTCCTTGAATGAAGTACTGTCAAGAATACTATGCTCTATTTCATTCTTTCCTTTTTAATCTTTTCTAGTGACTAGATTGAGCATGCAAGCTTGCAAATTTGAAGATGAAGCTCACACCCACCAGTGCTGAAAGGAGGCTGAGTTGCTGAGAATTTCATAGAGTGAAACTGTCATTCCAGCTACTGGCAGCATAACACTGTTCATTTAGGTAAGAAACACTCAACTTAGATCCTGTTTTTTTTAATTTATTTTATTGAAGTATAGCTGATTTTTGATGTTGTGTTAGTTTCTGGTGTACAGCAAAGTGATTCAGTTACTCATATGTGTATGTTATATATATAATGTGTATTCTTTTTCATATTCTTTTCCATTATGATTTATTACAGGATATTGAGTATAGTTCCTTGTGCTATACAGTAGGACCTTGTTGTTTATCCATTCTATATATAATTGTTTGCACTGCTAGTCCCAAACTCCCAGTCCATCCCTCCCCCCAACCCACCCCCCGAACCACTAGTCTGTTCTCTATGTCTGTGAGTCTGTTTCTGTTCGTAGATAAGTTCATTTGTGTCATATTTTAGATTCCACATATAAATGATGTCATATGGTATTTGTCTTTCTCTTTCTGACTTCACTTAGTATGATAACCTTTAGATCCATCCATGTAGCTGCAAATGGCATTATTTCTTTTTTTTATGACTGAGTAATATTCCATTGTGTGTTTCCTCTTTATCCACTCATCTGTTGATGGATATTTAGGTTGTTTCCATGCATTTTAAATAGTGCTGCCAAGTATCTTTTTTGAATTACAGTTTTGTCCAGATATATGCCCAGGAGTGGAATTACTGGATCATATGGCAACTCTATTTATAGTTTTTTGAGGAACTTCCATAACTGTTTTCCATAGTGGCTGCACCAACTTACATTCCCTCCAACAGTGTACGAGGGTTCCCTTTTCTCGACACCCTCTCCAGCATTTGTTATTTGTAGGCTTTTTAATGATGGGCATTCTGACCAGTGTGAGGTGGTACCTCATTTTGAACTGCATTTCTCTAATAATTAGTGATGTTGAACATCTTTTCATGTGCCTGTTGGCCATCATATGTCTTCTTTGGGGAAATATTTATTCAGATCTTCTTCCCATTTTTTGATTGGGTTGTTTGTTTTCTGTTATTCAGTTTCATGAGCTGTTTGTACATTTTGGAAATTAAGCCCTTGTTGGTCGCATCATTTGCAGATATTTTCTCCTAGCCTGTAGGTAGTCTTTTCATCTTGTTTATTGTTTCCTTTGCTGTTCAAAAGCTTATAAGTTTGATTAGGTCCCATTTGTTTATTTTTACTTGTATTTCTATTGCACTGGTAGACTGACCTAAGAAAACATTGGTATGATTTATGTCAGAGAAAGTTTTGCCTATATTCTCTTCTAGGAGTTAAATCTTATTTTATTTTATTTTTTTAGTTAATTTAGGTTTTTCTGTTACTTACAATGACACAGCCATCATCCCTTGACAGTATCCTGATGTCCCCTCACCACTGTACATGATCCCTTTGTTTTCCCCACCTATATAAAGTGTCACACCACACTGATGCCAGTTTAGACCAATGGAACTTGGAGTCGACTGTGATTCTTCTTCTCTCTCCTCATTCAATCCATCAGCAGAGTCTCTGTATTCAACCTTCACAGCATGTGTCGAAACCACCTTTTTCTTATCCTTTGAACGTGGCCTGAGCCATCATCATCTCTCCTGTGGATTGTTACAGTTACCCTACAGGGGGTCTCTCCTCTTCTACAATTGCTCCTTTAATTCAGTTCTCATCAGGACAAGCAGAGGGAGGCTTCTTGAAATCATAGTACATCACTGCACCCTCTGCTCCAACCCTGCCAAGGGCTCCAGTCTCATTCAGTTAATCCAGAGCTCTTAGAATCGCTTATAAGATGCCAGTTTTTCTGACCCCCTTATTTCTCTACCGTCTTCTCCTCTGTTTTCTCTTATTCTCTGATTTCTATCCACCCTGGCCTGCCTGCTGTTTTCTCTGCCAGATACCCTCTTACCCCAGATACACTCATAGTTCACTCCTTTCCTCCTTTCAGGTCTCTGCTTAGATGTAAACTCATCTGAGAGGTTTTTTTCACTTACGTAAAATATTATCCCTTACAACACTTTACATCTCATACCTTTTCCATATTTTTTACAACACTTAACCTCACAGACATTATCTTTTTAAATTCATATATTGACTCTCACAGACAGCAGGGTTTTGTTTTGCTCACTGATGTATCTACAGTACCTAGAACAGTGTTTGGCATGTATGGTATCCACTCAGAAAAACATTTGTTGAGTAAATGAATAAATGGATAAGAAGATGGGTTGTATACTTTTGAATCACAACTGCTATAACCATGAATCATTTCTACCTAGAAAGTCTTGAGGAATTAATTTACCTGTGACCCTCAAGTTCCTCCTCTCTCAAGTGGGCATAATAATACTTACCCGAGCATCCTGATGTGAGAATTAGATAAAAGTATCCTAGTAAAAAATATTCACGCACAAGGCCCTTTACAAAGAGAGATTCAATAAAAGTTTGACAAATCAATGAATGTTGAAAAAAATGTAACCAAAGGCATCTAATGATTTTGAGGGAAAGTATCTTGCAAGATTTTCCAGGCTAATGACATGAGTAAATTCAGATAATCTCCAAGCATTAAATAGAATTTACAGTGCCTTAATTCAGTTCTCCAAAGAATTAAACATCCATGATTAAGAAATATCTGTGTGTCTTATGACTTACCAAATGAACGGTATTTCTGATAAATCTGCAGCGTTTGGCTGGAGGCTTGGGAGGCTTTGTGGCTCTTGGGTAACCTCCTGAGAACAATCTTGGTGAGAGATTGACACTTTCCAAGGAGTACCTTGTCCCCAGGGAAGGCTGCTGTAGTTTTTAACATGCAGAGATGGCCCTTTTATTGCTCTATTCACATGGAACGTGCCTCCCTTGGGAGTGCAGTCAGCTCAGATCTGAGCCCTTTTCCAACACAGTAATCCTGAGAGAAATTAATTTGGAAACCTTCCTGTCATCCCCGACATCCTTGTCAGTCTTCATCTCCTCTGCTGGACTCCTTTCTCCCTCACCTCCTGGCCCAAGCTCTTCTAGTCTTTCTGTTTTGTCTCTAGCTCCCTCCACTTCTTCCATCTCAAGACTTTCTATTGAACCCAAAGAAACCCGCTTTTCCTCCTTAACAGCTTGAAATTTCTCTTCTCCTTCTGGTATTAACATATACATTTTTCTCTAATGAGGACTGAAGTTATCTCAAGCTTGTGCTGCTCATGCTTTTGTACTTCATATACCCCAGGCTTTGGAGGTAGGTTGCAATTTCTCATCAGGTTTTTGCCACAGGACCTTCTACTCTGATGGAAGTGTTTACTATATTTCCATGCAGTCCAACATGGTAGCCACAAGCTAAACATGACTATGGAGCACTTGGAAGGTGTTTAGTGTCACTTAGGAAGTGATTTTTAAATTTTATTTTATTAATTTAAATTGAATGGTCAAAAATGGCTACTGTCTACAATATTGGACATCACAGTTCTAGACCCTTTCTCCTCCACCCTCAAGTAAAAGGATACATTTGATTCTAGAGATACCACCCTCTACCCTTTAACCTCTAACTGATTCAGTTAATCACCTAACCTGATCAATTCTTTGTTTCCTGTTTTGCTGTCATGTATTCAATTTCAAGTCCTACCATTACTCTGGGTAACTTCAATTTACACACATGAAACGCCTGTTCGATGCCTGATGCCCCAGTTCTTAATGTTCTTACATTTAATTTACTCTGCCCCGTAAGTTACTCACACCTGAAATGTTAAAGTCAAACCATGCCATCTTCTGACAACCTGCAACATAGCTGAGAGGAGAAAGGTTAGATAATGACGTTGTTTGCCTCTTAGATGGCCCATCTACTAGAAAGTGTTCCCTGGTGCTTCAGTTTATATTTAAGAAATCTTCCCTACTATAAACCACCACCAACCTGGTCCATGGCATTGCAGCACTTAATACTATTCCAACATAATACACTGTAGCACTTAACAGCACTGTAACTACCTCTTGACTTCTCTATCTTCCCATTAGAACATGGGAATAAAACTTTCTTACTTATGTACTACTGCAGAACAATCATGTCATAAGGTTCTCAATAAATGACTGAAGGTATGAGTTAGTGAATGAATGGACTCATTTTATTTGCTGAAGAGAGGAGGGACAGTGACTTATAAACAGATCCCTGAAAACTGCTTGAGACTCAGAGGATTTATGGACAGTGATCTGAATAAAGAAATAGGGCTGTATTCCATCTCCTGGTAATCACAGAGATCCAGACTGGATCACAGATATCTTAGGGTAGTCTCTTCTTGATGAAGATGTGTATTTATAACTAGAACTTTATCTACCAGATCAGTTTTATAGGTGATAATTAGTAATTTCATCTGATTTAGAGCTATTACGGAGTTCTTAACTCAAGTTTCACAGCTTTTATTAGAACTTACACTTTTGGATTTTCTTGGTTGATGTTTTCTGTCTGTTTATTTTTTAAAACCACTTTATTAAGATATTATTGACATAAAAAAGCTGTACATATTTAATATATATGATATTATAAGTTTGGAGATAAGTATAATATATGCTGTGAAACCATCACAACAATCAAGATCATAAACATCCGTTACCATCAAAAGTTTCTCCTGTCTTTATTTTTGTGTGTATGTGATAAGAACACAACATAAAATCTATGCTCTTAGCAATTTTTAATTATACATTACAGGTTTGTTTGCTATAGGCACTATGCTGTGCAGAAGACCTCTAGGACTCGTTTATCTTGCATAACTGAGATTTTTTTGTTTGTTTTTTTTTTTGCGGTACGCTGGCCTCTCACTGTTGTGGTCTGTCCCATTGTGGAGCACAGGCTCCGGACGCACAGGCTCAGTGGCCATGGCTCACGGGCCTAGCCTCTCCGTGGCATGTGGGATCTTCCCGGACCGGGGCACGAACCCGTGTCCCCTGCATTGGCAGGCGGACTCTCAACCACTGCGCCACCAGGGAAGCCCCATAACTGAGATTTTGTTCTCTTCGACCAATACCCCCTCATTTCCCCATTCCCCCCAAGCCCTAGTAACCATCATTCTACTCTCTGCTTCTACAAGTTTGACTTTTTAGATTATTCATATAAGTGGGAGCATGTAGTATTTGATCTTCTGTGACTAGCTTATTTTACTTAGCATAATGTCTTCTAGGTTCATGTATATTGTCACAAATGGTAGGATTTCCTTCTTTTTTAATATTCCACTGCATGTAAATACCATGTTTTCTTTATCCATTCATTCATTAGTGGACATTTAGATTGCTTTCAAGTCTTGGCTATTGTGAATAATGCTGCGGTGAACATGGGGGGTGCAGATAGCTCTTTGAGATAGTGTTTTCATTTCTTTTGGATATATCCCCTGAAGTGAGATTGCTAGATCATGTGGTAGCTCTATTTTTAATATTTTGAGGAACCGCTATACTATTTTCCATAGTGGCTATACCAGTTTATATTCTTAACAGTGTACAAATTTTCCCTTTTCTCCACATCCTCATCAGTACTTGATATCCATTGTGTTTTGTTTTTTAAAAAAATAGCCATCCTAACAGGTGAAAAGGTGTGAGGTAATATCTCACTGTGGTTTTGCTTTGCATTTTCCTGATTAGTGATATTGAACACTGTTTCATATACCTGTTGATCATTTGTATGTCTTCTTTCGAGAAATGTCTATTTAGATCCTTTGCCCATTTTTTAATTGGGATATTTAGTTTTTGTTTTGCTTTTTTCTTTTTCTTTTTTAAAGATTTTTTTGATGTGGACCATTTTTAAAGTCTTTATTGAATTTGTTAACAGTATTGCTTCTGTTTTGTGCTTTGGCTTTTTGGCCGTGAGGCATGCGGGATCCTAGCTCCCTAACCAGGGATCAAACACACACACTTTGCATTGGAAGGTGAAGTCTTAACCATTGGAAGCCAGGGAAGTCCCACTTTTTTTTCTTCTGCTCTCTTTGTGTGTGTGTGTGTGTGTGTGTGTGTGTGTGTGTGTGTGTGGTACGCAGGCCTCTCACTGTTGTGGCCTCTCCCATTGCGGAGCACAGGCTCCGGATGCGCAGGCTCAGCAGCCATGGCTCACGGGCCTAGCTGCTCCATGGCATGTGGGATCTTCCCGGACCGGGGCATGAACCCGTGTCCCCTGCATTGGCAGGCGGACTCTCAACCACTGCGCCACCAGGGAAGCCCTCTTTTGCTCTTCTGTTTAATGTTTTTTTTTTTATTGTGGTAAAAGTCACATAATATAAAACATACTATTTTAATCATATTTAACTGTATAGTTCAGTGGCACTAAGTACATTCACATTGTTGTGCAACTCTCACCATCATCCATCTTCCAAATTTTTCACCTTCCTAAAACTGAAACTCTACCCCCCTTAAACACTAATTCCCCATTCCCCCTCCCCAGCCTCTGGCCCCTGGCATCTACCAGTGTACTTTCTGACTCTGTCAGTTTGACTATTTCAGGTACCTCGTATAAGTGGAATCAAACGGTATTTGTCTGCACCTAATGTATACTGGAATGCATTTTTAAGGTTATCTTAATATATGTCCTGCAAACAGATTGTACCTCTTTTTTTCCCCCTGTGTTATACAGTAGGCCCTCACCAGCCATCTACATCATAACTAGTAGTGTACATACGTCAATCCCAATCTCCCAGTTCATCCCACCCCCTCTCCCCACTTGGTGTCTATATTTTTGTTCTCTATGTCTGTGTCTCTGTTTCTGCTTTGCAAATAAATTCCACAGATACGCGTTAATCTGTGATACTTGTTTTTCTCTTTCTGACTTATTTCACTCTGTATGACAGTCTCTACATCCATCCACGTCTTTGAAATGGCACAATTTCATTCGTTTTTAGGGCTGAGTAATATTCCATGGCATATATGTACCACATCTTCTTTATCCATTCATCTGTTGATGGGCATTTAGGTTGCTTCCATGTCTTGGCTATTGTAAATAACACTGCAGTGAACATTGGGGTGTATGCATCCTTTCGAACCATGTTTTTCTCCAGATATATGCCCAGGAGTGGTATTGCAGGATCATATGGTACCTCTATTCTTAGTTTCTTAAGGAATCTCCATACTGTTCTCCATAGTGGCTGTATCAATTTACATACCCACCAACAGTGTAAGAGGGTTCCCTTTTCTCCACACCCTCTCAAGCATTTCTTGTTTGTAGATTTTTTGATGATGGCCATTCGACCTGTGTGAGGTGGTACCTCATTGTAGTTTCGAGTTGCATTTCGCGTATAATTAGTGATGTTCAGCATCTTTTCATGTGCCTCTTGGCCATCTGAATGTCTTCTTTGGAGAAATGTCTATTTAGGTCTTCTGCCCATTTTTGGATTGTGTTGCTTGTTTTGTTGATATTGAGCTGCATGAGCTGTTTGCATATTTTGGAGATTAATCCCTTGTCAGTTGATTTGTTTGCAAATATTTATTCCCATTCTGAGGGTTGTCTTTTCCTTTTGTTTATGGTTTCCTTTGCTGTGCAAAACTTTTAAGGTTACTTAGGTCCCATTTGTTTATTTTTGTTTTCATTTCATTACTCTAGTAGGTGAGTCACAAAAGATATTGCTGTGATTTATGTCACAGAATCTTCTGCCTATGTTTTCCTCTGAAAGTTTAATAGTGTCCAGCCTTACATTCAGAACTTTAATCCATTTTGAGTTTATTTTTGTGTATGGTGTTAGGGAGTGTATTAATTTCATTCTTTTACATGTAACTGTGCAATTTTCCCAGCACCACTTGTTCAAGAGACTGTCCTTTCTCCATTGTATATCCTTGCCTGCTTTGTCATAGATTAGGTGACCATAGGTGTGTGGGTTTATCACTGGGCTTTCTATCCTGTTCCATTGATCTATATTTCTGTTTTTTTGCCAATACCATGCTATCTTGATTACCGTAGCTTTGTAGTATAGTCTGAAGTCAGGGAGCCTGATTCCTCCAGCTCCGTTTTTCTTTCTCAAGATTGCTTTGGCTATTTGGGGTCTTATGTATATCCATGAAAATTGTAAATTTTTTTGTTATAATTGTGTGAGAAATGCCATTGCCATTGGTAATTTGATAAAGATTGCACTGAATCTGTAGATTGCTTTGGGTGTATAGTCATTTCGACAATATTGATTCCTCCAATCCAAGACCATAGTATATCTCTCCATCTGTTTATGTTGTCTCTGATTTCTTTCATCAGTATCTTGCAGTTTTCTGACTACAGGTCTTTGCCCTCGTTAAGTAGGTTTATTCCTAGATATTTTATTCTTTTTGTTGCAGTGGTAAATGAGATTGTTTCCTTAATTTATCTTTATGATCTTTCATTGTTAGTGTATAGGAATGCAAGAGATTTCTGTGCATTAATTTTGTATCCTGCAACTATACCAAATTCAGTGATTGGCACCAGTAGTTTTCTGGTGGCATCTTTAGGATTTTCTGTGTATAGTATCATGTCATCTGCAAACAGTAACAGTTTTACTTCTTCTTTTCCGTTTTGGATTCCTTTTATTTCTTTTTCTTCTCTGATTGCTGTGGCTAAGACTTCCAAAATGATGTTGAACAATAGTGGTGAGAGTGGGAAACCTTGACTTGTTCCTGATCTTAGTGGAAATGGTTTTGGTTTTTCACCATTGTGAATGATGTCGGCTGTGAGTATCTCTTATATGGCCTTTATTATGTTGAGGTAAGTTCCCTCTATGCCTATTTTCTGGAGGGTTTTTATCATAAATTGGTGTTAAATTTTGTCGAAAGCTTTTTCTGCATCTATTGAGATGATCATATGGTTTTTATTCTTTAATTTGTTAATGTAGTATATCCCATTGATTGATTTGCATATATTGGAGAATCCTTGGTTCCCTGGGGTAAATCCACTTGATCATAATGTATGATCTTTTTTTTTTTTTTTTTGAAATTGACATGATCAATTTTTATTTTGTAATTTTTTTTAAATTTTTTATTTTATATATATATATATATATATATTAACATTTCCATTGGAGTATAATTGCTTTACAATGGTGTGTTAGTTTCTGCTTCATAACAAAGTGACTCAGTTATACATATACATATCTTCCCTCCTGCATCTCCCTCCCTCCCACCCTCCCTATCCCACCCATCTAGGTGGTCACAAAGCACCGAGCTGATCTCCCTGTGCTATGCAGCTGCTTCCCACTAGCTATCTATTTTATGTTTGGTAGTGTATATATGTCCATGGCACTCTCTCACTTTGTCACAGCTTACCCTTCCCCCTCCCCATATCTTCAAGTCCATTCTCTAGTAGGTCTTTGTCTTTATACCCGTCTTACCCCTAGGTTCTTCATGACCTTGTTTTTTTTTTCCCTTAGATTACATATATATATGTTAGCATACGGTGTTTGTTTTTCTCTTTCTGACTTACTTCACTCTGTATGACAGACTCTAGGTCCATCCACCTCACTACAAATAACTCAATTTCGTTTCTTTTAATGGCTGAGTAATATTCCATTGTATATATGTGCCATATCTTCTTTATCCATTCATCTGTCGATGGACACGTAGGTTGCTTCCATGTCCTGGCTATTGTGAATAGAGCTGCAGTGAACATTTTGGTACATGACTCTTTTTGAATTATGGTTTTCTCAGGGTATATGCCCAGTAGTGGGATTGCTGGGTCGTATGGTAGTTCTATTTGTAGTTTTTTAAGGAGCCTCCATACTGTTCTCTATAGAAGCTGTATCAATTTACATTTCCATCCACAGTGCAAGAGTGTTCACTTTTCTCCACATCCTCTCCAGCATTTATTGTTTATAGATTTTTTAAACATGGCCATTCTGATGATATCTCATTGTAGTTTTGATTTGCATTTCTCTAATGATTAATGGCGTTGAGCATTGTTTCATGTGTTTGTTTGCAGTTTGTATATCTTCTTTGGATAAATGTCTATTTAGGTCTTCGGTCCATTTTTGAATTGGATTGCTTGTTTTTTTCTTATTGAGCTGCATGAGCTGCTTGTAAATTTTGGAGATTAATCCTTTGTCAGTTGCTTCATTTGCAAATATTTTCTCCCATTCTGAGGGTTGTCTTTTGGTCTTGTTTATGGTTTCCTATGCTGTGCAAAAGCTTTTAAGTTCCATTAGGTCCCATTTGTTTATTTTTGTTTTTATTTCCATTTCTCTAGGAGGTGGGTCAAAAGGATCTTGCTGTGATTTATGTCATAGAGTGTTCTGCCTATGATTTCCTCTAAGAGTTTGATAGTTTCTGGCCTTACATTTAGGTCTTTAATCCATTTTGAGCTTATTTTTGTGTATGGTGTTAGGGAGTGTTCTAATCTCATACTTTTACATGTAGCTGTCCATTTTTCCCAGCACCACTTATTGAAGTGGCTGTCTTTTCTCCACTGTATATTCTTGCCTCCTTTAGCAAAGATAAGGTGACCATATGTGCGTGGGTTTATCTCTGGGCTTTCTATCCTGTTCCATTGATCTATATTTCTGTTTTTGTGCCAGTACCATAGTCTTGATTACTGTAGCTTTGTAGTATAGTCTGAAGTCAGGAAGCCTGATTCCTCCAGCTCCATTTTTCGTTCTCAAGATTGCTTTGGCTATTCGGGATCTTTTGTGTTTCCATACAAATTGTGAAATTTTTTGTTCTAGTTCTGTGAAAAATGCCAGTGGTAGTTTGATAGGGATGGCATTGAATCTGTAGATTGCTTGGGGTAGTAGAGTCATTTTCACAATATTGATTCTTCCAATCCAGGAGCATGGTATATCTCTCCATCTATTTGTATCATCTTTAATTTCTTTCATCAGTGTCTTATAATTTTCTGCATACAGGTCTTTTGTCTCCTTAGGTAGGTTTATTCCTAGATATTTTACTCTTTTTGTTGCAATGGCAAATGGGAGTGTTTTCTTAATTTCACTTTCAGATTTTTCATCATTAGTGTATAGGAATGCCAGAGATTTCTGTGCATTAATTTTGTATCCTGCTACCTTACCAAATTCATTGATTAGCTCTAGTAGTTTTCTGGTAGCATCGTTGGGATTCTCTATGTAAAGTATCATGTCACCTGCAGACAGTAACAGCTTTACTTATTTTCCGATTTGGATTCCCTTTATTTCTTTTTCTTCTCTGATTGCTGTGGCTAAACCTTCCAAAACTATGTTGAATAATAGTGGTGAGAGTGGGCAACCTTGTCTTTTTCCTGATCTTAGTGGAAATGGTTTCAGTTTTTCACCATTGAGGACAACGTTGGCTGTGGGTTTGTTATATTTGGCCTTTATTATGTTGATGAAAGTTCCCTCTGTGCCTACTTTCTGCAGGGTGTTTAATCCAAATGGGTGTTGAATTTTGTCGAAAGCTTTCTCTGAATCTATTGAGATGATCATATGGTTTTTCTCCTTCAGTTTGTTAACATGGTGTATCACGTAGACTGATTTGCTTATATTGAAGAATCCTTGCATCCCTGGAATAAACCCCACTTGATCACGGTGTATGATCTTTTTAATGTGCTGTTGGATTCTGTTTGCTAGTATTTTGTTGAGGATTTTTGCATCTATGTTCATCAGTGACATTGGCCTGTAGTTTTCTTTCTTTGTGACATCTTTGTCTGGTTTTGGTATCAGAGTGATGGTGGCCTCGTAGAATGAGTTTGGGAGTGTTACTTCCTCTGGTATATTTTGGAAGAGTTTGAGAAGGATAGGTGTTAGCTCTTCTCTAAATGTTTGATAGAATTTGCCTGTGAAGTCATCTGGTTCTGGGCTTCTGTTTGTTGGAAGATTTTTAATCACAGTATTCAATTTCAGTGCTTGTGGTTGGTCTGTTCATATTTTCTATTTCTTCCTGGTTCAGTGTTGGCAGGTTGTGCATTTCTAAGAATTTGTCCATTTCTTCCAGGTTGTCCATTTTATTGGCATAGAGTTGCTTGTAGTAATCTCTCATGATCTTTTGTATTTCTGCAGTGTCAGTTGTTACTTCTCCTTTTTCATTTCTAATTCTATTGATTTGAGTCTTCTCCCTTTTTTTCTTGATGAGTCTGGCTAATGGTTTATCAATTTTGTTTATCTTCTGAAAGAAGCAGCTTTTAGTTTTACTGATCTTTGTTATTGTTTCCTTTATTTCTTTTTCATTTATTTCTGATCTGATCTTTATGATTTCTTTCCTTCTGCTAACTTTGGGGTTTTTTGTTCTTCTTTCTCTACTTGCTTTAGGTGCATGGTCAGGTTGTTTATTTGAGATGTTTCCTGTTTCTTAAGGTAGGATTATATTGGTATAAGCTTCCCTCTTAGAACTGCTTTTGCGGCATCCCATGGGTTTTGGGTCATCGTGTCTCCATTGCCATTTGTTTCTAGGTATTTTTTGATTTCCTCTTTGATTTCTTCAGTTATCACTTCGTTATTAAGTAATGTATTCTTTGGCCTCCGTGTGTTTGTATTTTTTACAGATCTTTTCCTGTAATTGATATCTAGTGTCATAGCGTTGTGGTTGGAAAAGATACTTGATACGATTTCAATTTGCTTAAAGTTAGCAAGGCTTGATTTGTTACCCAAGATATGATCTATTTTGGAGAATGTTCCATGAGCACTTGAGAAAAATGTATATTCTGTTGTTTTTGGATGGAATGTCCTATAAATATCAATTAAGTCCATCTTGTTTAATGTATCATTTAAAGCTTGTGTTTCCTTATTTATTTTCATTTTGGATTATCTGTGCATTGGTGAAAGTGGGGTGTTAAAATCCCCTACTATGAATGTGTTACTGTCAATTTCACCTTCTATGGCTGTTAGTATTTCCCTTATGTATTGAGGTGCTCCTATGTTGGGTGCATAAATATTTACAATTGTTATATTTTCTTCTTGAATCAATCCCTTGATCATAATATAGTGTCATTCTTTGTCTCTTGTAATAGTCTTTATTTTAATATCTATTTTGTCTGATATGAGAATTGCTACTCCAGCTTTCTTTTGATTTCCATTTGCATGGAGTATCTTTTTCCATTCCCTCACTTTCAGTCTGTATGTGTCCCTAGGTCTCTTGTAGACAGCATATATATGGGTCTTGTTTTTGTATCCATTCAGCCAGTCTGTGTCTTTGGTGGGAGCATTTAATCCATTTAGATTTAAGGTAATTATTGATATGTATGTTCCTATTCCCATTTTCTTAATTGTTTTGGGTTTGTTATTGTAGGCCTTTTCCTTCTCTTGTGTTTCTTGCCTAGAGAAGTTCCTTTAGCATTTGTTGTAAAGCTGGTTTGTTGGTGCTGAACTCTCTCAGCTTTTGCTTTTCTGTAAAGGTTTTAATTTCTCTGTCGAAATTGAATGAGATCCTTGCTGGGTAGAGTAATCTTGGTTGTAGGTTTTTCTCCTTCATCACTTTAAATATGTCCTGCCCTCCCTTCTGGCTTGCAGAGTTTCTGCTGAAAGATCAGCTGTTAACATTATGGGGATTCCCTTGTGTGTTATTTGTTGTTTTTCCCTTGCTGCTTTTAATATGTTTTCTTTGTATTTAATTTTTGATAGTTTGATTAATGTGTGTCTTGGTGTGTTTCTCCTTGGATTTATCCTGTATGGGACTCACTGTGCTTCTTGGAGTTGATTAACTATTTCCTTTCCCTTATTATGGAAGTTTTCAACTATAATCTCTTTAAATATTTTCTCAGTCCAATTTTATCTCTTCTTCTTCCGGCACCCCTATAATTCGAATGTTGGTGCGTTTAATGTTGTCCCAGAGGTCTCTGAGAGTGTCCTCAGTTCTT
Organism: Mesoplodon densirostris; assembly: GCF_025265405.1. Classification (NCBI taxonomy): domain Eukaryota; kingdom Metazoa; phylum Chordata; class Mammalia; order Artiodactyla; family Ziphiidae; genus Mesoplodon; species Mesoplodon densirostris. The sequence continues at coordinate 59,506,615 of NC_082670.1, forward strand.
TTCATTCTTTTTTCTTTATTTTTCTCTGCTGTAGTTACTTCCACTGTTTTATCTTCCAGGTCACTTATCCGTTCTTCTGCCTTAGTTATTCTGCTATTGATCCCTTCTAGAGTATTTTTAACTTCATTTATTGTGTTGTTCGTTGTTGCTTGTTTCCTCTTTAGTTCTTCTAGGTCCTTGTTAAATATTTCTTGCCTTTTGTCTATTCTATTTTCAAGATTTTTGGATCATCTTTACTACCATTATTCTGAATTCTTTTTCAGGCAGACTGCCTATTTCCTCTTAATTTGTTAGGTCTGGTGGGTTTTTCCCTTTCTCCTTCATCTGCTGTGTGTTTTTCTGTCTTCTCATTTTGCTTATCTTACTGTGTTTGGGGTCTCCTTTTTGCAGGCTGCAGGTTTGTAGTTCCCCTTGTTTTTGGTGTCTGTCCCCAGTGGCTAATGTTGGTTCAGTGGGTTATGTAGGCTTCCTGGTGGAGGGGACTAGTGCCTGTGTTCTGGTGGATGAGGCTGGATCTTGTCTTTATGGTGGTCAGGACTGCATGTGGTGGTGTGTTTTGGGGTGTCTGTGACCTTATTATGATTTTAGGCAGCCTCTCTGCTAATGGGTGGGGTTATGTTTCTGTCTTGCTAGTTGTTTGGCATAGGGAGTCCAGCACTGTACCTTGCTGGTTGTTGAGTGAAGCTGGGTCTTGGTGTTGAGATGGAGATCTCTGGGAGATTTTCCCCATTTGATATTACGTGGAGATGGGAGGTCTCTTGTGGACCAGTGTCCTGAAGTTGACTCTCCCACCTCAGTGGCACATTACTGACTCCTGGCTGGAGCACCAAGAGCCTTTCATCCACACGGCTCAGAATAAAAGGGAGAAAAAGTAGAAAGAAAGAAACAAAGAGGATAAAACAAAATAAAAGAAAGTAAGATAAAAGAAAATAAGTTAGTAAAATAAAATATAGAAAATAATTATTAAGAAAAAAAATATTTTAAGTTAAAAAAAAAAAGAAGCAGATGGGCAGAACCCTAGGACAAATGATGAAAGCAAAGCTATACAGACAAAATCTCACACAGAAGCATACACATACACACTCACAAAAAGAGGAAGAGGGGAAAAATAATATATCTTGCTCTCTAAGTCCACCTCCTCAATTTGGGATGATTCATTGTCTATTCAGGTATTCCAGAGATGCAGGGTATATCAAGTTGATTGTGGAGCTTTAGTCTACACTGCTCCTAAGGCTGCTGGGAGAGATTTCCCTTTCTCTTCTTTATTCGCACAGCTCCCTGGGTTGAGCTTTGGATTTGGCCCCGCCTCTGCGTGTAGGTCCCCTGAGGGCATCTGTTTTTCGCAGCTGATTTGCGGGCTCTGGCTCACTCAGGCCGGGGTGGGGGGGTGGGAGGGGCACGGAGTGCGGGACGAGCCTGTGGCAGCAGAGGCCATCATGACGTTGCACCAGCCTGAGGCGCGCCGTGCGTTCTCACGGGTAAGTTGTCTGTGGATCATGGGACCCTGGCAGGGGTAGGCTGCACAGGCTCCCGGGAGGGTAGGTGCTGATAGTGACCTGTGCTTGCACACAGGCTTCTTGGTGGTGGCAGCAGCAGCCTTAGTGTCTCATGCCCATCTTTGGGGTCCGCACTCTTAGCCGCGGCTCGTGCCCGTCTCTAGAGCTCCTTTAAGCAGCGCTCTTAATCCCCTCTCCTCTCTAACCAGGAATCAAAGAGGGAAGAAAAAGTCTCTTGCCTCTTCGGCAGGTCCAGACTTTTTCCCGGACTCCCTCCGGGCTAGCTGTGGTGCAGTAACTCTCTGCCGGCTGTGTTCATGCCGCCAACACCAGTCCTCTCCCTGTGCTCCGACCGAAGCCCGAGCCTCAGCTCCCAGCCTCCACCCGCCCCGGCAGGTGAGCAGAGAAGCCTCTGGGGCTGGTGAGTGCAGGTTGGCAGCGATCCTCTGTGTGGGAATCTCTCCACTTTGCCCTCTGCACCCCTGTTGCTGTGCTCTCCTCCGCCACCCACAGTATCCGCCTGCAAAGGGGATTCCTAGTGTGTGGAAACCTTTCCTCCTTCACAGCTCCCTCCCACTGGTGCAGGTCCCATCCCTATTCTTTTGTCTCTGTTTGTTCTTTTTTCTTTTTCTCTGTCCAGGTACATGGGGAGTTTCTTGCCTTTTGGGAGGTCTGAGGTCTAATGCCAGTGTTCAGTGGGTGTTTTTTAGGAGCTGTTCCAGATGTAGATGTATTTCTGATGTATCTGTGAGGAGGAAGGTGATCTCCGTGTCTTACTCTTCCACCATCTTTCCAGCCTGCTTGATATATGATCCTTTTAATGTGTTGTTGGATTCTGTTTACTAGTATTTTGTTGAGGATTTTGGCATATATGTTCATCAGTGATATTGGTCTCTAGTTTTCTTTTTTGTGATATCTATGTCTGGTTTTGGTATCAAGGTGATGGTGACCTCATAGAATGAGCTTGGGAGTGTTCCTTCCCCTGCAATTTTTTGGAAGAGTTTGAAAAGAATCTGTGTTTGCTCTTCTCTAAATGCTTGATAGAATTCACCTGTGAAGCCATCTGGTCCTGGGCTTTTGTCTTTTGGAAGATTTTTAATCACAGTTTCAATTTCATTACTTGTGATTGGTCTGTTCATATTTTCTGTTTCTTCCTGGTTCAGTTGTGGAAAGTTGTACCTTTCTACGAATTTGTTCATTTCTTCGATGTTATCCATTTTATTGGCATATAGTTGCTTGTAGTAGTCTCTTACGATCCTTTGTAGTTTTGTAGTGTCAGCTGTTACTTCCCCTTTTCCATTTCTAATTCTGTTGATTTGAATCTTCTCCCTTTTTTTCTTGATGAGTCTGTCTAATGGTTTATCAATTTTGTTTATCTTCTCAAAGAACCAGCTTCTAATTTTATTGATCTTTGCTATTGTTTCCTTCATTTCTTTTTCATTTATTTCTCTTCTGACATTTATGATTTCTTTCCATCTACTAACTTTGGGTTTTGTTTGTTCTTCTTTCTCTGGTTGCTTTAGGTGTAAGTTCAGGTTGTGTATTTGAGATTTTTCTTGTTTCTTGAGGTAGGCTTGTATTGCTCTAAACTTCCCTCTTAGAACTGCTTTTCCTCCATCCCATAGGTTTTGGGTTGTCATGTTTTCATTGTCATTTGTTTCTATGTATTTTTTGATTCCCTCTTTGATTTCTTCAGTGATCTCTTGGATATTTAGTAGCATATTATTTAGCCTCCATGTGTTTGTGTTTTTTACAGTTTTTTTTTCCTGTAATTGATTTCTAATCTCATATCATTGTGTTCAGAAAAGATGCTTGATATGATTTCAGTTTTCTTAAATTTGCTAAGGCTTGATTTGTGACCCAAGATGTGATTGATCCTGGAGAATGTTCTGGGTGCACTTGAGAAGAAAGCATATTCTGCTTCTTTCAGATAGACTGTTCTATAAATATCAGTTAAGTCTTTCTGGTCTGTTGTGTCATTTAAAGCCGTGTTTCCTCATTTATTTTCTTTCTGGATGATCTGTCCATTGGTGAAAGTGGGGTGTTAAAGTCCCCCAGTATTATGTGTTGCTGTCGATTTCCGCTTTTATGGATGTTAGCATGTGCCTTATGTATTGAGGTGCTCCTCTGTTGGGTGTGTAAAGATTTATAATTGTTATATCTTCTTCTTGGATTGATCCCTTGATCATTATGTAGTGTCCTTCCTTATCTCTTGTAACAGTCTTTATTTTAAAGTCTATTTTGTCTGATATGAGTATTGCTACTCTAACTTTCTTTTCATTTTCAGTAGCATGGAATATCCTTTTCCCTCCCTGCACTTTCAGTGTATGTGTCCCTAGGTCTTTGGGTCTCTTGTAGACAGCATATATATGGGTCTTGATTTTGTATCTGTTCAGCCTGTTTGTGTATTTTGGTTGAAGCATTTAATCCATTTACATTTAAGGTAATTATTGATATATACGTTCCTTTTACCATCATCTTAATTGTTTTGTTTTTGTTTTTATAGGTCTTTTATTTCTCTTTTTTCCTTTAGCATTTTTTTGTGAAGCTCGTTTAGTGGCGCTGAATTCTCTTACCTTTTGCTTGTCTGTAAAGCTTTTGATTGTCTGTAAAGCTTTTGATTTCTCAGTCAAATCTGAATGATATCCTTGCTGGGTAGAGTAATCTTGGTTGTAAGTGTTTCCCTTTCATCATTTTAAATATATCTGTCACTCCCTTCTGGCCTGCAGAGTTTCTGCTGAAAAATCAGTTGATAACCTTATGGGGATTCCCTTGTATGTTATTTGTTGCTTTTCCCTTGCTTCCTTTAATGTTTGTTCTTTGAATTTATTTTTTGTTAATGTGATTAACATGTGTCTTGGTGTGTTTCTCCTTGGATTTGTCCTGTATGGGACTCTCTGCGCTTCCTGGTCTTGGGTGGCTATTTTCTTTCCCATGTTAGGGAAGTTTTCCACTATAATGTCTTCAGATATTTTCTCAGACCCTTTCTCTTCCTCTTCTTCTTCTGAGACCCCTGTAATTCGAATATTGGTGTGTGTAAAATTGTCCCTGAGGTCTCTGAGACTGTCCTCTTTCCTTTTCATTCTTTTCTCTTTATTCTGCTCCTCAGCAGTGATTTACACCTTTCTGTCTTCCAGGTCACTTATCTGTTCTTCTGCCTCAGTTATTCTGGAATTGATTCCTTCCAGTGTATTTTTAATTTCAGTTATTGTGTTGTTCATTCATCACTGTTTGTTTGTTCTTTAGTTCTTCTAGGTCCTTGTTAAACAGTTCTGGTATTTTCTTAATCCATGCCTCCATTGTGTTTCCCAGATTTTGGATCATCTTTAGTATCATTACTCTGAATTATTTTTCAGGTAGATTGCCTATTTCCTCTTCATTTATTTGGGCTTGTAGGTGTTTACCTTGCTCCTTTGTCTATAACATATTACTCTGTCTTCTCATTTTTTTTGATGGGTGGGGCTGTGTTCCTCTCTTGCTGGTTGTTTGGCCTGAGGCATCCAGCACTGGAGTTTGCAGGCAGTTGAGTGGAGCTGTGTCTTGGTGCTGAGATGAGGACCTCCAGGAGAGCTCACACTGATTTATATTCCTGGGGGCCTCAAGTTCTCTATTAGTCTATCATCTTGGACTTCACGCTCCCACCACAGGGGCTCAGGTCTAACCCCATTCTGGGAACCAAGATGCTGCAGGCCACGTGACACAGCAAAGAAAACAAAATAAAACAAATGAAACAAAACCAAAAAACAGACAACAAACAAAAAAGAGTAGAACAATAACAGAGAATAAAAAATAAGATAAAATTAGAAAAATTAAAAATATATTAGAAAAAAATAAAAATGAAACAATAACCACAAAACAAAACAGAACAGCAAAAAAAATTAAAAAAATTAATTAATAAAAAAGAAATAATAAAGAAATAAAATTTCCTGATGCCTCCACTGTCAGTGTCTTTGCACCCATGGTGAGCTACATCCAGCCTCCACTTCCCCAGGAGGGCCTCCAAGACCTCTAGGTAGGTCTCTGGACCCACTGTGTCAGCCCCACCTCTGTGTATGTTACTTTCACCAGCATCTGCTCCTGAAGTTGGTGGGGAGCACACATGCCAGCCAGCTAGGGTGCAGGATTCCTTCAGAGTGTTTACAGGAGCCAGCACAGCCAGAGGAGGCTTTGTTGGCCAGCAGTGCTCAGCCCGCCTGGACTCACATGGCCAGAGGAGGCTTCGTCAAGGGTGGCACACGGGTGGCAGCCCATGGAGGCTTTGGGGATGTGATGCTCGGGTCCACTGGCACCTGCACAGCCAGAGGAGGCTTTGGCAGCAGCAAGGCCTAGGCCCAGGACCCGGTTGGCCGGAAGAGGCCCTGTTGGGGTTGCACGCACATTGTTGGGAACTGCATGGCCCGTGGGGGCCCCCAGTGCGGGGGGTCAGTGCTCAGACTGCTGGCACCCACGTGGCCAGAGGAGGACCTGTCTTGGGTGGCAGGTGCACCGCTGGGACACGTGTGGCCTATGGAAGCTTCGGGATGTGGCAGGACTCAGGTCTACCGGGACCTGCCTGGGCAGAAGAGCCTTAGCTGGGGTGAGGCTCAGGCCCAGGAGCCATGCTACAGGAGGAGGTTGGTCAGGGGTGGCGGGTGGGCCTCTGAGACCCACGTGGCCCTTGGAGGCTTTGGCGTTGCTGGACCCAGGCCCAGGCCCAGGACCTGCTTGGCCAGAGAGGCCCTGTCAGCGGTGGGCCTCAGTCCCAGGACTAGCAGCATCGCCGGGGCTTTTGAAGGGTGGGCGAGCCTGCTCAGGTGTGCGCCACTGCCACTGCCCAAGGAGACCAGGCCTGCAGATGAGGAAGGCCAGCACAGTGGTGGCCCCGCCCTCTTTGTGCCACTCAGCAATGGCACTCCACTTCCCTGGTTGCCTGGGCCTCCCCCGCCAACCTTCCTGGCCATGGAGCCCCTCCCACCTGCCACCCCAGACCGTCTCTTCACTGCCAACAGCCATCCTCTCCCTGGATCCACCCACCAAACCCCACTCTCCTGCACCCAGCCCTCCTCCCCACCAGGAGACACACAACACAGGCTGGGGTGTGCAGGACCATGGCAGGTACCATGTGCACAGGCCTCACTCCGTCCCACTCCCCACAGACCAGTCACCATGCTCTCCTCTGACCCTCTGAAGGTCCCCCTCTGTCCCCGCTGATTGCCCCCCTGCGAGTGGGCCCCCCTGAGTGTGAGAACCTCTCCTGTCCCCCAGCCCACCCCCCCTTATTTAAGTCTCCAGTTCTGTGAGACCAAGGCAGGCCTTTCTTGTCCTTCCAATGTCAGCTCTCCCTTCATGTAGTTTACAATCTATCTTGAAGTTCTAAGGAAAAAGACTATGACTTAAAATATTTTAACACAGCAGTCTATCACAGATCCCAAGGAGAAGGCTGAAATTTTTGCATGCTCTAAGAATTTCTTAAGAAATTTTGAAAATTACTTCTGTTCTTTTTCTTTTTATAAATTTATTTATTTATTTATTTATTTTTGGCTGCATTGGGTCTTTGTTGCTGCGCGTGGGCTTTTCTCTAGTTGTGGAGAGTGGGGGCTACTGTTCGTTGTGGTGCGCGAGCTTCTCATTGCGGTGGCTTCTCTTGTAGCAGAGCACAGGCTCTAGTCACACGGACTTCAGTAGTTGTGGCACATGGGCTCAGTAGTTGTGACTCATGGGCTCTAGAGCACAGGCTCAGTAGTTGTGGCACATGGGCTTAGCTGCTCTGTGGCATGTGGAATCTTCCCGGACCAGGGCTCGAACCTTTGTCCCCTGCATTGGCAGGTGGATTCTTAACCACTGCACCACCAGGAAAGTCTTACTTGTGTTTTTTAGAGTTTATTATTATTATAGGTTTAAAGGAAATACAATGATCTGACTCCAGTCCTAACACGACTGTTTTGACATACTCATCTTTATCAAATAATAAGAATAGCAATTCATAATAACCTAGGATTTGGAGCATTTCTCTTGAAAAATAACTTTTTAAAAAATATTTATTTATTTATTTGGCTGCACTGGGTTTTAGTTGTGGCATGTGGCATCTTCAGTTGCAGCATGTGGGACCTTTTAGTTGCAGAATGTGGGATCTTTAGTTGCAGCACGTGGGATCTTTAGCTGCAGCATGTGAGATCTTTTAGTTGCACATGTGGGATCTTTGTCACGGCATGTGGGATCTTTAGTTGTGGCATGAGAACTCTTAGTTGCAGCACATGAACTCTTCGTTGTGGCATGTGGAATCTGGTTCCCCGACCAGGGATCGAACCCGGGCCCCCTGCATTGGGAGTGCAGAGTCTTAGCCACTGGACCACCAGAGAAGTCCCCTAAAAATATCTTTGGTAAATGCTCTATGTAACTTATATAATTGAATTGTCACATTAACACATAAGTTGAATATCAGTCTAAGCATTTTGCACATGAGGAAGCTGAAGCTTAAGCATCAGAGAGCTTAAGCATCTCTACTAACAATAGAAAAATTACACATTTTGGGTGTGAATCCACTCAATTTGGCTCCAGTGCTCGTGCCCTTAACCACTGAGCAGTATTCTCCTGTATGCATTACACAAGTCTCTGATATCATTTTTTCTCCAGTGTAAATATTACATTGTTTTAATTACCATAGATTTATAGATTTTGAAGCTATAGAACATTTGCTAGGGCAAGTTTTCTCTCATTGTTTTTCATTATTTTTAAAAAATACTATCTATAATATGTATTGCTCAGTAATTGTATATTATGCATATACTCATTTAGAATCAGAGTATGAGGCTCCATAATATAGCCTGTAAGGATTCTGATTAGTATGAAATTGAATTCATACGTTGTTTTAGGTAAAATGCTTTTGTGGATAACTTTGAAGCTTCATATTTAACAATATGGTATGTCTCTTCATTAAGACATATGCTTTCATAAAGTTTTATATTCTTCTATTTTTTTCACACACACACACTGTATTTTATTTTTACAAGAGAGAAATAAACTGACACCAAGCATTGTAAATGGATGACCGCAACAAAAGCAACAATGATTGCAATTACCAAACACGAAACACACTCATACTATGTCATAATATTGACATTCAGTCCAGTAATCCTCCACTGTAACAGCTCCTTTACTTTGCAGTGAAAATTCATTTGTATATTTTTTGCCTCTGAGTCCTTGTGGGATTTTTTTTTAAATTCATACAGAAAGTCACAAAAATTATAATCATCCTCATCAGTTCACTCAGTCCCATGTAATTATTTTTTTTCATCTTGATCATTTGTTAGCACTTTTATGAATTCATCAGTTTTCCAGTAGAGTTCTTAAAATGCTTATTCATTCAGTTCAGCAGTATAGTCAGTTACCAGAAACCTGTACTTGTCAGAGTCTCTTTTCCATGAATTCCTTGAAGATGAAACCCTTTTATAGGAACATTTTTGCAAAAGCATCAGAGTACATCCAGAACTGTCTGTAAATGACAAAACACTTAAAAATGACCATGGTTAAACATTTGATGAAAGTTCATAATAATGCAATTGACAAGGAAATTTAGTTATTTCTGAGATATACATTTTAAAGTAATAACTAGAATTATGACTTACAACATTATACCAGAACATATAAGATTTTTAGAAATTTCATGTAATGTTTGAAACATTTATATTAACATATTTCCATACAAATAACCCAGAGAAAGTTTAGTATTAGTTTTGTTTGTTTGTTTGTTTTTTTATACTGCAGGTTCTTATTAGTCATCAATTTTATACACATCAGTGTATACATGTCAATCCCAATCACCCAATTCAGCACACCACCATCCCCACCCACCGTGGTTTTCACCCCTTGGTGTCCATGTGTTTGTTCTCTACATCTGTGTCTCAACTTCTGCCCTGCAAACCGGATCATATGTACCATTTTTCTAGGTTCCACATACATGCGTAAATATACAATATTTGTTTTTCTCTTTCTGACTTACTTCACTCTGTATGACAGTCTCTAGATCCATCCACGTCTCAACAAATGACTCAATTTCGTTCCTTTTTATAGCTGAGTAAATATTCCATTGTATATATGTACCACAACTTCTTTATCCATTCATCTGTCGATGGGCATTTACATTGCTTCCATGACCTGGCTATTGTAAATAGTGCTGCAGTGAACATTGGGGTGCATGTGTCTTTTTGAATTATGGTTTTACGTGCGTATATGCCCAGTAGTGAGATTGCTGGATCATATGGTAATTCTATTTTTACTCTGTTAAGGAACCTCCATACTGTTCTCCATAGTGGCTGTATCAATTTACATTCCCACCAACAGTGCAAGATGGTTCCCTTTTCTCCACACCCTCTTCAGCATTTGTTGTTTGTAGATTTTCGGATGATGCCCATTCTAACTGGTGTGAGGTGATACCTCATTGTAGTTTTGATTTGCATTTCTCTAATAATTAGTGATATTGAGCAGCTTTTCATGTGCTTCTTGGCCATCTGTATGTCTTCTTTGGGGAAATGTCTATTTAAGTCTTCTGCCCATTTTTGGATTGGGTTGTTTGTTTCTTTACTATTGAGCTGCATGAGCTGTTTATATATTTTGGAGATTAGTGCTTTGTCCATTGATTCATTTGCAAATATTTTCTCCCATTCTGAGGGTTGTCTTTTAGTCTTGTTTATGGTTTCCTTTGCTGTGCAAAAGCTTTGAAGTTTCATTAGGTCCCATTTGTTTATTTTTGTTTTTATTTCCGTTACTGTAGGAGGTGGATCAAAGAAGATCTTGCTGTGATTTATGTCAAAGAGTGTTCTTCCTATGTTTTCCTCTAAGAGTTTTATAGTGTCTGGTCTTACATTTAGGTCCTTAATCCATTTTGAGTTTATTTTTGTGTATGGTGTTAGGGAGTGTTGTAATTTCATTCTTTTACAGGGAGCTGTCCAGTTTTCCCAGCACCACTTATTAAAGGCACTATCTTTTCTCCATTGTATATCTTTGCCTCCTTTGTCATAGATTAGTTGACCATAGGTGCGTGGGTTTATCCCTGGGCTTTCCATCTTGTTCCATTGATCTATATTTCTGTTTTCCTGCCAGTACCATATTTCTTGATTACTGTAGCTTTGTAGTATAGTCTGAAGTCAGGGAGTCTGATTCCTCCAGCTCCGTTTTTTTCCCTCAAGACTGCTTTGGCTATTCGGGGTCTTTTGTGTCTCCATACAAATTTTAAGATGATTTGTTCTAGTTCTGTAAAAAATGCCATTGGTAATTTGATAGGGATTGCACTGAATCTGTAGATTGCTTTGGGTAGTGTAGTCATTTTCACAATATTGATTCTTCCAATCAAAGAACATGATATATCTCTCCATCTGTTGGTATCATCTTTAATTTCTTTCATCAGTGTCTTATAGTTTTCTGCATATGTTTTTTGGCTCCCTAGGTAGGTTTACTCCTAGGTATTTTATTCTTTTTGTTGCAGTGGTAAATGGGAGTGTCTCCTTAATTTCTCTTTCAGATTTTTCATCATTAGTGTATAGGAATGCAAGAGATTTCTGTGCGTTGATTTTGTATCCTGCAACTTTAACAAATTCATTGATTATCTCTCGTAGTTTTCTGGTGGCATTTTTAGGATTCTCTATGTATAGTATCATGTCATCTGCAAACAGTGACAGTTTTACTTCTTTTCCAATTTGTATTCCTTTTATTTCTTTTTCTTCTCTGATTGCTGTGGCTAGGACTTCCAAAACTATGTTGAATAATAGTGGTGAGAGTTGGCATCCTTGTATTGTTCCTGATCTTAGAGGAAATGCTTTCAGTTTTTCACCATTAAGAATGATGTTTGCTCTGGGTTTGTCGTGTATATATGGCCTTTATTATGTTGAGGTAGGTTCCCACTATGCCCACTTTCTGGAGAGTTTTTATCATAAATGGGTGTTGAATTTTGTCAAAAGCTTTTTCTGCATCTATTGAGATGATCATATGGTTTTTATTCTTCAATTTATTAATATGGTGTATCACATTGATTGATTTGCATATATTGAAGAATCCTTGCATCCCTGGGTTAAATCCCACTTAATTGTGGTGTATGACCCTTTTAATGTGTTGTTGGATTCTGTTTACTAGTATTTTGTTGCGGATTTTTGTATCTATATTCATCAGTGATATTGGTCTGTAATTTTCTTTTTTTGTAGTATCTTTGTTTGTTTTTTGTATCAGTGTGATGGTGGCCTAATAGAATGACTTTGGTAGTTTTCCTTCCTCTGCAATTTTTTGGAAGAGTTTGAGAAGGATGGGTGTTAGCTCTTCTCTAAATGTTTGATAGAATTCACCTGTGAAGCCATCTGGTCCTGGACTTTTTTTTTTTGGAAGATTTTCAATCACAGTTTCAATTTCATTACTTGTGATTGGTCTGTTCATATTTTCTATTTCTTCCTGGTTCAGTCTTGGAAGGTTATACCTTTCTAAGAATTTATCCATTTCTTCCAGGTTGTCCATTTTGTTGGAATAGAGTTGCTTGTAGTAGTCTCTTAGGATGCTTTGTATTTCTGCAGTGTCCTAACTTCTCCTTTTTCATTTCTAATTTTATTGATTTGAGTCCTCTCCCTCTTTTTATTGATGAGTCTGGCTAATGGTTTATCAATTTTGTTTATCTTCTCAAAGAACCAGCTTTTAATTTTATTGATCTTTGCTATTGTTTTGTTTGTTTCTATTTCATTTATTTCTACTCTGATCTTTATGATTTCTTTCCTTCTGCTACCTTTGGGTTTTGTTTGTTCTTCTTTCTCTAGTTCCTTTAGGTGTAAGGTTAGATTGTTTATTTGAGATTTTTCTTGTTTTTTGAGGTAGGCTTGTATAGCTATAAACTTCTCTCTTCGAACTGATTTTGATGCATCCCATACGTTTTGGATCACCGTGTTTTCGTTGTCATTTGTCTCTAGGTATTTTTTGATTTCCTCTTTGATTTCTTCAGTGATCTCTTGGTTATTTAGTAATGTATTGCTTAGCCTCCGTGTGTTTGTGTCTTTTACGTTTTTTTCCCTGTAATTCGTTTCTAATCTCATAGCGTTGCGGTTAGAAAAGATGCTTGTTACGATTTCCATTTTCTTAAATTCACTGAGGCTTGATTTATGACCCAAGATGTGATCTATCCTGGAGAACATTCCATGTGCACTTGAGAAGAAAGTGTAATCTGCTGTTTTTTGATGGAATGTCCTATAAGTATCAATTAAGTCCATCTTATTTAATGTATCATTTAAAGATTGTGTTTTCTTATTTGTTTTCATCCATTGGTGTAAGTGAGGTGTTAAAGTATCCCACTATTATTGTGTTACTGTCGATTTCCTCTTTTATATCTGTTAGCAGTTGCTTTATATATTGAGGTGCTCGTATGTTGGGTTCATATATATTTATAATTGTTATATTTTCTTCTTGGATCGATCCTTTGATCATTATGTAGTGTCCTTCTTTGTCTCTTGTAATAGTCTTTATTGTAAAGTCTATTTTTTCTGATATGAGAATTGCTACTCCAGCTTTCTTTTGATTTCCATTTGCATGGAATATCTTTTTCCATTCCCTCACTTTCATTCTGTATGTGTCCCTAGGTTTGAAGTGGGTCTCTTGTAGATAGCATATATATGGGTCTTGTTTTTGTATCCATTCAGCAAGGCTGTGTCTTTTGGTTGGAGCATTTCATCCATTCACGTTTAAGGTAATTATCCATATGTATGATCCTATGACCATTTTCTTAATTATTTTGGGTTTGTTTTTGTAGGTCCTTTTCTTCTCTTGTGTTTCCCGCTTAGAGAAGTTCCTTCAGCATTTGTTGTAGAGCTGGTTTGGTTGTGCCAAATTCTCTTAGCTTTTGCTTGTCTGTAAAGCTTTTGATTTCTCCATCGAATCTGAATGAGATCCTTGCCGGGTAGAGTAATCTTGGTTGTATGTTCTTCCCTTTCATCGCTTTAAGTATATCATGCCACTCCCTTCTGGCTTGTAGAGTTTCTGCTGAGAAATCAGCTGTTAACCTTATGGGAGTTCCCTTGTATGTTATTTGTCATTTTTCCCTTGCTGCTTTCAATAATTTTTCTTTGTCTTTAATTTTTGCCAGTTTGTTTACTATGTGTCTCAGCATGTTTCTCCTTGGGTTTATCATGCCTGGGACTTACTGCGCTTCCTGGACTTGGGTGGCTATTTCCTTTCCCATGTTAGGGAAGTTTTTGACTATAATCTCTTTAAATGTTTTCTCTGGTCCTTTCTCTCTCTCTTCTCCTTCTGGGACCACTATAATGTGAAGGTTGTTGCCTTTAATGTTGTCCCAGAAGTCTCTTAGGCTGTCTTCATTTCTTTTCATTCTTTTTTCTTTAGTGTGTTCTGCAGCAGTAAATTCCACCATTCTGTCTTCCAGGTCACTTATCCGTTCTTCTGCCTCATTTATTCTGCTATTGATTCCTTCTTGGGTAGTTTTCATTTCAGTTATTATATTGCTCATCTCTGTTTGTTCTTTAATTCTTCTAGGTCTTTGTTAAACATTTCTTTCATCTTCTCAATCTTTGCTTCCATTCGTTTTCTGATGTACTGGATCATCTTCACTATCATTATTCTGAATTCTTTTTCTGGAAGGTTGCCTATCTCCACTTCATTTAGTTGTTTTTCTGGGGTTTTATCTTTTTCCTTCATCTGGTACATAGCCCTTTGTCTTTTCATCTTGTCTCACTTTCTGTGAATGTGGTTTTTGTTCCACAGGGTGCAGGATTGTAGTTCTTCTTGCTTCTGCTGTCTGCCCTCTGGTCTCTTCTGTTTTTAGACGTGCAATATTCCCTGATAACTATATTTCCAAAAGTTTGGTAGTATTTTTGTTATTTTGAATGGCATTATTTTTCCTTTAATTAAAAAATTATTATTTAAAAATATATCAATGTATTGATAGAATTTATAAAGAATATTGATTTTTCAACTTTTAATTATTTAAACAATTTTAGATTTAAAGAAATTGGACCAATATAGAATAGGGATATCTCATATACCCTCCACCCACATTCCCTTCATGTGAATATCTTGCATATACAAGGCACAATGACAGAAACTAGGAAATCAACATCTGTGCAAATATTATCAACTAAAGTGAAGACTTTATTTGGAGTTCACCCATTATTAAGATCCTTTTTCTGTTCCAGGGTCCTGAATTGCATTTAGTTTTTCCTCCAGTCTGTGACACTTATTTTCCTTTGTCTTTCATAGCTTTGACATTTTTGAAGAGAACTGGACAGTGATTTTGTAGAATATCCCTCAGTTAAGGTGAACCTGATAATTTCTCATGATTAGATGGAAATTATGTCTTTTTAAAACAATAGCACAGAAGCAACATGTCCTTTTAAATACATTATATCAGGTTACATGTTGTCAGTATGTCTTATTACTGGTTATACTACTACTATCATTTGGTAAAAGTGGTGCTTATTGGGTTTCTCCACTGTAAATTTTTTATTTTCCCCTTTGTAATTAACAGATATATTGGGGATATACTTTGAGACTAGCAAATAGCATGTTTCTCCTCAAACTCTGGCCCACTAATTTTATTGTCTGTCATTAAATCTTGCCTCTAGCAATCATTCACATGGAGCTCTACTTATAATTTTTTATTCTGTTATTCCTTCTACGTTTGGAATTTTTATTTAAGGAAGAGCTCTCTCTCTCTCCCCTATGTATGTATTTATTTATTCAAATATTTATCTGTATCCATTTGGACTCATGATATTAATTTTATCTATGGTTTCCAATCCATTACTATTAGTATTTAGTTTCTCGATCAAACCGTTCCAGCTTTGTCTCTTGGGAACACTTTCTGGTTGGCTCTGGCACCGTTTTTGTCAGGTTCCATCCTTTTTTGAGCACTTCCTGACTTTCTTGTACCACAAAATGTTCCAGGATCCCTGCCTTTTCTCTTAGGAGCTCTGGTTCTGTGTGGATATTAGTTTTAGTTTAAAGTGTTTATCTTTAAAAATGTTTGGCAAGATATTTCTATTTTGAAGTGTCTTGTGAAATGTTTCCTAAATCTTTTTCATCTTAACCTCAGTTATCACCATATTTCTCTATCTCCATTTTACAGTTAATCTAAGAACATTCATGTGATTTTTGAAAGGCCAAGATTACATAGCTAGGGAATGGCAAAAGACTTGAACTTGGTACAGCTCTTCTGATTAAACATCCATGTTCTCTGTCCATAGCAATGGACCTGTCATATAGGAGGCATGTAGCATCTGCTTACCACAGAGTGTTAAACATTTATATCTCTGTTCTTTTTAATTCATGATGTTTATAGCTTCTGTACTTGCCTGAAAGCTCCCGCTATGCAGCCCTGACACCATTCACCATATCCAAATTCATATACCTGGTACCTGGTAACCATGAGATTCACACTTGCATTCAACACTACGCTACCCTGCCATCCCTGAAACGTGAGCAGTCTGTTGAGATGTTAAATTTCAAAACGTTTATGGTGAAAAATATTAGTTAATGGGTATCAAAAAGCTTAGATTTTTGTCTATAGTTTTATCAGCCAATAACTTCCTGAAGGAATCACCTGAGGAAATATGAATAATATAATCCTTGCTTAAGTTATGGAATAGAGATTGATCCCTTTTGTCTGTGGCTGCAAAGGATCTTGTTAGTTTCAAAATAATAGCAATAAAAAGATGGTTCAGTGCTAAAGAGCTATGAGCAAGAGGATACACACACACACACACACACACACACAAATTTATTGTAGCTATTATTTTCTGGATCTATAATAGTTCACTTCCTGACAAGTGAGACTTTTTTCCAGAGACCGTATTTGAATATGGTGCTGTCAAGCCAGCTGTAGGTCTGTATAGAAATTTAACAAAAATGGCTCCGTATAGGAGAAACTAATCAGTTCTTGTCAAATCTGGGAGAAATACATAATTCCAATGTACTTCAACAGCAGCACGAGCTTCGGAGCTTGACGTTTGCCACAGATTTCACAAGTGACTGAATATTTTTGATTTTGGTTTCCTCATTATTGAAATAGTTTTAATAATATCTACCTCCAAAGGTAAGGATTAAGTCAGATACTATAGGTAAAGCCATCAGCACAGTGCCTGGCATGGATGAACTGCTGTGTTAATGGTGGGGATAACTGCTGGCCTTATCATCATTGACATGAACATCACTGTCATTACTCACATTAATATTAATTACAGCCTCCAATGCATGTGCTATCTCTGGTTTCAAATTTGGATCTCTTTTTCCTTCTTTGTAAAATAGATTTAGCTGAGCAGGTGTAGCTACCCTAGAGCTCCCTGCAAATGCTTTGCTAAGACCTCAGTTTGGTAATGCTGGTGCAGGCTATGATTGAAGAAAGGACAAGAACCCACTTCACTCAGCAACACTTTATAACACAGTCTCAGAGAGGACAATTTCCTACCCATGACAGTTTTATTATTGCAGCTTTCATCTCAACAGGCAGAATAAATACAACCTTTGTAAGAAGTACTCTAGATAGGCCAGAAAGTATTACACTGACTTCTGACACAGGAAACACTGCCGTTATGAATGTAATATTGTCATGTTTGTTTTGTGCTTTGGAAAACCAGCTAAAATATTGAATGTAAAGCTGTTTTGAGAAATGTTAATCATCTCGTAAACTATATTAATACGAAGAAGTCTCTCTTTCCATTCTCCAGATCTTGTCCTCTTTGCCATACAAACATTCCAATTATGGATTAATTGTCCTTTATGCTAATGTACAGTAGCATGAGTTTAGAAAATATGCTGAAGTATGCCTTAAGATATTCACCTAAAAAGCATTTAGTATATATATATTCTTTCATCTTTGAAACACTACCTTACATTGAAGAAAACATTAAAACAAACAAACAAATCAGAATTATTCTTATCCAGCCTAGTTTGCTCACATCTTTAATTCCAAACTGAAAATATAATCCTAGCATTAAAGTCACTGATTTTAGGGATGTGCAGTATTGAGACAGCTATAACATAATGGTTAGTTGGTTAATCCTTGAGCTCTGAGTTGGGTTTCCTGGGTTCATATTCTGCCTTCTTACCAACCACATGGCATAGATGAATTACTGAACTTCTCTGTGCTCCATTCATCCAATGGATATTCACTGAGCTTCAGCTATAGGCCGGGCACCATTCTAAGTTCTGGGTACTCTGAATATAGTATGGAGATATCGCATGACTGCACGCCTTGCTTAAAGACCATATGTTTATCTCAACCCAGAGAATATCTTGATACTGAAAGTAGGAAATTGCATAGCACTGGAGGTCCTAGGTGTCTCCCCGCTTTTCCTCTGTTTTGAGACTATTTATATCCTTGGAATTAATAGTGAAGTTTGATACTGGGTAAGGCTCTGATTCATGTTAGACTTATGTGGCAGTCTGCTGTTTTGTATTATCCCAAATCCAAAAATTAATATGGAAGAGTAAAGAGGGATAATAACCCACAGGTTTTTGTTTTAGAATAATTGCAAATATTGACTGGCTGTACCAGATATCAAAGATAATTTTAAATCTGTTGTATGAAATTGGATAATATTGAATGAAACAAATATAGTAGAGCCAAAAACAGTATTTTAGACTATATATAATTCAATAACTCCTGGTCGTAATAGATACCACTCAGAGAGCAAAAGGTAAACGTCAGAATGGGAGAACATATTTGCAAGACAACATATTTTATTTTATGCATTTGAGCTCACTGAGAAAATTAATCACTTTGGAGTTTTGATTAACAAGTTCATTTTTAGTCAATATCATACTTGATGGTATACTTTTTTATGGTATATATTTATAAAGCATCTTTTAAAAAACAGATTGGAGAGTCATAATCAGTGCATTAATAAGCACATTTGAAAAACATCAGATGAATTTCTTAAATAATGTATGATCTTTCATTTAAAATATTTATGATAAATTGTTCACAATTACAAAAATAACTCATGGCTATGAAGTTGGAAATTTGAAAGAAGATTTTCATTTCCCACAAGCAGTGTGAGTGTCTGTGTATTCTTTAAGATATAGTTGGTTTAATGCTTCCATGATGTGCCACATTTAGATGATTTTCATGGAGACATTTTCTGCTTAACCTTAGGTGAGAATAGTAGTTAATTTTATTAATTTTATTTTTTAGAAAAAAATTTTATTTTATATTAGAGTATATTTGAATAACAATGTTCTGTTAGTTTCAGGTGTGCAGCAGAGTGGTTCACATACATATACATGTATCTGATGTTCTTTCTCAAATTCTTTTCCCATTTAGGTTATTAAAAAGTATTGAGCATAGTTCCATGCATACCTACTATACAGTAGGTCCTTGTTGGTTATCTATTATAAATATAGCAGTGTGTGCATGTCAGTTCCAAACACCCAGTCTACCCACCCCACCTTACCCCCCCTAACAACCATAAGCTCTTTCTCTAAGTCAGACTCTGTTTCTATTTTGTAAATAAATACAGTTGTATCATATTTTTTAGATTCCGCATATAAGCAATATCATATGATATTTATCTTTCTCTGTCTGACTTAACTTCACTTAGCATGATAATCTCCAGGAGCATCCATGTTGCTGAAAATGGCATTATTTCATTCTTTTTAATGGGTGAGTAACAGTCCATTGTATACACACACCACATATTCTATTATATCCATTCATCTGTTGATGGACATTTAGGTTGCTTCCATGTCTTGGCTATTGTAAGTGGCACTGCAATGAACATTGGGGTGCATATATCCTTTTGAACCATGTTTTTCTCCAGATGTATGCCCAGGAGCGGTACTGCTAGATCATATGGTACCTCTATTTTTAGTTTCTTAAGGAACCTCCATACTGTTCTCCATAGTGGCTGCACCAATTTATATTTCCATCAGCAGTATAGGAGGGTTCCCTTTTCTCCACACCCTGTCCAGCATTTGTTATTAGTAGATTTTTTGATGATGGTGATTCTGACCAGTTTGAGGTGATGCCTCACTGTAGTTGTTTTTTCTATTTTATTTATTTATTTATTTATTGTTTAACATCTTTTTTGGAGTATAATTGCTTTACAATAGTGTGTTAGTTTCTGCTTTATAACAAAGTGAACCAGCTATACATTTACATATATCCCCATATCTCCTCCCTCTTGCATCTCCCTCCTACCCTCCCTATCCCACCCCTCTAGGTGGTCACAAAGCGCCGAGCTGATCTCCCTGTGCTATCTATTTTACATTTGATAGTGTATGTATGTCCATGCCACTCTCTCACTTCGTCCTAGCTTACCCTTCCCCCTCCGCATGTCCTCAAGTCCATTCTTTATGTCAGCGTCTTTATTCGTGTCCTGCACCTAGGCTCCTCAGAACCTTTTTTTTTTAGATTCCATATATTTCCATGTATTTGTTTTTCTTTTTCTGACTTCACTCTGTATGAGAGACGCTAGGTACATCCACCTCACTACAAATGACTCAATTTCATTTCTTTTTATGGCTGAGTAATATTCCACTGTACATATGTGCTACATCTTCTTTATCCATTCATCTGTCAGTGGACACTTAGGTTGCTTCCATGTCCTGGCTATTGTAAATAGAGCTGCAGTGAACATTGTGGTACATGACTCTTTTTGAATTATGGTTTTCTCAGGGTATATGCCCAGTAGTGAGATGTCTGGGTCATATGGTAGTTCTATTTTTGGTTTTTTAAGCAACCTCCATAATGTTCTCCATAGTGGCTATATCAATTTACATTCCCACCAACAATGCAAGGGGGTTCCCTTTTCTCCACACCCTCTCCAGCATTTATTGTTTGTAGATTTTTGATTATGGCCACTGTGACCGCTGTGACGTGATACCTCATTGTAGTTTTGATATGCATTTCTCTAATAATTACTGATGTTGAGCATCTTTTCATGAGCCTCTTTTTCATGAGCCATCTGTATGTATTCCTTGGAGAAATGTCTATTTAGGTCTTTGGCCCATTTTTCGATTGGGTTGTTTGTTTTTTTGATATTGAGCTGCATGAGCTGTTTGTAAATTGTGGATATTAATCCTTTGTCACTTGCTTTACTTGCAAATATTTTCTCCCATTCTGAGAGTTGTCTTTTTGTCTTGTTTATGTTTTCCTTTGCTGTGCAAAAGGTTTTAAGTTTCATTAGGTCCCATTTGTTTATTTTTGTTTTTATTTCCATTTCTCTAGGAAGTAGGTCAAAAAGGATCTTGCTGTGATTTATGTCATAGAGTGTTCTCCCTATGTTTTCCTCTAAGAGTTTTATAGTGTCTGGCCTTACATTTAGGTCTTGAATCCATTTGGAATTTGTTTTTATGTATGGTGTTAGGGAGTGTTCTAGTTTCATTCTTTTACATGTAGCTGTCCAGTTTTCCCAGCACCACTAATTGAAGGGGCTGTCTTTTCTCCATTGTATATTCTTGCCTCCTTCATCAAAAATAAGGTGACCATATGTGCATGGGTTTATCTCTGGGATTTCTATCCTGTTCCACTGATCTATATTTCTGTTTTTGTGCCAGTACCATACTGTCTTGATTACTGTAGCTTTGTAGTATAGTCTGAAGTGCGGGAGCCTGATTCCTGCAGCTCCATTTTTCTTTCTCAAGATTGCTTTCTCTATTCGGGGTCTTTTATGGCTCCATACAAATTGTGAAATGTTTTGTTTTAGTACTGTGAAAAATGCCCATGGTAGTTTGATAGGGATTGCATTGAATCTGTAGCTTGCTTTGGGTAGTGGAGTGATTGTCACCATATTGATTCTTCCAATCCAAGAACATGGTACATCTCTCAATCTATTTGTATCATCTTTAATTTCTTTCATTAGTGTCATAATTTTCTGCATACAGGTCTTTTATCTCCTTAGGTAAGTTTATTCCTAGATATTTTATTCTTTTTGTTGCATTGGTAAATGGGAGTGTTTCCTTCACTTCTGTTTCATATTTTTCATCATTAGTGAATAGGAATGCAAGAGATTTCTGTGCATTAATTTTGTATCCTGCTACTTTACCAAATTCATTGATTAGCTCTAGTAGTTTCCTGGTAGCATCTTTAGGATTCTCTATATGTAGTATCATGTCATCTGCAAACAGTGACAGCTTTACTTTTTCTGTTCGGATTTGGATTCCTTTTATTTCTTTCTCTTCTCTGATTGCTGTGGCTAAAACTTCCAAAACTATGTTGAATAAAAGTTGTGAAAGTGGACAACCTTGTCTTCTTCCTGATCTTAGAGGAAATGAAATGGTTTCAGTTTTTCACCTTTGAGAACAATGTTGGCTGTAGGTTTGTCATATATGGCCTTTATTATGTTGAGGTAAGTTCCCTCTATGCCTACTTTATGGCGGGTTTTTTATCATAAATGGGTGTTGAATTTTGTCAAAAGCTTTTTCTGCATCTATTGAGAGGATCGTATGGTTTTTCTCCTTCAATTTGTTAATATGGTGTATCACATTGATTGATTTGTGTATATTGAAGAATGCTGTATTCCTGGGATCAACTCCTCTTGATCATGGTGTATGACCCTTTTAAAGTGCTGTTGGATTCTGTTTGCTAGTATTTTCTTGAGGATTTTTGCATCTTTTTTCACCAGTGATATTGCCCTGTAGTTTTCTTTCTTTGTGACATCTTTGTCTGGTTTTGATATCAGGTTGATGGTGGCCTCATAGAATGAGTTTGGGAGTGTTCCTCCCTCTGCTATGTTTTGGAAGAGTTTGACAAGGATAGGTGTTAGCTCTTCTCTAAGTGTTTGATAGAATTCACCTGTGAAGCTATCTGTCTGGTCCTGGGCTTTTGTTTGTTGGCAGATTTTAAATTATAGTCTCAATTTCAGTGCTTGTGATTGGTCTGTTTATATTTTCTATTTCTTCCTGGTTCAGTCTCAGAAGGTTGTGGTGTTCTAGGAATTTGTCCATTTCTTCCAGATTGTCCATTTTATTGGCATGTAGTGGTTTGTAGTAATCTCTCATGGTCCCTTGTATATCTGCAGTGTCCATTGTTACTTCTCCTTTTTCTCTTCTGATTCTTTTGATTTGAGTCTTCTCCCTTGTTTTCCTAATGAGTCTGGCTAATGGTTTATCAATTTTGTTTATCTTCTCAAAGAACCAGCTTCTACTTTTATTGATCTTTGCTATTGTTTCCTTTATTTCTTTTTTCATTTATTTCTGATCTGATCTTTATGATTTCTTTCCTTCTGGTAACTTTGGGTTTTTTTGTTCTTCATTCTCTAATTGCTTTAGGTATATGTTTAAGTTGTTTATTTCAGATGTTTCTTGTTTCTTGAGGTAGGATTGTATTGCTATAAAGTTCCCTCTTAGAACTGCTTTTGCTGCATCCCATAGGTTTTGGGTCATCGTATTTTCTTTGTTATTTGTTTCTAGGTATTTTTTGATTTCCTTTTTGATTTCTTCAGTGATCTCTTGGTTATTTAGGAGTGTATTGTGTAACCTCCATGTGTTTGTATTTTTTATGGATTTGTTCCTGTAATTAATATCTGTTCTCATATCGTTGTCTTTGGAAAAGATACTTGATACGATTTCAATTTTCTTAAATTTATCAAGGCTTCATTTGTGACCCAAAATATGATCTATCCTGGAAAATGTTCTATGAGCACTTGAGAAGAAAGTGTATTTTGTTGTTTTTAGATTGAATGTCCTATAAATATCAGTTAAGTCCATCTTGTTTAACGTATCATTTAAAGCTTGTGTTTACTTGTATATTTTCATTTTGGATGATTTGTCCATTGGTGAAAGTGGGGTGTTAAAGTCGCCTACTATGATTGTGTTACTGTCGATTTCACCTTTTATGGCTGTTAGCATTTGCCTTATGTATTGAGGTGCTCCTATTTTGGGTGCAGAAATATTTACAGTTGTTATATCTTCTTGGATTGATCCCTTGATCAGTATGTAGTGTCCTTCTTTGTTTTTTGTGATAGCCTTTATTTTAGAGTCATTTTGTCTGTTATGAGAATTGCTATTCCAGCTTTGTTTTGATTTTCATTTGCATGGAATATCTTTTTCCATCCCCTCACTTTCAGTCTGTATGTGTCCCTAGGTTTTACTGGGTCTCTTGTAGACAGCATATATATGGGTCTTGTTTTTTTATTCATTCAGCCAGTCTGTGTCTTTTAGTTGGAGCATTTAATTCATTTTCATTTAACTTAGTTATCGATATGTGTGTTCCTGTTACCATTTTCTTAATTGTTTTGGGTTTGTTATTGTAGGTCTTTTCCTTATCTTATATTTCCTGCCCATAGAAGTTCCTTTAGCATTTTTTGTAAAGCTGGTTTTGTGGTGCTGAATTCTTTTAGCTTTTGCTTGTCTGTAAAGGTTTTAATTTCTCCGTCTAATGTGAATGAGATCCTTGCTGGTTAGAGTAGTCTTGTTTGTAGGTTTTTCCCTTTCATCACTTTAAATATGTCCTGCTACTGCCTTCTGGCTTGCAGAGTGTGTGCTGAAAGATCAGCTGTTAACCTTATGGGGCTTCCCTTGTATGTTATTTGTTGTTTTTCCTTTGCTGCTTTTAATATTTTTTGTTTGTATTTAATCTTTGATAGTTTGATGAATATGTGTCTTGGCATGTTTCTCGTTGGATTTGTCCTGTATGGGACTCTCTGTGCTTCCTGGACTTGATCGACTATTTCCTTTCCCATATTAGAGAAGTTTTCAACTAAAATCTATTCAGATATTTTCTCAGTCCCTTTCTTTTTCTCTTCTTCTTCTGGGACCCCTGTAATTCAAATGTTGGTGCATTTAATGTTGTCCCAGAGGTCTCTGAGACTGTCCTCAATTCTTTTCATTCTTTTTTCTTTATTCTGCTCTGTGGTAGTTATTTCCACTATTTTATCTTCCAGGTCACTTCTCTGTTCTTCTGCCTCAGTTATTCTGCTATGGATTCCTTCTAGAGAATCTTTAATTTCATTTATTGTGTTGTTCATCATTGTTTGTTTGCTCTTTAGTTCATGTAGGTCCTTGTGAAACATTTCTTGTATTTTCTCCATTGTATTTTGTAGAGTTTGGATCATATTTACTATTACTACTCTGAATTGTATTTCAGGTAGACTGCCTATTTCCTCTTCATTTGTTTGTTCTGGGGGATTTTTACCTTGCTCCTTCACCTGCTGTGTGTTTCTCTGTCTTCTTACTGTGTTTAGCTTACTGTGTTTGTGGTCTCCTCCTCACAGGCTGCAGGATCATAGTTCCCATTGAATTTTTGGTGTCTGCCCCCCGTGCCTAAGGTTGGTTCAGTGTGTGTAGGCTTCCTTCTGGAAGTGACTGGTGCCTGTGTTCTGGTGCATGAGGCTGGATCTTGTCTTTCTAGTGGGCAGGACCATGTTCGGTTGTTTGTTTTGGGGTGTATCTGACCTTATTATTATTTTAGGCAGCCTTTCTGCTAATGGGTGGTGTTGTATTCCTGTCTTGCTAGTTGTTTGTCATAGGGTGTCCAGCACTGTAGCTTGCTGGTCATTGAGTAGAGCTGGGTCTTAGCGTTGAGATGGAGGTCTCTGTGAGAGATTTTGCCATTTGATATTATGTGGAGCTGGGATGTCTCTGGTGGACCCTTGTCCTGAACTCACCTCTCCCACCTCAGAGGCACAGGCCTGACACCCGGCCAGAGCACCAAGACCCTGTTAGCCACATGGCTCAGAAGAAATGGGAGAAAAAAAAGAAAGAAAGAAAGAAAGAGAGAGAGAGTGGGAGGGAGGATAATAAAGTTATTAAAATACAAAATAATAAAATTGTTAAAAACAAAATAATAAAATTGTTAAAAATAAAAAGAATTAACAAGTAAGAACATAAAGAAAAATAAAGGAAAAAAAAAGAATGAAAGAAAGAAAGAAGAGAACAGCCAAACCAAAAAACAAATCCACCAATGTTAACAAGTGCTAAAAACTATTCTAAAAAGAAAAATAAGGACAGACAGAACCCTAGGACGAAGGGTAAAAGCAAAGCTATACAGACAAAATTACACAAAAGAAATATACACACTCACAAAAAGAGAGTAAGGAAAAATATATATATATATTTATAGATAAAAAAAGAGGAAGAGAGCAACACAATCAATAAACAAATCTACCAATAATAATAAACTCTAAATATTAAACTAAGAGAAACATAAAACCAGAAACAAATTAGTTGCAGAAAACAAACCCCAAGTCTACAGTTGCTCCCAAAGTCCACCACGTCAATTTTGGGATGATTTGTTGTCTATTCAGGTATTCCAGAGATGCAGCGTACATTAAGTTGACTGTAGAGATTTAATCTGCTGCTCCTGAGGCTGCTTGGAGAGATTTCCTTTTCTCTTCTTTGTTCGCACAGTCCCTGGGGTTCAGGTTTGCATCTGGCCCCACCTCTGCATGTAGGTTGCCTGAGGGCATCTGTTCTTTGCTGAGACAGGACACAGTTAAAGTAGCAGCTGATTAGGGGGCTCTGGCTCACTCAGACTGGGGAGAGGGAGGGGTACAGAATGCAGAGGGACCCTGTGGTAGCAGAGGCCGGCGTAACGTTGCAACAGCCTGAGGAGTGCTGTGTGTTCTCCTGGAGAAGTTGTCCCTGGATCGCTGGACCCTGGCAGTGGTGGGCTGCACAGTCTCCTGGGAGGAGAGGTGTGGATAGTGACCTGTGCTTGCACACAGGTTTCTTGGTGGCTGCAGCAGCAGCGGCCTTAGCGTTTCATGCCCATCTCTGGGGTCCACGCTGATAGGCGCAGCTTGTGCCTGTCTCTGGAGCTCATTTAGGCGGTGCTCTGAATCCCCTCTCCTCACGCACTCTGCAACAATGATTTCTTGCCTCTTAGGCATGTCCAGACTTTTTGCCGGACTTCTTCCCAGCTAGCTGTGGTGCACCAGCCCCCATCAGGCTGTGTTCATGCAGCCAACCCCAGTCCTCTCCCTGGGGTCTGATGTCCAAAGCCTGAGCCTCAGCTCCCAGCCCCCACCCACCCCGGTGGGTGAGCAGACAAGCCTCTCAGGCTGGTAAGTGCTGGTCAGGACTGATCCTCCATGCGGGAAGCTCTCTGCTTTGCCCTCTGCACCCCTGTTGCTGTGCTCGCCTCCGTGGCTCCGAAGCTTCCCCCGCACCTGCCACTCCCCTGTCTCTGCCAGTGAAGGGGCTTCCTAATGTGTGGAAACTTTTCCTCCTTCACAGCTCCCTCCCAGAGGTGCAGGTCCTGTCCCTATTCTTTTTTTTTTTTTTTTTTTTTTTTGTGGTACGCGGGCCTCTCACTGTTGTGGCCTCTCCCGTTGTGGAGCACAGGCTCCGGATGCGCAGGCTCAGCGGCCATGGCTCACGGGCCCAGCCGCTCCGCAGCATGTGGGATCTTCCCGGACCGGGGCACGAACCCATGTCCCCTGCATCGGCAGGCAGGCAGGCTCTCAACCACTGCGCCACCAGGGAAGCCCTGTCCCTATTCTTTTGTCTCTATTTTTTCTTTTTTCTTTTGCCCTCCCCAGGTACGTGGGGAGTTTATTGCCTTTTGAGAAGTTGCACGTCTTCCACCAGCGTTCAGTAGGTGTTCTGTGGGAGTTGTTCCACATGTAGATGTATCCTTGAGGTACTTGTGGGGAGGAAGGTGATTTCCACATGTTACTCCTCTGCCATCTTGAAGGTCTGTCTCCTCACTGTAGTTTTGATTTACATTTCTCTAATAATTAGAAATGTTGAGCATCTTTTCATGTGCCTCTTGGCCATCTGTATGTCTTCTTTGGAGGAATGTGTGTAGGTCTTTGCCCATTTTTTGATTGGGTTTTTTGTTTGTTTGTTTTTGATGTTGAGCCGCATGACCTGTTTGTAAATTTTGGAGATTAATCCCTGATCTCTCTCATTATTTGCTAATATTTTCTCCCATTCTGTGAGGTTTTTTTTTCATTTTATTGTTTCCTTTGCTGTGTAAAAGCTTTTGAGTTTAATTAGGTCTCTTTTGTTTATTTTTGTTTTTATTTCCATTACTCTAGCAGGCGGATTGAAAAAGATCTATCTGCAGTTTATGTCACAGAGTGTTCTGCTGATATTTTCCTCTAAGAGTTTTTTAGCATCCAGTCTTACATTTAGGTCTTTAATCCATTTTAAAATTTTTTTATTTATTTATTTTATTATACAGCAGGTGCTTATTCGTTATCTGTTTTATACATTTTAGTGTATATATGTCAACCCCAATTTCGCAATTCATCCCACCACCACCCCCTGCCCCCCCCGACTTTACCCCCTTTGTGTCCATACATTTGTCCCCTACATCTGTGTCTCTATTTCTGCCCTGCAAACTGGTTTATTTGTACCATTTTTCTAGATTCCACATACATACATTAATATACAATATTTGTTTTTCTCTTTCTGACTTACTTGACTCTGCATGACAGTCTTTAGGTCCATCCACATCTCTACAAATGACCCAATTTCATTCATTTTTATGGCTGAGTAATATTCTATTGTATATATGTACAATATCTTCTTTATCCATTCATCTGTCAATGGACATTTAGGTTGCTTCCATGACCTGGCTATTGTAAATTGTGCTGCAGTGAACATTGGGGCGTGTGTGTCTTTTTGAATTATGGTTTTCTCCGGGTATATGGCCAATAGTGGGATTGCTGGGTCATATGGTAATTTATTTTTAGTTTTTTAAGGAACCTCCATACTGTTCTCCATAGTGGCTGTATCAATTTACATTCCCACCAGCAGTGCAAGAGGGTTCCCTTTTGTCCACACTCTCTCCAGCATTTGATATTTGTAGGTTTTCTGGTGAGGTCAGTTCTAACTGGTGTGAGGTGATACCTCATTGTAGTTTTAATTTGCATTTCTCTAATAATTAGTGATGTTGAGCAGCTTTTTCATGAGCCTCTTGGCCATCTGTATATGTTCTTTGGAGAAATGTCTATTTAGGTCTTCTGCCCATTTTTTTGATTGTGTCATTTGTTTTTTTAATATTGATCTGCATGAGCTGCTTATATATTTTGGAGATTAATCCTTTGTCTGTTGATTCATTTGCAAATATTTTGTCCAATTCTGAGGGTTGTCTATCTTGTTTACAGTTTCATTTGCTGTTCAAAAGCTTTTACATTTCATTAGGTCCCATTTGTTTATTTTTGTTTTTATTTCCATTACTGTAGGAGGTGTGTCAAAAAAGATTTTGCTGTGATTTATGTCAAAGAGTGTTCTTCCTATGTTTTCCTCTATGAGTTTTACAGTGTCTGGTCTTAAATTTAGGTCTTTAATCCATTTTGAGTTAATTTTTGTATATGGTGTTAGGGAGTGTTTTAATTTCATTGTCTTTACACGTAGGTGTCCAGTTTTCCCAGTACCACTTATTGAAGAGACTGTCTTTTCTCTGTTGTATATCCTTGCCTCCTTTGTCATAGATTAGTTAACCACAGGTGCATGGGTTTATCTCTGGACTTTCTATCCTTTTCCTTTGATCTATATTTCTGTTTTTGTGCCAGTACCATATTGTCTTGATTACTGTATCCTTCAGTATAGTTTGAAGTCAGGGAGCCTGATTCCTCCAGCTCTGTTTTTCTTTCTCAAGGTTGCTTTGGCTATTCAGGGTCTTTTGTATCTCCATACAGATTTTAAGGTTTTTTTGGTCTAGTTCTGTGAAAAATGCCATTCATTGGTAATCTGATGGAGATTGCAATGGATCTGTAGATTTCCTTGTATAGTATAGTCATTTTTGACAGTATTGATTCTTCCAATCCAAGAACATGGTATATCTCTCCATCTGTTTGTGTCCTCTTTAATTTCTTTCATCAGTGTTTTATAGTTTTCCGAGTAAAGGGTTTTTTTTTTGCCTCCTTTTGTAGGTTTATTCCTAGGTATTTTATTGTTTTTGATGCGATGGTAAATGAGATTGTTTCTTTAATTTCTTTTTCTGATTTCTGATCTTTCACTGTCTGTGTATAGAAATGCAACAGATTTCTGTGTATTTATTTTGTATCCTGCAACTGTACCAAATTTATTGTTGAGCTCTAGTAATTTTTTCTAGTAGTTCCCACTGTGCCTACTTTCTATGTATAGTATCATGTCGCCTGCAAACAGTGACCGTTTTACTTCTTCTCTGATTGCTGTGGCTACACATTCCAAAACTACACTGAATAAAAGTGGCGAGTGTGGACACCCTTGTTTTCTTCCTGATTGTAGAGGAAACGCTTTCAGGTTTTCACCACTCAGTATGATTTTAGCTGTAGGTTTGTCATATGTAACCTTTATTATGTTGAAGTAGGTTCCTTCTGTGCCCACTTTCTGGAGCGTTTTTATCATATTCAGTGTTGAATTTTGTCCAAAACTTTTTCTGCATCTATTTAGATGATCATATAGTTTTTATTCTTCAATTTTTTGATGTGGTGTATCACAATGATTGATTTGCAGGTATTGAAAAATCCTTGCATCCTTGATGCAAGGATCCTTGCACAGAGGATCATGCACCACACCACTTGATCATGATGTATGATCCTCTGTGCTTCCTGGACTTGGGTTACTGTTTCCTTTCCCATTGTTAGGGAAGTTTTTAGCTATTACCTCTTCAGATATTTTCTCAGGTCCTTTCTGTTTCTGTTCTCCTTCTGGGACCCCTATAGTGCAAATGTTGGTTCATTTAATGTTGTCTCAGAGGTCTCTTAGACTGTCCTCATTTCTTTCATTTTTTCCTGTACCCTGTTTCACATCAGTGATTTCCACCATTCTGTATTCCAGCTCACCTTTCCATTCTTTGCCTCAGTTATTCTGATATTGATTCCTTCTAGTGTATTTTTCATTTTAGTTATTGTATTGTTCATCTCTGTTTGTTCTTTAGTTCTTCTAGGTCTTTGTTAAAACATTTCTTTTATCGTCTCAATCTGTGCCTCCTTTCTTTTTCTAAGATCTTGGATCATCTTTACTATCATTACCCTGAATTCTTTTTGAGGTAGGTTGCCTATCTCCACTTCACTTAGTTGTTCTTCTGGGGTTTTGTCTTGTTCCCTCATCTGGGACGTATTCCTCTGCCATCTCATTTTGTCTGCCTTTCTGTGATTGTGGTTTCCATTCTACAGACCACAGGTTTGTAGTTCTTCTTGCTTCTGTTGTCTGCCCCCTGGTGGATGAGGCTGTTTAAGAGGCTTGTGCAGGCTTCCTGGTGGGAGGGAATTGTACCTGCCCACTGGTGGTTGAGTCTGGGTATTGTCCCTCTGGTGTGCAGGGCAGTGTCAGGGGTTGTGTTTATCGGGCAGCTGTTTATTCAGGAAGACTTTAAGCAGCCTGTCTGCTGATGGGTGGGGCTGTGTTCCCACTCCACTGGTTATTTGACCTGAGGTGTCCCAGCATTGGAGCCTACAGGCTCTTGGGTAGGGCCGGGTCTTGGTGAGAAAATGGTAACCTCCAAGAGCGCTCATGCCAAAGAGCACTCACCAGAACCACTGCCACCAGTGTCCCCATTCCCGCAGAGAGCCACAGCTGCTTCCCACCTCCAAAGGAGGCCCTCCAGCACTAGCAGGTAAGTCTAAGCAAGTCTCTTATGAAGTCACTGCTTTTTTCCCTGGGTCCTGGTGTGCACAAAACACTGTGTACACCCTCCAAGTGTGGAGTTTCTCTTTCCGCCAGTCCCATGGAATTCCTGCAATCAAACCCTGCTGGCCCTCAAAGCCAGATTCTCTAGGGGCTCCACCTTCCAGTTCCAGACCCCCAGACTGGGGAGCCTGACGTGGGGCTCAGAACTTTCACTCCTGTGGGAGAACTTCTGTGGTATAATTATTTTCCAGTTTGTGGGTACTCAGCTGGTGTATATGGGATTTGATTTTATCGCAGTTTTGTCCCTCCTACCACCTTATTGTGGCTTCTTCTTTGTCTTTGGAGGTAGGATATCTTTTGTGGT
This sequence comes from Mesoplodon densirostris, assembly GCF_025265405.1. Classification (NCBI taxonomy): domain Eukaryota; kingdom Metazoa; phylum Chordata; class Mammalia; order Artiodactyla; family Ziphiidae; genus Mesoplodon; species Mesoplodon densirostris. The sequence continues at coordinate 59,537,935 of NC_082670.1, forward strand.
AGGTTCCAGCTTTTTTTGTCAATGGCTGTTAAGCAGTTAGTTGTGATTTTGGTGTTTCCATAAGAAGAGGTGAGCTCACATCCTTCTACCATCTTGTCTCCCTTGTTAGTTAATTTTAAATGAGTTGAGGGAGTAGATAGTTCATGAAATAAATGGAAACCATATCTGTCTAGCAAATCAGTTTTATACGCTTGTTGAAATCTTTTTTTTTTTTACCATTTTTTTCTTTTTGTCATATGCCTATTTTCTCCCCCATATCCTCCCTTCTCTCTTTGTTTTTTCTGTCTACTGCTTCCCATTTCCTTACCTATTATCCTTTTAGCTTCACTTTCTGCTTCCTCCCTTTACTTCTTAATGAAAATCACTTTAAAAATTCATACAAATATAGAAAATTGCTAGAAAGTTACTTTTTCTAAATTTAATATGGTCTTGTCTTAATTATTTGGTTGTCTATTGCATTTTACAATGACTACAAATACAGATGGTCATTGGGATTACCTTTTCCAGCGTGGGGTTTGTTTCCTTCTTACCTTAGCCTAGAAAGAGAGGCTTCAGAGATCTACCTGGGGACCTTGATATGTGTGTGTTAGAGTTTGAGGGACCCAGAAGAGTTAGACTCACACCCCAGTAATAGGAGGGTACACGGCTGGCAGCAATAGTCTGTGCCAGTGGAGGTGAGGTTTGCCATTTGGGAAACAGTTCACTTGCACCAATGGCATAAGAAAAGTGCAAGCTTCCTATGGAGGAAGGATGGAGAAAAAAGCCTGGTTAAAAGACAGAGAAAGAAATAAGACTTTGTGGGCAGTGGAACCCCAAGTATAAGAGAGCCTATTAGGAGGTGACACTATAGATTGAAGGGTGAGTCCTGGGGGGACAACCAAAGAATCCCCACATTAGAGAATTCCAGGGAAAGGGGGACTCTCCCAAGAATCTATAAAATCACCCCACAGGAAACAGACTCAACTCTATCCATGAGGGTAAGAGAGACACATTTCAAAGGGGACTAATTAACACATTTTGTGTCCTTCATCCTCCTCCCTTCCCAGCTCAACAGTGGAGGGATCAGGAGTTGAAGCCAAGTTGGGAAGTTGGAGGAAGCAGGAATAGTAGTGAAAAGGTCAACCTTTTCCTGTGTTCTCAACACGTTTTCCACCATCAATAGGCCTGAGCTGGTTGAAAAGAGAAGCTCTAAATAATTTAAAGAGAAGCTTTAAATTATTTCAGAGGACTGGACATCTAAATTATTACATCTAAATTATCTATTCTAATAGATAGAAGGGACCAATGGTCGTCTTCTTTAATTACCTAAGAGTAAATTGAGAAGTGATATTTCTTGGCTAAGCAGTCACTCAGGGACAAAGAAAAACACTAATCTTAGAGGAAAGTTCAGAAGGAACAGTGGGGTCTGAGAGGGGTGGTGAGCTAGAGTCATTTGATGATGGTATCCTACACAAATTTTTTCTTTTTTTTTGGAAATTCACCAGGGCCACTACAGAAACATTCCGTTTTAAGCTATCTATCTTTTAGCCATCTCTAGAAAAGTATTTATCTGTTGTTGTACAACCCAAAGGTTTATTTATTCACCCCCTAAATTTGGGGTCCAAGTGACTGTCTAGCACTTTTTTTAGCATCTCTTAAAATTTATTTATGGTAAAAGTTGTTTTTACTTTGCAGATGGTGAAGTATCAAGTGCTACTAAAATAATTATCCTCATCTACTATTTCCATGAATATGGGCTTCTGCATAGTATTTTAAGTGTTAATTTACTAACAGAGCAGGCATATCATATAATCAAGACATATAATCAATATAGCAGCCTATTACTGTTATACTGACAAAATGACATTCAATATTTGCAAAAATTCTGAAATCACTAGTCTATATAAGAAAGGCCACGTTTCCAGACAGATACTTCTAAATTAGTGCTCGCACTATGAAAGGAATTTGCTGTTCGTAAACAAACAACAAATCATTCAGAAAGTGTCTAATAAATGTGGATACACATCACTTTTCTAGACTGTTTCTAGTGAATAAATCAAGGTTTAGCTTATCAGGAAATCAAGCAATTTGGTGAATAACAGTTAGTGTATCATCTCAATGTTTACTAAACCCTGTCGGTATGACAAATTTTCATTTATTTTAGATGGAGAAAAAAAAGATGAAACCAAAACTTCTAGTGCACTAGATGTGCAAATAGTATAGGTCTTCTCCTGTATTTTCTTATTTGATCTTTCCAAAACATGTCTCTAAGGGAGTTATTATTTGCCTTTGACAAGTAAAGAATAATTGACCACAACAAATTCTTCAAGTCTCGTTTTGCTTGAAAACTCTACAGATCTCAAGAAATACATCACCATCTTCTTAAAATCCCCTCCTTCCTTGGCTTTGGAAATAACTGCTCTCTCCTGGTGATTCTACCTCTCAGGGTCTTCTTATTCCTTATCTCAGTCGGGTTCCTTTTAGGTGCATAGTTGAAAGCTTTCCTGGAGAGACAGGGAACAAGAGCAGAACATCTGTATCACCACTTCAACTATTATTATACTACTGGCCTCAGCTACTGTAATATGGCAAGAAAAAAAAAGAAACCTATAATAATTAATAAATAATATATATTTGTTCTTATTGTCTGATGGTATTTTTGTGAATATAGAAAAATACAAAAGCATCGACAAACTATTAGAATTAATAAGTAAATGTAGCAAGTTTACTATATGCAGCTTACTATAAAATTAATTATAATTCTGTCAGCAACAAAAAATAGGAAATAAATTGCCTTAAAAATACCGTTACAATAACATCAAACAGCTCAAATAAAAGGATAAATCTAACAGAAGTTGTACAAGCCTCTGCCCTTCAAACTATAATCATATTAAGGAAAATAAAAGAACATCTAAACAAATAGACAGTTATACCATGTTCAGATGTTGGACAACTCAATATTGTTACGATGCAGCTCTCCTCAGATTGATCTATGGATTTAATGAAATCTCAATCAGTATTCTAGCTGCATTATTAGAAATTGACAAATTAATTCTAAAATGCAAAATGGAATGCAAAAGCTCAAGAATGTCAAGGCAAACTTGAAAAAGCAGAACAAATTTAGGGTGATTACGCTACAGTATATTACGTATCGATTTAAAGCAATGATTTTTACACCCTTTTTGGTTCAATTAATTTTCACTCAACTTCTAAATCTGGCCTTAAATTCTAGCTTCCTCAAAACCCCCAAACAATTTGGTACCATTATTTGCTGTTTTCCATTGGGCCATTAATCATCCTTTTTATATGTTCATTAATTATTTGTAATACTTAAAAAGTTGTAGATATTTCAATTGTAATGTGCATGCCAGAGCTCACTAATACAACTTAACACATATTAATATAAATTAGTTTTAATATTATTAACACTACATTCTAATAATGATTTACATGCAATCATTTACATGTATATATGTGTATCTGTACATATCTAATCACATCTAGTGAGTGGAGTCTAAAGATGATGTTAAACATCTACAATGCACACGACTGTCCACCACACAAAGAATTATGTGACCCAAAATATCAGTAGTGCCCTTGAGAAATCACACACACACACACACACACACACACACAAACGTGTGTGTGTGTATACACATACATATACCCTCCAATCTTTCTCCTCCTTTCCTCACTGGACAGAAATAGCCATGTTCCTGAAGTTAATATGTGCATTATCAGTTTAAAATACTTATATTCTTTGCTGGATCATGAGTCACTTGAGGGCTGGGATTGTACCTACCCAGATTGTACCTATCCATGTCTTTGGTGTACCCCAGTGTCTAACACAGTGAGTTCCAGGCCCATATACTTAATATGTTTTTAATCTAATTGACTAGATACTTAAAATATTTTTCAGTGTTCTGTTTTAATTTATCTACTGGCATCTTGGCTTCTTCGCTGTATTATCATTACGTATTGTTATCATGCCTCCTCTAGGGAATTGCACTATACATATCCTTTCACAATCTACTTAGAACTAACACTGTACCACTTCAAAATGTAGAAACTTTTTTTAGAACCAGCTATGTTCCTTTTGCTATCCCTAGTGTAATTTATGTTATAGTTTTTCATATACATTGTATCTGCATATATTATGTCTGCATTCTTTGATGAAATTATGCCTGAGATGTCATATTCTTTACTTGAGATGCAGTGAGGCATAACTATTGGGAAGCAGAAATTGGGATTGACAGCCTGGTCTTGGATTTTAGTTATGCCACTTATTAGATGGATGAGTTTGCATAAAGCACTTAATATAGACAATTGGGATAGTAAAAGTTCATACGATGGCTGAAAAATCAAATGAATTAATATGTGTAAACCACTTGGCAGGACTCAATAAATATTAGCTTTTATTATTGGTCAGGCAGTTTTTATTAGTTTTCACTTAGGTTGTTCCATTTTCCTCCAAAATGAAGTTCTGGCCTCCAGAGTTACCTACATCAATTATACGACAGCATTTAGTTTATAAAATTCCCATGAAATTGATCACATCCTTTCATGTATTATAGTTGTATGCATTTTCGTTGTCACTATCCAATGAGAGGGTAAGCTTTTGATGAAAGACACTGTGTTTCAAATAGCTATACCAAGAACTATTGCACCAAGAAGAATGTCCATAAATATTTGATGAACGAACTAATGTATACCAGTAGAGACTATATTATCCTTTTAATCAAACAGACATGAATTTAATATCAGTTGCATCCCTCACTAAGTAGTTTCCCTTCTCATATATAAAATTGGAATAATAATACAGAAATGATATGAGAATTAAATACAATAGTGTATGTGAACATACAGATCATAGTACCTTGTGGGTGTAGATGGTCAGTACATGTTAATGTGCTCACATGTTGCCTAAATATTGGATGAATATGTGTAACTGGTAAGAACCTTTTCTCCCATGAAGGGTACAGGCATCTATTGATTTTCATTACCAATTTCTCTAAATTGCCCAGTATAAGAACTTGGGGAATCTACTTTGAGATTGATACTCTGTTTTCTCTCTACTGTGTATTTTTAACAGTTCATATTTGTATTACACAATTTGCATACTTGGAATTGTTTTTTCAAAGAATTCAGGATGGCTGACAAATGCCCAAATGACTGTAATGAAGACAGAATTAGAATATGTCACCACGTAGCATTATTGACCTTTAGTGAGAAAGTAGGAGATGCTCAGTGTGTTCTCAAATCTTACTAACAAGATGATATTATTTAGATTTTTTTTCAGTTGCTTAGTTACCAGTATCTATAAATCTTTTCATGTTGCTTGTAAGAGTTTTCTTAAAAAAGGAAGTGTCCACATTTTTCCACTTTTCTTAAAAATAACACACACACATACAGACAGAAAGAAGAAATCTCTCTTCATAGGGAAGGCATGATTGGAGAAAAGGAATTGTAGGTGATTGGAGGGAGGATCATCATCTAGGTAAGATTCTGGGGAAGGAGAAGCCGTTTACATGTCTTCCATGGAGAAGTGTCTATTTAAGTTCTTTGCTCATTTTTGAATCTTTTGTTGTTGTTGTTGTCATTGTTGAGTTTTACAAGTTTCCTATGTATTAAGATTATCAATCCCTTATTAGATACATGATTTGAAAATATTTTCTCCCACTTTGTAGGTTGCCTTTTTACTCTGTTGATAGTATCTTTTGAGGCACAATTTTAAAAAAGCATGAAGTTCAATTTGTCAGGTTTTTTTTTTCCTTTTACTGACTATGCCTTTGGTGTCATAGCCAAGAAATTGCTGCCAAATCCAATGTCTGAAGCTTTTCCTTATGCTTTATTCTAAGAGGTTATTACTTTTGTGTCCTACATTTAGGTCTTTGATTGATTTTGAATTAATTTTTCTGTATGGTATTAGGTGAGGGTTCATCTTCATTCTTTTGCATGTGGGTATCCAGTTTTACTAGCACTGTTTGTTGAAAGACTGTCATTTCCCCCATTGAATGGTCTTGGCCTTCTTATTGAAAATTATTTGACCGTATATGGGAGGTTTTAATTATGGGCTCTTTATTCCACATGTCTGTCTTTTATTTTTTTTATTTTTTTTATTTTTTTATTTTTTTGCTGTACGCGGGCCTCTCACTGCTGTGGCCTCTCCCGTTGCGGAGCACAGGCTCCGGACACACAGGCTCCACGGCCATGGCTCGCGGGCCCAGCCGCTCCGCGGCATGTGCGATCTTCCGGGATCGGGGCACGAACCCGTGTCCCCTGCATCGGCAGGCGGACTCTCAACCACTGCGCCACCAGGGAAGCCCCACATGTCTGTCTTTATGCCAGTACCCAACTGTTTTGGTTACTGAAACTTTGTAGTAAGTTCTGAAATCAGGACACAGTGTGAATCCTCTAGTATTGGTTTCTCTTTGTCGAGATTTTTTGGGTTATTTAGGGTCCCTTGAGATTCCATATGAATTTTAGGATGGATTTTCCTATTGCTGCAAGACATCATGGGGATTTTGAGAGGGATTGCACTGACTCTGTAGATTGTTGGGGGTAATACTGCCATCTTAACAATATTGTCTTCCAGTCCATGAACAGGGAATGTCTTTCCGGTTATTTATGTGTTCTTTAATTTCTTTCAGTAATGTTTGGTAGTTTTTCATTATACAAGTTTTTCATCTCCTTGATTAAGTTAATTCCTAAGTGTTCTTTTTAATGCTATTATAAATGAAATTGTTTTTTTGACCTTTCTCTTCAGATTGTTAGTGTATAGAAAGGCAACTTATTTTTGTGTGTTGCCTTTGTTTCCCATTTTAATGAATTCATTTATTCTAACAATTTTTTTGTGGAATCTTTTACGTTTTTCTGTATATAAGATCATGTAATTTGTGAACAGTAACAATTTTACTTCTTTCTATATAATTTTGGTACTTTTTATTTGTTTTTATTGCCTGATTGTTCTGGTTATTATTTCCAGTACTGTGTTGAATATAAGTGGTGAAAGCCAGCATCCTTGCCTTGGTCTTGATATTAAAGAAAGACATTTAGTATTTGAATATGATGTTCTCTGTGGGTTTTTCATATATGCTGTTTATTATGCTGAGGTAGTTTTCTGTTCCTACTTTATTGAGTGTTTCTGTCAAGAAGGGGTGTTGAATTTTGTCAGATTTATTTTCTACATCAATTGAAGTGATCATTTTTTTTCTTTATTAATGTAGTGTATTTCATTGATTTATTTTTATATGTTGAACCATCTTGGCATTCCAAAAATAAATCCCACTTGGTCATGTTGTATAATCCTACCAGTATGCTTCTGAATTCAGTTTGCTGCTATTTTGTTAAGGATTTTTACACAAATGTTTATAAAGGATATATTAGTCTGTAGTTTTCTTTTCTTTTAGTGTCTTTGCTCTCAGGGTAATGCTGACCTCATACTGAGTGGGAGGAGGGGCATACGCTGATCAAATGCTATTGGTAAGTGGAGGAACATTGGGAGTGAATATTTACCATTTAACCTAACAACATTCACTGGTGGCCTTGGTAGGAGAAATTGCAATGGAATTGGAGATGCAAAACCTGACTGAAGTGGGTTCTAAAGAGAATGGGAAAGAGAAATGAGAGTCAGTTATGATTTCTTTCCAGGAATTAGATATAAAGGTAAGGAGACAAATAATACCAAATTGGAGGGTGAAGTAAATCAAGAGGTCTGTGTTGGTATGTTTGAGGGTTTGTTCAAATGGAGAAATAAGAACCTATTTTAATGCTGATAGGAATCATCCAATAGTGAGGAAAATCATATTGCCAGACATAGTGCACAAACAGATGAGCTGACCTTCAGTAGGGGCATAGGTAGCTCATCCTGGTAATGGGAGAAAAGGTAGAGCATGCGGGCCCAGCTGTAGGTGGCTGGGTTTATATGGTGGAACTTGTACATATGTTCCTTTGACTACTTCTGTTCCTTCAGTGGAATATAAACAGGGGCATCTGCTGATAGTGAAGATGGAGAGGAAGTAATGGTGTTTTAATTTTCTTGGTATTTTGTTTGTTTTAGATTTTTTTAAAATATATGTGTCTTGGAAAAGAAACATCAATAAAAGTCAGATGTGTGAGATATGACTGATACTTCTCTTTTTTAATTTTTTAAAAAAATTTATTTATTTTATTTATTTATTTTTGGCTGCATTGGGTCTTCGTTGCTGCACACAGGCCCTCTCTAGTTGAGGTGAGTGGGGGCCGCTCTTCCTTGCGGTGCGCAGGCCTCTCATTGTTGTGGCTTCTCTTGTTGCAGAGCATGGGCTCTAGGCATGTGGGCTTCAGCAGTTGTGGCTCGCGGGCTCCAGAGCGCAGGCTCAGCAGTTGTGGCACATGGGCTCAGTTGCTCCGTGGCATGTGGGGTCCTCCCAGACCAGGGATCAAACCCATGTCCCTTGCATTGGCAGGCAGATTCTTAACCACTGCACCACCAGGGAAACCCCGTCAAGAGAGCATCTGTACTTTTCTAAAAGTCTTCTTCAGGTTCCACTGTTCTTAGACTGGGAGCATGAGGGCATGCCAGCTTGAGAAATTTTTCTCCTAGTAGTAATAAAGAAGACTGGGCATACTGGACATTAAGGAACATTTAAGCCAATGATGTATTTACCAACATAACACACATCCCCTCACATTTGCAGAGACAAAAGAGAGAGAATAGCCAGTCACAGTATTTAAGAGCAGTGAACAAGTATGAGACTTTCCAGAACATACAATTTCCCAACTAATAATGGCTTCATTCAATTTGTCAGGGATGACTGCTCATCTGTCTCAGATAATAAAAGATCACAGGAAGATTTCCAGGCAGAGAAAGGTTTCCATTTAAACAATAAACTCTAGACACTCTTTCTAGGTAAATGACCTAAAATCTATTCTATAATTATGACAAACAGGAGACAGCAGCGCTGCACACTGAGCTCATCAGCGCCCTGCGTCTCCACTGGAGACGAAATTCAAATGGTCGTTTATCATTTCAATTGTATTAGACACCATTTGTCTGCATTATTTTAACATTAACCTTTCTCACCTAATATCTTTCAACAGAATTTACTTTAAATAGCTCAGAGAGGAGATGGCTAACTTCTTTCAATTTACACATTTGGTGGGGGGGGGGTTAGAGGTACATCTAAAGTGACACAAATTATATAAATTATCACTGAAGCTAAAAGATAACCAAAAAAAAAAAATACCCGAGGATAGCTTGTATCTGATGGATTTGTTTTAGGAGGGGATAAAGGAGACAACAACATCACATATTGTATGTGACACTTGTCTTGGAAATATCTATGACATATATGTGTCATATATCTATGACATAAATTCCAATGCATAATATAAAGGAGGCAAAATCAACACAAGTGTGGATGCAAGGGCCGAAATTGAGCTATCAATTATTTTTTCCCAATTGAAGATAAAATTGGCTTCTTTTGCCAAACTAAGAACTTTTTAAATCTTTTCAATCTCCTCCTTCTTTGGTTAGGGAAGAAGTGACAGTGGTTGATGGAAGTGTTTTCTGTCTCTTAAAATACCTTTAGGGAGATAAGAGTTACTGGATGGCACAATTGATGGCTTACTCTGGGATGGAAAACAGGCAAGAGAAATAGAAACTCTAATTACAAGTTTTTAGAGGCCTTGGATTTCAATCTCAGGGGTTGGCAAACTTTTTTTCTAAAAGGACAAATAGTAAATATTCTATTTTATTTCTAATTCAGTTCTGTGGACCATGCTATCTGTCACAACTACTCAACTCTGCCACTGTAACTCCAAAGAAGTCATAGATGATATGTAAATGAATGAATTGACTGTGTTCCAATAAGACTTTATTTACAGAATTGGGCTGGGCAGGATTTGGCCTATGGGTCATAGTTTGCTAACCCCTGTTCTATCCTATGGCATATCCCCTCTTCTCTGTTAAAAAATAGTTTACGTTGTTCACGCCAGGAGACAAAGAATGAAATAAATCTGGTTGGAAATACAGAGAAGCTTTACTGATATAGGTATAGAGATTGTCTTAGTAAAAAATATACCCAATGCATTGACCTCAGTTAATAAAATGAGTGTTTGTATGAAAATATGGTTCCTTTACCAGCACCATGTACAGTGTGGGTCAAGGTGGTGGAGCGGTTATTGGAGAATCAAACATTGAGCATAACCCTCATCCCCTACCAGATTTACACTTAACCAGATACTTGTGATGGGCCTTAGGACAGGATATATACAGGACATTAATTGTCCAGTGGACTCAGTGTGTCTTGAAGAGAACAGGGTCCAAAGGAGTAGGTACAGTGTCTTCAGGCTTGTGCTGTCATTTGTGTCTTTGTTCTGGGAATGGAGAGGTTCAGATATATGTGTTTCTTCTATAATACTATATATGCATATGTGAATTGTGTGTGTGTGTGTGTGTGTACCTATATCTGTGTGTTTGTGTATATCTGTGTCTGTATTTGTGTTGCGTATATCTGTGTGTGTTTGTGTGCATGTTTGTGTATATCTGTTTCTACAGTTGACCCTTGAACAGCACAAGGGTTAGGAGAGCTGACCTCCCCACACAGTGTAAAATCTGAGTGTAACTTACAGCCACCACTCAGTGTACAAGGTTCCTCAGTATCCACTGTTCTGCACCTGCAGGTTCAACCAACCATGGTTCCTGTAGTACTGCAGTGTTTACTACTGAAAAAGAGTGTACCTGTGCAGTTCAAACCATGTTGTTCAAGGGTAAACTGTGTGTGTGTGTGTGTGTGCACACACTCCCAACACTAAAATTTACAGGGCTTATGGAAAAAATAGAGTAGATGAAAATCATTAAAAAGTTATGAAACTTTGTAATCATAACACTGGAAAAATACTAAAAATCAAAACAAAACAAAAAAAGCCTACCACAGTTAAATCTCCACTGTCATCAACATCATTGTCACAGACATCTCAACCACCTGATACTTTGCAGCCTTAAACTGGGCTTCTTCCTTCAAAATGAGGAACTTGAGGTCACTTGCTTGGGAGAAAGTTTCTTTAAAATTAAAAATCTCATCTAGAGTGTTGATGTCTTCACATTCAATTATTCTAATCCTGGGGTAAATGTCTCTGCAGCTTCTTCATCTGTATTCCCAGGTTCCCCATATAATCTAACACGAGGGAAAGTATGGCAGTTTTTGAAGCCACTAAAACAATTGTATTCGTTTTCTGTTGCTGTGTAATAAATTATCACCAGCTTAGGGACTTAAGACAAGGCACATTTATTATCTCACAATTTCTGTGGATCAGAGTCTGACTGGTTAAGCTGGGTCCTCTGCTCAGGGAGCTGCAAGGCTGCAATCCAGGTGTCAGCCAGGTTCTGTTTCTCTGGGGAGCTTGGGGTCCCCTTCCAAGCTCACATGGCTGTTGGCAGAATTCAGTTCCTTACTATTGCAGGAATGAGGTCCCCCTCTTCTTGCTGGCTGTGGGTGAGGGCTGCTCTCAGCTTCTAGGGGCTGCCTATAGCTCCTTGCCTCATGTCCTTCTCATGGGCTCTCATTCACCCACCCCCTCACAACATTGCAGCTACTTCTAGGCTAGAAGGAGAATCTCTACTGCAGTCTCCTAAGAGGAAGTCTTATATGACGTAACTTAATCACTGGAACTACTATCCCTTCACCTTTGAGATACTCTGTTTGCTTGAAGAAAGTAGCAGGTCCCAACCACATTCAAGAGGAAAGGATTATAAAAAGGTCTAAGTCAATGGGGAGCGCCTTAGGGTGTACTGGCCATATCAGTCAGCCACTGCTGTCACTTAGAGAAGTTTTTTTTTTAGGACTTCCACCTTCTCACATTTCTTTTTATATATTGCTGAGTCTTTCTTTTTACATGTGAGGAAACTTATGCTTGAATGTTTCAAGTCACTAATGTGTTGGGGAAAATCTTATATGACCAAACATATATTTCATATTATGATCACATCACCGCTTCATTTACCAATTGGATGTGAAGTAATTTGGATTAAAAAATGGGTTGCAATGAAACAGTTGTATTTATCCCATTCCATACTCCAAATAGACTCTGAGTCCTAATGTAATAAGTGAGGGTGGGTGAAAAAAACTGGGTTGGATGGGATGGGGTAGGATCTGTCTCAGGGTTAACTGGTTTGACTTGTTTCAATCTCCCCATATTGTGAGGACCACCAGGATGGGTGGAGTTTTGGGGGCCAAGAAGGTATGTTGCAGGATGTAGGGTCATGTAATAGATAAATTGCAAGAAAATTTTAAACATAATTTGTCACTTTTCAAATGACTATTTTTAACGCATGGCTGTGGAAATTGAAGAAACATAAATACCTTTTATATTCCTGTGTTTCTGGTTAATAATGTTAATAAATAATTTAAGGAAATACCAGTTCTTTTCGCTTTCCTTCCTCAATTCTCCATTGTGTATAATTTTATATAGAGCTGATGTTTATTTTTTATTCAATCTATAAATATGTTTTCTAAATGGCATGTTTAATTCTTAATACTGATGAGAATTCTTGATATATTTAGATTCAATTATACCACATTATTTTTTCCTATCCATTTACCAGGCTTCCTATTTATTTTTCCTATCCATTTACCAGGCTTCCTATTTAGTTGGTTTGCTCATTTTCTTTCTGGTCTCTGTTTTTTTCTATTGAAAAGTTTACAACCATGTTAATTATTATTCCTTTTAAAGTAGTCTCTCTTTCTGTTCGCTATTGAGATAGTTTTTCTCTATATTTGTATACAAGTCATATAGTTGTAGATTTATCAATTATCCTGCTTGAGACTCATTGTATCTCTCTTTTTTAAAATTTATTTATTTATTTATTTTTGGTTGCATTGGGTCTTTGTTGCTGCGTGTGGGCTTTCTTTAGTTGCGGTGAGTGGGGGCTACTCTTCATTGTGGTGTGCGGGCTTCTCATTGTGGTGGCTTCTCTTGTTGCGGAGACGGGATCCAGGTGCACAGGCTTCAGTAGCTGTGGCTCCCAGGCTCTAGAGCACAGGCTCAGTAGTTGTGGCACACGGGCTTATTTGCTCCGTGGCATGTGGGATCTTCCTGGACTAAGGATCGAACCTGTGTCCCCTGCATTGGCAGGTGGATTCTTAACCACTGTGCCACCAGGGAAGTCCCAAAACTCACTGTATCTCTCAAACATGAGAATTCCTGCCATTAACTTTCAAAAACCCTTCCCATTGTCTCTTTGATCATTGTCACAGCATTGTAACTTCTCTTCCTATACTCCATGTATCTTAATCTGTCGTCCGTACTTTTGCCCTCTCCTCTCTGCACTCTATATTTCAGTTTTAATTTTTTTCTAAAGAAATTGTATGTAATTTTCTATGAAAAATCATTGGCCCCTTCCCTTTTGTCATGATGTCTTTTCATGTCTTTAGTTTCAGTAATTCCTTTTATTTCTGCAATCATTTAAAACAGAAATTTATTATGTTCTCGTACAGATCCCTCACTCAGGGTTGGATGCCTCAGGAGAAAATTTTTAATCAGTTCCAGAACAGACATAGAGAAGAGAAGCCTCCATGGTCCACCTGTGCCAGTAAGTGGACATTTTTTTATAATTCCTGTGGTCCTTTGTAGGTTCCAGCTTTGTGCAGGGGTTTCTATTCCAACAGTGCACCCCAAGTAAGCCCCTGTTTCCTGTCCATACAAGGGCACTGAAACCCAAACCCAAATTCGACAGAGGCAAGCACCTACCTGCCTTTTTCTTTCCCTCCTGTTCAGCCCCCGAGGCAGTAATAATAAATAGATGCTTAGAGCTCTGGTTTTTATTCCCTCTTCATTTAGGCACCTGGTGGTTTACTTTTCATTTGTAAGTGTTCTTTTGTACCTTTAAAATATGTTTTTATTATATTTTACCCAGGCTTCCTAGGAATTTGTAGCAAGAGTACTTTCAGATCATCATAGTGGAAACATTCTTTGTTATTTTTCTATTTAAAACATCCTAACTTAAAATTATTTTTCAGATTGCTTTATTACCTGTGTCCCTGGGAGGCAACCCTCCCATTTGTTTGTCTACCAGCTTTAACATTAATGTATTTCTTCAGGTGCTTCGTATGTTTCTGCAATCTCCCCTTTAGCCGGTATTGTTTTTAGGGGTCTTATGCTGAGTTGTGGGAATATTCCTAGGGCTTCAATATGAGCTTTCATCTCCAGAAGCCCTAACTATTTTACAGGACTGAGCTTCAGTTAATTTTTTGGCTTGGGGTATTCACAAGTTTAGTAATTGAGGTTAGCACTCCACACCTAGGGCTAGCGCAGGCCTGTATTCCTAGCTTTGGCCTAATGACAGTGCCTCTAGACAGCTTTCCATCTAAAGGTTTCATTGTAGTTGCTGCTGCTGCTGTTGTTTTCTTTCCTGGTGTTTTTGGGGAAAAAGATTATTATTTATTCTCCACTGTATATGGGTTTCCTGTGGATGTTCCATCCCAGACCCAAAGTATGTATCTGTTTCCAATGAACTGTGTTCCTTTTGGCTTCATCTCCCACTTAGATCTGTGTCTTAGAAGTTCATTGTCACTTCTGGTACTTTGAATTTCCTACTTGCTTCTAAGACTGTCTGTATACCTTCTAAATATTTCCTGTTATATTTTACCTGACATTTATATGTGTAAGAAGTGTGAGGGAGGCAGAGCTTCCTGTTTAACTCAGATTGTATACTAGCGAACAATCAAAAAGTAGTGAATAAGGGAAAACAAATATAAGAAACCACAAAGGGGACTCCTGCCTCCAAGAAGCTTGTTGTAAGTATTGGCAGCTCATCCGTCCTACAACAACATCTAGAAAAAGCCCACAGCTGAAAAACCACATACATCATGTTATTAAAGACATCATAAAGATGTGGAAGCAAAGCCAGGAAGATCCATCCTGGGTGAGCGGAGGTAATTAACCATTTGCCAGATCTGGAGATGAGTGGAGACTCTGGCTTGTCATAGTTAGTGTGTCTTTACTAGGAAAACAATAAATCAGCAGAGTTTTGATAGCTTTGTGGGCTGGCATGGCAGATTGAAATCTAGAAGATGGTTAGTTATCTCCAAAAAAACTTTTGCTGGGATCAGAGGCAGCATGGGATATTGGAGGCCTAGAACAGACATACAGATCAAAGTCTTTCTCAGGCTCCCAATATGAAGGACACAAAGCCTCAATAGAAGGAGAGTCTAAGCAAACATATCATAGGTGTTTCTCTGAAGAGATAATACCAGAGGTGAAGTGAGTTCAAATAAACCTGCAAGCTGACCTCCGTCTGCCTCGGTTATAGAATGGATAGAGGTGATCAGTCACTAATCCCCTCTTCCTAGTGGAGGAAAGAATAAATTCTGTGTGTGTTGGGGTGGGGGGGTGTCATACTGAGGATTTTCTCTGACTGCAGTGAAATTAAACTAGAAATCAGTAACTGAAAGTAAGTTTGAAAGATAAGAAATACATTTCTAAAAAACCTCTCAATCAAAGAAAAAAATCATAGAGAATTTTTTTAAAATTTGAATAAGAGAAAAAATTTTAAATTATGTTATCAAAACTTGAGGGATGTCACTAAATTTGTAACAATAAATGCATATATTAGAAAAGTGGAAAACCAATTATTAAAATTCATCTTAGGAAGCTGGAAAGATAAGAGCAAACTCAATTCCAAAAATTGAAAGAAAGAAATAAGGAAGAGCAGAAATAAATAAAAGAGAACACAGACATATAATTTAGTGAACAAAGATTAAAGTAATAAAATTGAAAAGCACCTGGCAAAACTGATCAGGAAAAAAGAAAGGTAACACAAATTTCCAATATCAGAATGAAAAAGGAAACATCATACTGCAGAACTTCTAAACATTAAAAAGTTAGTGAAATGTATCGTAAATGACCTTATGCTTATTATGCAAAAATTTAATGAATTTTTTAAAATCTTTGAAAAAACTGAACTTAACATTATGAACAAGAAGTAATAGAAAATGTGACTATTCCTAAACCTCTTTACAAAAACAAGTAATTTAAGATCTTTTTTATAAAGAAAACTTCAAGAGAAAATAGCTACCCTGGTGAATTTTTCTAAACATTTAAAAAAGAAATAGTACCAAATCTTTTACAGAATCTTTCAGGAAATGGAGAGAACATACTTCCCAGTTTACTTTATAAAGCCAGACTAATGCATATATGAGAATTTGACAAGGATATTACAACAAAAGAAAATTGCAGGCTGATGTATCTCAGGAAAATATACAAAATCCAAAATATTATCAAATTATAATGAAGTTAAACCAAAATGTTTTGAAAGTTATAAATAAAAATATATTATGACTCAAATAACATTTATTTCAGGAATTCAAGATTAACATTTGAAAAGCGACCAATGGGATTCACCACATTGACAGAATAAAGGAAAATAAATATAACCATCTCAATAGATGCAGAAAAATAATTCGATATAATTCAAAACCAATTAATGACAGAACTCCCAGGAAAGTAGTAAAATTTAAATTGAAAAATGAAAACCTTATTCATGTAACACTCAGACCCTTGAAATATCTCTTTATTCTGGTGAAGTTGAAACTCAGACATTGTGACCTTTGATCTTTGCTCAGTACTTTGATGGCCTCAGACCTCACTGGCTTCAATTATCTCACAGGATCCTCACAGCAAACAAGCAAGTTTGTCCAATTCAGTTCAATTCAATTTTAGGGGCATTTACTTATGACCAAGTTGCCAGCACTGAACTATTAAAGTAATTGTCATCAGTATAGGGAAGGAGGCAAGAAGAAAGCCAAAGAGATTAATACTTTTAAATCAAAATTTAAAATGTTATACTTTAAGGGACACTATAAAGAAAATGAAAAGATAACACACAGGGACTTCCCTGGCCGTCCAGTGGTTAAGACTCTGCACTTCCACTGCAGGGGGTATGGGTTCGATCCCTGGTCGGGGAACTAAGATCCTGCATGCCACGTGACACTGGCAAAAAAAAGGAGAAGAAAAGACAACACACAGTATGGGAGAAAATATGTGCAAATTATATATCTGATTAAGGACTTGTATCTGAAATATACATATAAACACAACTCAGTAATAGAAAGACAGATAACCAATTAAAAACGGTGAAGAATTTGAATGGACGTTTATCTAAGTAAGATATACAAATGGGTACATGAAAAGATGTTCATCATTAGTCATCAGGGAAATGTAAATCAAAATTACAATGAGTTATCACTTCATACCCACTAGGATGGCTAGGAACAAAACGTCAGTAATAACAAGTGTTGACAATGATGTGGACAAATTGGAACCCTTGTATGCTGCTGGTGGAAAAGAAAAATTATGCAGATATTTTGGAAAACAGTCTGGAAGTTCTTCAAATGATTGAACTTAGAGCTGCCTTATGACCCAACAATTCCATTCCTAAGTATATACCAAGATAAATGAAAGCATATATCTACACAAAAACTTGTATATGAATGTTTAGCATAATGACTCACAGTCAAAATAATAGCCAAAAGGTGGAAACAATTCACATGTCTATCACCTGATAACTGGATAAGCAAAATATCCATAAAACGGAATAGTATTAAGCCTTAAAAAGAAATAAAGTACTGATACATGCTACAACTTGGATGGACCCTAAAAACATGCTAGTGAAAGAAAGCAGCTACAAAATCCCACATGTTATATGATTCCATTCATATGAATATCCAAAACATGAAAATCTATAGAGACAGAAAGTAGATTGGTGGTTACTTAGGGCTGGGAGTGGGTTGGTAGGGGGCTAATAACTAAAGGGTGATCACCAAAGGGTTCTTCTGGAGGTGATGAAATGTTCTAAAATTGACTATGGTTTTAATTGCACATATTTGTGAATGATTAAAAACCATTGAACCACCTTAAATAGTGAATTGTATATTCCATAAATTATACTTCAGTTAAACTGTTAGAAAAGGAACGCCGGGCTTCCCGGGTGGCGCAGTGGTTGAGAGTCCGCCTGCCGATGCAGGGGACACGGGTTCGTGCCCCGGTCCGGGAGGATCCCACATGCCGCAGAGCGGCTGGGCCCGTAAGCCATGGCCGCTGAGCCTCCGTGTCCGGAGCCTGTGCTCCACATGGGAGAGACCACAACAGTGAGAGGCCCGCGTACTGCAAAAAAAAAAAAAAAAAAGAAAGAAAGAAAGAAAAGGAATGCCATATAAATGGAATCTTCAGGAAAAAAAACAAGGACAATATATAATATAAAGTAAAATAATAAAATGAATGCTACTTAGTATAAAGAATACAAACCTTGGCATCTGAAATGGGCTTTTTTGTGAACTCCCTCATCGCCAGTTCTATGACTTTAAACACCAGAGGCTCTTTTCTCACTTGGATAATGGAGAGATCATCACCTCCTTTAAAAGTTGTTTTTAGAATTAACTGAGAAAGTGTGAATATCATTTGCACAGTGCCTGGCACACAGCAAGTTCTCCAGAAATGTGTTAATTTCCAATTCCACCTCCCTGTTCTGTTAGAGTCGCATTAACCATGGTATCCTAGGCAAAGGAGTAGTAACAACTTCTGTCAAAAAGGGACTAGTAATGTTTCCAAGGGGAGTGAACTCAGAGATGGCTTGGAAAATGCTAAGAATTTTACCAGCAGAGATTGGTGGGGGATGGGGAGGGAGATGGAAGGCAAAGCAAAAGAAGCATATTTCCCCTGGAGCAATGGGGTGAGAATGTGTGATAGATATTCCACGTTGTACATTTCAATTTCAGAGACAAGAAAATTGAGGCTTAGGGAGGCAAGTGACAGTTCAAAGTGCCACAGTTGGTATGTGGTGAAGGTGAGGCATGACCACAGATTTTCTGACTTCAATCTAAAGCATCTTTATAGTGAAAAATGGAAATGTAGTTTCCTTTTACAATTTCTATAGGTAGAAACAGTTGTTATTCATGACCCAGAGCCTCATGATATTCTAATTTTGAAGTTATCCCATTTGGGTCAGGATGAGTGGTCCTCATTCGACATTCTCTCCCTAACCTGCCACCATATTCTCAGTGAGACTGTGAGCCTCAAAGCAGGAGCTGTATCTAATTCAATATCCAGCAAGACAAAAATATTCATGATCAGAATAAAATGTGTTAAGTAAAATGTATTCAACTGTAGAAGGTGCAGTATTAAATCCTGAGTGTTCTTAAACTGTAAACATCCTGAAAATGTCGTAAAGAACAAATCATTTTAAAAACATGGTTAGCTGAGACTCTTCAAAATATCAGGGTTATTTTCAAATATTTTGGACAAAAAATAATATAGTTTCTGATGTATTTAGAGAGGCAAGGAATGGAAAATAAGTGGTATCAAATATTCATTGGGATATGTAATGCAAAGATTTCTTTTGCAGCAGCATAATATTGTAATTCCCTCCTGTGACTACTCAAAATATAAAATTCGGCAGCAATTTCAAGAGAAGCTCCTTTATAATAAACAGATGATGCCTGTGCTTGCCTTTGTAAGAGCACTTAATGATAGTACTTCAGTTTTTATCCCTCTCTGCTGTCGTAAAAGCATATTTCAAACATTTTTTGGGTTGAAATGTTCAAAGACACCTGACATCTTAATGCCAGCGTATTTAAAAATTATTCCCAATAATAATGAAATCTCAAGCACAAGGTCAAAAAAATTTGTAAAAGTTTTCTGCAAGTTTATTTCACAGCTTCCATGTATATCCACAGATGAACAGAAGCTATGATTGCACCCAGTGTAATATTCAAAGTACCTTATCCTTTACATATTTCAAACCTATCACTCCAGAGATGCTCTCTGTACATATTCTTAAGAAGGTTCTGTGTACACGGAGTAGAATGTACCAAGGTATAATTTAGGGCACCATGTATAATAGAAAATCAATGAAAATCACCTAAATATCCTTCAATAGAAAACTGGATAAATAAATTGCATTTATATGCATATTGCAAAATATTCTGCAAGCTTTCATAGGAAGTAGATCTATGAACTGTCATAAAACAGGACTTATGGCATATTTTAAATTAAAAAATAAAATTGTGTTTATGTCATATATGTGTGTGTGTGTTATAATATATATATATTATATATATATAAAATACATACCCAGTGGATGTTACTAGAAGCTCGTAAATGATATGCTAAAAGAAGATAACAAAAGAAGAATACTGTTTCTACCCTATATATTTTTTGATTGTTTGGATCTTTAAAACTTATGCATATATAGTATCTTATAAACTTGAAAACAATAAATAAGGAGGAAAATCTGTGTTAAGGAATTTTAATTTGAAGCAATATTATTTTTTTGAGTCTCTGAAGCATCCTTATGTATACTCTTCAGGTGCATCAACCACCCTTGGTCCAAATTTTATTTTTCTCTCTCCTTTTTGTGTTTTCCAAGTCTTGTATTACTCATTACAAAATTATTTCCTCTGAGTATATAGTTGGTGATATAGGAGAAAAGTTGGGCGATATGTATACCTTCATGAACAGATTTGGGAAATGAAACTCAGAACTGCCATTCCCCAGTTCATTTTTATTTCAAGTTAATGAGATTTTACACCCGATAATTACTTTCATTCAGATCTCTTTTCACCGTTACTCAAAGCTAATTTAAAGATATGAATTACTTTTCCTCTCTGTCTGAAGCAATAAGAAAGGTGGACCCTGTCCTTTAAAAAGCACTTGAAGTTTTCCTTCTAAAAGTACTTCAATTTATCTACACATGTGTTGATGAAATCTTAATTGTTCCCATCTCCTTTGTGAAAATGGAGAGATCACCTATTCATTTTGCGGAATATATTTCTTAAGAGTTATTATGTGATTAGTCTCCTACTAAGCCCTCCTTTTGGTTGGTGGGGTAGAGTGATAGGGCCGCTGGGCCCCCATCACTGTAGTGCATTTTCATGAAAGAATCTTAAATATATGGGAATAAAATTAACCAACAAAAACTATTAAAAAACTTCACTGGCATTTTGTAATTTGATTTATTACATAAAGTGTAGCTCTTTTTTTGTTGTTATCTATTTTCTATTTTTTAACATCTTTATTGGAGTATAATTGCTTTCCAATGGTGTGTTAGTTTCTGCTGTATAACAGAGTGAATCAGCTATACATATACATACATCCCCATATCTCCTTCCTCTTGCATCTCCCTCCCACCCTCCCTATCCCACCCCTCTGATAAAGTGTAGCTCTTACCAGAGGAACATGTGTAGCTATGTCGTGAAAGTTGGCCAGTAATGTTGTTTAGTCATCAGACTCAACGTTTTGAAAGTTTAAAATTTCCAAATTGTTGACTGGGTGAAATGTTTTCATAGATGTCTTCACTGACTTCTGCTTCAGCCAGACTGTTTTGACTAATAATTTTCTTATGGTTGAGGAATATATATATTGCAACCATCCCCTCAACAATTTATGTATGTATATATGTGTGTATGCATGTGCGTATATATATATATTTTTTTTTTTAGGGAGTCAGTATATTTCCAAGATTAATTTATTGTGCCCTGTGAGATAGAAGAAATGTTAAACATGGTCACTGTCTTTTAGGGCAGGACAATTAACAAGCAATAAAAGTAGACATTGATCAAATGTTAAACTGTGATTATTAAAAAAAAACTCTATATAAAGCAACTGATTTGAATTATTTATGCTATCATTCCCCAAAGTCATTTATTAGGTTTTATGAAAAGTTAATTATGAAAAGGAGCTTCAAAAGTCAAATTACTTTGACAAGCTCTTGGATTAATAAAGTTAGACAGGGCATAATGGGTCCTTGAATGCAGGAGTACACAGTATCTATATTGCGATACCTTTGGTATAATTAAAGAAGGAGTTGTGCAGCATTTGCCAAACTCTGTAAATGTAGAATTCTTCCCACAGAGTACTACTTGGAAGCAGAATTTAGGAATCACAGATAGATAAATAGATAGATAAAAAGAGATAAATTGGACTTGGGAATAAGTTTAAATAATACTACTCTATCAAACCTTTTTTTAAAGGCTTGATATAAGACAATCAGATAAAAGTAAATAAGTAAAATAAAGCTGCAAAAGAATCTTTATTTTTAAGCATTTCACAAAATTTTATTAATCAATAGTTATAAAATTCCATATTATCACCTTACTTTGAAATTTTGTACCAAGGAGAGGATAGCTCCCTGATTTGTTACTTCATGTCCTCTTTCAGAAAAGTGTCTTTCAGAAAAGTGAGAACTGATCTCATATTCAGTCACATTAACTAGATTTGCTTAGGAAGTGAGTGCATTTGACTTGTACAATTTGAATTAGATTTGGTGTGTGTGTGTGTGTAACATACGCATTACATACAATTACATTGTAAGACACTTCAAATCTATTTTCGCCCTCAGTGAGTATTAAAATATAAATCAATAATTTGAGAATAAGGAATCTGAAATTCTGTCTCATAGTCATGGCACAGTTATTTTAGTCATATGTTATTTAAGAGTTGCCACACCTTTTGGCAGCAGAGACAGTTTCTTCACAGAGCAATTATGGCGGAGCACACGTTGGGCATCCCAGATTTGGGGATATTGAGCTCTCTTTTGAGGAATGTAACCTGCAGGCAGCTGAAGGAGGAAACTGGACTACTAACATCTGCTGTCTTGCCAGCCATTTCGTAGAGAACGAGAAGAATGAAATAACTACATTTGCTCCCTACTCGCTACAGGATTTAAGAAGTGAAATAAAAAGCCATCATAAAGGTCCAGTGTTGCAGTAAGGAGAAAGGAGGCTTGGCTTAAGAGTGTTGTGATAGGGGATGAGGAAAAACAAAAAGACAGAGAAGGCAACCAAAGTCACAGCTCCATCTGGCAAATGGAGCTTTAGCAGAGTTGGCAAATAGCAGAGTTTGCCACCAGACACAGCAACAAGTGCCTGAGTCACGTCAGCACCTACAACTGTTGCCTCTGCCCAAAGGGGCAGTCAGTCACCTGGAAAGGAGTCACTCCTGCAACCCTTTATTCCTCTTTCTACTTTCATCTGGCAGATGTGTGGGCTTGCTGCATCTGGGATTACACCGTCACCTTCGCCTGAGAACTCTCTCTCTTCCAACTTACAAAATGGGGCATTGGCTCATACCTTTGGAATTCACTGGCTTTCCATAGACCCAATCACCCCGTAGCAACTACTCAGATTGATTGGTGGAATGGAATATTGAAATGGCTGACAGCATCTTGCAGACTGGGGATCTGTCCAGTCCAATGACATATATTCTTGGAGCTTCTCTTCAGTTTATGATTCTCCCCTGTCCAGAATATAAAGATCTTGAAACTAAAAGGAAATAAATAAAGTCCTGAGTCTTGGGTGGTCAAAGTCTCATTTTATACTTGGTATAGATCAGTTATCAGCTGTTAATTATTTTAGAACCCCTTTCACTCACAGAATTGGTACATTGGGGTAATAAATATGGCCTCTTTCCCAAAGACCTTTCTCTTTTACAACAGTATTTGCTTAAGTTTCATTTGAAGATAATATTTACCAGACTGAATAGGATGTTCAGTTTGCTTACCATGTTAATTGGTTTCTTTTCCCTGTTAAAGTAATTTATTTTTAAAACTATATTGGGACTCCAGTTCTAATTGAAGACATATGTTGACTTTTTATTCTTTGTAAAATATTCTTTGAAATGCCAATGACATAGAATGAAGGAAGACAGAGAGGAGGCTATTGGACAAGCAAGGACTCTCCTTTTTTTTTTTTTTTTTTTTTTTTTTTGGGGTAAGTCTAAATGTGGATGGGAGAAAGATGAACCAGAGCAGAAATAATGGTACTCAAAGTCCATGCAGTGGAAGATGGAAACAGATTTACAAATTGGTGCATGTAATGGAACACCAAGACCACTGTCCCTTGATAGGAACAATAGACTAGTTAAAAGAAAGACAAGTTAAAAGAACATAAAGACCCCACTTATATGAGGTATCCAGAATAGTCAAACTCAAAGAAGCACAGAGGAGAGTAGTGGTTGCCTGGGGCTCAGGGGTTGGGGGAAACCGAGACTTGTTCTGTGAGTATAAAGTTTTAGTTGTGCTAGGTGAATAAATCGAGATCTGCTGTACAACATGGTGCCTAGAGTTAATACAGTATTGTATACTTCAAAATTTATTAAGAAAGTAAATCTCATGTTATGGGCTCTTACCACAAAAACCAAAACAAGGGACACAAGGAAACTTCGGGAATTATTGGCTATGTCTATTCCTTTGATTGTAGCGGTGGCATCATAGGTGTTCACATGTGTCCAAACTCATCAAACTGTACACATTAAATATGTGCAGTTCTTTGCTTATCAAGTTTATCTCAAGAAAGCTGTTTTAAAAATATAAAGAACTTTGCATTTCGATGGTGTGGGTTGACATCGCCCTATCTGCTCCTTTGCCCCCAACACCCTGTTGTTCATGCATCATTGTTAGCACACAGGTTGAAATTAGAATTTCCATGTTAGGAATTAAAGGTGCAGAGTAAGGACGTTTATCATTTTGGCATTCAGAGAGGAGGAACTAATTAAATGAAACAGATTCACTAATTTTTAACATAAATAAAAGGAATGTTAGAGATAATAAGAATATTTTTAAATTTCTCATTTGCATTCTCAAAAAGTTAGAGAAGATATTTAGTCATTAAACAAAATATAGTCTGCTATGAAAAGAAAACAATTGTAAAATTACAACGAGTTCATGGGGTAGAGGTTGCCTTTAAAGTATGGTGGTATAATCACCCCCTAGAGACCAACCCTGCTGGTGACAACAGCTATGGACAGAATAAAAAAGATAAACACTTGGTAATTCTGAAGAGTCAACAAAAGTAGATAGATTTTGGAGGAGACTGAATAATTGGAGAAGAAACCAGAATGAGAATGAATTTCCATTCACTTGTAATGTTGCTTCAAGGGTGGTTTGCAGTTGTAGAGTGGCAAGGTGGTCAGAGAGATCAAAAAAAGTAGTCTAGTCTATGCCAGCTGTCCACTGGGGATTGAGAAAACTAATCCATAAGGGAGTGCCATGTAAACACTGTGTAAGTCTCACGCTTCTCAGTGAATCACACACATTGAGAATCAGACTAAAAGCAGTATAGAAAAGGCTTATATAGTTAAACTGAGATTTGAACCACGGAAGTTAATACCAAGCTCACAGTGTAGGTTTAAGCATGTTAATTGGTTTGGGAAAAAAAAAGTCCTTCAGAGGAATTTAATAGAATCCATATCATAAACAACGTACCATACAAAATAACCAGGATCTAATCCAAAATTATTAATCATATACAAACAAGGACAATGTGACCCATTCTCAAGAGAAAAGGCAACAAAGGCGACTAACCATGAAATGAGGCATATGTTGGAATTAGCAAACAAAACATTTTAAAAGCTATTACATCTATACTCAATGATATAGAGAAAAACATGCTCAAAATAATTAAACAGTACATATCAGTATATAAATAGAAATTTTAAAATTTAGAAATGAAAATTATAATATCTGAATGAAAAATTCTCCCAACGATTTAACAGAAAAAAATGGAGATTGCAGAGGAAAACATCGAGAATTAGATTAATCAATATCATTTATCAAATCAGAACAAAGAAAGATGCGATTGAATATGTATGAACAGAATCACATGGACCTATGGGTCAATATCAAGAGATCTAACATATATGCATTTATACTTCTAAAAGGAAGAGAATGAAAGTAGGGAAGAGAAAAGATTTCCTCAATTTGGTGAAAAACAGAAATTTATGAACTCAAGGGAACTCAATGAACAGAACACAGGATAACTGAAAAATGTATTAGCACGTAATACGCAAACTGCTGAATATGAAATGTAGAGAGAAGTCTTAAAGCAGCCAAAGTGAAAAAAAAATGTTATATATGTAAAATAATTATTTGAATGAATGCTGACCTCTTAGAAGAAAAAAATCATGGAAATCAAAAGATAGGAAAACAACAGGTTTACAGTGCTGAAAGAAAGAAAATAACATTGCCAATTCAGAATTCAATATCCAGTGAAAATATTCTTCAAGAATTAAAATGAAATAAAAACATTTTCAAATAAAATAAGATAATTAATTACTTGCAGACCTAAAATACAAAAATGCTAAAGGATTTTCTCCATCCTGAAGAAACATGCTACCAGATGAAACTTGGCTCTTCTGGAAGCAGTGAAAAATATCATATGTGATTTAAAAAACTGAGTAAATATAAAAAAAACTACTTGTTTCTCCTGGACACTTTCAGATTCGTTGGACTGTTTAAAGCAGAACTTTATCTTGTGTGATTTATATTATATGCCGATGTAGTACATATTACAACTCTATTCTAAAAGCTTGTGTTTCTTGGTAAGTTGACAAGGCTTGGAAAGACGTGTGCTTCTCTTGCAACAACTAGCAAAAGCTGGATAAATTATTAAAAAAAAAATTTTCACATCTTGGATTTTGGCTAAGGATTAGTTTTATCCTTCACACAGGACCTCTTCTGGGTAGAAGAAGAAAAGCATTTAACCATCATGCAGAGCTGGTGTAAAAATCTGGAAACTTGACGGGTCCGAAAGCATGATTGGTTTTCCCCCAGTGAACATCTGTTAAGTTATGGGCCATTGAGGGAGGCTGGGGAACTTGGCTGGAAGCTTCTAGGAGACAGAATAGAATCTCATTTAGTCTCACAGTATATAGGAGACAGAGGCTTGTTAGGGCTAAGGGCTTGCCTCAAGCACATATCAGCTTTTCCGTTTAAGGTTGTATTACATCAGTTTTCTCAGAAACATAGCCTGAAACAGGGATTCTTATGAAAGTGATTCATTTGGGGGATGGATTGTTTTTAGAAGGGAGTGAGAAATGCAGGAAGGGGCAGGGGACTCAGCTACAGGCAGGTTCTTAGCTATGATCAGCTCTCACAAGAGCACTGGACTGTGAATTGTACCAGAGTTGTCCCTCCTTGAGGAGCTGTCCCTCCTTGAGGTGTCTGTTTTTGGCCACCTCATGTCAGTCATTCATTGATTGCTGTCTACTCCTGCTGGAGTGAAGGGGAACACTCTCCCTGTCTTCCATTCCTCGGGAAACTCTCTGAGAATGGAGGGCAGCTCTGAGCCCTTAGGAGTCAGCAGTCACCCATAGCGGGGGGATGGGTACACTGGTCTTGTGAAGGGCATCTGCAAGGGGCCTGGTAGCATCCACTAGAAATAATTGTTAGCTTTCCGACGCCCTTCTTTGGTCTTGTAAAGATAATTCTCTGCGTAAACACTGTCTTTCCTTCCTTCTAAACCATGGGTGACCTTGGAGAAGCATTCACATTTTCAATGCACTTTCTAAATGTCAGACACTGTCAAGGAGATTCAAAGGATGATTATGAAATTAATAGCCCCCAAAGTGGATGAAGGGTTTATATTACAGGTTAATTATATGTGAAAGTGCTCTCCTTTTTTGAGTATGTGGGGGGTGTGTGGATATATCCAAAATCACATGTGGACTACATTTTGTAGTAAATTAATCACAAACACCCGCAGTTTTCAGCACATTATTACCGTATTAACATTCTGATTATATGAGACAGTTGACTAGGCATATGTTTTTCTGTGAGCAGCTGTAAAGAAAATGTCTTTTTGGTTTGTTTCACTGCTCTTGGTTTTCAATAGTATTGTGATTTTGCTGACAGAAATTGATTGCTGAATTGATTGAAGTGTTATGGTTTACACATTTTCATGTACATGTAAAATTGTTTTATACCCTTTTCCATCCAATAATTCCATTATGAATCAATTACTTTTTATGTTCCTGCTGTATAATATTACATTTTTCTAAGCATTCTTCAACATCCACCCCCCACCACCTTCTGGTGGTGCAGCTTCAGAAAAGAATTGTATTTAAACAGTGATTTATGAATATAAAGAATTGATAAGCATATCTGAATTCACAATGTAGAAATGTATAGGTGTTCATTTTAGTATGAGAAGGTTGGTAATCTTCAAGATGATCCTGAGGAGGAAAAGGTGACCAAGGCCAGCTCTTAGAACAAATGCATTTTTTCTTTCTTCTTTTCTCCAAAAATTGGCCTCAACACAGCAGCAGGATTTTATGTGATTCTTGCATTTATATATCCTGTTTTAGCTATCCGGAGTTCAACAAATATAATTCGGCTTGCATTCTAATTACTGTTTAATATCTCAGAGCCTCTCAATTATGCTTTTTGCTTAATAACTGTTTAACTCAATTTGTTTTACATAATGATTCAAAACATTTGTCACTGGAGTTTACCATATATGGAGTTGGTACACTCCATTTTGGAATTGTTTCACTTAGTAAGACAGGGTGGCATTTGTGTCTAAGAAAACTGCTAAATTAATCTTTTGTACCAAGGTTTATGTTTCAATTTTATGTTTATTAACAATAGAATTAAAGCTTCCATTCTTATCATAATTACCTGGAATTGCTAGGACCCTCGAACTCTGATTGGTGTGATGGTTTCCACCTGAAATTTGCAGTCCCAACTATGGGACTTTAGGAAAGTTCCTTACATGGTCTGACCATCATTATTCTCTGTAGAAAAGACTGTTGGACTAGATGAAAACTCTGTCTAGTTTTAGTATTTATTTGTCAGTGTTCTTCACATAATAGAAATTGGGATGTGTTGAAATGCAATGAACTTTGTCTTAATGAATAAAATAGATGTATCAGTATATAAAACTGGAAGTTCAGTCCCTTATAGAGTGACTCTGTGTCACCTATATTGTCAGTGGTCTCTTTTCTTTTGTCTCTCTTCTCTGCCCAAACTTCTGGGTTAATGTATTTCTAATCTCTATCTATGCCTTAGATTTCTTGAGTGCAAGGGCTTTATCTTATTTATATCTATTTCCCCAATATTCAACCTAATTCTTGGCACAAATAGTTGTGAATAAACAGAAAGTCATTTAGACTTCAAAATGATGATGACTATGATTAGTTGAACCTAAAAAAATCACAGTAAACTTGCTTTGTATTGAAGTTGTCCACTCTGAACTTGGGAGCACTATCATATTAAAAAAATGTTTGCTTCACTAGCATTAGAAAAAGAAAATAGGCAACAAGACGGAACCTGACCACTGAGAAAAATCTGAAAAACTGAAGAAAGCAAAGTAAATTGCTGTTGGTATGAATAGTTTCACTCTTTGATACATGTATCTCGGAGTAAAGAATTCCACTTGAGAGGGAGATTAGGCAGTTGATTAGCCTCTAATATGATGGCAATATTTCTTATGTATTCAAAAATGTCCTATATTTTACTGAATGTTTACACTTCCAAATTGCCAACACTATTCTTTGTTTGAAGTACTTGAGTTTTTAAATTATGTAGGTAAGAATCCTCAAAAAAAATGTCATAAGGAGAAAAAAAAGTAGCTCTGATGCTCTAATATTTTTGTTCATAAATTAAAATGGTTCATATAAAGCATACCCTCTTATAATGGATATTGCTTCTCCTTATTTCAGCATTTTCAGGTATAGTTATATAGTCTTGTTGGTTAAAGCTACGAAATGGTATTCTAACAATTACAGCCAGAGGGCTTCTGTGACTTAAATATATTTCATGCTTTCTCTTCCATGTCTTGTTATTTTGGATAAAGGTGAAATCCAGAATATGACCCCTAGAATTAATCATGTTTGTATGTCCATAAATAGCTTATGTTGGAACATGGTGATTGCTCACTAAAATATGTTACATAAAAATGTTACATAGCATTAACAAAAATATATTGTCTGGGCAAAATATATGACTGGTATGAATAAATAGCTCAATGTAATGTATGAATTAAAAAATACACATACAGGGCTTCCCTGGTGGCGCAGTGGTTGAGAGTCTGCCTGCCGATGCAGGGGACACGGGTTCGTGCTCCGGTCTGGGAAGATCCCACATGCTGCAGAGCGGCTGGGCCCGTGAGCCACGGCCACTGAGCCTGTGCGTCCGGAGCTTGTGCTCCGCAACGGGAGAGGCCACAGCAGTGAGAGGCCCGCGTACCGCAAAAAAAAGCCCCCAAAAACCACATATATATTTTTTCCTGACAGTGATAGGAATGGCTTAATATTATTCTCTCTACATATGCAATATATTTTTATATATAAGTTCAAATTTAAATATATATATGTAATTTCTCTCGCTTGCTTTCTTTTCTGCTTACTTGCTGTTTTTGTTTTTTTCCCTTCTGTGAAAGTCCTGAGTGACCACATTCAGTTTTGAACGTACAACACTGGATTCCTTTCTCATCTGTTCTAGCTGAGCTAATAGTAGTATTCGCAGTAACTCCTAAGAAATGTTCCAAGTTCTTTCAGTTCATTTCTAGAGAGAGTTATGAGGGCAGTGAATCGTTTCCTAACACCAGGTCTGAAAACAGCAGGGTATATTTAAGAATATCATGTGGCTAAATATTCCTAACGTCATCTCTAAATGATGAAGTCCCCCAAAGCCTTACATGGATCTTGTGCCCATCACCCAAAAGACTGCCTGATATTACTTTCAATGCTTAAAGGATCTATTTTCAAAACATTCAAAACATTACGGAATCGATGGAAATGTTCATTACCCATTTGTGTTGCTCACCTATTCACCTCTGGCAAAATAATAGCAAAGGAATCCAGCTGGGCAGTTTGGGGGTGCCCTTGTTTGCATCTTTGCACACTCAACATTGGGTCCATTCAGCAAATACTGATCAAGATCCTAAGACTTATTCATAGTCAGTGCAGCCGCTTCCACACCACAGATGTAAAAGCTGGGTGCAGGTAGGTGTCTTCACATACCTATAAGGTATGTCTGATTTCATTTTCAATTTATATGAGCCCATTTATACAATGTTTAAAAACAAGCAAAAATAATCTAGGGTGATAACATTCAGAATAGTAATTACCCTTGAGGTATACTTACAGTGAGGGGGTGTGAGGAAGCCTTTGTGGATACTGGAAATGATAAATCTTGATTTTGATGGCAGCCACATGGGCTGGCATTGGCATTCTATGAAAAATACAGCAGCCTGTATAGACTTAAGATGTGTGTTTTGCTCTGTGTAAGTTTTATCTCGTGCATCAACCTGTTTTGGAACCCACAGCTCCCTTCAGTTTGCTAGGAATGGAAGAAAGAGAGCTCTGGACTGCAAAAACAGGTTGATGTGGTTATAGGCTGAGCATGGTCAGGCTTGTGACCTGAAGGTATAATGGAGTCTAATGGAACCAGGTTAGGGTGGCTCAGGAACGAGAAAACAAGAACCAGAGTAGGGAGAAAAGCCAGATGGGTAGCGGGAGAACAGGAACCAGATTCCAAGCTAAGGGGCAGCAATAGAGAACAGACAAAAGGGAGAAAGTTCGGGAGGTTTACCCTGGACACAGGAAGAGGTTGATATGTACATAGTACCTGAAGGCAGGAGGGAAAGTGTCAGGAATGCTAGGTCAAGTTAAACACAACACAAGATCTCCTTCTTGAGTAGAAAGGGGCTATAATATCCCCTGTTTTACTTCTACTCTGTGGACTTTCTGAAGGTTGAAGGAAAGCACTCTCACATACTCCTTCAGGGTGTATCACTGGACAGATACATTATGAGCGTTTTTCATGTGTCAGGTTCCGTAATCATCACCATATCCGCAAGAGTTTAGCACCTCCCTCAAAACTTTCTCAGGTTCACAACCCAAGTTACCCCAGACTGTCACTCAGGATAGGAGATGGACGGTAAGGTACTAAGGAGGCATGTGCAAGCAACCTGAGCTGTTGCTGGAAATATAACTGTGAAGTGTGTCTCAAACAACACAAGGTTTACTTAGCTATCAAGTTCAAGTATTATATCTTAGTATTGAGTCTGTTTGTTAAATACTGACCATGATGAAAAGAACTAATTCCCATTCCTTATCTCTGGGTGGCTATATATGTGAAATAGCATGGACGAGTCCAGCTTTACAACTGCTACCCAGTGTCGTTATTAGTGACATCATTTGTTCTTGAAAGTGTCCTGCTTTGCGTGATAAAATGTATGGTCATCCTCCCTACCCCATGCATCACCCTACCTACGATCTTCATATATACATGGACATCACTTTAATGATTATCATATGATATTGAAGTGTTCTTCTTT
Organism: Mesoplodon densirostris; assembly: GCF_025265405.1. Lineage (NCBI taxonomy): Eukaryota > Metazoa > Chordata > Mammalia > Artiodactyla > Ziphiidae > Mesoplodon > Mesoplodon densirostris. The sequence continues at coordinate 59,570,007 of NC_082670.1, forward strand.
TCTGTCTCCCCATCAGTGACAATTTCATCTTTGTAACCTACCATGTGTTTAGTGAGTATTGACTAAGTGAATATGTGAATCATTGATTAAAAAATTGAGATTTTCTGTATTTTGATGAAGTGTAAAGTGAGTATGGACAACTGATAAAGGGGAAGGATTGCCCTGACATGTCATGAAGCTGGCTGGGGAGAGCAGTAGTCCAAAGATGCAAAAAACAGATGACTGCCATGAACATCCAGAAGAAGCATTCATTAGCTAAATACATTCTAATTCAGGAAATTAAATATCTCTTGGATACTTCAAGTTATGCTCAGTAAAATTAGTGATCAATCTGTAGCCATTCATCTGTCTCTTTTCAAAAATAGATAATTATATCATCATGTTCAGGTAAAATAGCTTGTTAAGTAGAGTTTATTTGGAATGGAAGTGTAGAAGAAGGGGAAAATTATCCATCACTTAAAGCTATATTAAGAAAGTTAAGCCCTCACTGTAAGCATGTGCTTCATCAGCATGACTGCATACTTTAACATTTTTAGCTTCAAAGACTCTTCTTTTAATTGAAACCCAATATGTGTTTATTGCTGACACATGTTAAAAATCTTGCCTATGCAGTACATAGATCTCTCTCCAAAGCCAATAGTCCTACACTGTTTGTTTCCTAATTAGCACAGACACTATATGAAAAATGCAAGAGACATCTGCTAGGTGGAGATGCCTATCAGTTCTAATTGATTTTTTTATTGTCCTGGATAATCCAGAGGTACTGATGGTTTTGACTTGTCTTGGAGATTCCTTTAATGAGCACATTTTCTTGGAGCATTTAACATAACAATAATTTAGAGGTATTTTTAGTAAGTTCTAGATTCACCTCACATAGTGCACAGTGGCAGAATTGAATAGCAGTGATCATATATATTCTTGTCTGTAATGATGCAGAGTTTGAAATTAAGTCAAGCAATGTCATGTATCCTGACATCAAAAGTGCATAAACTACTTGGTACAGAGAACTAGTTGCAAAATGTGCAATTGACTATGAAGCCTTTTAAAAAACTATTAACCACTCTGCAGCAGAGCTTGAGGAGTAGACTTCAGATCACCTACAGAATTTTGATAATAGTAAGATACAGTTGTTCCTGTGTTTTAGCCACAGCAGTTATTGGCCTATGCACTGTATTTATAGCTCCGTGCAGTACCCTCCCTATCTCTCCCCTGCCACACACACACTTTGTATACACCAGCTTTACACCTGTAATGAACTTTGTGCCCCCGTGCGAGCATCACATTCTAACCGTTTATTTTCTGTTTGACCTACTAAGACATCTATAATCAGAAATCAGGGTGTTCCCATATTCACTTTTGTATTTCTAATGCCTGGTGTATTATCTGGCATACCAAAGGAGCTCAGTAAATAATTTATGAATGAATAAAATCTTGAGCAAGCTATCCTAAGCTTGTGTCCTTATCTATAAAATGGAGATAATAGTATCTAACCCATATTGCTTTTGTGAAACAAATACCTCACACAAAATACTTAGCTCTATACTAAAATATATTAAGTACATCAGAGAATTAAGAGGTTTTTTTTAAGATGTTGGGGGTAGGAGTTTATTAATTAATTAATTATTTTTTGCTGTGTTGGGTCTTCGTTTCTGTGCGAGGGCTTTCTCTAGTTGTGGCAAGCGGAGGCCACTCTTCATCGCGGTGCGCGGGCCTCTCACTATCGCAGCCTCTCGTTACGGAGCACAAGCTCCAGATGCGCAGGCTCAGTAGTTGTGGCTCACGGGCCTAGTTGCTCCGCGGCATGTGGGATCTTCCCAGACCAGGGCTCGAACCCATGTCCCCTGCATTGGCAGGCAGATTCTCAACCACTGCGCCACCAGGGAAGCCCAAGAGTTGTTTTTTTTATACTGGATTTCTGTGATTTTCTTTTTGTCACTTATTGTATGTGAGTATCCCTGGATTTAGCCAAAAATACCTATGGCCTCAGAAAGGATTAGGATTGTTAGAGCAGGAATGCAGAGAGGAAGGACTTCATTCCCTACATGTGACCAATGACAATTAGAGGGGGATGCTGATATACATTGAGAGTGAATTCTATTCCAATTACAGCACTATTCGATTTACAGATATCCTATCAACTAGTCATCACAACAGATTCTGAATTTGGAATTATCTTCTACATTTAACAAAGGAGGATACTAGGTGAGAGATGAACTCAAGTGTAGAGATGAACTCAAGTGTTGATGAGAAATTGATACTTGAAAGCCAGTTCTCTCAGAATCATACTCCTTAGGGATCCAGCAGACTGAGAAGAATTGGCAGTGTTCCAGGCAAGGGAAAGACCTGAGAGAGGCTACTGTGAATCTCAGGAAATGGCTTTTCTATTTTATGTTCTCTATAATCTTTAAATCAAAGCTAAAGAGGATTAGGCGGGACTTTGTTAAATTTAATCTAATTCCCTGACCTCATTCGTGTCAATGATGAACTATTCAGTGGAAATTTTTCTCTGTCTTTTCTTCAAATTTGTCCTCTTTCCTCACCAAGAAAACTCTCAGATTGCTTAATCCAAAGCCCAATAATAATTAAAATTATAGCTGTCATTTGCTTAGTACTTTTATCTGTTAGCAGCCATTTTTCTGAATGCCAGTCCTGTAAAGTATTGATAATTATTGTTTTTATTTTACATACAAGTAAACTGAAGCCCAGAGACAGTAAGTGGTTTACCCAAGATCTGTGTTTAGTAGGGAGCAGCCTCTTCTCTCTGACTCTGAAATCTCTTTCCATTACATCATGCTTCACCTATGTTGAAATCTTTCAGCGTAGTAGAGTCAAAAAAATCAAGCCGAACCAATCAAGGAGCAAACAAAAGTGAGGCTGGAACGTCTTGTTCCAAAATGTAAGGATGTACTCACCAGTAGATGGAGGTGTCTCAGAAAGGACATGGGAGTTTGAGAAGCTCCTGCTCACCCCTCATTTTACATCATACTGCTGCTGCTCTTCATCATTACTGCAATGTATAATGCATTGCTTCTAATCTCTAGAACATACATGTTGTTCCATATTTATTTGTTTCTACATTCATTCTCTCTCCTATTTATTTGTTTTTAACACGTTTTCAACCTCTGTGATGGAATTCATTATCTGGTTCTAACACCCATCTGCCTCGTGGGTGCCTATTCAAACTATAAGCCATCACTTAAAACCTCCCTCCTCCTAAGTATCCTCCTCAACTACTCCATGAGGACTGGAGGGCTTCTCTTCAGTATTCACATTGCACATTCCAAGCACTTCCATCCCAGATAAAATTGGCCTTTGTATTATCATCCTCATCTTGGACTCGGAGTTACTCAGGAGCTATGATGGTTAGTTTTATGTGTCAACTTGGCTAGGCCGTGGCACTCAGATATTTGGTCAAACATTATTCTAGATGTTTCTGTCAAATAATTTTTAGATGAGATTAACACTAAATCACCAGACTTTGAGTAAAGCAGATTATCGTCCATAATGTGGGTGGGCCTCATATAATCAGTTGAAGGCCTTAATAGAAAAAGACTGATCTTAACCTGATGCAGAAGAAATTCTACCAGTAGTCAGCCTTTGGACTGGAGCTGCAGCTTCAAATCTTCCCTAGGTCTCCAGCATGCTGCACATTTTGGACTTGATAGTCACCACATTGCATGAGCCAGTTTCTTAAAATAAATCTCTCTAGATAGATAAATAACTAGAGAGCAAGAGATCTTCTTTTTGTTCTGCTTTTCTGAAGGAACCCTGACTGTTAAAGAAAAACTCTTATCATCTTTGTATTCCTAGATACTAGATAAAGCCTGACACATAGCAGGTTCTCAACAAATAATAAAAAATGAAAGAATAAGAGGTTTTCATAAGAAAGTAAAAAAAAAAAGGTGATGGGTACTGGGTGATGTGGAAAAATCACATATATATAATAAGGGCAAGTGATTAGATTTTTCAGGGTATATGGAAATAGTTTTAATATGAAACATTTTAAAAATTATTTTCCACAGTGTGTTGACATATACCCTATGCAGGCAAAAAAAAAAGGTATTTTTCTGTCCATATGTGAAAAAGATAGATGAAGTCTCTAAATGACCACTCAAGGTACCTTGAAAAAGAAGAAGGAATCACAGAAACCCCTATAGGCTTAGACCTGTGGAATAATTCAGTGGTAAGCTGTATGGAAAGCCAGGTTCCAACAGATAGTTTGGAATCTTGGCCTGGCTAAACACGTGTAAAGAATTGTGAAGTTTTCTAGTGATCCTGCCTGCATACATTGTGCTATATTTGCATAAAGTATATGAATCATTATTCCTGAAGAGAGGGAGTGAGAGAATTTACTTCTATTTACAGGATTCTAACTAATATACTGACAGGTACTGCTCTGGGGCAAAAATTAAGATTTTTAAAATAAGACTTTAATTTCACTTAATATAAATAGAATTTATTAATATCTGTTATTTATTATGACTCATGATTGAACTCAATCTTGTCGACAGTGTATTGCCCAAGTAACCAGGTAACTGAAGACTTTAAGCTCTTTATTTCTACCTCTGTGGTGGAAATCATTGTCTGTTTCTGATTTTTCACATACCTTACAGAGAAATTCTTCTGTTGATTCCTGAAGTCTTGCTGGTCCACAAACAACCACACTTGCTCAGCAAAACAATCCATAATATTCACTTGGCTACTTTGGAAAACAAAAGACTGTCTCCTTTGTTTTTGATCATGCTCCTTGGTAATGAACCAAATACAATTTTAGGACATAAGGAATTGTGCTGTTACATCAGCATCCTTTTAAAGCCACATCTATACAGAACTAGGATTCTCCCTGAAAGAAATGTGCCACGTAAAGAAACTTAGGTTTTCTAGTTGCCTTTCTTTTAAAAGCTATCCTTTATCCTTGAAAGAAAGAAAAAAAAGAAAGAAAAGTCTCTCTCCCTCTAGCTCTCTCTTTCTTACACACACACACACACACACCCCTTACCTCATTACACAAGGCTTTTTTGTTTTCTTAAGTTTTCCTGATTTTATTTACATGAGAATATACATTGAGTTCAATTCCAATAAGGTTGAAACGAGGTGTGCGTAGAACATAAGATGGCAAATTTTACAGTAATCTTTTCATTAATAGAATCCAGTCCCCACACGTGTTGTCTTAGAAATAAAGCTGGTGTGACCACGAAAGAAAAAACAACTCATTTCTTTTCAGCCTAATCGACTTAGGGAAAGCAATAATCCTTTGCTAATTTCTTCCATCAGAGCAAGCATATGTTGTAAAGAATCACATTTAGAACAGAAGTAAGCTACATTAAGTGCCAAGAAATAATGCAGAGAATGGTTTGCTTTCTGAGTATGTCAGATTTTCAAGGTTCAAAGAGAAGGTCTTTTTATAAGAGATACGTGAACTCTTTCTAAACAAAGGCCATGAATTCTTGAGGGATTCCAACCTTGCTCTTTTCAGTTATTTCAGTGTGATACTGACATCTTCCCTCATGGACTGTGATGTTTCAAAGTTACAATCTAAGTCTAGGCAATTTGGGTTGCAAAAAAAAAATTATGTAAAAGTTTATTTGTTTAAATTGATAGAAGTATCTCACATTGCGTCCCCTGGCTTCTCCTGCAAAGCAAACCATCCAAAAACATAGTGCCTTTGTCTTAGTCTGTTCAAGCTGCTCTCTCAAAACGTATCTTAGATTGCATGGCTTAAACAAGAAACATTTCCTTTTCATAGCTCTGGAAGCTGGGAAGTCCAAGATCAAGGTGCCAGCAGATTTGGTGTTTGGTGAGAGCCTACTTCCTGGTTCGTAGATGCCATCTTCTTGCTTCATTCTCACATAGTAGAAGGAGCAAGGAACTCTCTAGGGTCTCTTTTATAAGGGCACTGATCCCATTCATGAGGGCTCCACCCTCATGACCTAATCACTTCCCAGGGCCCCCATCTCCAGGTATTCTCACATTAGAGATTAGGTTTCAACATATGAATTTCAGGGGAACACAGACACTCAGTCTATAGTGATCTTAAAACAAGAAACATTTACAGAGATCAGAGGCCAGCCAATTTTGGCTCATGGGCCAAATCTGACCAGTAGCCAGTTTTAGTACAAGTCAAGAGATGGGAATGGCTTTCCCATTTTTAAAGGATTATAAACAAAGAAGAATATGAGACAGAGAAGACATATGGCTCACAAAGCCTAAATTATTCATTATCTGGCCCTTTCCAGAAAAACTGTGCCCACCTCTGACTTGGAGCATGCTTTTTTTGGTCAGAAACTTGCACTGGTGTCGGCAGTGTGGTAATTTTGGTCTTTGCTAGGCTCTGTCACACATCTGTGGTCAGCTGTCTGGTAGTTATGTTGCTCTGCTTCTGGGGGTTAGTGGCTGTGGACTGGGATTTTGGGAGTAACTTAGCCACATGTCTCTTATCATCCAAAAAGTAACCTGGACTTGTTCACGTGGTGGCTGGCAGAGTTCCAAGGAGTATAGAAGTACACTAGGCCTCTTGAGGCCTGCACTTGGAGCTGATGTAGTGTCACTTTCTTCACATTCTACAGGTCAAAGTGTTACTGAACCAAACTTGGGTCCCCTTGCCCTGGGGTGGGCGGGGCAATAAAGCCAATCTACTGACACTGGGTGGTGGTGAAGGAAAGTGCAGCATTTACTGCAGGGCGCCAAGCAAGGAGTCCAGGCAGCTAGTGCTTTAAGAGGCCTGAACTCACTGAAGGCTTTCAGGGAAAGTTTTTTAAAGATAGGATAAGGGATGGGGGTTTAGAGTGTGTGATCAGCTAGTGCACATTCTTCTGATTAGTTGGTGGGGAGGTCATCAGGAGTCCGCATCATCGACCTTCTGGTTCCAACCCATCTGGGGTCTCTGTGCTTGTGGGCAGAATACAGTTCACTTCTTCCACCTGGTAGGGGTTTCAGTATCTGCAAAACAGCTTAAAGGACATGGCTCAGAATATTATCTATAGCCCTTGAGGAGGAACTAGAGGTGCTTGACTTTGTTTAATGGCTAAACTATTATTATTTTGTCTTGCTTGACTGTTTCCCTCACTTTCTGCATTTTCTCACTTTTCTGATTAAATTTACTCTTTGGAACTGGGGGAAGGCCTAGGAGGCTAAAGTTTTTCTACAGACAAGAGGCAGGCAGAGGATATGGGGGTTCTGTTCTGGGAAGGCCCCATAGGGTGCTGCTTGGTTACAAAAGTAAGTCACCAGACCAGAGAGAAGGGGAATGTGTAGCTGTTTTTGAAGACAACTACACACAGAAAGCAAGGGCTTCAAGAGCAGCGGACCTTTACCTGAACTGTAGTGAGAAAGAAGAGAGCTCTCAGCTACCTACACTGCGGCCTCCACCCCAAGGCTCTCTTGCTTTCAGATTCACTCTTTATGCTGTCTCTATCTCTGCACCTCTTGGTCCTTTATGTCTGCTGTGATCTTCATGCCTGCTTCATTGCCTTCTGAAGTCCACTTTCTCTGCTTCTCTTTACATAGTTAGTAAACATGCCTATCCTAGCCTGGACACTGTGAGCTCATATAGTGCCTCTGGGGGGATTAGGAAGGGGTGTCCTCTTTTTCTGTTAAACACACTTGGCAAGTGAAATACAGGCTGGATTTCAGATAAGGTCGATGTACAGGGTAAAATCTGCAAACATTTTCAGGAGCCCAAGTCCCAGCCTGTTTCCATATCTCTTGTGTCTGCTCACTTTGAGAATCACCTGGGACTGACTCGGGAGATAATCTGGTTGTGTCTTGTTTCAAGTAGCTATTCCTAGTCCAATTATTTGGAGCCCATGGGGTGGCAAGTAGCATCCTGTGTGCCATGCCTGGAAGAGGGTATCAGCACAAGCTCTGAGAAACAGGACCAGTCAGATTTTTTTTTTTTTTTTTTCCTGCGGTACGCGGGCCTCTCACTGTTGTGGCCTCTCCCATTGCGGAGCACAGGCTCCGGACACGCAGGCTCAGTGGCAATGGCTCACAGGCCCAGCCGCTCCACGGCATGTGGGATCTTCCCGGACCAGGGCACGAACCCGTGTCCCCTGCATCGGCAGGTGGACTCTCAACCACTGCGCCACCAGGGAAGCCCCAGATTTTTAAAAGAGAGGAAAAGATTAAAAAAGAATGGCTTGGACTCCTGAGAATATTTTGTGCTGGAAATTGGAAGAAGGCTGAGTTTTATATTTACTGAGAGATTGTGAATGACACAATAACACATTCTTGTCTCTGCTGTATACTCTGTATGTTATTATATCAAAATAACATATGCCATACTTAGTCTAGAATAAGCCTGATTAAAGAAAAAGGTATTGCTTCCATAACTTTCTCATCAGTGCACCAGAATATTGATGTAAATTTTAAAATAGAGTCATCTCAAGCTATATATCATTATATCAATATCTGGAGGAATTTAACACCTGGGAAATTTAATAAAATTAGACAAAGATGTAAATGGTACTAGATACATGACTTTGTGATGAAAACTGTGTAAAATTTACTAGACAGTTTACTCAAGCATAATGGCACATAATTAAAATGTTCTATAAGACCTGCTATGAATTTTCATCTAATGAAAACATTTAATTAGTCCTGAGTAAGAAAACAGACTAGTTAACTAATACTGTAAAGTTTCTTTATTTGTCCAAATTCTGCTAGTACTCTTCTGAATGATCCATGCTCTATTTATCCTCTTCCTACTGGTGCTGAGAAATTAGTATGTGCTCTTATGCTGTCCTGTTCCTATGGTCACATACTACTATCTTCAGCTTCTAAATGCATTATTAAACCACAATATGTAACTTTAAACTACAAGTATTTATTTAGGGAATCTTGTTTCTGCAAGGCACCATGAATGACTTCTCATTCTATTTGCTCAGCATTTTCTGACTTGTTGGGTGAGGGGAAAGGGAGAATCTGCATTTGATCACCTCTTTAGCCAAAAAGATCAATAACTACTCCACACCAATTTCTATAGCTTTGTACCCCTATATCTTTGGTACCAAAAACTCAGAGATTTTACTCTCATAACATTCGATGTCCTGTGTTGCAAAGGCTGGGCCCATTTTCATTTTTCTGTGTCCTTTATAAGTTTTTCGAATTACTTAAAGGGTACACTGAAGGGTGAGGTTTTTGGCAAACTTTGGATCCCAGTTCCATGACTTGTATAGCTGGATGAAGACACTCATGTGCTCTAAATCTCCATTAGCACATCTCATAAGGCTGTTGGGAAGATTAGAAAAGAATTTATATTAATGACCTTGTGTCTGGAACAATTTTAAATTACTGGAAAGTATTTCATTTCTTTTTTTTTTTTTTTTTTTGGTATGCGGACCTCTCACTGTTGTGGCCTCTCCCATTGCGGAGCACAGGCTCCGGACGCGCAGGCTCAGCGGCCATGGCTCATGGGCCCAGTCACTCCGCAGCATGTGGGATCTTCCCAGACCGGGGCACGAACCCGTCTCCCCTGCATCAGCAGGCGGACGCTTAACCACTGCGCCACCAGGGAAGCCCTCATTTCATATTTTTAAGTCTATAAGTGAGGGAAACTCCTATGCTTTCACCCCTTAACATTTTCACAGAGGTTAACCAGAGACTCTGCTGCTAACAGATTTAATGTATGAGCATTTTGATTCTTTCCAGGGGATTAACCTCTCCTTAAATGCTGCATCTTTATGAATCAGCCACATATAAAAGAAACCCAACACATATGACTCAACCATTTATTTTTTTCCCAGATTACAAAGCATCCAAAGGTAGGAGATCCAGGATTAGTGCCTTGGCTTCCACAATACTCCTTTTGCCCTTCTGTTCTGCCATCTTTGGCCCTTGGTCACAGAATGGCTGTGGAGCTTCTGGACATTGTGTCTGTGTTCTAGCCTGGAAGAAGGGATGTCAACTGAACCTGTCACTGTATGTCTGTACAAAATAGCCTTCTTGCCTGTCCAGACCAATCACCTTCTGCTCAAGTCACATGGCAATGCCTATAAAATTTTTATTTGTTGTCTTTTTTTTAAGGTGAGCATATACCCTTAAATAGCATTGGAATTCTGTTGGCAAGAGGGAAATGTAAAGTAGTTATTAGTAGATAACTAGCAGTTTTTGACATATATGCCTGCAGACACTTCAGAGTCAGGTTCTCCAGAAATGAATATCCCCCTGGTCTTCTGATGAAGTTGTAATTGTGATATTCTCCAAGTAGAATAATTCAGACTTGGGTAAATATAGTGATGAGCCAAGTTCTGCCCATGGTTTGAGTCATGAGGGAAAGATGGTGGTCATATTCTCTATGTAAGGGATAGAGATAAAAACAATAGGAAGATTCCCACACTGTAAGTATAAAACTAGGAAGTATGGCAGGGCTACAAGACTAAGAACTAAAACATACCTACAAAGAAAACCATTTGAGATGGTCTTACATTTTGGAGCATGTTTCCCCTCTTGAATTGTGAGGAGAATCAGAGTAGTTTTACTATTTAAAGTATCATTAAAATATTAAGTACTTTTGAAGTCTGGTATGATGATGGGGGGGAATAAAGTCATGAGACAGTAAAAAGAACTCTGGTCCATTACAAGATTTCTCCCTTGCCTGACTCTTGGGATGAATTAGCAGTTGTCTCTCAAAGGAACTGCTCATAGTAACTCTTAAGAAGTGCCTGGTAGTGAAGCATGAGGTGATTCACATTCTCAGAGGAAGAAGTGATTATGAGGAACTTGCAGGAGGTGGGCTGCAGCTAGGTTGGCAGTTCGAGAGTTGAGACAAGCTCCATCTTTCCCAAGATACGCTAGAAGAAAAAGATGTTTCTTGATAAGATGGAAGCGGATGTTGGGATACAAGAGTATAAGGAGCAAGGTCTTAGAAAGAGTCAAGAGCTGGATGTCAGATCCTGTACTGCCGTCCACAGGGATGTGACCTAATTTCTCCTGGTCACAGTTTCCACTTCTGCTAAATGAAGGCATTAACCCAGATCAACCCCAGATTCCTTACCTGAATTTTTTTTTCTGGGATTCTAAAGTTTAATGTCTATCTGATCACCTTGGAGAGGATCCAGAATACTTGCAAGGTGTGCAGTGAGCTGCAGACCACTTGTTCCAGTTTGCTCCCAGCATGGTTTTGTATTGGTTTACCTGGCAGAAGGAGATAGCACTGCATTTCTGTGCACATGCGCTATGAGTGCTGGTACCAAAAATGTCGTTATCAAGTACTTGCCCTTCTATTTCCTGACGGAGACACCATTTCATTCATTTTACAACTATTTGTCAGGAGATATTCTAGTCAGAACTGTGTAGACACAGTCTACCGGAGAAAGCTGGCTGAGAAATCATTAGCTATAGTATACGTTATAGAAAAATTGCTACTAAAGTTTTATTAAAGTGCGGATGAAGGGCAATTATGTTTATCTGGGGAATTAAGACTTCATTAGGAAGGTGGCCTTTGAACTGAATTTCAGCATATGTGTAGAGGTTTCATGGGTGCAGAAGGTGTATGCTGCATTCCAGGCTGAGAGAAGAATGATAGAAAAACATGGAGTTATGAATTAAAAGATTAAAACAGAACAGTGCAGCGCCAGATCCATAGTATTAACTTGGAAAAGACAGCGGTAACTGGTTTTGGTTTTGCTCTCCCCCCCTTCCTCCCTTCCCCCTTCCTCCCTTCCCCCTTCCTCCCTTCCCCCCTTCCTCCCTTCTTCCCTTCTTCCCTTCCTCCCTTCCTCCCTTCCCCCTTCCCCCCTTCTTCCCTTCTTCCCTTCTTCCCTTCCTCCCTTCCTCCCTTCCTCCCTTCCTCCCTTCTTCCCTTCTTCCCTTCCTCCCTTCCTCCCTTCCCCCCTTCCCCCTTCCTCCCTTCCTCCCTCCTTCCCTCCCTCCCTTCCTCCCTTCTTCCCTTCTTCTCTTCTTCCCTTCTTTCCTTCCTTTGTTTTTCTTTGTGATAGGTAAGCTGACTCAAGGAAGGAGAAGGGATTTATCAAAGTTCACATTGCTCATTACCAGCGGCTAGAAATTGTGCTGATTCTTCTGACTTCCAGCTGCCACTAAAAATGAGATCGAGTCAGAGCATGAGGCACCTTGAATTCTACAGCAAACAATTAGACTTGCTACTGTAAGCAATCAGAAGCCAAAGGAATAGCACAGCCTGGCTTGGGGTTTAAGAAGATAATTCTGGAACTAGTGTGAAGAATATGATTAGAGTTGAAAAGATTAGTAAGAAAATGATGGTAATTTTCTAGGAAGGATCTAAGGAATATCACTGAGAAGGGAATGGGAGACGTGGTACACCAATACAATGAAGACAGTTGCCTAAGTGCTAACATGTCCCATGTATGGAATCTGAAAAACTTTACTACAGTAATCCATTCTCTATAGGTCTAGTTATCTATGTAACTCCACAGTGGTGTAGTGGTGACTATTTATAAGATGCTAAGAGTGTAGAAAGTTGTACATGTTTCCTCTACAGTTTCTGTTTATGGGAGAGAATGTTAGCACACTGAGAGGGTGGTCTGGTCAAATACCATTTCTTCTTATTCTGTTGGTAGAACACTGGCTATGTAAGATGAACCTGGGACTGTTGTTTCTACTGAAACACATGATCAAATATCCATCCCCAGCCTGTGTGCTAGATTGTTTAATATTCCCTACCTTCTCTCCATACTGTCAAATATATCAACCTTCCTGATTCTGTTATCATCCCTATCAACCCAAACCTTTTTTAGTTTCTCCTAAGCTTCATCTTAGAAACTGATATATGTAATAAGACACAAAGAGGAACAATTGAATCATGTATCTAAAGAGTACTAGTGACTGTGCTAATTGCTCAGCTAAGTCCTACATCATTTTATCTCCCGTCTAGCATGTTACCACAAGTAATTTTCCCGAACATGTTTTCTATCCTTCAGTAACGAGCCCAGTACTTCTAAGCTTCTGTTTTCTACTTTGGATGAGTGAACTTGGCTGAGGGGATGCATTGTCAAAGCTGATTTATGTTGTTGTCCATCCAAACTGCTTAGCTCTGCAGCTGAAATTATCCTTACATGCCCATTGTTCAGAGTTCAGAAAAACACCGTCTGTTCTATTGTTCAGACATAGTCAGGATACAGATTTCCTGTGCTGTTGTGGTTCCTTTCCCTATGCATCAAGCTCTCCTACAATAACGGATGACTGTGCTGCAGAGGTTTTTGGAAGCCTCACAGAAAAGGATAGGGCAGTTTTTACAAACGTGCAGCGATGAGCTGGAGGAAGAATAAATACCTGCCAGCCATTTTTATTTTCATAGAATACATTCAGGCACTAATAAGAGAAACCAGTTTATTTTTTCATGCTAGCATAAGCCATTAAAACTGTAGGTCTCCTTTCTCAGAGAAGACAAAAAGAGCAGCAAGTCAGAAATGTACATAATGTGTGTTCAGTGATTATCTGTGTGAAGCCCTGAGTGATTTACCCAAAGGTAAAGAATAGGCTTTTCCTATATATACCTTTCGTGTATCAATCAGAACACAGACAGGAAACAAAAACTGTACTCAAATTAGAATAATTTGAGAAAGATTTACTTATAAATGAATTGCCAAAAGTGCACTGATCTTGGGAAAATTTGCTGCTCTTACCACCCCAAGTCCTGAGTGAATGGAGTGGTCATTGAAATCTAGACTAGAGAGCTATGCAGAGGAGTCTGCCTTGAGAGACAGAGTGACTTTTGTCATAGGACACAGCTAGCCTTAGCTGTGTCTCATGGAAGGAACCAGAGGAATATATAACTCCCTACTCACCTCTCTTCCTCACTTATGGGGGCCTCGCCATTGGCTAACACAACCAGGAACCAGAGAATGGAGAATCCCAATGCTGCAGCTATAATGGTTACAAATCTACCTCTAAAACAAAAGCTGGTTGGAGTATAGAGAGGGTCAATATGAAGAGGCAAATGAAAGATGTGTAGTGAATTATCTGTTAATGTTTCTATTCCTTAGTTTCTCCTTATGGTCACCTTCTCTAGCATTTCTGCGCCGGGTTCCACATTCTTGATCCTGGGTCTCTGAGCACTCCTTGGTCTGGGGAAGCTGCTGTGAGATGCTGTCTGTAATGTATGCTACTGTTTAGAAGACATCATAGCTTCTTTTTAAAATGGTATAGATCTTGCTGAGATATACCAAGTTTTCCCCTTACTGTCAGCTCTAATCTTGAAAAGTGAGTCGTTTAAAAGAGGCGGCAAGCACAGCAAAGGAAGCCATAAACAAAACAAAAAGACAGCCCTCAGAATGGGAGAAAATATTTGCAAACGAAGCAACTGACGAGGGATTTATCTCCAAAATATACAAACAGCTCATGTAGCTCAATATCAGAAAAACAAAATGGGCAGAAGGCCTAAATAGACATTTCTCCAAAGAAGACATAGAGATGGCCAGCAAGCACATGGAAACAAGCTCAACATCACTAATTATTAGAGAAATCCAAATCAAAATTACAGCGAGGTATCACCTCATACCAGTCAGAATGGCCATCATCAAAAAAATCTACAAACAGTAAATGCTGGAGAGGGTGTAGAGAAAAAGGAACCCTCCTACACTGTTGGTGGGAATGTAAATTGTTGCAGCCACTATGGAAAACAGTATGGAGGTTCCTCAAAAAACTAAAAATAGAACTGCCATATGACCCAGCAATCCCACTCCTGGGCATATACCTGGAGAAAACCATAATTCAAAAAGATACATTCACCTAGTGTTCATTGCAGCACTATTTACAATAGCCAGTACATGGAAGCAACCTAAATGTCCATCAACAGAGGAATGGATAAAGAAGATGTGGTATATGTATACAGTGGAATATTACTCACCCATAAAAAGGAACAAAATAGTGCCATTTGCAGAGACATGGATAGACCTAGAGACTGTCATACAGAGTGAAGTAAGTCAGAAAGAGAAAAACAATTATCATATAATATCACTTACATGTGGAATCTAGAAGAATGGTACAGGTGAACTTATTCGCAAAGTAGAAATAGAGACACAGATGTAGAGAGCAAACTTAATGGATACCAAGGGGGGAAGAGGGGGTGGGATGAACTGGGAGATTGGGATTGACATATATACACTACTATGTATAAAATAGATAACTAATGAGGACCTACTGTATAGCACAGGAAACTCTACTCAATACTCTGTGGCGACCTAAATGGGAAGGAAATCTAAAAAAGAGGGGATATATGTATATGTATAACTGATTCACTTTGCTGTACCACAGAAACTAACACAACATTGTAAAGCAACTATACTCCAATAAAAAGTTAAAAAAAAAAAAGGCAGCAAGGGTCGGAACAGTGGCAACTAGGTTGTTTAGAGTTCCAATAACAGCTGCTGGACTGGAATGATTTATCTTTAGTCTCAGCTTTATTCAGAGACTTCATATTACACTGGAGTTAAACTCTCCATTGAATGGTTTTGGATGAATTTAGCAACAGTTCTGCAACTCACACCTTTAGGTATAAGGGCAGCCTTAGGAGTGCTCTGTCCTAACCTCTGCTGAAAGAGAGGAAGGACTCTTCTTCTCCAAGTGAATTCAGCTTCTCCTAAGATCATCTTTTTACTACTATACTAGCCTCATAATGGGGGCTTAAAATCCCATCTTTTTCTACAAATTATTGCTAGCACTGCATACACAGCTTGTCATACATTTGAAAGACCTTCCCTTGATTAATGACTTGATAGACTCCCTAGACCTAAAGATGAGGATCTCATTTTCCTTGCTGGTTTTGGTTAAGAGCTTAAGTCGCTTTTGCTTTTAGCAGTGCCTGTATTTCTGAAGCGTGATCTTGTGTTTCCCCATTGTGTACAGAAAGGTGAGGCTACAATTCAAGATGAACATTTTGTTAGCCTTAATTTAAGCACTTCAAAAAACATCAAATATGAACATCCACCAGGAGATGCAGAATCTACTGTAAGAATAATCTTTCTCTTTCCATTTTATGATATAAATCAAACTGAAGAAATTCACGGACTTTTCCCTTTTGCAGTTGGCTTGCAGAAGTTTCTTCGTAAAATGCATTTCAGAAAAAAATTCACTGAAATCATTTTTTGAACTTTTTTCTTCCCACATTCGTTCAAACGAAACAATCACAGCAATGAATTAATTACTCTAATAACATCTCTCATAATCACATTCTTTCAAGAACAAGGGTCTTTTTCCTTCTTATATTGAAGAACAGCCAATCAAATTACAGAGATAATTGTTCTAAAAGCTCCTTGTTCTCCCTTTTAATATAATTATTTTAAGTATCTAGGGAGAAAAACTAAGACACAATCAGAGAGGGAATTAATTACTCTATTAACTTGGCTTTTACTCAGTTTCATTTATTCACAGTTCTGGAAGGGGCCTTCTGAGGTCATCATTCCATGTATCCCACCTGTCAAGGATGCTTCTAAACTATACAGACAGATGGGTAGTAGCCTCCTAATGGTTTTGCTCCACCATTTAAGTTTCATTTTTTTTCTTTCTCTCTCTTTCATTATTCCTTGTTCTGTGCATTGTGGGCTATTACTACCCAGAAGAATAAAAATGCATATAGTTTTTCAATTTTCATTCTTCTCTAGTTTCTTCCAATTTCTTAAAGATAATACATTATGTCAAAAGCATACTTCATTAAATCTAGAACATGTTTTTGGGATAGTAGTGTATCTTCAAAAACCTGTTTCCATCTTGAAGATGTGAGCTGAAGTACTGCAGGCTGTATAATGATAGCACTCAGGAAACACTCCAGGGAGTAGAAAAAGCATAAAGAGACATGTTGGGAATACCGTATCATTCCTACTGCTGGCCGTAAATTACATTTTGAACCATGACATTTATTGTTGAGATTTTCTTTAGTTCCCTGCATGTTTATCACCTTTTAAACATTCCCTTTAAACATTTTAAGGAGAATAAAAATAAACTCTTGTCCAAAGTAAAAGTGATGGGTTTCTTTTTTAGCCTATTGCAGTAATAGTCTTTGAAGAAAATTGTGGAATAAGCAAGAGAGTCTTCTTTTGGAGATATTTTGGGAAAAACTCCTCTAAACCTTGTCCTGTAAAATGAATGACCATTGCAACTTCCCTGATATCCATTTTCTCATACTTTCTCCTATTCAATATTCAGGAGTCCAGAGTTTGAATTAAAAACTGAATAGATGTAAGTTGCAACCTTGGGTCAACCTCTATGGCCATAATAATTCTGATTTTTGAGGAGTTTTGAGGCAGAGACCAAGTAATGATTCTCTGTCCAGGGACACCGTGTAGTCAGGAGCTTCTGTGGAACTAAATTCAAAGGTTTACATATTTCATATTTCATGAATCAATCTAGATTCATGTTCAGAGACGTGTAATAATCTCAGGTGTTGCCCTCTACCTACCTTTTGCCTTTGCTTGTGACTCTTCTGAAGGGTTAATTAGCAATACTACAGTATCTTCAGCACTGGCTTTTATTATGTTTGTTTCTCCATCTGAGAAATGGCAAAGGGAAACAGACTGGAGTTGTGTCTGTCTGTTGGTTTAAGTTGATTTGTTAGCAAACCTGCTCCCGAGATGATGAAAAGAACTACCTCAGCTTTTGCTATGAACACACACCTCAAAACATAGTGGCTTAAAACAACTATTTCCTTTAGCTCAGTTATGTGGGGTGTCCTTTTAAGGGGAGAGGACAAACAGATATACACATAGAGAAGAAGGCCATGTCAAGATGGATGGAGAGATTGCAGTGATGCAGCTACATGCCAACATTAAGTCGAAGATTTCTGGGAGCCACCAGAAGTTAGGGGGAAAGCATAGAATAGATTTTTCTTTATAACTCTCAGAAGGAACCAATCCTGCTGACACTATGATTTCAGACTTCTAGTCTCCAGGACTGTGAAAGAATAAATGTGTCTTGTTTCAAGCTACCAAATTGTGGCACTTTGTTATGGCAGCCCCAGGAAACTAAAACACAGTAGTTTCAGGGTTCCAAAGAAGACAAAAAGACAGTAAGCCCCATGTTCAAGCGATTTTCAAGACTTTATCTGAATCACATTTTCTAATGTCCCACAGGCAAAAGAAAGTCATGTGGTTAACCAGAGTCAAAGAATAAAAAATAATCTCTAGCTATTGATGGGAGGAGCTATAAGTTGCATTGCAAAGAGGCATGGACACATATGAGGAAAACATCTGGCTGGTTTTATCATTCCACCTCTGTACCCTTGAGATGTGGCCCCTACCCTATGATCTGTGGGTAGGACAATCTAGCATATGGTGCAAGTATGCCCCTAAGGTGCATGTTCTTTTAAAAATGCTATGAAGGATATTATTATATTAACTGTTAAAAAGATCACTTGGATGGACTATTTTTTTCTTTTTTTATTGAAGTATGGTTGATTTACAATGTTGTATTACTTTCAGGTATACAGCATAATGCTTTGATATTCTTATAGACTATACTCAAAGTTTTTAAAAAGTATTGGCTATATTCTCTGTGCTGTACATTATATCCTTGTATCTTATTTATGTTATACCTCATAGTTTGTACCTCTTAATCCCCTTCCCCAATCTTGTCCACTTCCCACAACCCTCTCCCCATTTGTAACCACCAGTTTGTTCTGTGTATCTTTGAGCCTGTTTCTGTTTTGTTATATTCATTCCTTTGCTTTATTTTTTAGATTCCACATATAAGTGAAAACATAGAGTATTTGTCTTTCTCTGTCTGTCTTCACTAAGCATAATACCCTCCAGGTCCATCCATGTTGTCACACATGGTGAAATTTCACTCTATTTGTTGACTGAGTAATATTCCATTTCATATATAAAAAAAATATATATTTATCCGTTCCTCTGTTGATGGACACTTAGGCTGCTTCCATATCTTGGTTATTGTAAATAGGGCTGCTGTGAACATTGGTGTGCGTGTATCTTTTCGAATTAGTGTTTCCATTTTCTTTGGCTATATACCCAGGAGTGGAATTGCTAAATCATATGGTGGTTCTATTTTTACATTTCTGAGGAACCTCCGTACTGTTCTCCATAGTGGCTGCACCAACTTACATGCTCAGCAACAGTGCACAAGGGTTCCCTTTCTCCACACCCTCAACAACATTTATCATTTGTTGTGTTTTTGGTGATGGCCGTTCTGACAAGTGTGAGGTGGTAGCTCATTGTGGTTTTGATTTGCGTTTCCCTGATGATTAGTGATGTTGACCATCTAGGCAATTGTATTCACAGACCAGAAATACAGTCTTTTGGTAATGAACTGTAATTTAGGTTCCAAATGGACATTTTGACTGAACAATTATAACCGAATTCTCACAGTTACCCTCTGAACATCTATAGATTAGACCAGGGAGTTTCCTAAGGTCATATTTCTGTTTCTTTGTTTGATTTTTTTATCTTCTTACATAACTGCATCAGTTTCATGGAAAGGCATAAGTAACAGGTAACAGAGCATCTTTGTTACTGCCAATTTCTTTTGGCACATTGGGACATTACGAAAATATTCCCTACAGTTTCTTAAATATGCTTGTTCAGATGATGGATTCCTCACTAAGTTTAAATTTCCAAGGACTTTGTTCTTTTGAAAATGCTATAAAGGATATTATTAAACCAACTGATAAAATTGTTCTATGGGTGATAGTTTAGAAAAAAGTACTATGTCAGTATACATTGATGAATTTATCAACTCCGTTGGTGGTGTGCAAGAAAATATTTACATTCTTGGGAAATACTCATTGAAGTATTAGAGATAAAGGTGCCATGCTGTATATAGCTTATTTTCAGATGGCTCAGAAAAAAAAAAAGATAGGTAAACATACACATATAGGGTATGTGGTAAAATATTAACGATAGGTAAATAGAAGTAAAACACAGGCAGATGTTCTTTTTACTACTTTTACTGCTTATTTTTGCAACATTTTAAATTTTAAAATTATTTCAAAATGTCAAATTGAACATTAAAAATATTTTGTTTTTTCACAAAATCAAATGGCAGCCAAGTCTCATCAACTCTAATTTCATCTTGTTTCCTCTCTAACGTTGCACAGTTGTCGGTTTTTTTGTTTTTGTTTTTTCCTGGGAAGGAGGTGACATTGATCAGGTCAGCTCCACTTTGGAAAGGCCAAGTTCTAGGGTCTAGGTAGGCAGGCAATCTCTGTCAGGCTGCACCAGATATCCCAGCTATTATGCTGATCTACTACGTGATACCCACGCTCTCTCAAAGGCAGGCTGATGGGGGAGAAAAGCAGGTAAGTGAAATGTCAAGGAGAGCGGCAGTAAAGGCTGCAAATTGTATCCTAGTCTGCTTTGTAAACAGGAAGATGGATAGAAAGAAGAAGCATTATGTTCAATGGCTGTCACTGAACATGAAAATTACTTTTTTCTGTATTAGTAAATGGCATTAGGTATATTCATACCTCCCTTTTATTACAGCCAACACAGTCATGTGGTCACAAACCCAATGATAAAAAAGAAAAATAGTTCGTGTCTTAAATATCTTTTATTCAGTAACCAGTTTGTCAAGAAGGCTCAACCTGGTGGGGTTTAAAGGTGAAAGAACTTTATTTTTTCCATCACTGCTTTGTTGAATTTCACACTGCGATCCATTAATGATATCATGTGAATTCCACAGCTTTCCATTCACTGGCAGTTATTAAAATGCGGACCGTGTTAAAGCTTTAAAAGCCAAACCCATTCACTGGCAGTTATTAAAATTTGGTCCATTTTAAAGCTTCAAAGTCAAACTCAATTTAAAATTCATTTCCTCACCTTGCTCTACATAATCCCCCATCCCCCTGCCCTAGTCGCTGCTGAGCGGAGATGCTGACCACGGAGCGAGAGAGGAAGACGATTTCTGACTCTGAGACCCATACACCTCTTCTAGTCCAGCTCATCCGGAGAGCTGCAACTGGAAAGGGGCAGGCATAAGTGAAATTTCTCCTTAATTAACAAAACAAGATTTTAATGTTCTCGTTTGGACCACTCCTGTTGCTTTTGCCAATGCTGGCTGACCTTTGTTGTCCTCCAAATGGCAGACCTGTAAATCCGGCTTGTCTCATGGGATGCATGTTTAAGTTATTACACCCTGATCCTGAGTTAGGATATCTAAATGGACCAGGGGACTCCAGCTGAGCTACCATTTGACTTATGGGAAGCTCACATACTCCTCCCACACTGCCCACTGCCCATGTGCCAGCTCACTCTAATTCTCTTCCTGTATCTCCAGATAGACCCAAGCAAGTATCCAACCAAACACTGGAAAGCCAATCCCCTCCCCATCTTGCAGCTACCCCTAATCACTTGGAGTCACCCTTCATTTTTTCAGAAGGAAGAGCTGCCTTATTTTTCTCTACCCAGAAACCTTGAAAGACTTCAAATCTAAATCAAATATGACATGGTTTTATGTTCACTACGGATTTCAGATACAATAATATTTTTCTTCCATATTGTAGTCCAAAAGCGCCCTGAAAGTTCCTCATGGGGAGCCTAGAATGCCACCATCATTAGGCTATAATAAGGCACCGCATCCCCACCTCCATTCCCGCCAGGGTGATGTTGGATTCAGGGTAAGTGGGGAGCCTGAACTTACATCCTTGCTGGGCAGCAATGATCCCTGCTAAGCATCTCACCCCTTCCACTTCTCCATTCCCCACTTCCACGTCAGTGGAGACTTCTGTCACCAATGGGTGGTAATGGGTATTGCGTTGCTTCCTCCCTTCCCCCATGGCTTGACGTCAGAGGAGTTCTAGTGGAGAGTTAGGGTCTAACAACCTCTGTGCAGTAATTGGAACACTCACCCCATGAGGTCACCTCCTGCTACCACTTGGGAACCCAGAACCCGTAACCTTATTGGGCAGAAGTAAGAAGCCTGTTTCCCTGGATATCAGCAGAGACTGCATGGGGAAACTGGACTTCCACCAGCAGCTGGCAGTAATGAGGTGGCAGTGCTTTTTTCCCAATGGAGCAGTGTCAGAGGAGTCCTGCTTAAATGAAAGATTTACGTAAGATTCAGGCAATACCTCAAATTTCCGGGTTTAAATTCAAAACAGTTACCTGTTATACCAAGAACTATGAAAAAAATTTGACTGAGAAAAGAAGATTAGCAGACACCAACAGAAAGAAAGGTGATATCCATATTAGGATTCTCTGACAAGGATTTTTTTTAGAGGACTTTATGTTTTAGAGCACCTTTTGATTTACAGAAAAATTGAATCTATAGGGAATACTAATATACACCACACCCAGTTTCCCCTATTATTACCATCTTACATTAGTATGGTGCATTTTCCACAATAAATGAACCATTACTGTTACATTATTATTAGCTAAAGTCCATATTTTAATCTGATGTTCTTATTCTTTACCTAATGTCTTTGTCTTTTCTAGTAGCCTTTCTAGAATACCACATTACATTTGGGTTTTGTATCTCTTTGGGCACCTCTTCACTGAGAGTTTTTCAGATTTACTTTGATGACTTTGACAGTTCTAAGGAATTCTGGACAAGTATTTTGTAGGATGCCCCTCTATTGGAATCTGTCTCATGTTTTTCTCAGACATACACTGATGCTATGTTTTTGAGAGGAAGAACGCAGAGGTCGTGTCATTTTCATCATGTCATCACAAGAATACCTACTACTTACATGACTTATGGCTGTTGGCTTTGACCTTGATCATTTGGCTGAGATGTGTTTAGTATCTCTATTGTAAGGTTACCCTTTATTACGCCATTCCCATACTCTCGTCTTCGGGAAAAATTCTGTGTGCAAAACTCAGACATAAAGAGTGGAGACTTATGGTTGCCTGCTTGAGGACAGGGTATCCACATAAGTTATTTTGAATTCATCTGCAAGTAAGATTTGTCTCATCAGTTTATCTATTCAATCATTTATTTATATCCAAATGAACATTGATTTTATTTTTACTTTGGATTATAATCCAGTACTACTTTATTGCTTGAATCATTTGAGCTTTGGCCATTGGAATCTCTTGAAGTGGCTTGTGTGCCCATTCCTTTTAGGCTCTCCCAGGTGGCAAAGCAAAGAAATATATGTGTTTAGACTAACCTGTGTATATACAAATATTAATAAATATTTCTATACTTAACAATTTATAACTATATTAAACTAAACATAAGCTGTTACTGATGTCTTTAAACCATTAACATATGAATCATTCTAGCTTCTTCTCCTTTCTCACATGAGAATTACCATTCCAATGATAAGAAACCTGGATACCACTCTCCACCCTCCATTTAGTTAATTGTTCATTTTTGTATACATGTATAGTGGTTTCTGGAACTAGAGAATAGTATGCTTAGCGAAATAAGTCAGACAAAGACAAATACTCTATGACATCACTTACATGTGGAATCTAAAAAATAATACAAATTAATATATATAACAAAACAGAAACAGACTCACAGATATAAGAAATGAAGCTGGTGGTTACTACTGGGGAGAGTGCAGCAGAGAGGGGCACATTAAGAGTATGAGATTAAGAGATACAAAGTAATATGTAGTATGAGATTAAGAGATACAAAGTAATATGTATAAAATAGATAAGCAACAAGGATATATTGTATAGCACAGGGAATTATAGTCATTATCTTGTAATAACTTTTAATAGAGTATAAACTGTAAAATGCTGAGTCACTCTGCTGTATACCTAAAACTAGTATAACATTGTAAGTCAGCTATACTTCAATTTTTAAGAAGACAAGAAAAGGAAATAAAATGTATAATGATCAGAAAGGAAGAAATAAAAGTTTCTGTGTTTGCAGATAACATGATAATCATCATAGCATTCCCAAAAATCTCCAAAAAACTTTTAGAACTAATAATTTAGTTCAGCAAAGAAACAGAATACAAGACCAACATATAAAATACAACTGTATTCCTGTGTATTAGCAATGAATGTGTAGAAACAGAAATTAAAAATACAGTATCATTTATTATAGCTCAAATAATGAAATCCTTAGGTGTAAATCTAACAAAAAATGTACAGGACTTGGATTTTGAAAATTAGCCCTATATTACTAGACATACAATTTTATTTAGTTGTTTATGCATCTGTCTTTCCTACACTACAGTACTTTAGCAGAACTCGTGTTTAAACATGTTTGTATGTCAGTATTCAGCATTCTTATTTTTTAAATGTTGCAAATGTTTTACAAAGAGATCAATAAGTAGATGAAATAGTGACAAGCACGCACTTGGAGGTTTGGAATGAACTTAGTTTGGTAGTTGAACACGTTTTAATTATTAAAGAAGCTAGTTCAGACTGTAGAAGCTAACACTGTCTCATGAGTGCTGTGTCATTGTGAAGGTTACACGTCATCGTGACTAGAATCTTCTAATTGCCTCATAGCTTTCTCCATGATACTTCCACATTTGCTACTAAACATGCTTGAACTTTAGCTATGCACAAAAAAAAAAAAAAAAAGGAGAGACCTATGTAAGAAGATAAGAAAAAAATAGTTTGGATGTGTAGGAAGCCTGTGGGAGGGAAGGAAGTTGCTCCAATACAGAGATGTGTCTACTGACTCATTACTTGCCTTTTTCCGGAAGAACTACCTGCTCATCCTAAGAACAAAGAGCAGTTAGCTAATTAGTGTCTTTGAAATCCCTCCAAGTATCCTGATAACTGTGACCTTTGTTGTACTTCAAGTTCTTGATCTCTCCCTCTGCTGCGACTTCAATTTTTGCTTTGTTCTAGGACAATTTATATAATTGCACCCTTTAAATTATATGATCCTTAAATGCAAGAGTGTGGCGTTATACATCTTTATGTCCTTCGTGGGCTCAGCACAGCCACGAGGCTTTGCTCATAGTAAGTCCCCAGAAGTATTCGAGGAAAGAGAGAATAACTATTGTCTATGTGCAAAGCACTGTGTTACATCCCGGGAACACACCAGTGAACAAAACAGTCATTTAAATGTAGAAGTCACATATCAAAATGAATAATCATATATGCAAATATAAACTCGTAAACTATTATAACTAATATTAAAGGGGATGATTGATTAATATAATATGACTGAGGTGGGAGTTAGAGAAAGGCATCTCTGAATAAGTGATATTTAAGTTGAAATCTGGGCTGAGGAATTCTCCAGGTAGAAAGCGAATCAAAACACATTTTAGCAAGAAGGAAAAATTTTATAGAAGGTAGGCAGGGGCTTGAAGAACTGGAATAGGTTAAAATTTAGAGTTTCTCTCTCTCCCTCTCTTTCTTTCTCCCTCCACCCCGACCCCCACCCCCACCCCAATAATCCATTCCTTTTCCTCCTTGTAAAAAGTTAGCAGATGGGGGGCTTCCCTGGTGGTGCAGTGGTTAAGAATCCGCCTGCCAATGCAGGGGACACGTGTTCAATCCCTGGTCTGGGAAGATACCACATGCCGTGGAGCAATTAAGCCTGTGTGCCACGACTACTGAGCCTGTGTTCTAGAGTCCATGAGCCACAACTACTGAAGCCTGTGTGCCACAACTACTGAAACCTATGTGCCTAGAGCCCATGCTCTGCAACAAGAGAAGCCACTGTAATGAGAAGCCCATGCACTGCAATGAAGAGCAACCCCCATTCGTCACAATTAGAGAAAGCCCACACGCAGCAACAAAGACCCAATGCAGCCAAAAATTAAAAAAAAAAGTTAGCAGATGCCCATCCCCCCAGAGAAATAAACTAGGTCAATAGGAAGCCATTCCTTCTTGGTTACATCTGAGATCTACAGCAGCTGGGAACTTCTATCTACAGTGAGAATTACAGACATGTACCCCCCTGATTTTCTGAAGAAATATTTCTTTCTGTTGAAGAAAAAGGCTTATTAGTCCAAAAAGATTGGGAGACTTAAATAGCCAGGTGACTTTGATGTAAAAACTATTGAAGTGTCCTCTTTATTCTAATGGTATTTTTGTCTTCAGTGGATGATTGCTAACTTTTACTGCCCTAAGCTACAGCCTAAATACCATTTCATGTCATTTTGAGAGTTTCATTTTTCTCATTTGACAGTTTTTTTTTTTTTTTTTTTCTTTTTGCGGTATGCGGGCCTCTCACTGTCGTGGCCTCTCCCGTTGCGGAGCACAGGCTCCGGATGCGCAGGCCCAGCGGCCATGGCTCACGGGCCCAGCCGCTCCGCGGCATATGGGATCCTCCCAGATCGGGGCACGAACCCGTATCCCCTGCATCGGCAGGCGGACTCTCAACCACTGCGCCACCAGGGAGGCCCTCATTTGACAGTTTTAAATCAAGTGTATTAAAACACTTTTTAGATGTGTTCAAAGCAGAGATAGAGTAAACGAATACGCCACATCAAATTTCAGGAGAGTAAAATGAGTATATAAAAAGATTTACTATGACTGAATTTTATGTGATTTAAAATTAGTTATTGATGAATATATAATATATTGCAATGGTTCCACATTCATGATATTATTGAAACCATTTCACTTTCAAATGACATTTTAAAGGCTTTATCATTAAGAAAAATAAAAGTCTGTTGAAACCCTAATCAGCCTTGATATATACTATAATGACCATACCTGCTATTATTATTATTATTATTTTTGTGTTTGTGTGTGTGTGGTAGGCGGGCCTCTCACTGTTGTGGCCTCTCCCGTTGCGGAGCACAGGCTCCGGACGCTCAGGCTCAGCGGCCATGGCTCACGGGCCCAGCCGCTCCGCGGCATGTGGGATTTTCCCAGACCGGGACACAAACCCGTATCCCCTGCATCGGCAGGCGGACTCTCAACCACTGCGCCACCAGGGAAGCCCCCATACCTGCTATTATTATTAGCCACTGATGTTCCAAATAATTTGAAAGCATAGAGAAGACAGTTTTGTCACAATAGAGCCAAGTAGAATAAACCCAAGGCTAAAAAATTAGCATGTTCTAGAGAATTGTGACTAGTGTTAATTTGTCCATTTTCCTTTTTGATTTCTTTTTCAACTTGGGAAATTATCTAGACCAGTCTTTTGTGTTTGTTTTTCTAGTAATTGTCAAACAAGGCCCATTACTTAGTATCCTCATAGAAATAGCAGCCTCTATTAACTGTCTGTTGTTCCTCTAATTATGGTTTACTGGGATGAGTATGAAAGAATAGAGATAAAAATTGGAGTGGGGTACACTAGCAGAAGTGTTTGTGTATATTATCCTGAGAAAACATGTCCATTCGAAATCATTCTGTTCACATTCCAAAACCCTTTGGGAAGTTATATAAGATGAAACACTAATCTGCATTTGACACTGAATTTTAATAAATAATGGATTTCAGTATATTTAGGTTTAGAATAATTTAAAGATCCCTGACTCACACAGAAAGAATATGGTAAATAGATGAGAGTGCTTTGGAAATAATAAGTATAACTGTTTGGACCTCAATATTTAACTAATTTCTACTTTAACCTTACTTATACATCTGTACCTCTAATACACTGGGGAATTCCTCTCTCCTTTTACAGCTAAAAGAAAAGGAAGTAGAGATAAGTCAGATAAACAATTTCACCCAGAAAATTCCTGGTGCCACCATGAGCATTCAATATTTGAATAAAGGACATGGAAAGGACAACTGGGCCCATACTTGAAAATATACCATTTCTCATGGAAGAATAGGAAAATAGCTACCATTATAGTCAGTACTATTCAACAGTCAAGGTGTGAACAAATCAGTCATACATTTTGAATTTTTGTTTCACTTTTCTTCAAAATTTTAGGCTATGAGTTATATTAAAAAGATAATTGGATGTAAGTAATATAATTCTGAACCATGCCTGAAAAATTTCATGACTCTGAGACACTGGGTAAATTATTCATGCTTTTTAGGTCTAGGTTTTCTCAACAATTAAAACCTTGAATATTAAACAGTTAAGACAATTAAAAGTTGAATATTGTGACTTCAAAATAATATACTTCAGTAAAGTTGCAGGATATGAAATTAGTATACAGAAATGTGTTGCATTTCTATAAATACACTAAAAAAGAACTGTCAGAAAGAGAAATTAAGAAAATACTCCTATTTATAATTGCATTAAAAAGAATGAAATACCTAGGAATAAATCTAAGGTAGTAAAAGACCTGTACTTGGAAAACTATAAGACACTGATGAAAGAAATTGAAGACAGCACAAACAGATGGAAAGATACACTGTGTTCATGGATTAGAAGAATACTGTTAAATATTACTCAAGGCTATACGGCCCAAGGCAATCTACAGATTCAACACAACCCCTATCAAAATAGCAATGGTATTTTTCACAGGATCTAGAACAAGTAATTCTAAAATTTTCAAAAGATTATCAATAGCCAAAAGAGTCTTGAGAAAAAACAAGGCTGGAGCTATCAGGTGCCCAGATTTTAAGCTATACTACAAAGCTGCAGTCATCAAAACAGAATGGTACTGGCACAAAAACAGACACATAAAGCAATGGAACAGAACAGACAGCCCAGAAGTGAACACACACTTATATGGTCAACTAATCTATGACAAAGGAGGCAAGAATATACAATGGGGAAAAGACAACCTCTTACGGAATATTACTCAGCCATAAAAAAGAATTAAATCTTGCCATTTTCGACAACATGGATGGACCTAAAGGCTATTATGCTAAGTGAAATAAGTCAGACAGAGAAGGAAAAATACCATATGATTTCACTTATATATGGAGTCTAAAATAAATGAAACAAATGAACAAACATAAAACAGAAATAGTCATAGATACAGACGACAAATAGTTTGTTGCCAGAGGGGAGGGCAGTGGAGGGATGAGTGAAATTGAGAGGTGACAGTCATTTCATGATGCATGTAAGTCATTCATTATGCCATACACACCTTAAACTTAGTGCTGTATGTCAGTTATATCTCAGTAAAACTGGAAGAAAGAAGTAAGTTGTATTCTTCCTTCCTCTAATGTCCTTCAAAAATTTATCTTTGTCATTGGTAGCTGCAGTTTCATTATGATGGGTTTAGTTATGATTTTCCTTTTATTGCATCTTATTTGGGATTTGTTGGCCTTGTGAAATCTTTCTTAAGGTGTTTTTATCTGTTTTGGAAAATTCTTTGCCTTTTCTCTTAAAATACTGTTTTAATCACAATTTATTTCTTTTTTCTTACTAGGAATCCATTTGGAGTTATTTTCAGATGTCTATCATGATTGTCCTTTACTCACTTTTTCTTGCTCTCCCTGCATATTATCCTATTCACTTTCTTTTCTTTATCATGTAACAACTTTGTTGAAATATAATTTATATGCCTTACAGTTTGCTAATTTAAAGTCTGTAATTCAGTGGCTTTTAGTATATTTACAGAGTTTTGCAAACTTTACCACAATCAATTTTAGAAACTTTTCATCAACCCCCTCCCCATAAAAGAAACTCTGTAGCCATTAATAATCACTCCTCATTTTCCTTCAGCTTTCCCTCTTGTTGGCTTATTGATGCTTGTAAAGTATTCTATTCTTTTGTTTTAATTTTATTTTACTCTTTTTGTAATGGAATGTTGGTGCGAGTAACATAACCTGCTATATTATCAGAAAAAAATAGTTATATCCTTTAATCTTTCCTCCTCTCTAGTCTTTTAAAAGCAGATTCCTTAAAAATTTATATTAAAATAAATATCGTGACTACTGAACTGGTATTCCATGTCTTCTAACCCTTTTATAATTACATAACTCATATTTTCATTTATTTCTGATTTTCTTTTTAGGAAAATATCTAAGTTCAGTTTTTTAATTTACTAATTTGTTCTTTAGCTAAGCATATCATATATTTTAAATAGCTTCTTTATATTTAATGCTATATATATTAAAATATCTAATATTTAACTTTCATATCCTACTGTAAAAAAATTTGGATAGTGCAATATTATCAACAATCCCCATACATATTCAAAAGTCCTTTTCTCCTTGTCACCTCAATGCTGTGGTCTTAGCTGTAAATACTTTATTTCATTAAGTTTGTTATCTCTTCCTTTCCTGGAATAACTCTCCTTGAATGGTTGTTGATTCACTATGTGCTTTGGATTGTCAGTCAGTGCCAACAATTGCTGCTGACACAATCAGCCTTTGGGGAGCAGTAGGTTTTGCTGCTGATCTGTTTCCCATGGTTCTGGAAAAGGGAAAGTTATGCTGATATGTGGGAATCCTAGACAGATCTTACTTGTATACGTGCACATCCAGTTTATCAAACATTGGGACACTGACACAAATGCTCCCATTTATTGATCTTTCTGATCAATAAATTGACGTCTTTCATTGAAGACATCTTGACTCTACTGTCAGTACCCACGAGGCAAGAGGGAGAATATGCAGGGGATAGTTCACCTCTAGGGGAACCCAAACAAATGACCTCTGTGTCCCCTCCTACTCCTACTACCTACATCTTTAAGTAGGAGGCAAACACTTTTATGTATTAATCAATGAACTCCTATCTTCTTTCCATCTTTTAGGAATTTTGCACAATTTCTGAAACACAGAGAAGTCTACGTTTTGCTTTCCAGCAAAAATGGTAATAATTAATTTATTTTAATAGCTTTTGGAAAATAAGAATAAAATATAGCATGAGTCTGGCCCAGTATCTTTATATCAATATTGGCACATTGAAATTAGTATAGGATTAATTAATGTATATAAAGCATGGCTTTGCAAATCAGTGAGTTAAGGGTAAATTATTCAGTAAATCATGTTGGTACAATCATTTAACTATTTGAAAAATTGGAAAAAATTGTCAGATCATCATGTTTAAGAGATTCCTTTCATCATAAAACAAATAGGAAAAAAATGATACATCTGACAGTGTAAAAATTGAATATTTGATACATCAAAAATACCATAAATAACTGCAGAACAGTTAGAACTTATGTTTCCATGTTGGAAATGCTTAATAAACAAATGAGTACAATGAAAGATGCAAATATCATCATATTTGAGAATAATTATTAATTTCAGAAAACGCAGTTGAATATGGTGATATTATATTGTGGTGTCAGCTTGATAAAATAGTTGAAATAATTATGATAATTCAGTGACAAGTCTAATGATATTAAGTTTAAAAAATTAATTTCCTGTATATGAGTCATTTTAAACATATCATCAAATGAAAGAGTCCCTTTGACCTAACATCAAAAATATAAGTCATGCAGTAAAAATATTAAAACGAAATATGCAGGACCCATATAAAAAATAACTTTAATATATTTGAGAGAAAGAAAAGAAACAATGGGAAAATTAAAACATATTTTATTTTAGACAAAGAATACTGTTATAAACATGTCTTTTTTTTCTAAAATAAAATCATCTATAATATGATTGCATCTACAATAGAATTATGATAACCACAAGATAAGAGGAGATATTGAGGGAAGAGACTGAAAAACACTACTAAAGATTATCCAAAAGGATATAAAATCCTATAAAATATGAGTAATGGAAGAAATCTAGTTGTATGACATTTAAAAGTTGGTATTAAACACAAAGCAGATTAATTAATTGAACTAGAGAGTCTAATAATAAATACTTGGCAACTTAAAATATGCACTTCAAAATCACTATGGTGAAGAAATCTGTCCAATTAATAATTTGGGGACAAGAAGCTAGCACTTTAGAGGAAGATTATGAGGTGGGATACTTTGACTAAAATCAGGTACAGATGGCTCCAAAATTTTAATTAAATAAATATGAAATAAGCAGTAATCATTGAATAATTACTTAATCTTCAATATTATACAAGCTTCACCCCCTTTGAGCATGGTAGGAAACCTAGAAGATATAAGAATATATAGCTCCATCGAAATATATATGATAAAATCATCTTCCCAGCAAAAGTAACATCATAAGCAAAATCAAATACAAATTGAAAAAAAAATTCAAACACATATAATAGACATTGAACAATGTCTTAATATCCAATAATCCTTACAAATCATAAAATTAGTCTGAATTTACCAATATAACATTTGAGGAAATTGTATTTTAGACATTTCACAGGGCCAGTATCAATAGCACTTATAAGAAAAATGAGTCAACTTTATTAAAACTCCAAAAATTGAACATTATGTTCCACACGACCTCCACTCACTGTGAGGAACACATTACAAACATCACCTTTTCCAACACGTGCACTAGTACTACGAAGTAGGAAACTCTTGGTATGCTGATTTCCATGTG
The DNA here is from genome assembly GCF_025265405.1 of Mesoplodon densirostris. Classification (NCBI taxonomy): domain Eukaryota; kingdom Metazoa; phylum Chordata; class Mammalia; order Artiodactyla; family Ziphiidae; genus Mesoplodon; species Mesoplodon densirostris. The sequence continues at coordinate 59,602,130 of NC_082670.1, forward strand.
CAAACACTTAGAAGAGAAAAATATTTCTCAAATGTTGCACAGCTACTTGGATTAAGTAGCAGCTGTTTTAAATGTATATACACACATATATACACACTTATATGTTATGTTCTGTTTTATATATATATGTTTTATATATATATAATGTTTTATATATATATAAATTATATATATATATTATATATATAAATGTTTTATATATATATATATGTATCTGTATATATAAGCTGTTTATAACCATCTGAAATTCTATAGTCCCTTAAAAGCCAGAAGCAATGGGAAGCTTCTAAGTTTTTTGAGTAGATGAGTGACAGGGTTAAAGTGTGTGTGTGTGTGTGTGTGTGTGTGTGTGTGTGTGATGGTTACAATGGTGGGAGAACACAGTAAGGATTTGATGTATTACAAACTGTAGGTGAGGAGAAATGCTCGGAGCTAGGCATATACCCTGTAGTACTATAATAAAATTTGGGAAAGGAAGAGAGAGAAAGTCTGAAAGGGGTTTTACAGCATGAGAACAGACTTGGTAATTTATTATTCTCATATTAAAGGAATCAGAAGAGTGAGGGAGAAATCAACACTATTCATACCTGGAGCAAAGTTTTCTGAAAACCTTTCTGGACTGTTCCTGAGTTTCTCCTTTGATAAGTGGTGATACTGAAGCCAGAGAACCACTTCCTTCTGAAGACATACATTTAGGCAAGAACAAGAAACAGGTAGGAACTCTTGCCATGATTCTTTTCATCTTTACATGATTCTAATATTTTTCTGCAAGAATTACAATGATTAGAGCAATGTAAAACAAAATGAGACCTTCATTGAATTAGCAGTTTAAACTTGTGCTACATTAGCATCATGTTGAATTATTACTCATCCTTGCTATTATAACATTTAACAGGGAATTACACTGTCATGTCAGACTAGTGTAAAAAAAAACCCAAAACCTAATGGGGCATGATGTAAAATCTATTATAAAATATATTCACTATTAGGAGTACGTGCAATCTTTCCAATATTACTAGTTTGGATTTTCCCATAGGTATCTTCACCAAGATACCTATGGGGGGTCTGAGAAATGTAGAATGGAGAACAGAATTTGAGTGGCTAAGTACTGTCTTGAATAGGATTTCAGTGGAAAAACTAAATTATTTTTTGTCATCTTTCCTTGGGAAATTTCAAGATATATTTTGAAATTTGGGGCTTCTATACTGAATTTTTTTTCATTTTCTCATTTTAATGCAATATATTGGGATTCTAGTGGCAGGTTTGCTAATGGATTGTTCTTAAAGTCCTTGGATGCCCCTAAATGTTTTGTATATTCTTAATCTAAATAAAGAGTTTATAATGAGCCAACTGGGCTCAGTGAGCTGGTGATGTGGAACTTAGTTTGGATCTGCAGCAAATGGTCCCTGTGTTGTTTTCATCTGTGTACAGCAGGAATCAATTAATGTAATGGCATTGGATATCTGCTGATGCTGGAAAAAAAATGCTGTGGGCTCTTTCCAGGTGTCTAAAGATAAAGATGGCCAATGTTTGGTTTCTCTGGTGATCATTTAGTTTAGTGATCTGTATGAATGAGAAAACTTAAATATTTGAATGAAATTTTTTAAAAGTCTTACTATTCAAAGATTCAACTTTATCATTATATCCTTAATATTATCTCCTTTGTTCTCTTTCACATAGCACTGAAAAACCACCATTCCCATTTTTGTGAATTCCTTTCTTGTGTTCCTCATCTGAGCTCCCCATTCTTATAGTCCTTAGAAATCTGGTGACACTTCAATCCATTTGTTCTCACTGTGGTTGATGTGAGTCTCTCCCTGAGATAGATTCAGTTTTGTTTTTTTTTAATTTTTAAGTTTTTCATTGAAGTATAGTTGATTTAAAATGCATTAGTTTCAGGTGTACAGAAAAGTGATTCAGTTATACATATATATGTATATCTATTCTTTTTCATATTCTTTTCCCTTATAGCTTATTACAGAGTATTGAGTATAGTTCCCTGTGCTATACAGTACGTCCTTTTTGGTTATCTATCTTATTTATATTAGTGTGTATATGTTAATCCCAAATTCCTAATTTAGCCCTCCCTTCCCTTTCTCCTTTGGTAACCATAAGTTTGTTTTCTATATCAGTGGGACTATTTCTGTTTTGTAAATAAGTTCATTTGTATCTTTTTTATAGATTCCATATATAAGTGATATCATATGATATTTGCCTTTGTCTGGCTTACTTCACTTAGTATGATAGTCTCTGGGTCCATCCATGTTGCTGCAAATGGCATTATTTTATTCTTTTTCATGGCTGAGTAATATTCCGTTGAATATATATGTACCACATCTCCTTTATCCATTCATCTGTTGATGGACATGTAGGTTGCTTCCATGTCTTGGCTATTGTAAATAGTGCTGCAGTGAACACTGAGGTGCATATCAGATTCAGCTTTAATGGTGCCAGTTGATGTGATTTGGGAGTGGGCTCCTTAGGAGAAAGAATACAAAATTGTGAATAAAATATTAAATATGAAATTAATCCTTTATTTAAATGAGAAAATGTATCATGGCAAATATATGCTTTAAAAGTTGGCAACACAAACATTATAAATGCAAAATAGTATTGTTATTAATTAGCTGTCTGTTATACCTCTGTAATGCTTTTCCATGCATTTTTGGCTGTATATTGATTCCTTAAAATGCCTCTTCATATAGGAATTTTTTGTGCTGTCTTCTATAAAGAGACTAGAAAGATAATTCAGTACTTTCTCTAGTATGGTTGCTTAAAATCTATTGTTATTAGTAGTAACAATATAGTAGATGTAGAAGTTTAGGGAATTTTCCTTCTGCTTTACAGCTCATTGCAGATAATACTATGTTTTATAAGTGATCTCAAAAAACTTTATCAAACTTCTTTTATACATATGTTGCAAGATTACTGAGCATTTCAAGTTTTCTCATGCAATGACTTAAATATGTTTTGAAATAACTACATACATAACCAATTTGTTGCCAGTGTCCTCTATTCAGTGGCACATGAAAATTTTATGTTATTTACATTGATGTCAATATTTGCATCAGATCAGCAAGAAATTTAATTTTTTTCAATGTCTTCTCATGTTTCATGCCTCTTCATTAAGGAGAATTCTCAAACAATTTAAGAGTCTACTCATTACTTCCATTTTAAAGGGAGATTTTCCTCTTAATGAACTGCTACTTTTATGTGATCTAATCATCACGTTTGTTTCTCTGTATACAAATACTTATAATTTCATTGCTTTGGTGCCTTCACTTTATAATCCATTTTATCTGAATCTTCTCTTTTGTTTATTAATTAAACATGAGAAAAGAAGCTACCATTCATAAGTCCAGATCAGAGTCTGTAATTTCTCAGGTTTTTTTATTGGAATGTTCATTATCTTTCCATATTGCAGTTAAAATAGTGTAATTCCAAATAAGCTTCTTCTGAAATGGATCCCTACGATGTCCAGTGCTACTCCAACAATATCCTACACGTGGCAAAGTGTGAAAATAGTGATCTAAACCAATTCAAGTAAAATACCTTAATATAGAAATTTTTACAAAAGCCTGTGAACACACATGTGACCATATTTCTAGGGCTCCTACCAGAGCTGTAAAAGGGATTTATGCAAGCAGGGGGTCTGCAAGCATGAGTTCTTTTTTTTTTTTCCTTTTTAAGAAAATGTTTTTTTATTGTTTAATAACATTATATAAGTTTTCTGTGTACAATATTATATTTCAGCTTCTGTATACACTGCAGTGTGCTCACCACCAAAGTTTAGTTTCCAACAATCACCACTGAGTTGACCCCCTTTACCATTTTGCCCTCCCCTTACCCCATTCCCTTTGGTAACCACTATTCTGTTTTCTGTATCTGTGTTTTTGTTTTTTAGGTTCCATATATGAGTGAAATCACACGGTATCTTTCTTTCTCCATCTGACTTATTTCACTTAGCATAATACCCTCAAGGTCCATCCATGTTGTTTCAGATGGCAAGATTTTATCATTTTTTAATGGCTTTTTTCATCTTCTTTATCCATTTATCTGTCAGTGGGCACTTAGGTTGTTTCCATAGTTTGGCTATTGCAGATAATGCTGTGACGAACGTAGGGGGTGCATGTGTCTTTTCAGATGAGTGCTTTTATATTCTTCAAATATGTACCCAGAAGTGGAATACCTGGATCATATGGTAGTTCTATTTTCAATTTTTTTAGAAAATCCATACTGTTTGCCACAGGGGAGACATGAGTTCTTTACTGTCATCACAAATCATCTGCCTCTGGTTCTTCCCCTTTCATGTGATATAACCTTTTAGTCTGAAATAGAAAAGTTAGAGGTTAGTTGGGCTTGGAGAAATTTAAGAAAACTCATTTATCTTGTCAGAAATGCATCAAAAAGTGTATGTGCAACTGACAGGTATATAAGTGAATATGTCATTAGGTAAGAGCATGAATTTCTAAGAGTAAGTTGGCAAAGGATTGAATAAACAAAAGTGTTAAAAATATGAGAATGTAGAAGAGAATAAGAGTTTGTGTGCATGCACTCAGAATACTTTGTGAAGGTCTTAGGACATGATTGGGAAAATTTGAGAATAAGTCTGGGTGTGCCTGAGAGTGGTAATGCTTAAGAATTTGAATGAGTAAGGGTATGAATGTGCAAACGATGCTGAGTGTGGCAGAATGTTGCTTTGGAATGCGTTGTGATCAAGTAAAACATTGATAAGTAAAATAAAGCAACAAATAAACCCAAGTCTCCCATTACTGAATTGATTTCAGATCTTCTGCCTATCACCGTGACAACCTACAATACATTAAAAAACCAGCCAGCATATTATCAGGAAAGATGGGAAGTACAAGCCACCAATGCAGACATTTCCTCCCATTTTAATATATATTTCATCATATTTTACACCTTCTTTTTTCCAAGATCTTTGCTTTTCATTTTACTTATTATCCGTGAAAATTTGGGTTTTTTTAGATCTTAATATAGTGACTCTTGATACTTTGTCGCTAAGGATATTTAACATGAAGAGCAAATGAATTCCAAAATTATGTAACTCTTACATATCAACCAGAAAAAAGTTACAGGTAAGATATTCCAAGATAAAATGGAATATCTGTTATCACTGGATATGTTATGATAGAAGGCTGTGGGAAGCCCTGGAAGACAAAAGGTGCAAATACTAAGTAAATCACCGTGATTTTGGTCTCTTTATTTCTGAAAAATTCTTATTGAAGTTCTCAGAATCAGTTTCTGCTGCATAAAACAGAAATTAAAGTAGATGGACATTTATTTCACTGTAACATAAAATAAGTTCAGATTTAAGCAGTACTGGGGTGGTTTAGAAACTTTATGTTAGGGACCCAGGCTTCTCTAGTTCCTCTTTGCCATCCTTAGGTCATTTATAGCAGATTGAAGATGGCACAAATTCTTCGCCCTTCTCCCATTGGGAGGCGAGGTCTGTGTCCTCACTCCTTGAATCTGAGCAGAATATGTGACTACTTTGAATAATAGAATATGGCAGAAGTGACACTGTGACAATTTCTAGGCCATGCCTCAAGGTACTGTCAGTTTCTACTTCCTCCTTCTTGAAACATTTGCTCTTAGAGCCCTGAGCTGTCATGTAACAAATCCAACTACCCTATTGCAGAGATCATCCAGACAGGCTCTGAGACTACATGGAGAAGGAGAGGGGTCCAGCTGGGTTCAGCCTTTCAGCCACTCTTATCAAAATGCCAGAAGTGAGAATAAGTTGCCATGGTTCTTGTTCTTGCAGACCAGGCCCGCTGCTCAGCTGAATTTCAGTGAGAGACCTCAGTTGATCCTCTGTGGAACAGAAGAATCATCCACGGAATTAGAATATATAATCTAAATGTTTTGTCTTTTAAGCTGCTAAGTTTTAGGGTATTTTATTTTATAACATACCAGTAGACTATGGTTTTATCTTATGATGCAAGATGAGCTGAAGCCATCATATCGTGTTACAGGAAACCATGCAGGAGAAAGGAGAAAAGGACAAAAAAGTATACGGCCCCTACCTTTAGGAAGATTTTCCGGAATAACATTCCTTTTAAAAAATAGCTGGCCAAAACTTGGTCACATGGCCACATTTGGCTGCAAGAAGAACTTGGTAAAATAGTCTTATGGATGAGCGTATTGCCAGGCTAAACAGATTTGGTTATTTTACCAAGGGAGAAGAGGGATGGATGTCAGGTTAGGCAACTAGAGTATCTACTACATTCCCTCAACTCTCTGTTGAACATAATATTTTTTCCTATTAAAATTTTTTTTAAAGATTTCATTTTTTAGAGCAGATTTAGTTCACAGAAAATTGAGACTTTCCATATAGCCATGCCCCCACATGTGCATAGCCTCTGCCAATATGAACATCCCCTACCAGGGTGGTACCCTTGTTACAATAGATGAACCTACAAGGATGCATCATAATCACCCAAAGTCCATAGTTTATGTTATGGTTCATTTTTTTTAAAGGGTCATTTATCTTTTTGTGTGTTGCATTTTTTAAGTTTTTTTTTTTTAATTAATTAATTAATTTATTTTTGGCTGCATTGGGTCTTTGTTGCTGCATGCGGGCTTTCTCTAGTTGCAGAGATCTGGGGCTACTCTTCGTTGTGGGGCATGGGCTTTTCATTGCGGTGGCTTCTTATGTTATGGAGCACGGGCTCCAGGCACGCAGGCTTCAGTAGTTGTGGCATGCGGGCTCTAGAGCGCAGGCTCAGTAGTTGTGGCACATGGGCTTAGTTGCTCTGTGGCATGTGGGACCTTCCTGGACCAGGGCTTGAACCTGTGTCCCCGGCATTGGCAGGCGGATTCTTAACCACTGCGCCACCACAGAGAAGTCCCTGTGGTTTGGACAAATGTATAATGACCTGTATGTGTCAGTGTGGTATCATATGGACAATTTACACTGCTCTGAAATCCTCTGTAATCTACCTGTTCTTCCCCTACCCTGACACCAATCCCTGGCAACCACTTTTGGAAAACTTTGGAGATCTTTTTACTGTCTCCATAGTTTTTCCTTTTCCATAATGTCACATAATTGAAATCATATAGTAAGTAGCCTTTTCACCTTAGCTTCTTTCACCTAATAATATGCATTTCAGGTTTCTCTGTGTCTTTTGGTGGCTTAATAGTCATTTCTTTTCAGTGCTAAATAATATTTCATTGTATAAATGTACCACAGTTTATTTATTAATTCACCTACTGAAAGGTTACTTCCAAGTTTTGGTAATTATGTATAAAATTGTTATAAACATCCATATGCAGGTTTTTGTGGGTACATAAGTTTTCAACTACTTTGGGTAAAATATAAAGGAGTACAATGGTGGATTATATGATAAGAGTAGGTTTAGTTTTGTAAGAAAACACCAAACTGTCTTTCAAAGTGACTGTCCATTCTGCATTCCTCCCAGCAATGTATTCCTATTGCTTCACATCCCATCAGCATTTAGTGTTGTCATTGTTTTGGATTTTGGCCATTCTAATTGGTATGTAGTGGTAGCTAATTGTTTTAACTTGCCTTTCCATGATGACCTATGATGTGGAGCATCTTTTGATATGTTTATTTGACATCTGTATATCTTAGTTTTTAAGGGTTGTTTGTTTTCTTAATGTTGAGTTGTAAAAATTCTTTGAATATATATGTGGATATATTAAGATGTGTCTTGGAAAATATTTTCTTCCTGTCTATGGTGGTATTCTCATTCTATTGATATTGTCTTTCACAGAAGAGAAATTTTTTTTATTTTAATGGATTCCAGCTTATCAGTTATTTCTGTAATGAATCATGCCTTTAATGTTTGTTGTATCTAAAGAGGCATCACCCTACACAAGGTCATCTAGTTTTTCCTCTATGTTATCATTTAGTTTTATAGTTTTCATTTTACATTTAGGTCTAAGATCCATTTTGAGTTAGTTTTTATGAAGGGTGTAAGATATATGTCTAGATTCTTTTTTTCTGCATGTGGCTGTCCAGTTGTTCCAGCACCATTTGTTGAAAAGTTTATCTTTATCTTTGCTCTGCTGTAATGCCTTGTTCCTTTGTCAAAGATCTGCTGACTATATTTATGGAGGTCTGTTTGGGGGCTTTAAATTCTATTCCATTGAGCTGTTTGTCTGTTTACCAGTACCACACTGTCTTGATCACTGTACTTTATAGTAAATCTTGAAATCTGGTAGTGTCAGTCATCCAGCTTTGTTCTTCTCCTTTAATATTATGTTGGCTATTCTGGGTCTTTTGCCTTACCTATAAACTTGAGAATCATTTTGCCAATTACCACAAAATAACTTGCTGGGATTTTTATTGGGATAGCATTGAATCTATAGATCATTTTGGGAAGAACTGACATCTTGACAAAATTAAATCTTCTTATTCATGAGCCTGAAATACCTCTTCATTTAGTTATTCTTTGATTTCATTCATCACAGTTTTGTAGTTTTCCTCATATAGATATTGTACACATTTTGTTAGATTTATATGTAAGTATTTCATTTTGGGAATGCTAATGTAAACAGTATTGTGCTTTTAATTTCAACTTCCACTTGTTCATTTCTGGTATAAAGTGAAGTGATTGATTTTTGTATATTAACCTTGTATCCTGCAACCTTGTTTTAATCACTTATTAGTTCTAGGGGGTTTTTTTGGCCAATTCTTTAGGATTCTATAAAAGGTGATCATGTCATGTCATCTGTGAATTAAGACAGTTTTATTTATTCCTTTCTAATCTGTATACCTTTTATTCCCTTTTCTTGTCTTAATGCATTAGCTAGAACTTCTAGTACAGTGATGAAAAGGAATAATGAGAGGGGACATTCTTGCCCTGTATCTGATTTTAGTGGAAAAGTACAGAGTTTCTTACTATTAAGTATTATGCTATCTGTAGGTTTTTGTATATTGTCTTTATTAAGTTGAGGAAATTCACTTTGATTCCTAGTTTACTGAGAGTTTTTATCATTAATGGGTGTTGGTTTTTGTCAGATACTGTTTCTACATCTATTGATGTAATTATGTGATTTATCTTTTTGGCTTGTCGATGTGATGGATTACAATAATTGATTTTTGACTGTTGAATCGGCCTTTCATACCTGGGATAAATCACACTTGGTGTGGTGTATAATTATTTTTGTACATTCTTTGATTCAATTTAATAACTTGTTAAGGATTTTTTTATGTATCTTTATGAGAGACATTGGTCTATAGTTTTCTTGTTATATCTTTGCCTGATTTTGGTATTAGGGTAATGCTGGCGTCACAGAGTAAGTTAGAATGTATTCCCTCTGCCTCTATCCTCTGAAAGAGTATAATTCTTTCCTTAAATGTTTAGCAGAATTCACCAGTAAACTCAAATGGACCTGGTGCTTCCTCTTTTGGGTGGTTATTAGTTATTGATTCAATTTCTGTAATAAAGGCTTACTCAGATTTTATAGTTTTTCTTGTGTGAGTTTTGGCAGCTTGTGTCTTTCAAGGAATTGTTCCCTTTCATCCAGGTTATCAAATATGTGGACATAGAGTTGTTCATATTCCTTTATTATCCTTCTAATGTCCATGGGGTCTGTAGTGATGTTCCCCCTTTCATTTCTGATGTTAGTAATATGTTGTTCTATCTGTTTTTTCTTGGTTAGCCTAATCAACAGTTTTTGAACATTTAATATATTCTCAAATTCTCATTTGATAAAAATTTTAAGATAATAAGCAATAAATCTATATAACTGTTTAACGCTTGATAACAAATTACCAAAACCTAGTGGAATAAAAACAATACCCATTTATTAGGTCACAGTCCTGTAGACCAGAATCCAGGTGGGCTTGACTGGACCCTCTGCATAGGTTTTCACAGGGCTGAAATTAAGGTTTCATCTGGACTGGTCTCTTATCAGAATGATTTGGTGAATAATTTACTTCCATATTCTCACTCAGATTGTTGGCTGAATTCAGTTCTTTGTGGTTGTTGGACTGAGGTTCTTCTTTCTCAGCTGGGGGATTCTCTCAGTAATTTAGGCCATCTGTATTCCATCTCACACAGCTTCTCCATCTTTAAACTAGAAACAGTGAGTTGAGTCCTTCTTACACCTTGAATCTCTGACATCTTCTGCCTTCAGCCAGAAAAACCTTTTTGCCTTAAAGGATTTATATATGTTTATGAGATATTCAGAGCTTAGTAAGGAAACAGACAAGGAAATAATTGAAACTAATGTTATTAGGGTTGATTTGGTAATGGGCAGCCCAGGGACTATCTTGAAAAACAGAAGTAGTATCTCTGACCTTACCAAAAGGTGAGGGAAACATTTCCATGAAAGGTGATAGCATGAGAAGTCTTGAAAGAACAGTGTAAGTCATCAGGTAAAGGGGTGGAAGGGAAGAGCGTTTCGAGCAGAGTTTCTCTTACCTGCAATAGGATACAAAAGTTTGTTGTTTGGAGTTTAAAGGGAGGGAGCAAATACAGCCAGCTGTTACCCTCCTTGCAGTTACTGGAGTTGAATTTCCACCCAAACGATAAGATTATCACCCTGAGTACATTGGAAGCATTTGTGGATAACAGTAAGAGAGCTCTGTACTTGTTTTTTGACTCTAGACTTATCTTTTATTTCTTAAAAGTGGCTGCTATATTACATTTTAATTTTTTTCAATTAAATGGTTGATCATGTACTCCAATTACAAAAGGAAATTGAAGGAGAATGTTATTAAATAGAAATGGCACATTAGTTACCTATAATGAAAAAACTCAGCAGACTGAATAATGGGACTTCAACAGGCTTAGACAACAATAGGTAGATGTGGCCAGAGTCTTGAATTGCTGCACATAAAAAAGTTTTCTGTGGGTCGGTTTAGAAAATATTTTTTTCCCCTGGCTGCTCCTGAAGAGTTCTAAGTTTGTCCTCCCTTTGACTTTGAATCTCTGTGTGTAGTGGTTTTCAGAAATTAGCTTTTATGTGATCAAACCACTCGTTTTTGATTCTAGGTTCAAAGCTTTTGTAATTATGTTCAGAGCACTGTAAAAAAAAAAAGTATAAATGCATCTTTAATGTATGGAGATTGGGAGAGCAGCAGCCAAGTGAAACTCTGCAGCACAGGAGAGAGTACAGGAGGTCAGTGGAGCTGCTGAAGAGAACAGAAATTAGATCCTGTCAAAAAGGGGGGTGAAAGATTCAGACTCATCCTAAGAACTGCCAGAGAGGAATGTTATAATATATCCCTTTATTTATGGAGGCAGGATATTAGCCACTTACAAGAATGTAGACAACTTGAAACCGTTAATACCTACCGCTTGTATTCCCACCTACCAACTCATGAGAAATCCAATTATTGGGTATTTTAAAGATCCTATTGCATACACAGCATTTGTTGGGTATTAGTAGAAAGGCATAGCAGTTCATATTATATTTATGAATATCCCTGACTGAAAAGGAAAAGGCAGGTACAAGGTAATATAGGTTAGATTATGAGAGTTTTTTAAAACTCCAAAAAAAAAAAAGCTGCAGAGTTTAAAGCTCTTCTAATTAATATGGTGTGAAAATCAACGTGGGTCTTGGAGAAGAGATTTTGAAACAACTGTGTTTCACATTTGATGTATTTTTTAGATTTCTAAAAAAATGTACCTTTTTGCAATCAGCTCCTTGGCATATGCTCATTACCAAGGAAAATAAAACAGTTATATGACTAATTAGACTTCACCTTCTCAGTTCGGGAAAAGCCTGACAACCCCGCCCCTTGTTATCATAAACTAGTGATGCCTCCCCACATTACTGAAACAGTCAGTGGTGAGGTTCATTACAGCTGCATCATCTTGTTCCATAAATGTCAAGAGATTAAAGGTGAAAGCTTTAGTTTCACATTTTTTGTAGATGGATTTTTAAAAGTTCAGTGTGGTCAGATTATTTTAAGATGACAGTGACAGTTTCTTCCTGATACCAAAATGTCTAGTAGAAAAGTCTAGAAATCTATTCAAAAAATTCTATTTGCTCTTGTTTATATTCGTGTCAAATACTCTGTTTCATTGATTTTTTTTTTTACTGTGATCATCTACTGACAGGCTAAGCAAATGTTCTGAGTTGTGCAGACAAAAAGACAATTTGTGTGTTTCTCAAACAGTTTATGGTGAATTAACTTTGTGTACAACACAGTACTGTAATACCCCAAGCACACCCATCCCCTCTCTCTCCCTTTCTCTCTCTCTGTCTCTCTCTGTCTCTCTCTCTCTCTCACACACACACACAAGCAGCACAATTCTTTTAAGATGTTTAGAGTTTTCAGAAAGTAGCAGACTTGTTTGGTTTAGCTCAGTTCAGCATCTCTGAAGTTTCAAGGCAATCTCTGTGTGTGTAACTTCTTGTAGAAATATTGTTCCCTGAAACAAACTATGGGGAAAGCTGTTTTAGATTATGCTTACAGAATATTTGTGATTCATCCAACTGTCCATGGAAATTGTTAATGTGTCATTGCAATAGATTTTTATAATAATGATTTGAAAAGTCTGCAGTAACTTTCTCACCAATTTAAGGCATTTTCTGGTATTGAAACCCCTCTCCTATTCTAGTCCCCTAATGGTTCTTTCTGAGAGTCAATAGGAAGTTAGAGGTGATGGTGAGGCTGGATGAGTTTGGGGTTCTAGAAATCTTTGCTCTTCTAAAAATATGGGGGAGTTGAACTGAACTATTTCTAAGATCTTTTGGAGCTTGAAACTTGATGTCTTAGTGACCTAACTCTGTGACTGACAGATTAATGACAAAGAAAAGTCACACTTTCTATGTGCTTTACTTCCTTATTATTATTTCAGTATCCAACTAGCTCAAAAAAAATACCATAGATTAAAGAAGATGGAACACATAAAACCACGGGACAAAACAACCACAACAGGAGAACATTTGTTGATTATTTTACTTAAGCTTTACAGTACCCCTTATTGTGGCTAGTTACTGATAATTCCCATATTACAGATGAGACTGAATCTCAAGAACTTTATGTAAGCTGCTCTATAGCTTACACCTAGAAATGGAACAATTGGGATATAAATACAGGTCAGGGGAATTTCAGTTTCATTTCTTTTTCATGTTATTATGCTGATATTATCATAGAAACAACAAATTTTAAGTTGAATGAGAGGAAGGAAATGGAAGACAGTGACATTTTGAAAGAATGAAAAATGCTAAAGAGAACTTGCATGTAGGCACTCACACTACTGACCCCTCAGGTAAGACCATGCTAAATAGAAAACCATTTAACTCAGGATATATTTTCAGAAAGTCGAAATTATGGTTAAAATATTGAGCTGAGCATCTAATTTGTATTCCAACATTCAAATTATAAGAGCATATTTTTAATTTTCATTTTAAATATTCATATTTTCATGTATTATAAAAACTATCTTAATATTTGGAAAACTACACATGTCATAGGAGAAGAAAAAAAATGGTGCCATGGCTTTTATTGAATTCTGGAGAAGTATGGACTGTTAATACGACACTAAGACCACTTTGAAGGTGAGAGGGTTGTTGAGCTACAGAAATTTAATGTATGATGAAGTGAAAACAATTTTACCAAAAAAAAGAAAAAAGCTTGTTTTTAGGCCTTTAGATAGTCTTTTCTCAGCATTTTAATTCAAAGATATAAATGCTGCCTTACTGTAGAAGACACAGCATTTTTTAGCATTTCTTTAAAGAAATTACCTATAAATTTCCTCTGAATAAGAAGCCTTTTAAAATTTGATCAGTAATGGTGCAACTTTTCAGAGCAAGAAAAAGAACACTTATTTCAGGAATGATGAGGAACTAGAGAACAAAAAACATTTTTCACTGAGATGTTATTTGTGTTGCTAAGGAAGATATAAAGGTCATGGTCGAGTGTGATTAAAGGGTTAAAATAAATGAGAAGAATTTTTTTTTAAACCCAGAAGGAGAAGAAAGCCACAAGAAAATAGGTCCACTGATTAATGAGGAAGGGCATGAAATTAATGATCACTCTAAAACAGCTGAGTTATTGAACTCATTTTTTTAAAAATCTGCCTTTAACAAGAGAAATGAAGCAAAGAAATATAGACAGTTAGGGAGTAATGAAGACATTGCAAAAATTGCTCTAACCAACATGAAGATAAGGGAATTCCTTACTTGGCAGTCGTTGGAAGATCCATATCACCCTGAGTTATTTAGGGGATTGACCAGCATATTTACTGAGCCATGCATATTTTTTCTTAAAAAATGAAAGAATGTTAGCATATTGGAGAATATGGAGAAAACAGACTCTTGAGGGTATTAGAAACTTCTGCCCAGGAAGGTAACCATCAGTAAAATGTAGCATTGAATACCCTCGAAAAATATTAAGAATGGGAAACTGGCAGAGTGCCTTCAATATGAATAAAGCAGGCCGTATGAATTCATAGTTTTGCCATCACACACCCACAAAGGAAATTGGAAGGCAAATCGCAAAAGTCAAACATTCAGACATTAGGTTCATTTCTAATTTGATGAGTCACCCATTTGTGCATGAAAAATTAATCACTCAAAGTTATTAAATCATGGTTTTGGAAATAGGTTAAAGTTCATCATGAGTGATGAAAATATGTGGGAGATTATATAAATGACTAATGGGGCTCAGTATGGGTTAATACTGGTTCTGTTTTGTTTAAAGGATTTATTATTTATGATTAGCAAAATTATTAATGAGTTGTTTAAAAGATTTTAAAATGATGTTATTCTCTTAAAGTCAGAGAAAATGTATAAAAACCACAAAGAGGCAAAAATATCAAAACAGGACTATGAATATCGAAGGGGAGACCTAGGCTTAAAAGGGCAGAGGGTGGGGTGAGATAAGAGTTCTTAACCTAAGTAGACATTTCCCCAAAGAAGACATACAGATGACCACGAAGCACATGGAAAGCTGTTCAATGTCACTAATTATTAGAGAAATGCAAATCAAAACTACAATGAAGGGCTTCCCTGGTGGCGCAGTGGTTGAGAGTCCGCCTGCTGATGCAGGGGACACGGGTTCGTGCCCCGGTCCGGGAAGATCTCACATGCCGCGGAGCGGCTGGGCCCGTGAGCCATGGCTGCTGAGCCTGTGCGTCCGGAGCCTGTGCTCTGCAACGGGAGAGGCCACAACAGTGAGAGGCCCACGTACTGCAAAAAACAAACAAACAAAACAAAACAAAACAAAACTACACTGAAGTATCACCTCACACCAGTTAGAATGGGCATCATCAGAAAATCTACAAACAACAAATGCTGGAGAGGGTGTAGAGAAAAGGGAACCCTCTTGCACTGTTGGTGAGAATGTAAATTGATACAGCCACTATGGAGAACAGTATGAAGGTTCCTTAAAAAACTAAAAATAGAATTATCATATGACCCAGCAATCCCACTACTGGGCATATACCCAGAGAAAACCATAATTTAAAAAGATACATGCACCCCAATGTTCATTGCAGCACTGTTTACAATAGCCAGGTCATGGAAGCAACCTAAGTGCCCGTCGACAGACGAATGGATAAAGAAGATGTGGTACGCATATACAATGGAGTATTACTCAGCCATAAAAAGGAACGAAATTGGGTCATTTGTAGAGACATGGATGGATCTAGAGACTGTCATACAGAGTGAAGTAAGTCAGAAAGAGAAAAACAAATATCATATATTAACGCATACATGTGGAACCTAGAAAAATGGTACAGATGAACCGGTTTGCAGGGCAGAAATAGAGACACAGATGTAGAGAGCAAATGTATGGACACCAAGGAGGGAGAGTGTTGGGGGAGGGGTGGGGTGGCAGTGGTGGGATTAATTGGGAGATGGGGATTGACATATATATGCTAATATGTATAAAATAGTTAACTAATAAGAACCTGCTGTATAAAAAATAAAATTCAAAAAAAATAAGTATTCAAAAAAAAAAAAAAAAGAACTCAAGGGCCTCAGCTCGAGAACTTATACACATCTTGCAGTTCAAATGAGACAGAAGTCCGACAGTGTGATAGCAGTCCTGATGGAAGAGGTCACTGCTCTTAGCTATCCTAAAATTTCCTCAATGCTGGAAAGGCTAGTTGGTGTCTTTTCTCATTTAATCAATAAGCAGCATGAAAAACACTGCATTCTGAAAACCGTAGATTTGTAGCCATGCTGTGGGAAAGAAAAAGCAGAAATGAACACAAAAGTGCCTGAAGGTGAGTGAGAAGACCCTCAAAAATCAAACGACCATGAGAACCTAACTTAGCTCTGGGCTCTAGGCATTTTTGAGGAAATTTAAGGGAAATGCCCACATTAGGAAGTGGTAAGTTTAGGAAAAGGCGATCAAAAATCTTTTGATTGAGTTGGTACAAATAAATACCAATTAACAGAAAAATGAAAAATCAGAAAATTTGAAAACATTTGAAAAAGCATAGAACAAGCAGTGATGATTTAATATTGCAGAGGAGTATCTCATCAGGCATATCGTGAACACTTGCTGCTGCATGGGAATGCTAGGATGGGGCTGCAACGACTTAACCCAACAGAGTGACTTGGTGAGCCTCTTCTAGTTCACTCATGAGATAAAAGGGTATTCTGACTGCCCAGTTCAAGTCTCTGCTATTGATGAAAACTCACTACTTCTCAAAGAGGATGCACTATATATTTTCCTTCTTTTATATATAATCGAAGCACTTCTTCAGCGTTAATGAGAGCTCTGTGCTGTCAAACACTTGCAGTATCTGTCACACTGACCATTATCACTGCCACTTACATCACCCCTCCAGGGCAGGCATTGTTATCTAGGCATCACAAATAAGGAGAGTGACAGCCCCTTTAAGTAGCATTCCTGGTGTTGCTCTGCATGGAGATGGTGCAGCTGGACAACAAACCCAGGTAATAGGCTCCCCAAGCCTTTCTCCTGCTCCACACCAAGACTGACAAAGTGCAGAATATTCTCTTCCTCTCATTCTCTATAAAATCTGTTTCATCATTCTGACATTGTCCTCAATTGAAAGGAACTGAAATGGGTTCTTGTCAGAGTCAGTGATCTCAATTGGAAGAGCCCAGAGGGATTGCTCATAATGAAGACATTTCATTCTCCTGAAAGGTCTATGTCATACTGGTCCAGTGGTCACAATTCTCACCCTGACCTTTGATGACCTGCCCTTGGTTTGAGGCATTTTCAGTAGTTCTGTACACACAGCCACTGTCTGCATCTCCCACGGCATTATGGTTAAAGTTTCTGTGCTAAACAGCTATGTTTTCCCTGAGTGAAACTCAGCAAGAGAGATAGGGGAGTTTTTGTTTGTATCCTTTGCACCGCAGGTCTATATACACATTATAATACACAGGCAGGGCTTCCCTGGTGGCGCAGTGGTTGAGAGTCCGCCTGCCGATGCAGGGGACACGGGTTCGTGCCCCGGTCTGGGAAGATCCCACATGCCGCGGAGCGGCTGGGCCCGTGAGCCATGGCTGCTGGGCCTGCGTGTCCAGAGCCTGTGCTCCGCAACGGGAGAGGCCACAGCAGTGAGAAGCCCACGTAATGCAAAAAAAAAAAAAAAAAAAAAATACACAGGCATCTCATCTTCACAGCCTGTGATTTCAGATTCTTAATTCGAGGTTTTGGGGGTTTGAACCAGGTATCTAATTATTCAGAACATTCAGGACTTCGGTGATGTCATCAGGTTCCCTAGAAGTTGTGTCCTCTTGAGCATAGCTTCAAATGAGAATATGTTAACAAACCAAGTAGTTAATTCACTCATTTTTTCCTAAAATCATTCTGCATACATGTGCTGAGCTCTGACAGTATATCAGGAGCTATATCCAGCCTGGGACACAGCACATTGTCACTGGGCATCCTTATCCTCTAACTGGTGAATTATAAGGCATTTCACAACACTTTCCCATTATTTGTCAAAACATTAAAGTTCACTGGTGACTTACCTATTATATAAAGTAAATTCAAGTTTTCCTTTTAATAATGTAATTTTCACTCCCATGATTCTAATACACTGTCTTAAATGTGGAAGTAATTGCATTATTGAGATAGAATGAGAAATAGCTTGCAATGTTGAATACTCCCTGGGGAGTATGTTGCGTAAGTGAACTTTGTGGTTAAAACAGAAAAATAGTAAAGTTGAAAAAGACTGGTTATTGGAAACAAACATGTATATGGATGACAATGCAACCACAGTGATCTGTTATATGCAAAGCACTATTGGAGCACAGAGTACATTGCACAAAGTTTACCATGGAAGGTAGAATTGGAAACAGTTCATGAAAAGGGAATCAGAACAGCAAACCCTACCAGTTCAGTAGCCTGGGGCAGGGAAATGGATTGGTGTTACAGGTATAAGCAGTGGTTTTGTCTGAATGGAACACAACATTTGTGAGGAAAGCCCTGGAATACACCAAGCTGGGACGGGTGTCTGAGGACACTTAAAATCATGTTAAGCATATTTGGACTGCGTGGTATAGTCATTGTCAAGGCCACATACAACCATAGGAAAGCTCAAGATATCATCATTTTCACAAGACTTGTTTTTAATCTGCAATTATAAGCTAGGTCATCTGGGCAGAGCAGCTTCTGGGTTCTCTGGGAGTCACCTCTCAAGTCTGGGCGTTGTAAGTCCCAGACCTTAGATTGGCTCTACATCCGGCACTGTTGACTCTAATGTGCCACCATGTCCATCATTCACTGCTTGAAGTATAAACTCCCTCACCTTCTGTCGTCCTCAGCACCATCAGCTAAAACCACTCTAGATGCTCTGCCCTACCCAAAGCCTTTGATGTCCTCTCCAACTCTCATATACTCTTCTGTGGCCCTGAGGCTTTGGCTCCTTCATTAGAAAGTTCTCATAGGTTCTTAACTCCTTCTCTGAGTGTATTTGCATTAACTGAAATAGGGCTTTTACTCAGTTACTTTCCCAAGCTGCACATCTCACCTATCTTAGAGAAAGCCTGGGCATTTTGTCATGGCCCAGGTTTCTAAAGTACACAGGAGCAGGTTCTGGATATATATATATATATATATATATATATATTTTTTTTTTTTTTTCTGTTACGCGGGCCTCTTACTGCTGTGGCCTCTCCCGCTGCGGAGCACAGGCTCCGGACGCACAGGCTCAGCGGCCATGGCTCACGGGCCCAGCCGCTCCACGGCATGTGGGATCCTCCCGGACCAGGGCATGAACCCATGTCCCCTGCATCGGCAGGTGGACTCTCAACCACTGCACCACCAGGGAAGCCCGAGGTTCTGGAGTTTTAAGCAGGTTACATTTAGCCCAGGTGAGAAAATCAGGGAAGCCAGTGGGGAATAATCTGTTTAGGAAGGCCTACGCAGACAGAGAGGCTCTAGAAATTAAAAAATCAGATATTCTATAAGAGCAATCATAGTAAACACACATGAATCCTAATCGCCCTAATCGCTAGTCATTACTGCTCTTCTTTTCCACGATCCGAAGACTTCTGTATGAAGTCAGTACTTAAGAAGGTTTATCTTGACAGACAAAGGGAAAAAAACTATTAATACACTATAAAATCTGCTAAGTGAACTATAAATAAAATGTTATGTGAACACAGGGGGAAAAAATGGTTTGCAAAACCCTTGGTTTGCTTCCAAAGAGGTCCCGTTTGAACACTGAACCCTCATAGTATTGGGTTTTGTGCTATAGTTATAGGGAATTCCCACCAATTTCCCAATGTGCTGAAATGTGTGTTATTCCTTCTATTTTGTCTGAAATGTCCTTGGCCATCCAAGATTTTTACTCACTTGTCTAACCCCTACTCACTTGTAGACTACTAAGATGTTACCTATTTCTGACAGCCTGACCTGATTCACCAGCTGGAGATTATTTGCCCCTACTACGAGGTCACATACAATTCGTACTTTCCCTCATTTTAGTTCCTGTCATGCTATACTGTCATCATTTGTTCCGTGAACCTTGATTACCAACACCTGGAACAGTGCTTGGCATCATCAGTTCTCATAAATATTTGTTGAATGACCCAATTAGTTGAACAAATAAATGATTGAATGGATGAATGGATAAATAAGTGAATTGATGGATATATAGATATTTGTTTCTGGCTTTTGAGTATGAGTCATACCACAGAGAAAGTTGTGTGTGAAAAGAATGAAGTCAAGAGAACTCAGTCTCTGATCGAGAGAAACATACTAAAGTCCTACTCTCTTTATTCTTGCATTCATTCAAATATTTACTAAATACCTAGTTGTGTCAAAAGTGACCCATAATTTTAAAAAATATATTCAAACACTTATTGGATACCTACAAACTATATAACAGAGTATCCTTGCTTCTTTGTTCCAGTAATTTAATTGTGGTTTGTGATATATTTTAGAAGCTAATAATGAGCTAAACCCTTAAACAAAACTGCTGATTGTAGATATAGGACATATGTTCAAAAGCTTGAAAACTATTTTTTTTCTTTTCTTTCAAAGGAATTTTAAAACAAGGGAGTAATTGTTCAACTAGGCCCAACATGCACTTTTTCTGCAAAATTACCCTGCATATGCATATACAAAATAAGTGATTACACTTGAATAGGGAAATTTGCTGCTGTTCTGTGTGTAGATCTCAGTGGTAGTGTGGTGATCAGCATTCAGATCAGCTACAGACCTGGGCTTAAGGTAAAACTCTGCCTACACAGGATGTTATATAAGCTCCATCATACACTGAGAGCTATAAGAGTTGAAATATTCTGTTTTAGTCAAGAAATTTTTTAAAAGTCAAGGGGAAACTGGACACATGGAAAGAACAACACATTTTACATTTTAAACTCAGAGCTGCATTTCTGGATATCTAATCAAACAAAATAAATAGTCTTGAAGGTGGAAAAGAGTTTCTAGATGGAAAGAAGATCCCTGAATATACTGGACTCCATTTCTCATAAATCCCATGCCTTATTGGTACCAGGGCCATCACTGTCCCTGAATTTGGAGTTGATTCACTACCAGTCCACAGATGACTCACTGATAACACTTGCTATACTTACCAAGGTGTGGAAACAAGCAGTTTTCATCCATGGAAACATGTAAATATCTAGGGGAATTTATAGAATGCCTTTATCCATACAGGGACAAAAAGAGGAACAAAAATAGAGAGAAAGAATACTTGTAAAATTATGAATATAGGTGTTGAGATCTATAGCCTGAGGTAGATTTGGATTATCACTACTTATAAATTAGATGGTGTTCTCCACTCCAACTAGAGTGAATTTCCAGCTTTGTTTCCATGTATATATTCCAGTAAGACCCCTCTTACTATGGGCTGGGTTGCACGTATTAAACCTTTAATTGTCTTTGGCTAATTTCATGAAAAACGTTTTGTTGCCTCCTCTGGGGACCATGCTTAAGTTCAATAGCTCTTCTGAGTTTCTAGAGTGACATGTAGCAAACTAAATCCCGTGTGGATCAAGAAAATTTTAAAGATGCCATGATGTCTGGTAGTACAATGTAATCAGGGTCTAGAATGTTTATAGCCTTTCTCAAGAGTAGAATTGAGTAAGACAAAACTAAAATGTGCCCATACACTATTACAATCCTATCCTAGTTCATCTCCCCCTCATCACCATAACAACACATATCCCAGGCACCTAGGACATCATCAGCATGTACGAGAAAATGAGCCTTCCTTTGTGATCTTTACTTTCAATGTGTACATGTTTGTCTTTGGAGGTCTCATATTCTTTTTCTTGAGAGGTTTTGGCAGATTAGATCATCATGTACCTACTTAGGATCAGGGAAAATTATCCAGATGGAGCTAGGTATTCCCAACATTTTGACATCATGCATGTTACTTCCTTCCCTTCTATACAGACTGAATAGACCAGAACAAAACCCCCAAATTAAAGAAAAAATATTGTATATTCATCTGTATAGCTGAAAGGCAGTGGAAAGTGAGCTATGTTAATATCTAGGGAAAACGCAATCCAGACCAAAGAAATGAAGAGCGCATGACTCTTAGATGAGTGAGTACCAGGAATATTTGACAAATAGTGAAGAAACTTACAGTGGAGAGAGGAGAGAGCAGAGGATGAAAGGAAACGGAGGCTACAGCCTCTAGGAACATGAGGTCTTTGTGAGGATTTTGATAATTGCTCTGAGTGACGTGAGAACCCATTGAAGCATTTTTTTTTAATTGAGGTGAAACTCTCATACTTAAAATTATCCATTTTAAAGTGAACAATTCAGTGGCATTTAGTGTATTACAATTTTGTGCAACCACCACATCTAATTCCAAACGTTTTCATCAATTCAAACTAAAAGCCTCTACACAGGGAAGAAATGGTGGCTTAAAAAAAAATCTACCACACCATTGTAGTGGAGATATTGAGAACATGTTAACTTATATGAACCTAAAGTTTAGGAGAGAAGCCTGGGCTGGAGAATGAATGTAGATTGATGGAATAGAGAATCATTCCAAAGATTGAGCCCTGATGTTGTCCAAATATTAAAAACCAAGGCAACAAGGAAAAATAGAATTAGATGAATTAGGTGGATCTATCAGTGAGGTAGGAGGAGACCAAGAGAAAGTGGTGTCCAAGAACTGGAGCATGAAATACACCAAAAATGACTGTGCATTTGTTGATTGTGTCACAGATAATGACTCTTCCGACAGTTAAGTATCTTTGAAGTTATCTGTCTAGTTTGTAATGGTGACTATTTTCTCTCTAGCCCTAGGCTAAGAGAGGGGCAATAGTTTATGTGAATACCAAAATTCTTCCTGTATTAAGCTCCTTAAAAGATCTGAACTTCCATTAATATCCAGGAAAACTAGGCCAGCAGTTGTCTGCAATGCTAATGGGAGCTATGAATTTGAATATTCATTGAAGTAATAAGGCCATGTGTTTTAAACACAAGTAAAACTCAGTGGTGAGGGCAATTGAAAGACATTCATTTTATAACCATGATGAAACACATAACATTTATTAAACATCTTTTTATACATAAAATTGTTCTAGGTCCTCACAATTATGCAAAATTGAATGAAGCACTTGATCATGTTTTTCAAATGGATTGCCATTTAAATAAGACAACATAGATGAGATAATACATTTTATAAAATGCTAGTGGTAAGGGAAGAGTGATCATGTAAAGCATGGAAAGATATACTTAGCAATAGAGTACAGGAAAGAAGGCGTAGAAAAGAACAAGATCCTTACCAATTAGTAATATCTATAAACAAATCTCTTAGTCTAGGAAAAACTTCAGCTACCACTTATGGCTCTTACAATGTGCAGGGCACCTTTCTAAGTACATACGTATCAAGTGACTTAATCCTCATAGCAACCAATACGGTAGGAGACATTTTTGTGCCTGCACCACATCCACCCAGCCCACTTGTTTTCACTGCATTCTGCCAGCACCTCCCCACGAATGCATGCTCTGGTGGCTTTCTGCTTTTCTATCTTTCAGATTATCTCTAAAACCTTATTAGCCACTCAACCAGGATGCAGATGCCACTTGGGAGTAACCCTGCAGCTTTCCTCCCTCTAGAGGGATCATTTTGAAGAAACATTCCACATGGTTCCTCGGACAATTCCGAGGGTCATGGAGCTTTAGTTTAGGGTCACAGATGCCCCTTCCCTTGTCTTCATCCTTACTGTTTCATTATCCTATCTTCCTCACTCTTCTTTCTGCAGTTACCTCCCCAATAGAATATCTGCACCCAAATCTATGCCTCAGGCATTGTTTGTGGAGAATCTAAACTAAGACAGGAACAAATTGCCCCATGCTTTAACAGATAGACAAATGAGGTTATAAAAATTTAAGAATTTGGACAAAATCATCTACAGAAATGATTAGAATCCAGATTGGCCTCTGATCTTCCAGCATTAAGTGGAACAGAATCTATCAAAATCAAGGTTTTCATTATTTCATTGTTATAGATAAATAAAATATTTATAGACTCAACTTGAAATTCTATGATTCTAAGTTATAATTCTTACGCATAAAAGAAGGAAAGAAATATTTCCTTGATAAGAATTTAAGGCCTAGAGCACTGAATATTCTGAAAAATATTCAGAATATTAAAAAAAGTATTCTGAGAGCAGAAAAGCTCTCTTATTTCTCTACTATTCTCAAAACAACTTACTAAGGGGCTTCCCTGGTGGCGCAGTGGTTGAAAGTCCGCCTGCCAATGCAGGGGACACGGGTTCGTGCCCCCGTCGGGAAGATCCCACATGCCGCGGAGCGGCTGGGCCCGTGAGCCATGGTCGCTGAGCCTGTGCGTCCGGAGCCTGTGCTCCGCAACGGGAGAGGCCACAACAGTGAGAGGCCCGCGTACCGCAAAAAAAACAAAAACAAAACAAAATAAATTACTAAGGAAATATCCTCATATTTTAATCTCTGAATGTTTATTTCAATATATAATGCATTGAAAGATGCTATTTTTAGGATTTTTAAAAAGTATTCTTTGTGTACTCTGACTCTTCATTAAGGTACTTCCTACCAGATTTCTGGGGACTTCGATGACAATTATAGCCTACATTTGTATGGCATTTTACTGTTTGAGTGCGTGCACATATGTTATCTCATTTAACTGTTGGAGCAACTTTATGAGATACATGGACTCATTTACAGATGAGGAAACTTAATTGCAGTGATTACATCTTGCCCACACTAATGTACTTCACATTTGGCAGAACCAGGTAATGAATGAATCCACATCTTCTTGTAATCCGAGGCAAGGTTTTGTCTACTGCAGCATAGCTATTTATGAAGTTTTTGACTACAGCCAGTGTTGAGGAAAGCAGTAAAGAGTTAACTGTCTAATATAATATGATATCACTTATATGTGGAATCTAAAAAAAAAAGATACAAATGAACTTATTTACAAAATAGAAATAGGCTCACAGACTTAGAAAATGAATTTATAGTTACTGGGGGGGAAGGGATAGATTGGGAGTTTGGGATTGACATGTACACACTGCTATATTAGAAATAGATAACCAGGGCTTCCCTGGTGGCACAGTGGTTGAGAGTCTGCCTGCCAATGCAGGGGACATGGGTTCGTGCCCCAGTCCGGGAAGATCCCACATGCCGCGGAGCGGCTGGGCCCGTGTGCCATGGCCGCTGAGCCTGCACGTCCGGAGCCTGTGCTCTGCAACAGGAGAGGCCACAACAGTGAGAGGCCCGCGTACTGCAAAAAAGATAACCAACAAGGACCTACTGTAATAAATAAATAAATAAATAAATAAATAAAATGAAATGTTCAAAGTAAAAAGAAATAAAAACAATGAACTGCCTGGGTGAGTCATATGGAAAGGAGATAGTTTAAGTGAGTTTATAAATAGCTGCTTCCCATGAGTTGGTATGTTTTATTTTCTGCATTTCCAAAGCACACATAGATGCATGAAGAAGATTGGTTCTAATAGAAGTTATAGAAAAGAAACATAATGTTGTAGTACCACGTACTCAAGATTTAGAACGTGAGAGAAATAAGCAGTTATTCGTCTCTTCCACTGGTAATTCCTACCATGTATATTTCTTCAATTCCTTGACCCTCTGTTTATTTTTAAAGTGGTGCTGATATTGCTGTATCAAATAAACACATGACTGAAATTACCTTTAACCACAAAACAGAGTCAAATCATTAATTGCTGTGTGGTTACCTTTTGCTATTCAAGATGCTGGCTCACAACATACTTGAAGAGGAGAAGACAAGAATCTATGTATGAGTAGTTAGCATTTGCCCTTTCTAAAAAGTCAGGGAAAGCAGTTTTTCATTAGTCTTTTTGATCTGAGCAGTTGCAGAGGGCAAGATTTTCTATGCTCTTCATCTCCTCACCCCACCTGAGAAGTAATAAATCCTTTAAATCTGTATAATATTTTCATGTGGTCTTAACAAGTCAACAATTCCTAGCTCTTATACCTTACCTACAGTATCCCAGGCTCTGTTCTGATCTGTTGACACCATGTCTCCTTCCTCTCAACACATTGTTGATACTTTTTCTTGGCTGTGGTAAAAAAATGCATAACCTAAAATTTATCATCTTAACCACTTCTAAGTTTACAGTTCAATAGTGTGTTAAGTACATTTACATTGTTGTGCAACTGTCACCACCATCCATCCCCATAACTTTTTATTCTGTAAAATGGACACTATACCTATTAAACAATAACACCCCATTCTCCCCTCCCACCACCCGTGGCAACCATTATTCTGCTTTCTGTCTCTTTGAATTGGACTACTCTAAGAACCTTGTATAAGTGGAATTATACAGTACTTGTCTTTTTGTGTCTGGCTTGTTTCACTTAGCATCATGTCCTCAAGATTCATCCATATTATAGCATGCATCAGAATTCCCTTCAGTTTTTAAGGCTGACAAATATTCCATTGTATGTATATACAGCATTTTGTTTCTCCATTTATCCATTGATAGACACTTGGGTAGCTTCAGCTTCTTTGCTACTGCAAATAGTGATGCTCTGGACATGAGTGTGCAAATACCTCTTTGAGATTTTGCTTTCAGTTCTTTTGGATATAGAAGTGAAATTGCTGAATCATATGATAGTTCTCTTTTTAAATTTTTGACGAGCCTCCATACTGTTTTCCATAGTGGTTGCACAATTTTTTATTCCCATAAACAGTATATAAGAGTTCCAGTTTTTCTGCATCCTCACCAACACTGGTTATTTCCTGGTTTTTTTTATGTAGCTATTCTAATAGGTGTGAAGTAATATCTCATTTTAGTTTTAATTTGTATTTCCCTAATGATTAGTGATGTTGAGCATCTTTTCATGATTTTTGGTCATTTGTACATCATCTGTGGAGAAATGTCTATTCAAGCCCTTTGCCCATGTTAAAAAATATGGACTACTTCATGAATTTTATGTCATTCTCACACATCATCTATGCTACTCTTCTTTTTATTTTTCCAATTTTAATACATCTGCTGCCAAAGCAAGCACCTAAGTTGTTGATTCTTAATGAGAATTTTCATTGTTTCATTAACATATTTTCCTCTTCTCAACAAACCACCATCCCCTCCATTATTCACCTACTCCCAACATTTTCTCCATGAAAACGTAGAAGAAAATTTGTGTATATTCTTAAAACTTATTTCTTGCTCATGTTCAAGTCATCAGAACTCTTCATTCCTTTATTCCACTGGTAGTCTTTAAGTTGTTTTTTGGTTTTGTTTTGTACTTGCTCATGTCACTAGGTTTGGGGAGAGGAAATTTTTAAGGCCTAGCTTAACTCCATCACCTTTAACAGCCTGATCAAGGTGGAGATGAGTAGGGAGCAATATTTCAACCTGGCATCTAAAGGGGACATAAATCTTGTTCTTTGTTTTTTTTTTTTTCATTTTAATCAGAAGTTCTTAATTTTTTCAACATTGATGTAAAAATCATTTATGCTTACACTGCGACCAACATAAATCATTAACAGGAAAGAATACTAAGCAACCTTAGTCAATATCACTTCCTTCTATGAAGCTCAGTGGGAATGAAAGAATACAATTTATCATCAATCAGACGTGTCACAGACATTTAGCCAGGACCTCTTCCCAGCGTTTACTTTCCTCTACACTGGCCTTTATGGTTTTAGGGCAAATCAAGTCCTTTCCATCCCAAGAACTTAGCCCACCTTGTTCCTTGTCATCGTTTCATCCTTTTCACTGAGGTCTTAGCTTAATGCCATCTCCTCAGAGGGACCTTCTTGATACCTAACTCGATGGTGCTGCCTTCTGACACTCCCTTTCTACCACTGCATCCACTTTATTTTCTTCACAGCACAAATCACTTTATGGACTTATTAATTACTTACATGTTTGCTTATTTATTGTTACCCACCACCACCACCCATTCAAATAATATGTCCTATAATTGCCATGGCCTGTTTCTCAGTGCCTGAAACAGTGCCTGATTAATAGCATATGTTGAATAAATATATGTTGAATGAGTACATGGTGACAGTGTCAGTCAACAAAGTTTTTTTGTTTTCTGTAAAAGGCCAGATAGTAAATATTTCAGGCTTTGCAGGCCATATGGGCTCTGTTGTAACTGCTCAACTCTGCCACAATAGTACAAAAGCAGTCATAGGCAATACACAAATAAATAAGCATGATTATGTTGCAATGCTATTTTATTTGTGGAAACAGAGGATGAGCTGGATTTGGCCTCTGTGAAAGTGTGCTGACTGCTGGAGTAGGTCATTTGTTGACAACTCTGGTGTCAGAGCACACTTAGATGTTGATTCAGATGCTAGTGTTTGCCAAAAGAATTATTAGTAATCATAAAGAGCCAAAGATAAAATTGGATTTACTTTAAAAATATAGACAATAATTTAAATAAACATTAAGAGGAATACTAGCATTAAAGATAACATGTTGGTGGAAGGAAATGTTTGAAATCATCTTTAGTGTCTAGCAGTGGTCCTCACACTTGAGTGTACATCATTAGAATCAGCAGTGATTGCTGCACTGCACTCACAGAGTTACTGATATAGTCAATCTGGGGTGGTGGCTGAGAATTTGTGTTTCTGTTTAGTGCTAGGTAATGCTGATGCTGGTGGGATAGGGGCTGGAAAGTGGAGAGAAGATGTGTGTTAATAAGTGGTTGAGATGATTTAGGTGAGACATTAAGGCCTGCATGATGGTAGGGGCTGTGGGAATCATAAGGGCACAAATGAAAGGGAATTATGGAGAAGGGTAGAATAAGTAGGGATTAAAGATCAATTGTGTATACAGATAAGGGAAAAATAGGAACCATATGACTATAACATTGTTAGCTGGAGAAACTAGGTAAATGATTAATTTAGGTTTAATTAATTTAGGATTAATAAGGTAAATGATTATTACTTGAAATAAGGAATTTGAATAATAGGTTTGAAGGAAAGATCATAAGTTACTATTTTAATATGCTGTGTTTGTGGTACCTATGTCATCCATGTGGAGATGTCTAGGAGGCTTTTGGAAATATGGGTGAAGCTCAGGAATGAAATCTGGGACCACAAAATCTACTTTTGGTAGCAATCAGCAAATGAATGGTCACTGAGCCCACAGAAGAAGATGAAATAGTCCTTAGGGAATGTGTAGAACAAGAAGAGAGAAAGTCTCTGGAATTCTAAACTATGCCAAGCTAACTGCATTTCCTTTAACAGAAGTACTAGACTGGTAGTCTTACAGCTGCATGTGATTAGGCATGGCATTTGACAGTATATTTCCTGATATTATATTGGATAAAATGAACCACTCAATTTGACAATGTATGGCATTAATACCTGGTTGCAAGAAGGTAGATAAAAGATGCCGACACAAGAGCAGAGCAAGTGGAGGATGACTAATGGTGTACGAGCAGTCTCTTCCCTCGTCTGCATCCCATTGATATAGATATGCCAGGATGGATAAATTGATACTTTTTAAAACAAACTGGAGGAAATATGCTGAATGAGAGAATATTTATGATGAGGTGAAGCGAAAGGTTAAACCTTATCTTACCAGGAGAATTTTCAAAAAGCAAATAAGTCTAGGTCTTCATTAAAAAAAAGAAGATAACAAAAAAGAAGATAAGAAAGGAGGAAGAGTAAAACAAAGAACAGCTGGTGGTAACATATATCAAGACTAAGATGGGGAGCATAAATTCAGATTTATGTAATCTTATTAAGTGTAAATGGACCAAACCTTCCAATTAAAAGGCAGAGAACTTCAGACAGGATTAAAGAAATAGAGACTGAACCCTATGCTGTCAATGTGGTAAGTTGAAAACAAAAGGATAGAAAAAGATACGACATGCATGCTATAACAGTAAGAAACATATTAGACAAAGAAGACTTTAGGACAAGAGTTGTTATCCAGAAATAAGGTGAGACATTCTATGGTGATAAAAAGAGCAGTTTACCAGAAAGATATACTAATATTAAATGTGAACATACCTAGTAAGGGAGCCTCAATATACACATGGCAAAAACTTATCAGCCTCACAGGGAGAAAAAGAAAAATCCACAAACCAGATATCTCTGGCTTGTGCTGGTATCTCTGAGAGGATGGATTTCAGAGGGCTGAAAGAAGCTAAAACCTGGATCCACCTGCTGCTTAAACCAACTGCTGCTGCCAGGTTGAAGAGCTGTTGCTGATGTGTTGCTTACAGGAACCATAAGGCAACCAAGGAGCTAATCTCTACTTCTTCTGCCTCGTGCCCTTACTGGCACACAACAGCAGGAAGCTACCTTAAAAGGAAAAATATAATTGTTGATTCCCAGCCCCAGCATCAGAGAGGACTCTAGAGGATGGGTAGGTTTTGAACTGAACAACAGTAGTTTAATAAGTGGCACAATACTTTCTGGCCTATTACTTTTATGGATATCCTTGTATTTTGCCCCATTTCTAGTAACTGAGAACTAATAATAGTGACTAACATTATTACACAGGACATTGCAATTAAAAAAATCAATGACTTCTCAAATGAAATTCCATGAGTCCAGATCTCTAATTGGTAACATGATTAGGACTGTGGTTACACTAGAAGGAGCCTCTTGCATTGCTTTTGCCAGCATATACATTTCCCAATCCTATCCACAGCCATTAGGGGTGGATTTCATATTGAGGGCCCTGATTCTGCCAGTTTTTTCCCCCAGAGATGACAGTTGGCTTGGAAAAGCTAAAACGTACGATTACTCATCATCTCATTCAAGGTAGCATCTTCTGCTGTTTGACTTGAATTCTGCTCATCTCAGGAGCTAGTTTTGTCCAAATGTCCAATTTCTACTTCACTCCTGAACAATTTAGTTGCTGGGGAAAGTTCCATATCCAAGATAATTATATTTTCCAAGTATTGACAAAGTAGATAGGTTCTGCTTAACAGGTGTTCCGTTTATTTATTGCTGTTAAACAAACTACTTCCAAATAATAACAATTTTATTAAGTCACACGATTTTGTGGGCTGGGAATTTGGGCATGGCTCAGAGGAGCAATTCTTCTGCTCCTTGTGGTACTGAGATATCAGTTAAACTCAGTGCTGTTTAACTGACAGTTGGGGTTGTCCGGAAAGTCCAAGATGACTTCAGTCATGTGGCTGTTGTCTTCAAAGCTGATCTCAGATGAAGTTTCTCCCTATGATGGAGTCATAGGGATTCTTCATGTTATTTCTCCAGCAGGACAGTGGGACATTTTACATGGTGCTCAGGTCCCAAAAGACCAAGAGAGAAGCTACCAGTGGTCTTAAAGTTGAGACTCAGAAGCAGCATAGAGTCACTTCTGCCAAAATCATTACAAAGGAAAGATTATTTCCTGTGTCTTGCATAGGAGGTGCTTTTGTAAATGAGGCACCTTGCCACATACCTAAGCATGCAAGTAGAATTAATCAGATTAGCATATGTTGATAAAAAGATTAATGAGGCATTCTTGAGCAAGTCAGCATTTTCAGAAACAGAAACCAAATAGAAACTAAAGCTTGGAAGCATGAAGTTCTGCTTTTCTGATAATTTCATTTCAAACAATAGGAAAAATAAGTAACATTGCCCATGTGCCCAGACAGTTTCTCAAACAGTGGTCTAAAATTATATCTTAATTTGGAGATTGCAAAGTTGAGCACAGCCCTACGTGAAACTCCACATGGATGCAATCAGGGGAAAGACTATTCAGTCATATGTTTAGATTTTGCGCCTTTCCCTCAACAGTGCAGAGAATCTGTGATTTTTTTAAGCAACAGTATACTCATAACCTAATTGGGGCTGCAAAATCTTAAGTCTTTTACCTTTTATCTAGAGTGTATCCACCACCCTCCCTTTGACTTACAATACCCTTAACTTGTTCCTTGTATCAGCTCACTAAACCCTCCTGATGTATCCCCATCGTTCTTTTAAGAGGCATATTATTATCATTATTATTACTTTGCTTTGGTAGGAGGTGGGGAAGTAGTCTTCATTATGTAAAACATGATATACACATCTATGTGGAGTGCTTCTAAAAGTAAAATGTCTGCCAAGTTCTCTAGCAACTTTACCAGTGTATAATTAAGTATTCACTTAAACTATAGTTTATGTTTGTGTGAAGGGAGAGTGTGGAACTAAGATATAGAAGTTGTTGTGGGGTTTTTTTTCTGTATTTTTAAATTATATGTTAGATTCTAGTTTTGACAGCTGTGACTTTTAAAGTAACAAAACTGGATTTTCAGTTCTATTAACATGGTGGCTGAGATGACCGGAGAAACGGTATTGATACAGGACACCTAAAAAGTCCTGGATGAAATGTATGATCTAGAGTAAAATAAGACAACCTTCAGAGGCTAGAGACTGAAAGAAAAAGCAAATTTAGAAGAGTACTGAGAATTGATTATGGCATATTTCCTGGAGCATTTGATTATCTCTGATGGCTTAGAGGTGAATATTTAAGTCTATGCTTTTGTGGTAGAGTGGACATAAAGCCTTCATTCTGTTTTCATAAGGGAACATCTCAACAGAATTTCAGTCATTTGAAATTTGTTGAAACTTGCTTTGAGGCCAGCATATTCTTAATTTTTATAAATGTTTTATGTGTGCTTGAAATAAATGTATTCTACAGTTTTGAGGTGTGCTGATTTATACATCAATTACATTTATTCATGTTGCTCAACCTAGTACATGACTTTTTTTGCATTTGCTGAGTTACTGACACATGTATATTAAAATTATTTACTATGGTCAGATGGAGAAATGCAAAGAAGTACAATGAAACTTTCAGGAATGATAGATATGTTCATCATTGTGATTGTAGTGATGGTCTCAATTGTGTATACATAGGTTAAAACTTATCAAATGGTATATTTTTAATATGCCAAATTTCTTATATGTACACTATGACTCAATTAAGTTCTTAGAATGAGCCATTATATTTCACCACTTAACAAAGTAAGTGAGAAAAAGCATAGTATCATCTCAATAGATACAGAAAATCATTTGATGAAAGTCATTTTTGAAAGAAGGTATTAGTGTATTAGCAGAGTGAAGTAAGTCAGAAAGAGAAGAAAAACAAATACCATATGCTAACACACATATATGAAATCTAAAAAAAAATATGGTTCTGAAGAATCTAGGGGCAGGACAGAAATAAAGATGCAGACATAGAGAATGGACTTGAGGACACGGGGAGGGGGAAGGGTAAGCTGGGACAAAGTGAGAGAGTGGCATGGACATATATACACTACCAAATGTAAAGCAGATAGCTAGTGGGAAGCAGCCACATAGCACAGGGAAATCAGCTGGTGCTTTGTGACCACCTAGAGGGGTGGGATAGGGAGGGTGGGAGGGAGGGAGACGCAAGAGGGAGGAGATATGGGGCTATATGTATACGTATAGCTGATTCACTTTGTTATACAGCAGAAACTAACACAACACTGTAATGCAATTATACTCCAATAAAGATGTTTAAAAAAGGCATTAGTGTATTAGAACTTGATAGAACATTTCTTAATATATTGTAGAAAATAGTGTACATACACACACACAAACTATGGAAATTATGACATTTCATGGTGAAATATTCAAAAACTTCCTCAGTGGAATGAGAGTGAGTTAAGGTCACCTGCTATTCCTACATATATTAATCACAGTACTTTTTAACCTAGATTCAGTTAAATCTATACACAAACTAGTGGTTCAGTATGTATTGACAGATAAATATAAAAGTACCTAAGTAAAGGGTCAGACAAATGTATTTCTAAGAATACTTCCAATCTCTAGCAAACTTTCTGAACTATGACTCTTGAGAGGACTATGCTTTAATGTCCTAAGTCATCCATTATGTTAGTGAATGAACTTCTATGCATCTAGACAGGCACTAGTTTTGCACCATTCTTAGGAGAACTTAAAAATCTGTCACGCAAATCATTTTTTGTTCTAAGGCTCAGGTAAAGAATTCTGGCTGAGCGAGACCAGTAGAGGCCATAGTTCAAGATTCTGTTAAATTTGTGTAGATGTCTTAGTACTATATGTCTGGGTATAGAGCAGTTGTTATGTTTAGTGATCTTCATAGGTTGACCTTTTGAGGAATTTTCTTAATGGCAGACAGAACATAGTGTGCTGACACCTAAAATGAATAAAATAGCTATTGACCACTTCATTAATTTATATTAACTACAAATTTAATAACTGTCCTTAAGAATATCTATAACTATTTCCTTTAACAAGTGTTTCTCTAGTTCTCCTTCACCTGCTCAAAAAGTCTTGGACATTTTGCACTGCCTTTAGTAAGTTTTGTCAGCATGAAAGAAACTTTATAAGATTCTGCTCAAATGCAACAATCATTACTTGTTATTTTTCAATTTAATTTCAGTATAAATTAACTTATCTCTGCGCAAGTAGCTTTAAAGCTAATAACCCTAGAAAGGATTAAGATTAGAAAGTAATGCTGTCAGTGACAGAGCCCATTAACAGCCTTTATCACTACAAGCTGATGAACTACATCTAGGATAATTGGCCTAATTATAATACATTTGTTTCTTTAGCCAGGTATTCTTTGCTTCACTCTCTACTAATTACTTATGGGCCTCAGTTTGGCCAATTAAATTTCTCTTCCCACTCTATCCCTTTCTAAGATTGATAGCATATAGCTCAGATGTCAGTATACTTATGCTCATGATAGTTAAGAACTGCATTAAGGAGACAAGAAATAGAAAGGCAAAAAGAGATAGTTTTATCCTAGGGTGCAGGCCATAAAAACAGATATAGAGTGAATAATAATTCTTTTGGAGTTTCCACCTGTTTCTTTTAAGTGGGGTTACTAAAAATCTATTTAAAACCTAACTATACCAGAGATTTCTAGTATATTCTAGTTGATCCATTTCCATAAAGCACTTTAGTTATTTTATTTTCATGACAAGTAACAGAAACACCCAACTAAAAGTGACTTAATGATTTTTTTAAAAAGTTAAATTATTTTATATAAAAGGTAGGCAGGATCTTATTCTGCATTGCCAGTGCTGGTGCTGGCAGTTGCTATTTTTGGACTCTCCCTCTCCCCTGCTAGAGTGGGGAGGCATGCCCCACTGAGAGCCCTGCCCACACCCATGAGCCACAGCAGTGAGCTGGACAAGAGCCCCACCCACCTGCACACCAGGGCACCTGGGCCCGTGTACTCCACACAGGGGACATCCCTTCAGTGCCCCATCTGGTGACGAGAGGGGATTGCATTTCTGGGCCCCATGGGACACCTCCTACACAAGCCCACTCCTTTAAGACTGGGAGGGGTAGCTAATTTGCCTAACATATAGAAACAAACACAGAGAGTCAGGCAAAATGAGGAGACAGAGGAATTTGTTCCAAACAAAAGAACAACACCTCAGAAAAAGATCTTAATGAAACAGAGATAAGGAATCTACCTGATAAAGGGTTTAAAGTAATGGTCAATGGGGCTCACCAAACACTGGAGAAGAATGGATAAACACAGTGAGAACATCAACAAAGAAATAGAAAGCATAAGGAAGTACCAGCCAGAAGTCACAGAGCTAAAGAATACAATAAATGAACTGAAAAATACACTAGAAAGTTTCAACAGCAGACTGGATGAGGCAGAATAAGAAGTTGGAAGACAAAACAATGGAACTCATCAAGGCAGTGCAACAAATAGAAAAAAGAAGTTTTAAAAAGTGAAGATACCTTAAAGGACCTTGGGACAAAATCAAGTGAAACAACTTTTGCGTTATAGGGGCCCCAGAGAGAGAAGAAATAATGGCTGAAAACGTCACTAATCTGAAGAAGGAAACAGACATTCAGGTTCAGTAGTTCCAACTAAGATGAACCCAAAGGGAGCCACACTAAGACAATATAATTAAAATGGTAAAAGTTAAAGAGAGACATTTTGTAAGGCTACCACGGAAGATGTTTTCAAGGAGGTATCATTAATGCAAAGGTAAAGATGTGAAGAATTAGAATTAGCCAGATATTTAGAAAGTCATGAAGGAGTAAATGATACTAGACTTGCATTTGCACTCAAAACTGCAAATAATTGTAAAACTGGAAGAATGATTTGAGACAATTGTTTGCAGACTTTAGACAGTAGGTAACTCAGATCTGTCATCATACAACTAAAACTATTATTTATGAAAAGAATAGGAAAAATGGCCAATACTTAATTTTTTAAAAGTCATTAGAATAGACTCCAGTATAACACAAATGTTGGAAATAACTTCAGTAGCTTTAAAGCAGCTAATAAACATATGTTTAGCATTTTAAAGGAAAAGAAGGTTGTAATTGGTGATCAGAGGGGAAACTTACAAGAGAAATTTTAAGAAGGTGAAATAAAAACTCTGGAAATGAAAGTACGAGAATTAAAATGTAAAATTCACTTAATTTGCTTAACAGGAATTTGTAAAGGTCAGAAAAAAAGAGACAGTAAGTTAGAAGACCACCTAAAGAACATAGAGAGGGGCCTCCCTGGTGGCGCAAGTGGTTGAGAGTCCGCCTGCCGATGCAGGGGATACGGGTTCGTGCCCCGGTCTGGGAGGATCCCATATGCCGCAGAGCGGCTGGGCCCGTGAGCCATGGCCGCTGAGCCTGTGCGTCCGGAGCCTGCGCGTCCGGAGCCTGTGCTCCGCAACGGGGGAGGCCACAACAGTGAGAGGCCCGCATACCGCAAAAAAAAAAAAAAAAAAAGAACATAGAGAGAAAATATTGAAAACAAAATAAATGGAACACTGGTGATCAGTGTACAATATGAAGTGATCTAATGTAAATGTAACCATAGTCCCAGAAAGAGAAGAGAGTTAATGAGGCAGGGAGAAAAAAAAAAAAAAAGAACTAATGGAGAATTTCCAAATTTTCTGAAGAATATAAACTTAGGCAATTAAAACCATATCTAGGCACAAAAATGCCAAACTCAAATAAGAAGTCTTGAAAACAAACCAAGAAAAAGACACACTACATAGAAAGGAACAAAAATATGATTAGTGGTTGACTTTTCATCAGAAACAATAGAGCAAGAACACAGTAGACTAACTGTTAAAAACTCCAACTCCAAAATTTAAAAAAGATAATCAACCCAGAATTCTATATGTGGTGAAAATATCCTTTAAAAAGTAAGATTAAGTAAAGGCATTTTTTTCAGATAAATAAATGGTGAGAGAATTTATTGGCAGTCGACCTACACCAGAATAAATGCTAAAGAAATTTTTCCGTCAGGGGAAATCCACCGTATAGAAATTTGAATCTATGGAAAGCCATGAGAAACAAAGAACATGACAAATATGTAAATAAGTATAAGATATTTGTTCTTTTTTTTTTGATTTCTTTATATGACAACTGAAAATTTCAATCAAAAATTAATAACTTTGTAAGTTGTTATGTATAACATATATAAATGAAAAGTTCATAGCAACAGTACCACAAAGAACAGGGGTAGGGGATAGAATTACAACATTGAACCATTTCTTACAGCTTACACAGAATGATACAATAGTAATTCTAGGCAGACTGAGATAAGTTAGGATGCATATTGTAGGCCCAGTTACGACACAAAATACACATACACACACACACACACACACACAATGCAATAACCAAAAAAATAATAATAATAAAATAAAAGCCAATAGAGTCATTAAAACAAAATATTGAAAGTACTTTTTAAGCCAGAAGAAGGTATGAAATAATGAAGCAAGGAACAAGAAATATATTGGGCAGGTGAAAAAGAAATCCAATATGATATATTAAATCAGAAAAACACCAACATTTACATTAAATATAAATTGACTAGATACTCCAATGAGATGTAGAGATTGTTAGACTGTATAAAATGCAAAACCCAATATGGTTTGTATAGAACATACACTTTAATGACTTACACAGTTGAAAAGTAAAAAGATGGAAAAGTATATACCATGTATTTAATTATTTATTTAATTAGTTATCTATTTATTTATTTATGGCTGCGTTGGGTCTTCGTTGCTGCATGTGGGCTTTCTCTAGTTGCGGTGAGCGGTGGCTACTCTTCATTGCAGTGCGGGCTTCTTATTGTGGTGGCTTCTCTTGTTGTGGAGCACGGGCTCTAGATGCACAGGCTTCAGTAGTTGTGGCTCATGCACTGTGGTGTGCAGCCTCAGTAGTTGTGGCACATGGGCTTTGTTGCTTGGTGGCATGTGGGATCTTCCTGGACCAGGGCTGGAACCTGTGTCCCCTGCATTGGCAGGCGGATTCTTAACCACTTTGCCACCAGGGAAGCCTCTATACCATTTATTTTAAAACTATTTTGGCATTCATACAAGTAGTCAAGGCAAAATCCTAGATAACTAGTATTACCAGAAGTAAAAAAAAGGAAAATTTATGACATTAAAAGAGTCAGTTTTCAAGAAGACATATCTACCCAAATGTGTACACTCTTGACAACATTCAGAATACATGGGACAAATATAGTGACAGAACTAAAAGGAAAAATAGGCAAATGCACAATCCCTAATTGAGTTGTTGATAGAACCAATAAAATACCACGACACCAACATTCCCTGTCTAAAATGCTCATTCCTCATATTTTGCAAGATTGACTAAAAACGCTTTTTTCTTTCATCAATTGAATCTTAGCACGCTGTCTAATCCTACACAGCCTCCCTCAACAACCCATGTAAAGGAGTCATGACTGACTAGTATTTCCCCATTCTAAAAGATTTATTCGCACCAGACATGTTCTTTGTTTATTTTGTCATTGCTGGTTTCTCCCCTCCCCAAATATAAGTTCCATGACTGCAGTCTTTTCTGCCTTGCTGCTCTGTGTTGTGCCCCAGTGGCTGGAGCAGTCTGACAAAGAAGGACCACACAATAAATGTGTCTTGAATGGATAGATGCCTGAATGAAGGGGGGTAAACTTATGATCTTCTTTTTTTTAATTGAGGGTGACATTTATTGAATTATAATGAAGGAACATAAAGTAAACATTATAAATATTTAAAGAAATGCTACACAACATACTAAAAATAAGAAAATGTGTGTGTATAAGAGAATGTGCAGAGTACCAATAATATGGATATAAGAAAATGTCATGTTAAATAAATTTAAATACACTTATTATCTTTCATAGCAGGAAATTATTACATTTAAAAATTAATAAACGAATAAATAGAGATTTAAGTCTGTTATTTAAAATGTAAAGACAACTAGTAATAAACTAAAATTAGATTCTATACATTTCAAATGACTAAAAGAGGGAGCAAAAAGGAAAGAAAGTATAAGCAAATGTAGCAAATGTAACAAGTATGACAAAATGTATATACAAAGGAAATAAAGTTAACTCTAACAATAATAAATGTAAACTGGGGGAACTGGCAAAGTAAATGGGAAAAATATTGCTATGAAAAGTTATTTTTGCTTTGTAAAAGAGATACACGTAAAAGAAAGTAACATTATTATTGAAAATAATAAGCACTGGCAAAGACACATGGGCAGATGCAAACAAATATTAAGCAGGGGTCCTAACGTTACCATCACATGAGAGTTTAATTAAAGGCCAAATGCATTGTATGAGACAAATGTGGTGTGCCTTATGACATATGCAGTTTACAGAAATATATAACAGTTATGAAGCTTTTCATACACCAAGAAACTTGGCATCAAAAATATAGATACAAAACTGGATTAAATTAAAGGAGAGCTAACAGCATAATAATTCTTTCATCCAATACTAGATATAAAAAATTACAACAGGTAAGGCTGTGAGGCTTTCATTAGTAATTCTTTGAATAAAACACCTTCTCTTTTAAAACATACTTAAAATAATTAAAAATGGCTATATATTAAGCCACCAAAAGTCACAACAAATTTCAAAAACTGTAAGCAATATAGTACAATCTTTTTGAAAAATAGTGAGAAAAAGTCATAACAAATTAAGTAAAACAATTTAATGCAACTTAAAAATATCTTTTTTGAAGAATTCTTGAGTTCAGAAAGAACTGGGATTTCATAATATATTTATTAATTTTTAAAAGACAATTTTTAGAGCAGTTTCAGGTTTACAGTAAAATTGAGAGAAATGTGCAGCTACCCCTACATATGTATAAGCTCCCCCTTTTTCAATCTCACTCACCAGAATGGTACTTTTTTTTTTTTTTTTTTACCAAGGATGAACCTATGTTAACTCATCAGAATCACCAAAGTCCATAGTTTACTTTAGGGTTCACTCTTGGTGTTGCATGTTCAACAACTGTATAGTAACATCTATCCATCATTACAATGTCATATAGAGTATTTTCACTACCTTAAAATTCCTCTGTGCTCAGCATATTCATCTCTCCCCTCCCCCCACAATTTTTAATGTTAAAGTGATAAGTATCTAAACTCATAGAGTAAACCTAAAGTCAGTCTAAAGGGGAAAACTTTTACCTCAAACATTTACATAACTGATAAAAATTTGTAAAATAGTAAATTCAACTTGTTTAAAATGCAAAGAAAGAGTGAAGGAGAAAGAAAGAATAAGAAAGGAAGGAAGGAAGGAAGGAAAGAGGAGAGGAGAAGAATGGAGGAAGGGAGGGGGGTGCAGGGGAAGAATCTAGGAGGAAGGAATTAGTAAACATAAAAGACAAATATTGATTTATTTATAAACAAGATAATTACAGCAAAATGATTTTAAAAACACAGTTAATTCTTAGGAAGACAAAGCAAAACAAGATAAATTAAAATTTTTATTTTTATAAATAATTTATTTTTAAATAAAAAGAAGGATAAAACAGCTTATAGAATGAGAACTGAGAATGCAGAAATAATCAAAGATAGGAAACTAGCAATGACCAAATAAAGAAAGAAGTAGTGGGAAGCATTCTTCCCAGTCATACAAATAAATTTGAAAATCTGTATGAAATAAATGGTTTCTCAGAAAACACCAATGACCAAAAAAATTACTCAAGAAGAAAAAGAAAATAAAACCAGATCAATAATTGCATAATATATTAAATAAGTTAAGAAACAGTGCCCGGCAAAGGTGTTTTCTCAGTTGAATTATTTAAAATCTTCAAGGAACAAGTATTTTAAGGGTTATCTAAATAGGGCATAGAGAAAGAAAGCTTTAAAAGATATTCCTAGAAAGGCAACAAAGAACAAATAAGGAAACATGCAGAATAATGAATGGGAAACTGTAGACCTGTACTGTCCCATATGGTTGCCACTAGCCCCATGGGACTATTTAAATTTAATTTAAATTCAGTTTCTCAGTTGTAGTAGTCACAGGTCACATTTCAATTGCTTAATAGTCCCATTTGGCTGATGGTTATCATGCTGGACAAGGCAGAAATAGAACGTTTCAGACTTCACAAGCAGTTTTGGAAGAAATGCCCCAGTTAGTTTCCCCAGCCTGAACCAATCACAGAGAAGCAAACAAACTGAACAGCCTAATTGGCTAAAAACTTGGTCCATCTACCTACCTCTGAGACCAGGGAACAGGGATTTAGGGAGACACCGTGATTTATGTTTCCTATAGAATCTCAAGAGAAGATAAACAATCCATGTCACCACACATTTTCAAATGCATTAGACTTCTTTGGCACAATATCTTTCTGAGACTGTTAAGATATTGCACCAGTCTGACAGTGGAAACCGAGACTCACAGAGACTAGGAACTTGCTCAAATTCACTCTGCTGATAAATGCCAATGCTAGGTCTTAAATCCAGCCCTTCTGAATACAGGCCCATTGCAGTCTTCATGATATATCACCCAGTCCCAACTCAAAGCAGGTATTTTGGCATCCTCTGGGCGCTTAGACCTATTCAGATAGCACTGTGTCCACGTAACTGAAAGATACTTTGTAATCGACAAAAGCTTGCGAGCTCTAGGTGGCATCAAGGATCCAGCATGCAGATTTTCAGTAATTAATACTGGCACTTGTTATTTGCTGGGCTTGATGAACATTAAAACATAAAATGGACAGTATACAAACAAAAAGAGAGAGACAGAAGTGGGAAGATAAACGATTTGGTTAAAATAATATAAAGTAGATTAGAGAACATAATTTTGATGCAATTCTATATAGAGACTTATAGATTGTTTGGAAAAGTAAAATACTATACTATATGACAGTTTCTAGCACAGTCATTTACACATAGTAGATACTCAAAAAATGTTTGTGACTGTGTGAGAGCTGAGTGGTATTTCCCACATTCTATACATAAATTTTTCTTTCTTGGAAAGCAGATATCAAAGGTAGGGCCTAAGAAGAAGTCAAGGCTATAAACGTCATATTTATCAATCTCATGGCCTCATTTTTGGTTTTCTTATGCAGGGGTCAGTGTCAGTGGAGTATTTGGGCTGACCTCAAAATGACCACAAACTAAACCATAAAGTCAAGTAGCGCCATTACAACTTTCTGCTATTCATCTCAACAAGCAGTGCCCGTGCCCAAAGCACATGAAATGGCACATCTGATGCTAGTGGAGTATGACCCACTGATTGCCAAGCTCATTGAAGGCATCTGTTCCCATTCTCGGTGGTGATGTTGACCTAGCTGCAGAGTGTGCTGACAGGAAGCCCATTTCTATTGAAGGCTCCAGGAGGGGGTTTTGCTTAGGCATCAGCAGAGGGCCCAGGAACATACTTAACTATGAAACTAACTGGAAAAAAGGGCAGGAGTACATTAAAATACTATTGCCCCAAGAGTGATGAAGTTCGTCACTCCAAAAAATTTGAACTTGCTCTTTCTTAGAGCAAGTTTCAGGAAAATATTAAGCTGATAGTGTTTTGCCACTTAGGTCAGAGACAGGAATATCACAGACAAGGAAACCAGTGAGAAGACTAACAGCCTTTCAAAATGCATGCTACGTTGAGAGTAGGGAGACAAAAGGACTAGGGTAAGAGACATTAGTAGTTTGATGAATTGATTTATTCATCCAGCCAAAGTGAAATATCTCCTATAGCAAGACTGTTTGCAGTGAGATGGTATGTCAAAGAGATGGGAAAAAAACAAAAACAAAAAACTGATGTCTGTATTTCAAGAAGCCACACACTAGAGTGGAGAAAGATATGTCAACAAATAATAAAATACACTAATAACTTCCACTTGGTGAAACAGGTGATGGGTAAGAAGAAACAAAACATGATAGTGAGATTTCTCAGCCACATAATGAGAACTGATCAGGCAAAGCAGCAGATTTCCTGTAGCAGGAGATAAGGGATTGGCTTTTATGGGCAAGTTGAAGGTGCCAGAACAGTCATGGGTGCTAAGGATATGATAAGAGAAAGAGACGTAAGTTTATTTTTAGCTAATTTTAACACAGAATATTGCATTTGAAGAACCAGGAAAAAGCATGCGTTCCTACTGGTACCTAGCAGTGAGGAGGAAATATTTATGACATAATAAACATATGCGGTTCTAATGTTATGAATTGCGACCCATGAGAAATTGCTTATTACCTTTAAAACTTCATGATAAATATAATGGACACTGATGTATATTATGTATGAAAGTTGTTAAATCCTAAAAGTTCTCATCACAGGGAAAAAATATTTTTTAACTATGTCTTTAAGTTTGTATCTATATGAGGTGATGGATGTTCACTAAACCTATTGCGGTAATCAGAAAATAAAATAATTGATTGATTAATTTGAAAATCATGCCCTAAAGGAAGTCAACTATGACATTTGTGGTGAATAAGGAACGCGAAATATTACTTAGAAAAAATAGGCACAGGTGGTGAATCCAGGCTGCAGCCCTTGCAGGTTGTGATTGTGGATGGTCCATCTCTCCTCAATGGCATCTTTTTCTACAGGTGTGAAAAAAGTGGAAATCAGTGCACTTACCATAATCCTGTATGACATCAAGAGCTTTAAAATATATATATAAAATTAAGAAAGCAGTTTAATTACTTAGCATTTTTTAAAAATTGAAAATAGACATCTCCTATGTGCCAGGCATTATACTTAGGCAATTCAAAGATATTCAAAGATAAGTAAGACACAGTATAACTCCTCAAAATTCCAATTAAGAATAAAAACACACACATTGATAATTAAGTATGGGAAAACTAAAGGCTTTGTTAAAGGCATTTGTCTGTTTACAAAACACTTTTTCCTACTTTGTTCCACTTGACCCTTACACTAATGGTATGAGATAGCAGTTTAGTAATATTAGATTTATCAGCCCTATCTTGTGATACAAATGAGGAAACGGAGTCCTAGAGAGGTTTATTTACTGGACCATGGTTAGGATTTTGCAGGACAAGAAGTCAGATGAATGACTTTAGCATTTAAGTAATAATGAATCTCTCCCTTATTATTGCAGTGGTAAAGATACAAAACAAGACAAAATGTCTATAGAAAACCAAAAAAAATTAATCACATCACTTGATGATTCAGTAAATTATCTAGAAATGTCCCCATGATGTCATTTATCTGCATTGTTCACCTTGTTTACTGATTCATCCAGGCATTTTGGCATGGCCTCAACATAGCCTTATGGCCTAATACATTGGAAACTGTTTCACCCAGTGACTCAAAATGTCACTGACATAATCTGCCCAGATTGTCTCGCTGCCACTAACACATTTTCCTAGAATAAAAACTATCAGACAAAGGCAACAAGAATGGCATATTTCATACAGATGGTTAGTAAATGATAACGATTAGGCTTTGTCCAGTCTTATTTGCATTATAATGGTGGCAGGGAAGAGAGAAGGTCGGGGAGGGTGAAAGAGACAAGGAGGGGATCTCTGCATCCCTTTCCAGGTCTGTAGCTCCCTGGTTATCTGGGAGAAAAGCTCAGATACATGTTATA
Organism: Mesoplodon densirostris; assembly: GCF_025265405.1. Lineage (NCBI taxonomy): Eukaryota > Metazoa > Chordata > Mammalia > Artiodactyla > Ziphiidae > Mesoplodon > Mesoplodon densirostris. The sequence continues at coordinate 59,646,777 of NC_082670.1, forward strand.
TTGGTCATTCCTCATGTAACTCTGGGTAACTTAAATCTGAAGATTAATGTGAGGGAGTGCTACCAAAAGTTGTCCTCAAAATGGATAATCTGAATGTAAAGAGATAAAGGAATGGATATTTATTATGTTCCTATTGCATGTTCAGCCCTTTTACCTATTTAAAATATTGCAATATAAATGTACATTTTCAGATATGGAATCTGAATCTCAGAGCAGTTACATACCTATTCATGACCAAACTGTAATTAATGGTAGAGGAAGTGCTCCCTTAGATCTGGACAGTTCCTGGGATGCTAATCTGCCAAGTGCTTCTGAAGGACGTGAGAACGATGCTCATGGAAAAGTGAGTAGGATGAAAGTTGACCCTAAAGAGGCAGGAATTACTGAAACAGTGAGGGAGGAACTACTCAGGAGGATGAAGCAATGAGTGAGTTTGGGAGTTGGCATTAGATGGCGATTTGTGTTTGTAGTCACACACTCAGGGATTTGAAAGATCATACAAGCAATATAGTTCAATTACACATTTAAAACTTGAATTCCCTCCATAAGGTCCACTACGCTGTCATCTAGCTGAATAAATGCCTCTACTTCAGGCTTCTGTATTATTTGACACCATAACCGTTACCTCTTATACCACATCTCACCTCCTCTCAACCCCGACCCCCTGTCTTTATTCCATCCATTGCTACAACAGACAAGTTGATGCAGGGGTAAATGGACAACATTTTGTCTCAGCTGCCCATTGTATGTATTCCTTCCATAGGCATTCTCAAAGACCATAGCCGTAGATCTACAGGACACCCCTGACACTCATTCATATATACAAACATGGAAATGTGAGGGGTTTAGCACCTCTTGTGGCACCTGACCAATGGGGCATGGGAGCTAGCAGATACAAGCTCTGTTCCTTGAGCAGAAAATTCATGACTGTTGAGAGGAATCCAGGAGGATTGAGTGCCAGTTGCCAGAGCAGTGACAAGCTCAACAATGCACCCTTGCATTTGCTTTCTCTGTTTGCCTCTTTCATACTTGCCTTTTCACCATCCCTATTCCCTTGGATTGCTTTCTAAAATAAACTACCAGCACACACCTTTTTGTCTGTGTTTTCTGAGAAGCCCAGACTAAAAGAGGGCACATATGGGCCAGCATATGAAGAGACCCTTTCCAATCCTGACCCAGCTTTCGGGGCAGCCTCAAGGCTTTCTGTCCTCATTTATCGTGGCTGATTAATTTCTACATACTTAGCACTTGACTTTAGTCCCATAAAAGGGATTCATAGTATCTAATCAACAGATGGATGTGTGAATAAACCAGTGGAGCTAATGTGGCCAAGATTAATGTGCTTTAAGGTAAAGTAATCGCTAAGGTGGAAGGAAAGAGCCCAGGAATGTCTTCCAAAACTTGTTACAGGCAAAGTGGGAAAATGAAGAGGCATAGGCTTTATCTAGTCCCCATGATAACTCTTTAGGACTCCAGTAACCTAACACTAGTACAAAATCAGTTAACCTATATTGTTGAACATAAGAATACTGGTCTTTAAAATCTTCGATGTTCACATTTTTGAGGCATATTTCCAAAAAATATCCACAGACTCAAGAGGCTGTGGTAATAAAATCCATAGGGGTGTTCTCTTTGAATATACAAACTGACAAAGGAAAAAAGAGTGAAAATAGAAATATTAGGAAACTATATGAGGTAAGGTAGAGTTCTTGGGATATCAACGTATATATGTCTATTCATGTCTGCCAGAGAAAGACAGTTTCTAGTCTTGGGTCTACATGGGCCCATGTATGAGCCAATCCTGTTGAGACTTGGGGTAGTATTATGAAAAGATCTCTGATCTTGGCACTTGGAAATATCCACTAGGCAATAACTACTTACTCTTGGGTTGAACGTCTACCAGCTGCACGTCGGCGCAAAAAAAAAAAAAAAAAGGGTATATTCAAGATCCCAGACTCAACTTAAAGGGACAGAATCTCTGGACTTTGAGTCAAAATCCTTGGCTTGAGTAGCTTACTAGCTGTGTGTCTTGGACAAGTCGCAGACTCCTGAAGGCCTTGCTCTGGTATTAAAAAATGGGTTATTAATTCTTGGTCTGCCTGTCTTGCAGGGTTGATTATTGTATCAAATGAAAAAAATATGTAATGAAATTTTAATCATCCAATATCATATATATTTGAAGTAGTATTGCCTATATGAGCCCTTCCAGATCCAGCACAATGCTTAACGTTTGTATTTTCCAGGCCACCTGGAGCACATTTCTGTAGAAAGGTAGCTTTTTCAATTGAGTCCTCAGAAGATTAAAAAAAAATAATTCAAAGCCTGGAGGGACTGATCTACAGGGCAAGATTAAAGCAGGGCACGTAGTTCATCATTCTGTTAGGCAATGCTTAATGGAGGGTCAGGGCTGCAGAGATATATTTCAAAGGGGTAAACAGCAAAGATGGAGAAGAATTATTTCAGTTGAAACAAAAAGAAATAAGACCATTGAAAATGAAAAGTATCTGGATACCAGAAAATGATCAAAGTTCTCTTATTTGGAATCTTTCAGACTAACATGAAAAAGCCTAGATCTTTCCATCTTCACTCCATTTTATTATTATGTGGTCTCCAAAGACTAACATATATTTTCTGATGTCACTCTTCCCCCGACTCCCCATATTAGATAGACAGTCATATCTTACCTGAGTTTAAACATTCATGGGAGAAAATCGTCACAAAATATATTGGTTGGTTGTTTTTTTTTAAGGTGCCAAATTCTTTTCCACTTGCCTTTTCTTTTTTCCCTCACCTACCGTGAACTTTTCATTTCATAGTTTCCTGGGGGAATGCTTCTGTGAGTGTACAAGTGGAACTAATTGAAAAAATCATATTTAGTAGAATTTAAACTTACTGAAGGAGGAGATACAAAAGTTGCATCAGGGGAGACACGACAAGACAAAGTAAGATCCTGGAAACTAAACTACTAGAACTGCTCTGTAAATGCTGTCAAGCCAGATGTCTATTTTTATTTAACCCGAAATAAGAGAAGTAATTCAATATAATTTGTGATTGTTTTTTAACCCAGAGAAGCACACGTCAGTATTTTTTTTTTCCGGCAACGAAATTTGATCCCAAGGTGGGAAGAAAAAGAATAAGTTCTCTTTCTGAAAAAAAGCAAGACTATGTTTTCTGCAGAATCAATAAATAATTGGCATTTCCCTAGAAAAAGGCAGTGGTTTATTTGATCTTTTTTAAAGGATAAACCAAAAGCAGAATTGTGAAATGAGCTAGTTTGTCTTCAACATCACTTTGAACAGGTCCTCAGTTGCTCTTGAGACCTGTGCTTCTCTTTTCACATTTCTGGGAGTCACTTAAATTTCTACTCAGGCTAGATCTCACTGGGCAGGATCTGCCATAAATGGTGATGAGATCTTACTATACAGCTTAGAGCAGTCCCATGGCTATTTTATTTTTCAAGTAATACTAGGAATTTTGATTCCTAATCCAGTGGGTTCCTCCCCCAGCTCCCATTATACTAAAGTCCTCATGTTTTGGTTCTTTTGATCCTAGGATCTTCATTGCCATCAAAATGAGCCATTCTGTGACTCATTTCATCTGGGAACTATCACCTGCTAATCCTAGAGGATGTAGGGGTTTAGTCTTTAATCACAATGTTGCCGATAACTAGTTGTGATTTCTTGCATCCATCAAGTACCCTCTTTGACTCTGTTTACTCGTGTGTCTACTAAGACAAGGTGATCTCAAGCCTCTGTCACATGACTTTAAACCAGGGTTTCTCAACCGCTGCACTGTTGACATTTTGGGCTGGATCACTCTTTCTTGTTCGGGGATGACCTATGCATAATAGGACATTTAGCAACAACCTTGACCTCTACACAGTACAGGCTAGTAGCACACAGCACCCCTCCACAGACATCAAAAAATGTCTCCAGATATTGCCAGATATTTTCTGGGGAACAAAATCACCCACAGTTGAGAGCCACCATTGTAACTCAGTATCAAGGAAAGCATTTCATCATACAAAATGCTAACGTACGCTTCGTACAATCATCTTGAGAAAACTCCTTAAGCCTAAGATGACCTAAAATATCACTGGCATATTTAGTACAATTCCACTGTCCCCCTCACCATTCCCACAATATGGCAGATGCTGTCTCTTCCCTTTCAGCCCTGTTTAAATGCTGCTTCTGCATCACCAGAGGTGGTCTGATCAAGGCTCCCCTGACAGTGAGCACCCCTAGCCAGCCAGTGTTCCACAGCTGGTGCTGCCACAGTCTGTGACAGTCTCTTTCTGTGGTTGCGAGCAGATGTTTCAGTGTCAGTCTTTGTGACATCTGGGTTGTGCTCCTCTCCTGCCTAAATTTGATCTGTAAACCGACCTCACCCGCCCCCGCCCCACACCTCAAAGAGGTTCACAGTTTCCTTTTTGTGGTTTACCCTCCATGAGAACTGGTGACTGTTAAGGGGAGCCACATCAGTGAAGAACTGTTTCGCCACCTGGACAGTGTTAGTCTATTGAATAACTTTTAAGAAAGCAGGAGCTAAATAGAAGATGTCACTAGTACTTCTAGTTTCTTCATTGTTTTCAGCAACATTATTTTCAGTTTGCTGTTCAAACTGCTTACCAAAAACTTAAGGCTTGTGTTATAGTCACCCATGATAATGTCAGGCTACTTTCCAACCAGATAATCCAACATTCTTGTACTTTTCTTTTGTTCAGCAAACATTATTTAAGTATACCAATGGCTGAATACTGCATTAGGCACTGAGAGAAAACAAGAGATAAAAATATACAAAGTATCACCCTTACTCTGAAGGAACCCACAGACTAGCAGGAGGAATGGATGCACAAAGAACCTCTCAAAAATGAAGGGAAAATGCTACCATTGATATTTTATAAAAGTACTAACAGAACAGAGATAATAAAGTAACACAGTAATTAATTCCAATTGTTGGAGGAAGAAGAGAAGTGACTTTTTTAACAGGACTTTAGATTTACAAGACAGACAACAGGGAAAGAATATTTATGCTAAAGAGACAAGCTTGATCAAAGTGTCTGCTTACCTTAGAGAGATGGGATGGAGATGACTGATGCTGATGCAGCAACACACCTCTGCTCTTGGGCCCTTCAATTTGGCATCTTGATGGTATTTTTTTTCCAACATATTTGTTAAGAAATAATTCAAATACCAGTTAAATTCACTCATATACTGTGTACAATTTAATGCTTTTTTAGTATATTTAAAAGGTTGTACAACGGTCACCTAAGTTGTACAACTATTCAACCTAAGTTGAATTTTCCCCCCAAAGAAACACCATATCTATTAACAATAACTACTCATTCCTCCCATCCCTCCCTTCAACCCCAAGGTAAAACTACAAATTTACCTTTTGTCTCTATGAATTTCCCTATTCTGGTTGTTTTATATAAACGAAATCATGCAATTATGTGATCTTTTGTGACTGGTTTCTTTCACTAAGCATAGTGTTTTCAAGGTTCATCATGCTGCAGCATGTATCAGCACTTTATTTCTTTTTACTGCTGAATAATAATCCATTCACATTTAATATTATGATTGATTTGGTTGTATTTGGCTCTGCCATTTTGCTTCTTGTTTTCTTTCTCTATATTTTATTTATTCCTCTGTCTCTCCTTTACTGCTTTCTTTTGTATTTGTGGCTATCTTATACTGTAACAATTTAATACCTTTAATGATTTGTTATACATATTTTAATGTTCTTAGTTGTAACACAAAGGCTTAATATATATCTTATCAACAACAAGACATGGGACTCCTTCCAGAGAGACTGTAGATATTATCACCAGTTTGTGAAAACTAATCCTTTTGGAAAATTTGTGACCATCTAAACCCACAGTTTAGTAATGAATTAATTCAAAAATTTGTACCACAAGTCAGCATCTCTCCTCTCCCTGTTATCCTTGGTCCCTGCCTTTCTCACCTGGATAACATGTACCCTCTTCACATCTCACATTGAACTCCCACCCCGATAAGTCAGCTGTTCTGCTCTGTGCTTTTACCTCACCGAGTTCATGGTACTGATGACATGGCATTAGATTTGCCATTTATTGTTTCCCTACCTCTGCTGGATGTGAGCTCTGCTAGAACAATCCCTGGAAATTAGTCTGTCACGTTGTAGGCATTCAGTACAAATTTGTTCAATAAAACCATGAACTAAAAATATCTTGTCACATGATTAACTGCTGAAGACAGTTGCAGATCTCTTAATGTTTTTTATGTCTCTGTAGAAACACTGTAACCTGTTCTGCTTTCTCCCTATTTTTCTTTCTAATTTTCTTACTACTTTTTCATGCTTTTATATCTTGGTAATTGATATTATTTGGCTTTCCATTGTTAAGTGTCCCTTTTTGCTTAAACATAATGAAGAATGGGAATTTTACAAATTTTCTTGGACTGTCCAGCTCAGGGGACTGGGTCATCTAGAATATGAATTTAGATTTTTAATGATGAATATGGAGTCTTTCCTCTCTTATGCTTACCATATATCCCTTTAAAATGTTTGGAATTTGATTCCAAACAAAAACCTTCTCTCCTCTGCTTTTATCTTATTAATAAACACTCATCTTTTTTTCAGTCCAATATACATTTATTAATGACAATAATGTGAAAAGTCCTTTGGTTGATGATACTGGTGATTAAAAGGCAAATAGGACATGCATATGTTCTTCAGGATCTTACTATCACAAGGGAACCAGACAAAACATAAATCACACAAACACACAGACACACACATGGCAAGCTGTTACAAGTATTCTAAAAGATGTTCCTTGGTAAAACAAGATGACTGTGTTCCAACATTAAAATCTCTGACTCCTGATCCCATGCACAGTACCTGATAGGAAAGTATATATAATTCTTAGCCCCAGGCAGATATGTTCTGAAGATACCATGACCTCAAGGAAGGAAAGTGAAAGTCACTTGGCATGAGATGCTTACTAAAAAGAAGAGTGACAGAATAGGTAGTAAGTATGTTTTAGAGAGTGGAGAAAGAAAGGCACTTTCTTTTTTTTGCCATAATCTTTCATATGTCTTCCTTTGTACAGGCAACTGCATTTCCTTGACCAGGTACTGTAAAGAACATTCCCAAAAGAATAGTAATATCTGAATGCTCATGGCAAAAATTATGTAAATCTATACTTCACGTCCTGCTTTAGAATTCTTTATTTCATGCTGAACTTCTATGCTCTTTGTTGCTTCAGTTCACCTGGATTTTCTTTGAGCTCAACCTAAATGTTATTTGAACTTGGGTAATTCAAAACTGAAGCCAGGCTTCAGTTCAACTCATTTCCCAAATAGCTCACTCCTCCATCTATTTGGGGATCATCCACCAGAACACCTGTAAAGAAGAGTTTCACAGCTTTACTTTCATGTTTCAGAGTCCGTTGTCAGCTCCATGCTTTGGAAATATTAAAATCTGATATTGGTCTAAGCCATTTCTTCAATATATGCAGTAACATCTGAGGACTGTTCTCAACTGAAATTTCTAGTAAACATAAACTGAGTCTTTCAACGTGAAAAACAAGACAAAACAAAGGACATTTGAATGTTAAAGGCAGAAACCATCTTTTCATCGCTGTTCGTTTTCTCTCTTATCAGTTTAGTATTTTTAAAATTACATACAGTCTGCTACTCAGAAATCAAGGCCCTATTTTCTTCTTGTTATGTTTTTTGACACACAAAACAGATCTCAAGTTTGATTTTTTTTCTTGTCTTTAAATCATAGTCCTTTAGTTCAGCTTCATTGTCTAGCTGAATCCTAAAGGTGTCAAGAGAGTATCTTTTCCAAGAAACAGGAATTCTCAATTCCTGTCACTTAAGTATTACATCTTCAGTCTTGAGATTCTTATTTTTTTTTCTTTTTAAAAAAATTTTATTGGAGTATAGTTGATTTACAATGTCATGTTAATTTCAGGTGTACAGCACAGTGGTTCAGTTATATCTATCTATCTATCTATACATATGTATACATACATATGTATAGATAGATAGATATATTCTTTTTCGGATTCTTTTCCCTTATAGGTTATTACAAAATATTGAGTATAGTTTCCTATGCTGTACAGTAGGTCTTTGTTGGTTATCTATTTTATGTATAGTATTGTACATATGTTAATCCTAACTTCCTAATTTATCCCTCCTCCACTTTCCCCTTTGGTAACCATAAGTTCGTTTTCTATGTCTGTTTTGTAAATAAATTTATTTATATCTTTTTTTTAAGATTCCACATATAAGTGATATCATATGATATTTGCCTTTCTCTGTCTGGCTTACTTCACTTAGTATGATAATCTCTAGGTCCAACCATGTTGCTGCAAATGGCACTATTTAATTCTTTTATATGGCTGAGTAATATTTCACTCTGTGTGTGTGTGTGTGTGTGTATACATACCATACATATATATGTGTGTATACACACACACACACACACACACACACACACACATATACCATATTCATGGGGAGGGTGTGTGTTGTGTGTGTGTGTGTGTATACATATGTATATACCACATCTTCTTTATCCATTTATCTGTCGATAGACATTTAGGTTGCTTCCATGTCTTGACTATTGTAAATAGTGCTGCTAGGAAAACTGGGGTGCATGTATCTTTTCAAACTACAGTTTCCTCTGAAAATATGCCCAGGAGTGGGATTGCTGGATCATATGGTAGCCCTTGTTTTAGTTTTTAAGGAACCTCCACACTGTTCTCCATAGTGTCTATTACCAATTTACATTCTCACCACCAGTGTAGGAGGCTTCCCTTTGCTCCACGCCCTCTCCTGCATTTATTACTTGTAGACTTTGTTAAAAAATAAACTTATTTATTTTTAGCTGTGTTGGGTCTTCGTTGCTCTGCATGGGCTTTCTCTAGGTGGGGCAAGTGGGGGCTACTCTTCGTTGTGATGTGTGGGCTTTTCATTGCAGTGGCTTGTCTCGTGGAGCACAGGCTCTAGGCACATGGGCTTCAGTAGTTGTGGCTCACGGGCTCTAGAGCGCAGGCTCAGTAGTTGTGGCGCACGGGCTTAGCCGCTCCGAGGCATGTGGGATCTTCCCAGACCAGGGCTCGAACCCGTGTCCCCTGCATTGGCAGGCAGATTCTTAACCACTATGCCACCAGGGAAGCCCTATTATTTGTTGATTTTTTGATGATGGTCATTCTGACCAGAGTGAGGTGATACCTTATTGTAGTTTTGATTTGCATTTCTCTGATAATTAGTGATGTTGAGCATTTTTCATGTGCCTTTTGTCCATCTATATGTCTTCTTTGGAGAAGTTTCTATTTAAATCTTCTGCCCATTTTCTGAGATTTTTATTCCTTTCCCACAAGCAAATTCAGTTTTACTTCCATTAGAGTAATAACTTAATAAGTTGTTTTTTTTTGTTTTTAAACCCAAAATTGAAAGGATATAGAAAATCTCAGAATTAAATGTTTCTATTAGTGAACATTTAGCTATATCTTGAAACTTTTAGGCTAAGACAATCCTCAGATAGTATTTCACTTTGAGAAACTACTTTTTAATTCATATGTTGTGTTGTAGTTAACTTTTTCAATTTGGAATAAGTTGAAACTACTTTTCAGTGTTTCTGTTGGTTGTATCATAGCTGTTTGCTTCAGACATACTGTGACCTCTGATATAAACAGAATATTTAACAGAAGGCTATAGCTCACATTTGGCTTGAATAGAATCTAGGAATCTAAGTCTTTCAAACTACACATCAGTAACAGAGAAAAAAACTGTCTATTTCAAGAAAACTACTAAAGGGTAGAATAGATGCTTAAAATTTACCGTTATTCTACTTCTCCCACTCTGTCTTACCCATATGTTTCACACTGTTGCTCATGCTTTAACATAGAAATAATGAACCCATCCTACTATGTGCAGTTCCCAAATCTGTGGATTTCTTCAGTCTGACATAGCACCACTATATTTAACCTGAGCCCCAGGTGGCAAGAGGGTTGAAGAGAGAGAGAAGATGTACCCTCCAGTTGAATGGGTGGGGAGCCTTCAATCTTGAATCTTTGCTATTATCTATAACAAATGCAACTTAACACTGTTAATCCCTAATTCTTCTTTTTTAAATGATGCATAATACCAAAGAGATATTTTTAAAGAAATATTGCAGACTGGTTAGCAACATGTTAAAGGAATCCATCATTTTAAGCATTGGAGAGTGCTGAGTGATACCCTTTCTTGCCTTGTGAAGCATGGATAATATACAGAATGCTGATGAGAAATTCTGCCAATCTGGTCCCTCCAGATGGTTGGGAGATTGGAATTTATCAATTGGATTGCTACCTTTACCAAATATATATTCTCTGGTCATTTTTCTCCTTATGATATGCCTCATTAAGTGAAAAATTTTAAAGATGCTTGGATAAAATTGTGCATAAGCTGGTATCCAGGTGTCCTGAATAACTCGACTCAGCTTCCCCATGAATATGACTTAACACTTGGGGATTTTCTCAGACTCTTGAACACTCTAGGCTCTAAATCTTTGAGGCATTAACTAGCACATATGTTTCCCCTTAGGAAAAGTTGGGGAATATTAGACTGATTTGGGGATATTGAATTCATCTTCTCACGCCGTGTCTTTGTGTTAAACCATTGGATATTTGTATGCCCCAAGTCAGATACAGCTATAAATACATGTGGTTAGTTTTTGCATATATGGAATTTAAGAGGTTTTGTTAACAGTTAAGTTGAAGTAAGTTTTAAAATTTCAAATAAACTAAGGGTAGTGCAGCCACAGCATATAATCACATTACTATCATTATCCTACTACCAAATAATTAAGTGACATAAATTCAAGTGACAGTGACATAAATTAAAGTTTCTATTTGAAGCTTAACATACCATGTGTCCTCATTCAGTAGGAGACGGACAAAAGTGAAATTGAACTTTGAAAGAAATATTATGGTTATTAAGTTTCATCATGGAATGTGGAAGAACTGACCATCACATATCACGCTGAACTACATGATGAACTTTCTTCTAAATCTAGTTCCACAGACTTTGAATTCCATTTTCCAAAAACTTGATTCAAATACCTAATGAGCATTTTGGACCCATGATACCATCAATTATTTTCCTGGCACATTCAAGATGAGTCATTAAGGTCAGTTAATAGTGGAGCATCTTGGGATGAACAACAGAGGAGAGCAGTTGTCAAACCTAAGTCTGATGGGACCAGTAGGGAGAGGGATTTGCTACAACACAGAAAGCTGCAAGGCAAGGCTCCTGGTACAACATGTGACCAATAGGAAGGAAATACACCCACGGCCAATCCATGACCTGGAAGGAAGAGATCCAGGGGAGTGGATGCCCAAAACATTTCCTCTTCCTTGTTCTGATCATCTGCTTGTGCCTCCCACTGACTGGACACAACCTGAAATCAGACAACAAGGAAGTAAGTGTTGGGTCAGACTCCCAGGTCACAGAAAAGACTGGGGACATAGGAACGATAGAGCAGGTAATTGAAAATTACTAAGAGAGTAAATTCTAAAAGTTTTCATCACAAGAAAAAAAGGTGTAACTATATGAGGTGATGGGTGCTAAATAAACTTATTGCGATCATTTTGCAAGACATACTTATGTCAAGACATTATGCCATACACCTTAAATGTATCGTGTTATGTGTCATTTACATCTCAATAAAACTGGAAAGAAAGAAAAAAGGAAAAATAAGTAGATTTTGTGTGGCAAGCAGGGAATAATACCCAGGCTCAAGGACTATGCTGATTCATAATCTCAGATGTGGCTGGTATGCATCTTTCACATTATAGTCATAAATGTAAATTTTGTCTGATTTGCTTATTACTGTTTATAGAAATTACATTCATAGGAATATAAAGGTGACCTCTTTTCTCCAGGCTACATATTCCGCAGGCAAAAATAGGGTTACATTAAAGCTTCAAAACATTTTTTTACAACGCACCTAAATATCCATTCTGCAGTGTCTCCTAGTTTTTGATTTACGATAGCTTATCAGGGCCAGGACTAGGCTGAGGCAAATAAGGCATTCATATCAGGTGTAAAATTTTAAAGGGTAGCAAAATCTCAGTAATCAAGATAATTAATATCTTCATTCAATACATTAGTGCATTTTAAATTACCAAAAACAATGCAAAAATCCGTAATGAAGTATCACAATTTTAAGATTGTCAAAATATGCTCCAACCCTGCCCTCCACAATGCTGCCTCACTTGCTTTACCCTAATCCTTGTCCAGCAGCACAAACATCTGTCTTCTTGTTTTCCCCAAACTGCATTGTAATGGCAAAAGTTTATTTCAAGTGTAAAACTAAAACAAATATAAGACAGGAGGGAGCGCAGATAACTGGAAGGTAGAGAGTGGATGAGATCAATCTTAAAGAAAAATGACATTAGATTACAGCCTATGAGACTAGAAGATTTATGAGTAGAGTCCCAGAAATGCTCAAAGCTGAGTCAACAAATGTAAAGTCAAAGATATGTCAACTAATGTGAAAGAACAGTCAGAAGTCAACAAGTGTAAAGAGCAAGAGAAATCTGACATAGAGGAGTTTATGCCTAACATTTGGGGATTGTTTTTCCTAAATTATTTTAAACTAACGTAAGTTAATTTTTTTTTCACTCTGTTTTATAGAAGTAGGGCATTTTCATAGTTAAAAATTCAAATAATAGAAAAGGCATATGATGAAAACTTCAAAAGAAAAGACAAGTGATGAGAGAGAAGTACCAGGGTAAATAAATAGAACAAGCAATTCTACAAAAACAAGAGAATAATCCAAGGAGAAAAATCTTAATTTGATAGATTCTAGGAGTTACTGCATAAATAAAATAAGAACAGAGTACAATGGAAAGTAGCAAACAGAAAACAAGAAAACTATCTTTAAAATTAACATTATAATTGCCCAAATCATTTAAGATATTTAACACATGGATGGAATAAATGCATTTTTAGAGGTAACATTTAAATTATTTATCTGGAAGGTAAATTCAGTCATATTCCCAGAACCCAAATGAAAAAAAGCAAGGAGTCCTTGTCACAGTAATTCACATGAGCTGCTATATAAAAGAACTTTGCCTAAAACTCAGCTCCTTAATAAAAGTAAGTCAACACTTCAAGGAAACGCTTCTCTAACTAGGGCCTCAGGAAGCCAAATTTGTCCCATCTTTGGCTCACCGTCGGTTTTGGCTTCTAAGTTGCATTGACATCAGTTAGCCTTCAGATTAAGGAAAGAGGGAACATGAGGTAGACCACTGGACACTCACATCTACGTGTACCCAAAGGAACATGCATAGCTTCATCAACTTCCTGTTGGCCAGAACTAGTTGTGTAAACCCTAAATGCATCAAAGGGAAGCTGGGAAATGATGTTTTACTGTGTGGTGATGGGAAATGAAATGGTTTAGTGACTATATGGCCTTGTATCTGCCACTAGGAGGTAGATAACTTGAGAGAGGAATTTAGAGATTTGGCAAAAATATCTAAATAATCCATCAACCATCTAGTACAAATTGTAAACAGGGGAATACCAGAAACAAATGAAAAGAAGAAATAGTAAAATGAATTAGAAGAAAAGTGTTCCGAAATGAAGAAGTAATTATTTCACTGAGGTGACATCTTGAATGGAAAGCAGGATTGACGAAGTATTGTCCACATGTAAACACATTGAAATTCCATAACCTCAGAAACAAAGGGAAAATTCCAAGAGCTCCCGAAGCTCAACAGAACGTTATTTACAAAGAAAAGAATATTACAGACTACCATCCATTTTCCTCAGCAACAGTGGATACAGAAAAAAATGTCTCCAGATTCTGTGGGGAAATCACATATAAACCTAGAATTCTGTCCCCAGTCAAATGTGAGGACAAAATAAAGATGCTTTACCAAAAAAATGACATTAGAGCTTTCATTATCAAAGTGTATTTTATCAACATATTGATCAAGATGTCACATCAGCAAAATTAAAAGAAATTTAACATAGGGAATGACATGAACTAAAATAAACAATGACAGTTGAGCAGGATACAGAATAGGAAAGCTAGAAAAAAATAAAATGTAGTCTAACACACTAAATTGCAAGTATGATTCATGTGGATTAACTTCAAAAATGTATAGGGGGGCTTCCCTGCTGGCGCAGTGGTTAAGAATCTGCCTGCCAATTCAAGGGACATGAGTTCGAACCCTGGCCCAGGAAGATCCCACATGCCACGGAGCAACTAAGCCCGTGTGCCACAACTACTGAGCCTGAGCTGTAGAGCCCGTGAGCCACAACTCCTGAGCCCACGTGCCACAACTACTGAAGCCTGTGCACCTAGAGCCCATGCTCTGCAACAAAAGGAGCCACGACCGTGAGAAGCCCGTGCACCACAATGAAGACCCAACATAGCCAAAAAAATTAAAAACAAAAATGTATAGGGTATAAGGCTTCATTTTTTTCTACATGATTTCACCTACACGATTTCATCGTTCTACAAATGGAATATACATAGACATAATCATTATATTATGAATTATATAATTGTTTTTATTTTGCAAATCAAAATATAGACAAAGCACAAATAATTCATTTTATTTAACAGACAAGAATGTATAGGCTATAAACCTTGTCAATGTAAAATACCATATTTCTAATAATTAGAAGGGGGAGAAGAGGTGGAGGAAATAATAAGGTCTTTCTTTCCTTTTCTTCTATAGCAGGATATTTAGTAGGTACTTTCAAAGAAAAATCAACTAAGGCTTTGCTTTAAGGAGAAAAAAATGGAAAATAGATCATACACAATATATGTGAGTAAAAAGTGATATTTACATTGTTATTTGGGGTGAGAATTAGTGCAATTCTGGATAAGATTGTATTGTAAAAATTGGACCTAGAACATGCAGAGCTTTCTATTGTACAGCATTTGAATTCCTTCTTAAAAATTGCTAGCATGATTAACAAAACTCAGCTATTTCAGTCAATTTAAGATACAAAGGATTTAAACAACATATGGCTTGTTAAATTATACATACCATTAGAAATTTTGTAAACAGAGATTGTCTTTTCAGGAGATCACTAACCATTCAATTTTGAGAAATCTATTAAGATACCACATTATTTTAAGGGTTAAGGAGGAAAAAAATGCAGTTATCTCCATAGATGTAGAAAAGGTGTTTGGTTACATTCAACATCCATTACTGATGAAAACTCTTAATTTAAAAATAATAGTTACTATTTTGACATGAAAACCACGTATGCCAAGGTGAGGAGAGTCAGCATCACACTTATGATCACAGAACGGAAGCATGGAACCATTCTTGTTAAATACAGAACATGACAAGTAAGCATTTTATCACCATTGATACTGAAAAGGGTCTAGGAGTAGTCTCCAATGCAATTGTATAAGAAAAATGCAAGCGCTTGCTAGAATTTAAGCTCCATGAAGGTCACAGTTTGTCTCCAATTCAGTATATATTTACTGAATTAATTACCACAGTACATAAGTTGAAAAGAAAAATGCAAATTATCTGTATTTGCAAATTATTGTGATCATTAATGCAAACACCCCAGAGAAGCAATTAAAAGGCAGTTAGATCTAAGAGGGGTATTCAATATGTTGGCCGGTTACAAAGATATAAATAATTAACAAAAAGCATTTAGGATTTATGTAAAGTCTAGTATAAGATTCTCTTAAGACAGATAAAGAATATTTGAATAAATGGTATAAAAGTCCTGATTTTTGGAGCTAGACAATAGCTAGACAATTTAGTGTCTAAAATAATCAATAAATTTGGTTTTAACGATTAAAACTAATTGTAAGTTAAATACGAAAACATAGTAAGAATGTCAAGAAGCAAGGTATATCCTACCAGGTAATAAAATGTATTATCAAATTGCAGTTAAAAGAATGTGTTAATATTTCAGGAATACACTCATTAAAGCAAAAAAGAAAGCATGGAAATAGACTCAAGTAAATATGAACATAAAATGAGATTTGCAATTCAAATCAAATGAAAGGAAATGGATTAATTAACAAACTGAGGTATAAAAACCAAATAACAATTAAAGCCAGTTTACCTTACTTCTTGTTCCAACATAAAATTTTATAAACAATGTTTTATGAAAGCATGAAAATAATAAAAGAAAATGTGTGAAGGCATAACAGAGTGAGAAAGTGAAAGAGGACCACATTGTTTTTTAAATATAAGGCAATAAACATAAAGTCAATAGACAAATGGGAAAATGGGAAAGGAGTTTTCAACACATATGCCTTACAGAAGGTTAATTATAGCTTTGTATTTATAATCATACATATTCCTTGACATTAATAAGGAACAAAACTTCATCCAGGAAAACAAAATGGGGAAAAGATATGAAAAGATACTTCACAGAAAGTAAGGTAAATAAAGGATAAATTAAAAAAAAATAATTTTAATGCAGTCATAATTAAAGTAATGTATTTTAAAATAACAGGACTTACTTGGTGGTGCAGTGGTTAAGAATCCGCCTGCCAATGCAGGGGACATGGGTTCGAGCCCTCGTCTGGGAAGATCCCACATGCTGTAGAGCAACTAAGCCTGTGCGCCACAACTACTGAGCCTGTGCTCTAGAGCCTGCAAGCCACAACTTCTGAGCCCACATGTCACAACTGCTAGAAGCCCGTGTGCCTAGAGCCCATGCTCTACAACAAGAGAAGCCACCACAATGAGAAGCCTGCGCACCACAACAAAGAGTAGCCCCTGCTCGCTGCAACTAGAGTAAGTCCGCAAGCAGCAACGAAGACCTAACGCAGCCAAAAATAAATAAATACATTTATAAAAAATAAATTAATTAACAATGAGATATCACATTTTACTAAACAGATTGGCAAAAAATAAAATGTTGATTATGAAAGTGCTGCTGGGGGGTGTGGACAAACTAGTCCTTTCATCTAGTTTTGGTGAGACTATAACTTTTGCTTGGAAATTTAGTGTAGTCTGTCAAAATTTTAAATGTGCATTCCGTTTGACCCAAATTTTGATTCTAGGAATCTCTTTTAGAGTACATGTAATATGTAAAAGGCTGGATGTTATTTAGGAGAAGTGGACCCTTAATTTAAACCACTCTAATGTAATTTAATCTTTTTTTTCTATTTTTAAAAATTGTTTAAATTAAAAAAAGGTTTTTTGAAGCTTAGTTGATTTATAATGATTCAGTTGTACTCAAACTAATACAGTTTTATATATATATATATATATATGTGTGTGTGTGTGTGTGTACACACACACACACATATATAGACTTTTTCAGATTCTTTTTCATTATAGGTTATTACAAGATATTGAGTATAGTTCCCTTGCTATACAGTAGGTCCTCATGGTTTTTCTGTTTTACATATAGTAGTGTGTAACTGTTAATCCCAAATTTTATCTTTTATCACAATAATATTTACTCAAGTCTTGTTCCTTAAGCAAACCAAGGCTGCTCTATAAAGCACATATTTCTTGAACAGTGTTAAGTTGGGGCCGGGGTGAGGTGAGGAGGTATTTGGCATTTCATACTGCCAGTGACTTCAGAAAATTCACTCTTAGCATAATAATACATTCTCTATTAAACATCTAGGAGACAAGGATTGTCTTAGACATTATATGTACATTGCTTCTAATTCTTCCATTCATTCATCAAGGTAGAGAATCTTATTTGCATAATGAAGATAAGGGAATTTTATTTTCAGGAATGGGAGAGAAAGTTTGGACCCCAAAGGGGATGAGAGATGACAAGATAACAAGGTGGCATATTTTGTGTAAGAAGGGGGTGGAGAGAATTTGTATTTCTGCAATAAGGATGTCTATTTCTTAGCCTGGAGAGAACTCACCGTCACCTTATGCTAATCTTTAGGTCAGTGCAATTAGTTTCACCCTGAGAAAAATTGCTGTCTTTAAATTTATATAACGTAACACCAGAAGCTAGAAGTCAGCAGAAGTTACATTTAAATTTATAGAAGTATTCTCTTAATCGTCTTGCAGCATAAGAAGGATAAGCTTAGAGGTTCTTTACATTGAAGCTAGACAGAAGAAAATTTTCCTGACAAAGTTTGCTCAGTGCCCTGGAATATTTATGTGAATGAGATTGGTTAATTCCTATTTATGAAAGTCTGGATACCAATTAGGATTCTGGCAGCTACAAATATCTAAAATCCAGCAGACCTGGCTTAAAGGAATAGAAATTTTATAGCCTCATGTAACAAAAAATGGAGAAGCAGAATAAGTCCAGAACCAGTTAATAGATTGGTTCAATGATGTCAAGGCTTCTGATCAACATTCAGTGACCTTCTCCTCAGGGTTGTAAGATGACTGCCAACTACTAAGCATCATATCCTAAAAAAAGGAAGGGGAGTCTTACATTTGTGTTTCTCCTTAAGAGTGAAAATAAGGCTTCCCTGGTGGCGCAGTGGTTAAGAATCCACCTGCCAATGCAGGGGACACGGGTTTGAGCCCTGGTCCAGGAATATCCCACATGCCGCGGAGCAACTAAGCCCATGCGCCACAACTTCTGAAGCCCACGCGCCTAGAGCCCATGTTCTGCAACAAGAGAAGCCACAGCAATGAGAAGCCCGCACACTACATGAAGAGTAGCCCGCACTCGTCGCAACTAGAGAAAGCCCATGTGCAGCAACGAAGACCCAACGCAGCCAAAAATAAATAAATTTAAAAAAGAAAACAAAAAAAAATGTTTTAAAAAAGAGTGAAAATAACTTCCTAGCAGCCCTCATAACATTTTGTTTTATGTCTCATTGACCAGGGTAGTATTTCACACTTATATCAAAATAATCACTGGCCAAGTTTCAGGAATCTTCATGAGTAGCTTAGTTCAATCAACATTCAGTGTCTAAGTTTGAAGAGAAACCCACAAAACAAATAAGACCAAGCCTGAACAACCAGTGTCTACAAAGTTATTATTCAATCACATTTCTTTATTAATGCACAAGAGCAAAAAATGACTCCTCGAAAATTTTAAAATTTAAGTTTTATGTTATCAGTTCATTGCTAATACAAGTTATTTTCCAAAACTACCAAAAGTGATTCATTTCCTTCTTATTTTGGCAACTTCTAAATACATATCTTAAAAATATTTTTTGTAATTATTTAATTGCTCTTCTAATTCTTATTTCTGTACCAGTGGGGCTAAGATTGCTAGCACAATCCCAAACTTAACCATGCAAACTAATTTCATAGAAAAGTTACTCTCATCATTGAGATGACACCACATCTTGTAAATCTCTCACTTAAGTAAATCATGAAATAATATTCATCAGCCTTTTTGTTCATTCCTTTTTCAAACGAAGTTTTAAACTCAGGTGCTTCCACAGTCTCAGTTAATTTCAAAACCTCAGGACTGAAGCAGCCTAGTCATTTGGGGGGAAAAATATGGATTTATTTTATTTCTACTGATTGAAATATATTGGTTTTTAGAGGAAATGTCTTTTGGTTCCAAATTACGTACATTGTGCAGCCTCTGTATGTATTTTCCAAGTGATTTAAATGAATTTTAATCAGCTCGTTAGGTTCCAGACTTGTACTGAACATAATGACTCATTCTTAAATTAATATTGTCTATCCTGAACTACTCCTGTCTAAATCACTTTAATCACTGGAAAGATTCATACTCTTCCAAAGGACAGCCACATTCAAATGAATTCTGCAACAGTTCATTAGGTAATAATGTCATTTATGTTCCTTGGGTCAGCAAATGTGCTCTCACTTGGCTTTAAAGATGGATCGGCTGTGAGCAGATAAACAGGTATTTTGTATGCAATTGACATTCACACATGTACAGAAGGGAGGCATTATGCTGGCATGAAATGTTTCAGTTTGGGACATTGCTGTGTCTCAGATTCAGTCTCATTTTTTTTTTCTTTTCTTAGCTTAGCAGCTTTATTGGACACATGTTCCTGTCTTTCAGAAGCAGTTAATGTATCAGATGCTTTGTCACATCTCAATGACACCAGAACATTAAAAAGAAGGTTCTAACTGGAATCTAGCTTGAGCACAATACAAAAGCATGCTGTTAGAAAGAACATCATATTTGATATTCAAATGAAGACTACTTCAGGAAGACCCTGGAAGCAGTAGACATGATCACAGTCCTGTGGAATAGCAGCAAATAATCTCAGCCTTCCTCCTCTCACTGGCTCTTGAAATTAACAACAACAACAAAAATGACAAACTGGGAGGTGAGTGTGCTTAGCAACTTATCACACTGATGAGTGATCTTCGAAGTCAACTTGTTGAGTGGTTCCTGAATGTGTATCCAAGAATAAAGGGCAGGCTGATTCCACATGAATCACCAAGGGAAGAGTCACCTGTCTTATGCTGGGAGGTTCTCCTTCCGGTGAGAACTAAGGGACTAGTGACTTCCCTTAGTTCGCAGTGCTAGCAATAAGAACTTGAACTATGCTCTTAATAGTGGATTCACTAATTTACTAATCTAGTGAATCATTCAAAAGCATGGAGTATGTAAAATAGCTACATGTATCTAATTTAATCTTTACAACAATTCTATGAAGTATCTTTGATCCTATTTTACAGATAAGGGAATTTAGAGATGTCAGACAACAAGCCTAACACCTTAGAATGAGTAAGGAACAGAAATGGGATTCAAACCAGGTCTGTGTGATATTAAACAATTCTCATTTCTCTATTTTTCCTGTAGTTCCCTTATTGCCAACACAGGGATAGGTAGAATGGAAGATGCAAAAGGTACAGAAACCATTATTTGTACTCAAGAGGGTTCACCCAATATTACAATTGTCTATTGCTATATAACAAATTATTCTGAAACATAGAGGCATAAAACATTCGTATCATTAAGCTTACATATTATGTGGGACAACAATTTGGACAGGACACAGTTGGGACAGGTGATACCTGCTCCATGATTTCTGGGATCTCCAAGCTGGAAGACTCAAAAGCCTGAAATGGCTAAATGGCTAGGGATAAGAATCCTTTTGGAATCCATTACATGCTTGATGATTGATGCTGGGAACTCAGCTGGAAATCTCAACTGTGATACCTACATACTGCCTTTCCATGTGACCTGGGGTTCCTTGAAGCACCATGGCTGAGTTCCATGAGTGAGCATTGCAAGATAACCAGGAAGAAGCTGAATCACCTTTTTATGACCAAACCTAGGAAGCCAATCAGTTTCACTTCTGCTTGGGTCACAAGCCTGCCTAAATTCAAGAGGAGGGAACATATAGACACATCTGTCAGTGGATGGAGGGTCAGAGTTGCACTGAAGAGCATGAGGGATGGGAACTGTTGTTATGGTCATCTTCAGTAATGGAAATCTGCCATACCCTCTACCTGAGTAAAATCATGTAAAGAAGCTACTATACCAGAGAGCATAGGCAAGTGACCAAATGCTACAGATATCTCCATAGACTTAGTGATGCAAAGCTCTAGGTAAAACTCTGGAGTGGAATCTTAAATAGCACTCTAAACTGCTATGCAGATTATCTGGTAGCTCTTTTTCATGTGATCCTTTTCTTTCAGTCAGGGACTTTTGCTTTATTCTTTATACTCTTGTGCACAGAGCAAAGTATCTCAAGTAATCCTGTCTTCCTAGGCAGAGAAGTTATCCATATTTCTTTATAGTAACTAGAAAAAATGATTTGAGGAAAGACACACAAGATAAGGTTGCAAAGGAAAAGCTCACGGGAATGTCAGTGCCAGTGCCATCTGAGAGAACACACAGTATTAAAAACCAGAAGAAATGGATTCTGTTGAGAACTTGTTTCATGGTAACTTTCTATTAATTTTTTCCACAGCTCACAATTAGATTAAGATGTGAAACACAGAGATATTTCTGTAGTGTGACTCTAGTTGCAGCTAATGCATTTTCTTTTTTAAAAAAATAAATTTATTTATTTGTTTTTGGCTGTGTTGGGTCTTCGTTGCTGCACGTGGGCTTTCTCTAGTTGCAGCAAGTGGGGGCTACTCTTCATTGCGGTGCGTGGGCTTCTCATTGTGGTGGCTTCTCTTGTTGTGGAGCACAGACTCTAGGCACACAGGCTTCAGTAGTTGTGGCACATGGGCTTAGTTGCTCTGAGGCATGTGGGATCTTCCCAGACCAGGGCTCGAACCCATGTCCCCTGCATTGGCAGGCAGATTCTTAACCACTGCATCACCAGGTAAGTCTCTAATGCATTTTCTCCTCTTTTGGGGGTGATTAAAATAGAGAAATCTCTTTTCAACCTGGCACACTTCCAAAGTCATCCAGGCTGGGTTTTTTTTCACCCTGCCAACTGGAACAAGAGTGACAAAATATAAAACATCTACAGGGACCCAAGAGGTGATGGTAGTAAGTAAAGTGGCTAGTGAGAAGCAGGAAGGAATAAATCTGACTATGATACATGTATGTGTTTGTGTGAGAGAGAGGGGGGATAATCACCTAGGAGCAGTGAGAGTTCTGCCAAAATGGAGTGAACATTGTCATTCTAAAGAGTACATTAATCATTCAGCTGCCTTGTGGGAAAATGACCCTAGTGTTTCCTGGTGTATTAAAAATTTTAAAGAAACTGGACATACAGATTTTAAGTAAAAATTTTACTAATTTTTAAATATTGATGACAAATTCATTTTCTATAAAATACTCTAGCAGGGGAAAGTGTTCTTTCCTATTCTGTTGTCTCAGAGTGTAGTACTTTGAACAAGGCTCTATTTCCTTTACTTTCTCCTATTTTAGAAAGAATCACTCCACTGTGTTTGGAAGCCATGATGTATGAATCAGTGTCTTAATCATGAAATGTCTTAAGGGTGGGACTGAGTGTACATTGTTCAATCTTGTATCACTGCCAGCCAACATAAAGTCTGGCACCAACATGTTCCTAAAAAAGAATGAAAAAAATATTAGAATGTGTCTCAAAGTTAGATGACTTGTACAACTTAATATAATTCCTAAAGGCCAAGGAATTGACCGGAAATAGCCACGGATAGCAAATTATGTGAGTAAATCTTTATTTCTTCATAGTCCCTGATGGAAACATAACATATAGCCAGTTGGTCCAGCTGGATTGAAGAAAATTTGCTTTTCTAATTTTTAATTTCTGAAAAATAATGTATAAACACATACTCACTGCAAAAAGATTCAGACAAAGAGACATACATGCTGATACATCAAAGTCTCTCTTCTACCTCCCTGCTCCAAGCCCCTCTTTCAAGGACAACAATAGCATATATTTATGTGTCCCTTTCCACTTCTTTTTCTCTGTACTTGCATGCATGCATGTCTGTATCACATTTATAAATTAACCAAATGAATCAGTCTAATATTGTTCTGAAATCAGCTTTTATCTTTTCAAAGAACTAACTTTTAGTTTCTTTGATCTTTTCTATTGTTTTTTAGTCTCTATTTCATTTATTCCTGCTCTAATCTTTATGATTTCTTTCCTTCTACTAACTTTGGGGGTTATTTTGTTCTGAGATCAGCTTTTATCTTTTCAAAGAACTAGCTTTTAGTTTCTTTGATCTTTTCTATTGTTTTTTTTAGTCTCTATTTCATTTATTCCTGCTCTAATCTTTATGATTTCTTTCCTTCTACTAACTTTGGGGGTTTTTTTTGTTCTTCTTTCTCTGGTTGCTTTAGGTGTAATGTTAGATTATTTGAGATTTTTGTTTCCCGAGGTAAGCTTGTATTGCTATAAACTTCCCTCTTAGAACCGCTTTTGCTGCATCCCGTAGGTTTTGGATCATTGTCATTTCATTTTCATTTGTCTCTGGGTATTTTTTGATTTTCTCTTTGATTTCTTCAATGACCCATTGGTTGTTTAGCCTCCACGTGTTTGTGTTTTTTGCATTTTTTTTTCTTGTAGTTGATTTTTAATCTTATAGCACTGTGGTTGGAA
This sequence comes from Mesoplodon densirostris, assembly GCF_025265405.1. Lineage (NCBI taxonomy): Eukaryota > Metazoa > Chordata > Mammalia > Artiodactyla > Ziphiidae > Mesoplodon > Mesoplodon densirostris. The sequence goes on from NC_082670.1 coordinate 59,670,669, forward strand.
AAGATGCTTGATACAATTTCAGGTTCCTTAAATTTACTGAGTCTTGTTTTGTGACCCAGCATTTGATATATCCTGGAAAAGGTTCCATGTGAAAGTCAGCTTTTAAAAATTTTTCAAGTTTCCACTTTTTAAAAAATTTATTTTATTGACATACAGTTGATTTACAATGTTGTGTTAATTTCTACTATATAGAAAAGTGATTCAGGGCCTCCCTGGTGGCGCAGTGGTTGGGAGTCCGCCTGCCGATGCAGGGGATGCGGGTTCGTGCCCCGGTCTGGGAGGGTCCCATGTGCCGCGGAGCGGCTGGGCCCGTGAGCCATGGCCGCTGGGCCTGCGCATCCGGAGCCTGTGCTCCGCAACGGGGGAGGCCACAGCAGTGAGAGGCCCACATACCGCAAAAAGAAAAAAAAAAAAAAAAAAAAGTGATTCATTTATACACATATATACATTCTTTTTCATATTCTTTTCCATTATGATTCATCACAGGATACTGAATATAGTTCTCTTTCCTATACAGTAGGAGCTTATTGTTTATCCATTTTAGTTTGCATCTGCTAATCCCACTTTTAAGTGGAAAATTGTTGAACTTATAGGTGTTAAATTGCTTTCCTTTTCTCTATGTGTTCATTCTTTTTTGAAATTGTGTAGTATCTCATATTGCCATATATTTAAAAAATCATTTCCATATTGATAAGCTATTCCAATTATTACTCTTATAAAAAAGAGTAATACTCTTATTATGAGTATTACTCCCACAAACCTGCAATAACAAACACATGATATTTAAGCACACGTCAACAGGTTTATGTGATACATTTCTAGACATGTATTATTGGTTTAAAGGAATAAATCCTGTAAAATATTGAATACACTAAATATTAAATTTCAATTGCCAGTGCTAATGAACATCCCTTTTAAAAGCTTAATAAAATTAGTATTTCACTGTAAGTAGATGAGCATATCTGTTTCCTCACATTCTTGTCAATGCAGACATTATCAGTGCTTATGATTTTTTCCAATTTAATGACTGAGAAATGATAATTTATTACCAATTTATGTTTCTCTGAATGCCAGTGATTTTAGATATAGATTCATATATGGTTGATCTTTTCTTGTCTCTGTGAGTTGCCTGTTCATATTTGCTTAATAATCTACATGCTCTTTTATTGATTTTTATTAGCTTTGTGTATATTGTACATATTAATCCATAATCTTAAATATATTTAAAATGGTTCTTTCTGCCTATACATTTGATTTTAAGTCAGTTTCCTTCTTTGTAGGTTAAGAATGAGCGAATTAATGTCTATCTATCTAACATTTACTTACCCAAGCTACTTAACCTCTCTGTGTCTTAATTTTCTCAATTAAAAATGGTAATAATCAAAATACTTGGGCCTTTTGAACACTGAGCGGATACACTATGTTAATGCACATAAATCAGGGTGGCACTATACCTGGCCCAAATTAGGCAGTCAATAAATATTAACCATTATAATTTCTGTGAAGAACTATACTTAGTATTCCTTAATAACCCTTTGGTTCACATAGTTTATTTATCGCTTTTGGATTGGTGTTCATCAGTGATCCTGACTTATATTGTGTTCTATACTGAGTTTTATGAATTCTGTTAATCTCATAGAATCAGCTGATCAATGCAACATATTTTATCTCTATTTTTGTTCTGTTCAAGAAAGAATGAGGCAGGGATTGATTTTTGAAGGTGACTCAGGTGGTCCCAGAGGTTCCTGATTCCATTGTCTATTTAAGAAACAATCCACAACTGGATAAGCATATCCATAGCTCCAACCCAACTTTTCCAGTCACTGTGGTGACAAATGTTCATGAGTCTGAGAGATAATGCCAGGACGTTAAAGCTATCATAATTGCCTTTCATTCTTCAGTATAAAATTTTTTTCTCCTGAGTGAGTAGAACATAACTTGTCATATAAAGGCTATTTATGAGCTCAGAATTCATTGCCAGAGTCCCACAAATTTGATTCTTATCATTTGTCATTTACTCACAGCCATACAAACTGCATAGGATGGAAAATATAGATGTGTTGCAATATTTGGCCACACAATAAAAATCTCAGAGATCTGGCCATTAACGTAAGTTTCCCAATGCATCTTATTTTGATGAAAACACTCTGAAAATGAGGTTGATATATTTCTATGTCAGCTGAATAGAAGGGGGACTCAGAAGAAACACTGACAAAATATTTAAGCCAGGCAAAAGTAAAATAATTGAGTAGAGCCCCCTTTTAAAAAGGGGGAAAAGGGGGAAATATGGAAGTAAATGCTGGTGAACTAATAACTCTTGATTAATGAGATTCATGACATTGGTGGAAGAAGGAAGTAGGAGTAAGGGAAGGTGGCTTAAAAGACAATGGAGGAGACAACGTTTGGAAAAAACTGATAAACGGAAGAAAAATGGAAATGAAAAGGATAAAGAAAGATCAAAAAATGAGGATAAATGAGATAACTCAAAATCTCAAGGCCTTTTCCTTTAATTTTTTTCCTCCAGTCGTTCATACAAACAGATAGCAGGTGTTCATTTTGTTTTATATTTCTCTTTTATTTGATTACACCACTCCTTGAGGTCTTCATTCTTTCTGACTAATGCCACTGTTCAAAACATGTTTGGAAGGGAAAGATCTTAAACTGAACTTAGTGGGATAATAATGCTTGCAAATTTATCTTCCAAGTTTATGCCTGACTTTTTACGTCTCAAAACAAAAACACCATATAGAGTCAGCATACCATAATGTTATGCTGTTTAAAAAGAAAAATCACATTCTTCCCTTCTCTTTGCCAAAAGCTTTAGGGTCCCTAACTATTAGGTGCTAGGACATACAATCACACTTTCTATCATTTCTCTTTATATGCAAGTCTCAGAGTTCACATTGTTTTTATTTGAATGTAGACAGTAGCATTTACCAGCATGGTTGTCCAATTTCCACTCTTGAAAAGAAAACAAAAAATAAAATTTGAATTAAAACATTTAAGTGGGTTAAAGTAACATGTTGAGAAGCTGGCTTCTCCTTAAGAATGTTTAGCTGTGATACCTATCAGACAACTTTGTAGTTTATATATTTTAAAAAAGGCATAATTACATATACTGGGTAGGTACTCAAAAAATATGATGGGATTATCTCCCACTGAAATAGTAACCTTCAATTATCACTCAATAAAATTTAATTAGTTTTATTTTAAATTCTTATTAATTTATTGAAAGGAAATAAAAATATATTAATTTTTAACCTTTCAAAATTCAAATCATGTTGAACTAAAAAAGAAAAAGTTTAGTCAGTATGTGAGCATGTCACTTCAGGTAAATTATAGTAGATTTTGGAAGGTTCATTCATCTGGTGAAAGGAACTGCAAAACCTGGATACATTACTCAAATTGAAAGGCATCAAGAACTCTAAGAAAAATAAGGACTAGTGGAATAAAATTCCACAGAAGAGAGAACCATTCAGAGATTAACTGAAAATCCCAGCAGTTTTTGCCCCGGTAGCATTTGCTAATTTTGAGTGCAGGTTAGAGATTGAGAACTGTGGCTCATTCTAGGCAGCAGAATCTTCCTAGGGAAAGGGAAAGTAACACATCTTTCACCAGTTATATAGAGCTAGAGCAAGAAGGGCTAAGAATGGGAAGGCCTCCTGTACTGTTGTACACTCATAAAATTTCTGATTCCTGAAGCTGGATAGAAGACTAAAGAAGTAGGCATAAAAATTCTGAAAATTCTGAAAGGCAAAGGTGTATTCTCATGTTAATATGCAAAGAAAAGTTCTTCCATGGGGAGTGGGCCAGCTAGCAGGTGAAATCCAGGCTTGGCTCTGGCAGAGAACCTCATGCCTGAGAAAAAGGCAACCAGAGATACCTTTACCAAAATGGTAGCCTAACTTGGATTGAGGTCATCAGCCCCATATTCTCTCTGCCTAACAGAGAGCAGGGTTAAACTTGTCTGGTAGAGTATTATATAATCTGGAGTTTCTGTGGTTCTTTTTATACAATGAACTTGAAAACTATCAAGACTATATGACTGATCATCAAAAATTTAAGAAACAGAATCTAGAACAAGAATCATGGATATCAGAATTAGCAGAAGAGATTTTAAACTAATTGTAATAAATATGTTCATGAAATAGACAAAAGGAGGAGGAGATGAAAGGATCAAAAATTTCAACCAAAAATTGGAACCTATATAAAACATTTTTGGACATTTTTGAACTAAAAAAAAATACATATCTGAAATTAAGAACTTCAGTGGACAGGTTTAACAGTAGATTGGATACAGCACAATTAGTGACTATAAAAACAGATAAATGAAATAAACAAAATTGATGCACAGAGAGAAAAGTTTACTGTTGGCATAAATGGAGTCTCAGAGGGAGAGAAAACAGCGAATAAAGGCCGTAAAAACAGTTGAAGAGATATTGGCCGAAAATTTTCCACAGTTGATGAATGACATCAGTCCAGCCTGAAAAAGTTCATTGAACCCCAAGTAGGACCTATCCAAGTCACACTGCAGGTCACCTTAATCTGCAGGAAATATTAATAGCAAAATAAGAAAGATATATTATTTTCGAAGAAGCAGCAAGACTGAAGCTTACTTTTAAAATAATGGAAGCCAGAAAATGATGGAATGGCATTTTTAAAATGCTAAAAGAATATGACTAGAATTCTATATGCAGTTGAAAAGATCTTTTGTAAATGAAAGTGAAATAAAAATGTTTTTCAGGGAAGAAAAACTGTTAATTTATATTATATAATGAATCTATTAGAAAGGAGACTGAACAGTGTTGATGTACCCTTCTCAAGAAATTAAAGAAAGACAGTAATTCAAATCTCAAACATATGTAGACAATGTATGAAAATATTAATTAAATCTATAAATACTTACAACACTGATCAATAAAAGAATGAAAAATCAAGTTGCATATATTAGAAACACAAAGAGAAGCCATCACTATGAGCATTCAGACATCAAAAAGTGTTGACATTATGAACAACTTAATGCCAATTAATTTATAAAATTGTATGAAATGGAGATTTCTTTGGAAAAAATAAGTTAACAGAAGACGTTGAGAATCTTAATAATTTCATATCTATTAAAGAACTTGAATCTGTTATTAGAAACATTCCGAGACACAAAACCCCAGCCCCATATGGCCTCAACATGAGTTCTTTGGAATATTCAAGAAAGAAATAATACGAATATCAAACTAACTTATCCAGAGAGTAGAAGAAAAGAGGGAACACTTCCCAAATCTTTCATAAGATCCAGGGAAACCCAACACCAAAACTTCACAAGGACGTTAAAGGAATGGAAAATTACAGACTAATTTCTTTTAGTCACACAAATGCAGTGATCCTAAATCCGATCCTAGAAAATCAGATCCAGCAACATATAAATAGGATAATATATCACGAAATGTGGGTTTATTCCAGGCATGTAAGATTGGTTTAACATTTGGAAAAATACATACATATGTTCACTAAAAGACTTGTCCATGAATATTCATAGCAGCAGCATTCATCAAGCCAACCTGCAAACTACCCAAAGGTCTATCAGCAGTTGAATGAATAAATAAATACTGGGATATTCACATAATGCAGTACTACAGCAATGAGAATGAACAAAATATAGTCACTCACAAATATAGTATTGAGGGAAACAAGCCAGAAAAAGAAAAGTACCTATTTAAGCTGCAATTTGCATAGAGTACAAAAATAGGCAAAGTAATCCATGATGTTAAAAGTCTGGATAATGGCTCCCCCGGGGTGGAAGAAAGATCACAATTAGGTGCAGGCATGAAGGGACTTCTGTGTGTTGGTGCATTGTGTGTTACATCTATAAAAATGTATGAAGCTTTTACACTTAATGCTATGTTCGCTTTAATGTCTGTATAGTTAGTTCAGTACTAGATGACGGAATAAATGGGTTCTAATTGGGAAAGAGTCTCACTTTAGCACTGTATGTCTAAAAACAAGAAATATTTAGTCCCTTCTACCACCCCACCCCTCCACCCACCATGTTTGTTATTCTGGTGACAATACTCAAGAAGAATGAGGTGTAGGATGAGATTGTGGTATTTGAAGTATTGGGACTCTGTTTATGATTCATTTATTTGATCAAGGACTGTCCTTGCATTTCACAAATGATTATAGGTTTACATTTTCAGCAGGTAGCATTACTCACTACAGGATGAGATAGAAGATATCCATTGATCAAAAGTAAGAAAATAAAAGATATGGCTGGGGAAAAAATAATCTCCTCTAACAAGTCTATTAGAGAAGTAGTTTAACTTTGAACAGCATCATTTACAGAATCAATCTTATAATTTTCTCTTTTGGTAGATTTTCAAAGTTTTCAAAATATAGCTAGTTCTGTAATTTAAGTCCCACAGCTGTGGTGCTGAGTTAATTTTCTAATTTCTTAGGAAGAGAGTCAATCTGCATAATCAGTTTCTGAAACAATGGTGGATATTTCCCCTGTGAAATATCTGCTTAAAGGCAAGTATTCTTTGATCTGTGACTTATAAGGGAGAAAGATAATGAAGCTAAATATAGCCCATTCAAATCAATGCATATTTAAGAGCATATATAGTGTGCTGAGTCCAAGCACTAGAAATGTGGTAGTATTTTATTAACATATTAACATTGGCTACTAATTGTAAATAAATCAATTAAAGCACAGAATAATAATTGAAACCAATTGTATAAGTACAGAATATGTAGACAGAGAAGCAAGAATTTAAGCTCATAAGTATAGCAGCCAATCAGGAAATGCATTCATATACATTCCTCAGAAAGGAAAAATTAAATTAGCCAACCTAAAAGAAATAGCATTTTACAAAGTACTGTGTTTTCATGGAAATGTGAAAAGGATGGTATTGACCAATAAAGCTGGCAGTTAGTAGTACATTGGCAGAACACCTTGACTTTAATGTGTCAACTGTAAGCAACAGTTCCTCAAGCAAGGACAGAGCCACGATTAGATCTACCCTTCAGCACGATGATTCAAGCAATAGATCTGAGTTGGTGAGGAGGTGATCAGGAGCTGTGGCAGTGGATAAATAGAGAAGAGCCAAAATACAATGCACAGTAGGGTAACACACTGAGTGAAATCTGGATTCCAGGTTCTCAGTCATACTGTTTTTTGTGTGTTTGTTTGTTGTTTCCATTTGCATTACTGGTTGACAAATTATGGAGTCTTGGTTTCAGATTTGGGAGTAAAAATATCTGGAAATCCTTCCAGTGTAGCTGTAGTATTCTTTATTAAAGAACATTTCCAGTCATCAGTGTTTCTGATGTGCTGTGTAAGCATTCACATGAGACTCCTGTGCACAGTTGTAGACAATATGGGTGTGCATTGCTAAGTATCCGAAGATATTGACCCCTTGCTTTTTTATCGCATAATCATGGAAACCATGCACATGCCTCGAAAGGAGTGAAACATTACTCTTGTGCCTTATCACTCTTCCCCACTGGACAGATAAAGTAATCTTTCAAAATAATACGTTGGGCTTCCCTGGTGGCACAGTGGTTGAGAGTCCGCCTGCCAGTGCAGGGGATGCGGGTTCGTGCCCCGGTCCGGGAAGATCCCACATGCCGCGGAGCGGCTGGGCCCGTGGGCCATGGCCGCTGAGCCTGCGCGTCCAGAGCCTGTGCTCCACAACGGGAGAGGCCGCAGCAGTGATAGGCCCGCGTACCGCAAAAAAAAAACAAAAACAAAATAATACGTTAAGTCAGTGCTTTGGCCTGCCTTACTACAATTCTAATGCAGTGTTATAACACCATTTAATGCAAATCATAGAAACTTGCTGCATTCTAAGAAGTTTGGGATTAGCAGATGTAAACTATTACATATAGGATGGATAAACAACAAGTTCCTACTCTACAGCACAGGGAACTATATTCAATATCTTGTGATAAACCATAATGGAAAATAATATTTTAAAAAGTCTATATCTGTAAAATAAATACATACATACATACATACATACATACAAGTTGGACTTCTGTCTTAGACCGTGAGCTTAGTCTCCTAAGAATCTAGTGTGAGGCTGGTCTTATAGCAGAGGGCCATACTTATTGAACTGAACTGACTATCAGAACCTGTATCTTTTACCATATCAGAAATTTTTTGGTGTACTAACTAGAAGGACTCTATACCTTCTACAAATTGGCCAAGAGCTAGTACTATTCTCACGTTTATGTCGTCATGCTCTCCTTGAACTTAAGTTATTAAGGCCTGGTCATTGATTTACTAAACTTCATAGGGAGTGGTTTTATTACGATGAAGTACCATATCATACAGGGATATGAAAATCAGAATTTCATACTTGAGTCTGTTCAAGTCTTGGGTTAAGTCACTGGCTTTTTGGACCCTTAGGTTTGCCATTTAGGAATGTCATTCTCCCCTTTGAGCTATTTTTTACATAGGGATTTCTGTGAAGGATAATGTGGTTGCTGGTAAGATCCTTTACAGAAAAGATCTGACACGTGAAGCCCTATTGTTTTCTGAAATCAAAGAGTCAAGTGGAAGGTTCTAGTTCAAGAAATTATCAGCAAAGTAATACTCAGAAAGATTCAAAGAGCAAATGTCTAAGAATGATGTGTATGAGGCAAACTTTTCCCCCACTTTTCGCACTTACACTCCTGTAGGCAGCAGTAAAACACCAGCTCTACCAAGAAAAAAACCTCCCTTAAAAACTGTCACATTTGCAAAATGAGAGTTTCACCTAGATCATTAAGAAAGCCATCAGAGAGTTGGGTTTTGGTAATGATAAACATTAAACACTGAAGACTAATTTCTTTGGTCTATTTTGCATTTTTTTTTCTCAAAATCACAGAAAAAATGTTTTCTTTTTCTAATTCTGTTGAAGTCTTCTCTACAAAAATATTCTCCTTTCAAATCACTCTTGAGATACTAGTTTAATTGCATCAAATAATTGAATGATTTTGCATACACAAATAGCATTTTATTACTTGGCTGTGATGCGACTTCTATCCTTTGTTGAAGAAAATATCCATTATAATCTAACTGAAACAGAAATTAGATAAATGAGCGTTAGTTCCAAACTTTAAAATCAAGGCACTATTATTACTTTCTAGATCAAATATTGGTAGGCCTACTAAACATTCATTACTTTTCAGGCATCTAATCTATCTAGAAATTCATTGCACTGTTTCCCTTTCCTCCCTGTTCCACCCCTATATCCGTTGTTATATTTGCTCTTGCTGACAATGGAGTTTTGGTCAGCTGCCTACTCCTTATGCTGCTCTGCAGAAGTGGCTGTTGAGTTTCCCTTTTAAAATGCAAGGAAATTGAAACTGCAAGAAAAGAGAAAGGAGTAGAATCCACCCTAGCCAATAACACGCTATGTAGTTGGGTTGTATTCTAGAATTGCTACCTGACCTCATATTCCCTTGAGCTGAAACTTGCCAGAGGAGACAAGCCACTGGCTATATTATTGATTTTGTTCACCATGTGAATTTTTGCCTTCTTATCCCAAATGTCCAATATAATATATCATCTATGGTGCATAATACAGATAAACGCACTGTGGGCAAAAGCTGAAAAATATCATCAGTGGTGACACAGTGGTGATGATGGTGATGATGATGATGACGATGATGAAGAAGAGCTTATGTCACAGGAAGAGTCCCTAGCAAAAAAATTACTACATTTACCAAGTGCTTCTAGAAAATGCACATGCGCCAAAAGATTTCACACATTAAAGAAGAATGAGTCTGGGGTAGAGACAGTGGTATAAATCGCAGTGCAATTTATGTCATGTGATAAATGTGTAAATATGAATTTTATAGTACATAATTTGGCTTTCGGCTGCTGTTATTGAAGATTTAAGTGTCTTCTGGGTACCTGCAAATTAATTGCAAGCCTTCAGAAATGGAATGTGGTGGGTCCTTTCTGTTTAGATATCCTTTCGGGATAACTTTCACCTGCCATCAACAAAATGGGCCTACAGATGAAAAGATGGTAGCATCTAGAAGTCAGTTGATAGTGTGTTTTTGGACGTTGGATGAGTTTCTTATTTTGAGGAGCTACTGCCAATCTCTCTTCCCACCACCAAGCTGTCAGGAGCATTTTGTAATTGTGTTAAACTAGTACATTTATGGATATGTCTGCCTGGGTGTTTGGATGATGAGATCACAGGCCTCTGTGTAACTTGAGTAAGATGACTGGAAAACAGTCTGACCTTGCTAAGTGTTAAATAACAGAAGTGGTTAGGGAATTTTTGAAAAAATAAAATATAAAGGGAAAAGAAGAAGGAAGGGAGGAAGGAAGGAAGACATTGCATGACTTTATATCAGACTTCCTTGGCTAAAATAAATCCAGATTAGCATTTTAAAGCAGCATTACTGGATAAAAATAAATGCAAAGCATTTATGCAATTAAAACTTTTCTGGTAGTTGCATTAAAAAAGTAAAACAAAATGGGTAGGATTTTTAATAATATATTTTAGTTAATTCAAAATATTATTTCACCATTAATCAGTAAAAAGCTATTTGTGAGGCATTTTACATTTTTTGGTACTGTGCCTATGATTTGGTATGTATTTTACATTTGCAGCACATCTCAACTCAGGTTAATCACATTTCAGGTGTTTTATTGCCACATGTGGCCAGCATCTGCTATGTTGGATACTGCAGCCAGAACTGCAGAACTCCACACCTCCTTATAAGATCCGGCTAAAGGTAGTCTCTAGCTGAGGCCACATTACTGCTTAGCTTCTACCTGTCTTATCCTGCTTTTCTTACCCATTTCTCCCCCAAATACGTCACCTGTACAAAAATCTCAGGCTCTGCTTCTAGGGAAATTGACGTAAACCAATGCTTAATAAAAGTTAGTACTTCTTACATAACAAAGAATCAAGTAGACTTCTTCTTGTTACCACCTCATCCTTGCCATATCTCCTGTCTCCTTTTTCTTCAATTTCTTCTCACTTCTTTCCATACTCCACTTGGACTGGAGAATATATATTCAGTAGGAATTTCCACAGTCAGCAGCAGTTACCTCTTAGTATTCATTAAAAAGGAGATCCTTAATCACTTGGTAAAGTAACAAACAATCAAAACTCCTGACTTGGACTTTGACTTCGAATTTGGAACGAACCCATGTGCAAGGTGTTTGCCACAGTTCTGTCTCTGGAGTGGGCTTTGCCTGTTCTCAGTTTCCTAAAATCAGATCCCAGGGTCAGTCATATTGTTCAATATGAGTGATAAATGCACTTAGGGAAAATGTCAAAACAAAAACCCTTTTCAAAATACAAGTGTCAAAAAAGAGAAAGAGATTTTGACAATGCCTTGTGAGATATATTTGAATATATCCTTTAGTTGATTCCTTTTTATTATTGTTCACTCAAACTCCATTAAGAGGAAAAACAAGCACTTGGTTCCTCTCATCATTTGGGAGCAAGATAAAAGATCTTTACAACCATTCTCCTTTTTATGCAGCCCAAGCATAGTGATGGATGGATGGCTAACTCTTCCCAAGATGGCAGAAAATTGGCTAACAAGGAGAAATGTTATGCACCCTTAGACAGCAGCTAACTCTGGGATAACATTGAAGCTGTCTGTCTGTTAAGTAGCTGTGCAATTTTATTTTGTTATACTTTTTTTTTTTGCTTGTTTTTTGTTTGTTTGTTTTCTAGGCCTGAACAGAGATAAACTGGCAAGTTGCAAACTTGCTAACTGGGAAGTTGGTGAGGACATTTACAGCATTTTAAAATCAGTTCAGTTCAAAAGAAGCTGAAAGTAGAAAGAAAGGAAACTCTCTCAATAGTCTATGAATTAAACTCCAAATAGTCCTGCAGTTTGCTCTAATCCATTCTAATTCATAGTAATCTCAAGTGCACTTTTTCTAAGGAATTGTTCAGACTTGTTCACAGTGGGAGAAAGGAAGGTTGATGAATGCACATTTTCGTAGTCTGTCTTCTCTTGCACTTTTTTAGTGGATCATGAGCACATCAGGTTGTGATGGTTATATTTTTTGCATGATTTGCCTGAATAAATAAAGGTATTTTATACATCAGTTTATCATTATGTCTAATGTCTGCTGTTTAATGTGTCCAGGAAGATAGTTTTTTATTTGAGCAATTTGCATTATAACAAAGTAATATCTTTTAATCGAAAGTAATTGATGAAAATAGAGGGTAAAGAAGATAATACAAAATGGGAAAAAATGAAAAAAGTAAACTAAATTAAAGCAAACAAAATTGTTAAGTGGGAGGTAGAATATCAGTATGAATGAGTATCTTAATTTGTTCAGGCTGCTATAACAGAATGCCACCCAGGCTTATAAACAACAGAAATGTATTTCTCACAGTTCTAGAGGCTGGAAGTCCAAGATCAAGTCACCAGTGTCTGGTGAGGGTCCACTTCCTGGTTCATAGAAGACCAGTAATCTTCTTCCTGTGTCCTCACATAGTGGAAGGGGCAAGAGAGATCTCTGGAGTTTCTTGTATAAGGGCACTAATCCCATTCATGAGGTTCTACTCTTAGGATCTAATCACTTCCCACTTCCCAAAGGCCCTGCAGCCTAATATCATCACATGGGGGATTAGGTTTTAACATATGAAGTTGGAGGTGGGGACCAAACATTCAGTGTATAGCAGTAAGTCTCAAACTTGGAGTAAGAAGATTGGAGTTATTGTCATAACGTGTTGCCTTGAGTCACTGGGTCTCTTGGAGCCACAGTTTTCATCCTTAAATGGGGTGATTGGACTAAATGCTCATTAAGGTCCCCTCCTCATCGGTACTACGGTACCATGGTGCCAAGTCAGCTTGTATAAAAATGCTTGATATTGTACTGCTTGCTTTGTCCTAATTGGAGGCATATTCTTGGGTCAGTAGGTACAGTGGAAAGAGTTTTGAGGACAGATAAGTCAAAGTTTAAATCCCACACCTACCACTTAACTATATGACCTTGAGCAAATTACTGGCTCATCTGAAAAACAGAGATAATAATACTTGCTTCCCAGAGTTTTGCTGATGCCCTTGAAAAATGTCTAGAACAAAATAGGCTTGAGAAAAATCTTTTTTTTTTTTCTTTTCGGTTACTGAGAGGCCATTTTTCTGACACATCTCCCCAGTTTACAAGAAAAATAGTTCTCCACAGGAAACTGGCTTTTTCCTTAGCCTGTGCAAAGCAGTATGGATAGAAGAGGGGAAACTGGGCCTTAGTGCATGCCTGGGAAACAACTTCTGATGCCGCAGTGGAAGCCACACTTTATAAAAGAGCTCCCCAGAAGGTCAAGGGACCCCAAGGGGACCCAATGGCTATTTAGGTAAATAAGCAGAGAGATACAAAGAAATGTTTCTTAAGAGTCAACCTATAGCAAAAGACATCCAGAGAAATAATACACTGCAGGGGAGGAGTAGGAAAGAGAAGGGGAAAAAACTGATGCATGGATCTGTCTGACTCTTCAGCAGAAATCTTGGCAGCTTTTTCTTGTGGGATCAGGGCACAAGTGACTTGCAGCAAGGTTGACGTTTTGATCCATTGGCAGGAGAAAAGATTTGGGGCTTTTCCACAGCAGAAATGCAAAAAGAATATTGCTTTTTATTTCTCATCATGTAAAATAAAGCCACTGACATCATAGTCCATCTTGTCTTGCACATTTTTAGTGGACTGTGAGCACATCAGGTTGTGATGGTTATATTTTTTGCATGATTTGTCTGAATAAATGAAGATATTTTATATGTCAAATTATTGTTATGTCTAATATCTACTGTTTAATGTGTCCAGGAAGATAGTTTTTTATTTGAGCAATTTGCGTATGCATATTGTCTCATGATTTTAATACAATACTGTTTGGGAAGGCTGATTCCTAAACACATGATGGGAATACAATTACCCTGATGAGGTCTAGTTTAAATGATCAGAAAACTTTCTAAATGTGTTTACATTCTGGTTTGTATAAATTAATCATTAAAATAAGAGTTAAGGATTTAGCAGAAAAGTTGTATGGCTTCTTAACTAGGTTTTCTTTTTTTCTTTTTACACGTGTAATAGCAGAATATTCTCTATTAACTGTGTGTTATGTCTAGACTACTAATGCACTGTCAGAGAAGGGAAAGTAAAGCAAGAGAAACCTGATATTTAGGAGAATTACTTCAAGGCAGAAAGAGGTTGAACATTTTATTTGTTTTAAAGAAAATCAGATTCTTACTAAACATATCAGTATTGATTATAATTTCATTATTTTAGTAAAATTTATTTAGCATGAAGCCCTTCGTTTTAAATGAGTCTTAGCGTAGATGCTTCATGTGTATGACACACCCCTTGAGGAGTAATAATCAGTGAGAACTAAAGGAACGCAGATTGTTCATCATCCTATAGAACCATTCTTTCATATAAGTATTCATTCATTCAAGAGAACATTTACTGACCACATGCTATGGACCAGGCATAGAGCCAGAAGCCAGGAGTGTAGCAATAGTGATGACACAGCCTGTGCCCTCCAGCACCACCCCCAGCGTAACAGGACAGGTAGATACATGAGCAGTTACCATTGACTTTACTGTGGCTCAAAGCTGAAGAGCATGCCCCCTGACAAAAGCCACCATGCTCTCCTGATCATAATTAACACACCTTGCTCCTCTTACCAAATGCATACAGATATTTGGGGGTTAAAACCTTCTTATCTTCATAAAGACATGAGTGTGACACACTGTCATAGAGATTTGTCTTATACAACCTGTGTCCTAATCAGTGCTGCTCCTGTTCTGTAAGAATACTAAATAAACTCAAAGGAAGTGAGGAAGGAGAGAGACGGGGAGAGGAGGAGGGAGAATCCTTCTCCTGTTGTATAGTTGGAATGTACAGAGTTTGGAGTCAGAAACATTTAGGATTTAATTCCCTGTCATCAACTTCTGGTTGTGTGACTTGGAAGAAAAAGCATTTAAGCTTTCAGAGGCTTTTTTCCTTATTCCTACTATGAGGAGGGAGATACCTGTGCCATAGTGTTGCTGTAAGGATTGGAAAAGGTACCATGTGCATAAATACTGGAGGGCATGGAATACTGAGATACAAAAGAGGCAGGAGTTATGCGTAAGAAAGGCACTGTCCAGCATATGCATCAGCCTTTGACTGCGTGGGTCATAAAACTGAGTCAGCATCCCAATCTCCCTCCCCTTGAAAAGCCTTCTTGGACCTCTCCATCCATCCAAATCCTATTGAAATTTCAAAACTGAGCTTTGGCTTCATTCTGTCATGGAAGATGTCCTTTCACACCCTAGCCCTCCTTGAGCTCCTCTTCTCTGAGCAACACCAAATCAGCAGTGTCATCTGTGAGAAGAACAAACCCATGCCCAGGGAGTTAAGATGACAAACTTAACAGAAGAAACAAGAACTAGAAAGACAAATACTGTATGATATCACTTATATCTTTGCCTTTGCACAAGCTTATTTTTCTAACAGGAATGTCTTCTCTTCCTTTGGGTTATGTGTTATGTGTAGTAAAAGATATATGTGTTTAGAGTCGGGGGGAATCCCTACTACATTTCTTCTTATCTTACCTTTGTCATCGTGTTCCCCTTGCCTGCAGTGCCCTTCCCTTTTTATCTACTTGATAAACTTACTCCATTTAAAAAATCTAATTGTTACCTACCAATTAACCTATTTGTCTTCAATCACTCCCTTCTTTAAAGTTCTGTGGTAGGGCACATTACTATTATACTGTTTAAAATAATTTTAGGTGAAACAATTATGTCATTGTCCATTGTTACTCATATCAGTGTGCTGGCAAATAAAGAAATGTCAGTTTTCGATTGTAGGGTTTAGGATCATGCTATCTGGGAATCTGTGAAGACAGTGGAAATAGCTGTGCTGAATTAATTGATAGTAACAAATTTATCCAAGCTAAGTTAACAAAAAACAAAGGCAAATTGACTGTTGGTATTGTAACTAAAAGGTGATAACATTTCTAGAGAAATAGGAAACACATATGCCATTAATAAGAAATACTGTATAAAAATATTCAATGAGAAATACCCCAAACAATGCTGTCTCTGTTCAATTGATATGGAAACATGCTGGAAAGATCATAGGACCCCCAGCATCAGTTTTGACATTGGTTGATGAGGTAGTTGGTTTACTGGAAACCAGAAAATTGTGTTATTCTCACCTCACCCCCTAGATTTACAGGACCCGTGAACTTGGGAAAGTAACTTAACTATCGTAAAGTTTTCCCAATGGTAAAATTACCTGGCTGACACACAGTCACATGAGATAATGCATGTGAAATGTATTTTGTAAACAATATAATAGAGATATTTGCCATTGTGATGATGATTGTGATTGTTATTATTATATCCTGGTTGATCTAGTCAAGTAAATGCTTTCTGAAAACCTGTCCTTTATCTGTCCTATGTTATGTACAAAGACTATGATCTCTTCCATCTTGTACAACTTAGTAGACACAGGAACAGAAGTTTACATTTTAGGAATGTGTTCAGATACTCATGTTAAAAAAATAAGTGTTTGGTGTCTAGCAACTTGAAGGACAAATTAATGTGACATAGAAGGTTGGTACAGAAGAGGACACTTCAAGATGGCAGAGGAGTAAGAAGTGTAGATCACCCTCCTCCCCACAAATACGTCAGAAATACATCTACATGTGGAACAACTCCTGCAGAACACCTAAGAACACCTACTGAATGCTGGCAGAAGACCTCAGACTTCCCAAAAGGCAAGAAACTCCCCATGTACCTGGGTAGGGCAAAAGAAAAAAGAAAAAAACAGAGACAAAAGGATAGGGACGGGACCTGCACCAGTGGGAGGGAGCTGTGAAGGAGGAAAGGTTTCCACACACTGGGAAGCCCCTTCACTGGCGGAGACGAGGGGGTAGCAGGAGGTACGCTTCAGAGCCACGGAGGAGAGCGCAGCAATATGGGTGGAGAGGGCGAAGTGGAGAGATTCCCGCACAGAGGATCAGTGCCGACCAGCACTCACCAGCCCAAGAGGCTTGTCTGCTCACCCACCAGCTGGGATGGGTGGCGGCTGGGAGCTCAGGCACCAGCTTCGGAGTGAGACCAGGGAGAGGACTGGGATTGGCTGCATGAAAACAGCCTGAAGGGGGCTAGTGTGCCACAGCTAGCTGGGATGGAGTCCAGAAAAAACTCTGGAACTGCCTAAGAGGCAAGAGACCATTGTTACGGGGTGCAAAAGGAGAGGGGATTCAGCACCGCCTAAACGAGCTCCAGAGACGGCGTGAGCTGCAGCTAGCAGAGTGGACACCAGAGACAGGCATGAAACGCTAAGGCTGCTGTGGCAGCCACCAAGGAGCATGTGTGCAAACACAGGTCACTATCCACACCTCCCCTCCCGGGAGCCTGTGCAGCCCACCACTGTCAGGGTCCCACGATCCCAGGAACAGCTTCTCCGGGAGAATACACAGCGCCTCAGGCTGTTACAATGTCACGCTGGCCACTGCCGCCACAGGTTTGCCCCACATTCCATACCCCTCCCTCCCCCCGTCTGAGTGACCCAGAGCCCCTTAATCAGCTGCTCCTTTCACCCCCTCCTGTCTGGACGAAGGACACACACCAGAGGGTGACCTATACACAGAGGCGGGGCCAAATCCAAAGCTGAACCCCAGGAGTTTTGTGAAGAAAGAAGGGAAGGGGATGTTTCCCCCAGCAACCTCAAGAGCAGTGGATTAAATCTCCACAGTCAATTTGACAATACCTTGCATCTGGAACACCTGAATAGACAACAAATCATCCAAAAATTGAGGCAGTGGTCTTTGGGAACAACTGTAGACTTAGGGTTTGCTGTATGTGACTGACTAGTTTCTGATTTTTATGTTTATCTCAGTATAGTTTTTAGTGCTTGTTATCATTGGTGGATTTTTTTATCGGTTTGGTTGCTCTCTTCCTTTCTTTTATTATTTTTCATTTTTTAATTTTGTATTTTAATAAATTTATTTTTTTTTCTTTCATTTTTTTCTCCCTTTTATTCTGAACTGTGTGGCTGACAGGGTCTTAGTGCTCTGGCAGGGTGTCAGGCCTGAGCCTCTAAGGTGGGAAAGCCAAATTCAGGACATTGTACCACCAGAGACCTCGGGCCCCATGTAATATCAATCAGCGAGAGCTCTCCCAGAGATCTCCATCTCAATGCTAAGACCCATTTCCACTCAATGACCAGCAAGCTCCAGTGCTGGACACCCCATGCCAAACAATTAGCAAGACAGGAACACAACCCCACCCATTAGCAGAGAGGCTACCTAAAATCATAATAAGCTCACAGACACCCAAAAAAACAACACCGGATGCAGTCCTGCCCACCAGAAAGACAAGATCCAGCCTCATCCACCAGAACACGGGCACCAGTTCCCTCCACCAGGAAGCCTACACAACCCACTGAACCAACCTTACCCACTGGGGGCAGACACCAAAAACAACAGGAAGTACAAAACTGCAGCCTGCGAAAAGGAGACCCCAAACACAGTAAGTTAATCAAAATGAGAAGATAGAGAAATACACAGCAGATAAAGGAGCAAAGTAAAAAACCACCAGACCAAACAACTGAAGAGGAAATAGGCAGTCTACCTGAAAAAGAATTCAGGGTAAAGATGATCTAAAATCTTGGAAATAGAATGGAGAAAATACAAGAAACGGTTAACAAGGACCTAGAAGAACTAAAGAGCAAACAAACAATGGTGAACAACACAATAAATGAAATTAAAAATTCTCCAGAAGGAATCCATAGCAGAATAACTGACGCAGAAGAACAGATAAGTGACCTGGAAGATAAAATAGTGGAAGTAACTACCGCACAGCAGAATAAAGACAAAAGAATGAAAAGAATTGAGGACAGTCTCAGAGACATCTGGGACATCATTAAGTGCACCAACATTCGAATTAAAGGGGTCCCAGAAGAAGAAAAGAAAGGGACTCAGAAAATATTTGGAGAGATTATAGTTGAAAACTTCCCTAATATGGGAAAGGAAATAGTTAATCAAGTCCAGGAAGACCCTGAATAGATGAAGCAATCTTGAGAAAGAAAAACAGAGCTAGAGGAATCAGGCTCCTGGACTTTAGACTCTACTGCAAAGCTACAGTAATAAATACAGTATGGTACTGGCCAAAAGCAGAAATATAGATCAATGGAACAGGATAGAAAGCCCAGAGATAAACCCACGCACATATGCTCATCTTATTTTTGATAAAGGATGCAAGAATATACAATGGAGAAAAGACACCCTCTTCAATAAGTGGTGCTGGGAAAACTGGACAGCTATGTGTAAAAGAATGAGATTAGACACTCCCTAACACCATACACAAAAATAAACTCCAAATGGATTAAAGAGCTAAATGTAAGGCCAGAGACTGTAAAACTCTTAGAGGAAAACATAGAACATTCTATGACATAAATCAGAGCGAGATCCTTTTTAACCCACCTTCTAGAGAAATGGAAATAAAACCCAAAATAAACAGGTCAGACCTAATGAAACTTAAAAGCTTTTGCACAGCAAAGGGAACCATAAACAAGATGAAAAGACAATGCTCAGAATGGGAGAAAATATTTGCAAATGAAGCAACTGACAAATGATTAATATCCAAAGTATACAAGCGTTTCATGCAGCTCAATATCAAAAAAACAAACAACCCAATCCAAAAATGGGCCAAAGACCTAAATAGACATTTCTCCAAAGAAGATATACAGATTGCCAACAATCACATGAAAGGATACTCAACATCACTAATCATTAGAGAAATGCAAATCAAAACTACAATGAGGTATCACCTCCCACCAGTCAGAATGGTCATCATCAAAAAATCTACAAACAATAAATACTGGAGAGGGTGTGGAGAAAAGGGAACTCTCTTGCACTGTTGGTGAGAGTGTAAATTGATATAGCCACTGTGGAGAACAGTATGGAGTTTCCTTAAAAAACAAAACATAGAACTACCAGATGACCCAGCCATCCCACTACTGGGCATATACACTGAGAAAACTATAATTCAAAAAGAGTCATGTACCATTGCAGCTCTATTTACAATAGCCAGGAGATGGAAGCAATTTAAGCGTCCATCAACAGATGAATGGATAAAGAAGATGTGGCACATATATACAATGGAATATTATTCAGCCATAAAAAGAAATGAAATTGAGTTATTTGTAGTGAGATGGATGGACCTAGAGACTGTCATACAGAGTGAAGTAAGTCAGAGAAAAACAAATACCATATGCTAACACATATATATGGTATTTTTTAAAAAATGTTTCCGAAGAACCTAGGTGCAGGACATGAATAAAGATGCAGACGTAGAGAATGGACTTGAGGACACGGGGAGGGGGAAGGGTAAGCTGGGACGAAGTGAGAGAGTGGCATGGAGTTATATATACTACCAAATGTAAAATAGATAGCCAATGGGAAGCAGCTGCATAGCACAGGGAGATCAGCTCAGTGCTTTGTGACCACCTAGAGGGGTGGGATAGCGAGGGTGGGAGGGAGACGCAAGAGGGAGGGGATATGGGATATATGTATACAGTATAGCTGATTCACTTTGTTATACAGCAGAAACTAACACAACATTGTAAAGCAATTATACTCCAATAAATGTTGTTTTTTTTTTTGTTTTTTTTTTTTTTTTTTGCTGTACGCGGGCCTCTCACTGCTGTGGCCTCTCCCGTTGCGGAGCACAGGCTCCGGACACACAGGCCCCGCGGCCATGGCTCGCGGGCCCAGCCGCTCTGCGGCACGTGGGATCCTCCGGGATCGGGGCACGAACCCGTGTCCCCTGCATCGGCAGGCGGACTCTCAACCACTGCGCCACCAGGGAGGCCCCAATAAATATGTTTTAAAAAATTAAAAAATAAAGTATAAAAAAATTTAGTACAGTGTTCTACAGTCCCTTATATTACTGCTCATAAACATGCTGAAACTTTTTCTCTTTCTATTCGTATAAAATCTTCAAATCATCCTTAACCATATTATATTCTTTATTTTCAAAATATATTAACTTCTTTCCTTCCCCTCAGACATCCAAATTACCATTTTCTTGATGGATTTTCTTTCTCCCTTGATTTCTCCTTCTGATACACCTTCCCTGATTTTTCCTGGATGGAATGTACTTTCTAAAATTCAAATATGTCATCATTTTTCTCCTTAAAGACTTCCATTGTTCCTTAAGGACTATGGGTAAATCCCTTTCTTAACTGGCTTACATGATCCCACATCTCACTTTTAAGTCCATTCCTCCAACTCTCACATTGTGATATTCAGCCCATCCACATTGTCCAAAAGTTGCAGTTTCCCTATGAAAAGGTGGTGTTTGGATATTCTACTTCCTCTATATAAGCATCCATTATGACCTCTTTTGACTGAGAAGCTTTCATCATCAAGGGTTATATGAACCTAACCTCATGTTTTATTAAGCCTTCTCAAAACAGGACTAATCTGTTACTCTCACAAGATTCTCTTTAATGTGATCTTAGTTTTTTTTTTTTAATTTTTATTGGAGTGTAGTTGATTTAAAATGTTGTGTTAGTTTCTGCTGAACAGCAAAGTGAATCAGTTACCCATATACATAAATCCACTGTTTTTTAAATTTTTTTCCCATATAGGTCATTACAGAGTATTGAGATGAGTTCCCTGTGCTGTACAATAGGTCCTTATTAGTTATCTATTTTATATATAGTAGTGTGTATATGTCAATCACAATCTCCCAATTTATCCCTCACCACCCCCCGCTTTCTCCCCTGATAACTCTAAGTTTGTTTTCTACATCTGTGACTCTATTTCTGTTTTATAAATAAGTTCATTTGTACCATTTTTTTAGATTCCACTTATAGGCGATATCATATGATACTTGTTTTTCTCTGTCTGGCTTACTTCACTCAGTATTATAATCTTTAGGTCCATCCATGTTGCTGCAAATGACATTATTTTGTTCTTTTCATGGCTAATATTTCATAGTATATGTATATATATATACCACATCTTTATCCATTCCTCTGTCGATGGATATTTAGGTTGCTTCCATGTCCTGGCTATTGTCAATAGTGCTGCTATGAAAATTGTGGTGCATGTATCTTTTTGAATCATGGTTTTCCCTGGATACATGCCCAGGAGTGGGATTGCTGGATCATGTGGTAGCTTTATTTTCAGTTTTTTAAGGAACCTTCGTACTGCTGTCCATGGTGGCTGTTACCATTCTACATTCCCACCAACAGTGTAGAAGGGTTCCCTTTTCTCCACACCCTCTTCAGCATTTATTGTTTGTAGACTTACTGATGATCGCTATTCTGAATGGTGCGAGGTGATACCTCATTGTACTTTTGATTTGCGTTTCTCTAATAATTAGTGACGTTGAGCATCTTTTCCTGTGCTTTTGGCCATCTGTATGTCTTCTTTGGAGAAATGTCTATTTAGATCTTCTGCCCATTTTTTATTGGGTTGTTTGGGTTTTTTTATGTTGAGCTGCATGTGCTATTTTTATATTTTACAGATTTGTCCCTTGTTGGTCGCTTTGTTTGCAAATATTTTCTCCAATTCTGTGGGTTGTCTTTTTGTTTTGTTTATGGTTTCCTTTGCTGTGATCTTAGTTCTTAATATTGTGTACTTCCCAGCGTCCTGCACATCCACAAATGACTGCAAAAACCTCCCTGAAGTTTTCAACATGCAAAGGACTTAAGCTATAGTAGCAAGAGATAGCACACTTGGTATTTGGGAGCAGAAGGTCCTAATATGAATCCTCAAATTACTCCTTTCCTAGCTGTTCTGGCTAATCATAATTTAAGCCACTGGCAGTCCCCTTTGAGATGCCAAGTGATATCTTTACAAATGTTGCTCAGAGGACAACTAGGGGATTGTTTCAGAATAACGATTCTGCCATTTTTTATACCTGCAAGTATGGGATAAAGCAGTGAATAGCATCATCCTAGGGTTGTGATCGTCAAGAGTTTCAGTTAAAAGAAAGTTAATGCATTAAATTTCACCAAAAGTTTGACCCGCTGCTTCTCAAATAGGATCAATTAAGTGCAGATTTGGAGTTTTATATCAAACTGTATTTGACTTAAGACTATAGCAAGTAAAAAATAGAACTGAATATTTTTCTACAGAGCTGGAAAACCTACACTGCTTTTCAAAGGCTTGTAACTTAACACCTGCTTCTATATTTCAGTCAAAGTTTTCTAAAAAGAATTTTTCTTCCGGCCAGAGATTTTACAAGAAAATGTTCAAATGGGGGAAAAAAAAAACGAAAAAGAAAAAGCTTTTAACAGAAAGTTAATAGGGTGGCCTAAATGGAACCCGAAATGGAAGCATTCACCCCCTTAATGTGTCTCTCTGTGGAACTTCAAAGGAAAAGACAGGAGGACAGGCCTTCGCTAAATGCAGGAATAAGGGTGGGCTCCCGTTGTCATTAGCTGGGGATGGTTACTTCATTTCTGACTGTATTTTCTCTGCAACTAAAGCAGTTGCCCACAGTATTTAGGTTATTTAAACACCAGAATAGTCATTACCTGGAAAATTAGTATGCTTCTCTGTGGACTCTGTTCTCTGCTTTGTGGAGAGAATGGTCATGTTGAGTTGTCATTTTTCATCTTAAAGAAAATGTGCTCGTAAGAACACAAGATATTAGTGACACATTCTTGTACTTTTAGAAAAATACCTGATACTGTGACATTTTCCATTCTGTTTCCAATCTTTGTCATGACAGTGAGAGCCCCAAATGTGAATATTGGTTATCTAAATGGCAATAATGGTCTTTTACATTTATCAAAATGAATGTTGATGGAATATACACTTGTTGTGTGTACAGTGTAGCTCTTTGCTTGGTATGAGGTGACACTCTGAATATTCTTTCAACCTGAATTAGAATTCATCCTCAGTCTTGCCTGCAACCTGACACATAAAATACTATTGAGTATCTACGTTATTGAATCTACCTGTTCTGGGTGTTTTAAAATTTGGCTTCAGTTCCATTCATAATTGAATAATTTCATATTGGAGCACAAAATACAAAATTTAATAACCATATAGTTTCCACTCAGAATAATATTTATCAGCATTTGAGAGACATGCACATGTTTAATAGGGAATATATCTAAGCTATTGTTGCTATCTTCTTGTTGTCATCCAAATTCCTCCTAATCAAAAAACCCAGAAGGGACAAAGGCCAAGATGTGCTCTCAGGGCCTGGGAAAGGGCATTCTACTGACCAAGACAACCAGAGATGGAGGCTTAGTGAGATAGATCATGGGATAAAGAAAAGTCAGATCCCTCTTTTTGTCCAAAGAACAAGCACAGGGTCCAGTCAGGAGCCAAATGGAACCAGGAAAGCAGATATATATAAAAAGCAGAGCATGATCAAGATAAAGTATAAGCCTGCCAATCTTATTGATGTTGATAGAATCATATAGGGTATGCTAAACAGTACCCTCTGAAAACGCACAGAGATAGAGCAGACACGACTTCTTTATTCAAACAATTGTTTGGAAAAGAAACAGCCCTACCTGGGGGTATGGAGGAGCAAAGGGATTGAGATATGTACAAGACATCCTTTACTAAATTCTAGCTCGCCAGCCATAGAAAGCAGCTTCCCTAGGGAAGTCCTTCTGAAATTGAGCTTGCTATTTACTGATTACAAAGCTTGAACTTCATGTGACCTATTTACTAGTTGTATGACCTTGGACAAGGGTGTTTGTTTGTTTGTTTGTTTTAACATCTCTGCCTCAGTTTTCTCATTTCCAAAATGGGAACAATAATAGTGAATCTCTCACAATGTTGTCATTAATATTAAATGAGTCAATATATGTAAGTGGTGATAGCGTTACCGAAAGTGGAGTCTGGCTGCTCGCTGCTGTAAAGCCAATAAAGAGCCAAGGTTGGTGGAGAGGAAAGCTTGCTTTATTTTGGAGGCCGGCAAACAGGGGGTAGGGCAGACTCATGTCCAAAGGCCACTCCCCCCACTGACAACCAATGGGCAAGAGCTTTTATAGACAGGAGGGAGGGGGCTACATGCAGAAACAGCACAGTCAGCTCTGACAGTCATCTTGAAATTGGTCACGTGGTGGTCTGATCAGCATCATCTTGATTGTGTTAAGTACAGTTCCAGGGTCAACTTGTTCCCATTTCTTTGAGGCTGTTCTTGGAATTGTGGCAGCTTATGTCATGGCTACAGTCTGGTCATCATGTAGTTAACTTCTTCCACCTGGCGGGGGTTTTCGTATCTATAAGACAGCTCGCAGGACACGGCTCAGAATATTATCTATAGCTCTTGAGGAGGAACTAAAGGTCCTTGACTTTGCTTAATGGCTAAAATATTATTATTTAGTCTTGTTGGACTGTTTTCCTTTGTTTCTGCGTTTTCTCACTTCTCTGATTAAACTTATTCTTTGGCTAAAGTTTTTCCACAGACAAAAGCCAGGCGGAGGACATGGGGAGGAAGGGCCTGCTCCGTTTCAATGGCACTGTGATTGTGGATCAGATTTCTCAAAAGTAATGGCTATGTGGGATGTCAAGAGGGATTGGGATCTGGAATCTCCCCCAAAAGAGCTTTAGTTCTCCATGCTTGCATATTCTGTCCTACTACCTGCCATTGCTAGGCGGCGGGGGGTGGCACATTCTATAAGCAGAAGGAAATCTTTCATAGTCATGTGGTATTTGTATCCCAGAAACCTTCAAGAGGAAGAGCCCTAAATTTGAAAACAAGTCAGACTCAACGAAGATTTTAAAAACCAAATGCAAATTGAAACTAATTAAAGCTACACACAGCTTAGACCCAGCGAAATACCTGAACAAATGAAAAGGAACATTCTCTGTCCTTAGTTTTCTCACAGTAGAACTCGCATGCCTGCTTTGGTAAAAAATAGTATTAACTCTAGTCTCTGTTATTTTTGTTTAAATCCAATGTCCAGAACACAATAAAAAGTATGAACCATGTAAAAAGGTCTAAAAAATATGATACAAAGGCAAAGGTAAAAATATATAATAGAGGTAGATCCACAGAGACTCTGGTATTACAATTTAAAAACAGGGTATTGGGGACATCCCAGATGGTCCAGTGGTTAAGATTCCAAGCTCCCAGTGGGTTCAATCCCTGGTCAGGGAACTAGATCCCACATGCTGCAACTAAGAGTTTGCAGGCCACAGCTAAGACCCAGCACAACCAAATAAATAAATAAATAAGTAAAAACAATGTGTTGAAAATAAGTATTATAAATTTGCTAAAGAAATTATAGAATAAATGGGCAAAACTGGATCAAATGATGGAGAATTACAGCAGAGAAAAATGAAACAAAAATATAGAAATATGTGTTATATATGTATACATATATTATAGGAATGATACTACATATCATACACATAAATATATGAGAAAAACTATAAAACCCTAATGAGAGAAATCAAAGAACAAAACCCATGGGGAGATACTCCATGTGCTTGTTTAGGAATGATCAATATTGTGAACATATCTGTTCTTACCAGCTTGATCTATAGATTCAACACAATCCTAATTGAAATTCCAGAAAGTTATTTTGTGGATATCGAAAAACTGATTCTAATGTTTATTTGGAAAAGAACACCAAGATATACACAGTCTTTTTTTTTTCCCTTGTGCTCCACATATATGAAAAGGAAAGGCTGAAAACAGCTCATTCACCACTCTTTGTATGGCTCATCCAGTAAAAAGAGACATTGATGTAATATACACAAACTTCCCTTTGTGACTTATTTCTTTTGTTTGTTTGTTTTGTTTTGTTTTTGTTTTGCGGTATGCGGGCCTCTCACTGCCGTGGCTTCTCCCGTTGCGGAGCACAGGCTCTGGACGCGCAGGCCCAGCGGCCATGGCTCACGGGCCCAGCTGCTCCACGGCATGTGGGATTCTCCCAGACCGGGGCACGAACCCGTGTCCCCTGCATCGGCAGGCGGACTCCCAATCACTGCGCCACCAAGGAAGCCCCTGTGACTTATTTCTTAGCTGCCTGCTGTAGCTTTATTTTTCATACCCCCATTCACAAATTTTGTATATGTCTCTTTGTCTCTTGCATTTGTCATCTTTGGAGTATTTTTAGCCAGATTTATTAACCAAAAAAAAACACTGGAAAAACAACTAACAACCCCAGGCCTTCCTTTTTGACCAAGTCATGCTCAAATCTTTTTTGCTGTAGCTTTAAGCCCATTTCCCTGGGCTGTTGCCTCTGGAGAGGTAAAGATATCCAACCATGTTCCTTTTTGTTTTGTTTTGTTGGGTTTTTTTTTTTTTTTTGCATCCTTATTTTCTTATTACTTTTGAGTGAGAACCAAACAATTTTATTCATTTTTTTCCTCTTAAGTGCAGATTCTTATTAGAAAGGAGAGATAAAAACAGTTTTGAAAGTCTAATCCAAGAAGATATTTGGGCTCACTCTATGTCATTTATACAGATTCTCATACTAGAATCGTTCTCACCACTCGGACTCCTGAACTTGACTTCAGTTGGTGCACCCTTATTTTAAACTTAAAAAATATTAATTAATTTTTGCCCTACTCACACGTTGATTAAAGCAGAAAAAATATATTCCTTTTTATATGTGCCACTGTCCTTAGTTTTATATTTGACCTGCAAAGCATACCAGGATAAACCCCATCTTTCTCTCCTTCCTTCATCTTCAATGGCATTTCCAAAGGGTATTTTTAAAGTGCGGATGAAAAAGCAACACAGTCCTCTGTGAAAGAAGAGGAAAGAAACGGCAAGTGATTAAGAACTGTTTTACCTTTTTCCTGTGATCTGTATCTGAAACGAAAGCATCAGCTGTGTTTCGTTTATAAATAGAACTAGGCAAACTCAGCAGCACCTATAATTTTCAAGCCCTAAATTTCTGTCCCTACAAACCAGAAGAACAGTACAGACCTTACAGACAAAACAGGAGCCTAACACATCTGAGAGAGTGTGGTGAGGGATTGGCAACAAGAAATTTACAGACAGGTAAAAATAGGTTTGGTTTCCACATCAAGCATTTGAGAATTGTGTCACCTTGGGACTTTTTTTTTTTTGAGCTTCTCCCAGTCCGTTTCTTCATTCCAGAAATGGCAATTGTATTAGATACACCAGAAGACAGATTTTAAATACAAATGGATTGGGAATGGACAGAAGAGTGTTAACCACCCTCCCTGGGAAATGCTGGCCTCTTAGACATCCCACTGATTCAGGGCTTGTTTCCATGGTGAGAGCTGATAGAGTGATGGGAAAAATGAAGGAAGCAAGCAGAGTTGAAAACAAACCAGAACACCAACCAGTGGGGGAAGGGAGTTCAGGCTGGTCACCCAGTGAGGATGAGGCCAGAAGCAGGTTTGGGAGCTGGAGGAGCAGAGACAGAGAAATTCTAATAGCCAAATGTCTCGTCTGTATAGAGATCAAAGTCCCCGGGTGGGGCAGGCCTAGGATTATTGGCCAAATAACAAGCTTTGCCCACACTCCCAGTTCCTGGTACTTTAGAAATCTCTGCCAGTCCTTTGCAGTTTTATATGAACATTGTTTACTTACCCAGAGAAATACTATACATAGGGGAAATTGAGATATCCAAAGGGAGAGTACCATGGCTGTGACCTTGGATGACATTCTTCCCGGGACAATTCTCTGAGATATCAGAATCTTGTGGAGAAGTTCATTAAAATTGACTGCAAGGCCTACCCTCAGAGTTTTTGATTCAGTAGGTCTGGGGTAGGGCCTGAGAATTAACTTTTCTAATGGCTCCCAGGTGAAGTTGCTACTAGTTCAGCGACCATACTTTTGAGAGCCACTGCTTGAAGAGATTAGTTTAACTGAAATTGGAAGCAGTTGTTAGAGTTTCAAGATTAACATATTGGTGAATATTGATAATCTGCAATATTATCAATATTGTAAGTGTCCTATCTGCAAGTGTGCTGTTTTCAGTGTCCAGTTTCAAGTGCCATCAAACTGTCATCAGAATTTACTGGACACTGCTGGTCCCCAAAAATGCAGTCCTAAAGTTGGTATTCATCTTCCAAATTTGAAATTTTCCTTTTTATGTCTTAGACGTTTGATTTTTTTCCCCCACTGGAAAGGCCTATTTTGTTTTGCTTTCAGCAAAATTTGCTTAGAGAAAAAGGGGTAAAATCTTTACATGGGAGTATAACATTTTAAAAACCATTACAGAACAGAGTGGAGCCTCTGAAAGGTGCATTAAGAGGACAGCTGTGGAGGAGGCATTTTGAGGAAATCTCCAAGCCTGCAATTTGAAGGCCCTTTTAACCACCTCCTGTGTCCCAAAGACCTCAAGCTTTCATTATTACAGATAAAATAATGTTTCCAGGTTTTTCCTTTGGTTGCCTAGAAATCTGACATACCAACACATAAACCCTTGCTTACTTTTTTATTCTTTTTTATCTCTAACCCCTGGAGCTGTACTTAGAGTTAGCTCCAGGCAGTCTGTGTGTAAGGATGGTCAGCAGACCCTGACCATCTTCCAAAAAAATAAAATTGCATTCATGTGACATTAAGAATAAATTGGGAGATTGGGATTGACATATATACACTAATATGTATTAAATGGATAACTAATAAGAACCTCCTGTATAAATAAATAAATAAAATTCAAAAATAAAAAAAATTTTTTTTTTGAAGAATAAAGTCAAAGGGTGAAGCCTAAAACAAGAAAGTGATATCCTGAGAAAGGTATTTAATCTTATCAGATATTTGCATCTCATCTCAGTGGGTAAAGATGGCAGGTTTATGTGGGAATAGCTTGCTTAAAGTTTGGGGCAATATAGACCTTAGGCTTTGTCATAATACATAAGTAGAAGGGAAAAAAAACATGAGGCCATTTTTGTGGTTCTAGTGGATGAAAACCAAGGCTTAGTAATACATCAGTGAAAGATTCATTTTGGTCAAGTATGCCTGCACTACATCTTGCTTTCTATCAAATGGACAGGCACATTCTCCTCTGATTCCTTAATAGATTTCTGTAGCAAATAGGCAGAGAAACAAGATGTCGGCAACTCTACCAATTTAAAAGGGCAAGAACTTCTGAAGTGTTATTTCCTTACCAGCTTTTCCAGATTATTCTTTGTATACCTTGCAAGCATCACAGCTAAATAGGATATTTACATTATTTAACAGCAAACCTGGCATGGGCAGGAACCAAACAAAATAGATGCTGGTTATATACAGCTAGCGTGGATATCCTGGTGCATATTAGTTGAATATCCATTCTGATTAGAGTAATGGTAAACCAAAATAAAGCGTCCTCTTCATCATTATCTTTATCACAATCACTAATGTATCTTATGCTTATACATTTTGCAATACTGGCTTAGGATCAATATATAGGGCTAAGCACATCTCCTGCCTCCTCATCTTCTAACCCTTAAAACATGTCAAAGTTGGAGTTCATTGACCTAAAACAAATAGATTTTCAGATAGTTCTGCAGCAAAAAATGGATTTATTCAGGATCAGCAGAGAATTGCAACTCAGGGTCTATATTCATGGCAAGTCATGTGCAAGTTCCCACACAGGAAGGAAAGGAGAACCCTTTTATAGAGAGGAAGAGGAAGTTGGGAGGGCTGTAGTAAACAAAGAGCTCATGGATTTTCATTGGCTGAGCCCTTGCCAGGAGAGAAGGGGACTCTTTCTTCTTCCTGTTGGGCTCCACCCTCAGTACAGGGCATGAAAGTTCTCTCTTCTGGTCTCTCAACTCTAACTGAGGTTTCAGTTTATTAATGTTTTACAAGTATAGATGCTTAAGATTCTAAGAGATGAAACTTTGATAGGACCCAACTAATTAAGGAGACAGCATCCTAAAACAAACACAGGAGGGTACTTCTGTGAAAAATGACAGTAAAAGGAGATAGTGACTCCATTGGTATTTTCAGTCTAGCTATTACAGAGAACCAGGGGTAGGATGTGTTTAACTTTTAAATAACTCAGCAAGTGGCCCCCAACTCCATGTCTCAGGCTGGTTCTAATCAGCCAGAGCGGTGAGTGTAAGCACTGAGACCACTGAGGCAAGCAAATGATCCCTGTAGAAAAAAAAAAAAAGAGGAAAAGAGAACACATACACCCACACATAAGCTACTTGTGTGTACCCATGAGAAGCATGTCCTTTCCTTCTTCCAAGATTGCTGAAGGTAGATCAAACTGCATGCACAGGAGAATCTCAGATAGAAAGATGAGTGCATAACTAATGCAATGGAAAAAATAAAACAATCTCAACATGAAGAATATATGCCAGAGGAATCAGAGTTGAAAGCTTTTCCTCTAAGATGGGGAAAAAGACAAGCTTGCCCATTCTCACCAGTACTGGCAGCCTTAGCCACAGCAATCAGGCAAGAAAATGAAATAAAAGGCATCAAAATTGGGAGGGAGAATGTAGAATTGTCTGGTGGCATGATTTTATATGTAGAAAACCTTAAAGACTCCACAAAAGAAATTTTTTAATATGTGAGAACAAATAAATGAATTCAGTAAAGTAGCAAGATATAAAATCAACATAGGACAATCAGTAGCAATTCTATACACTAAAAATTAACTATCTGAAAAAGAAATAACCCCATTTGTGATAGCATCAAAAACAATAAAATACTTAGGAACAAATTTAACCAAGTAATTGAAAGATCTGTACGCTGAAAACTATGACACTGATGAAAAATATTCAAGAAGATTCAAATAAATGGAAATATATTCTGTGCTCATGGATTGGAAGAATTAATATTGTTAAAATGTCTATACTACCCAAAGCTATCTGTAGATTCAAAATTCTATCAAAATTCCAATGGCATTTTTTACAGAAGGAGAAAAAAACAATCTTAAAATTTGTGTGGAACCACAGAAGAGCACCACCCCCCCGCCAATAGCCAAAGCAATCTTGAGAAAGAACAAAGCTGGAGGTATCACAAGGCCTGATTTCAAAGTATACTGCAAAGCTATAGTAATCAAAATAGTATAGTACTGGCATAAAAAGACAGAGAAACAAATGGAACAGAATCCAGAGCCCAGAAATAAATCCACACATATACAGGCAACTAATATTTGACAAGGGAGTAAAGAATACTTAGTAGGGAAAATATAGTCTCTTCAACAAATGACGATAGGAAAACTGAATATTCACAGGTAAAAGAATGAAACTGGGGGCCTCCCTGGTGGCGCAAGTGGTTGAGAGTCCGCCTGCCGATGCAGGGGATACGGGTTCGTGCCCCGGTCTGGGAGGATCCCATATGCCGCGGAGCGGCTGGGCCCGTGAGCCATGGCCGCTGAGCCTGCGCGTCCGGAGCCTGCGCGTCCGGAGCCTGTGCTCCGCAACGGGGGAGGCCACAACAGTGAGAGGCCCGCATACCGCAAAAAAAAAAAAAAAAAAAAAAAAAAAAAAAAAAAAAAGAATGAAACTGGGACTTCCTGGTGGCACAGTGGATAAGAATCCGCCTGCCAATGTAGGGGACATGGGTTCGAGCCTTGGTCCAGGAAGACCCCACATGCCATGGAACAACTAAGCCCGTGCACCACAACTGCTGAGCCTGCGCCCTGGAGCCTGTGAGCCACAACTACTGAGCCCGTGTGCTGCAACTACTGAAGCCTGCACACCTAGAGCCCATACTCCGCAACAAGAGAAGCCACCGCAGTGAGAAGCCTGCACACCGCAATGAAGAGTAGCCCCCGCTCACCCCAACTAGAGAAACCCCGTACACAGCAACGAAGATCCAACGCAGCCAAAATAAAATAAAATTAAATCTTAAAAAAAAAAAGAATGAAACTGGACCCTTTTTTGCACCAGTTACAAAATTAACTCAAAATGGATTAAAAACTTAGAGAAAGATAAATACTGTGTTTTCACTTATATGTGAAATAAAAAATAAAGTGAATGAGCAAATATAACAAAACAGAAGTAAAGGCATAGATACACTACAAACTGGTGGTTACCAGAGGGGAGGGGTTGGGGGAGGGGCAAGGTAGGTGAAGGGGATTAAGAGATACAAACTACTAGTTATAAATTAAATAAGTTACAAAATGTAAAGTACAATGCAAGGAATACAGTTAACATGTTATAATAACTTAATATGGAGTATAATCTATAGAAATATCAAATCACTGTTGTACACCTGAAACTAATTATAATATTATTAGTCAACTGTACTTCAATTAAAAAAAAAAAGACTTAAATGTAAGGCTTGAAACTGTAAAATTCCTAGAATAAAAAGGAGAAAAATCTCCTTGACATTGGTCTTGCTAACGATTTTTTTGGATATGGCACCGAAAGCACAAGCAACAAAAGAAAAAAGTAGACATGAGGTTAAAGCATGGTTACTGTTTTCCAGCTACATGCTTTGGAGAATTGGAGAAGAAAAGGAGTGATACAGAACTTTGTGACCATTTTTAAGTATAGAGAGAAGTTGAGAATAACTCTGAAGTACCTCAATTTCTTTCTCTCTTTTTTTAAAATGATTTTTAGAGCTAAAGAGGCCAGACTTTAACAACCAAAATAAAATTTTTATCCAGGATTTCTAGAAATTTTATATATCCAACAAGATGCCATTTTTATAATGCTTTAAATCTAAAGAGAGATTATGGAAGATAGTTATCTCTGGAGAGGATGAATTTTGAGGTAGGACTGGGATATATATTTGCTCTTTGCCATTTTATTGACAACCGTACCAGCAGAATTAACCTGAATTAGAAATACATCTGATCTCCAGAGTGAAGCATCTATTAATGCAAATCCTTAGGACCCATGTCCTTGCTCTCCTCCTTGGGTTCCTTTTCTGGCTCTCATTGGCTTTCATGGATGTCTGAACTTCTTAGAGTCCTGATCTCATAGACATTATTTTCTCAGATCAGATGCCTGGAACTACAGTCATTGGAAACCATGAGGATGGGTTTCCTGGGGCCAACCTCCAATTTGGTGGAGTCCTATTGAAATGCCAATCAAAGTTCCAGGCAGCAGGG
The DNA here is from genome assembly GCF_025265405.1 of Mesoplodon densirostris. NCBI lineage: Eukaryota > Metazoa > Chordata > Mammalia > Artiodactyla > Ziphiidae > Mesoplodon > Mesoplodon densirostris. The sequence continues at coordinate 59,704,594 of NC_082670.1, forward strand.
GAAGAAGGCTTCCCTGGGGCATTTATATTCTGAAATGTAAATTATGGTTTGCCTTGACTTCCACTGCAGTTTTTAAGATCTCCTCCTTTTGTTCAGAAAACATTCTCAGTGCAGCTTGGAATCCTAGTTCCAATTAACAGACAAATCTGCATGTAAGGAAAGTAAGACTTATATTCATGGAGTTAAACTTAGAGGTTTTTTCTTGTAGACCATGTCAGCTTTGCAGTATCTTGAAAGAATCAGGGTTTGGGTGGAACATGATAGATTCAGAATGAAATAAAATGTACAAGGGGGGCTTCTCTGGTGGCGCAGTGGTTGAGAGTCCGCCTGCCGATGCAGGGGATATGGGTTCGTGCCCCGGTCTGGGGAGATCCCACATGCCTCGGAGCGGCTGGGCCCGTGAGCCATGGCCGCTGAGCCTGTGCGTCCGGAGCCTGTGCTCCGCAATGGGAGAGGCCACAACAGTGAGAGGCCCGCGTACCGCAAAAAAAAAAAAAAAAAAATGTACTAGGCATTACGCTTATCAGAGTTTAGGAATCACAAAACAAGCAACTCTTGCCAGCTTATTCAGGTTTGTCTGCCATCATAATTAAAGAGTGTTTTATAAGTACAAATAGAAAAGAATCTATTTTGTAATTCAATTGTCAATTTTAAATATTTATTTTCTCTAAGAAATGTTAGAAATAATGAGGAATAGTCGCTTTTGAGGAAAATCAAAGTTATCTATACTCACACATGCAGGGAAGCACTGACTTCCCTGTCCACATGGCTTTTGTGCCTTTTCCTAACTGTGGTGGATTGAACTTCCACAATTTATCCCTCTTCCTGGATGTACCTTTGCGTCCGTTTGCAGTCTTTTGACTAAAGGTACAATGTGTTTCATTACTGCTTGATTTCGGCTGATGGGATATTTGCAGACGTGATTCAAGAAAAGGCTTAAAATGAATGCTCTCCTTGAAAATGTTCAACAACCAATTCTCAATTTATTAAACGCCGTGGGTGGAGAATCAGTTGTTAAAAACATGAGGAAAAACGTTCTGATTTGTTGCATTTGCTAATTTCCATGGTATCAATACTCCCACTACTGCCTCTTTCAAGCTACCTGGGAGACACTGGTGAGTGCAATGCTGGGAAGAGACATACAGACATAACCATTTGTAGTATTTCTACCATACAGATAGAATAGACCTAAATAACCTTAAGATTCTAGATACCAAGAGAATGTAGAAACATAATGAGAAAGTGATACATTTTAAATATTTATCTTTATTTTCAATATAATGTATTTAATTGTGACTTATTATAATTAAAATTTTAATAATGGCTGTTTTTAACAACCAACTCACAAAAGGCTAAAAATACAACAGTCAACCTCTGTAAATAAGTACAGCCAGCTGTAGCTCACCCCTGCTTGAACTTTCCAGGTTGGCCAGCTCTCCTGCACTCTTGCCATCCCTGAGAAGAAGGTGCCTTGACTAGCCCCCTGTTCAAGGAGGGTAAACACACAGGGAACAATATCTCCTAGCTCACTCACTGACCTGCAACTTGAAGCAGAGCCGCCTTGCTAAGCCCTGCCAAGGGGAACAGATCCTCAGGTGCTGCAGATCCACTGAAATGAGGATTGCTACTTCAAGCTACTGAGTTGGGAGGTAATTTGTTACATAGTATGATTGGAGTGATATATGACTAATATAGCAACTGCTTTCTGAGAAGAAAGAATCATATCATAACAAAATATCATGTTGCTTTTATAAGAGCCAGTAAGATATTTATTATTATCTGAACTTAGCACTATAATTTATTTTTATATTTTCTGTGGAATTTAGTCTAAAAAGATAGAAAGGTATATCCTGGATCATCCAGCTGGCCAGTTTATTACCAGGGATGACCTCCTAACTCTAGTGACTACATTTGATTGGTATTTGTGATTATTTTGATGCCAAGTGAGTATCCATAGTAACAATATTTATCTATTAATGTGCAGGCAGACAAACCTGACTGACACTAGTAGGGCATGTTTTAATGTCAGCTTGATCAGATTCACCCCCGATCTGCAACTGTGTTAAATTTATCAGCAACATATTCTTATTTATGCAGTGATAGTTCACCATAGAAGGATAGTTCCACAAGATCAGACTTTCCTGTTTAACTTCTTTAGTAAAGTGAGACATTGTTTTGACATCATAAAAATGGCAGTGTAACCAGCCATTAGAAGTTTTACTGCAGTTGTCTAATGAAAAAAAGAATAGAGAGGAATTTACTGTGCAGTGATTTATATGCAACAGATGGAGGTCATTGCATGCAGTGTAGCCATAGCATGTGGAACAAATGATGGTTTCCCAATGGTTTAAAGAAAGAAGAGTACTTAACCCATCAGATAGGACCTTACAAGCATGCTAGCCTCAAAATCACATATGCATTAATGAGCAATTTCCTATTCCCATCACAACCAAAACATTTTGTGCCAGAAAAATATCACTTCTTCCAGCTTGCACAGCTCCCACCCTGGTCTAAGTCATCAGCAACTCCCACTTGCCCCCGCCCTGGGCACTGCTATGTCTGCCCTTGTTTCCTGTACTGATCTTGCTAAAATAGAACTCAAATCAGGCCACTTCTCTGCTCAGAGCCTGATGGAGCCTTCCTATCTCACTAAAAGTAAAGGCACCATTCCCTGAAAGGGCTTCCAAGCCTCTCCAGGATTCGTCTCCCCTCCCCTCCCCCCGCTCCTCTCCTTCTCCAAGCCCATTTCTTACTACTCTCCCTGCCCTGAGAGTACAGGTCACACCCCAGACAATCAGGCTTCATGCTGTTGGGGTATAAGCTTTTGTTCTTGTCATTCCCTCTGCTGTGAGCTCACTTCTGATATCATTATTACCATTGACTTCCTTATATCCTCCAGGCTTTAATAAAATCAGTGGCACAATGAGACCTTCTCTGATCATCCTACTTAAAATTAAACACCACCCCCATGAACTTTCAACCCCCTTTCCCTCATTATTTGTGTCAATACAAATATAATAAAACTGGGGGCTTCCCTGGTGGCACAGTGGTTGAGAGTCCGCCTGCCGATGCAGGGGACACGGGTTCGTGCCCCGGTCTGGGAGGATCCCACATGCCACAGAGCGGCTGGGCCCGTGAGCCATGGCCGCTGAGCCTGCGTGTCCAGAGCCTGTGCTCCACAACGGGAGAGGCCACAGCAGTGAGAGGCCCACGTACCACACACACACACACACACACACACACACACACAAAATACATATATATATATATATATATAATAAAACTGTATGTTATACTAATTTATTTTATTTATGGTCTCTCCTCCCACAAGAATATAAGCTCCGTATGGGCAGGAATTATTTTCAGCACCTAGGACAGTGTCTGCACATAATAGAAACCGATTGCTAAAAAGCAGTTGTGGGTTAACTAAATCCTTGATTATAAAGTTGTGAGGGTTAGATGAGATCATCCATATACAAGTTTTGTGCTTTTCTTGTCATATAGAAACCTCCCAACACATATTAGTGACAATCATAGTTTTCTTATTCTTACTGAAAGTCAAATGTAGGTGATAATGTGTGGAAGAGGAAAGAGTGCCTTGAAACTTAAGAGACAGGCACACTTTAAAGTGTTCTAAATAAATCTCTAACCAACCTGATGATTTTTCAAAACTATTTAGAAGCTTTAGACTTAACATTATAAAATAGCAAATTTCAAATTCACTCAGATCTCTCTCCATTTAAATTCTCAAGGGAAAGTAAATACAGTGACAGATGAAACAAATGTGATGAAAGGCTTACATTCTTGGGTATTTCTCCTTATGTTCGAACTCAATAAAGAGCTGACTTCTCTCTGGAGCCCTTGCCAACAAATAAACACACTTTTTCTTTGCTGGCTCTCCTTTCAACCAGGCTCACTAAATCTGCAGTGTTTCAAGGCCCTTTGGTTTTTTTCTTCTGTCCCTCAGTGAACTCACTACTCACATGTTTTCAGCTATTGCCTGTGCTCAGATTATATCCAATTTTCTTTCAACAGTTGTATGTTCCTTGCTGTCTCTAAAATATCTTTATATCTAAATGTCATAACTCTACTAGGAATATGAAACTCTCTCACCAAGATGTCAGTTGCCTAAGTGATTCTACTGTCTTCATTCTTCTTTACTTTTGTTGACCTGAAATGCTTCATTAGAGATCTTAACTCCTTTTTTCCATTATAATAATTCATGGATCTTTTCTTTCCCTTTCTACCCACAGCTGTATTTGCAATAGAATATATTAAAATACATTTCCATTGTTTTCTGACTATTAATTATTACTATTATAAAATATGTCTGCTATATAAAGCATATTGAGACTAAATACCTAATAGGCCCACCGTTGAGGGTGAGAAATAAAACATTAGAAAAAAGTTGAAGACCCTTGTGTACAGTTCTGCAAGTGTATTCTTTCTTTTTCTATAAATAACAACTGATCTCCTGAATTTATTCTTTTTCTTTCTCATACATGACTTTTCAACATTAAAGTATAAACATTTGTTCATATTTGTTTCCCTAAAAATAACTGATTTTTTTTACATTTTATGTAAATGTTTTCGTGCTCTTTTTGGTCTCAGAATTATTCTTTGGCAATTCTTCCATTTCCATTGGGATGTATATAGTTCCAGTTCTTTTTTTTTTCTCTGCTCTATAATATTCTGTCATATAAGTATACCACAATTCATTTTTACAGTTTGCAGTAGATTCTTGTCTGTTCTCCTTGTTCCTATAATCTTTAATGTCTAATCTACCTGACAGCTGCTTAATGATCTTTCTTTTTTTTGTTTGTTTTTTTTTGTTTTTTGTTTTTTGTTTTTTGTGGTACGCGGGCCTCTCACTGTTGTGGCCTCTCCTGTTGTGGAGCACAGGCTCCGGCCACGCAGGCTCAGCGGCCATGGCTCACAGGCCCAGCCACTCCGCAGCATGTGGGATCTTCCCGGACTTGGGCACGAACCCGTGTCCCCTGCATCAGCAGGCAGACTCTCAACCACTGCACCACCAGGGAAGCCCAATGATCTTTCTTAATTACCTTCTTAGTCAGTCTCCTGCCTGGTGCAAGAACGTAAGTGGCACCATATTGCCTGTAATAACACTAATTCTCCTATGGCTAATATTTAAGATACTTCATCACATGGTTATTTCAATACCACCATTCTTCCAAATATTTTCTCTATACCTTGGTAAAATCTATTTTATTTCCATTTTTCCAAATAACATCTTCCAAATACCTCACAGAAAACTAGCCACTGGAATAATTTTTTTCTCTTTCTCCCTTTTATCTGTTTCTTTTATTTTAAAACATGCCTCAAAAATATGGCTTTTCATGACTTTTACCTGATTTAAACCAGTTCCTCTACTTTAATCCCTAACTCTTTTTCTTTCCCACCCCTGCCGACATGCTTTTTACACTAGTGGTCAATCATATTTACCATGTAAATATTCTTTTTCATGAATATGCAGGAAAGTACCCATTCTATTCAATAGGCATCCAGTGGGCATTTGCTGGGAATGGGTGGAATACAAATGTAGATACAGAATAAAACATAGTCGCTGTCCTTGGAGACTCAGACTAATTATATGTCCATAAAGAGGCGATGACAATTCAGCGTGTGAATATCGTTCAGATTTTATGTAAACTGTTATGGAAGTTTAGACAAAGGCTCCTCTCCCACCTTTGGGAGAAAGGGAAAAACAGGTTTTGTGGGAGCTAATAACACACCTGAAATGAGTTGTAAATGATGAATAGCCAGTTAAGGAGATGAAATGGGAAGCAAATGGAAGTCATACTAAGCAGAGGAAGAAATATGAATAAAATCTCATGAACTAGAAACCACATGACATATATACAATATGTAGTGGGAATGGCAAGTTTTGAAATTTGAAAGTAAGTTAGTGATCAAATAATACTTCCCTCCTAGGAGTGTTACAAGAATCAATGAGTTAATATATCTAGTGCTTAGAACAGTGCCTGACACCCAATAAGTACTCTATAATTGTTAGTCAAATATTAGAAGGCTTTGAATGCCACATGACAGAACTTGGATCGTGGAGGGTGTTCAAAGGGTTTTAAATAAGAAAATGGCATGGCTCAATGTTACGTGGCAGCCTGGATGGGAGGGGAGTTTGGGGGAAAATGGATACATGTATATGTATGGCTGAGTCCCTTTGCTGTGTACCTGAAACTATCACAACATTGTTAATCGGCTATACTCCAATTTAAAAAGTTTTTTAAAAAAAGAAAATGGGGGCTTCCCTGGTGGCGCAGTGGTTGAGAGTCCGCCTGCCGATGCAGGGGACACGAGTTCGTGCCCCAGTCCGGGAAGATCCCACATGCCGCGGAGCGGCTGGGCCCGTGAGCCATGGCCGCTGAGCCTGCACGTCCAGAGCCTGTGCTCCGCAACGGGAGAGGCCACAACAGTGAGAGGCCCGCATACTGCAAAAAAAAAGAAAGAAAGAAAGAAAGAAAATGGCATGGTAAGTTTTGCTTTTTAGATGGAATACTCTGAAAGCATTGTGAAGGGATAAGACAGGAGGCAGGAAAATTAATGAAGAGGATGTTGCAGTTTCTATTAAGAGACGGCAAGGCAAGAGCAGAAGTAGTAGCAATGCAGATGAGGAGGAGATGGATTCAACAGTCTTTTAACTATTGAATATGGTAATTCAGGAAGAAAAAGGAAAACCCATGATGATAGATTATATGGCTGGAGAGAAGAGGGTGTCATCAACTGAAATGAAGAGATTTTCTTTAAGAAAGTGAAAGCATTTCCTGTGCATTCCTCACTAAACTATGTAATACATGGTTCCCAATACTTTGTATTCTCAAAAAACATGGCTGATTATGACTGAGACTCTGAAACAGTGTTCTCTAACAAGGCATATTATGACATATGACATTAATGGATCATGTGCATTAAAAGCAGTTACAGTGGTGTTCGCCAGTAGAATGAGCATGGTTTTTTGTACTTAAAGAGAAGCAAGCATTAATTTTCAAAAACAAAAACATGCTTCTGACAGTGATTCCTGGATTGAGACTGAAAGCCATTTGTTTTCTGATTGAAAAAATTTTGCCTCCAGAGTACTATACTAATTGTGGCTGTCAGATTCAAGTTCTTTAATTGTTCTGTGAGATGAATACATGCTTTATAATGGCAATTTCATAATTAGTCTTAAATACAATAGGGAATGTTTCATGGCAGCTTCCTAACATGAAGACCAAGGCCTAATTAAGCATTTTAATTCAAAAGCCATTAATTCAACTTTCTTTACCTTCTTGTATGTTTACTATGTGCAAGGAAATGTTTTAGGAAGCGGAGAAACGTGTAAAAAGCAAAAATTCTGTCTTGTATTAGGTCACAGTTAAACCAGAACAAATAGATGATTAAAATAGTGAAAAACCGGGGCTTCCCTGGTGGCACAGTGGTTGGGAGTCCGCCTGCCGATGCAGGGGATATGGGTTCGTGCCCCGGTCTGGGGAGATCCCACATGCCGCAGAGCGGCTGGGCCCGTGAGCCATGGCCGCTGAGCCTGCGCGTCCGGAGCCTGTGTTCTGCAATGGGAGAGGCCACAACAGTGAGAGGCCCGCGTACCGCAGGAAAAAAAAAAATAGTGAAAAACCTAATTGTGGCAGAAGTATGCCTAAGACGTGAGCATAGTCTGCTAAAGGTGTGAGATCCGGGAAAGGATGGAGAAGCCCTGTATTTTAAATGGAAGTGAAAAAAGATCTGAGATACATTTCTAAGAGAATCTTTTTGGCTGTATTGTGGAGAATGGATTGAACAAAGCCAACATGAGAGGCAGAGAGATACGACATGTTGCTGTTTGATTGCCCAGGTGAGAAAGACTCAGTACCTTAACTAAGGCAGTGATATGGAATATGGGGAAAAAGAGATGGTGGCCAAAGGCATTTTGGAGAAGGGCAGAGAATATGGAAGTGGTGGCCTATTTGAACAAGTGGTGATCTAGCAATGTGATTGCCATCCAGTGCCAATTGGAAAGACAATTACATGTCAGCAGAGATGATAAGGCATGCTGGGTAAGAGCAAACTCTGCCTGAATGTGAATCCTGGAGTTGCCACTTATTTAGCTGGGTGTCCATGACCTGGTTAGCTTATACATACAAGCCCATCATTTTTCATGACACACTAGTCATCAGAGACCTTTATCTCTAGAGCAAATAAAAACAGCCAAGTTGCATCAGTTACCATGCCTGGAATGTTACCTCTCTAGAACCTACCTCACTGAGTTATTGTGAGGAGTTAGTGGGTTAAAATAGGAAAATGCTTAAAATAGTGTCTGACACAGAGGAAGCACAGTGCGAGTGTTGGTGATCAGTATCTTATTCCAGCACTCAGGTACATGGTTCTGGTAGCATCCTGATGCAGTTCTAGGAACTTACAGATGATGTTCATCTTGTAGATCCTACATGTGGATGATGCTTTCCTGCCAGAAGGATCGAGTGGCCGCTAGGGAGAAGCTGGCACTTTGCATGGCTTTAAACACCCCAGCCTTGCTCCCACTCATCAGAACTTCTTCCTCCCTTTTAATTAAGGCCTTGCTCAGCATCATTCAGAAAAGTCCCTCATGCTTAATCAGTGACTCATAGTCCAACCATTCGAACAGTACAAATGCTTCCTCTGCAGGAAGGAGCAGATGCTCTGGTGGAAAACAAGTAGGGGGGAAATAAAGCAGGGAGCCTCAGAAATACAGTGGAAGTCGGGACTAAAGAAATCACAGGTTTTCATAGACATGTTAGCTTACACAAGCACCTTATTTTTTCAGGACACAACCATCATAAGAGACCTTTGTCTCCAAAGAAAATAAAACCAGCCAGAGTTGCATCAGTCGCCATCCCTGGGGTATCATGGGAAGCTATACAGGGCAGAAGGCCTCTCTCCAGGTAGCAATAAAAGAGTTATCATTTCACTCTGGTATTCCTCTGGGACCCAGAAAGAAAAAAATAATCTAAGTCTGGCACCTAGGTACTTTCCTGAGTGGGTTGTCATGGCAACAGGATATAGCAACTATTTTCAGGATTCTAGGACCTTGGCAATTCTCATGCATTTCTCCGCCTCAGCTTCTATGTATGCAGAGACATATGGATACCAGAATCAGTGCCAGAATTGAGAAGAGGATTTGAAATTCATGCCAGGATTCCTCTGGGTTACACGGGACCTCAGCCGACCTCACAGAGTTTAGCTTGCTTGGCACCACTGCTGATAGCATGACCCATCTGGTTCCACTGCCTGCTGGGGCTCCATTGCTCCAGCTGTAAAGTAAAGGGATTGGATTCAGCAAGCGCAAAGGTTAATGTCAGCTCCAGAATGTTTTGAATCTCAGTAATTTATAGAATTTGCTTTTGGAGTTCTCCATGGTTGAGCTTGAATATGCTATTGTAAGAAAAAAACATCCCCTTCATTAGTATTATTGATGTAATTATCTACTCTTGATCAAGAAGTTCATTGTTGTTCAGGGAATGCAGTTAGCTCATCGTGTATAATGTACCTATTTAAGAAGGCAAGATATATATGTATTGTGTGTGTGTGTGTATGTGTGTGTGCTCACAGAAGCTTGTGTGCAAGGGTATGAGTGTCACTAGCTCTCTTATAAAAAGAATTTAAGATTTAAAAAAGGCAGAGAGTAGAGAGACATTCCAATATTCATATATTTTTATTTTTTCATTAATTTCATTTATTTGATTTATGACTATGGCATGCAATACTATATTAACTGTATGTGAGTGTGTCTTTGTGTGTGTGTGTGTGTGTGTAAGACTGTGTATATGCCATGCAAGGCTGCAGCTCTCACTCAAACTCTATTTGCCTCAAATTCAGAAATGGCTATAATATCTATGAGCTCAGTAATGCACACCATTTTATCCTTTGCACTTTCGACAGTGTTTGACAAATGGTAGATAATTAATCAATATTTGGGGGGATGAACGAATGAATATATGAATGAAATAGAGTAGGCCTACTTGAGTTTCTTTACATCTGCTAAAAAGTGGCTCATGAGAAAGAATACTCCAAGTGTTCCAGTTATCTGTTGCTGTCTAACAATCCTAAAACACAGTGACAAAAAAAAAAAAAAAAAACATTTAAATTTTTATGCTCATGGATTCTGTAGGCCAGAAATTCACAAAGATACAGTGAAGGTGGCTCTTTTCTTCCCCACAATGTCTGGAGCCTCAACTGGGATGACCCTGACGGTGGGGGATGACTCTACAGCTGGGGATGACCCTAACAGCTGGAGATGACTCTAAAGGCTAGGGGCTGAAAGATCTGGGGCTGAGTGATCCACTTCCTAGATGGGTTCTTCACTCATCAGTTTGGTGCAATGAGGGGATTACTGGAAGGCTTGGCTTACCTGAGACTCCTGGCCAGAGCTCCTACATGGGGCTTGAGTTTCTCTCAGCATGGGGACTGGCTTTGAAGAGGGAAGATCTGGAGCATCATGAAAACAGAAGCTTCTGGACTTCTTTTCACTTAGTCTTGGAAGAAACAGTGTCACTTTTGCCACATTTTATTGGTTGTGAGTCACTAAGACCAGCTCGGATTCAAGAGTAAGTGACAGTGCACAGTAGTGACCAGAGGTGGCAGAGAAAGTGGCAGAGTATGAAGGGCTCTGTTAAAAAATGTGATGCCAGTCTCATTTTTGTTTCTCGGTACTTGGTCTCCATTCTCTCTGAAAGCTTTTAGAATATTCCTTGTGTCTTCTTTGTTCTGGGTTTCACTTCATTATGTGCATTTCTCCTTGTTAGTCCTGGTTAGCATTCCAGAGTCACTTCAATCTTAGTTTTTTTTTTTAAATCTTTCGTAAGTTATGGTAAATTTATTTTGATCAGATATTTCCTACCTTCCAGTTTTGGGGCTCCTGGAACATTATTTAATTTTTAGCACTTCTACTTTGATTCTCCCTGGCTTTCCTTTTATCATGAGCTGCTATCTTCTAAAAAAATTCTTTCATCTTGTCTTACCTTAATAACCTAAGTTTCATCTGTGTCCTTCTGGTATTTATACCATCTATTGACTATTCTATTTTATCTGCTGAGTATTTGATACCAAAATATTTCTACTTGTTTCTAATTTAAGACTTTTCTTCCCAACTTCATGTTGCCAATATTTTCCCCTTTGGGGGTATATTTATTGTACTTATTTTAAATAGTCATCTATTTGATATTCTTTTTTTGCACAGTGTCTGTAACTTTCAGGTGTCTAGTCATTTTGGCCTGGGCTATCATGGCCTAGCTCCATGATAATGTATAATGCAATAGGTCTAAGTTCTGGCCTTGGTGTGCATCTCAGCTGAGGACAAGGGTTGAACCCGAGACACAGTGGAATGTCTTGGATATTCCTCCATACTGTCAACACTCAAAGGCAACTATGCCAGTCAGGAAATCACGTTGAAGTTTTTAGGGAAAAAATGTATTATGAAGAGATATTTATCCACAGCTGTAATCCCCTTCAGCCATGGGAATTGGAGGGAAAGGGCTAAAGTAATGAATCCTCAAGAGTTGTTTCTATCAGCCCTCCACCCCAACAGTTATTTTGTGCTGCTTTCATACCAACCACTCAACACCAGCAGCCTGGTCAATGCAGTTTATGTGGGAAAAGGCCAGGAAATAACTCGTTAAATGCCTGGCTTCTCCACTGCCTTAAGTCCACAGCCCACTCCACCACACACGTGTGCATACACACACACACACACACACACACACACACAGAGAGACCCCAGAGAATGAGGATGGCTCCACATTTCCTCCAAAGCCTCTCATCCTTTTATTTCCCTAATTTCTCTAGGGTTGATGTGAGGGGAGGAGGCCAGCAGCACATGTTAATTTTCCATCTCATCAAAACTGGAAAGCTCCTCCAGTATTTTTTCTAATTAAATATATTTCTACAGAAGAAAGGGATAACTAAATATCATTTCTCCTAAATGCTCCAATCATGAGCATCTCTAATGATGGAAATTTCACTTCAGATATGATAATGATTATAATTATCATCATCCTCATCATTGTTTTTGTAGTTATTATTACAAACATTCTAATTTATTCATTATTTCCTATGTCCCATATTCTGTAATAATCACTGTACATATATAATCATTTGAAATCTAGGACCTCTGGATAGTTTCTTCAATAAGGTCATGTGCAAAACTTTAGAATTCAACAGTCTAAAATAAAACAAAATGAAATGAGAAACCCAGTTTTTCTTTTTCTTTTCTTTTTTCTTTTTTTTTTTTTTTTTTGGCCACACCACATGGCATGCAGGATCTTAGTTCCCCAACCAGGGATTGAACCCATGCCCCCTGCAGTGGAAGCACGGAATCTTAAACATTGGACTGCCAGGGAAGTCCCAGAACCCAATTCTTTATTCCAGTCTCTCAAAGGGCACAAATGGAAACTTCTAGTACCTCCATTTCTCACTTCTTCAGCTCTTGACCGTCCCACATTCTCCAGACTCTCCTTCTACAATCTCTTTCCACCTCTACTTTTTTTACTTATTGACTTAACTTCTTTCCTAAGTTCTTCGCATCTTACTCCTGAGTCTTAGGTCCAGTTCTTTTTGGCTTCTGCTGCATTGCAAAAGGTTTCTTTGGCAGAGATGAACTCTATAGAAGGGGGTCTAAAACCAGAAAGTTGGATTAGCAACTGAAACATTCTCTTTGGTAAATTTAAGGAGGAGAACATCTCTAAGTAATTTCTCATTAATATGTTTTCATCATATATGTGTGATCTCATTTAGCTCTCTCAACACTGTGGGTTTGATATCATAACTATATTTTTCATTTAAGAACAGCAAATCTCGGAGAGGTCAAATTGCTTGCCCAAGTTTGTAGCAGACTGTCTTTGAAGTGAAGAAATGGGGAGTTAGAGACACATTATCTGATGTCGATGCCTATGCTTTGACTACTCTACAGTATTGCTATACCTCCTCGCATGGTACATTCCCAAAAAGCACATCAAGGTCCAGACTCTCATATAAACTCTGCTCTTCATTTGAACACTTCTATCAAAGGAGATATTGTATTTAAAAGAACCTATCTGAGCACTGTGGTTTTGCTTCTGCTTGCTCAAGTATATCTCCATTCCCAGAGAGCTGCTCACCTGAGGTCACCAAAGCAATTTCAGTCTACATAATTTAATAGACCTGTTACCAGTGTAACAGCTATTAACATCCCATTAGTAATTATTTGGGCAAGGCTAGACAATCTCTTGTACTAAGGCTTTTATCGTGGAATTTAAAGTTATTAGATTAATAAATAATAAACTACCTACCAGCAATATTCACTATAAAAGACCGCACTTCAAATGTGCTGGCATATGTTATTAAATATAATTAAGTTATCCAACTGAAGAACTGAAGCAGCATTTCTTGGAATCCTGCCATGCCCTTGAACTTAAAACAAGTTCAAGGAACACAGTGCTCTTCTTCTGACACCAGGATTCAATGTCCAGTTGCCATGAGGTCGAGAATGAAGTCTGTCTACTCATTCTAGAAATAGCCGGACAGAATGTTATGTCTCCCTACCTGTAGACGTCTTATATTTGGTAAACTGAGGAACCAAAAGAAAAAAAATAGGGCTTCTAAGATAAGATGCTTTATTTGCACCTGTGGGTCAAATCTCTAATAGCAGAGGAGAAGCAAAAATGTGGACAATTATCTAAAGAATAATTTACCTGCCTTCCTAAGCAATTCCAGATAGTGTATACCAGAAATAAACCAGCCACATTTTCATTTCTGACATGAAGTACAAGAATTGAGAACACTCAACTCAAGTGTTCAAAATCTGCAAATCTATGAAAACTTGAAGTCCAAAGGGCAGGCTCTTTTTATTGCTCTCTGCAATATTCCAGATCAAAATAGTTGACTTCCTGGTACCCAATAAATAGGTAATGAATGAATTAAAGACTAAATGAACTTTATATTTTGGTAGTGTTTTTGTAGTTAAAGTAAATGTAGTTCACTTACATTATGCCCTAATAAAAGTGGCAGGAATTAGTGCTATTATCGCCTTACAGATAACCAGGGCACACACAAAGTAGTGCGGAGAAAAAAACAGGTTTTGGAACAAAGCAGATCTGTCGTAAATTTTACCTTTATCCTTATGTTAGCTTTTAGTTTGGACTTCACTCTCCAAACTCAGTTCCCCCAGCAATCAAATAGTAATAAAATATCAAATTATGGGATCAAAAAACAATAACAGGTATCCAATAAATCTTTCTTCCTCTCTGCCCCAAACCCTCTCTTTGCTTTTAGAAATCTTTAATGTTGATCTTGCTTTAAGACAATTAGAAAGATGTTCAGTTACTATTTTTACTGTTAGATACAGATTAAGTTTTGCTAATCTTGAGAAATATAAGATAGTCTGATGGAAATTGTCCATTAATTTTCCTTGCTGACCTTATCTTTCCCTATCACTCACATATTCCTGCTCACATATTAGAGTCCAAGGCAAAAGGAAAATTCAGTAATGCTGATCTTGTCTTAAAATTTTGATATTTGGTTCATCATAAATTTTTTACATGAATTGTTATTTTTAAAAATATTACATTAAAATTATTGATTTTGATTATTATTTTTGATACAGTCTTAAATTTTATACCCAGGTGACTGCCTCACTTGCCTCACCCAGTCCAGGCCCTGCCATCCCACCTTCTCCTGTTATATGTCCAGTCTCACTTTTCACCTAGTGTAAGGCCAGTCTAAATCTGGCTTAAGCTAGCAGATAGCAGAATTATTCAAAGAATAGGCGAGGCCTCTCCTATTGGCTCTTACAAGCCGGGTAGTAAAAGAACCTCCTACTTTTCTACGACATGGAAAATCTCAAGGCAACACACAAGGGCTGCTAAGCCCAGAGTCTAAATTGGGAAGCTTTTGTTTGGTTTGATTGTTTGCAGGGTTTTTTTGGGGGGTTTTTTGGTGGGGTGAAGGCTGTTAGTTTGTTTTTTGTTTTTATTTATTTTTGCAACAAGTTCTGAGTGATCTCAATTAGCGGTTGAGGATTCCCTTCCCTCAAAGCTGACATATATTGTTGTGCCAATCACTTCCCCAAAAATGGGGCTTATAAGACAACAGACCCAACAAGCCCCATCTCTCCTTATCCTTATCTCAGGGCAGCAAGGTTTGAGCTTCTCAGGGTTGTCCAGAGCCCTAGACATCCCCTCCTCCATTTTCCCAAGAGTATTAACTCAAAATGCAAGCCAAGTAGAGAGGAACCCAGGTGACACTGCATGAGCTGAGCTCTTGTGCTTCTTGACCAGTAACATCCCAGCTGGAGTCAGAGCATGATACATTTGTAGCTAGGTTCACAGAGGGTCACTACATTGGCTACCTTGCTGACAAAAAAAATATAAATGCTGGGCTTAATACTGATAATAGACCTCATTTTGGTAGAAGCTTGAAAATGAGAAACCAAAATTGACTCAGTACAGGAGAAAAACTGAATATTGTGACCAGTAAGAATAATTTGGTGTAACATTCCCTAAACTATAGTCTACCCAGGAAATTAGTGATAATTAACATTTATTACCTACTAGTGAGGAGCCTGGCATTACTCTTAGTTCTTTTGTTATATTTAACTCTTGCAATAACCTTAGAAGATAGTCACTATTTTTAGATTTGCTGAAGTTCACTCTGTTATAAGGTCATAAGCTTTGGTAGACTCCAGAATCTGCGCTCTAGTCCCTACAATATATACTCCTCAAGATATTAAGGAAAATGTGCTTTAGAAAAATTCCAACAAGTATTGTTAACACAGAATCTTGGTTAATGGGTGCTGTTATGGGCTGAATGTTTGTGTCCTCCCACACAACTCATACGTTGCAGCCCTTAATGCCAATGTGGTGGTTTTGGAGGTGGAGACTTTGGGAAGAAATTAAGTTTAGATAAGGTCATGGAGGTGGGGCCCCTACAATGGGATTAGTGCCCTTATAAGAAGAGGCACTGGAGTCACTTTCTCTCCACCATATGAGGACACACCTAGAAGGCAGTTCTCTGCAAGCCAGGAACAAGACCCTCCCCAGGAACTGAATCTGCCACCACCTTTACCCTGGATTTCCCAGCCTCTAGAACTATGAGAAATCAGTATCTGTTGTTCAAGCCCCCTAGTCTGTGGTATTTCCTTATAGCAGCCTGAGCTGACCAAGGCAGGTACTATGTGTGGGATGTGTGTTTCAGTATGTGTTTGGGGAGCTGTCTGAGTACAGTGGAGAGTTCCAAGGTCAAAGATTTTGGAGGACAATATCAAGCAAGGTTAAACAGATTTTTTTAATTGCAAACCTTATCAGAGCCTTTAATAGGCTTAGGTGAACCAGTATTCTCTAACAGAGGAATTTTGAGTTCAGGGTTTTCCAAAGGTATTTGACTTACAATATCCTTCTGTGATGGAACACGCCTTCTAGGTTGCATTTCATTTTGCTCTGCTATCTTAGGTTTAACTGTCACTGACTGGATGGCAGCCAGAAGTTCACTGCCAACGACAGTGGTGCACAAGTGCCATGTACAATTCAGCCTGATCGCAAGCTGTCACACCAGCGTCAGTTTGAGTGAGGGATGTTTGACCAAGTGCAGCACACATACCAACCTCAGCCCTGAGAGAGAGGCACAAGGCTGAGCTGGGGAGGCGGCCAGCTGAAGGAGCAAGTGATGGCTCAGAGAAGTTCACAGACTTACCGGGGTTTCTTAATGGGCACTCACTTCCCCCAGGAAAGGAAAAGGAGAGATTTAACGGAGCTCACTGTGTCGGTGGCTGTGTTAAGTCCCATGTCCGGTGAAGTAACTGGCACGGTAATATCATATGTCAGGGTTGCAGACATTTGGCAGAGGTGGTATCGTTGTATTTACCAGCGTACAGGCTCTGAGTGAAAATCCAAATGTGTGAGTGTGGGAGTGTGTGTGCAGATCGCTACGGATGCATGCATATGCTGTTTTTTAGATCCACTTCCCACAAAGCAGGAGCAGAGCTTAAAAGGTGAGATTTGACATGATATTCGGTGCACACTGATACAGTTTAATTTTTACAACCACACTTGTTAAGCAAAGTCCCACACACACACATACACACTCTCTCACACATATGTGGAAGAAATCAAACTGTCTGTGGTACCCATGGGAAAGCAGTGCTGTAACTCTGCTTCCAGAGCAATTGTCACATCTCTGGTAATATCTCAAACCAGAGCCTTGCCTTTTATGTGACAAGGACTCTTAAAAGCCTGATAGCTTGTTCTAGGGGAAAAAAAAAAGTAGAAAATGGGAAGATGGAGTTTATTTGAAGTTAAAGTTGAGAGAAAAGGAAAGGTAGAAGATTCATATGAATATGTGACATTTTATCCTTATGCATTTTTATCTTCCATTTGTCAGGCGGAATGGTGCCCTGAGTAGGGCTGGTCTCAAAGCAGGGGCTCAGAGTACTTGAATTGTGTTGAATGAAATTGAGTTGAATCTAATGGAATCAAATAGAGTCAGATAGATTCTGAGTGTTCACCTCTGTCCAGGGAAAGTTTATTTAGGATTGATCTTGGGTATAAAAGGGATGTACCCGAAGCAAGGGGGAAATGAGATTTATGTCCCAGGTAAGAGTTGCTAGCAAGCAAGAGAAAGGGTTAGATCAGAAGCAAAGTTTCACATAGGACACAGATCTGAATGAGAAAATAACTTGGAATTTTGAGTGTGGAGAAAATAACTTGGAATTTTGAGTGTGGAGAAAATTCTAGAATCCCTGAGCTCTGGGCAAACCTTGTTGGTGATGCGGGTGGGTTATAAGAGTAGAATATTTATAATAGTCTAGTCACTTGGTTAGGAATGCTAACCAGGGGCCCTGATATTCAGAGTACACAGCACTAGTTGTAGCCCATCGTAGTGACCAATATTTTCCAAACTTGAGTGGAGAAGGCCAAGAGAACTATTGGGCAGATGAAATCAGAACAAGGGGTGGTTTGAGGGCTCTCAAAAATCCTCACCTCTTTCACTGTACATAAGCCAGAACATTTTAAAATGATTAGCTCGCTCTTCCTGTGTATATATGAGGCTGAAGCACATGAGCCAAAAAAAAAACCAAACCCATCTATTCATATTAACTCGGTTGATTTTCACAAAAATAATTGCTACATTATTTTTGCTACTTAGTTGCACATTCAGAAGGAGGAATTCATTTGAATGTCAAAAATGGTGCAGCCCTGCACTCTTGCACTAAGTCAATCACAGAACTCCAAATCTGGCATGCTCTTAAAAAGGTAGTGAATCCATCCTCCCACCTCAAGGCTGTATTCCATGGGCCCCAGAACAATTATAAATGTGTTAGAGTCATTTAAAAATCTCCAGCATTGCACAACCCTAGGTTAACTACTACTTAACCTTTTAGACCTTGCATTTTCTCACTTGTAAAATTTTGCAGAGAGTAATTGCTGGCACTTACCTGATGGTCACTCTGTGACAAGTACTATTCTAGGTACTTTGTATGAATTCACCCACTTTAATCCCCACAATCACCTGGTAACTCAGACTACAACTATCTCCATTTTAAGGATGGGAAATGGAAATGTGGAAATCTAAAGAAATCATCCCATCTGGGTCACATTGCAACTAAGGAAGGACACCAGCATTTGAACCCAGGCCATCTGGTTTCTGTTTATTTACCCAGCAAATTATGCTTCCTCCCAGGTAAAATAACTCTTATGTGATATGAACTCAATAAAGGTGAAATGCAAAATAAGCACACAGTAAGACCCAGTAAATGTTGTTTTCCCCTTGTCTTTTCCAGGACTTACCTCCCAACCTCAGGCCAGATTATGGGCAGGGAAAAGAAAACTACAGATCTTTGTGCATTTTAACTCCCCAGGTGATTCTGTCAGAACTCCAAAATTAAGAACCTTTTTGTTCTGTGAACCCATTTCACAGTTTTAGAACACTCATTCTCAGGAGGTGCCTTCCTGACTTCTGCCTTCATTCAAGCATGAGGGACTACAAGGTGTTTTGCTCTTGTTCTATTAAGAATACTGTTTATAACACTCCTAGGAGTTTATGATTATGTCAAACATATCAAGTTTGGTTGAAAATTGTTTGGATCTCAGAAGGCTCTATTTTCTTCCAGTGTTTACTTGTGCAACCATTGCATGGCTAGATCAGCAGATAGCTCCTGACAGCAAGTACATTCTGCTTCTTGAGTTGACAACCACTATTTCCAAAAAATTAGGTCTGAGTGTGATGAGCTGCTGCATTCTGATCCATTACCTGCTAGACTCATACACTCGATCTCTATGTTTTCCTCCTTCTTACCAGCCTGGGCTTCTTCATAGAAATCTTAGGCATTAATTGCAACACTAGCAGATACCCTAAGAAAATGAAAAATGTCAGATCAATCTAGAACCATTCAGTGTCCCCACAGATTATTGTGGGTTTAGAGGGTTGGATGACTTTCCTTTCATCATCAAAGTTGAGAAATATACTTAGAAGTTCCATCTTTTTTTTTATAGCTGTGTGAATCTAACCTCTGTGAATGCTTATGAACCATTTCAAAGCAATTTAGTACAGTGAAAAGTGAGAGAAATAAGTTAGAATGATATATCTCTGAGGAACTTAAAGATTCTTGTTTTATTTGAATAAAATTAGAAAGTAGACATTCTGTAGCATTTTAAAAGCATGAAGAAAATACTAACCCCTTATCCCCATGGATTATGACATTTTCAGCTGGACTTTGGAAAATTCTATTAGCCCCTAAATTGATATTCAAAATATTATAGTTGCATTTTGTGGGGAGGGGATTCATACCTTTCCCCCCACCATGTTCATCAAATGGCTTGTGACACAGTGAATTAAAGATACAGAGCTAGAAAAAAATAACTGTGAGGTCAATGTTTGTACTTATATTGAATGGAAATTTGGCCTACATGTATCTTGTTATTTTTTAAAAATAGTACTTTCAAAGCCCTTTACTGAGTGTCTAAAATGTGCTAAGCATAGTGCCTGGTGCTAAAAATGGTATGAAAGTTCAGATCCTTTTCCTTAGGACCTAAATCCTAACAGGGAGCTCTTTGCTGGCTCTGCATTGATTCCTCCACTTTCTTGCCTCCCAGCCTGGCCGTCTACTCCAGTCTCCCTACTTTCTTGTCACGCAAAGTGGCTTCTCCAACTCTTACCTGCCCCTCACTTTTCCTGGACCTCTCTGAGGCTAAAGAAATGATGGGGTGGCTTTTGATACATTTTTCTAGTCTGGGAAGAATCTAGACTCTCTTCTAGTTTCATAAGATTCAAGAGTGACAGATAGAAAAAATCTTCACAGTGCAACGTATCTGATCGTATGTTTGATGCTCCTGTATGATTTCACCCCTCCATGAAGGTCTCAGTCCTTACATTCCTCCAATCTCAAATTGAAACCCCCTACCTCCATCCAGGATTAAAATCACACATGGCAGGTATGATCCCTATCTTATCTTGAAGACCTTGGGCCAAAAGAGTTGGACTTTGGAGTTGAAAAGGAAGGAGGATGATGCAGGGTGTCCTGAGAAGAAGTGTGTAGCCACTTGCTGGCTTGCAGCCATGGAATGTACCTTAATAATCTAGAATGAAGGTCCTATGCTATGGAGAGAGAAAAGGCAGCTGTATGTTGAGTAGGCAGAAGCCATTTCAAAATTTCCAGCATCCATTGGACTATGTGCAGCTTATAATTTAACATTTGAATGTTAGATAAAGAACAGGTTAAACATTCTCTAGGAATCTGTGTGTGCCCCACCACCTAACAGGAAAGTTTCATTTTTTAAAAATATTTATTATTTTTGGCTGTGTTCGGTCTTAGTTGTGGCACGAAGGATCTTTCATTGCAATGTGCAGGCTCTATAGTTGTGGCACATGGACTCCAGAGCACATGGGCTCTATAGTTGTGGCACGCGGACTCTCTAGTTGTGGTGTGCAGGCTCAGTAGTTGTGGTGCATGGGCTTAGTTGCCCCACGGAATGTGGGATCTTAGTTCCCCAACCAGGGATCAAACCTGCGTCCCCTGCATTGGAAGGTGGTTTCTTAACTACTGGACCACGAGGGAAGTCCCAGGACAGTTTTATAGAAATGGTACCACCTTGTTCTTTTGTGATGTAACCAACCAATTCATTAACCAATGCTTCACGTTAAAATGTGGGAGTCAGTCAACGTTAGTAATCTGTGGATAATTGATTAAATAGTACCTTTGCCAAAGTTAAAGAAGCAGGTGCCTTGTCAAGGGAAGGAATTGGCATAAATGGTACCAGAAAACCTAAGCTAAACATAGTTATGGCAACTATCAGTTTAGCTCTGAACTTTGAGAGAGGGAGAATGAAGGCAATCAACCATGAGGATATTTAACGGGTAATGGAGCCCAATTCATGGCATGGAGGTAGAGAACTTTAAGGATAAAATTCTATTCCATCCATTTATTCCAATGAATCTGTAAAGTTAGCTCTCAGACTGAAGTTAATTGCAATGGAAATTTCACATTACAAATCAATTTTTCCGTAAATATTTCTCTGTGTCATTGACTCAGAAATATTTAAATCTGGTATTCATTTCTGCTTAAGGATCCACAGCTCTTGGGAGATTTAGCTGCTGCTGCTGCTCTCAGGTCTGATGTTGCCCTAATTTTCCTATTTCCTTACTCTACACAAATCCTCAGTTTGAGCATTGGCAGAGGTAGAATCTCTAAGTTTGCTAACATTTGTCTCTAAAGTGAGAGATGATGCTTTTCAGTCAATGAACTACTTTTTTCACTTAAGATTTTCTGAAACGGATTAAGGAAAGTTTGCTCTTAATTTCAGATTGACTCAAGACTCCATACTCAATCATTCTGACCAATAATATAATGGGAAATATTTCTATTTACTATTTAATATTCTTGTAACATCCATTTTGAAGACAGGGTTGTGGTCTGGAAAATATGTTGTTTCATGTCTGTAGAATCTCTCAGATGCTTACCATTATTTAGGCCACTGTTAGGGAGAACCAGGTAGATTGGCAATTTTGTTTCTAATCCTTAAGTCATGCAGATATCAGACAATCTTACCAGTGTCTCAGTTTATGTCATATGGATCCTGAGCACCTCTTATCCTGCAAATCTGCTTGACATGGAGGCCCCAGAGCCTAAGGAATTGCAGATGCACCTAAGAAGGGAATTGACAAGACTGAGACAAACAGTAAACTGTTTCCCTAGGCCATCCTGTAACCCCACTGTCTTGGAGGACCCTTCCATACTTGATCTTACAGACCAAGTAAAATTTCCAAGACCTCAGATCTCCCTAAACCCAGTGAACATCCTTGCTTCAATCTAGCTGAAGACCATGCAAAACTGGGCCATATCTCATTCACCTTTATTCTGTGTTGGCCTCCAGGATGATATGTACAATGAGAGATTACCTGTATTTCATATTAAGGATTATATTTTGATAGAGTTTATAAATGGCATTTTTAGAGAGTGACTCTAAAATTTCTGTATCTTTCAAAGCAATACATAACAGTGGGATTCAGAATTCCACATTTTCACATGCTATACAGGTGCCTCTCCAATGCAGATCACTGAGTAAAGAATAAGTTAGGGAGAGACCTTCAAGATGGCAGAGGAGTAAGACATGGAGATCACCTTCCTCCCCACAAATACATCAGAAATACATCTAGATGTGGAACAACTCCTACAGAACAGCTACTGAACGCTGGCAGAAGACTTCAGATTTCCCAAAAGGCAAGAAATTCCACACGTACCTGGGTACAGCAAAAGAAAAAAGACAAAACAGAGACAAAAGAATAGGGACGGGACCTGCACCTCTGTGAGGGAGCTGTGAAGGAGGAAAAGTTTCCACACACCAGGAAGCCCTTTCACGGGTGGAGGTGAGAGGTGGTGGGGGGAAGCTTCAGAGCCGTGGAGGACAGAACAGCAACAGGAGTGCAGAGGGCAAAGCGGAGAGATTCCTGCACAAAGGATCAGTGCCAACCAGCACTCCCCAGCCTGAGAGACTTGTCTGCTCACCCTCCGGGATGGGTGGGAGCTGGGAGCTGAGGCTCGGGCTTCAGAGGTCAGATTCCAGGGAGAGGACTGGAGTTGGCTGCGTGAACACAGCCTGAAAGGAGGCTAGTGCGCCACAGCTAGCCGGGAGGGAGTCTGGGAAAAAGTCTCGAGCTGCCGAGGAGACGAGACTTTTTCCTCCCTCTTTGTTTCCTGGTGCGCAAAGAGAGGGGATTAAGAGCACCGCTTAAAGGAGCTCCAGAGACTGGCACGAGCTGCAGCTATCAGCGCAGACTCCAGAGACGGGCATGAGATGCTAAGGCTGCTGCTGCAGCCACCAGGAAGCCTGTGTGCAGCACAGGTCACTATTCACACCTCCCCTCACGGGAGCCTGTGCAGCCCGCCACTGCCAGGGTCCCATGACCCAGGGACAGCTTCCCCGGGAGAACTCACGGCACACCTCAGAATGTTGCAAAGTTACACTAGCCTCTGCCACCGCAGGCTAGCCCCGCATTCTGTACCCCTCCCTCCCCCCGGCCTGAGTGAGCAAGAGCCCCCTAATCAGCTACTACTTTAACCCCTTCCTGTTGGAGCAAAGAACAGATGCCCTCAGGTGACCTACACGCAGAGGCGGGGCCAAATCCAAAGCTGAACCCCAGGAGCTGCGAGAACAAAGAAGAGAAAGGGAAATATCTTCCAGCAGCCTCAGGAGCAGCGGATTAAATATTGACAAACAACTTGATGTACCCTGCACCTCTGGAATACCTGAATAGACAACGAATCATCCCGAAATTGAGGCAGTGGACTTTGGGAGCAACTGTAGACTTGGGGTTTGCTGTATATGACTGACTGGTTTCTGGTTTTATTTTTTTCTTAGTTTAGTATTTAGAGTTTATTATCATTGGTAGATTTGTTTATTGATTTGGTTGCTCTCTTCCTTTTTTAAAAAAATATAGATATATTTTTCCTTTTTCTCTTTTTGTGAGTGTGTATATGTATGCTTCTTTGTGTGATTTTTGTCTGTATAACTTTGCTTTTACCATTTGTCCTAGACTTTTGTCTGTCTGCTTATGTTTTTGTTTCTGTTTTTAGTATAGTTTTTAGAGCTTGTTATCATTGGTGGATTTGTTTTTCAGTTTGGTTCTTTTTCTTTCTTTTTTCTTTTCTTTAATTACTTTTTAATTGTTTAAATTTGGGGGGGTGGTTTTTGTTTGCGGTATGCAGGCCTCTTACTGTTGTGGCCTTTCCCGTTGTGGAGCACAGGCTCGGGACACGTAAGCTCAGCAGCCATGACTCACGGGCCAAGCCGCTCCGCGGCATGTGGGATCTTCCCGGACTGTGGCACAAACCTGTGTTCCCTGCATCGGCAGGCGGACTCTCAACCACTGCGCCACCAGGGAAGCCCCAATTGTTTAAATTTTTAATAATTTTTTAAATCTTTTACTTTAATAACTTTTTTCTTTGTATTTTATTATTATTTTCTTTCTTTCTTTCATTTTTTTCTCCCTTTTCTTCGGAACTCTGTGGCTGACAGGGTCTTGGTGCCCCGGATGGGTGTCAGGCCTGTGCCTCTGAGGTGGGAGAGCCGAGTTCAGGACATTGATCCACCACAGATCTCCCAGCTCCACCTAATATCAAACAGCGAAAGCTCTCCCAGAGATCTCCATCTCAATGCTAAGACCCATTTCCACTCAACAACCAGCAAGCTACAGTGCTGGACACCCTATGCCAAACAACTAGCAAGACAGGAGCACAACCCCACCCATTAGCACAGAGGCTGCCTAAAATCATAATAAGGTCACAGACACCCATAAACACACTACCAGACATGGTCCAGCCCACCAGAAAGACAAGATCCAGCCTCATCCACTGGAACACAGGCACCAGTTCCCTCCACCAGGAAGCCTACACAACCCACTGAACCAACCTTAGCCATTGGGGGCAAACACCAATAACAACGGGAACTACGAACCTGTAACCTGTGAAAAGGAGACCACAAACACAGTAAGTTAAGCAAAATGAGAAGACAGAAAAACACAGCACATGAAGGAACAAGGTAAAAACCCACCAGAACAACCAAATGAAGAGGAAATAGGCAGTCTACCTGAAATAGAATTCAGAGTAATGATAATAAAGATGGTCCAAAATCTTGGAAATAGAATGGAGAAAATACAAGAAACGGTTAACAAGGACCTAGAAGAACTAGAGAGCAAGCAAACAATGCTGAGCAATACAATAAATGAAATTTAAGATTCTCTAGAAGGAATCAATAGCAGAATAACTGAGGCAGAAGACAGATAAGTGACCTGGAAGATAAAATAGTGGAAATAACTACTGCAGAGCACAATAAAGAAAAAAGAATGAAAAGAATTGAGGACAGTCTTGGAGAACTCTGGGACAACATTAAACACACCAACATTGAAATCATAGGGGTCCCAGAAGACGAAGAGTAAAAGAAAGGGACTGAGAAAATATTTGAAGAGATTATAGTTGAAAACTTCCCTAATATGGGAAAGGAAATAGTAAATCAAGTCCAGGAAGCACAGAGAATCCCATACAGGATAAATCCAAGGAGAAACACACCAAGACATATTAATCAAGCTATCAAAAATTAAATACAAAGAAAATGTATTAAAAGCAGCAAGGGAAAAACAACACATAACATACAAGGGAATCCCCATAAGGTTAACAGCTGATCTTTCAGCAGAAACTCTGCAAACCAGAAGGGAGTGGCAGGACATATTTAAAGTGATGAAAGGGAAAAACCTACAACCAAGATTACCCTGCAAGGATCTCATTCATATTCAGTGGAGAAATTAAAACCTTAACAGAGAAGCAGAAGCTAAGAGAATTCAGCACCACAAAACTGGCTTTACAACAACTGCTAAAGAAACTTCTCTAGGCAGGAAACACAAGAGAAGGAAAAGACCTACAATAACAAACCCCAAACAATTAAGAAACAGGTAATAGGAACATACATATCAATAATTACCTTAAATGTAAATGGATTAAATACTCCCACCAAATGACATAGACTGGCTGAATGGATGCAAAAACAAGACCCGTATATATGCTGTCTACAAGAGACCCACTTCAGACCTAGGGACACATACAGACTGAAATTGAGAGGATGGAAAAAGATATTCCATGCAAATGGAAATCACAAGAGAGCTGGAGTAGTAATTCTCATATCAGACAAAATAGACTTTAAAATAAAGACTATTACAAGAGACAAGGACACTACATAATGATCAAGGGATCAATCCAAGAAGAAGATATAACAATTGTAAATATTTATATACCCAATATAGGAGCACCTCAATGCATAAGGCAGATACTATCAGCCATAAAAGGGGAAATCGACAGTAACTCATTCATAGTAGGGGACTTTATTTTTTTTTTTTTTTCTTTTTGCGGTATGCGGGCCTCTCACTGTTGTGGCCTCTCCCGTTGCGGAGCACAGGCTCCGGACGCGCAGGCTCAGCGGCCATGGCTCACGGGCCCAGCCGCTCCGCGGCATATGGGATCCTCCCAGACTGGGGCACGAACCCGCATCCCCTGCATCGGCAGGCGGACTCTCAACCACTGCGCCACCAGGGAGGCCCCCATAGTAGGGGACTTTAACAACCCACTTTCACCAATGGACAAATCATCCAAAATGAAAATAAATAAGGAAACACAAGCTTTAAATGATACCTTAAACAAGGTGGACTTAATTGATATTTATAGGACATTCCATCCAAAAACATCAGAGTACACTTTATTAAGTGCTCGTGGAACATTCTCCAGGATACATCATATCTTGGGTCACAAATCAAGCCTTGCTAAATTTAAGAAAATTGAAATCATATCAAGTATTTTTTCCAACCACAACGCTATGAGACTAGATATCAATTACAGGAAAATATCTGTAAAAAATACAAATACATGGAGACTAAACAATACACTACTGAATAACCAAGAGATCACTGAAGAAATCAAAGAGGAAATCAAAAAATACCTAGAAACAAATGACAATGAAAACATGATGACCCAAAACCTATGGGATGCAGCAAAAGCAGTTATAAGAGGGAAGTTTATAGCAATACAGTCCTACCTCAAAACAAGAAACACCTCAAATAAAGAACCTAACCTTACAACAAAAAACCCCAGTGTTAGCAGAAGGAAGGAAATCATAAAGATCAGATCAGAAGTAAATGAAAAAGACATGAAGGAAATGATAGCAAAGATCAATAAAACTAAAAGCTGGTTCTTTGAGAAGATAAACAAAATTGATAAACCATTAGCCAGACTCAGCAAGAAAAAAAGGGAGAAGACTCAAATCAATAGAATTATCAATAAAAAAGGAGAAGTGGGCTTCCCTGGTGGCGCAGTGGTTGAGAGTCCGCCTGCCGATGCAGGGGACACGGGTTCGTGCCCCGATCCCGGAAGATCCCACATGCCGCGGAGCGGCTGGGCCCGCGAGCCATGGCCGCGGAGCCTGTGTGTCCGGAGCCTGTGCTCCGCAACGGGAGAGGCCACAGCAGTGAGAGGCCCGCGTACAGCAAAAAAAAAAAAAAAAAAAAAAAAAAAAAAAAAGGAGAAGTAACAACTGACACTGCAGAAATACAAAAGATCATGAGAGATTACTACAAGCAACTCTATGCCAATAAAATGCACAATCTGGAAAAAATGGACAAATTCTTAGAAATGCACAACCTGCCAACACTGAACCAGGAAGAAATAGAAAATATGAGCAGACCAATCACAAGCACTGAAATTGAGACTGTGATTACAAATCTTCCAATAAACAAAAGCCCAGGACCAGACGGCTTCACAGGCGAATTCTATCAAACATTTAGAGAAGAGCTAACACCTATCCTTCTCAAACTCTTCCAAAATATAGCAGAGGGAGCAACAGTCCCAAACTCATTCTACGAGGCCACCAGCACCCGATACCAAAACCAGACAACGATGTCACAAAGAAAGAAAGCTACAGGCCAATATCACTGATGAACATAGATGCAAAAATCCTCAACAAAATACTAGCAAACAGAATCCAACAGCACATTAGAAGGATCATACACCATGATCAAGTGGGGTTTATTCCAGGAATCCAAGGATTCTTCTATATATGCAAATCAATCAACGTGATACACCGTATTAACAAATTTAAGGAGAAAAACCATATGATCATCTCAGTAGATGCATAGAAAGCTTTCGACAACATTCAGCACCCATTTATGATAAAAACCCTGTAGAAAGTAGGCGTAGAGGGAACTTTCCTCAACATAATAAAGGCCATATATGACAAATACACAACCAACATTGTCCTCACTGGTGGAAAACTGAAACCATTTCCACTGAGATCAGGAACAAGACAAGGTTGCCCA
The DNA here is from genome assembly GCF_025265405.1 of Mesoplodon densirostris. NCBI lineage: Eukaryota > Metazoa > Chordata > Mammalia > Artiodactyla > Ziphiidae > Mesoplodon > Mesoplodon densirostris. The sequence goes on from NC_082670.1 coordinate 59,732,956, forward strand.
CTCTCACCACTCTTATTCAACATAGTTTTGGAAGTTTTAACCACAGCAATCAGAGAAGAAAAAGATATAAAAGGAATCCAAATCGGAAAAGAAGAAGTGAAACTGTCACTGTTTGCAGATGACGTGATACTATACATAGAGCCCAAGATGCTACCAGAAAACTACTAGAGCTAATCAATGAATTTGGTAAAGTAGCAGGATACAAAATTAATGCACAGAAATCTCTGGCATTCCTATACACTAATGATGAAAAATCTGAAAGTGAAATTAAGAAAACACTCCCATTTGCCATTGCAAGAAAAAGAATAAAATATCTAGGAATAAACCTACCTAAGGAGACAAAAGACCTGTATGCAGAAAATTATAAGACACTGATGAAAGGAATTTAAGATGATATAAATACATGGAGAGAGATACCATGTTTTTGGATTGGAAGAATCAACATTGTGAAAATGACTCTACTACCCAAAGCAATCTACAGATTCTAATGCAATCCCTATCAAACTACCACTGGCATTTTTCACAGAACTAGAACAAAAAATTTCACAATTTTTATGGAAACACAAAAGACCCTGAATAGCCAAAGCAATCTTGAGAATGAAAAATGGAGCTGGAGGAATCAGGCTCCCTGACTTCAGACTATACTACAAAGCTAGAGTAATCAAGACAGTATGGTACTGGCACAAAAACAGAAATATAGATCAATGGAACAGGATAGCAAGCCCAGAGATAAACCCATGCACATATGGTCAATTTATCTTTGTTAAAGGAGGCAAGAATATACAATGGAGAAAAGACAGCCTCTTCAATAAGTGTTGCTGGGATAACTGGACTGGTACATGTAAAAGTATGAAATTAGAACACTCCCTAACACCATACACAAAAATAAGCTCAAAATGGATTAAAGATCTAAATGTAAGGCCAGAAACTATCAAACTCTTAGAGGAAAACATAGGCAGAACACTCTATATGACATAAAACACAGCAAGATCCTTTTTGAACCCCCTCCTAGAGAAATGGAAATAAAAGCAAAAATAAACAAATGGGACCTAATGAAACTTAAAAGCTTTTGCACAGCAAAGGAAACCATAAACAAGCCCAAAAGACAACCCTCAGAATGGGAGAAAATATTTGCAAATGAAGCAACTGACAAAGGATTAATCTCCAAAATTTACAAGCAGCTCATGCAGCTCAATAACAAAAACACAAAGAACCCAATCCAAAAATGGGCAGAAGACCTGAATAGACATTTCTCCAAAGAAGATATACAGATTGCCAACAAACACATGAAAGAATGCTCAACATTATTAATCATTACAGAAATGCAAATCAAAACTACAATGAAGTACCATCTCACACCAGTCAGAATGGCCATCATCAAAAAATCTAGAAACAATAAATACTGGAGAGGGTGTGAAGAAAAGAGAACCCTCTTGCACTGTTGGTGGTAATGTAAATTGATACAGCCACTATGGAGAACAGTATGGAGATTCCTTAAAAAACTAAACATAGAACTACCATATGACCCAGCAATCCCACTACTGGGCGTATACCCTGAGAAAACCATAATTTAAAAAGAGTCATGTACCACAATGTTCATTGCAGCTCTATTTACAATAGTCAGGACATGGAAGCAACCTAAGTGTCGATCGAGAGATGAATGGATAAAGAAGATGTGACAGATATATACAATGGAATATTACTCAGCCATAGAAAGAAACGAAATTGAGTTACTTGTAGTGAGGTGGATGGACCTAGAGACTGTCATGCAGAGTGAAGTAAGTCAGAAAGAGAAAAACAAATACTGTATGCTAACACATATATATGGAATCTAAAAAAATGGTTCTGATGAACCTTGTGGCATGGCAGGAATAAAGATGCAGACGTAGAGACTGGACTTAAAGACACAGGGAGGGGGAAGGGTAAGCTGGGACTTAGTGAGAGAGTGGCATGAACTTATATACACTACCAAATGTAAAATTGAAAGCTAGTGGGAAGCAGCTGCATAGCACAGGGAGATCAGCTCGGTGCTTTGTGACCGCCTAGAGGGGTGGGGTAGGGAGCGTGGGAGGGAGATGTAAGAGGGAGGCGATATGGGGATATATGTGTATGTATAGCTGATTCACTTTGTTATAAAGCAGAAACTACCACACCATTGTAAAGCAATTATTCTCCAATAAAGATGTTACAAAAATAAAAGAATAAGAGCAAGTGGCTCAGACTTAGAAGCCTAGGCGGGTCTTCCATACTTCTTTATTCTCCTCTTCACTTTCCACATTACCCCCACCAGAAAGGAAGGAAAAATAAGCCAGTAAAGAAACAAATGGACGACACACACAACAACAGAAAAGCAGTGAATCTAAATGTGAAGTCAGTAACCTCAGCCATGTCTTCCAAGATAGTTGGCTTGGATCAAAGTAGGACCTGAGTGTGTATGTCCACAAAAACCTCATGGAGTGAAAAAGAGACACAGGAGGATGGTTATCTTTCCCAATGAAGATGTATATTCTGCCCAAATCTGAAGCATGTCTCCTTTCTTTAAGGCACAGTAACTCCGCCCATAGGAGCACAGGACTAACCAAGGTTATGACAATAACCTTGGCAACTCTTTCTATTTTGGTTGGAGAGTAAAGGCAGGCCTGATATATGAAGAGAAAGCAAATTAACTTCAGAAAAATCCTTGTTTTCTTCTTTTAATCCGTTTAGCTTAACACTCCAGCCTATATTCAGTCACTGAGCGGAGAGTCAGAAGATTCTCAAGATATCCTGCTCCTATCATCATGAGGCTTTTCCCCAATTTATATCAGTGCATGTTTGTGTTCTCCCCATTGTCATACATAGTTCAATACAGAGCAACCATGACAACGTAGCCCAAATGAAAGACAAAACAGGGGAGAGGATTAGATTCCCCTTTCACATGTATATTAAAGACAAATGTAGCCCCCTGAGTCTTTTAGTTGGACTAATATAGGCATCCCAGAGACAGACAGTGAGAAATAAGCAAGTCCATATTCAGTATATCATTAAGTGTCTATGAATTCCAGATTGAGGTTGTTGGCCCAGATGAGACTGGAGGACTCTTTAGGATTATCTATTCCCTAGCTGAAGGAGAGCCTTCGCTGTACACACCCAGGATTGTTCTTTCTAGGCTGAGATGCCATTTCTGCAAGTGCTGCCACCCCCAAGTAAAATTCCACTCTGGGATTTATATATAGGACATGGAACTGCAGGTAGCCTCTGCCTGTATTTTCAAATCTGGCTCTTGGTCTTTCATAAGCAAACACACCTAACATCAGCGCATTTACTCTTTTTCATTTCTGCTTTTTTTCTTTATCATTCCAAGGCAGTATTTTTTTTTACCTTTGATACTATAATAGTGGATGCATATCATTATATATTTGTCAAAATCCATAGAATGCACAACATTAAGAGCGAACCTAGATGTTATTTGGTAATGATGTATCAAGGATGTAGTTTCATGGACTGTAACAATGTACCCCTCTGTATAAGATGTTGATGTAGGGTGAAGCTATACGGGTGTGGGGACGGGGGTGTATGCAAACTCTCTATACTATATGCTTTTCAACTTTGCAGTGAACCTAAAACTGTTCTAACAAATAAAATCTATTTTTTTTAAAAGAAAAAAAAAAGTAGGGGTAAAGAGTAACAGCTAGACAGTTTTTCTTTTCGTTTGCTTTTTTAAAAAATTATTATTAGAGGGCCTCCCTGGTGGCGCAGTGGTTGAGAGTCCGCCTGCCGATGCAGGGGATACGGGTTCGTGCCCCGGTCTGGGAGGATCCCATGTGCCGTGGAGCGGCTGGGCCCGTGAGCCATGGCCGCTGGGCCTGCGCATCCGGAGCCTGTGCTCCGCAACGGGAGAGGCCACAACAGTGAGAGGCCCGCGTACGGAAAAAAAAAAAAAAAAAAAATTTATTATTAGACTCTTGATAAGGTTTAAATGCATGGAAACAATACAACTAAAAGAAGAGAATGAATAGAATAAATACATAAAGATTTGTTCATTAATCCTGGAAAATTACACTATTTTTTACTAAAAGATAGTGCAATACTACATGGGTGAAGAATTAGATACTAAATTAAGCTAAGAAATATGTAGAGCAGTAGGCAGTGTTGCATACCCTCTTGGGATTGGTGATCAGAAACTGATAGTGGAATTAGTCTATGCTGTTAGGTGGGTTTCTCTAGAAGTGATAAGATTCTTGTCTGTAGACATGTCAAAATGGTTATTTGGGTTTATGCAGGGTTGGGATTTTGCTGAATAAGAGGAAAAGACAAGGGAGTTTATGGCATTGCCACAGGTAAATCATGGACTCTAAGGGAAGTTGATATGATCCAAAGACCCTTAAGGTTTATTTAGTTCCTTGATTTTTACATTCATTTATAAATTCATTCCGTTTTTCTTACCTACTTACTGCATGCTGAGCACCGGTCTAGGCATGGGGATAGAAGAGTGAACAAAAGAGACAAATTCTTCTTTTGTGGAATTTACTTTTTAGGTGAATGGACAAATACTATACAAAACATCAGGTTTTATGAGTTTTGTGAAAAAATAAAACAGTGTACAGAGAATAGAGAGTGTCTTTGTTAGACCTCAAGGTTGACATGCATTTCATTCCATGTGTTGATGCCCTCTGGACGTGTGTAATAAATACTGTGTCCCTACTGGTACCAGGAGTGGTTGTTTCAGAGAACAAGGTAATGGAACACTTAGGGAAGAGGGAGATGGGAGGAGATCTGGGAGAAGAACACTCCAGGCAGAAGGAAGAGTGAATACAAAGTCTCTGTGGTGGAAATGCGCTTGGTATTTTCAACAAACTGCAAGAAGTGTAGAGAGGTAGGCAAGAGGAAGTAGCATATCTTGTAGAGCCTTTAAGATCCCTGAGGGACTGCAGCTTTTACTCCAGATGAGATCACGTTTTGAGTTACATATTATCCAAACTTCTCTGGCTGTTATTTTAAGAATATAACAGGAGGAGGCATTGGTTGAGCAACCAACAGCTCTGATGGACCAATTAGGAAACAGTGAGACAGATGAAAGGTGATAATTGGCTTGTTTCAAGATTGTAACAGTCAAGATGACAAGAACACATCAACCTCTTGAAACATTTTAAATGTAGAGCCGACAGGACTTGCTGGTGCACTGCATCTGTTGGTATGAAATGTGTATACTATTATACCAATGAACATTGCCTCCCCACACCCTACCCTAACATAGAGCATCTATTCTTTTTAATAATTTTGTGCACAAGAAGGTAACAAATATTTTTATATAGATGAAATTTGGAGTTCAAAATCTTGGGTTTGCATCCTGGCTAAATCAGCTGTGCAAACCTGGACAGATTATTCTATCCTTTGGTTTCATAGTTTTGTCATGAAGATTAAAGGATTGTTTACAAGGAATTATCAACTTTAAAATTCAAAGAAAAATACACTAAAGGGAAAACAAAAATAAGAGTTGTGGGTTTATAGTTAGAACATTGTTGAGTGCTTGGGATTAGCTCAGGAGATATATTTCATTGTATGAAAGAGTATAACTGAAACTGGCAGGTTAAAACGTTCAGAGAGATGGTCCTCTAAAATGTCAGTCTTCTCCACAGACCATTATTAGGAGCTTCCAGGGTGATAAGGATGTTTATAAAAAGAGAGGCACAAAGCCTCAAACCAAAGAAATTATGATTCAAAGTCCTTTCCTCATGCCTTGTCCTCATGTTTAGACTTTAGTTTGTATTTAGAAAGAACAAAAGAGAACGGGAGTGAAAGAGATGTTGTCTAGGGTCACACTTTAAGTGCTAAGGTAATTTCCAAAGCAGTTCCTTATTTGGGTCACTGCAGTCCTGGATCTGGAACTCAGCTTTACTGGTTAGGAAATCTTATGTTGTCCTAGTGCTAGAGCTGACTCAGAGGAAGTGACTATCTTAACTGAACTCCCAAAAGGATTACAAACAAACCAGGAAGCTAATTTAATTTTCATGGCTTTGAGTTGACCCAGTTTTTCATGTCTGTCAAATTATACACCTCTCTAGTGTCAGCAGAAGCCATATTAGACCAGAAGGCATCTGGTAAGCATGGTATCAGGGTACAGGCAGTAGGAAGGAAGGTTTGGGGCATAACTCACCCATCAAAGCCAGCTGAAATGTTTTTACCCCACATCAGAGTATTTTTCCAGGATGCAGATGTTCATTGCCTTGTCCAGTGGGTCTCCCTTGGACAGTCTTCCAGTCACTGACTACTTTTTCTTTGCTCATCTTTCTTTGAGCACAATTCAAATTGCCTTCTTTATTTGTAGTCAAAAGCACATGAACTTATAACATAACATGCACTGTATGATAAGTTTGGGAGTCAGATAGGTCAGCATTTACTTATGAGTTGGGTGACTTTGAACAAGTTAAACAAATTGATTACTTTCTTAGCCTGCTCCATTATATGTGAAAAGCAATACCTAGTGTTCAGGTATATTGTGAGGATAAAAGAAGTAATGCACTTAGTTCTATGCTTCTCACATAGTGCACACCCAATTAGACATAAAAGCTGTTTTCTCTGTTTAGGCCATTCTTTCTTTCTCTCTCTCTCTCTCTCTCCCTCCTTCCCACCCTCCCTCTCTCCTGTTTTGGTATTTTGTCCCTAGACTCAGCTGTGCATTGTTTTCATATGGTCATTCAACCCAATTAACAGGCTAGCTTCCTGTGATCACATGCTGATACTGACAGGTGACACGTCAGAAGCGACTCTAAGAATTGCATGCATTTGAATGTTATTAATTTGTTCAATATATCAACTGTTTTGAAATTCATAGAGATTAAAATTTGAAATATATGAATTGTTGGGTGAACATTTCTTTAAGTGTTTTTAAATTTTACGAGTTACAAAAGTGTGTAAGAACTCTGAGAAACTCCAGAAGAATTTCCAACAAAGTTAAGAGAACTAATGTAGACCATGACTCTCAAGGGAAACTAACCACAGTGAAGGTCAGACAATCCTAGAAGAGAAAAAAGAACAATCAGAAATACAGAGAATAATGAAATAACACCAGGCTCATCAAGGAGAGGTGCTAGATGTGAATAGTCAACAAACTACAATCAACAAGGAAAAACAAAATGTGAGAAAAATGTATCACAACTGTGCTCCATGTAAGGCTAGATATTGGGGATTCAGGTTAATAACAGCAAATATATACAACATGCTACATGTTGCTGAGAAGGAAGATTTTCACTCAAATCACTCACTGTCCGATATCTGGTCTATTCTGAGACACAGAGTTTACTTGTGAAACAAATCTATACACAGTGCAATTTAGTAAAAGTGACAGATTAATTTAGTTCCAGAATCTAATCACAGATAACTATGTGCTAAGTGTCTCAGAAATTTAATTATGCACTCTGTAATTTCAGTATCTCTGTTTGGTGATGGTAGACCTATGTATTTTAAGCTGGATAGAGCTATTGTTGTTCCTATTGTTAATGCTTTTTGATATATTAATATTATTACTGTCACTAATAAGGGACTCCTCAGGACCAATTATTAGAATTGATCATGATGGTGTCCATTTTTATTCATTTATTTTAACTCCCTAAATAATAGCCTTCTTAGTTACACCTTCAGATATGTTGATACATTTCACCTTCCTGAGATTTTGTCCTGGGCACTTTAACTGACACAGACTTTGTCACATCTTCTCAGTCATTGTTTTATGATTCTTCCTGAGAGTAGATCATTGTCACCAACTTACTACTTTAATTCAGGTTTTACTTGGGTTTGATTTTCTTAACATTCTGTGATTGAAATGATTTTTTACATTTTCTTAAAACACTCTGTATACCATGAAATGCATAAAAAAGGTCACAGTGGAATCAAATTGAAACATAAATGATAAAACTAAATATATAACATATGCTGGATGATATGGATAATATGAATGATATAAAAACTTAGGACACTTTTAGGTAGATGAGTAAAACTTTCTGCAAATTATTAAAACTGGACTCTTCATTTTGCTTTGAGCAAGAGAAATGTGATTAGTTTAGTTATTACATTGTCCTTGATAGGCAAAAAATAAAAGTACAGTAGATACTCCTTTGGAGGAGCAGCTCTTCTTTGGGGGGAGAACTACTTAAGACTCATCTTATTTCTGTATTTTGTGATGTGGGAGTGGGAGGCAAGCTTTATCTTGTGAAATCAACTTGGAGGACATAATAATGTCACACGTTGCATTCAGAGCACTCCAGGATGTTTCCACTAGGCTTTCCAAATTTAACTCCTGAAACTCTTCCTTGTAAAAGATTTTTTTTAATTGAAATATATTTGATTTACAATGTTGTGTTAATTTCTGCTGTACATCAAAGTGATTCAGAGATATATATTTCTTTTCATATTCTTTTCCATTATGGTTTATCACAGGACATTGAATATAGTGCCCTAAGCTATACAATAGGACCTTGCTGTTTATCCATGCTATATATAATAGTTTGTGCCCACTAATCCCACACCCCCAATCCTTCCCTTACACATCCCCCCTCTCCTTTGGTGACGACAAGTTTGTTCTCTGTATCTGTGAGTCTGTTTCTGAGATATGTTCACTTGCATCATATTTTAGATTCCACATATAAGTAGTATCATATGGTATTTGTCTTTCCCTTTCTGACTTACTTTGCTTAGTATGATAATCTCTAGGTCCAACCATGTTGCTGCAAATGGCATTATTCCATTCTTTTTTATGGCTGAGTAATATTCCTGTGTGTGTGTGTGTGTGTGTGTGTGTGTGTGTGTGTGTATCACATCTTCTTTATCCATTCATCTGTTGATGGACATTTAGGTTATTTCCATGTCTTGACTATTATAAATAATGCTGCTATGAACATAGGGGTGCGTGTATCTTTTTGAATTATAGTTTTGTCTGGATTGACTTTGAAAGTTCAGGTGTTTTTAAGTTTTATCGGTGTGCAAAACACATCTTGAATTTCTTTAATGTCGCTTGCAAGCTTGTTCTATATTTACTTTACCCTTGCATAAGTCAAAAGTAGCGGAACAGATTTTGCTCAGATTGGGCAAAAGCAATTACCAGACTCTTAGACTAGGGCCTGTCATGGTCCCAGAAGATAATTTTGGGGGAAGCCATGATGGCACGTAAATACAGGGTTATTAAAGGTTTCCACTGAGCTCTCTGCAGCTTAATGCTTTCTAGCACAGATCTTCTCAGAAGGATCTGCAGTGTCATTTCAGAAATTGGGTGGCATGTTTTACACTCTGCATTAACTTTGGTTTTAGCATATGCTCCTGGCTCTATGTTCATCCCAAATTATAACCACAATGAAAATACTCAGTAATAAATATTGGCTTAGCACTTGAACATGGACAAAGTGCTTTCATAATTACGTTTTCCAGTAGATCCTTACAGCCCTATGTGTCATGAATGATTTTTCTTTTTTTTACAGATAAGAAAACTGAGACTCATCAAGTTAATGAAATGACCCAAGTCCAGTTCAGCTCTTAAGAGGTAGGACTCTAATCCAATTCTTCATTCATTCAACAGTTAGGTCATGAAAGCCTACTATGTGCCAGGCACTGAGCCAGGCAAGGGAGACACAGTGATGAACAAGGCAAGCAGAGTTTCTTTCTTCATAAAATGTTTACTAAACGAGATGCACAAAACATGAACATAAAATCACGACTCATTTTACTATTACAAGTTGTGGTGTTCCAAAGGAAAAGGTCAGCACACTCTGAGAGGGGAAAACACAGGCACCTGATTGCCATAAGGTAGACTCTGTGAAGAATATGCACATGCATTTAAATTGAGACAAGAAGGAGTTAATGGGCTCTGACTCCACAGCTCACTTTCAACATTATACTCAGACTAGCTTGGAACGATGATCTGACAAGTAACACAGAGGAATCTCGACATTAAAAAATAAAGTCCTCATCTTTGTCTTTATTTAAAATATAAAACTACTGGATACTAGTCAAAATTCACTTTACCTTGAACAATATCCAGGATAATAGGCCAGAATATTATTGCAGTGGCAGCCTTCTTTCAAAAGCACTTCTGGCTTCTGAAACCAGAACGGACAGATGTCCTCCTGAAGCCCATGCAACACTTAGTCTAACCTCCTCTTCAGACGCTTAGAACTGCCTTGGGTGTAATTAGTTCTGCCAAGTTACACTATCCATAAGGGCAGAGATCATGACATTTCCATGTCTGCATTCTCAAAGGTGTGCTGGTTCAACATTTGGTGTTGAACTGAATTGGTGAATGGAGATATATAATCTGTGCATGGGCAAAATACATAAGAAGTGGGATGGTGTAGCATAAAGAAGGGGTCTGTGGTGTCTGGTTGATCTGGATTCAAGTTCTCATCCCAGCCTGTCTGACCTTGCTTACTTAAACTTCTCTGACCTTTGGATTCCCTGTCTGTAAATACAGATATTAACATCTCCCTTATGAGGCTATTAGGTTGTTGTAGAAGAGAAAACACAATCTACATGAAATAGGATGGACTGATTCGATTGCTCACAAATTTGTAACTACTATCAAAGTCTTACAAGTCTCTTGATTATGGTTTATCCATCTCCTAGAGCTATCTGGAGTCTGGTTAAGGAAAATGGGGGGAAAATTCTGAGTGTTATGGTATTTAACATACAATGTAGATGTTCGTGACATATCAAGATGTAATAAATGATAAAGGTGCTAAGACATGATGATCTATTTAGCAAAGGACCAGATAAGGATTATATTTCACCGTGAACAATTAAATAGTATAGCATTCTTGTCCAATCAAAATGTATTATGATATGAATAATGCTGTTTCCTAGATTTTTAAGATTATTGTTGGATATATCTAAAAATAATTACAATGTGGTAGGACTGAATGAAACTGAAATCAATTCAAATCTTTCTACATACCTTGTTACCTTTCCTTGGTTCCTGTAAAGGCATCTTTAATACCCATCATCCCTGGTGCATTTTCTTGCTGGCTTTGCAACTGATGAGAGTAAACAAACATGCCGTATCAATCCCAGAGCCCTTCTCTGATCCACAGGGCTGGTGGGGGCAAGAGGGCAGGGCAGTCAACAACATGAGCATAAAGAGAAATATGAGTTCATGCTATTAAGCCAAAGCAGGGGTGTTAATCCCCAAAGTGCATGGAGAGAGATCAATAAAGTCAAAATAATAATAATAAATAGCCATCTTCTTCCAGGTTTCAAACTCACCAAAGATAACATGAGCAAGAGAGACTATAAACAAACAGAGAACATCTTTTTAGTAGCCCATCCTACCCCTTTAATACTAACTGTATTTGCCCGTGGAGAGAAAAACAATACTACAGACTCATTTAAATTTAAATTACTTCTAGCTGTTGATACACTATCTCCACTGAAATACTGCCTGTCTGGAATGTAGCAGACAACGGTCTGATTATCATCATCATTATTATTACTTTACATCTCCCCCCTTTCCTCTTGAGATAATTACCATCTGGGATCATATTCAATTAAATGGAAGGTCAGGTGTCTCCAGCCATCCCTGGCATTTCTTGGTGGTCTTAATTGTCACACACTGATGGGCCACTAGGCAGAGCTCTCTTAGTGGAGTGCTTTGATTTATACATTTCATACATTTGGGTGCTCCAAGCAGCTTTTGCTATTAGATCCCATTTGGTGCTCAGTTGGTAATCTCAGGGGAAACCTGGAGATGTCTTTCCCATGTTCAGCTTTATAAACTGTGGTTCTTATCCACCTGGGTGATGTAAAATCTGTCCATAGACCTTTTGAAGGACAATATTTTTTCTTTTGTCAGCACCAACAATTGAGAAGGGTGGTGAAGTCCTAAGTACTGATTGTTTGTCAGTAACAGATTACAGGAAAGAGCCTCAAGAGTGGAACAGTATGTTTCAAGTTCCTCTGATGCCAGTTTGGCCAAGATGCTTGAATGGAGGGTACCTGACCCATGTCTTTCTTCTCTGCAATGACCGTTGAATTCTCAGTGTTGTTTATGCTGTGTGTGCAGGGGGCTGAATGTATGCTAGTAATACTCAGGGAAAGAGAACCTTTCAAAATTTTAAAACCAGAATTTTACACAGGTTCTACGCTGGATTCAGTGAAACTAGAAACATGCCACTAAAATAGCTTGCAATTGTTCTCTGGCATTGTTGCCAAAGTGGATCAGGTTGAGAGTAGTCTGAGTTACAAACATCTATTGTAACTCTTCAGGTAGACCAGACAAAGAGTACTACGTGAATCCTCAAAGATTCAGTGCTGCCTGTGTGTGTGTGTGTGTGTGTGTGTGTGTGTGTGAGAGAGAGAGAGAGAGAGAGAGAGAGAGCGAGAGCGAGAGAGAGATACAGAACATGCACACCCTCACCCCTGTGCAGGCATTGCCTTCCTCCCCAAATGCTCTTCCTTCCACTGTGCCCTCACTGCAATATCTGCCCGTCTAGGGTCTGCCTGTTTTTAAAGCTTAATGAAACATCACTTACTCTATACTGTTAACCTGGCCCTCTTCAACCAGAAGCAATCTTTTCGTCCTCTGAATTCATTTCATCTGATCTGATTCTCTCTAAGGGCTTGTTTGTCTTAGTTGTTTTTTTTTTTTTTTTTTTTTTTTTTTTTCCGGTATGCGGGCCTCCCACTGCTGTGGCCTCTCTCGTTGCGGAGCACAGGCTCCGGACGCACAGGCTCAGCGGCCATGGCTCACGGGCCCAGCTGCTCCGCGGCACTTGGGTTCCTCCCGGACCGGGGCACGAACCCGTGTCCCCTGCATCGGCAGGCGGACTCTCAACCACTGCACCACCAGGGGAGCCCTGTCTTAGTTTTAACTTAAGAGTGAACATAGTTCACTGATCTCCCAGTAGAACAGACTCATCACACCCATATTTGATACCTTGTTGGCCCCCCAAAATGAATGTTAAATGAATGTCAAACACTCCTGAATATCATAATGCACGTCCAAACCCTGATGTATGTGGTACAGATAATAGAGAGCAGTACATTAATACTAGTATCAAATTCAAATGCTGACAACTTTCTAATTTCCTGGAAAATCTGCCTGGGTTCTTCAAGTGCTGAGAGGGCTTCAGTGGAAGAATATGTGTTTGCTGCAGCCTAATCTGGCAGACAAATCAGCCCAACTGGCTGTGTGCCTTCCCTATAACTCTGCCCCTGTCAGACAAGACCCAGAGAAGCAGTGGCTTCACTGCAGTAGGGATTCCAGGAACAAATCAACCAAAGATCAAACACAAAGGCCCACTTGAGAAAAAGACTTCTTAATTCTTGGCAAAATAGCCATGGCTTATTTAATGTTGACTTTAGATATTTTGGTAATATGTATTCTCATTTGTTCAACAGACCCTTATTGATAATTTCACTGGGTTCTGTGGGAGGGAATCGAACAAAAATAAAGAGGCATCATTGCCAGCAAGTGGAACAATTGGACATATACATATATATAATAATAATTTAGTGCATTATTATTTTTTAGGACACTGCTATTTTTCAAAGCAACCCAACTCCAACCTCAAAGTCAATGTTATTTCTACCTTACTTACAGCCTGTATTTAGTTGCCATATCCAATTTCATATTTTGCCCACTTTAGTTATTTATGACTGCTTTATTCATTTAAATACGTTAGCGGTAGATTGTGGGGACTTACATAATATGTGATCACACTTTAAATATGTTGCAATGTCCTTTCTACGTTATAATGCTTCTGCCACAGTTCCCTACAAAATGGACATTTTTGGTTCCTGGAGTCTGAGCATTGGAACCTATTTGAATGTCACTTGGTCCAGATTTCTCCCAGATGGATAAGTGCCCTTTTCAAGAAGCAGACACACTCTGATCGATATGTACGTGGAAGTCTCCAGTGTCAGGAGCTCGCTAAATCCTCATGTAACAAACAGCAAATTCTTCTTCTGGGCAGCTTTCATTTTACAGGGTAGTGCGCTTATCTGGTTGGCTGTGTTTTGTTGATTTTCATTATTTATCTGTTTTCTATTTTTTTTTTAATTAAGACTATTTTTTAGAGCAGTTTTAGGTTCACAGAAAATTGAGGGGCAGGTACTTCCCATATACCTACTGCCCCACAAATGCAGAGTCTTCACTACTATCAAAAACACCCACCAGATGGTATATTTGTTACAATGGGGAATTTACATTGACACATCATAATCATCCAAAGTCCACAGGATCATACAGGGTAGTTTAACTGCCCCAAAGATCCTCTGTGCTCCACCTATTCATCCTTCCCTTTCTTCCCCAACCAGTGGCAATCACTGACATTTTTACTATTTCCATACTTTTGCCTTTTTTAGAATATCATATAGTTGAAATCGTACAGCAGGTAGTCTTTTCACATTAGCATCTTTCACTTAGTAAAATGCGTTTAGGTTTCCTTCATGTCTTTTCATGGTTTGATAGCTTATTTCTTTTTAGCTCTGAATAGTATTCTATTGTCTGGATGTACCACAGTTTATCTATCTATTCATCTGATGAAAGACATCTTGGTTGCTTCCAAGTTTGGGCAATTATAAATAAAGCTGTATCCATGTACAGGTTTTTGGGTGGATGTAAGTTGTCAACTGCTTTAGGTAAATACCAAGGAGCACAATTGCTAGATTGTATGGTGAAAGTAAGTTTGGTTTCTAAGAAACTGCCAAGCTGTCTTCCAAAGTGGCTGTGCCAGTTTGCATTCCCACCAGCAAGGAATGAGGGGTCCTGTTGCTCCACATCCTTGCCAGAATTTGATGTTATCCGTTTTTTGGATTTTGACCATTCTAATAAGTGTGTGGTGATATCTCATTATTGATTTAATTTGCATTTCCCAAGTGATATATGATGTGGCACATCTTTTCATATGCTTATTTGCATCTCTATATCTTCTTTGGTGAGGTGTCCCTTAAGATCTTTGACTCATTTTAAAATCAGATTGCTTGCTTTCTTACTATTGAATTTTAAGTGTTCTTTGTATATTTTAGATAGCAGTCCTTTATCAGATGTGCCTTTTGCAAATATTTTCTCCAAGTCTGTGGCTTCCCTTTTCATTATATTGACATTGCTTTCCACAGAGCAGACATTTTTAATTTTAATGAAGTCTAGCTTATCAATTATTTCTCTCATAAATCATGCTTTGATGTTGTATCTAAAAAGTTATCACCATACCCAAGAGCATCTAGGTTTTCTCCTGTGTTATCCTCTGGGAGTTTTGTAGTTTTGTGTTTTACATTTAGGTTTGACCTATTTGTGAAAGATGTAAAGAATGTATCTAGATACTTTATTTTTGCCTGTGGATGTCCAGTTGTTTCAGCACCATTTGTTGAAAAGTCTGTCTTGGCTTTATGCTATTACCTTTGCTTTTCTGTCAAAAGTTCATTGACTCTATTTATGTGAGTCTATTTCTGAGCTTTCTGTTCTGTTCCACTGATCTGTTTGTCTGGTTTTTCACATATTACACTGTCTAGATTGCGAAGCGACTATATGATTCAGAAGAAAAGACTCAAGACCTACAGTTCATCTGAATACACATTGTTATGAGGAATATTTCGATGTCAAATGTCATGATTAATTTGCCCTATTGTCTATGGAAAGTTCAAGAAAAGCTGTCTCAGATGTCTTTATATAGGCTGTTTATCTCTCTAGCTATTCTGATACTCCAGCCCTGTTTCATTTGGCTGTATGCCTTGTTTTCCATTTCCATGGATTCTAGAATCATTTCTAGGCTGCAGCTGAAAAAAACATCTTTTGGGGGGCTTATTTATAGATACATAACAATTGCATTTAAGAGGTACCCTCCTCATGCTCCCACACTCCCAGATTTGTCACTAATGTGAGGCTAATCTCTCACAACTAGAAACCCATTTAGTGGATACCTGAGAGGCCTCTCCTGTTTGCCCAATTGGCTGTCACACGGAACATACCACGAAAGGTCCTTTTTTTTTTTTTGCTAGATAACACCCTTTTCTGCACTTAGCCTACTCTTTTCCATTTGAAATTCAGCAAGCTTGAAATAACAACAGATCCTGTCCCTGATGGGGCATCAATGGAAATATATCTGTCATGTAATTGAGGAGGCATTGGGAGACCTAAGTCTTTGGCCTGTAACCTTCCGTCACCTGTGCAGTGAACACAGAAGAAATCTCATTGTTCATTGCAGTGGCTAAATGAGGAGCAGCATGTATAGTATTTGCTGGTGTAGGATTTTTCATTTAATTAAATCTGAGTTTCTGTCTGTCCAAGGTACCTCACTGATAAAGGGAGGATGCTGAAAAAGCTTTGTCGGTGTTTAAGTCCCACAATAACTTTTTCCTGATATAATTAAAGTCCGTCCATTGAATTTCAGTTCTCAAGGAATGTTATTGTTTGTGAGCCAACACTGTCATCGTGACTGTGTATTTATGCAACAGCTTTATTAGTCCTGTGACCTTGGGCAAGTCACTTAACCCCTGTGACTTTTGCTATTAAGCAGTTATTAATGCCTGCTAAACATAGCTGTTGTCAGGATTACATATATAGTAAATGTGAAAGAGCCTCATTACTTAGAAAGGGAACCACCTGCGTTATCTCAGTTCATTCTTACAATACCAGTGGGAGGGTAGACCAGTTTTTTGGGGGTGTATGTGTGTGTGTGTTTGTGTGTGTAAGTGTGTGTGTTTAACTCTCAAATCCAGATGAGAGTTCAGGTTCAATAAACATTAAGTAAACTGTCTAACACTGCAGAGCTGGAAGGTTGCAAAACAGAGATTTCCCTTCTGGCTGTTTTGACACTCATAGACACTCGTAACACATCAGACCCTGCATACATTTCCTGACACTAAAGCCTGACCTCGTTCAGAAATCTCACATTGACTCCCAATATATTGCAAGAAATCACATTTAAAAACGCAAACAGAAGGTAATAGGAATCTTTCAAAACTGACGTGGAACTGAAAGTGCTCACTTTGGAGAAGAATCCGGGGTGTGTGGGGATGATTCACATTGCCTTGTGAGAGCTGACTGTTAAATTGTTAGAAATTTCAACAGCTGGTGTTAAACACATTGTTAAATATTAAACTATATAAATATAGCTATTGTTAAATATTAAATTATATAAATATAGCTAATTAAATTATAGTACAAAGGTGATGAATACTCAAAATTTATCACTTCCTAAATATTTTTACTACATTTTACTATTTTCTATACTTTAAAGCATACTGTAACTGTATGGTGGACATACTATATATATAAAATGGTCACTTACTACATATATGGCAGAAGTGATGGCATGTCCCTTCGTTTTGTAATACAGAAGAACAAATATGACCCCATGTTGGATCTGTTTCTTTTTTTCTTTAATATTTATTTATTATTTATTTATTTGGCTGCACCGGGTCTTGGTTGCGGCAGGCAGGCTCCTTATTTGCGGCTCACCAGCTCCTTAGTTGCAGCACATGGGCTCCTTAGTTGTGGCAGGTGGGCTTCTTAGTTGTGGCTCACTGGCTCCTTAGTTGTAGCACTTGGGCTCCTTAGTTGTGGCAGGTGGGTTCCTTAGTTGTGGCTCACCGGCTCCTTAGTTGCAGTACATGGGCTCCTTAGTTGTGGCAGGTGGGCTTCTTGGTTGTGGCTCACCGGCTCCTTAGTTGCTGCACTTGGGCTCCTTAGTTTTGGCAGGCAGGCTTCTTAGTTGTGGCTTGCCGGCTTGTTAGTTACGGCACGTGGTCTCCTTCATGCAAACTCAGTTGCGGCATGAATGTGGGATCTAGTTCCCTGGCCAGAGATTGAACACGGGCCCCCTGCATTGGGAGCACGGAGTCTTTATCCAGTGCTCCACCAGGAAAGTCCTCAGATCTGTTTCTTTTACTTCAACCTTGGTATTCTATTGCTTTAACTACAAGTTAAGAATGTTGCCTATAGCCTGAAATATACAGGATAGCCCATTCTCAAGGCTCTGACCTTTAAAGGTATAACACTTTCCCAATCATATAGAGATAGAAAGTTGCAGAACAGAGAATAACATTTGTCTTCCTGGAGGGTTACAGGAGCATCATGACCTGTCCTACATGGACAGATGCAGGAACAGAGGCTTTTGACACGAAGAAGTTTGCAACAACCAACCCCCCTCCCCTTTTGGTATAAAACAAGCCTGAGTTCTAACTTGGGTAAGGTGGTTCTTTGGAACAGTAGTCCACCATCTTCTTGGTCTGCTGGCTTTCCAAATAAAGCCTCTGTTCCTTGCCTCAACAACTCATCTCTCGATTTATTGACCTGTTTTGCAGCAAGCAGTATGAACTTGGACTCGGTAACACCTTCTGATACTAGATTATCAAAGACTGCAGGTTCCATCTTGGGTTTCTTTCTCTCCGTCTCTTGGATATCTCACTCTAGGGAAGCCAGCTGCCATGTCTTCAGGACACCCAGGCAGCCTATGGAGAGGACCATGTGGCAAGGAAATGAGGTCTCCAGCCTATAGCCGGAGAGCAACTGGAACCTGCCAAAACCACATGAACCTGGAAGTCTTCATATGACTACATTCCCAGCTGACAGCTTCACTGTAGCTCAGGAAAAACCTTGAGCCAGAACCAAACAGTCAAGCTGCTCCCGGTAATCAATAACTACTCCAGTAGCAAAGCATCTAAATATCCTTCAACTTGATGTCTGATTTTAGAGGGTTTCCTGTAGAGGTCAAGAAACCTCTTTTTCCCTAAATGTTACAAAATTGTGGACAAACTGAAAATTATACCCACGATTAGCAGAAATGTTTGCCCTTTAAAATTTTCTAGTTAGTAGGCTCAGGCAAAAAAACAATTAACTGCTTTCTGAAACTGTTTAATTTGGGGGAAAGGCTTATTATTTCAAATGTGAATTTAGATATGAAATAACATAGTCTACTTGACAATCTTTATTTTTTCTCTTTAAATATGAACTATCAACCTGCAGAATTAAACCAGGGTTATCCAGGAAAGTCTCTCAAGGTCTATGCAAGGTGTGAATAGTTTCTTCTTAACAGAAGTAAAAATTACATGGTTGTCCTTATCGAGTAAGGGAAGAAGGGTGGCCAGGGAGAGTGTTACAGCAACATACAGTGATGCTTTTGTGCAGAAGTTAAGGCAACTAGCCAAGAGGCTTTGGGTGTTTTTGCCAATGGAAGGAAGTTTAGTGGAAACCCTGGAACTAAACTAGAACTTTCACATGTTTGAATCTTAATATGGGAAATGCTCTCTGATATACTATGGGGAATCTTTGCTACTTATGGGAGTGGCAGAAGTTATATCCTCTTAACCTAAGCAACCAAAAGATCCTACACCCAAGCATCACTAGAAAAGATACTTATGGGGACTTGGATTTCCCCTCAATCATATCCTGCATATCTATAGAGGTACCCAGGCTTCAGATATATATCCATTATCTATATCTATATTTACATCTTTAGATATATACATATATATATCTACACATAGATATATATAAATTATAAATGCTGACATAAACTTTATTCTACAATAATAGGCCAGGAACTTCACTGAACCTCATGATATTTGTGTTACTAAAAAATAAATGATCCACAACTTCACTAGGTGACCTCTTGCTTCCAGGGATGCACACCAAAATGTGCAAAATTTTGGAAAATATGGTAAAGATGTACAGAATTTTTAAATGCTCCAAAAATTGCCAAATGAGATTATTTCCTGAATTGAAGGACTATGCCAAAAGCATTTTAAAGACAAAATCCTGAATAAGAAAATTCTTGAGTCATTGGTTATTCTATGGTCTTATGGCAGAGGAAAAGCTAAGGCAGCCCAGATACAGTTACTAAAATAAGTCTATAGTTACTAAAATAAGTCTGTAGTTACTAAAGTAAGTCCCAGCTTTTCTCTCTTGTTCTGTCTTTTTTATTGTTGTTTTGTCTTTTTTTTTTTAATGGTAGTAATTTTGAGGGGATGGATCTTTTTACCTCTCTTATTTTTAGGAAGTAATACTTTTATTTATTTTTTTTTTTGCGGTACACGGGCCTCTCACTGTTGTGGCTTCTCCCGTTGTGGAGCACAGGCTCCGGACGCGCAGGCCCAGCAGCCATGGCTCACGGGCCCAGCCGCTCTGCGGCATGTGGGATCCTCCCGGACCGGGGCACGAACCCGTGTCCCTTGCATCGACAGGCGGACTCTCAACCACTGCGCCACCAGGGAAGCCCGGGAGTAATACTTTCTTAAAACTTTTTTTTTTTTTTCCAGAGAGGAATATAGGAAATTGCAGTGAGACAATATTCAAACCTGGGAGACATTTTATTTTTTACACATATTTATGCATGTGAGTTATTTCAGTCTTTCATTTATCCCAGTCAAGGGAGATGGTGGTGGCAAGGTATTTTTCTAGGCAAAGCCTCTTTCTTTCTCCTGACACTTAGAGAGACTGCTTCCTTCAAATTTAGCTAATGTGTGGAAAACTTATTCACCCTCCCTCCTCTGATTTAAAGAATTAAAATAGGTCTAGGAAGGGTCTTCCCTGGACACTAGGCATCTCATTTCCACTGTTAAAGAAGAGAGATCTCTCTTGGGCACTCAGGTATGCCCCTCACCTGTAGAAATGTAATTTGCTGGCTCTTTTTTTTTTTTTTTTTTTTTCTTTTTGCGGTATGCGGGCCTCTCACTGTTGTGGCCTCTCCCGTTGCGGAGCACAGGCTCCGGATGCGCAGGCCCAGCGGCCATGGCTCACGGGCCCAGCCGCTCCGCGGCATATGGGATCCTCCCAGACCGGGGCACGAACCCGTATCCCCTGCATCGGCAGGCGGACTCTCAACCACTGCGCCACCAGGGAGGCCCGCTGGCTCTTTTTGAACTCTGCAACCATAGATGTACATTCCAAAGTTCCTCCTCCAGTTTCAACTACCTGGGGTAGTCATTCCTCTTATCTTGTGGCTCATATTTTCAGCTTTCTCCATGTTTCGCTGAGTCCACATTTACATTTTTATTTCTGATCCCCCTTGATATTTTGAGAGGATTTCTCAAAAAGGCGAATGCTGATTTTATGCCACTATTTTAAAACTAGATGCCCAGTTCTTTTGTTTGAAATGTATTGTGTAGAACATACATACTTGGATCATTAGATTAGATCTAATCTTCCTAGATTATAATTCTTCTTGCCTTTTAGAGTTTAAAATGTTGATATATCTAAAGTATTTGCAACAGTGGAGGAAATAGTGCTGCTAATATAGAATTCTGAAATTCCCTTCATTTCAGTTTTCTGCTGTAAGCAAACCTCAGGAGGTACAACCAGGTTTAATAGTATTGGTAGTAGAAAAAGGAAACAAGGGCACCCATCAGCTGTTGCTCCTCTGTTACCTGTGTTGTCTCAAAATTATTTTCAGCATAATTTGTAATATTCACAGGGCAGTTCTCCACTGAGCCTACTTTTCACTCCAAATGTACAAATTATATATTTCTTGAATTTGAATCCATTTTTCTGAAGGGCTTCTGGTACTGGAATTCATTTACAGCATAGAGTAAAGTTCTATGATTCATTAAAAAAAAAAGATCATGTGAGGTTAAAAAAAAGTGAGAAATTTCATTTCATATAAAAATAGCTATACTTTTAAAATATAACAAGTGGGGGATGGTTAAAAATCAACAAATCTAGATATTTGTGGGGTTTTTTATTTGGCTTGAATTACTCTCCTGTAGTATTTAACCAACATTAAATAGTAGTTCTAAACAATCTTCTCTATCTCTTTCTGTAGTAAAGGGATCCTCAGTAAAAATACTTCTGGGCAGGATTCTAATATTGATAATGTTGTAAACCAACTCTCATGATGACGCGAGACTCTCTCATGTTTAGTTAGAAGTTTTGTTTGTCTGCATGTGTGTTCACTTTCTGTCAATTTGAAGTGAATCTGGTTGCAAAACTAACGTGTGGATTTTAACAAACAGGTAAAAGTGTGAGAGGAAAAAGGGTCACTTCCAGTGACAGATGGATCCTGGTTTCTCCTGGAGGAAAAGTCTTAGAAATGACACTCCTGCTAAATCCCAGGATGTTCCAAGAGGGAACATCTCTTCCAGGGGCCAAATTGAGGAAGCAGACATGCATGGAAAACTTTACCATGTATAGAAGGAAACAGGAAACAGTAGAATCCCTGAAAGATAAAGTGGTTTATGCACGCCAACCCTGGCCATGAGTCCACACAGATGAACGGTCAATGTCAAGAACAATCTATGTAGCTCAGGGGTTTCTGAGATCAGGGACAGCTGATAGAGGTGGAACTTAAAAGACCAGAAATATAATCAGTGGCAGCACTGATGCTTTTGCCAATGCAGCTAGATGTTGTTAAGAAAAAATGGAGAATAGGCTTGCAAATCCCCCAAACAGACAAAATCGTATAAGCCACACGAGCAAAACTAAATCTTGCTTATTTCATGAACATAAGCAAAACTCAGCTTAGGTTATTTCTTGTAAATACCTCTCATAATCACAGAAGAAACTTGTCATTTTTCTAAACTGGTGTTAAGATAATCTCTTTTAACCAATCCCCTGCTGTCTGGAAACCCCCACTGTAATAAACAGTCATTGTAAAGGTTTAACAACTTCCTCATCCTCACTTATGAGCCATTCTGTGATGTTATGCTTCTGGGCTTCATATTAGTTTTGGATTTGAAGACTTCTAGTTTGCAAACTCTTCTTTTGCGCACGATACACTCTTACTAAATGCTATTTTACTGATCTGGTTTTAATTTTTACTGTTTCTGGATTTTTGACAGTCTGGATACTTTTTTCTTTCTTTTTTAAGTTATTTAGTTTATTTTTTCCCTTGATTTTGGTTTGTTAAAATTTTTTTTATTTTATATTGGAGTATAGTTAACTAACAATGTCATGTTAGTTTCAGGTGTACTGCAAAGTGATTCAGTTATACATATACATGTATCCTTTTTCAAATTCTTTTCCCATTTAGGTTATTACAGAATATTGAGCAAAGTTCCCTGTGCTATCCAGTAGGGCCTTGTTGGTTATCTGTTTTAAATATAGCAGTGTGTAAATGTCAGTCGCAAGTCTGGATACTTTAAAGCCCAGAGAGACCTGAGATTGGGAGCCCACATCTCAAGAGCAAAAGGAAAATATACAAAAGAGGTACAGTTCAAAAATATCCAGCAGCCTAAATTTTGAGGCAAAAATATTGTTGAATAGAAAATGGGTCCCTGTCCTAGAACAATGGGTCTCTGGTCTAAGAGTTCCTAATTTTGTCCAGTAGTAACCATATAAAAGCAGTGTAAATAAACACAGAAACTAATACTCAGCAGTGATTCTTGTTTCTGCCAAGGAAGTAGAGCCACTTAAGTAAATTACTTGGAAATGACGTGTGCAAAAATTATGCACATGTAAGTAACGATTAACTGAGGCACTTAAGTGCAAGGATGTCAATATGTATGTCCATTTATACACATTAACCTCTCTCCCCCTGGTTATCATGGCGTGTCCAGGGTATTATAATCAAGGTAAGACCATTCTGCCTAGCAGGTTAAGTAGGGAGGATTATTTAGCTGGCGATGTAGGTTTGGCTTAAGTTTCTCAAGACTAGCTCAAAGAGAACTATTTCATATAGATGTAAACATTGCATTAGGCTTTTCTTACTCCCTTAAAATTCACGCGCCCCCCCCCCTTTCTTTATTATCACAATGAGTGCTCTTATCCAGAGGTGTGAAAAAAAACAGCATTTAATGTTTATCTTTGGAGGTCTTTCTGGCATACTTTGGCATCTTCTGGTGAAATTCAGCACCTTTCAAATAATACTGAACATGTTTTTGGATGAGTTGATGACTCCTAACATCTCAATTTAGGAAAAATCTGTCCTAAGAGCATCCTCTGAAGAATTCCAGCACGAGCTAATAATACCCCAATCAGAGAAGAAAACATAAAACCTTAAGTCAAAATGAAATGCACAAATAATGCAAAATGACAATTTAATGAAATAGGAATAAAATTCAAAGTTTTCAGGTAGCACATAACTTCAGAAAGCTCACTCTGGTACACAGAGCATCCCTCCCTGCTGAGCCAGAGAGAAGCTGAGTGTGCCACAAGCCTCACGCTCTTGTTCCCAGAGCTGCCCCAGTGACTACCTGTGAAAACGCAATTTAGAAGATGCCATTTGACTGTCCTCAGAAAGACATCATTAGTTAATTAAACTGTAGCTATTTAAGCACCTGTAACAAGTAATGGGAATTTCAGTTCTGCTGATAAAAGGATATTATTTATAATGAGCTTCACCACCAAAGGAGTTCTGAATGCGGAAAGCTAACCATTAAATTGTGACTCAGAACGTTTTCATAACATTGGAGCTGCACATGCTGATGACAGGACAAGAACCAGGATATGGAGAAAGCATGAGAGCTAATGAGCCTGCCTGTAGGAATAGTTGGCTCTTTGGGGGGGAATCTTCTCTATTTGTTGGGGTAGAAATGGGAGGTGGGAAGGTAACTCAGGAAGGGGGCATTGCTTTTTTTTCTCCACATTAATATGAGATTCAATAGAGAAGCCTATGGTTTTTTAATAGTGCTAGAATGTTCCACATTCTTCCTCTAAGAAATGTCAGCAGCATCTATCACTTCTTAGGAAAATCATGCAATGATATAAAATTGCTAAGATCAGAGCTTCTTGGCCCTCATAACTTTGTTTGAGCATTCTCTTTCCCCTGCCACTAAAAGCCAGCTTTAAGTTTAAGATCTTCATATACCATCCATTACCTTAAGCTGTTGAGTACACTACCAAGACTCGGGACGTTCACTCCCTTTCTTGAAGATTTTAGCTCCAGCACTTCAGTCACTCTCCTTTATACTCTGCCTGCCACGATCCTTGGTGATGCCAACATTCACGTCATTTTCCAGTACAATCATCTTTCACTTCCTCGACCTCCTCTCCTCAGATGAACTTGTCCTCCACACTAACTGAGCCATGGTCATACCCAAAACTTTTCATTGCCAGTGATAAAAACCACTCTACAATCTCAAGCTCAACCTACTGTCTCTCCAGTTCACTTAATTCCGTACGCACCAGCATCATCCTTCAACCCCACCAGGACGCATGAAATATTCATTACTGATCATAGCACCTTTTTTTCTGACCCGTACCTTCTCACGCTTTCAAATGCTTCCTTATATAACAGATTTCACAGTCATTGTTACATCTTCAATTAACTTTTTTCTTTATTTTTCTTACTTTATTACGGTTATTTGAAAAGCCAATAACCCCGGTAAAATGCAAGTTTCCACTTATTCTATGCATCCACTCCCATAGCTATGTATGGTAGGAAAAAACACAGGTGTATGCTGACTGGTCTTAGGCAATAATCTGAAGTGGACCTGTAATGCTGCCCTACAGGCACAATTTCTCCCTTTAATCTTTGCTTTCTCCCATCTTCTTCCCAGCCTCACTTTCAGATGATGACCTTGTTCCTTCACTGACAGAATGCAACCAATTAGAAGAGACTTTTTGCAAGGCATATACCCATACCTTCATACCAACCCACACACCAAAAACCTGCCTCCCCTCCTATTACTGTGGATGCCTTGGTTGTGTTCCTTGTTTAGGCCACCCTTTTACTTGTGCGCAGGATGCATTTCCTTCCAGCATTTCCTCCGGAACATCACTCTAGCAGTCTTTCACTCTCCCTTTGCATCATCAGTCTTCCCCTTCCGATTGCTTCATTCCAATAAGCATACAGACATGCTGGGAATTTTCTGTATTTAAAAAGAAAAAAGAAAAAAAATACATATATATGTATGTATGTATGAAACTCTTCATCCTACTTATAACTACTGCCTCATTTCCCTGCCATCTTTTAAGACAAAATGCCTCAAGCCCTTTATACCCACTATATCTCCCCTATCTTTTCTCTTACGTTCTCTCAAATCAGACTTCACCCCCACCACTCCTGTGAATCATCTTTTCTCAGGTTCATCACCGACCTCCACGTTGGTAAATCCCATGATCAATTCTCAGTCTTCATAATACAACACAGTAAGTGTCCGCATGTCCTGGTTTCCCTGGAATCACTGTTTATACCTATTGTCCTTCTGTGGGTATTAATAGTGTCATTATTCATGCTTAAAAGTGTCCCAGTCTCCAAAAAAGAGAAGAAAAGCAAGGGGTTCACCAAGGTTTTGGAAGAGGTGAATTCATGAGGGCCTTCGGTTCTGGTTAACAATACATCCCAAACTTGCTTTAAAACAATTCTGTAGAACTTAATATCTTGCAGAATAGGTGTATTAATAGGCATTATTGCAGAAAGTGCCAGGTCCCAGAGGCCACTGAGAAGCCATGCATCTTAGGCAGTCACTTAATATCTCTTGACCATCATTGTTTTATTAAAAATAATTTAACAGGGGCCTCCCTGGTGGCGCAAGTGGTTGAGAGTCCGCCTGCCGATGCAGGGGATACGGGTTCGTGCCCCGGTCTGGGAGGATCCCATATGCCGTGGAGCGGCTGGGCCCGTGAGCCATGGCCACTGAGCCTGTGCGTCCGGAGCCTGTGCTCCGCAACGGGAGAGGCCACAACAGTGAGAGGCCCGCATACCGCAAAAAAAAAAATAATAATAATAATAATTTAACATATATGTATAATCAGCGAACTCTCTGGGCTTGGCACTGCTCTAGACATAGCAGGCATTGCAGTGAATAAAAAAGTTCTCACATTTATGGAGCTTGGAGCCTAGTGGGGGAGAAAGAAAATAAATCAGCACACAGATATTTGGTCAGATAGTGTTAAAAACTATAATGGAGATAAATCATAGACCAGGCTATAGTGATGGGGTAGGGAAAAATAAAGAAATAAAGAGACCCAATACAGTGGGACAAGCAGTTGGGGTAGATAAGCAAGTGCAAGAGTGGACAGCAAGTGCAAAAGTCCCGAGGTAGAAGCACGCTTTGTAGTGTCAAAGGGACAGCAAAGAGGCCAGTATTGAAGCCTGTGAACATCTGGGAGAGTGGAAGAAGGTGGGGGTCAGAAGAGAAAGTCAAGCACTAATGGAGGCTTCAGGGCAAGAGAAGGCTCTGGGATTGAAATCTTTGGATGGTGTCTAGCAAGGGATCATCCAGGCTGCTGGGCAAAGAATAAACTGTACAGATAAAGAGTATTATTCAGGAGATTCTTGTTTGAATCCAAGGTAGAGTTAATGGTGTCCTGGAGGAGAATGATAATAGTAGAATTGCCATATGTGGTACTACTCCAGATGTATTTACTGATAAATATGATGTATGATCTGAGAGAACCCGAGAAGACAAGTTTTTAGTCTGCATAACTGTTCAATTTACTAAAATGGAGAACACTGAAGAAAGAGCAGATTGTAGACTAGGGGTTTAAAAGACAAAAGTTGTAGTTTAAAATTTAATATATGAGTGTTTTATTTTTCCTGTATCCAAGTGGAAGTTTAAGTAGATAATCCACTATGTGTTTCTGCAGCTCTGGGGAGAAATCAGCACTGATAATATTAATTGGAACCCATCAGCACTTTACCCTCTCATGCTGGAAGGAGACATTACAAGACCCCTGATCCAGTTGATGCATTTTGCATCCATTGTATCATAATTTCCCTCCCAAGTTTTCTTATGGAAAACTCCATAAAATAGAGAACTTTCTAACTCTCGAAAGATTTCATTCTGTTCTTTTCTAGAACTGGATTAGTAGTTTTATACATAAAGATATAGATATAGATGTACATATATTTAAATTTGAGTCAAAATTTTATTCCCTGAAATATTTATTCATTCAGTCTTATGAAATCACACAGAAAGTTCACATGACACTTCAGAACATACAAAGATAGTAATTACTTCTAATGTAAAACTTTTTTGTTCTGTGTTAGACATTCTCACTTTTAAATGACCCACTGTACACTTTGTAATTGGCCTTTGGGGCCCTCTACTACTTTATTATTTCCCTTATAGATATGCTAATAATAGCTAGCAATACCCCCTTACAAAGCACATAGCTCATAATGAAACAACCATGGCTCTTCTCATTATTTATTCTGAGCCAGAAGTAAAATGCACAGCCAAGTATTTTGCACAGCTCCGTGATCCCATGTCTTTTCATGGAGGACAGGCCTACAGTATTTGAAAGAAAATCACAAAAATTAAAAGCAGTGTTTTCTACAAACATAATAAATTTTCACTTAACTCATGATGCATGCTTTGGGTTGTCATTGGGGATGAAATTCTTTAGTCTACTGATAACTCACTGTTAAATGCTGGTAAAAAATGGTTGTAATCAGTACAGTTGATAAATGGAGTTTTTTGTTTGTTTCTTTGTTTCTAAATCTGCCAAACTGACTTAAAACCTCCGCCCTATTTTTTCATAAGGGTTAATGTAATGAAAGTTCCATTGTGAAAAAAAAATTAGACATGAAAAGTTGTGGACAGTTAGTAAAGGATAAGAAATAATATCTTGTGTGCAGAAGCAATAATGGGAAGACTTAGATTGACTGTATTTAATTGTCTAAATCAAAAACAAATTACTGTCGTTCCCTTAAAAGCATTTCTTATCATGTAAAGAACAGGGAACGTAGTAGAAGCTCTGCACTTTGACATCAGTAAAATGTCTGTTAACGTGTGTCATGAAATATGACCCAGAAAATTGGTTTAAATTGACTTGTAAGAGGACACAGGAGCATGGGTTAGAAAGTAGTTAACTCATGAGAAAGATCAATGATCATTACAACTGCTGGCCCCTCTCTGTCTCAGGTCCTGATGTAGAGTTAACCTTCTTATTAGGGGTATCTTCATGCTGCAATCTGCAAATGTAGTCATTTAGGAAGTGCCAGATTCAAACTGGTGCTCAGATGAGCTGCATGTTGAATTAAAGATGACCACAAATTATGCGGCAGCCTTTCCATCAAGACTTGGGATTTACTTCCCCTCCCCATGAAGATACAAGGCTCTGTGGCTGCTTTCACTAGTAGAATACAGATGCAACCTTGTGATAATTCCCTGGTCCAGGATTAAAATCTTCCACTCCTATCTTCTTTTTGTTTGCTGCCTCTGGGATCTCAGCCATTTTACTGTGAGAAACCTAGGATACCTATATGGATGCTCCAAGAGACAGGCTAGTTGAGATCCAGCTCCCACCCAGTCTTTGGACCATCCAGCCCCACAGAACTTTTGCATGATGCCAGCCCCAGGGACCATGGGAAGACAACTATATAAGAGCTCCCAAGCAGTCAACCCCCAGATGACCCCTGCAATGCACAGAACTATGAGAGATTATAATACATTTGGGGAGCAGGAGAGGTTGTTACACAGCAATATGTAACTACAACAACCTTTAAATAGTGGAAAATGTGTAGTTTAAAATAATGTTATAATCCTTCCTCAGAAGAGTATGCTCTCATTGATTTATATTAGAAAGCATATGAAGATGCACACACTGGCTGTTGAGATAAAATCTGCAAACAAATGTAATCCCTACCCCTCAAAAAATCTTTCATAAATTTATTTTTAAATTTTTCTCTTTGAAGTCAGTGGAAGGGGAAGAGAGCTTTGCTCTATCTACTCTATAGTCTGATTTGAGATGAGTATCTGGCTATATTTTAGTAATATCTAAAAGGGTTAATAGAGTTTGTTTATTTTTATTATTTTACTCATTTTAGATGACTTTATTGTACAGATCTCGGATTATATTTTTATTAGCCATACTGTGGTTAAGCTGTAAGATAACTTTCCAAAACAAACCAAAATTTCTTCTGTGAAAACACAGTATACACTATTTCAAAGAATGAGTGTGAGACTTGTGAAACAGTAACCTATATAGGAATGAATAGTCTTTTTAGTCCATAGTAGGCACTAAGCAACTACCTGTTAATCAACTGATTGATGGCCTGGCCCACATATAGAGGTTCCATGTCATGAAGGCAGACAGCTTCGTACATCTCTGGTTACATCCTGCGTGCAAGGAAATGCTTCAGGACATGAGGCATACACGTTTATAGAAATCAACACCTGGAGGACTCTTTTAAGTCTTTCTGTCATCAATCATTATCTAACTCTGACAGTTTATGTCATAGTATTAAATGTCCCAGTACAATCTGGGTCTGGATTTTAGGCATGGTAATTGATTTAAGACTGTCTCCAATTATTTCAAGAGAGAAAAGAGAGAGAGAATTTACTTGTTATTTTTCTTTTCAGTACCCACAGCAAACATACATAGGAATTAAAATGCTGACATTTTAGTACCTCATAATACTTTAAGAACTAATTTAGATTTTCTTTTTGCAAAATCTTTTGAATTAAAAAAAATGGGTAGAGCAACCAGACACTTCAAATAGTGCAAACTTTGAAATTGCCACCTGCAATTAAAAAAAAAAAAAAAACTTCTTCTCTCTCCACTCTGGAATTGTGATCAGCTAACACAGTCCATCACTGACTCCGACTGGGACTCATGCCAACATTGCAAACTGCCACTGTATCAAGACCTCTTACCCTCTTTCTATGTGTGCTTCTTTGCTTTTTTTTTTTTTAAAAAAAGATGGGTTTGAAAGAAAAGAGAGTGGGTTTGTATAGAAGGTTAGGCTGGTGAGAAGAATGAGGAAGGGAGTAATATGGGAACATCCGAAATAGATGCTTTCTTGGCATTCCCTGCCTTTTGATATGTGTGGGGGACTTTTTTTCTTACTATCTCCACCAGAGTAAAGAGGACTCATATAAAATTGGAATAAAAGAAAGAATTTCTCCTGCTGACATTTCCTTTAGCCCAAAATAACCTTGAATCAGAGAGGAAATAAAACAGATGCTTTTCCTGCTTTCTGTACATACCTTTTTCTCTCTCTTTTTAAGCCACTGCTTGTACTGAACCTTATGATACACTGCTTGTGTGTGTGTATGTGTGTGTGTGTGTGTGTATGTGTATGAGTGTAAGTATTCTTTAAGGCGCTTCATTCCTGAAGTTTCAAAGTACGTGGCAAGAGTACCTAACTGGGAGACACTGGCATCAGACTTTGTTTACACTTTATCTATTGGGTGATAAACATGACTTTTGGAATGTTTCCTTGACTCTCTGCTGACGCTGTACCTACGTGAGGCAAAAATGAATCTGCAAAAATGAAACATGACACAGAGGTCTACTGAATTTCAAGGTTAAAGAAATGTTTCCTGGGCCTCCCTGGTGGCGCAGTGGTTGAGAGTCCGCCTGCCGATGCAGGGGACACGGGTTCGTGCCCCGATCCCGGAGGATCCCACATGCCGCGGAGCGGCTGGGCCCGCGAGCCATGGCCGCGGGGCCTGTGTGTCCGGAGCCTGTGCTCCGCAACGGGAGAGGCCACAGCAGTGAGAGGCCCGCGTACAGCAAAAAAAAAAAAAAAAAAAAAAAAAAAAGAAATGTTTCCTGAGCCGTCCAGACATAAAAAGTAAAACACCAGTTTTGGGCCCCAGAACTTCACTGGTGGATTTTATCAAACAGTTAAGTCAACAGTCTCCACAGACTCTTCTAGGAAAGAAAAGAAAAGGAAATACTGACCAGTTTGTTTCATGGGGCCAATATAACCTTGATACAAAAATGTAATAAATACATTACAAGAAAGGAAAACTGCATGCCAATCTAAATTTAATCTAGAGATACATAAGGTGAATACCACAATTCCGTTTAGAAATAACACTATTAACAGAAAACAATAGATGGAAAGATATATTGGGTTCATAGAGTCTATCTCAGTTTTAAGATGAATAGTCTCCCCAATATCATTTATACGGTCATTGCAACTATAATTGAAGTACCAGATGTTTTGCTGTCTTTCTGCATGAACCTGGAGTTGATCCCATGTGTAGTGTTCAATCAGCATTTCCATGTGTCACAAACTCATGGATCCAACAGTTATTTATCGTACCATGAACTGGCTATGTGGGTATAGTGGGAGCCAGTCTGGTTCGTTTCGCATATGCAAGGATAAGTACCTATCTTCATTTAAAATCCTTCCTGTTCTTAAGACATTTCTTTCTGAAGGTTTTTTTGTTTGTTTTTTTCCCACCAATCTACTTGGATCAAAAGACCAAAAGAACAGACCAAATTATATCTACCCGACATGACAAAGCATAGTCTTCTTGGTTTATTTCCCATTGATTTTCGGATTATGGCTCCATTAGAGATTAGAGTGAATTGCAAACTCTAAAAATATAGAAAATTTTCAACAATGACCTTCAAAAAGTAGATAAAGGAAAGAAACAACAGTTTTTTGTATTCCTTTTGGTATGTAACAGGCTACTGCAATGCTTGGAAGTTGGCAGTCTTGTCCTTAGATATCTTGGGTCCATCGGGGAACTAAGATCCAAAGCTAATTGTCACCCCCAAAGCTGGGAAGACAGGTGCATCCAGAGAGATACAGCACTGAGATCTGCTTAGCTGGAGAAGAAGCTGTTGGAGAAAGCTGTTGAAGCCACTAACTGATAAAAACTTAAATGGTCATTCTGATGAATTGCTGGAGGCTGAGTGTGCAAGAGAGTGAAAGTGGGTAAATTCTGGGGGAAGCAGTGTTAGGAGAGCATCTATACACATGTGGGTTCCTCCATCAGGAATTCCACCAGGTCCTCCAGACGAAGAAAGAAAAATCCCCTTATGGCCATGACAGAGGTGGAGAAGAATAACCATTGTGGAACAGACCCAGACCCTTCTCCTACTCTCCAAGAAAGGGCTTCACCAGAGTGCAAGTTTAAAACCTTTACCCAGCTGTTTGAATAGAATTCCTCCCCATTCTACCGCCCTCCAGACTTCATGAGAGAAAAAGTATGGAATCCATATTGCTTTTTCCTCTTGCTTCAGGTAGATAGACGATAGATAGGTAGGTAGGTAGGTAGATAGACACAGATAGATACGGATGTAATGTTTATTTTTCCAAATTTTACTTTTTAATTTAAAATACATAGCTCAAAGTAAAGTCTGGAATTTAGGGTCATTGTGTCTTTTTTTCTGCTTCAATGCCAGAAGATTTATTGATCCCCTAATAATTATAATAATACAATAATAATAACTCTTGAACTGCCCCCTGCTAACCTTCTTTCCTCCACTAGTTTTTGTTTAGTGATATTATTATTTTAACAGCATTGTGATTTACAGAATTTACATTTGGTTTTCTACCCATATTCACAGCGTATGTTAGTTTCAGTTTAATATTTAAATGGGTTACTACACACTAGTTCTTTACCATGACTTGGACATTTTTGAGTTCCTTATTTTTACTCATCTTTTGATTCTGTTGACTTCATTTTATAGTGTGTCACACTTCGGTTTTGTTGCTAGTTACTATTAGGAAACCATGTTCCTCTTTGATGTGTGGATGTAAATCTCTCTCACATAAGTGTAAATCTCTCTCACATAATTTTGAAGTTTTGGTTCTTGTTTCTATTTATTTAATTTTCATTCCCAGGAATAATATCATGTATCCTTATTTTTCTTCTCCTTTGTCTTTCTTCCTTATCTTTCTTATCTATTCATTCTTTCTCTCTCTCCCTTTTTTCTCTTATTTTGTGTTAACTTCTTAAAGCTTTCCAGCATGTACCTGACTATGGTGAAAGACTTCTTTCCCAATTTACTTTTTTTCTGATGTCACTTTCATCTTTGTAGTGGATTTATTTTTCTTTTCCATTTCTTTTTTTTTTTTTTTTTTTTTTTTTTTTTTTTGCGGTACGCGGGCCTCTCACTGTTGTGGCCTCTCCCGTTGCGGAGCACAGGCTCCAGACGCGCAGGCTCAGCGGCTATGGCTCATGGGCCTAGCCGCTCCGCGGCATGTGGGATCTTCCCGGACCGGGGCACGAACCCGTGTCCCCTGCATCGACAGGCGGACTCTCAGCCACTGCGCCACCAGGGAAGCCCTTTCTTTTCCATTTCTTTCCAGATCTTGTTGAGCTCATTTTGATCACCTTTGGTTGTCTCATCATCTTATTTTAATTTATCAACATCTCTTATTTTATCTCCCTTTTCAGGAAAAATGTGTTTTCATTACTTTTTCCTGGCACTATGGAAAACTATATGAACTCATTTGTCTCCTGGAGTAATTATTATTCACCTGATGTATGCTTACCCTTTTATTTTGTTCATTATCTTTTTCTCCTTCTGATTTTTTTCTCTCTATTATCTTAGTAGTTACTCTTTTACTATTCTTTTTTTTAAAAATTTTATTGGAGTATAGTTGATTTACAATATTGTATTAGCTTCTGCTGTACAGCAAAGTAAATCAGTTATACATATACATATATCAACTCTTTTTCTTAGGTTCTTTCCCCACATAGATCATTACAAAGTATTGAGTGGAGTTCAGGTCCTTATTTGTTATCTATTTTATATGTAGAAGTATGTATATGTCAGTCCCAATCTTCCAATTTATCCCTCCCCCCCCATACCCCCTGGTAACCATATATTTGTTTTCTACATCTGTAACTCTATTTCTGTTTTGTAGGTAAGTTCATGTGTATCCTTGTTTCAGATTCCACATATAAGTGATAATCATATGATAGTTGTCTTTCTCTGACTTACTTCACCGACTATGACAATCTCTAAGTCCATCCATGTTGCTGCAAATGGCATTATTTCATTCTTTTTTATGGATGACTCATATTCTATTGTATCTAGGTGCCACACCTTTATCCATTCTTCTGTTGTTGGACATTTAGATTGTTTCCATGTCCTGGCTACTGTAAATAGTGCTGCAGTGAACATTGGGGTACATGTATCTTTTCGAGTTATGGGTTTCTCCACATATATGCCCAGGAGTGGTATTGCTGGATCATATGGTAGCTCTATTTTTGTCTTATTAGGGAACCTCCACACTGTTCTCCATAGTGGCTATACCAGTTTACATTCCCACCAACAATGTAGGAGGGTTCCCTTTTCTCCACAGTCTCTCCAGCATTTATTGTTTGTAGATTTTTTGATGATGGTCATTCTGACCAGTGTGAGGTGATACCTCATTGTAGTTTTGATTTGCATTTCTCTAATAATTAGTGATGTTGAACATCTTTTCATGTGCTTTTTGGCCATCTGTATGTCTTTGTTCTCCTTCTGATTTTTATAAATGTCAACATCTGTGCATAGGTCTTATGCTGGTAGCATTTTGTTCATTATAAATATGCAATTGGGGGCCTCCCTGGTGGCGCAAGTGGTTGAGAGTCCGCCTGCCGATGCAGGGGATACGGGTTCGTGCCCTGGTCTGGGAGGATCCCATATGCCGCGGAGCGGCTGGGCCCGTGAGCCATGGCCGCTGAGCCTGCGCGTCCGGAGCCTGCGCGTCCGGAGCCTGTGCTCCGCAACGGGGGAGGCCACAACAGTGAGAGGCCCGCATACCGCAAAAAAAAAAAAAAAAATATGCAATTGGGGTATTTAGCTACATGCCGGGAAAGACTGTGGGGAATGCAGGAGGAGTGTGAGCTGGAATGGTCTGAAACCTATAGGGTGGTTAGTTGCCCAAAGCTTTCTTATCAAATCTTATATGCCCTCTGTTCTGAATATTCTGCTGCCTGGATGGTTTGTGAGTCTCATGAAGAATCCCAACCAGTTACAGAAGCTTGTGTTGTGATCTGGCGACTTTCTGGGGATCTGGTCCCCTTTGTCCTTCACTGGGAAGCATTTCCGCTACATCCCGTAACCAGGAGGCTGAATTAGAAATAACAAGGTGATGTGCCTTCAGTTTCTTTTTTTTTCTTTCTCTTCCAATTATCTGCCATTCTCCACTCTTGCATTCATTCTGTCCTGGGTGGCCAGTAGGATTAAATCACAGACTCAAAGAATAAAGAAAAGCTGTACCAGAGGGACTTTTCAGTGGGAAATTGTAGAGACAGAAACATCAGAAAACTTCAAATTTGGAGCTGTGATTGATGTTTCTGCTTCCTGAGAATGATGTTCTGCTTGATTTATATTGATTTCACAATATATTATAAAGGTAGGATGGGACTCAGCATTCCCACTGAAGAGCATAGCTATAAGCTGGTGAAGGGAAATTCTTAAAAATCCTCACACCAGATACTAGCATGAAATGTATGGACGCTGTTCTCAGAATCAGTGAAAGTGTATCTTCCTGTGTGAACGTGGATACTGGCTATCATAATGCATTTATCCTTGGAGTTATTTTAGTTCTCAGGCTTGCTTCTGTGGCAGTCAGGTATACCACAGAATTCTTGAGTTACTAATTACTGGTGACCCTGGATGTTTTAAACATGGATGAATCAATCGTGCCTCTCTTCTGTCTTCCATCTCAGCAAGTTCAATCAGGTCTTAGGAAGTCACTGTGACATGGTGACCAGTGTACGGGGCTTTCACTGAATAGTATAAACATGAGATCGGATAACTCAGTTCATAACATATAGGGTTTCTTCAGATGATAGATCTCAGTGTTTGCTAAACTTTGTTTCTATTCATTGTATTTTATAATTAAGTTTGGAGGAAAAAATATTTTAAAATATATAAGCAAAAACAACAAGAAAGGGGCTTCCCTGGTGGTGCAGTGGTTGAGAGTCCACCTGCTGATGCAGGGGACACGGGTTCATGCCCCGGCCTGGGAAGATCCCACATGCCGTGGAGCGGCTGGGCCCGTGAGCCATGGCCACTGAGCCTGTGCGTCTGGAGCCTGTGCTCCACAACAGTGAGAGGCCCGCGTACCGCAAAAAAAAAAAAAAAAAAAAAAACAGGAAAAAAGATATGTCCAGCCAATCCCACTACCATGCATAAGCACATTAATTTGTTATGTACATTCTTCTATACTTTATATGAATATACATTACAGATTATTTCTAATTTTCCTTTTTTCATAAAAATATATAGCAAATAACGAATTTCTTTCTATACCAACCTACTTCCTTTTACAACAGTATATCTTTTTTTGGTAAGCTTTATTTTATTTTATTTATTTATTTTTGACATCTTTTAAGGCTCATAGAACAGCAGTTCATCATATTTTTAATGTATTTTTCTTATCCAGTGTTTACTTTTACTTTAGGGATTTCCCCCTTGTTTGTTATTTTATACAGTCTTTCAAAGAATATTTTGCTTCATCATTTAATGAAGTAAACTTAGAAGTAGAACTTTAGGTTAAAGGGAATACATTAATACTTCTATTATATTTCAGCAAATTGCCTTCTACAAAATTTGCACTGGTTTGTAATTCAGTTTATGTGAGGCTGTGTACAACCTTGCTTCATTTCTGGCACTAGTGGTTAATCAATAGTTATATCTTAGCCAAAAGTCAGAAACTGAACATGGGGAGGCTTTGTTCTTTGAAGCTTTACTTTTTGAATTATTATAAGTAAGAAAATATCATTATAAATTTAACAGTGATTTAGTTATTTTTAGTTAATTACTCCTGCAAATCCTTTCACCATTTTTTCTACTAGAGTCCTGTTTTTTAAAAAATAAATGTGTGAGATTGTATATGTGTGTGTACATCTGTATATACACATACATACATATATATGCAAATATATCATGTAATCTCTCTCTGACATTGACCCTTCTTTGTTAAATATATCTTTCATTTTGTCACTTGCTTTTAAATTTTGCTCACAGCATTTTGTATTAAGAGAAATGTTAGTTTTTAGGTGATAAAATCTATCAGTATTTTATATTATGGTTTCAGAGTCTACTCATAATATGAAATACCTTCAGCAATCCAAAATTACATCTCTGCTTTCTTTTTTTATAAATATATTTTATTGCAATTGGATATTAATACATCTATACTTAATTTGATGTTAGATAGAATTCTAACATACCTCCTCAGCTTGTCCAAGAACAATTTATTGAATTATTTTCCCCATTGCTTGAAATTCCAATTGTATTATATAATAAGTTGTTATAATAAGTTCTTGGATCCATTTCTCAACTGCATAGTCATTTTCACTGCTCTGTTTGTCTTTTTCTGCACCAAATTCTGCCCTCATTCTTCTTATTCCCAAAGTTTCAAGTTCGGTCTTTTATGTTTTTCTTGAAAATCAGCTATAAAATAATTTTGTCAAGTTCCTCATGTAATCTCAATGAATTTTTAAGTAAACTTATGTTAAGAGTGTAAGGATTGTCAAGATTCTTTTTTTTTCTTTTGCATGTACATTTCTAGTTCTTCCAGTACTATTATTTGAAAAAACACAACTCCATTACATTGCAATGCTCCATTGTGTTGCCTTTGCTCCTTGTTCAATGATCAGTTTACTATATATATATATTTTTTTTAGTTTTATGTACTTATTTTTATTTTTTATACAGCGGGTGCTTATCAGTTGTATTTTTAATTAATTTTTATTGCAGTATAGTTGATGTACAATGTTGTGTTAGTTTCTGCTGTACAGCAAAGTGAATCAGTTATACATATACATATATCCACTCTTTTTTAGATTCTATTCTCATATAGGCCATTACAGAGTATTGAGTAGAGTTCCCTATGCTACACAGTAGGTTCTTATGAGTTATCTGTTTTACATATAGTAGTGTGTATATGTCAATCCCAATCTCCCAAAAGTTGACTTTATTTACGTGAATCTATTTCAGGGCTCTCTATTCTGTTCCATTCATCAGTTTGTCTGTTCCTTTATTAATACCATACTGTCATCATTACTGTAGCATTATAGTAAGTCTTTTTTGTTGTTGTTAATGTCTTTATTGGAATATAATTGCTTTACAATGGTGTGTTAGTTTCTGCTTTATATCAAAGTGAATCAGCTATACACATCCTCATATCGCCTCCCTCTTACGTCTCCCTCCCACCCTCCCTACCCCTCCCCTCTAGGTGGTCACAAAGCACCCAGCTGATCTCCCTGTGCTATGCGGCTGCTTCCCACTAGCTATCTATTTTACATTTGGTAGTATATATAAGTCCATGCCACTCTCATTTCATCCCAGCTTATGCTTCCCCTTACTCGTTTCCTCAAGGCCATTCTCTACATCTGTTTCTTTATTCCTGTCCTGTCCCTTGGTTCTGCAGAAACTCTTTTTTTATTCCATATATTTGTGTTAGCATACAGTATTTGTTTTTCTCTTTCTGACTTACTTCACTCTGTATGACAAGACTCTAGGTCCATCCACCTCACTACAAATAACTCAATTTCGTTTCTTCTTATGGCTGAGTAATGTTCCATTGTATATATGTGCCACATCTTCTTTATCCATTCATCTGTCAAAGGACACTTAGGTTGCTTCCATGTCCTGGCTATTGTAAATAGAACAGCAATGAACATTGTGGTACATGACTCTTTTTGAATTGTGGTTTTCTCAGGGTATATGCCCAGTAGTGGGATTGCTGGGTCATATGGTAGTTCTATTTTTAGTTTTTTAAGGAACCTCTATACTCTTTTCCATAGTGGTTGTATCAATTTACATTGCCAGGAACAGTGCAAGAGGGTTCCCTTTTCTCCACACCCTCCAACATTTATTGTTTGTAGATTTTTTGATGATGGCCATTCTGACCAGTGTGAGGTGATACCTCATTGTAGTATTCATTTGCATTTCTCTAATGATTAGTGATGTTGAGCATTCTTTCATGTGTTTGTTGGCAATCTGTATATTTTCTTTGGAGGAATGTCCATTTAGGTCTTCTGCCCATTTTTGGATTGGGTTGGGTTTTTTTTTGATATTCAGTTGCATGAACTTCTTGTAATTTTGGAGGTTAATCCTTTGTCAGTTTCTTCATTTGTAACTATTTCCCCCCATTCTGAGGATTTTCTTTTTGTCTTATTTATGGTTTCCTTTGCTTTGCAAAGCTTTTAAGTTTCATTAGATCCCATTTGTTTATTTTTGTTTTATTTCCATTTCTCTAGGAGGTGGGTCAAAAAGGATTTTGCTGTGATTTATGTCATAGAGTGTTCTGCCTATGTTTTCCTCTAAGAGTTTTATAGTGCCTGGCCTTACATTTAGCTCTTTAATACATTTGGAGTTTATTTTTGCATGTGGTGTTAGGGAGTGTTCTAATTTCATTCTTTCACATGTAGCTGTCCAGTTTTCCCAGCACCACTTATTGAAGAGGCTGTCTTTTCTCCACTGTATATTCTTGCCTCCTTCATCAAAGATAAGGTGACCATATGTGCATGGGTTTACCTCTGGGCTACCTATCGTGTTCCATTCATGTATGTTTCTGTTCTTGTGCCAGTACCATACTCTCTTGATAACTGTAGCTTTGTAGTATAGTCTGAAGTCCGGGACCCTGATTCCTCCAGTTCCGTTGTTCTTTCTCAAGATTGCTTTGGCTATTCAGGATCTTTTGTGTTTCCATACAAATTGTGAGATTTTTTGTTCTGGTTCTGTGAAAATGCCTTTGGTAGTTTGATAGGGATTGCATTGAATCTGTAGATTGCTTTGGGTATTATAGTCATTTTCACAATGCTGATTCTTCCAATCCAAGAACGTAGTATATCTCTCCATCTGTTTGTATCATCTTTAATTTCTTTCATCAGTGTCTTATAGTTTTCTGCATACAGATCTTTTGTCTCCTTAGGTAGGTTTATTCCTAGGTATTTTATTCTTTTTGTTGTAGAGGTAAGTGTGAGTGTTTCCTTAATTTCTCTTTCAAATTTTTCATCATTAGTGTATAGGAATGCCAGAGATTTCTGTGCATTAATTTTGTATCCTGCTACTTTACCAAATCCATTGATTAGCTCCAGTAGTTTTCTGGTAGCATCTTTAGGATTCTCTATGTATAGTATCATGTCATCTGCAATCAGTAACACCTTTACTTCTTCTTTTCCGATTTGGATTCCTTTTATTTCTTTTTCTTCTCTGATTGCTGCAGCTAAAACTTCCAAAACTATGTTGAATAATAGTGGTGAGAGTGGACAGCCTTGTCTTGTTCCTGATCCTTTAGGTAATGGTTTCAGTTTTTCACCATTGAGGATGATGTTGGCTGTGGGTTTGTCATATATGGCCTTTATTATGTCTAGGTAAGTTGTCTCTATGCCTACTTTCTGGGGGGTTTTATCATAAATGGGTGTTGAATTTTGTCAAAATCCTCTTCTGCATCTGTTGAGATGATCATATTGTTTTTATCCTTCAATTTGTTAATATGGCTTGTCACATTGATGGGTTTGTGTATATTGAAGAGTCCTTGCATTCCTGGGGTAAAGCCCACTTGATCATGGTGTATGATCCTTTTAATGTGCTGTTGGATTCTGTTTGCTAGTATTTTGTTGAGGATTTTTGCATCTATGTTCATCAGTGATATTGGCCTGTAGTTTTCTTTCTTTGTGACATCGTTGTCTAGTTTTGGTATCAGGGTGCTGGTGGCCTCGTAGGATGAGTTTGGGAGTGTTCCTCCCTCTGCTATATTTTGGAAGAGTGTGAGAAGGATAGGTGTTAGCTCTTCTCTAAATGTTTGATAGAATTCGCCTGTGAAGCCGTCTGGTCCTGGGCTTTTGTTTGTTGGAAGATTTTTAATCACAGTCTCAATTTCAGTGCTTGTGATTGGTGTGGTTATATTTCCTATTTCTTCCTGGTTCGGTCTCAGAAGGTTGTGCTTTTCTAAGAATTTGTCCATTTCTTCCAGGTTGTCCATTTTATTGGCTAATAGTTGCTTGTAGTAATCTCTCATGATCCTTTGTATTTCTGCAGTAAGTGCTTACTGCTTTTTCGTTTCTCCTTCTATTGATTTGAGTCTTCTCCCTTTTTTCCTTGATGAGTCTGCCTAATGGTTTATCATTTTTGTTTATCTTCTCAAAGAACCAGCTTTTAGTTTTGTTGACCTTTGCTATTGTTTCCTTCATTTCTTTTTCATTTATTTGTGATCTGATCTTTATGATTTCTTTCCTTCCAACTTTGGGTTTTTTTGTTCTTCTTTTTCTACTTGCTTTAGTTGTAAGGCTAGTTTCTTTATTTGAGATGTTTCTTGTTCCTTGAGGTAGGATTGTATTGCTATAAACTTCTCACTTAGAACTGCTTTGCTGTATCCCATAGCATTTGTGTCATCGTGTTTTCATTGTCATTTGTTTTTAGGTATTTTAAAATTTCCTCTCTGATTTCTTCAGTGACCTCTTGGTTATTTAGTAGTGTATTGTTTAGCCTCCATGTGTTTGTATTTTTCACAGATTTTTTCCTGTGATTGATATCTTGTCTCATAACGCTGTGGTTGGAAAAGATACTTGATACAATTTCAATTTTCTTAAGATATGATCTATCCTGGAGAATTTTCCATTAGCACTCGGGAAGAAAGTATATTCTGTTGTTTTGGGATGGAATGTCCTAAAAATATCAATTAAGTCCATCTTGTTTAATGTATCATTTAAAGCTTGTATTTCCTTAATTATTTTCATTTTGGATGATCTGTCCATTGGTGAAAGTGGGGTGTTAACGTCCCTCCTGTGATTGTGTTACTGTCGAATTCCCCTTATGGCTATTAGCCTTTGCCTTATGTATTGAGGTGCTCCTATGTTGGGTCCATAAATACTTACAATTGTTATATCTTCTTCTTGGATCAATCCCTTGATTATTATATAGTATCCTTCTTTGTCTCTTCTAATTGTCTTTATTTTAAAGTCTATTTTGTCTGATATGAGAATTTCTACTCCACCTTTCGATTTCCACTTGCATGGAATATCTTTTTCCATCCCCTCACTTTCAGTCTATATGTGTCCCTAGGTCTGAAGTGGATCTCTTGTAGACAGCATATATATGGGTCTTGTTTTTGTATCCATTTAGCCATCTGTGTCTTTTAGTGGGAGCATTTAATGCATTTTCATTTAAGGTAGTTATCGATATGTATGTTCCTATTACCATTTTCTTAATTGTTTTGAATTTGTTATTGTAGGTCTTTTCCTTCTCTTGTGTTTCCCATCTGGAAAAGTTCCTTTAACATTTGCTGTAAAGCTGGTTTGGTGGTGCTGAATTCTCTCAGCTTTTCCTTGTCTGAAAAGGTTTAAATTTCTCCATCAAATCTGAATGAGATCCTTGCTGGGTAGAGTACTCTTGGTTGTAGGTTTTTCCCGTTCATCACTTTAAATATGTTCTGCCACTCCCTTCTGGCTTGCAGAGTTTCTGCTGAAAGATCAGCTGTTAACCTTTTGGGGATTCCCTTGTATGTTATTTGTTGTTTTTCCCTTGCTGTTTTTAATATTTTTTCTTTTTATTTAATTTTTGATAATTTGATTAATATGTGCTTGGTGTGTTAGTCCTTGGATTTACCCTGTATGGGGCTCTCTGCACTTCCTGGACTTGATTGACTATTTTCTTTCCCATATTAGGGAAGTTTTCAACTATAATCTCCTCATATATTTTCTCAGTCCCTTTCTTTTCTTCTTCTGGGACCCCTATAATTCGAGTGTTGGTGCTAATGTTGTCCCAGAGGTCTCTGAGACTGTCATCAGTTCTTTACATTCTTCTTTCTTTATTCTGCTCTGCAGTAGTTATTTCTACTCTTTTATCTTCCAGGTCACTTATAGGTTCTTCTGCATCAGTTATTCCACTGTTGATTCCGTCTAGAGAATTTTTAATTGCATTTATTGTATTTTTCATCGTTGTTTTTTGTTCTTTAGTTCTCCTAGGTCCTTGTTAAACATTTCTTGTATTTTCTCCATTCTATTTCCAAGATTTTGGATTATCTTTACGATCATTACTCTGAATTCTTTTTCAGGTAGACTGCCTATTTCCTCTTCATTTGTTTGGTCTGGTGAGTTTTTTCCTTGCTCCTTCATCTGCTGTGTGTTTCTCTGTCTTCTCGTTTTGCTTAACTTACTGTGTTTGGGGTCTCCTTTTCGCAGGCTGAAGGTTCGTAGTTCCCATTGTTTTTAATGTCTGCCCCCAGTGGCTAAGGTTGGTTCAGTGAGTTGTGTAGGCTTCCTGATAGAGGGGACTGGTGCCTTTGTTCTGGTGGATGAGGCTGGGTCTTTTCTTTCTGGTGGGCAGGACTGTGTCCAGTGGTGTATTTTGAGGTGTCTGTGAACTTATTATGATTTTAGGCAGCCTGTCTGCTAATGGGTGGAGTACAACTCCAAGTAGAACTTCCTGTCTTGCTAGTTTTTTAGCATAGGGTGTCCAGCTCTGTAGCTTGCTGTTTGTTGAGTGGAGCTGAGTCTTAGCATTGAGATGGAGATCTCTGGGAGAGCTTTCGCAGTTTTATACTGTGTGGAGCTGGAAAGTCCCTGGTGGACCAATGTCCTGAACTCGGCTCTCGCACCTCAGAGGCACAGGCCTGACACCCAGCCAGAGCACCAAGACCCTGTCATCTACATGGCTCAGAAGAAAAGGGAGAAAAAAAGAGAGAAAGAAAGAAGAAAAAAATAAAATAAAGTTATTAAAATAAAAAATAAAAAAATTATTAAAAATAATTTTAAAGTAATAACAAAAAAAAAGAAAGAAAGAAGAGAGCAACCAAACCAAAAAACAAATCCACCTATGATAACAGTGCTAAAAGCTATACAAAAAAAAAAAATCTGGACAGACAGAACCCTAGGACAAATGGTAAAAGTAAAGTTATACAGACAAATCACACAAAGAAGCATACACATACACACTCACAAAAGGAGAAAATGGAAATAAATATATATATATATATATAAAATAAAAAAGGAAGAGAGCCACCAAATGAATAAACAAATCTACCAATGATAATAAACTCTAAATACTAAACTAAGATTAACATAAAACCAGAAATAAATTAGATGCAGAAAGCAAACCCCAAGTCTACAGTTGCTCCCAAAGTCCACTGCCTCAATTTTGGGATGATTCATTGTCTATTCAGGTGTTCTAGAGATGCAGGGTACATCAAGTTAATTGTGGAGATTTAATCCACTGCTCCTGAGGCTGCTGGGATAGATTTCCCTTTCTCTTCTTTGTTAGCACAGCTCCTGGGGTTCAGCTTTGGATTTGGCCCCGCCTCTGCA
This sequence comes from Mesoplodon densirostris, assembly GCF_025265405.1. NCBI lineage: Eukaryota > Metazoa > Chordata > Mammalia > Artiodactyla > Ziphiidae > Mesoplodon > Mesoplodon densirostris. The sequence goes on from NC_082670.1 coordinate 59,777,740, forward strand.
TGTAGGTCGCCTGAGGGCATCTGTTCTTTGCTCAGACAGGATGGGCTTAAAGTAGCAGCTGATTAGGGGGCTCTTGCTCACTCAGGCCAGTGGGAGGGAGGGGTACAGAATGTGGGGTGAACCTGTGATGGCAGAGACGAGTGTGATGTTGCAACAGCCTCAGGCATGCCGTGTGTTCTCCCAGGGAAGTTGTCCCTGGATCACTGGACCCTGGTAGTGGCGGGCTGCACAGGCTGCTGGGAGGGGAGGTGTGGATAGTGACCTGTGTTTGCACACAGGCTTCTTGGTGGCTGCAGCAGCAGCCTTAGCATTTCATGCCCCATCTGTGGGGTCTTCGCTGGTAGCCGTGGCTCGCACCCGTTTCTGGAGCTTGTTTAGGCGGTATTCGGAATCCCCTCTCCTTGTGCACCCCAAAACAATGGTCTCTTGCCTCCTAGTCAGGTCCAGACATTTTCCTGGCCTCCCTCCTGGCTAGCTGTGGTACACTAGTCCCTTTAGGCTGTGTTCACGCAGCCAACCCCAGTTCTCTCCCTGGGATCCGACCAAAGCCTGAGCATCAGCTCCCAGCCCCTACCTGTCCCGGTGGGTGAGCAGACAAGCCTCTCAGGCTGGTGAGTGCTGGTCGGCAGTGATCCTCTGTGCGGGGATCTCTCTGCTTTGCCCTCTACACCCCTGTTGCTATGCTCTCCTCCATGGCTCTGAAGCTTCCCCCCTCCGCCACCCACCATCTCCACCAGCGAAGGGGTTTCCTAGTGTGTAGAAACTTTTCCTCCTTCACAGCTCCCTCCCAGAGGGGCAGGTCCCTTCCCTATTCTTTTGTCTCTGTTTTTTCTTTTTTCTTTTGCCCTGCCCAGGTACTTGGGGAGTTTCTTGCCTTTTGGGAAGTCGGAGGTCTCCTGCCAGCATTCAGTAGGTGTTCTGTAGGAATTGTTCCACATGTAGATGTATTTCTGATGTATTTGTGGGAAGGAAGGTGATCTCCACATCTTACTCCTCCGCCATCTTGAAGGTCTCCCCTATAGTAAGTCTTAATTAACATCAGGTAATGCCGCTCTTCCAACTGTGTTCTCATTTAATGTTGTGTAAGAGTTGCAGTACTGATAAGGCTCTTTCTACCTTGATTTAACTATATTGTTAATCCATCAGGGATTCCAAATGAGAACTGGGCGGATATATTGGGTCTCTTCTCCTTGCCAGGATCTGTACTCTATTTTTTTTCAATCCCCAGCACTATGAAACTGCTGAAATTCTGCTCTGTTTTTCAACCATTGTCTGAATAGCTTCTAGGGCCTCTTGCCCTGGGAACTGTTCAGAGAAAAAGAGTCCAAAAATATTGCACTCACTTCTCACTTCCCTTCTTTCTGGGATGTTGGGCTCTTGCATCTTGGATGCCTTGACCAGAAATGCAATTTTTTCTTCCCAGTCATATGGGGTTGCTGTAAAGTCTTCTGATTCTGTGACTCTTAGCAGCAACCCTCTCCTCAAATTCTCAGCCTCTCTCCATAGATTAACTGGGCAAATTCCCTGAAGGGAAAAGTGGTACTTAGAAACTTGGGTACAGAGAATTTTACAACTCTCTCAAACTGATCAGACTACAACTCTCCTATCTTCTTCTTTTTTTTTTTTTTTTTTCTTTTTGCGGTATGCGGGCCTCTCACTGTTGTGGCCTCTCCCACTGCGGAGCACAGGCTCCGGATGCGCAGGCCCAGCGGCCATGGCTCACGGGCCCAGCCGCTCCGCGGCATATGGGATCCTCCCAGACCGGGGCACGAACCCGTATCCCCTGCATCGGCAGGCGGACTCTCAACCACTGCGCCACCAGGGAGGCCCTCTCCTATCTTCTTTATGAGAAAAGGAATATATTCAGTTAACATGCATATATATATATATATATATATATATACACACATATATATATACACACATACATATATGTGTGTATATATATACACATACATGTATATATATGTACTTTCCATATAAATATATGTATACATATATATATGAAAAGTAAAGCTCAGACAGGTAATTTTTGTTGAACAGTGTCACATACTATATTGGGGGAAGGGGGAGAAAATACAAATACTGTAACTCTTTAAACTTGTGGCTATCTTTTCTAATATTTCTCATTTTTCTAATGCCTACCATTTAAAAATACTTTTTTCTAAAATGAGCTGCAGGTGGAAAACTCTTGGTTTTAACAGTTCAAAGGGATACATCTGAGGAGGGGCATATTGGAGACTGGCACACCTCAGTGGATGGGACTCAGACACCACCTACCAGGGAAAGAATCATTTGTAAATACCTCTGTGTGCAGCTGTGCAAGGGGCTCCTGAAGTAAGGCTTTTCTTTTTTATTAAGGAGTCTTTGTGGCAGCAAAGCAGTCATCAGCTTATGCAGATTCCTCTGGGTACAGAAAAGGGACATTTTAAGTTGCTTATTAGTTTATTATTGCTGAAAGAAAGAAAAGAGAAGCATAAAGGGAGAGGGGGGTAGGGAGAATTAAGGATCTAATAACAGTGAAAGCTCACTGCCCAGGTTGTGTCTCTTGCTGTGTTTGAATGATTGTTCTTTGTCGACAGCCTTGCACTTGGCTATTTTTAGCATCTCTTTAATAATTGAGCTGTAGCAATTGTGCTCAGCAGCTGGAACAGGCAGGGAAAATAGCAGCTCAAAGAAGTAGTGCGGCAGGGTCATAATTTAAGTCAAGCTGCATTATGAAGCATACCTTTCTCAAAGGTAGAATGCTGAGCTGAGGTGAAAAAAAAAAGTTGAGAAGAGTAGAAAGAGAGAAAGACAACACGAAGTGATAGATGGGGAGGTTTTTGTTTTTCTGATTTTTTATACAAGCCTGAGAAGGTGCCCCATTGGACAGATTCTTTTGATGGTAAAGAAGGTGGGGCGGGAGGGCCTTGCACCTTATGCCCAGATGGGACAGGGAGACTGAGGTTGCCAGCAGCATTGATGTTGTCCTCTTTCCCAGGGCTGCACAGGGAAAAGCGTCCCTGCAGGATACCAGGAACTTAGACATGGGAGTGGCATGATGCTAAAAAGTTGAGAGAGGAAACTTTGGCCAGTGACATAGCAACCTACTGATGAGGAAGGGGCCACCTCACAGTTCCTGTTGTTTTTCTGTCCTGAAAGGCTGTGGGCAAGGAGCACACACTTTTGGAAGATACAGTTGGGTTTTCCAAAGCCCAGTTCTCAGATTCATCATGAAATACCTGATTTAGGTCCTTATGGCAGTGGACATGGCACACACCTCACTTTGTCGAACTCTTTGACTTTGCATTGCTGGCTCCTTCTAGTCAGGGTTTGTAGAGCCCAGAGTGAAATGGACACTTAATAAGTGGAGACTTAATAAGTGCCCATATGCCTGGTCCATGGAGACATTCAACCTGAGTAATTCAAGTAACCTTAACAAAAACCAAATGAACAATCTAAATAGTCAAGGGTGTCTCCAATTAATTAAATGATCAAACTAACTAGACAGCTGCCAAATTGTAACCGAGCAGAACCCTATGGGGGCCTTCCCAAGACTAGCCCCTCCCCCAGATTCTCTGCTGTAGCTCTTCTCTGAAGCACCTAGATAACAGTGTGTGATGCACATTTCCTGAGTTGTTTTACACATGCTAAAACCCCCACCAAATGGAAGAAGTTACCTGTTGTACTTGATGACCAGGAGCACTTAGCCCCCAGACCTGCAGGAGGCTAAGGATTGATACTGTTAACCCCTGTGACGCTGCCCTGTTACGTCACCATCAACCAATCAACGAATTGTGCACAGGATGATCACATACTCTATGACCCCAATCCCTCATCTTACCTTTAAAAGTGTCTCTCTGAGGCTGGGATTAACATATACACACTACTATGTATAAAATAGATAACCAACAAGGACCTGCTATATAGCACAGGGAACTAAAAACTAAAGTCAATATTTTGTAACAACCTATATGGGAAAAGATCTGAAAAATAAAAAAAATATATATATATATACATATATAAAACTGAATTGCTGTGCTGTATACCTGATACATGAAATCAACTATACTTCAGTAAAAAAAATTTTTTTAATATAATACATTCAAACAGGACAAAAGCCAAAAAAGAAAAAAAGGTCTCCCTGAAACCCATTGGTGAGTTTGGGCTTTTTGAGCACTAGCTGTCTTGGACTCCTTGTTTAGCACCCTGCAATAAATGCTGCACTTTGCTTCACCACAATCCAGTAGATTGGCTTTATTACACACAGGCAAGCGGACCCATGTTTGGTTTGGTAGCAAAATTGCTTCTGTCACCTTTTGAGGAGGCAGAGATTGCTAAAGATTGACCAGGTTGTGAGCTTTCTTCCTCAGCACTTCAAACTTTTTGCCTCTTGCGTTTCCCCTCTTTTTTCCTTTGTCTTGCTGCATTCTGGTCTTCAGTATTTCCACTTATTTTCCTTGCCTGCCTTCCTTCTTCACTGAGCTGAGTTGGTGAGACATTCCATCCAGTAGAGGTCAATGTGATAAAGGGAATTTCACAGCCACCTGGGCATATAGGCACAGCCCATCAACACAATATAGGGAAGGGGAATGACCTGTGATTGCTTCCCCACCAGCACCTTTAATTATCAAAATAGCCATTTGCTTTAGCACTAGTCTTCAGGAACTTTGAAAGAGAAAGACAATGTAAAGAAGAAATTCTTTTCATGTATTTCTTAAACCTCAGGGTCAGTGTTAACTCATGCTTTCTTCTAAACTGAAAAAACAAAAAGAAAGTTCTGACATATAGATTTAAATACCCGACATATATTTTAGGTCTTCAGGAGGTCAAAATCAGTGTCATAAATTTGAACAACAATCAAAAGAATCAAGTTGGATCAGAGTGAAATCTGGTACATATCAAAACTCAAGTTTTCATATGAATTCATTCTACAATAATTGGTATGGAAGGGAGGAACAATTGGATAGGATTGCTTGCCTGGAAAACACTTAGTAGATACAAAGAAGACCAGGGGATATGTGTAGGATAGTCTTCGGATTGTGTGTGTGTGTGTGTGTGTGTGTGTGTGTGTGTGTGTGTTTTCTGTCTGAGTTGTTCAACACACAGAGCATGCAGGTGCTGTGTTCTCACAGGCAGGGAGAGATATCCATACATCATTACACTTTCAGGCATTTAGGAGAATGCCAGTGTGCAACTTCACAGGCTTTCCTGAAGGTCCACTGCAGCAGCCAATTGGATCCATGAAATTGAAAATGAGATCTGATGGGTTTGGAGGGATTCAAACTTCAGAGGGAGAACTTGTCCTCTCTAAATTACCTGACACCAGCCACAGAATTTAATTGTACCCTATATTACTTTCCTAGAGCTTCTGGAATAAATATCCACAAACGGTGGCTTAAAACAACAAAAATTTATCCTATCACAGTTTTGGAGGCCAGAAGTTCAAAATCAGTCTCACTTGGCCTAAATCAAGCTGTTAGCAGGGCCAGGTTCCCTCCAGAATCTCTAGCAGGGGGGATTTCTTCCTTGCATCTCTCAACTTCTGTTAGTGAAACCAAGCAGGACTCTGTGGGGCTCCAGGGTACAAATCCTTTCCGCCCCCTGCCCCCCCCCCCTTCATGTTTATAGGAAATAGGCTTCATTCAGCCTCCTAGACCTTCCCTGAGTTCCAAAGGGCAGATTCAAACACTTGCTAATCAGGGAAGGGAGGGGATGCAGAAACAAGGGAGGAACAGTCAAGAAACTATAATGCAGCCACCTTGGGGCAGGGTCCTGGTTCCTCCTCAAGGGGTATACATAATAACACCTTTGAGTTCTTCTGCTGGAACTCAGGCCCCCACCCAGGTGACAGGGTGGTAACTTCAGGCTGAGCACAAGATTACTGGATACCACCCTGTTACCTCACCACCAACCAATCAGAAGAAAGCCACACACCCTGCAGCCCTCACCCCAAATTTTGCCTATGAAAACTTCTCCCCCAGAACCATCAGGGAGTTCTGGATTGTTGAGCACAAGCCACCCATTCTCCTTGCTTGGCCCTGCAGTATACCTTCCTCTGCTCCATACTCCAACATTTTGGTTTGTTTGGCCTCACTGTGCATTGGGCATATGAACTTGTGTTTGGTAACACCATAAACCTGTGCTGGATTTTTTCAAGCAAACACAGTCCCTTCATTTACAGAAAGAAGATAAAATAAATGAAAAGGGGAGAAGGTGAAAGAAGATAGAAAATGCATGTGTATAGATACGCATGTGTATTTCACATATAAATACACACAAGTTAAGCTTTGGATAAATTATGTTATTTTAATAGTAAAAAAAGTTAAAAGAAGAGTAGGCAGGGGAGAGATTTGTGCTCAGCTGTACAGTAAACTATGTTCCAATAATCTTATAATAAAAACAGTAAATCACAACCCCACAGTAGGAAACATAATCTTTTTTCTCCGATTTTTTAGTGTCCTGTGTTATGGTTTTTTTTTTACTGACCTTACTTATTATTACTTTTTAAAAAAAATTACTAAAGTATAGTTGATTTACAATGTTGTTGTTCAGCAAAGTGACTCAGTTATACATATACATATATATTCTTGTTTATATTCTTTTCCACTGTGGTTTATTACAGGATATTGAATATAGTTCTCTCTGCTATGCAGTAGGACCTTGTTGTTTATTCATCCTATATACAATAGTTTGCATCTGCTAATTCCAAACTCCCAACCCTTCCCTCCCTCACCCTCCCCTCCCCCTTGACAACCACAAGTCTGTTCTCTATGTATATCTGTGAGTCTGTTTCTGTTTCGTAGATAAATTAATTTGTATTTTAGATTCCACGTGTAAGTGATATTATATTGTACTTGTCTTTCTCTTTCTGACTTACCTCAACTTAGTATGATAATCTGTAGTTCCATCCATGTTGCTGCAAATGGCAATATTTCATTCTTTTAATGGCTGAGTAATGTTCCTCTGTGTGTGTGTGTGTACACCACATCTTCTTTATCCATTCATCTGTCAGTGGACATTTAGGTTGTTTCCATGTCTTGGCTATTGTAAATAGTGCTGCTGTGAACATAGGGGTGCATGTATCTTTTTGAATTATAGTTTTGTCTGGGTATATGCCCAGGAGTGGGATTGCTGGATCATATGGCAACTCTGTTTTTAGTTTTTTTGTTTTAGTTTACTGGTTTCCATAGTGGCTGCACCAGTCTACTTCCCACCAGCAGTGCAGGAGGGTTCCCTTTTCTCCATACTCTCTCCAGCATTTATTATTTGTAGACTTTTTAATGATGGCCATTCTGACTGGTGTGTAGTGTCCTGGGTTTTACACAGTACCAGGAACTGGAGATTAGGGATGTCTGGTCCCCTGAAAACAAATCTCTGTAAAATGAACAGCTACAAATATGTATAGTGGGCTGCTGAAAAGAAGGCATGGGGATGCCCCCAAATGTCATCTATTTTTAATGTCAGCTTTTGGGAAAATTGTATCTCTGCCTTCCATTAAGATGCAGTGATTTCCTTCTTAAATACCATCTGCTCAGATAGGATACCTGCTGAAAGAAACTGTGACTTCTGTTCTTTGACATATGCTTTGTTTTTGTTCTTGTGGGAACTGATTACTCTTTATTCTTCCTTGCAAGCAGCAGAATTTTAGCCATGATACTTGACTTTTAAGCTGCTTTCATTTTTTAAAAAGTAATAGCATTTTTCCTACTGATTAAGAAGCAATGTGTATTCACTATAGAGAATTTAGAAATATGGACAATTAAAAAGAAAAGATGAAATCATCCAATAATCCTAATACCCAGAGATGACCACTATTCATATTTGCTAAATTCCTTTCAAGCCTTCTTTGCATATACATATAAATATTATAAAATGCAGTAATGTTATATGGAGAGTGTTGGGTTTTATCCTTTTGTTTAATAAATTTATTTATTTAATTTATTTCTTTTTGGCTGCATTGGGTATTCGTTGCTATGCGTGGGCTTTCTCTAGTTACGGCGAGCAGGGGCTACTCTTTGTTGTGGTGCATGGGCTTCTCATTGTGGTGGCTTCTCTTGTTGCAGAGCACAGGCTCCAAGCGTGCAGGCTTCAGTAGTTGTGGCACATGGGGTCAGTAGTTGTGGCTTGCGGGCTCTAGAGCACAGGCTCAGTAGTTGTGGCACATGGGCTTAGTTGCTCCATAGCATGTGAGATCTTCCCAGACAAGGGATTGAACCTGTGTCCCCTGCACTGGCAGGTGGATTCTTAAGCACTGCACCACCAGGAAAGTCCTGATTTATATCCTTTATACTTGACATCAAATAATGTTTTCTCAGCTTAAATATTCTTCACAATGTGATTTTAAGAATAAGATTGTTCTCCATTAATGTATATGAAGGGTTCTCCAGAGAAATAGAACCAATTTTATATATATATATATATATATTACATATTATATATTAAGAACCACGGGCTTCCCTGGTGGCGCAGTGGTTGAGAGTCCGCCTGCTGATGCAGGGGACACGGGTTTGTGCCCCGGTCTGGGAAGATCCCACATGCCGCAGAGCTGCTGGGCCCGTGAGCCATGGCCGCTGAGCCTGCGCGTCCGGAGCCTGTGCTCTGCAACGGGAGAGGCCACAACAGTGAGAGGCCTGCATACCACAAAAAAAAAAAAAAAAAAAAAAGAACCGTGTGTGTGTGTGTGTGTGTGTGTGTGTGTGTATGTGTGTGTGTGTGGAGAGAGAGAGAGAGAGAGATTTATTATAAGAAATTGGCTCGGGCTTCCCTGGTGGCGAAGTGGTTGAGAGTCCGCCTGCTGATGCAGGGGACACGGGTTCGTGCCCCAGTCCGGGAAGATCCCACATGCCGCGGAGCTGCTGGGCCCGTGAGCCATGGCCGCTGAGCCTGCGCATCCGGAGCCTGTGCTCTGCAACGGGAGAGGCCACAACAGTGAGAGGCCTGCATACCGCAAAAAAAAAAAAAAAAAAAAAGAACCGTGTGTGTGTGTGTGTGTGTGTGTGGAGAGAGAGAGAGAGAGAGAGAGAGAGAGAGAGAGATTTATTATAAGAAATTGGCTCGGGCTTCCCTGGTGGTGCAGTGGTTGAGAATCTGCCTGCTAATGCAGGGAACATGGGTTTGAGCCCTGGTCTGGGAGGATCCCACATGCCGCGGAGCAGCTAGGCCCGTGAGCCACAACTACTGAGCCTGCGCATCTGGAGCCTGTGCTCTGCAACAAGAGAGGCCACGATAATCAGAGGCCTGCGCACCGTGATGAAGAGTGATCCCCGCTTGCCACAACTAGAGAAAGCCCTCACACAGAAATTAAGACACAACACAGCAAAAATAAATAAATAAATTACTAAACTCCTACCCTCAGCATCTTCTTAAAAAAAAAAAAAAGAAATTGGCTCATATGAGTATGAAGATTGGTAAAATCTGCTGCCACTGGTGCAGGAGACCCAGGGAGAGCTGACGTTCAAGTTCATAGGCCGGACTTCCGGGTAAGATGGCGGAAGAGTAAGACGCGGAGATCACCTTCCTCCCCACAGATACACCAGAAATACAGCTACACGTGGAACAACTCCTACAGAACACCTACTGAACGCCGGCAGAAGACCCCAGACCTCCCAAAAGGCAAGAAACTCCCCACATACCTGGGTAGGGCAAAGCGGAGAGATTCCCGCACAGAGGAGCGGTGCCGAGCGGCACTCACCAGCTCGAGAGGCTTGTCTGCTCCCCCGCTGGGGCGGGCGGCGCTGGAGCTGAGGCTCGGGCTTCGGTCAGAGCGCAGCGAGAGGACTGGGGCTGGCGGCGAGAACTCAGCCTGAAGGGGGCTAATGTGCCACAGCTAGCCGGGAGGGAGTCCGGGAAAACTCTGGAGCTGCCGAAGAGGCAGGAGACTTTTTCTTCCCTCTTGGTTTCCTGGTGCGCGAGGAGAGGGGATTAAGAGCGCCGCGCAAAGGAGCTCCAGAGACGGGCGCGAGTCGCGGCTAAAAGCGCGGAGCCCAGAGACGGGCGTGGGACGCTGGGGCTGCTGCTGCCACAGCCAAGAAGCCTGTGTGCGAGCGCAGGTCACTGTCCACACCGCCCTTCCGGGAGCCTGTGCAGCCTGCCACTGCCGGGGTCCTGGGATCCAGGGGCGGCTTCCCTGAGAGAACGCATGGCGTGCCTCGGGCTGGTGCAACGTCACGCCGACCTCTGCCGCTGCAGGCTCGCCCCGCACTCCGTGCCCCTCCCTCCCGCCGGGCCTGAGTGAGCCAGAGCCCCCAAAGAGGCTGCTCCTTTAACCCTGTCCTGTCTGAGCGAAAAACAGACGCCCTCCGGCGACCTACACGCAGAGGCGGGGCCAAATCCAAAGCTGAGACCCAGGAGCTGTGAGAACAAAGAAGAGAAAGGGAAACCTCTCCCAGCAGCCTCAGAAGCAGCGGATTAAAGCTCCACAATCAACTTGATGTACCCTGCATCTGTGGAATACATGAATAGACAACAAATCATCCCAAATTGAGGAGCTAGGAGTCAGTGCTGTGCCTCTGAGGTGGGAGAGCCAACTTCAGGACACTGGTCCACAAGAGACCTCCCAGCTCCACATAATATCAAACGGCGAAAATCTTCCAGAGATCTCCATCTCAACACCAGCACCCAGCTTCACTCAACGACCAGCAAGCTACAGTGCTGGACACCCTATGCCAAACAACTAGCAAGACAGGAACACAACGCCACCCATTAGCAGAGAGGTGGCCTCAAATCATAAAAAGTCCGCAGACACCCCAAAACACACCACCAGACGTGGACCTGCCCACCAGAAAGACAAAATCCAGCCTCATCCACCAGAACACAGGCAGTAGTCCCCTCCACCAAGAAGCCTACACAACCCACTAAACCAACCTTAGCCACTGGGGACAGACACCAAAAACAACGGGAACTACGAACCTGCAGCCTGCAAAAAGGAGACCCCAAACACAGTAACATAAGCAAAATGAGAAGACAGAAAAACACACAGCAGGAGAAGGAGCAAGATAAAAACCCACCAGACCTAACAAATGAAGAGGTAATAGGCAGTCTACCTGAAAAAATTCAGAATAATGATGGTAAAGATGATCCAAAATCTTGGAAATAGAATAGACAAAATGCAAGAAACAGTTAACAAGGACCTAGAAGAACTAAAGATGAATCAAGCATCGATTAAAAACACAATAAATGAAATAAAAAATACTCTAGATGGGATCAATAGCAGAATAACTGAGGCAGAAGAACGGATAAGTGAGGTGGAAGATAAAATAGTGGAAATAACTGCTGCAGAGCAAAATAAAGAAAAAAGAATGAAAAGAACAGAGGACAGTCTCAGAGACCTCTGGGACAACATTAAACGCACCAACATTCGAATTATAGGGGTTCCAGAAGAAGAAGAGAAAAAGAAAGGGACTGAGAAAATATTTGAAGAGATTATAGTTGAAAACTTCCCTAATATGGGAAAGGAAATAGTTAATCAAGTCCAGGAGGCACAGAGAGTCCCATACAGAATAAATCCAAGGAGAAATACACCAAGACACATATTAATCAAACTGTCAAAAATTAAACACAAAGAAATCATATTAAAAGCAGCAAGGGAAAAACAACAAATAACACACAAGGGAGTCCCCATCAGGTTAACAGCTGATCTCTCAGCAGAAACTCTACAAGCCAGAAGGGAGTGGCAGGACATAATTAAAGTGATGAAGGAGAGAAACCTGCAGCCAAGATTACTCTACCCAGCAAGGATCTCATTCAGATTTGATGGAGAAATTAAAACCTTTACAGACAAGCAAAAGCTGAGAGAGTTCAGCACCACCAAACCAGCTTTACAACAAATGCTAAAGGAACTTCTCTAGGCAAGAAACACAACAGAAGGAATATACCTACAATAACGAACCCAAAGCAATTAAGGAAATGGGAATAGGAACATACATATCAATAATTACCTTAAATGTAAATGGACTAAATGCTCCCACCAAAAGACACAGAGTGGCTGAATGGATACAAAAACAAGACCCATATATATGCTGTCTACAAGAGACCCACTTCAGACCTAAAGACACATACAGATTGAAAGTAAGGGGATGGAAAAAGATATTCCATGCAAATGGAAATCAAAAGAAAGCTGGAGTAGCAATTCTTATATCAGACAAAATAGACTTTAAAATAAAGACTATTAGAAGAGACAAAGAAGGACACTACATAATGATCAAGGGATCGATCCAAGAAGAAGATATAACAATTGTAAATATTTATGCACCCAACATAGGAGCACCTCAATACATAAGGCAAATACTAACAGCCATAAAAGGGGAAATCGACAGTAACACAATCATAGTAGGGGACTTTAACACCCCACTTTCACCAATGGACAGATCGTCCAAAATGAAAATAAATAAGGAAACACAAGCTTTAAATGATACATTAAACAAGATGGACTTAGTTGATATTTATAGGACATTTCATCCAAAAACAACAGAATACACATTTTTCTCAAGTGCTCATGGAACATTCTCCAGGATAGATCATATCTTGGGTCACAAATCAAGCCTTGGTAAATTTAAGAAAATTGAAATTGTATCAAGTATCTTTTCCGACCACAATGCTATGAGACTAGACATCAATTACAGGAAAAGATCTGTAAAAAATACAAACACATGGAGGCTAAACAATACACTACTCAATAACGAAGTGATCACTGAAGAAATCAAAGAGGAAATTAAAAAATACCTAGAAACAAATGACAATGGAGACATGACAACCCAAAACCTATGGGATGCAGCAAAAGCAGTTCTAAGGGGGAAGTTTATAGCAATACAATCCCACCTTAAGAAACAGGAAACATTTCGAGTAAACAACCTGACCCTGCACCTAAAGCAATTAGAGAAAGAAGAACAAAAAAAACCCCCAAAGCTAGCAGAAGGAAAGAAATCATAAAGATCAGATCAGAAATAAATGAAAAAGAAATGAAGGAAACGATAGCAAAGATCAACCAAACTAAAAGCTGGTTCTTTGAGAAGATAAACAAAATTGACAAACTATTAGCCAGACTCATCAAGAAAAGAAGGGAGAAGACTCAAATCAATAGAATTAGAAATGAAAAAGGAGAAGTAACAACTGACACTGCAGAAATACAAAAGATCATGAGAGATTACTACAAGCAACTCTATGCCAATAAAATGGACAACCTGGAAGAAATGGACAAATTCTTAGAAATGCACAACCTGCCAAGACTGACTCAGGAAGAAATAGAAAATATGAATAGACCAATCACAAGCACTGAAATTGAAACTGTGATTAAAAATCTTCCATCAAACAAAAGCCCAGGACCAGATGGCTTCACAGGCGAATTCTATCAAACATTTAGAGAAGAGCTAACACCCATCCTTCTCAAACTCTTCCAAACAATTTCAGAGGAAGGAACACTCCCAAACTCATTCTACGAGGCCACCATCACCTTGATACCAAAACCAGGCAAGGATGTCACAAAGAAAGAAAACTACAGGCCAATATCACTGATGAACATAGATGCAAAAATCCTCAACAAAATACTAGCAAACAGAATCCAACAGCACATTAAAAGGATCATACACCATGATCAAGTGGGGTTTATTCCAGGAATGCAAGGATTCTTCAATATACGCAAATCAATCAATGTGATACACCATATTAACAAACTGAAGGAGAAAAACCATATGATCATCTCAATAGATGCAGAGAAAGCTTTCGACAAAATTCAACACCCATTTATGATAAAAACCCTGCAGAAAGTAGGCATAGAGGGATCTTTCCTCAACATAATAAAGGCCATATATGACAAACCCACAGCCAACATTGTCATCAATGGTGAAAAACTGAAACCATTTCCACTAAGATCAGGAACAAGACAAGGCTGCCCACTCTCACCACTCTTATTCAACCTAGTTTTGGAAGTTTTAGCCACAGCAATCAGAGAAGAAAAGGAAATAAAAGGAATCCAAATTGGAAAAGAAGAAGTAAAGCTGTCACTGTTTGCAGATGACATGATACTACACATAGAGAATCCTAAAGATGCTACCGAAAAAGTACTAGAGCTAATCAATGAATTTGGTAAAGTAGTAGGTTACAAAATTAATGTACAGAAATCTCTGGCATTCCTGTACACTAATGATGAAAAATCTGAAAATGAAATCAAGAAAACACTCCCATTTACCATTGCAACAAAAAGAATAAAATATCTAGGCATAAACCTACCTAAGGAGACAAAAGACCTGTATGCAGAAAATTATAAGACACTGATGAAAGAAATTAAAGATGATACAAATAGATGGAGAGATATACCATGCTCCTGGATTGGAAGAATCAATATTGTGAAAAGACTCTACTACCCAAAGCAATCTACAGATTCAATGCAATCCCTATCAAACTACCACTGGCATTTTTCACAGAACTAGAACAAAAAATTTCAAAATTTGTTTGGAAAAACAAAAGACCCCGAATAGCCAAAGCAATCTTGAGAACGAAAAATGGAGCTGGAGGAATCAGGCTCCCTGACTTCAGACTATACTACAAAGCTACAGTAATTAAGACAGTGTGGTACTGGCATAAAAACAGAAAGATAGATCAGTGGATCAGGGTAGAAAGCCCAGAGATAAACCCACGCACATATGGCCAACTTATCTTTGATAAAGGAGGCAGGAATGTACAGTGGAGAAAGGACAGCCTCTTCAATAAGTGGTGCTGGGAAAACTGGACAGGGACATGTAAAAGTATGAGATTAGATCATTCCCTAACACCATACACAAAAATAAGCTCAAAATGGATTAAAGACTTAAATGTAAGGCCAGAAACTATCAAACTCTTAGAGGAAAACATAGGTAGAACACTCTATGACATAAATCACAGCAAGATCCTTTTGGACCCACCTCCTAGAGAAATGGAAATAAAAACAAAGATAAACACATGGGACCTAATGAAACTTCAAAGCTTTTGCACAGCAAAGGAAACCATAAACAAGACCAAAAGACAACCCTCAGAATGGGAGAAAATATTTGCAAATGAAGCAACTGACAAAGGATTAATCTCCAAAATTTATAAACAGCTCATGCAGCTCAATAGCAAAAAAAACAAACAACCCAATCCAAAAATGGGCAGAAGACTTAAATAGGCATTTCTCCAAAGAAGATACACAGACTGCCAACAAACACATGAAAGAATGCTCAACATCATTAATCATTAGAGAAATGCAAATCAAAACTACAATGAGATATCATCTCACACCAGTCAGAATGGCCATCATCAAGAAATCTAGAAACAATAAATGCTGGAGAGGGTGTGGAGCAAAGGGAACACTCTTGCACTGCTGGTGGGAATGTGAATTGGTACAGCCACTATGGAGAACAGTATGGAGGTTCCTTAAAAAACTAAAAATAGAACTACCATATGATCCAGCAATCCCACTACTAGGCATATACCCTGAGAAAACCATAATTCAAAAAGAGACATGTACCAAAATGTTCATTGCAGCTCTACTCACAATAGCCCGGAGCTGGAAACAACCTAAGTGTCCATCATCGGATGAATGGATAAAGAAGATGTGGCACATATATACAATGGAATATTACTCAGCCATAAAAAGAAACGAAACTGAGCTATTTGTAATGAGGTGGCTAGACCTAGAGTCTGTCATACAGAGTGAAGTAAGTCAGAAAGAGAAAGACAAATACCGTATGCTAACACATATATATGGAATATAAGAAAAAAAATGTCATGAAGAACCTAGGGGTAAAACGGGAATAAAGACACAGACCTACTTGAGAATGGACTTGAGGATATGGGGAGGGGGAAGGGTAAGCTGTGACAAAGCGAAAGAGAGGCATGGACATATATACAGTACCAAACGTAAGGTAGATAGATAGTGGGAAGCAGCCGCATAGCACAGGGAGATCAGCTCGGTGCTTTGTGACCGCCTGGAGGGGAGGGATGGGGAGGGTGGGAGGGAGGGAGATGCATGAGGGAGGGGATGTGGGAACAGATGTATATGTATGACTGATTCACTTTGTTATAAAGCAGAAACTAATAAAAAAACAGAAAAAAAAAAAGTTCATAGGCCGTCAATCAGGAAGAGTCAGTACTGCAGATGAAATCCAAAGGCAATCAGCTGGAGAGTTCTCTCCGACTCAAGGGAGAGTGGGTCTTTTTGTTCTAATCCGACCTTCAGTTGATTAGATGAGGCCCCCCTGTATTATGAAGAACAATCTGCTTCACTCAAAGTCCACTGATTTCAATGTCAATCTCAGGTAAAAAGATGCTCCCAGAAACCCCAGAATAATATATGACCAACTCTCTGGGTACCTCATGGTCTAGTCAAGTTGACACATACAGTTTACCCATCACAATGTGTATGCCTTGATTTACTTAACCAAATTTTATGAGTGAATATTTAGGTGATTTTTAAATACATGGAACTTAACTATCAATCCTCCTTCACCCATGATAGACCCTGATATTTTATCAGGGTCTTCCTTCTAAGAATGGAGAAACAGAGCTTTTTTAAACACAGCCACCAAGGACCCCCACTGTCAGCCAGAGTTGATGTGTCACCAGAAATGTTTCCTCTTTCTCATCCTGTGTGTTTCTGATCAACTGCTGTGAAATTATTGTCTTTCCCCACTTCCTACTCCTCTGTTACTCTGAGATGATACAGTATATGGACCATCACTGTCTTCATCATGCCCTACAACCATGCTCCTTTTGTCAGCACCTCCTGCTTTAAGTGTAGGAGCTACAGCCTATCAAGATGCAGTGCCTTGCAGTCTGACCATTCCTACCCTACTTCTTTTTTTTTTTTTTTTTTTCTTTTTGCGGTATGTGGGCCTCTCACTGTTGTGGCCTCTCCCGTTGCGGAGCACAGGCTCCGGATGCGCAGGCCCAGCGGCCATGGCTCACGGGCCCAGCCGCTCCACGGCATATGGGATCCTCCCAGACCGGGGCACGAACCCGTATCCCCTGCATCGGCAGGCGGACTCTTAACCACTGCGCCACCAGGGAGGCCCTTTACCCTACTTCTTAAGCCTATTTTCCCCCCTGATTCTTGCTTTGAATTAATATTTTTTAAAGTGAAGATGAGGGGATAGATGTAGGAGGCACTCGAGGCATAACCATGCTCAGACATCTCAAAAAGCAGCACACTTTAGGGAAAAGAGTGGGAGAGGTGTAGCAGGCATGTTATTATTATTATTTTTGTGTGTGTGGTACGGGGGCCTCTCACTGCTGTGGCCTCTCCCGTTGTGGAGCACAGGCTCCGGACGTGCAGGCTCAGCGGCCATGGCTCATGGGCCCAGCTGCTCCGTGGCACGTGGGATCCTCCCAGACCGGGGCACGAACCCGTGTCCCCTGCATCGGCAGGTGGACTCTCAACCACTGCACCACCAGGGAAGCCCAGCATGTTATTTTTCATTATTTACTTTTTCGATTATTTCGTCAAGGCAAAACCATGGGAGATATACCAATTGTCTTTCTAACTCTTGCACTGCTACCCATCCACCTCCCAAATCCTGTCATATGAAGAAAAGCCTACTTACGTCATGAAGTGCATTTCAGATACGTCTGTGGCTGTGTTTTAATTTCTAATCCAGCCCAATTGACTTGATTGTTAGAATAAGTTCTCCCCAAATTCTGGACTTAGGTTTTATATCTGTGTTGGAGAGATTTTCATCTTTATTCATATTTTCATAAGTAGAGAAATCAAGAAAGACCATTTCTGAACCTGCAAATCAGACACAATTTTAACCACTGACGTATGTTTTAAATAGGAGTTCACAACACTTATCTTGAGCTGTATGCCCACTGCAATCCAGGAAGACCAGTGACCTAACAAATTGAAGTGACTTGATAAAGTTATTTCTTAATGCTCTATTGTAGATTTTACATTTGCAAATGTAGCTAATTGTATTGAACGTGAAATCTAATTAAAACCTCATTGTACCATCTGTGTTCTTTGGTTAAAGGACATGTACTGTTAAACAAGTATTGAAAAGGAGGTATTGAAAGGCTTACTTAAAATTCAGTCCCTTCCATTCTCAAAGACTGGATGGTGACAGAATGTAATACTCCATTGCTGTAGCCAGTCTTTAAAAGCTCCCCAGAGCCATAGCTAATTTTCCTATTAGTTACAGACGAGAGACTGCACCACCAAATGCAATCTCACAATTTCGGCAGTGGAGAAGAGAGAGAGAAAAAATATACACCCATGCACACCTACAGACACACACACACATACACATACATACATATATCAAGGAAAAAAGAAAACCTCAGTAATGCATACACCTACCAGTTTTCCAAGGGTTTCATCTTTTCTTCCCTCACCTTGTTTAATTCAAATGAGAAGTGTTTTGTTTAACTGGAGTGTTTTAGGATTTCCTCTGCCAACAAATGGACCAACCTCTTAATAATCATAATTTCTCTTGTGTTACAAGGTGCAAAAGTCGGAGAGTAGAAAAGGAAGGAAATCAAGAAAGGATACTATTGGAGTGAAATCCACACATCTGCGAAAAATTAAGTGGCTACTATAGTTTAACTCACACTAGCATGATCTACACTTAGTTTATTCTGCCTACAATGGTCACGTGATATCTACAAAGAAATTACTGGTGTTGAATCTTAGTTGAAATGCTAAAAATCAGTTTCAATGGAAGTTTTCAGTCTCCTCTGTTAAGATTCTAAGACATATGAAGACATTTCTTCTTTGTAAGTCTTAGATTTTTGAAAAGCCCCTGGGGTGGCTTCCAGTTTATTTATATACCAGCAGCTGCAGTCATGACATCAAGATGCAATAAAACCCTCTCTGTAATACAGGCACCTGTTGTTAAAGAAAGAAATCTAGTACAAACAGGCAAGGGATGCTGGGTCCTAAGTGATGCTGGAAGCCCTGAGAAACTAGTTGTATTTTTAGGGCAGCCGGGCCAGAGTTTCAGGTATCAGTGGCCGAACGTCCCCTACTTTGGCCCTTTGTTAAACTGACCTCCTTATTCACACACAGGCAGACATCAATTTCTAGGTGGAATTCCCCAAAAAAAGTATGATGGCACAAAGTTTGTTTTCTCCTTGTTTTTGAAGCTGTGTACCCTGTTGTAGGAGACCCAGAAGCACACAACACATCCTTGACAAATATCAGTGACTGATGGGGCAACAGGAACTTTCAACCCTGAGATGATCCAGGACATTGCAGTCCAATTTTTTTAAACACTGGCTGTCCCAAATAAGTATCAAACAGGTTCATTGATGGCTTGGGTCTTCAGAATAGCCATGTCTGACAGGCAAAGCAGAGATTGTGTTGTGACAGTTGAGGATCCTGAGGTTCACACAGGTTGAGTGATTTGCTCAAGGTCACATAACACATAGCTGGTCCAGGATGAACATCCAGCTGTCAGAGCAACTCTGAGTTCCCTGGGCACACACACAGCTGAGTTTGAATTCTGATTTATCACTTGTTGTCTCTCTGAAACTCAGTCTCCTGGTCTATACATGGTTTGATGTGGGAATCAAGTATAATAACCTACACCTGATACAACCAACACCGACATGAACGGCACACCCTGTATGTACTCAGGTCCTTTTCTTGGGCTCTCTTTATATGGAACTCCTACTAAAACAACATTCTGTGGTTTATAAAAATTGGAAAAATATGTATTATTACATAAATGCAGTTTTCAAGTGAACATTTTTCTTTCAAAGATGATATACATGAAGGTAAAAGCAATGTAAGGGTGTATAAATGTTAGAACCATTTCTTTAAGGATGCATGATTTGTCATGGAAAAGCAAAGACTTCACCAAAGGGAACAAAAGACAAAATCAGTTGATTCTAAAATCTCACTCTTTTCTGAGATCTTCCTTGAAAAGGAATTTGAGCAAATAATTGGTCAAATAAAGGTTCAAGTCTTCTAAGTTATTTGATAGCAAAAACCAAGCACAGTAAAAGAGAGCTTTCTGCCGCTTCCCCTTCATACCTCTATTGCCTCTGCTAAGTATATAATAAAGACCTGTGATGCTTCATCTAGATGCACAGAGATTCTTGTGAAAACAGCAAGAAAAGAGGGAGCAGCTCATATTGCTGTAATTGGTGCAAACCTTGGATTGGATCACAGTGTTCTCGATGATTATAAATTGTGAGGCAGTGGTTCTGTTTGTTAGGTTTTTTTTTTTTTTCTTTAACCTTCTGTAGTTTACTGGAACTTAAGTCAGTATAATCAACATCCTGGAAATGACTGAATTTGAAGGGAAATGAGTAGGATGCTGGATTTTAAGAACAAGTTCATATGTGGATAAACAATTAACAAACTGCCATAGATATATGAACAGTAGGTCTTGCTCTCAAAAACAAAACGTCACCAGTGAATATTCACTTTCTCTTGAAGGCTGTCTGTTTAGTCTACTGATATATGAAAAATATAAGTCAGTCATAGACATAAAATGTGAGACTGGTATGCTCTTAGACATCATCCAGTTCAGGCATCCCAAGTGGAGCTATTTTCACTTTCCAACCATAATTGATTGGTAATGGCTGCCTGATTAGCCATGTTCAGAAGGATTATAGGGCTTTGCGCAGAAACAGGAGAAAAGTGAGTGAGATGGATTAATAATGTTTGTGGTGGCCTGAACAGGAAGAGTGTCAGTTTACGAAGAATCCTGATTCTAGCCTCCACTTCTAGAAGTCATTAATTCTTATAATGTTGGGATTTATATTATAACAAAACAATTAACTTTTTTTTCAGTTTCAGTATTTTTAATTGACGTATAGCTGATTTACAATGTTGTGTTAATTTCTGCTGTATAGCAAAGTGACTCAGTTTTATATATGCACACACACACACACACACACACACACACATCCTTTTTTGTTCTTTTCCATTATGGTTTATCATAGGATGTTGAATATAGTTCTCTGTGCTATAGAGTAGGACCTTGTTGTTTATCCATTCTACATATAGAAGTTTACTTCTGTTAACCCCAAACTCCCACTCAACCCTCCCCCACCCCTCCCCCCCACCCCTTCCCCCTCCCACCAGCCTGTTCTCTATGTCCATGATTCTGTTTCTGTTTCATAGATAGGTTCATTTGTGTCATACTTTAGATTCCACATCTAAGTGATATCACTTGGTATCTGTCTTTCTCTTTATGACTTACCTCACTTTGTATGATAATCTCTAGGTTCATCCATGTTGCTGCAAATGGCATTATTTCATTGTTTTTCTTGATATATAAATTTATTTATTTTATTTATTTATTTTTAGCTGCTTTGGTTCTTTGTTGCTGTGCGCGGCTTTCTCTAGTTGTGGTGAGCGGAGGCTACTCTTCGGTGTGGTGCGTGGGCTTCTCATTGCGGTGGCTTCTCTTGTTGCAGAGCGCGGGCTCTAGGTGCGCAGGCTTCAGTAATTGTGGCACATGGGCCCAGTAGTTTTGGCTTGCAGGCTCTAGAGCGCAGGCTCAGTAGTTGTGGCACACAGGCTTAGTTGCTCCGTGGCATGTGGGATCTTGCAGGATCAGGGCTCGAACCCATGTCCCCTGCATTGGCAGGTGAATTCTTAACCACTGCACCACCAGGGAAGTACCTGTACTCCATCTTCTTTAACCATTCATCTTTTGATGGACATTTAGTTTTTTTCCCTGTCTTGGCTATTGTAAAAAGTGCTGCTATTGAACATAGGGAGCATGTATCTTTTTTTTTTTTTTTTTTTGGCAGTACGCCGGCCTCTCACTGTCACAGCCTCTCCCGCTGAGGAGCACAGGCTCTGGACACGCAGGCTCAGCGGCCATGGCTCATGGGCCTAGCGGCTCCACGGCACATGGGATCCTCCCAGACTGGGGCACGAGCCCGTGTCCCCTGCATCGGCAGGCGGACTCTCAACCACTGCGCCACCAGGGAAGCCCAACATGTATCTTTTTGAATTAGAGTTTTGTCTGGATATATGCCCAGGAGTGGGATTGCTGGATCATATGGTAATTCTATTTTTAGTTTTCTGAGAAACCTCCATACTGTTCTCCACAGTGGCTGCACCAACTTACATTCCCACCAACAGTGTAGGCGGGTTCCCTTTTCTCCACACCCTCTTCACCATTTGTTATTTGTAGACATTTTGATGATGGCCATTTTGACCAGTGTGAGGTGATACCTCATTGTAGTTTTGATTTGCATTTCTCTAATAATGAGCGATGTTGAACATCATCTTTTCATGTGCCTATTGGTCACCTGTATTTCTTCTTTGGAGAAATGTTTATTTATGTCTTCTGCCCATTTTTTGATTGGGTTGTTTTGTTTTTGTTGTTGTTGAGTTGTATGAGCTGTTCATATATTTTAGAAATTAAGACCTTGTCAGTCACATCATTTGCAATATTTTTTCCCATTCTGTAGGTTGTCTTTTTGTTTTGTTTGTGGTTTCCTTTGCTGTACAAAAGCTTATAAGTTTGATTAGGTCCCATTTGTTTATTTTTGATTTTATGTTTGTTGCCTTGGGAGACTAACCTACGAAAACATTGGCTTGATTTATGTCAGAGAGTGTTTTGCCTATGATCTCTCCTAGGAGTTTTATGGTGTCATGTCTTATGTTTAAGTCTCTAAGCCATTTTTAGTTTATTTTTGTGTATGGTGAGAGGGTGTGTTGTAACTTCATTGATTTATATGTGGCTGTCCAACTTGCCCAACACCACTTGCTGAAGAGACTGTCTTTTTCCCATTGTATATTCTTGCCTCCTTTGTCAAAGATCAATTGACTGTAAGTGTGTGGATTTATTTCTGAGCTCTCTATTCTGTCTTGTTGATCCGTATGCCTGTTTTGTGCCAATACCACACTGGGTTTTTTGTTTTGTTTTGTTTGTTTGTTTTTGTTTCTGCTGTTAGAAGACTGTTTTTGTTCATTTGAATGTCTTTTTTTTTTTAAATGGAATCCAATCAGTACTTCTGAAGTGCAGGTATAGTGTTCTAACTAAAACATATTAGCTAGTAATACCACTGATTTATAAACAAAAGTGTTTACCTCTGCTTTCTGAATCTAGAATAATACCATACTGTGTTTTTTTAAATTAATTAACTTATTTATGGCTGTGTTGGGTCTTCATTGCTGCGCGCAGGCTTTCTCTAGTTGCGGTGAGCAGGGGCTACTCTTCGTTGCAATGCACGGGCTTCTCATTGCGGTGGCTTCTCTTGTTGCAGAGCACGGGCTCTAGGCACACGGGCTTCAGTAGTTGTGACTCACGGGCTCCAGAGTGCAGGCTCAGTAGTTATGGCACACAGGCTTAGTTGCTCCACGGCATTGGGATCTTCCCGGATCAGGGCTCGAACCCATGTCCCCTGCATTAGCAGGTGGATTCTTAACCACTGCACCACCAGGGAACCCCCCCATACTGTTTTGATTACTGTAGCTTTGTAGTGTTGTCTGAAGTCTGAGAGGCTTATGCCTCCTGCTTTGTTCTTTTTCTTCAGAATTGCTTTGGCAATTCTGGGTCTTTTATGGTTCCATATGAATTTTAGGATTGTTTCTTCTAGTTCTGTGAACAATCAACTTTTTTAAGCTAAAATAAAGTGAAAATAGCTAGATTAGGATGAATCTAATGACTCTAAAATTTCTGAGTATGGCTTCTCAAAGACCTTGGACATCTTCTTTAAATTGAGCTATAATGTGTATAGCATAAAGAATAATAATCTGAAGTATACAGCTCGATGAATTTTTGCATAGGTAAAGATCTGTGTAAACACCACCTTGATCACTTTGACTGAAGCATCCCAGAAGTTTCCTTTGAACCCCTTCCCAGTCAGTAACCCCAAAGGTAACCACCATTCTGACTTCTGTAACCATTGATTGGTTTTGTATGTTCTTAAACTGCATAGAAATGGAATCATAGTATGTACTTGGACATCTTTTTATCAGTGTAGGTTTATTATCTGTCTCTGCTGGTAACTGATTATTCACAGTAAGTTGATTGAGAGTCTAGCATCTTAGGAATTGGAAAATATTGTACTTTATAAAAGAGATTGTTATGAAAAAAGGGTTGTGTTAGATCCTATACAAATCTCTAATAATTCTTACCTCTTTGAGACTAAACAAGCACCTGCACCTTGAAAAGGTTTTCTGGAAAACTGTATACTTTCAAAAGCACTCTATATAAATAACTGTAAATGTTAGATAAAATACAACAAACAGCCCCTTACATTCACAAATGACCTCAATTAATCTCCAAAGAAAATTGCCAAGGACAGGGAAGGAATAAAGAAAACTGAAAACCAAAAAAGTAATTTCATAATCTACTTCTGCAGCTTCCCTGCAGTCAGGGGATAAGAGGAAACCACAGTACACAATCAGGGAGAGGAGATGGTTTACTATGACCTTTCTAGGTGTGGTCCTGGTATTGAGACCTTCTCTTGAAGCAGGATACAGCAAAATGGTCCAAAATGTGCAGCAAACTGAAGCCTAGAAAAATCTTTCAGCTGGCCCAAAAAGATGACAAAGAAGATTGTTAGAATCTGAGTGGGCTCTTTGCAGACAAAAACAAAAACAGAAGCTTTGAATTAACAAATGTAGTGGCCACCTTGCCTGGATTTGGGATTCCAATGTAAATAGCCCGTGTGATCTGGAAACTCTTAAAGAGGCACTAACATAAACATGGCCTTCCCCATGGAACACTTGGCAGAGACAGCACACGCCTTTAATCCACATCTCCAGGATTGTCTGAACACAGCCTTCTAAACACGGGTTCAAGTTCCAAATTACAATTAGGAGATAAATGAATGAGAAGCCAGATAAACCTATACTATAATATTACTTATGTAGTTTTGTTTATTAAGCAGTTTGTTAAAATATGATATGATTTAGTTAAAACTAAAAATAAAGACTGTAAGGAATAAATACTATCAGGAAGTGGGAGAAAAGAACAACATAAAATTCTATAATTAAGTATATATGTCTGTACACATACATATAAAACAATTACATTTGACTTATATAACTTACAAGTATAAAATCATTGGTGAAATGGAATATATATGTAAGGCAAGTATCCATAATGAAACAGAAAGATTTTAAGAATGAAAAACATTACACAGGGAACTATACTCAATATCTTGTAATAACCTATAATGGAAAAGAATCTGAAAAAGAATATATATACATATATATGTGTATGTATACATACACATGTGTATGTATACACACGTGTATATATACATGTGTATACATACATGTGTATGTATACATATACATGTGTATGTATACATATACATGTGTATAACTGAATCACTTTGCTACACACTTGAATCTAACACAACAATGTAAATTAACTATATTTCAATAAAATATTGGAAAAAAGGAAAAAATGGCAAACATGAAAGAATTTAAAAGAAATGAAAATGAGAATATAATAATGAAATTTGACATACACCTTAGGAGTGAATATGTTAAGAGAATGCAGAGAATCATAGCAAGAGAACATTCAAAGGCAAAAAAAAAATGCTTTTCTACAATGAATGAAAAGCATGAGCTCTTAGATTTACAAAGAATAATAGTAAGTTAAAAGGAATATACTCCTAATAAGAAAAATGTAAAACACTAAAGGAAATGAAAAGTTTAAAGACAGAAAGTAAATATCAGATGATAGGAATGATACAAAAGATTTCTCAAAAGCAAAAATAAAGGTTAAAAGAGTTGAATAATATCTCTAAAATTATAAGGAAAAAGAATCATCAATCTGAAATTTTATGTCCAGAAACATGATTATTTGAAAGTAAGCATCAAATAAAGATATTCTGAAATCAAAAGTGAGGGAGTGCACCTATGTTTTTCCCTTTTCTTAAGTCATTCTCTGGCTTTTGTAATTCTAGTCAAATTCACTCATATACATTACTGTAAAATTCTTAAACACTATATTAAAAAATCAAATCCAACATTGCACCAAAAATATGTAATCTTGTAAATAATATTGCATGACCAAGTTTGGTTTATCCCAGAAATATAAAGAGGAGTGTAATATTAGAAAGCACTCAAAAATATGTGTTGAATGACATAGATCCCTTTCTTTTGCTCATCTTCCAGATAAAATACTGTAGAAATTAAATAACCCACTATGACGTCTAACACAAAATAATAATATATTTTAAAATATAAATCTATAAAATTCTGTTGGGTGTTTTTTTAATTATATATTGCTGTACACCAATGTTACCACAAATATAGTGGCTGAAAATAATGCACAATTATTATCTCACAATTTGTTGGGTCAAGAGTCTTGAAACAGCTTAATGGGGTTCTCTGCTTCAGGATCTCATAAGGCTGGAATCAAGGTGTAAGTTAGGGCTGCAGTCTCATCTGAAGTTCAAATGAAGAAGGAACCATCTTCAAGGTCATATGGTTGTTGGCAGCATCTAATACCTTATGGGACTGAGAGCTTGTGTCTTCTTGCTGTCTGTCTGCTGGCAGCTAGCATCTGTTTCTTGCCATGTGGGTCTTCTCAGCATAGCGGCTTGCTTCTCAAGCCTTCAAGAGAGAATATCTCCTAGCAAAATGGGTTAAAATCTTATGTAACACTGTCATGATCATGACATTTGCCAAAGTCACAGGTCCCATCCACAGTCAAGGGCAGGAATTTCACAGAGCATGAATACCAGGAGGCAGGGAACTTGGGGGCCACCTTTTGACTGTGTCCACCACAGAAGGATTTAGATTTTTAATCTATTTTATAGTTACAAAGAAGATGGTGATAAATGTTATTTTTCTTTTCTTCTCTTTCTTCCTTCCTTTGCTCTTTCTCTTCTTTTCTTGCTTCACTTACATTTATCTTGCTGTAAAGCTGATGCTATGCATTCCTCTTAAATGAATGATGTTTTCTAATAATTAAGTACTTTAAAGAGACAATGATATCCTTACAGAAAACAAGCCAACTGAGTAGAAAAACAAGGCTCTAGAGATATATTCCAAATTGTTGGAGCTTTAACAAATACCATAGAGTATTGAAAGAATTCATTTATATACATTTTATTGAATGCAACTAACTCAAGCTGGGGCCTACAAGACTGACAATAAATTTCTCCTCTCATGTATTGGTCTGAGATTTCCTTGTTATACATCTGCAGAGTGAATTTTTTAGTGGAAATGTTCATTTATGCCTATTCTCTTGTCTCTTGGAAAGGCTAATTTCTTTCAAACAAGCAGGACTCATTAATTCAGATTACTTCTTAGCAAGTCCAGCCAAAATATTCAGAAATAACTATATTCATTCAAAAGAAGATCACATAAGCTCTTATTAGATAAAAACCAATATACTTTAGATTTTGGAGCATATAGTGTTATAATTTATTAAGTCCCTATATTAAGAAAGAGTGACATTACTTTCTGTAGTTAAATATAGTAACTCAAGCTATACCAACAAAGAGGTGTTTGGTTTTGGAATCAACAATACCTGTTTTAAGAAGTTATATCCTTTCCTCATTAACTTAGTTTCTTTTTTCTATTTTAATTGTTAATGTTAATTGTCTATTGTCTATTTTAATTGTCAAAATGATTTGACATTTTGTTAATGTTAATTTAACTAAAGGATATTTATTCTTTTACTCAAACCAAGTTGCTTCTGAGAAATTGATTTATAGACTCCAAATTGTCTTAAGTTCCATCTCAGAATTGTTAGGATGGCTTCAGTCAAAAGTAGAGGGAAAGTCTAGGTGCCCTTCATAAGAATCACTAGTCTGAAATCGTAGGCATTGTTTCTGCTCCTTAACAACCTATGTTAAGCAATCTTACAGCTCTTGAATTTGCTCTCTATTAAACAGAGGCACCCTGGGATAGTCTCGTAACATCTCATCTTAGAGCACTTTCCATTTGTCCCTAATTGATAGGAAGGATTGCTAAATCAGTCAGAGAAAGGACAGAAGAATCAATGTATTAGGAAAGCCTGAATTTATCAGTATAGACATGTGGATGCTTTGAGATCACAAAAGCCAGATCTTGAGAATAGATGACGTTTAACGAGGAAAAGCGTAGTTTACTATGAACAATGATGTGTCCACCATTCTTCCAATTATTTATGTCCCCAAAAGCTGAAGTTGTATTTTCCAAAAAGCCCTCTCCCTTCTCTTTCTTTCTTATAACTGTTTTGTCATTTTCCATTGCTTTGGGGCAAAGTTCAAATTTCTTAAAATGTTCTGTAGGGCTTTGTACTATTTGGCTCATAGGTTTCCATTGCAAAGTTGAGCTTAATACTTTAATGATGAATGAAACAATATGCAATTTGGGCTTTATGGACAGACCACAGGAAAGGGAAATGTGACCCTGAAGGTACTGAATTCCTGCCCCATGGACGTGTTTATGTTTGTGTGCAGTTACACCATATCCCCTAACTCCTTTACTCTGGCATTTTTCCTAATTTTTGATTGCAGTGTGTTCTCTTCCACCACAGTGCCTTTGCACATATTCTTCCCTTTACCTGAATGACTAAAAACACTCTCCCTTAATTCCCAACCAATCTCTGTCTCTCTCTATCTCTCTGTCTCTCCCCATCTCTCTCCATCTTTCTCTTTAGTTAACTCTATTCCTTTAGACCTCAACTCAATGTCTGCTTGCTTAAAATAGCTTTACCCGACTTTCCGGATGAGATTTAATATCAACTTTATAGCATTTCAAAGCAAAATACACCTCTTTTCACTAGCAATTAATATAATTGTAATTTTCTCTAGTTTGTTGACTGTGTTTTTTTTTTTTTTTTTTCTTTTTGCGGTATGTGGGCCTCTCACTGTTGTGGCCTCTCCCGTTGCGGAGCACAGGCTCCGGATGCGCAGGCCCAGCGGCCATGGCTCACGGGCCCAGCCGCTCCGCGGCATATGGGATCCTCCCAGACCGGGGCACGAACCTGTATCCCC
Organism: Mesoplodon densirostris; assembly: GCF_025265405.1. Lineage (NCBI taxonomy): Eukaryota > Metazoa > Chordata > Mammalia > Artiodactyla > Ziphiidae > Mesoplodon > Mesoplodon densirostris. The sequence goes on from NC_082670.1 coordinate 59,806,594, forward strand.
TGCATCGGCAGGCGGACTCTCAACCACTGCGCCACCAGGGAGGCCCGACTGTGTGTTTAACAATCATATTTCACTGGGTTGTAAGCTGCATCAGGCCCATGTCTATTTTGCTCATCATTTCCTAAGTTATATCCAATAGTAGGGATTCAGTGAATCTTTATTATTGAATTAATGTATTATGTTTACCATAATGTTGTCACCAACTGCTCTTACTCTCTTATGATAGAGGAGAGAAATAATTTGAAAGGAGAGCGCTGTACTATCTGCACTGTGACAAAGGTCTTCCTGTGATATACAGGTGTTTTTTAGATGGGCTCAGGGACCACAGGGTCTTTAATTTCCATGATGAAAATTATAGCTTGCCTGATTAGTCTTTGTCATCACTTAACGACCAAGAACAAGATGACGAAAGAAGGAGAATTCAATTTGGGAGGAAATAATGACACAAAAGCAGATTTATACCTCCAAAACCTAACGAAATATATCAATATAAGTTTAAAATGTACCAATATTTAAAAACCCCATATGATTCAAATTTAACTAATGAATCCGTTAGGGCAGAAGATGACATCTTTAAAAACAAAATGAAGCAAAGACACCTCAACGATAGCCCCATAAGGAAGGATGTGAATGGAGGAAATCCACTTGTGGGTCAGATGTAAAGAAGCTGAAAACCCCTTTAGAAAAAAACAAACAAAAAGCATACCTGTCACTGTGGATAATTAATGATGCAAAGAAGAAGGAAAAAAATCTTTAATTTGCCACATTTTGCCATGGCCAGGAGAAATACAGGAATGAGCACAAAGTAAATTCTCCCTAATCATTAATAAAAACACATGAAAAATGCCTTTTGAAAATCTCTTTTCCAGTGATGAGTAAGCAATCCATATTTAAAACCCTAAAACATTGCCTATCTTGCCCTTTCTTTTAAGTCTGCTCTGCTGCTCTTGACAACAAAAAAGGAGATAGAAAAGTGCATTGAAATACGGCTCGAAGATGATGGAACACATGGGACCTAGACAAGGTGTGAAATCAGTCAAGGAAGACCACCCAAAATATATTTGAATAAATAGCTGGTCTGGATAAAGATACACATGTGTTTTGTTATTTTCTAAGTAAAGATATTATAGACCACAATATAATGACATTGGTAAATAATATTGTAATTAGAAAATTTCAAAAACTCATCTACTTGGAAATATTTTAAAACTCTTTCTTGAACAACTTCTGAATTGCAGAGAAAACCAAAATCCCCAGTAGTCAAAATACTGAAAGCCAAGGGGCATAGGAGCCCTGTTGCTTAGCCCAGGTAGGTCAGCCTCCCATGGCAAAAAACAGGATGGAAACGTGGGAAGTCATGATGGAAAGGCAAACAGGAGATAGCTGGTCCAAGGAACAGAATAGGTGAACAGAAGTTAGAGAGTTCATTCCAAAAAGTAATGAGACTTTTGCCTGGATACAGATAATCTTACCTGGATACAGGGAATCAGGTAGATTGTGGCAAACAGCCAGATACATTTAGAAGTAGATGCTTTGGTGCATAGGCTACAACTACAGGTACTTGAACAGGAAAATAAAATGTAAAAGCTAATGTCTCAGGAATATCAGTTTGGCCATTGTGAGCAGGGTAAATGGGAAACCAGGAAATATCAGTCCAGGCATGAAAAAGAAATGTAAGCATCCAGCCTAGTATGGTGGCTTTAGAAGTAGAAGTAAGTGGTTTAACTACCAAATGTAAAATAGTTGTCTGGTGGGAAGCAGCAGCATAGCACAGGGAGATTGGCTTGGTGCTTTGTGATGACCTAGAGGGGTGAGATAGGGAGGATGAGAGGGAGGCTCAAGAGGGAGGGGATATGGGGACATGTGTATGCATTTGGCTGATTCGCTTTGTTGTACAACAGAAACTAACACATCATTGTGAAGCAATTATACTCCAATAAAGATCTATTTTAAAAAAAGTAAGTGGTTTACACTGCTATGATCATCTTTATCCAAGTATCTTTCAGCAACCATCAGATTCCAATCTTGGGATATTTTTTTCCCTAGAAGAGTTTTAAAGGGTAAGAGTCACTTTAAGGATGTAGATATAGATTGCCAAATTACCCTTCAGGATGCTTCAGTTGATTTATACTCCTCACGATTAGGTATGAAATTGTCAGTTTCCCCATTATCATCACCCGTTTTCTTTTGCAATCTCATAGGCCACTGAGAAGTTCCTTTCAGTTACCTTAGAATGGCCTATGAACACCTCTGTCACCACACTTACCATATTTTTAATCTGTTTCTATGTCTGTCCTAGGACTTCAAGTGCCTTTCACTTCATTGCTTCTGTTGTCTTTCTAATTTTCTCGCATTTTTTTCAACGTGGGATCTCTGAGAATAAAATTGAAGAGAATGTCTCAGAGGAGGGTGATTAAATAGATATTCTTAGGACCAAATGAAAGAAGAGCAAGAAGCAAAGAAGACAATGAAGAGTTAAGCATTGACAAAATAATGAAGATCTAATTAAAGAACACAGTCATATGAAAAGAGGCAAATATCTTCCATTCTTGTAGAGAAATAAACAGAAATACTGCAATTTAAAAGTTAAGATCATTGGACATCATAACCAGAAAATAATCTTAATAGACATATTGTTAGATGGTTACTTTACTTAAAATTAACAGATATGCTATATTTTAAATAAATTTGTAACATCTGAAAAATTCAATTAACATGTAATATAGAACTTAATTAAACTTCTTTATTAAAGTATTGCCTTCATGAAAAATAAAAATAGAGAAGGAATTTAATTTTTTATTTATTTATTTATTTATTTTTAACATCTTTATTGGAGTATTATTGCTTTACAGTGGTGTGTTAATTTCTGCTTTATAACAAAGTGAATCCGTTATACACACACATATGTTCCCATATCTCTTCCCTCTTCCGTCTCCCTCCCTCCCTCCCACCCTCCCTATCCCACCCCTCTAGGTGGTCACAAAGCACTGAGCTGATCTCCCTGTGCTATGCAGCTGCTTCCCACTAGCTATCTATTTTACGTTTGGTAGTGTATATATGTTCATGCCACTCTCTCACTGTGTCACAGCTTACCCTTCCCCCTCCCCATATCCTCAAGTCCATTCTCTAGTAGGTCTGTGTCTTTATTCCCATCTTACCCCTAGGTTCTTCATGACTTTCTTTTTGTTTTTTCTTAGATTCCATATATATGTGTTAGCAGACGGTATTTATCTTTCTCTTTCTGACTTACTTCGCTCTGTATGACAGACCCTAGTCCATCCACCTCACTACAAATAACTCAATTTCATTTCTTTTTATCGCTGAGTAATATTCCATTGTATATATGTGCCATATCTTCTTTATCCATTCCTCCGATGATGGACACTTAGGTTGCTTCTATCTCCTGGCTATTGTACATAGAGCTTCAGTGAACATTTTGGTACATGACTCTTTTTGAATTATAGTTTTCTCAGGGTATATGCCCAGTAATGGGATTGCTGGGTCATATGGTAGTTCTATTTGTAGTTTTTTAAGGGACCTCCATACTGTTTTCCATAGTGGCTGTACCAATTCACATTCCCACCAGAAGTGCAAGAGTGTTCCCTTTTCTCCACACCCTCTCCAGCATTTATTGTTTCTAGATTCTTTGATGATGGCCATTCTGAACAGTGTGAGATGATATCTCATTGCAGTTTTGATTTGCATTTCTCTAATGATTAATGATGTTGAGCATTCTTTCATGTGTTTGTTGGCGATCTGTATATCTTCGTTGGAGAAATGTCTATTTAGGTCTTCTGCCCATTTTTGGATTGGGTTGTTTGTTTTTTTGTTATTGAGCTGCATGAGCTGCTTGTAAATTTTGGAGATAAATCCTTTGTCAGTTGCTTCATTGGCAAATATTTTCTCGCATTCTCAGGGTTGTCTTTTGGTCTTGATTATGGTTTCCTTTGCTGTGCAAAAGCTTTTACATATCATTAGGTCCCATTTATTTATTTTTGTTTTTATTTCCATTTCTTTAGGAGGAGGGTCAAAAAGGATCTTGCTGTGATTTATGTCATAGAGTGTTCTGCCTATGTTTTCCTCTTAAGAGTTTGATAGTTTCTGGCCTTACATTTAGGTCTTTAATCCATTTTGTGCTTATTTTTGTGTATGGCGTTAGGGAGTGTTCTAATATCATACTTTTACGTGTACTTGTCCAATTTTCCCAGCACCACTTATGGAAGAGGCTGTCCTTTCTCCACTGTACATTCCTGCCTCCTTTATCAAAGATAAGGTGACCATATGTGCATGGGTTTACCTCTGGGTTTTCTATCCTGTTCCATTGATCTATCTTTCTGTTTTTGTGCCAGTACCACACTGTCTTGATTAATGTAGCTTTGTAGTATAGTCTGAAGTCAGGGCGCCTGATTCCTCCAGCTCCGTTTTTCATTCTCAAGATTGCTTTTGCTATTTGGGGTCTTTTGTGTTTCCATACAAATTGTGAAATTTTTTGTTCTAGTTCTGTGAAAAATGCCATTGGTAGTTTGATAGGGATTGCATTGAATCTGTAGATTGCTTTGGGTAGTAGAGTCATTTTCACAATGTTCATTCTTCCAATCCAAGAACATGGTATATCTCTCCATCTATTTCTATCATCTTAAATTTCTTTCATCAGTGTCTTATAATTTTTGCATATAGGTCTTTTGTCTCCTTAGGTAGGTTTATTCCTAGATATTTTATTCTTTTTGTTGCAATGGTAAATGGGAGTGTTTTCTTAATTTCACTTTCAGATTTTTCATCATTAGTGTATAGGAATGCCAGAGATTTCTGTGCATTAATTTTGTATCCTGCAACTTTACCAAATTCATTGATTAGCTCTAGTAGTTTTCTGGTAGCATCTTCAGGATTCTCTATGTATAGTATCATGTCATCTGCAAACAGTGACAGCTTTACTTCTTCTTTTCCGCTTTGGATTCCTTTTATTTCCTTTTCTTCTCTGATTGCTGTGGCTAAAACTTCCAAAACTATGTTGAATAAGAGTGGTGAGAGTGGGCAACCTTGTCTTGTTCCTGATCTTAGTGGAAATGGTTTCAGTTTTTCACCATTGAGGACGATGCTGGCTGTGGGTTTGTCATATATGTCCTTTATTATGTTGAGGAAAGTTCCCTCTATGCCTGCTTTCTGCAGAGTTTTTATCATAAATGGGTGTTGAATTTTGTCGAAAGCTTTCTCTGCATCTCTTGAGATGTCCTTATTGTTTTTATCCTTCAATTTGTTAATATCGCATATCACGTTGATTGATTTGCGTATATTGAAGAATCCTTGCATTGCTGGAATAAACCCCACTTGATCATGGTGTATGATCCTTCTAATGTGCTGTTGGATTCTGTTTGCTAGTCTTTTGTTGAGGATTTTTGCATCTATGTTCATCAGTGATATTGGCCTGTAGTTTTCTTTCTTTGTGACATCTTTGTCTGTTTTTGGTATCAGAGTGATGGTTGCCTCGTAGAATCAGTTTGGGAGTGTTGCTCCCTCTGCTATGTTTTGGAAGAGTTTCAGAAGGATAGGTGTTAGCTCTTCTCTAAATGTTAGAGATAGAATTTGCCTGTGAAGCCATCTGGTCCTGGCCTTTAATTTGTTGGAAGATTTTTAATCAGAGTTTCCGTTTCAGTGCTTTTGATTGGTCTGTTCATATATTCTATTTCTTCCTGATTCACTCTTGGCAAGTTGTGCATTTCTAAGAATTTGTCCATTTCTTCCAGGTTGTCCATTTTTTTGGCATAGAGTTGCTTGTAGTAATCTCTCATGATCATTTGTATTTCTGCAGTGTCAGTTGTTACTTCTCCTTTTTCATTTCTAATTCAATCGATTTGAGACTTCTCCCTTTTTTTCTTGATGAGTCTGGCTAATGGTTTATCAATTTTATTTATCTTCTCGATGAATCAGCTTTTAGTTTTATTGATCTTTGCTATCGTTTGCTTCATTTCTTTTTCATTTATTTCTTACCTGATCTTTATGATTTCTTTCCTTCTGCTCACTTTGGGGTTTTTTTTGTTCTTCTTTCTCTAATTGCAAGGTTAAGTTGTTTATTTGACGTGTTTCCTATTTCTTAAGGTAGGATTGTATTGCTATAAACTTCCCTTTAGAACTGCTTTTGCTGCATCCCATATGTTTTGGGTCGTCGTGTCTCTATTGTCATTTGTTTCTAGGTGTTTTTTGATTTCCTCTTTGATTTCTTCAGTGATCACTTCGTTATTATGTAGTGTATTGTTTAGCCTCCATGTGTTTGTATTTTTTACAGCTCTTTTCCTGTAATTGATATCTAGTCTCATAGCATTGTGGTTGGAAAAGATACTTGATACAATTTCAGTTTTCTTAAATTTACCAAGGTTTGATTTGTGACCCAAGATATGATCTATCCTAGAGAATGTTCCATGAGCACTTGTGAAAAATGTGTATTCAGTTGTTTTTGGATGGAATGTCCTATAAATATCAATTAAGTCCATCTTGTTTAATGTATCATTTAAAGCTTGTGTTTCCTTATTTATTTTCATTCTGGATGGTCTGTCCATTGTTTAAAGTGGGTGTTAAAGTCCCCTACTATGAATGTATAACTGTCGATTTCCCCTTTTATGGCTGTTAGTATTTGCCTTATGTATTGAGGTGCTCCTATGTTGGGTGCATAAGTATTTACAATTGTTATATCTTCTTCTTGGATTGATCCCTTGATCATTATGTAGTGTCCTTCTTTGTCTCTTCTAATAGTCTTTATTTTAAAGTCTATTTTGTCTGATATAAGAATTGCTACTCCAGCTTTGTTTTTATTTCCATTTGCATGGAATATATTTTTCCATCCCCTCACTTTCAGTCTATATGTGTCCCTAGGTCTGATGTGGGCCTCTTGTAGACAGCATATATATGGCTCTTGTTTTTGTATCCATTCAGCCAGTCTGTGTCTTTCAGTGGGAGAATTTAATCCATTTACATTTAAGGTAATTATCGATATGTATGTTTCTATTCCCATTTTCTTAATTGTTCTTGGTTTTTTATTGTAGGTCTTTTCCTTCTCTTGTGTTTTTTGCCTAGAGAAGTTCCTTTAGCATTTGTTGTAAAGCTGGTTTGGTGGTGCTGAACTCTCTCAGCTTTTGCTTGTCTGTAAAGGTTTTAATTTCTCCATCAAATCTGAATGAGATCCTTGCTGGGTAGAGTAATCTTGGTTGTAGGTTTTTCTCCTTCATCACTTTAAATATGTCCTACCACTCCCTTCTGGCTTGCAGAGTTTCTGCTGAAAGATCAGCTTTTAACCTTATGGGGATTCCCTTGTGTGTTATTTGTTGTTTTTCCCTTGCTGCTTTTAATATGTTTTCTTTACATTTAATTTTTGATAGTTTGATTAATATGTGTCTTGGTGTGTTTCTCCTTGGATTTATCCTGTATGGGACTCTCTGTGCTTCCTGGACTTGACTAACTATTTCCTTTCCCATATTAGGGAAGTTTTCAACTATAATCTCTTCAAATATTTTCTCAGTCCCTTTCTTTTTCTCTTCTTCTTCTGGGTCCCCTATAATTCGAATGTTGGTGCCTTTATTGTTGTCCCAGAGGTCTCTGAGACTGTCCTCAGTTCTTTTCATTCTTTTTTTCTTTATTCTGTTCTGCAGTAGTTATTTCCACTCTTTTATCTTCCAGGTCACTTATCCATTCTTCTGCCTCAGTTGTTCTGCTATGGATCCCTTCTAGAGTATTGTTTTTCTTTTTTTTTTCTTTTTTTTTTTTTTGCGGTACGCGGGCCTCTCACTGTTGTGGCCTCTCCTGTTGTGGAGCACAGGTTCCGGACGCACAGGTTCAGCAGCCATGGTTCACAGGCCCAGCTACTCCGTGGGATCCTCCCGGACCGGGGCATGAACCTGTGTCCCTTGCATCGACAGGCGGACTCTCAACCACTGCGCCACCAGGGAAGCCCGCTTGTAGAGTATTTTTAATTTTATTTATTTTGTTGTTCATCATTGCTTGTTTCCTCTTTAATTCTTCTAGGTCCTTGTTAAATGTTTCTTGCATTTTCTCTATTCTATTTCCAAGATTTTGGATCATCTTTACTATGATTATTCTGAATTCTTTTTCAGGTAGACTGCCTATTACCTCTTCATTTGTTAGGTCTGGTGGGTTTTTATCTTACTCCTTCATCTGCTGTGTGTTTTTCTGTCTTCTCATTTTGCTTATCTTACTGTGTTTGGGGTCTCCTTTTTGCAGGCTGCAAGTTCTTAGTTCTCGTTTTTTTTGGTGTCTGCCCCAGTGGGTAAGGTTGGTTCAGTGGGTTGTGTAGGCGTCCTGGTGGAGGGGACTTGTGCCTGTTTTCTGGTGGATGAGGCTGGATCTTGTCTTTCTGGTGGGTAGGTCCATGGCTGGTTGTGTGTTTTGGGGTGTCTGTGGACTTATTATGATTTTAAGCACCCTCTCTGCTAATGGGTGGGGTTGTGTTCCTGTCTTGCTAGTTGTTTGGCATAGGGTGTCCAGCATTGTAGCTTGCTGGTCATGGAGTGAAGCTGGGTGTTGGTGTTGAGATGGAGATCTCTGGGAAAGTTTCCCCGTTTGATATTACGTGGAGCTGGGAGGTCTCTTGTGGACCAGTGTCCTGAAGTTGGCTCTCCCACGTCAGAGGCACAGCACTGACTCCTGGCTGCAGCACCAAAAAGAGCCTTTCATCCACATGGCTCAGAATAAAAGGGATAAAAAGAAGGAAGGAAGGAAGGAAGAGGGAGGGAGGGAGGGAGGAAGGAAGGAAGGAAGGAAAGAAAAAGGATAAATTAAAATAAAATTATTAAAATAAAAAATAATTATTAAGAAAAAAAAAATTTTAAACAAACAAAAAATGGATGGACAGAACCCTAGGACAAATGGTGAAAGCAAAGCTATACAGACAAAATCTCACAAAGAAGCATACACGTACACACTCACAAAAAGAGGAAAAGGGGAAAAAATAATATATCTTGCTCTCAAAGTCCACCTCCTCAATTTGGGTTGATTTGTTGTCTACTCAGGTATTCCACAGATGCAGGGTACATCAAGTTGATTGTGGAGATTTAATCCACTTCTCCTGAGGCTGCTGGGAGAGATTTCCCTTTCTCTTCTTTGTTCTCACATCTACCGGGGTTCAGCTTTGGATTTGGCCCTGCCTCTGTGTTTAGGTCGCCTGAGGGCATCTGTTCTTCACTCAGACAGGACAGGATTAAAGGAGCCGCTGATTCGGGGGCTCTGGCTCAATCAGGCTGGCGGGAGGGAGGGGCACGGAGTGCGGGGCGAGCCTGTGGCAGCAGAGGCCGGCGTGACGTTGCACCAGCCTGAGGCGCGCCGTGCATTCTCCCGGGGAAGTTGTCCCTGGACCACGGGACCCTGGCCATGGCAGGCTGCACAGGCTCCCGGGAGGGGAGGTGTAGATAGTGACCTGTGCTCGCACACAGGCTTCTTGGTGGTGGCAGCAGCGGCCTTAGTGTCTTATGCCCGTCTCTGGGGTCCGCGCTGATAGCTGCGGCTCGCGCCCCTCTCTGGAGCTCCTTTAAGCAGCGCTCTTAATCCCCTCTCCTCGCGCACCAGGAACAAAGAGGGAAGAGAAAGTCTCTTGTCCTTCGGCAGGTCCAGACTTTCCCCGGACTCCCTCCCGGCTAGCCGTGGTGCACTAACCCCTTCAGGCTGTGTTCACGCTGCCAAGCCCATTCCTCTCCCTGCACTCGCTCTGACAGAAGCCCGAGCCTCAGCTCCCAGCCCCCGCCCACCCCAGCGGGTGAGCAGACAAGCCTCTCGGGCTGGTGAGTGCTGGTCGGCACCGATCCTCTGTGCGGGAATCTCTCCGCTGTGCCCTCCGCACCCCTTTTGCTGTGCTCTCCTCTGTGGCTCCAAAGCTTCCCCCCTCCACCACCCGCAGTCTCCGCCCGCGAAGGGGCTTCCTCGTGTGTGGAAACCTTTCCTCCTTCACAAGCTCCCTCCCACTGGTGCAGGTCCCATCGCTATTCTTTTGTCTCTGTTTATTCTTTTTTCTTTTCCCTACCCAGGTACATGGGGAGTTTCTTGCCTTTTGGGAGGTCTGAGGTCTTTTCCCAGCGTTCAATAGGTGTTCTGTAGGAGTTGTTCCACTTGTAGATGTATTTCTGATGTATCTGTGGGGAGGAAGGTGATCTCCGCGTCTTACTCTTCCACCAGCTTCCCCCTTCCCAGGAAGGAATTTATTAATGAAGACAAATGAGATGTGATTTGCTTATACAGATCCAATGTCTCCCTAAGGTCAGAAACCTTCAGTTCATTCCACTTGTACATCATCTTCATTTACACTCAGGACAGGTTGTAAAGGCCTCTATATAAAAAAGCTTATTGCAATAATTATATACTAAATCATAGACATTAGTCTGCAGGCTACAAAATTAGAATCTTATTGACTTGGATTTTCTTCCTTGGAGAAAAACAAGCAATTAAAATAGAATTGTACATGTGTGTGTGTTCTTCAGCCAAAGACCTTGCAACAGGTATGGAGTGACTACACCTGGGAGGGGTGCCAACTGTGGTTTCTGTGCCCAGGTATTCAAGTATGCGTAAGAAACTAACTTAGACCGGAAGTATCACAACCAGACGTTCAGTGGTGAAGGGACATCCTTTACCTCTGTGAATTGTTGTTGACAGTCCAGGATTCTGGATCTAGCTGCTCTTACTTTTGCCACTTGGTCTCATGTAACCCTTGCCCTTCACAACCAGCTGCCTGATTCCTCAACTGCTCTTTTAAGCAGGAAAGATAATATTCACCTCCTCTCCCCGACAAGAGGAAAGGACCTTCATTTTGGTACCTGCTTATCTCAGCATCAATTTCCTGTTGGTTTCTCAGTGCATTGACCTGAGTTTCTCTACTCTTTATCCAGTACTGCTCATTCTGTTGAGCATTCTTATTCCTGATTGAAAAACTGTAGCTGTGGTAACCAAGGGCAGTCAAGTTTGAACTTCTAACACAAACACCCACTGATACAAGCCTGCTCCACACACCCCTTCTACGGCCTCCCCTGCCCCACTCCCTTTTCCAGCTTTCCTATTTCCATCAAAGGATCTTCAGTTCCTTTGTTTGCATACATTGAAAACAGTAGAATTGGAGGATTAAACACTCTATAACAGGAAGAGACATTGGAAAACACCTGCATTCTACATTGGAAACTGATTTTGTTTTGACTGCAAAATTCCTTCAGTTGGTACTGGTTGTTGAGAACCTAGTTGATAAGGATAGTGAGGCCTCATTTGTACCCAGTCGGAAAGCTCCATGATTGATTAATGATGTCTGGTTCAGTCACGGGACTACAGTGTGAGGTTGATTGTACTAGAACTGACACACACTCGTTATAGTCCATTGGCCTTCTTTTTATCAGTTCAAGGTTCTAAGGTTCTAAGAGTTTAAATAACTGGCTTTCTAATGCACAGCTAGTGGATCTCACTGCTGGAGAGAGAAACCAGATTTTCTGAGTCCTAGGAACACAGTGTCCAGGTATCAAAGGAAATCTAATTCTAAGAGTCACATTATCTTTACTTCCTCCATATTGTAGCAAATCACATTCACAGTTCCTTCAAACTTTCCCTTCTTTAGTTTTATCCTTTCCAGCCCTTGAGTACAGACTTTTCTTCTCACACAAATATTAAGTCAAGCTCCTGGTAATTGTTTTTTTTTTTTGTCTTTCACTGACTGCTGCTCCAATCAATCCTGTTCTTAGCACTAGATAAATCTCTCTAATATACTATTATCATAATCTTTATCTCTAGCTTTAAAAACAATCAACAACATAAATATTTCAAAGATAAAATTAATCCCTCCAACTACATTTTAAACTTTTTTATGATGTCAGACTATCACTTGGGAAAATGTATCTCCTCCTGTGGCCCAATAGGTAACATATTCACTGGCTAGTTTGGTTTTGTCATATGTCTGAAGATGGCATCATAATTTCTACCCAAGTAAATCCTTCACCTGTTTTCTCTATCCAGTTGTTGTCAACTGCTCCTATACATCTTTCCAGTAGCTCTTTACTACCTCACAATACAAACATCCACACACATAGATTCACAGTTTACTTTTACCCAACAGAAATCTCAACAGTGCTACAGGGGTCAGCTGAAATAACTCAAAGCCCAAAGCATTACATGAGGACCTTGGCATATGAGGGGCCATAAAGAATGTTGTCCCAGATCTATACTATACATAGTATGAAACCCAATAAATATTTTTCTGATAATGATGTCAATATAAAAAATTGTAGTTACTCAGTTTGGCCATAATTTTATTAGCTTGAAGTATATGTACATACTGATTTTTCTCCCCAAATAGACCCTGTAGAATCCCTAGATAGTTCTTTTCATTACTTTTCTGAAATTGATCAATTTCATCCCTGGCTTGTTTGACAGTCAACAATGAAATTGAATTGCTTTTCAACAAGTAAATGGGTTCTCACTTCTTTTCCTAGTTAAAAGAAAATATTTATTTGCAGCACAAATAAACAACACACCTGTCCATTTCTACAATACAAAAATTATTTGAAGAATTCACTCAACTGGAAAATATATTGGGGTAAGAAACTACACACAAGTCAAGAAAGGTGTTAGGGTAAAAAAGAAATCTAACAGTGTATCTATTTATTCTATTTATTCCTTGTATGGGGGGACAGCTGTGGCACCAAAAATTCCTGTCATTTTGGGGCATCTCTTCACCATAATCCTGGGTGGGGTGAGGTTGGAGAAGGGGAGGAGAAAATCTAAACAAGATACACTATGATTTATTTTTCATTTAATGTTATTTGGTATCTTTAAAATTTTTGATTAATTTTTTAAAAATTAGAGAATACTCTTAGTTAATAATGATTAAGTTCTGGATACATGTAATCCCACAGAATCCTATAGTTTATCTGTATCCCCTAAAGATCATGCACGATGTCACTTTCAGCCTTTAGGAAGCATATTTTTGCATATGCTTCCATAGGTCCTATCATGGAATCTGCATCACTGCCTTCTACTCTGTGGTCAGCTCATAGCGCTCTCTTCGGAGGAGACCATTCTACTGAGGTGGCTTTCTGGGATATAGCCCTCTGCCCATGGTCACCTTGTTCTCTGTGCCTAGCAAGATCAACTGTAGGTTTTTATTTTTCTGAGAGTTCTATGTTTTACTCTAGAATCCAGCTCTCTATGATCTACTTGCTATTACCCCAAGAGTTATCCTCCTGAGGTGATTTTTGAGTTCTGTTCTTCTATGGCAGACATAGGTTTGGAAATGAGTTATCAGTTTAGGAATTCCAACTTTAGGACTCTATTTATGTTTTCAAAATGGACACTGCTTTACATGATCATCATCAAAATAATGCGTGGCCTTTAAACAAACAAATAAAATGCAATAAGTAGGACATGAGGTATGAAGTGAAAATGTATCTTTCCAACTCATCATCTTCTGTAAGCAATTATTTAAAATTAACCACTGTTAACAAGTTGACTGATATACCTTAAGATATTAAAAATACATGTATGCGTACGCATATACATATGCATATACATATATATGAACATATATATAATATATATTAATTTATTTAAAGTCTAATCATGTAGCAACATATGTAAGTATAGTCTTATGGAAATGTCTTCCTTTGTTTAACTCCAAATATCTTTAATTTAAATTTTAATATTTATATGCCAGTATATACAAATCCACATTTTTCTTTTTTTTTAAAACTGCAACAGGTTATATGAATGTACCATGATTTATTTTATTTTTCATCTTAGTAAAAAATACCTACCCTTCTCAAAACACACACAAGCAACAGGAGAGTGGAGTGAAATATTGGAAGTGTTGAAAGAAAAGAATCCACCAAGTATAAAAATAGTCTACAATTACAAAAATTTTGAAATACTATTGAGGATATAGTCATAGACATATGAAAGATGAAATTTAAGAACACACTATACACCATGCCATGCTAATACATTTGAAAATCAAGATGAAATGCCTTGTTTTTAGGAGATTATATATCTGAGATGTCAGATTCATGCTGTGCATGTCTCTATAATGTTACTTCATTAAAATACACATACTTTATTTGCAAAGATAAATTTCATATGGACATCTGTTTCCTGGGTAATTTTTTATAAATAAGTGGGAAAAAAAACACATTGGTTTAAAATGTCCCTTCTGAAATAGGTAACGCATTACAGGAAACACATTTGAATTTTTAGAAAATAAAGATTATTGCTGAAATTATGAATCTTAAGAAATTTAAAAGTCATCTTTCTTTGCTGGTCCTTAGTGATAAGAGTTCCAATTGATTCTATTTATTTACTCAAGAAGTACACGCGGCTGGGAGACACAAATAGAATCTACTGGAAACAACAGGAGATGTTAGATTCATGCTGTGAGTGTCTCTAAAATGTTATTTCATTAAAATACACATACTTTATTTGCAAAGGTAAATTTGCAGTGATGATTAGTTGCAAATAAAGTCCTCAGCCCAGATAGTTTTATGGATGAAGTCTGTAACACCTTCAGAGAATGATAATTCCAAAGGCAAGAGTAAGTTCTAGAACATAGAAAAATGCCCGCTTTCCCATTAATATTATACAGCTAGCATAACCCTAAAATTAAATTAGATTAGAAAAATAGCCTAACAGGAAATGTGAAGATCAGTCTCAACTAGAATATTCATATAAATAAGGTTTAACTGCGTACTGTTAATAAGTAGTATTTTGAAAGAAGTCAGAAGTTGTTTGACATAAGAAAACCTAATATAACTCATTGTATTAATTTTTTTAAAGGAATCTTCTCATTAGTTTTTTAAAAAGGACATTTGATAACATTTGACACACATTTTTGACAGAAAATCACTACAGCTGTTAAAAATATTCCTTCTGGTATTATCCCATCAAAATTTTTTTCACGTTGGCTCCTCTTTCATGTATTTTCCATCTTAAGTTACCTTATTGTAATGATCTATTTACATCTTTGTCCTTAATACTAGATTATATCTTATTTCTCTGTGTGTGTGTGTGTGTGTGTGTGTATTATGTCGTGTAGTATCCAGTACATATCAAAAATGTAAATATGTGTTGAATGAGTGAATGAAAGAATTAAATGTATAGCTTCACCAGGCCATTTGCTTTTTGCACATCAACATGGTGCCATGTCAGGAAAGAATTTATGAGCCATCAGTTCATAATCACTTATGATGCCCATACTGTATGTCAGGCACGAAACTCTTTGAGGACACATATGAATAAATCATAGGCCTTGCCCTTGAGGAGCCCACAGTCTAAGAAAAGATAACAGGTCTATAATGACATCCATAGTGGATTTGCTTCAAGAGGAAAATTATTTTCTATTACAAGAGTCACTTGCACTAGCAGTGAAGTCCTGTCTTAATTTAAATCCTCAGCAGAATACCCATCACATAAATGACAACTTGAGGAAGTACTTCACTCTGGAGTGTATGCCCTAAGCCCAGTTCAGTGGATGATAGCGGATTGATTCTCACATCAAAAAGAACACAGAGCTATACATACTTAACCTTTGGAGCCAGCTACTTCTGGAAAAATAATAAGCAAGTCTTAGGAGGAGAAAAGAGTTGATTGAAATTCTGCAGTTTTTTTTAACCTTGTGAAGCATGGGATATAAATCAATAAATAACAGTAACATCAAGAGGTGCAATTACATTTTCTATCCACTTAGAAACACTGGGAAGAAGTCCTTGGTTCCAACAGCTTTCTTCCTTTAAAGTAATAACAGACTAAATCTTTACTTCGGAACTAGGGCATGAGTCTGGGTCTGGGTTGGTGTCTTTTCACTGAGTTAGAAATAGTCTAACAAAAATAAATTGAAAAATAAGTCTATGTCAAGGGATTCTTTCCTCAGACTTTCTCAAATTAGAAACATGTACACCTTTAAAGCTATGTCTTAAATAGCTCCAAAAAGTGGATATTTGTGCAAAAATTTTAGACATAGTTGGACTCCTATGAGTCAGGTCAACTGACTCATTTCTGGTGAGGAAAAATTCACTTACCTAAAGCAATGTGGCTAATTTTTTGGTATTATTGTATTATGATTCTGACCTAAATACCAAAAACTCTGCTAAGAATTTAACTGAATATGGTAACAATATCAATAACTTTTTTTTCTTTCTGTAGTTAAGCAATTTCCTCCAAGCCAGAGGTATTTTATTTCCTCAGTTTAGAATAATTGGGTCCTTTCTCCTGATTGGTTTGATTAAAAAGGTAATGAGATTTACCCTCATGGAACAGGTCCCATCATACTGTTCAATTTTAGGTGTAAAATATGCCTAAATATTCAAATGGAAAGTGTTCAATGGAGGTGTGCTCAGAGTTCAACAATATATGTTTCCTTCTTTTTTAAAGAAATTGTTCTTTCGCTTAATACCTGGATTGTTAAACTGAGAGTTTTGACGGAGGGCTTGAAAGTAGTATAAATCCCAAGACCCACAGCTCATAGGAGCTAAGGAGAAAGGGAGGATTCATCAGCAGATTAAGTGGAATGGGTTGGAATAATAAATAAACATAGGTAGAATTACATCAGTGACCGATGAAAACTTTGTCTAAATTATTAGAGATGAGATCAGGGCAGATACAATGGGAAATATGCTGCAGTGGCTGCAGGGCTTTTTATAGAGATACGATATTCGGGTGCACTGATTCTCTCTGACTCAAACCTTCTTTATCTCATTTACTGCTCTTTTTCAGCCATAATGAGCAACCAGACCTAGAATTTTTAGGTTCATTCATCAAGCAGAGAGAATCCTAAATGGATGCTCGCTGGGTAAATGACCCCTTTAAAGAGATATAAACAGATGATGGCAGCAACCTCACTCCAGTGGAGAGAGAAAGTGAGCACCAGTGTACCCTAGGCTTCCTCCTCCTCCCTGCCCCATGGATCAGAGGTTTTGGCTGGAGCAAACCATGTGACTCAGAAACTAGCTCGCTGTCCATCTGTCTCTCTCTGTCTCTGTCTCTCCTGCCTTTTGATTGTAAAATAAAATTCAGATACAGAAAATCAGACAAAACAAACAACTAGCTGGCTGAGTTATTATAAAGCCAACAATCTTCTACCAAACAGCATCAGATCAAACAACAGTACCTTTGCAGGCTAATACAGAAGGTCCTTCCCTCCCTTCAAATGTAACCTTTCTCTTGATGTTCACTGCAGCCTTGCTTGTAACAGCATAATAAACAAACAAACATGCTAAAAAGGGAAATAATTCATAAAGTAAGGTAAAGACATTAAGTGGAATACTATGCAGCAGTGATAAAGATTGAGGCTGAATCATTCATTAAATTGTTTATTTGTGAATGCACAGACACAGTCCTAGCTTCTGGGGATATGAGAGTGAACAAAATAAATAATACTCATGTCCTTTTAGAGGTGGCATTTGAATGAGGGAGACAGACAAACAAAATAGTAAGCAGCACATATGTAGTTAATGGGAATACTTTGAGAACAAGAGATGGAGAGAAAGATGTCACCCACAGAAGGGCTTTTGGAGGCATGAACCTTTGAGCAGAGAGCAAAGTAAGTATGGGGAAGAAGATCCCAGTCAGAACAAAGAGCATGGTAAATGGAATTTTTGAACAAAAGCAAGGCTAGAATAAAAGGATATCAGGAGATAAATTCAGGGGAAGAAAATTACAGACCCTGGAGGGGCTCAGAAGCCATGGAAAGAAGTTTGGATTTTATGTTAATTGCATTGGGAAACCATTGGAGGATTTTGATCAAGGAAGTGATGATCAAATTTATGTGCCTAAAGATCATGTTGGCAGTGAGGAGGAGTAATATTTAGGGGGCCTCTTGCCTCAAGTTTGGAGAAAGATGATGGCAGAAAGAAAGTCCTGTTTAAAATTACATCGAAAGGTCTCCAAGACATATTGTTGGTTAAAAAAAAAGCAAAACATTCCTAATGTGGGATCTTAGTTATGTAAAAATAGCAAAATCAGTACTTTTAAACCACACAATATAAGCTGTGTATGTGTGACTGTGTGTAAATGCTTATTTAGAAAGCTCTCAGGAGAATCATAGAAGGCAGCACAGCAAACAGAGAAGAGAAATAATTCTGGAAACAGAGTGGGTTTGGCTGTGGGTGGGGATGAACCACTTTTGAATGATTTATTTTTATTTTTATTTTTGCAACAATAATGTATTCATTTGTTGATTCCCTGTCATATACAAATTATAAGAATGATATAGCTGAATCAAGTAGTTGGGATATTGCTAAAATAAAAATTATGAAGATTTTTAACTGCTACCTTCAAAAAGATAGATATTTTAGAGAATCGGTGATTCTAGAAGCATGAACTAAATCTCATAATTTTGTGTTTACAAATTTACTGTCAAATTATTTTACCACAGTATTAATTTTGGAAAAATTAGATATACATTTACATGAAAGATGAGTAGGGTGTTGAGAAGGTGTGAGAACAGGTACAGATTTATGACAGTTCATGCAGAAATTTTGATCTAGAACTGCTGATGGAGAATAAGCAGAGAGGAAAGCTAGTTTTCAAAGCACAGGATTTGGAAAATGTTGTTGCATAAATAAAAATAAATCATTCAGTCCTGACATGGAACCCAAGCTTCTCTGTTTTCTGAGGGATTGATGCAGGACAAGTCACTTAATCTCTCTAAACTTCCATCTCCTCTCTGCTAAAATGTGGCTAATCATTTCTACCTTGTAAGTTTATTATAAGAATAGCAGAAGGAAGAGAGAGGAGGAGAGGGAGAGAGAGAGAGAGAGAATATTATTTAAAATTGCAACTGATATCAGCAGCTTTTACCACGTAAGGGGGTATCATTTCTCTCTGGAGCAGGTAACCTTTTGTTTAGCAAAATAAAATGATGGGACATTTGGCTGTGGCAGTATCCTCCTCAAGGCATGGTAAGCAAGAAAGTTTGTAAAATAAAGAGAATTAAATTGCCCTGCAAAATAAGAATTTCCAAGTTTCCAGGACTGGAGAGAAGCCCACTAGGATGAGTAGGGTGGGGCCCCTGCCAGGGAGAGTAACTCAGGGCCTTCTTTAAAAAGTGGCCTAATAATAACCAGTTTATAATCTATTTGCTGCTTCTATTGCCGTGTGGCACCCTAATTCCCATTATCCACAAATCTCAGTAAAGGACTCCTCCAAAAAAAAGCTTCTACTCTTGGGACTCTGGTGAATGAATGCTGGAAAGATGTCTCTTCTGGGGGATTAAATAGTAACCAACATGTAAGATTCCAGAAGAAACTTCAGAAAACTGATGAGTTTCCTATCACGGGTGCAATGAATTTGTCACCAATGACAGTGTGTCTCCAGATGACATCCAGGTTGCATGGACAGGTTGAAATAATGCAGGGAAAAACTGGTTCACACACTGTTAAATAAAGACCCTTTATTTAAGTCTTTAAGCCATTTTAAGTTTATTTTTATGTATGTTGTGAGGTAGTGTTAATTTCCAAAATATACAAACAGCTCATGCAGCTCAATAACAAAAAAAAAAAAAAAAAAAAAAAAAACAAGCAACCCACTCATAATCCTAGTTTAGCCAACAGCGTCAACACCAGATGTTGCCACTGGGCAAGATACAGAACTCTCTAAGGCCTCGGTTTCCTTATCTCTAAAATCTGGAGAGTAATTTTAACTTAGATATCTCGGTTTGTGCAAGAATTAAAAAGCTAACGTACATAAAGTGCCTAGAACCATGCCTTGAATGTTGAAGAAAGCAATCAGTATTATTTTTATTAAATATTTATTTCCTAACCCACGCACATATGGTCACCTTATCTTTGATAAAGGAGGCAAGAATATACAATGGAGAAAAGACAGCCTCTTCAATAAGTGGTGCTGGGAAAACTGGACAGCGACATGTAAAAGAATGAAATTAGAACACTCCCTAACACCATACACAAAAATAAACTCAAAATGGATTAAAGACCTAAACATAAGGCCAGACACTATAAAACTCTTAGAGGAAAATATAGGCAGAACACTCTATGACATAAATCATAGCAAGATCCTTTTTGACCCACGTCCCAGAGGAATGGAAATAAAAACAAAAATAAACAAATGTGATCTAATGAAACTTAAAAGCTTTTGCACAGCAACCATAAACAAGATGAAAAGACAACCCTCAGAATGGGAGAAAGTATTTGCAAATGAAGCAACTGACAAAGGATTAATCTGCAAAATATACAAGCAGCTCATGCAGCTCAATGTCAAAAACAAACAAACAAACAACCCAATCCAAAAGTGGGCAGAAGACCTAAATAGACATTCCTCCAAAGAAGATATACAGATTGCCAACAAACACATGAAAGGATGCTCGACATCACTAATCATTAGAGAAATGCAAATCAGAACTACAATGAGGTATCACCTCATACCGGTCCAAATGGCTATCATCAAAAAATCTAAACAGTAAATGTTGGAGAGAGTGTGGAGAAAAGGGAACCCTCTTGCACTGTTGGTGGGAATGTAAATTGATACAGCCACTATGGAGAGCAGTATGGTGGTGCCTTAAAAAACTAAAAATAGAACTACCATATGACCTAGCAATCCCCACTACTGGGCATATACCCTGAGAAAACCATAATTCAAAAAGAGTCATGTACCACAATGTTCATTGCAGCTCTATTTACAATAGCCAGGGCATGGAAGCAACTGAAGTGTCCATCAAGAGATGAATGGATAAAGAAGATGTGGCACATATATACAATGGAATATTACTCAGCCATAAAAAGAAACGAAATTGAGTTATTTGTAGTGAGGTGGATGGACCTAGAGACTGTCATACAGAGTGAAGTCAGGAAGAGAAAAACAAATACCATATGCTAACACATATATATGGAATCTAAAAAAAAAAAATGGCTCTGAAGAACCTAGGGGCAGGACAGGAATAAAGACGCAGATGGAGAGAATGGACTTGAGGATGCGGGGAAGGGGAAGGGTAAGCTGGGATGAAGTGAGAGAGTGGCATGGACATATATACACTACCAAATGTAAAATAGATAGCTAGTGGGGAGCAGCTGCACAGCACAGGGAGATCAGCTCAGTGCTTTGTGTCCACCTAGAGGGGTGGGATAGGGAGGGTGGGAGGGAGACACAAGAGGGAGGAGATATGGGGATATATGTATATGTATAGCTGAGCCACTTTGTTATACAGCAGAAAGTAACACACCATTGTAAAGCAATTATACTCCAATAAATATGTTTAAAAAGATTGAAAAAAATTTATTTCCTTTACCTATTGTCCTGCAAAGTCATCTCATAGCATTAATTGCAATGGTGACAGCAAGACCTTTTGGAAGGAACAGTAACCCCAGGAGTCCATTCCTGCCGTACCATTTATTCACTGTGGGACTGAGTCCTGTAGTCCCTAAGGTTAAATTGTTTCATTTATAAATCATGACCTTTGAACCAGATGATCCCAAAGAGGGATTTCCATTCTACCTAGCAAATTTTGAATATCTAATCCTCTATAAATGCATCCGTGACACAATTCCCATGCATTATCTTACGTACAAAGATGGTTAAGCTTATTTTCCATCCCCTTTATTCTCTTGGCAGAATTCTCCAAAGACTGATAAAAGTAAAAAGTAGCTTTCTCTCCAAGCCATATATTTTTATGGTAATGCTTTTGTCTTTGTGAGTCTTGGGCTGCCTATATATAAAAATGAAGGGTTGTTTGGTTTTTTGGTGTTTTTTTTTTTTTTTTTTTTTTTTTTTGAAGAATGGGGTAGTCCTTCTCAACTTAGGATTTGACTCAACATTGCGAGTGTCCAAGTATGGATGGAGGAAGGAGGCGAGAGGAAGTCAGGGTAGGGAGCACGGCCCAGCTTTGGGGGTCACCACAGTGAGAAATTATGGTCATTGGGGAGCAATGAGGAAGCCAGAGGCTTCCAGGAATCTGAGTGTGTTCAAGGTTCTGATGGGAAGAAAGTAGTAAAGGCAAGGGAGGGACCAGAATTTGAGTAGGGTTGGAGACAGCTTCCGATTTTTGCCTAAAAGTAGCTAGTAGGAAAGTGACTTGCAGGTAAGAAAAAAAAATAGTCCTCTTCACACTTAATGACCAAGCAAGAGATGAGTATGCCTTGGACTAAGATAATGGAAGTAGAAGTGAAGAGAAATTGATATGTTTAAGATAGTTTGGCAAGTAAAATTGATAGGATTTACTGATGCAGTGGGTTGGGGGTTTGGAAAAAGTTAGAATCAAGAATGATGTTGTTTCTGACTTAAGCAACTGAGTTGATTGATGCCATTTAATTGGGTGGGAAAGACTAGAAAATAAGCATGGAGAAGAAAGGAGGAAAATTCAGATTGCCATTTTATACCAGGTTATTTGAGATCCAGCTCTGACTTCCAAATGGAGAAGTCACCTGTCTGTTTGACAAGTAACTCTGGCATGCAGAGGACAGGTTTGAGGCAGAAATAGCCTTTTTGTTGTGGTCCACACACAAGTGACCTTTTAAAGCACCAGAAATGGATGAAATCACTAAAGCTACAAGGACCTAGCATTAAACCCAGGGGGCCAGAATACAGAGTGCGAAAGAAGAGGGAACCTATTAAGGTGAGAGAAAAAGAGGGGCTGAAGTGATAGGTTGACCACTTTGAAAAAGTGGAGGATTCATCTCTGTGAATTGCAGCTAAGAAGAGAATGGAGAAGAATCTATTGGATTTTGAACATGGAAGTTATTGATGATCTTACAAAAGTAGCTTTGTTGGTGCCTTGGGAGCAAAAAATGCAATCGAAATTTTTCAAAAATGAATTAGAGGTCTGACTGAAAGGAAGCTACATGTAGTAAATTGTTTTGCAAAAAAATTGTTTTTAAGAAAAGCAGAAATACAGAGGGGAGTTTGATCAACTTGAATTTATTAAAAATGTCTCCAGTGTTTTCAGGTGTTTCCTGCTCATTGCTTGCTTATCTCATCCTAATACTAACACAATCTGACTAAAATTAGTTAGTAGTGGTGGGCTCTGGACCCACCATTCCTAATTTTCACGTAATGTCAATTTAGTTGGAAGCGGTGGAGACCTCTAATCCATCATGGGTTTACAGACCTCTGGAGCTCTGAGTCCCCTCCGTTTGAAGCAGAGACTAAGGAGGCTATGAGGGCATCCTAGTAGAAGTACCTGATTCAGGTTAGGAATGTGGTAGGGCTGGGTTATTGGAGAAGGGACATCTCTTGTTCTACACAGGGCAGTGTAGCTGAAGGGGAAGAACCAAAAGCAGTGCCTTGTGCTAACCCTGAAGGGAGCTGACTGTGAAAGTAGCTAAATACGTGGTCATCGGCTCAAACTATTTACCAGTCTTTCCAGTGCCTGACTTAGGCATTCAACTTTTTTCTAAACTCTGGATCCTGAATATTCTGGCTTTGGCAAGCCTCACAGACCACAGGGACAGTATACCTTTTCACTTGATGCAGACACAAGTGCTCTTGCCCCAAGGAGAGACCCACATGGCAGGTATCTAGTGAGATGGGATCTGAAAGTTGGAGAAAATCATGGGGCCCTTAGAGAGTGAAGATTTCCCTGGTCCAGTGGACTGCCTCAACCAGAACCTACACAGAGCTTTCTCGCACAGTTCAGAACCTAGAGGGTTCCAAGAAAAGATGACATTCAAGTTAATTGACTTGAGATAGCACTAATATTTAGTACATTATTTTAGCGTTAAGCTACACTATGTTATGTCTTTTGCCTGCATTGTATGATATAGATGGTCGAGCATGATGAGAAGAGTTTGTACCTCTGAGATTATGCCACGTCTGAAGAATAGGAAGAGCAGTGAACTGGGCAGGTGATGATGGACAGTGGGCCTGGGCATGGGTGGACAATGAAGGAAGACTGGTAGCTGGCAGTGAAGCAAAGCCATGAGGATGCGCTGCATAGTTCTTCTCTTTAACTCAGCCACCATCAATTTCTCTTTCCAAACAACACCCTGACTTCAATTTGAAGAAATACATCTTATGCATTAGAATTATTCTGGAAGTCAGGAGTGTCAGGGGCCTTGTCCTAGCAAAAGGGTGATCATTTGACCCAAGTTAGGCCAATTGGGGGTTTCTTCTCTGGGATTTGAAACTTAGAGGAACAAAAAGACTGAAATGTCCAGTATCCACTTTGTCCGCGTGTATGTGTGCTGAACAACTGGGACCATATTTCTGCAACTGCCTTGCTTCTCTAGCCTTTCATCAATTCAGTGAACCTCTGATATCCTTCTAGGTGGGTTTATTTTGCTTAAATGCATTAGCATTGAATCTGTTGCTGGCAGTCAGGGAGCCCTGACTGGTTCAGTGGACAAATTCCACCAAAAGCTAGATGAGACTAGTTAGAAAGGGAATGTAAACACACCTGACACTGCAAGGATTTTAAAGATGAACAAGGAGGAGTGACAGGAAGAGGTTTTATTTATCCAAACCTCAAGTGTAAGAAGTGTCTCTCTTTTATCTCTTCAAATCATACTTAACCTGTTCAGAGCCCCATTTCCATCTGAAGGACAGAGTATTTAATCTTAGTTATCATGGAACCTTCCGCCTCCATCCGTGAGACATACAAGAAACTGGAACTTATGTGTTGGCAGGAAGAGCTGTGCTCCTGGTCTCGTGTGGTCTCCACCATCTGTCCCTTGGGCACCTCTCATTGGTCCAGAACACTGACCACAGATGCCACATCACAGCTATCCTTCTGTCATCCTGTCATCTAAGGCATTAGATGCCAGAAGCACACCTGTCTGCACTTCCTTCCTCAGTGTCCAATGCTTGTAAGAAGCTCAAATTTCATGTCTGGCCATTTCTACTTTTCCTACTCAAAAATACTGCTCCATTTCACCCCTCTACCCTGGTCAGTCCAAATTCAGCATAATCTCCTGCAATTGGCCTTTAGAACCCTCAACATTGATTTCTTTCTTGTAGGTAGAGGTAGGGATAGGAAATGCTAACACCAGGGTTTTCTTCTCTTTTCTTTTCTTTTTTCTTAATAGCATGCTCTGTTAAATAACCAACGGAGCACATACCTCATTGTGTCATAATTATTTTGTTTGTTGCTGTTTGAAACAATCTGATGAAAAAAATTGATCTATGTATGTCCATTCCCAGTTCCTGGACCTACTGAATTCTCAGTAAATGCTTGTTAAATAGAACACCACAGAAATCCACTGTGTAGACTCATCTTAACATCTTTACTCAGTTCCTGAGAATAGCTTTCGTGGGAAGTCATAAAAATTCATTTATGAGTAGATAGCGTCCCCAAAACCAAGATTTTCAAGTGCTTTTCAATAATTAAATTCTGAGGAACAATTTAAAGCTTGCATAGTTTTCTCTCAAGTACTCTCTAGAGACAGCTGGTGCTCGCTGGGGTTCATGGGCTTCATTACGAGTTCATTTTTCTCTCTTCAGTGTTGGATGTACTGGCTGAAATGAGGAGGAGGGAACAGGAAACAGAAATTAAACAGGTGGGGTCTGGAAGGTGGCAGAGCCCTCGCACAGATTATTAAACAGTAGGCTTTGCGCTCGGTCTTGGCCAAGCCAGGCTTCAGTGTTCTGAATGAAATCAAGCAAGTAGTTGCATAAGCATAAGATGGTATTTAGTGTCTGAGGGTCTAAGATCAGTTCAATTAATGAGGGGCCTTCAACAAATCTACTGTATATTTTGTGCCTCATTTCTCTCTTTGGATAAAACAATTTATAAGCTGCTATCTCAATGAGAAAGAGTGAAAAACATCTTCAGACTTTCCACGTGCCTAAGAGTACATAGACCATGCTAGAAATTTAATCCAGAGGAGCATGTGACTTGCCCAAGTTAGAGTTTAATAAAAGTAAGCCTGGAGCCTTTTCTGCTTTTATCCACTCAGATCCCTGAGGTCTTGTCATCCTGTTAGAGCTGCTCAGAACTGACTCTCCACCCCTATCTGCAACCCATCACAGGAAATCCTTTCAATTCTGGACTTTCTGGGCACATCTTCTTTTCCCTCCTTCAAGAAATCTTTCCTTTCTTAAATTATGTTTTTCCCCAGTTCCTCATTAGGCACTAGCTGGCCATAAGTATCACTGTTGTAATAGCAGTGATGATGCTGACTATAGAAGAGAATTGTGTTTCTCCAGTGGTAGCTTCTACACCCTAAGAGTGATCCCTGGTGTAAATTTCAGACTGTGCATCATGGGCAATGGAGAAAGCACATGGTGATCAGAATGGACATTTGGGAAGTAGTAGTGAGAAGGGTTATTGTCTAACTCTAGAAAACATTTCCATGTCCTGCCCCCTGAGTAGGAAACGTTTAAAATCATACTTTGATTTGAGTAAAAGGCACTACATACTTATGGACATGTAAAGGATTAAATGCCTCACAGATTACTTTTCAAAAGACGTTCTATCAATTTTCTAAATGGATCCTCACTAATAAAGCACCTTATAAATTAGACAAGACTAATCATTAAATGGGATTTTGCACAGTAAGGAAACTGTACATCATAGAGAGAAAAAACAGGTATTATTTTCAGCTCTGTCATTGCCATATTGTGGACTGGCATTGTGGGGTTTAAGACCTACCTAATGCATGTGAAGGCTGCAAGCTGGAAGATTAGCATAATCACTATACCTACCACCACCATGGAAATCTGTGCTACACCTAAATTTGAACATTTTGAGATTTCGGGTGTATCTCTTCTAAACGGTTTGTAAATGGTCAGCATCATGTTACAACATAGGGTTCTTTGTTGAAGGCTTTAACCCATATTAACTCCCGTAGTAAGTCAAAAATAGAAACTGATAAATAAACCAGAACCTTGGTTGGCGTTACCATCTCTGGTCTTGAATAATAAACCAGTTAGTCATTCATTGAACAAATAATTATTGGGCTCGTTCTATTTCTAGGCACAATTGTAGGTGCTGGCAATTCAAGAATAAACAAAATAGGAAGAATTTCTACCCTCTTAAAGCTTGTGTGGTAGGGGGTACCATTAAGTAATTGAAGATGCTAGGCATTGGTTTGATGCAGATGGTTTCAAGAAGAGAAGGAGCACACAGTATCACTGGTCCAGGCATGAAATTGCTTTTCTGTAGTGGTATTTAATTCAAGTATATGAGAGCCAGCTTTGTCTAGTTAGGGACAAACTGTCCTTTGACTGGGATGCGTGACAGTGTCATGAGCACACTCAAAGGTATGTGTGTGCAAAGTGGGAAAGATACAGTTGATTTAGATGCATGCTTTCAGAAAGGAGGTAAGTTTTTAGCTTCATCTTAATGTTTTGAGTTGCGTGACAGTGTCATGAGCACACTCAAAGGTATGTGTGTGCAAAGTGGGAAAGATACAGTTGATTTAGATGCATGCTTTCAGAAAGGAGGTAAGTTTTTAGCTTCATCTTAATGTTTCGAGTTGGACTCTCAAGTCACTGAATCATATTTTCTTAAAGCTGGAACGGTCTTCAAGAGACTTCTAATTTAAACTCTTCATTATAAAGACATCAACAATTAGACCCAGACTTGCCCAAGGAAATTATTTACAAAGAACCTTGAAAACTGCTTAGCACACATCACAACGTTAATAAAAAAAACATATTTCTATATATTTTTTGTGTTTGTTTGTTTGTTTCTTACCAGAATCTAATATTTTCTTTCTCTTTATTTGATGGTGGAACTTATTTTTTTTTAATTTTATTTATTTTTTAAACAGCAGGTTCTTATTAGTTATCCATTTTATACATATTAGTGTATATATGTCAATCTCAATCTCCCAGTTGATCCCCCCAACACCTCCCCCCACCATCACTTTCCCCCGTTGGTGTCCATATGTTTGTTCTCTACATCTGTGTCTCTGTTTCTGCCCTGCAAACAGGTTCATCTGTGCCATTTTTCTAGATTCCGCATATATGTGTTAATATACGATATTTGTTTTTCTCTTTCTGACTTACTTCACTCTGTATAACAGTCTCTACATCCACAAATGTCTCTACAAATGACCCACTTTTGTTCCTTTTTATGGCTGAGTAATATTCCATTGTATGTATCTGCCACATCTTCTTTATCCACTCGTCTGTCGATGGGCATTTTGGTTGCTTCCTTGACCTGGATATTGTATATAGTGCTGCAGTGAACATTGGGGTACATGTATCTTTTTGAATTATGGTTTTCTCTCAGTATACGCCCAGTAGTAGGATTGCTGGATCATATGGTAGTTCTGTTTTTCTTTGTTGTTGTTGTTTGTTTTGTTTTGTTTTTAATTTTTATTTAATTCTATTTTTTTTTGGCGGTACGCAGGCCTCTCACTGTTGTGGCCTCTCCTGTTGCAGAGCACAGGCTCCAGACGCTCAGCCTCAGCAGCCATGGCTCATGGGCCCAGCCGCTCCGTGGCATGTGGGATCCTCCCGGACCGGGACACGAACCCGTGTCCCCTGCATTGGCAGGCAAACTCTCAACCACTGCACCACCAGGGAAACCCTATTTTTCATTTTTTAAGGAACCTCCATACTGTTCTCCATAGTGGCTGTATCAATTTACATTACCACCAACAATGCAAAAGGGTTCCCTTTTGTCCACACCCTCTCCAGCATTATTTGTTTGTAGATGCCCATTCTAACTGGTGTGAGGTGATACCTCATTGTAGTTTTGATTTGCATTTCTCTAATAATTAGTGCTGTTGAGCAGCTTTTCATGTGCTTCTTGGCCATGTGTATGTCTTCTTTGGAGAAATGTCTATTTAGGTCTTCTGCGCATTTTTGGATTGGGTTGTTTGTTTTTTTACTATTGAGCTGCATGAGCTATTTATATATTTTGGAGATTAATCCTTTGTCCATTGATTCATTTGCAAATATTTTCTCCCATTCTGAGGGTTGTCTTTTCGTCTTGTTTATGGTTTCCTTTGCTGTTCAAGAGCTTTTTAAGTATCATTAGGTCCCAGTTGTTTATTTTTGTTAGAGTAATTTCCATTACTCTAAGAGGTGGATCAAAAAATATCTTGCTGTGATTTATGTCAAAGAGTGTTCTTCCTATGTTTTCCTCTAAGGGTTTTATAATGTCTAGTCTTACATTTAGGTCTCTAATCCATTTTTACTTCATTTTTGTGTATGGTGTTAGGAAGTGTTCTAATTTCATTTTTTTACATGGAGCTGTCCAGTTTTCCCAGCACCACTTATTGAAGAGACTGTCTTTTCTCCATTGTATATCCTTTCCTCCTTCATCACAGATTAGTTGACCATAGGTGCGTGGGTTTATCTCTGGGCTTTCTATCCTGTTCAATTGATCGATATTTCTGTTTTTGTGCCAGTACCATATTGTTTTGATTACTGTAGCTTTGTAGTATACCCTGAAGTCAGGAAGTCTGATTCCTCCAGCTCCATTTTTTTCCCTCAAAACTGCTTTGGCTATTCGGGGTCTTTTGTGTCTCCATACAAATTTTAAGATTTTTTGTTCTAGTTCTGTAAAAAATGCCATTGGTAATTTGATAGTGATTGCATTGAATCTGTACATTGCTTTGGGTAGTATAGTCATTTTCACAATATTGATTCTTCCAATCCAAGAACATGGTATAACTCTCCATCTGTTTGCATCATCTTTAATTTCTTTCATCAGTGTCTTATAGTTTTCTGCATGCAGGTCTTTTGTCTCCCTAAGTAGGTTTATTCCTAGGTATTTTATTCTTTTTGTTGCAGTGATAAGTGGGAGTGTTTCCTTAATTTCTCCTTCAGAATTTTCATAATTTGTGTATAGGAATGCAAGAGATTTCTGTGCATTAATTTTGTATCCTGCAACTTTACCAAATTCATTGATTAGCTCTAGTAGTTTCCTGGTGGAATCTTTAGAATTCTCTATATATAGTATCGTGTCATCTGCAAACACTGACAGCTTTACTTCTTCTTTTCCAATTTATATTGCTTTTATTTCTTTTTCTTTTCTGATTGCCGTGGCTAGGACTTCCAAAACTATGTTGAATAATAGTGGTGAGAGTGAACATCCTTGTGTTGTTCCTGATCTTAGAGAAAATGCTTTCAGTTTTTCACCATTAAGAATGATGTTTCCTATGGGTTTGTCATATATGACCTTTATTATGTTGAGGTAGTTTCCCTCTATGCCCACTTTCTGGAGAGTTTTTATCATAAATGGGTGTTGACTTTCGTCAAAAACTTTTTCGGCATCTATTGAGATGATCATATGGTTTTCTTCAGTTTGTTAATATGGTGTATCACATTGATTGATTTGCATATATTGAAGAATCCTTGTATCCCTGGGATATCCCACTTGATCATGGTGTATGATCCTTTTAATGTGTTGTTGGATTCTGTTTGCTAGTATTTTGTTGAGGATTTTTGCATCTATATTCATCAGTGATATTGGTCTGTAATTTTCTTTTTTTGTAGTATCTTTGTCTGGTTTTGGTATCAAGGTAACAGTGGCCTCATAGAATGAGTTTGGGAGTGTTCCTTCCTCTGCAATTTTTTGGAAGAGTTTAAGAAAGATGGGTGTTATCTCTTCTCTAAGTGTTTGATAGAATTCACCTATGAAGCCATCTGGTCCTGGACTTTCTTTTGTTGGAAGATTTTTAATCACAGTTTCTATTTCATTACTTGTAATTGGTCTGTTCATATTTTCTATTTCTTCCTGGTTCAGTCTTGGAAGGTTGTACCTTTCTAAGAGTTTATCCATTTCTTCCAGGTTGTCTATTTTATTGGCATAGAGTTGCTTGTGGTAGTCTCTTACAATGGTTTGTATTTCTGTGGTGTCTGTTGTAACTTCTCCTTTTTCATTTCTAATTTTAATGATTTGAGTCCTCTCCCTGTTTTTCTTCATGAGTCTGGCTAATGGTTTATCAATTTTGTTTATCTTCTCAAAGAACCTGCTTTTAGTTTTATTGATCTTTGCTATTGTTTTCTTTGTTTCTATTTCATTTATTTCTGCTCTGATCTTTCTTTCTTTCCTTCTGCTACCTTTGGGTTTTGTTTGTTCTTCTCTCTCTAGTTCCTTTAGGTGTAAGGTTAGATTGTTTATTGGAGATATTTCTTACTTCTTGAGGTAGGTTTGTATTGCTATAAACTTCTCTCTTAGTACTGCTTTTGCTGCATCCCACAGGTTTAGGATCATTGTGTTTTCATTGTCATTTGTCTTTAGGTATTTTTTGATTTCCTCTTTGATTTCTTCAGTGATCTCTTGTTTATTTAGTAATGTATTGTATAGCTTCCATGTGTTTGTGGTTTTTTTATATTTCTTTCCTGTAATTGACTTTTAATCTCATAATGTTGTGGTCAGAAAAGATGCTTGATATGATTTCAATTTTCTTAAATTTACTGAGGCTGGTTTTGTGACCCAAGATGTGATCTATCCTGGAGAATGTTCCATGCACACTTGACAAGAAAGTGTAATCTGCTGTTTTTGGATGGAATGTCCTATAAATATCAATTAAATCTATCTGGTCTGTTGTGTCATTTAAAGCTTGTGTTTCCTTATTAATTTTCTGTTTGGATGATCTGTCCATTGGTGTAAGTGAGATGTTAAAATCCCCCACTATTATTGTATTACTATCGATTTCCTCTTTTATAGCTGTCAGCAGTAGCCTTATGTATTGAGGTGCTCCTGTGTTGGGTACATATATATTTATAATTGTTATATCTTCTTCTTGGATTGATCCCTTGATCATTATGTAGTGTCCTTCCTTGTCTCTTGTAACATTCTTTATTTTAAAGTCTGTTTTATCTGATATGAGTATTGCTACTCCAGCTTTCTTTTGATTTTCATTTGCATGGAATATCTTTTTCCATCCCCTCACTTCCAGTCTGTATGTGTCCCTAGGTCTGAAGTGGGTCTCTTGTAGACAGCATATATATGGGTCTTGGCTTTGTATCCATTCAGCGAGCCTGTGTCTTTTGGTTGGAGCATTTAATCCATTCATGTTTAAGGTAATTATTGATATGTATGTTCCTGTTACCATTTTCTTAATTGTTATGGGTTTGTTTTTGTAGGTCCTTTTTGTCTCTTGTGTTTCCCACTTAGGGAAGTTCCTTTAGCATTTGTTGTAGAAGTGGTTTGGTGGTGCTGAATTCTCTTAGCTTTTGCTTTTGTAAAGCTTTTGATTTCTCCATTGAATCTGAATGAGATCCTTGCCCGGTAGAGTAATCTTGGTTGTAGGCTCTTCCCTTTCATCACTTTGAATATGTCATGCCACTCCCTTCTGGCTTGTAGAGTTTCTGCTGAGAAATCAGCTGTTAACCTTATGGGAGTTCCCTTTTATGTTGTTTGTCATTTTTCCCTTGTTGCTTTCAGTAATTTTTCTTTGGCTTTAATTTTGTCAGTTTGATTACTATGTGTCTTGGCATGTTTCTCCTTGGGTTTATCCTATATGGGTCTCTCTGCGCTTCCTGGACTTGGGTGGCTATTTCCTTTCCCATGTTAGGGAAGTTTTGAACTATAATATCATCAAGTATTTCCTCTGGTCCTTTCTCTCTCCTCCTTCTGGGACCCCTATAATGCGAATGTTGTTGTGTTTAATGTTGTCCCAGAGGTCTCTTAGGCTGTCTTCATTTCTTTTCATTCTTTTTACTTTATTCTGTCTCACAGCAGTGAATTCCACCATTCTGTCTTCCAGGTCACTTATCCGTTCTTCTGCCTCAGTTATCCTGCTATTGATTCCTTCTAGTGTATTTTTCATTTCAGTTATTGTATTGTTCATCTCTGTTTGTTTCTTCTTTAATTCTTCTAGGTGTTTGTTCTGTAATTATTCTAGGTGTTTGTTCTTTAATTCTTCTAGGTTTTTGTTAAACATTTCTTACATCTTCTCAATCTTTGCCTCCATTCTTTTTCCGAGGTCCTGAATCATCTTCATTATCATTATTCTGAATTCTTTTTCTGGAAGGTTGCCTATCTCCACTTCATTTAGTTGTTTTTCTGGGGTTTTATCTTGTTCCTTCATCTGGTACATAGCCCTCTGCCATTTCATATTGTCTGTCTTTCTGTGAATGTGGTTTTTGTTCCACAGGCTGCAAGATTTTAGTTCTTCTTGCTTCTGCTCTCTGCCCTCTGGTGGATGAGGCTATCTAAGAGTCTTGTCCAAGTTTCCTGATGGGAGGGACTGGTGGTGGGTAGAGCTGAGTGTTGCTGTGGTGGGCAGAGCTCAGTAAAACTTTAATCTGCTTGTGTGCTGATGGGTGGGGCTGAGTTCCCTCACTGTTGGTTGTTTGGCCTGAGGCGACCCAACACTGGAGCTTACCCGGACTCTTTGGTGGGGCTAATGGCGGACTCTGGGAGGGTTCACGCCAAGGAGTACTTCCCAGAACTTCTGCTGCCAGTGTCCTTGTCCTCACGGTGAGACAGCCACCCCCTGCCTCTGCAGGAGGCCCTTCAACACTAGCAGGTAGGTCTGATTCAGTCTCCTGTGGGGTCATTGCTCCCTCCCCTGGGTCCCGATGCGCACACTACTTTGTGTGTGCCCTCCAAGAGTGGAGTCTCTGTTTCCCGCAGTCCTGTTGAAGTCCTGCAATCAAATCCTGCTAGCCTTCAAAGTCTGTTTCTCTGAGAATTCCTCCTCCTGTTGCCGGGGCCCAAGTTGGGAAGCCTGACTTGGGGCTCAGAACCTTCACTCCAGTGGGTGGACTTCTGTGGTATAAGTGTTCTCCAGTTTGTGAGTCACCCACCCAGCAGTTATGGGATTTGATTTTCTTGTGATTGCGCCCCTCCTACCGTCCATTTTGGCTTCTCCTTTGTGTTTGTATGTGGGTTATCTTTTTTGGTGAGTTCCAGTGTCTTCCTGTCGATGATTGTTCAGCAGTTAGCTGTGATTCAGGTGTTCTCACAAAAGGGAGTGAGCACACGTCCTTCTACTCTGCCATCTTGAGTTAATCTCCTCTGTATGTATTTTTGAGGAGTGGTAGAATCTTGCAGGATTATGTAAGTTAAGGGACTGCATGTTATACTCAGGGTGTGTTAACAGTTATACTGTCCATTTATTAATTTGTTATGAGAACTATTTGCTCATGTTATCACTGCTATCTGGGGAAGGGGACTTGCCTAGGAGATGAGAGATCTGGATTCCAGTCTTGCTCTAGAAACGGAGCAAGTCATTAAATTCTTGAATACATTGTTCTTATAATTTAAAAGATAATATCTTTCCTACCTCCTTTATGTAGATGCAGTGGGGTTGGCTGAAGTCATGGATACAAAAGTTTTTCTTTTTTTAAATAAAACATTATAAAACACTGGACTAATACTAAACAAGGCTGGTACTCTGCAGACAGAAAGAATTGATGATTTATGGTTGGGTCAATCTTCATCACCATCAAACTTTGCCAATGCCTCTTTCAGTTACATCCTTCCTTTCAGTGAAAGTGATCCATGGGATTGACCTGAGGGGCCATGAGGACAGGCTCGTGGCTATGTCCCCTATGATGACATCTCCTCAACCCTAATAATGATGCCTGGGATTGAAATCCAGACCCAGTCATGCTTGTGCTATTGAACCTGTAGAAGCACCTTTTATATTTGAGTTTCAGATGAATGACTTATTGAAAATCCAGGGTTCAAAAAAGTACAGAATCTGCTATAAAGTACAAGATGATTTGGGGTCAGAGTGATCCTGTTCTTTATCCACTACAGTCACTGCAGGATTCCATATATTTAGTGCCATAGTGAGCACAGATAAACACAATAGCAACCCCTGATTTTGTATTAACCTGGGGAAGCAACTTGAGATTTATGTTTGCACACTGTTAATGCTGGATTTTTAAACAGGAAAACAGAATACTAATAAATTTCCTCTGCTTCCTCTGATCTGTGTAGCCCATGAATATTAGAATCCCCTCCCCTTCACTATCCCCTTTGCCTTAGCATGTTGCTGTTTTGAGAGGATGAAGGACATAAGATTAAAATGTGTGTGGGGAATCCAAGGCAGCTGATGGAGTTGGCAGCAATTTTGAATGGCTTCCCTGAGTGTGACATTTTTTAGCAATGCCTTGTGAAAGCTGTAACATAAATGGGGTAATAATACAGAGGTCATTCATCAGTATCTCCCTGAAACCTGTATATATGGCTTCACATTAGTTATTTGATGTGTTGGGTGGAGATGCTGCCTGCTGGGGAATATCAGTTAGATGTTGTTCTGTAAGATTTTCATTTGTTCACACAAAAGCATAATGACATAGCTCAGTGAGGACTGAAGTCAATGTATCATTGTGTAACCAGGAACTTCTTCTGTCTTATTATTTATTAGGGGGCATATGAGCCCATAAAGTGTCCCTGAACATGGCAGAAATAAGTCCTGAGCTCTGAAGTCTTGTACCACAACTGCTAAGGTGACAGAATAGTGAGGTACAAAAAACCAGAACAAATAAGATGAAAACTTCTTTTCATTCAGTGGGTCAAGAGGAGTACATTTACTGTTTGACATTCCTGTTGGGCATGTGAGAGAAGTTTCTAGGTAAAAGATCTGATACGTTGCCAAATAGGTTTTTGTTTGTTTTCATTAGTTCAGCAAAATCAAGTCACAGATGGGCAATAAACTGAAAACTATATAAACTTTTTTTTTAATGCACCACATTTGTAAAAGCAATTGTCTTACAGGATACTAACCAGCAGGTTTTTTTTAAATTTTATTTTGCATGGTTCTCTAGAGAAAACAAAACAAAATAAAACTCTTCTTAGCAGTCATCTTTATTTTTTTAATGTGTATTCTTATTTATTTTATTTTCTTCTACTTTCATTTGGTGTTTTCTGCTCTTCCTGTTCTAACTTTTTTAAAAATATTTATTTATTTATTTGGTTGTGCCAGGTCTTAGTTGCGGCACGTGGGCTCCTTAGTTGTGGCATGCGAACTCTTAATTGCAGCATGCATGTGGGATCTAGTTCCCAGACCAGGAATTGAACCCGGACCCCCTGCATTGGGAGCATGGAGTCTTATCCACTGTGCCACCAGGGAAGTTGCAGCAGTCACCTTTAAAACAAAGATGATCAGAGAAGTTTAGGGACAATTTTTTTCTTCCACTCAGTATTATTGTGAATTAAAGACCTTCCCTGTGTTCTTTCTTCTGTTACCACATTGCAGTACCCTTCTGAATGGGGGTCAGTCTCCCAACTTAATGTCTGCATGATGAGGGCAAGGCCCTATCTTTGAGTTGCCTGAGCCTTGCAGAGGGAGAGCTTTGCCCTGAAGGGTAACTGAAAACAAAGTATGTTTGGTTCAATTGAAATATTTATTTCATTCAGTTGATGAAAGTGATGATTCCTTTATGAACACATGTTCCAATAGTTGGTATGAAGGACAGGAAGACATTAAGACTTTAAGACGCAAGGGAATATCTGAGGCCAAAGGCTCTGGAATTAGAAGATGGCAGATTAGATGCCAAGAATGAGCCCTTGTTGGAAGGAAGGAAACTGGATATTTGAAATTCTCTGTTCATACTTGCAATTTGCACTCAGGTTCCTGTTTTGCTGGATCCTAAGGTTGCTTACTTTTTGAGTTGACAAAGACCCATGAAACTCACTGACCTTGGGGAGAGCTCAACAGGTAGCCTTAAAATCAGGTTATCACATTCATATCAAACTTCCCAGTGTACAGGGACTGTATATACATCGAAACATGTTAGCCATGTAACTCTTACTAAGAAATACATCATAAATATCAGAAACATTTAAGGTAATATTAATCATGCTGCATGTTGGAGGCCCTAGTGATAGGGTCTGGATTACTTTAAACAAGAGTTTGCAGTTATGTAGGTTAAATAAGTCTAGAGATCTAATGTACAGCATGATGGCTATACTTTAATAATACTGCAGTGAATACTGGAAATTTGCTGAAAGAGTAGATTTCACTTGCTCTCACTACACACAGACACACACACACAATGGTAACTATATGAGGAGATGAAATGTTAATTAGGTGACTATAGTAATCATTTCCCTGAGTATATGTATACCAGATAATCATGTTGTAAACCTTAAATACATATATTTCATATTTAAAATAGATTAAAATAAACAAAATTTTTTTAAAAACCAATAATTTGCTATTAATGTTGATAGAATGACATTATAGAAGAACCACTTCTCATAATCAACCAGTTGTAGACATTTTCATGGAAAAAGGAACGTATATTTATGAAAAAAATGTGAAAATATGAATAATTCAAAACATAAATGTCTTAGCCCCTAGTGTCTATTATAGTCCAATTTACTATTTTGCAGGAAAAAAAGACACATATTGTTGATAGTAGTACACAGTATTTTTTTTTCTCAAAAATTCCTATTTTTTTTTTTTTCAGTTTTAATGTTCTTATATATTTTTTGGTACACTGCACATTTTCCAAAACATGTAGATATCAAAAACATAATCAGATTTTTTTTTTTTACAAATTTAATCAGTTATACATATACATATGTTCCCATATCCCCTCCCTTTTGCGTCTCCCTCCCACCCTCCCTATCCCACCCCTCCAGGCAGTCACAGAGAACCGAGCTGATCTCCCTGTGCTATGCGGCTGCTTCCCACTAGCTATCTACCTTACGTTTGGTAGTGTATATATGTCCATGCCGCTCTTTCACTTTGTCACAGCTTACCCTTCCCCCTCCCCATATCCTCAAGTCCATGCTCTAGTAGGTCTGTGTCTTTATTCCTGTCTTACCCCTATGTTCTTCATGACATTTTTTTCTTAAATTCCATATATATGTGTCAGCATACAGTATTTGTCTTTCTCTTTCTGACTTACTTCACTCTGTATGACAGACTCTAGGTCCATCCACCTCATTACAAATAGCTCAATTTCATTTCTTTTTATGGCTGAATAATATTCCATTGTATATATGTGCCACATCTTCTTTATCCATTCATCCGATGATGGACACTTAGGTTGTTTCCAACTCCGGGCTATTGTA
Source organism: Mesoplodon densirostris (assembly GCF_025265405.1). Classification (NCBI taxonomy): domain Eukaryota; kingdom Metazoa; phylum Chordata; class Mammalia; order Artiodactyla; family Ziphiidae; genus Mesoplodon; species Mesoplodon densirostris. Next base: position 59,844,437 of record NC_082670.1, read on the forward strand.
AATAGGGCTGCTATGAACATTTTGGTACATGTCTCTTTTTGAATTATGGTTTTCTCAGGGTATATGCCCAGTAGTGGGATTGCTGGGTCATATGGTAGTTCTATTTGTAGTTTTTTAAGGAACCTCCATACCGTTCTCCATAGTGGCTGTACCAATTCACATTCCCACCAGCAGTGCAAGAGTGTTCCCTTTTTTCCACACCCTCTCCAGCATTTATTGTTTCTAGATTTTTTGATGATGGCCATTCTGACTGGTGTGAGATGATATCTCATTGTAGTTCTGATTTGCATTTCTCTAATGAGTAAAGATGTTGAGCATCATTTCATGTGTTTGTTGGCTGTCTGTATATCTTCTGTGGAGAAATGTCTATTTAGGTCTTCTGCCCATTTTTGGATTGGGTTGTTTGTGTTTTTGCTATTGAGCTGCATGAGCTGCTTATAAATTTTGGAGATTAATCCTTTGTCAGTTGCTTCATTTGCAAATATTTTCTCCCATTCTGAGGGCTGTCTTTTCGTCTTGTTTATGGTTTCCTTTGCTGTGCAAAAGCTCTTAAGTTTCATTAGGTCCCATGTGTTTATTTTTGTCTTTATTTCCATTTCTCTAGGAGGTGGGTCAAAAAGGATCTTGCTGTGATTTATGTCATAGAGTGTTCTGCCTATGTTTTCCTCTAGGAGTTTGATAGTGTCTGGCCTTACATTTAGGTCTTTAATCCATTTTGAGCTAATTTTTGTGTATGGTGTTAGGGAGTGATCTAATCTCATACTTTTACATGTCCCTGTCCAGTTTTCCCAGCACCACTTATTGAAGAGACTGTCCTTTCTCCACTGTACATTCCTGGCTCCTTTATCAAAGATAAGGTGACCATATGTCCGTGGGTTTATCTCTGGGCTTTCTATCCTGTTCCATTGATCTATCTTTCTGTTTTTGTGCCAGTAACATACTGTCTTGATTACTGTAGCTTTGTAGTATAGTCTGAAGTCAGGGAGCCTGATTCCTCCAGCTCCATTTTTCGTTCTCAAGGTTGCTTTGGCTATTCGGGGTCTTTTGTGTTTCCATACAAATTGTGAAATTTTTTGTTCTAGTTCTGTGAAAAATGCCATTGGTAGTTTGATAGGAATTGCATTGAATCTGTAGATTGCTTTGGGTAGTAGAGTCATTTTCACAATGTTGATTCTTCCAATCCAAGAACATGGTACATCTCTCCATCTATTTGTATCATCTTTAATTTCTTTCATCAGTGTCTTATAATTTTCTGCATACAGGTCTTTTGTCTCCTTAGGTAGGTTTATTCCTAGATATTTTATTCTTTTTGTTGCAGTGGTAAATGGGAGTATTTCCTTGATTTCACTTTCAGATTTTTCATCATTAGTATATAGGAATGCCAGAGATTTCTGTGCATTAATTTTGTATCCTGCAACTTTACCAAATTCATTGATTAGCTCTAGTAGTTTTCTGGTAGCATCTTTAGGATTCTCTATGTATAGTATCATGTCATCTGCAAACAGTGACAGCTTTACTTCTTCTTTTCCCATTTGGATTCCTTTTATTTCCTTTTCTTCTCTGATTGCTGTGGCTAAAACTTCCAAAACTATGTTGAATAAGAGTGGTGAGAGTGGGCAACCTTGTCTTGTTCCTGATCTTAGTGGAAATGGTTTCAGTTTTTCACCATTGAGGACGATGCTGGCTGTGGGTTTGTCATATATGGCCTTTATTATGTTGAGGAAAGTTCCCTCTATGCCTACTTTCTGCAGGGTTTTTATCATAAATGGGTGTTGAATTTTGTCAAAAGCTTTCTCTGCATCTATTGAGATGATCATATGGTTTTTCTCCTTCAGTTTGTTAATATGGTGTATCACATTGATTGATTTGCGTATATTGAAGAATCCTTGCATTCCTGGAATAAACCCCACTTGATCATGGTGTATGATCCTTTTAATGTGCTGTTGGATTCTGTTTGCTAGTATTTTGTTGAGGATTTTTGCATCTATGTTCATCAGTGATATTGGCCTGTAGTTTTCTTTCTTTGTGACATCCTTGTCTGGTTTTGGTATCAAGGTGATGGTGGCCTCGTAGAATGAGTTTGGGAGTGTTCCTCCCTCTATATTTTGGAAGAGTTTGAGAAGGATAGGTGTTAGCTCTTCTCTAAATGCTTGATAGAATTCGCCTGTGAAGCCATCTGGTCCTGGGCTTTTGTTTGTTGGAAGATTTTTAATCACAGTTTCAATTTCAGTGCTTGTGATTGGTCTGTTCATATTTTCTATTTCTTCCTGATTCAGTCTTGGCAGGTTGTGCATTTCTAAGAATTTGTCCATTTCTTCCAGGTTGTCCATTTTATTGGCATAGAGTTGCTTATAGTAATCTCTCATGATCTTTTGTATTTCTGCAGTGTCAGTTGTTACTTCTCCTTTTTCATTTCTAATTCTATTGATTTGAGTCTTCTCCCTTTTTTTCTTGATGAGTCTGGCTAATGGTTTATCAATTTTGTTTATCTTCTCAAAGAACCAGCTTTTAGTTTTATTGATCTTTGCTATCGTTTCCTTCATTTCTTTTTCATTTATTTCTGATCTGATTTTTATGATTTCTTTCCTTCTGCTAACTTTGGGATGTTTTTGTTCTTCTTTCTCTAATTGCTTTAGGTGCAAGGTTAGGTTGTTTATTCGAGATATTTCCTGTTTCTTAAGGTGGGATTGTATTGCCATAAACTTCCCTCTTAGAACTGCTTTTGCTGCATCCCATAGGTTTTGGGTCGTCGTGTCTCCATTGTCATTTGTTTCTAGGTATTTTTTAATTTCCTCTTTGATTTCTTCAGTGATCACTTCGTTATTAAGTAGTGTATTGTTTAGCCTCCATGTGTTTGTATGTTTTACAGCTCTTTTCCTGTAATTGATATCTAGTCTCATAGCATTGTGGTCGGAAAAGATACTTGATACAATTTCAATTTTCTTAAATTTACCAAGGCTTGATTTGTGACCCAAGATATGATCTATCCTGGAGAATGTTCCATGAGCACTTGAGAAAAATGTGTATTCTGTTGTTTTTGGATGGAATGTCCTATAAATATCAATTAAGTCCATCTTGTTTAATGTATCATTTAAAGCTTGTGTTTCCTTTTTTATTTTCATTTTGGATGACCTGTCCATTGGTGAAAGTGGGGTGTTAAAGTCCCCTACTATGATTGTGTTACTGTCGATTTCTCCTTTTATGGCTGTTAATATTTCCCTTATGTATTGAGGTGCTCCTATGTTTGGTGCATAAATATTTACAATTGTTATATCTTCTTCTTGGATTGATCCCTTGATCATTATGTAGTGTCCTTCTTTGTCTCTTCTAGTAGTCTTTATTTTAAAGTCTATTTTGTCTGATATGAGAATTGCTACTCCAGCTTTCTTTTGGTTTCCATTTGCATGGAATATCTTTTTCCATCCCCTTACTTTCAATCTGTATGTGTCTCTAGGTCTGAAGTGGGTCTCTTGTAGACAGCATATATATGGGTCTTGTTTTTGTATCCATTCAGCCAGTCTGTGTCTTTTGGTGGGAGCATTTAGTCCATTTACATTTAAGGTAATTATTGATATGTATGTTCCTATTCCCATTTTCTTAATTGTTTTGGGTTCGTTATTGTAGTTCTTTTCCTTCTGTTGTGTTTCTTGCCTAGAGAAGTTCCTTTAGCATTTGTTGTAAAGCTGGTTTGGTGGTGCTGAACTCTCTCAGCTTTTGCTTGTCTGTAAAGGTTTTAATTTCTCCATCAAATCTGAATGAGATCCTTGCTGGGTAGAGTAATCTTGGTTGCAGGTTTTTCTCCTTCATCACTTTAAGTATGTCCTGCCACTCCCTTCTGGCTTGTAGAGTTTCTGCTGAGAGATCAGCTGTTATCCTGATGGGGATTCCCTTGTGTGTTATTTGTTGTTTTTGCCTTGCTGCTTTTAATATGATTTCTTTGTGTTTAATTTTTGACAGTTTGATTAATATGTGTCTTGGTGTATTTCTCCTTGGATTTATTCTGTATGGGACTCTCTGTGCCTCCTGGACTTGATTAACTATTTCCTTTCCCATATTAGGGAAGTTTTCAACTATAATCTCTTCAAATATTTTCTCAGTCCCTTTCTTTTTCTCTTCTTCTTCTGGAACCCCTATAATTCGAATGTTGGTGCGTTTAATGTTGTCCCAGAGGTCTCTGAGACTGTCCTCTGTTCTTTTCATTCTTTTTTCTTTATTTTGCTCTGCAGCAGTTATTTCCACTATTTTATCTTCCACCTCACTTATCCGTTCTTCTGCCTCAGTTATTCTGCTATTGATCCCATCTAGAGTATTTTTTATTTCATTTATTGTGTTTTTAATCGATGCTTGATTCGTCTTTAGTTCTTCTAGGTCCTTGTTAACTGTTTCTTGCATTTTGTCTATTCTATTTCCAAGATTTTGGATCATCTTTACCATCATTATTCTGAATTCTTTTTCAGATAGACTGCCTATTACCTCTTCATTTGTTAGGTCTGGTGGGTTTTTATCTTGCTCCTTCTCCTGCTGTGTGTTTTTCTGTCTTCTCATTTTGCTTATGTTACTGTGTTTGGGGTCTCCTTTTTGCAGGCTGCAGGTTCGTAGTTCCCGTTGTTTTTGGTGTCTGTCCCCAGTGGCTAAGGTTGGTTTAGTGGGTTGTGTAGGCTTCTTGGTGGAGGGGACTACTGCCTGTGTTCTGGTGGATGAGGCTGGATCTTGTCTTTCTGGTGGGCAGGTCCACGTCTGGTGGTGTGTTTTGGGGTGTTTGTGGACTTTTTATGATTTGAGGCAGCCTCTCTGCTAATGGGTGGCGTTGTGTTCCTGTCTTGCTAGTTGTTTGGCAAAGGGTGTCCAGCACTGTAGCTTGCTGGTTGTTGAGTGAAGCTGGGTGCTGGTGTTGAGATGGAGATCTCTGGAAGATTTTCGCCGTTTGATATTATGTGGAGCTGGGAGGTCTCTTGTGGACCAGTGTCCTGAAGTTCGCTCTCCCACCTCAGAGACACAGCACTGACTCCTGGCTACTCAATTTGGGATGATTTGTTGTCTGTTCATGTATTCCACAGATGCAGGGTACATGAAGTTGATTGTGGAGCTTTAATCCGCTGCTTCTGAGGCTGCTGGGAGAGGTTTCCCTTTCTCTTCTTTGTTCTCACAGCTCCTGGGTCTCAGCTTTGGATTTGGCCCCGCCTCTGCGTGTAGGTCGCCGGAGGGCGTCTGTTCTTCGCTCAGACAGGACAGGGTTAAAGGAGCAGCCTCTTCGGGGACTCTGGCTCACTCGGGCCGGGCGGGAGGGAGGGGCACAGAGTGCGGGGCGAGCCTGCAGCGGCAGAGGTCGGCGTGACGTTGCACCAGCCCGAGGCGCGCCGTGCGTTCTCCCAGGGAAGCCGCCCCTGGATCCCGGGACCCCGGCAGTGGCAGGCTGCACAGGCTCCCGGAAGGGCGGTGTGGACAGTGACCTGCGCTCGCACACAGGCTTCTTGGCGGCGGCAGCAGCAGCCCCAGCGTCCCACGCCCGTCTCTGGGCTCCGCGCTTTTAGCCGCGACTCGCGCCCGTCTCTGGAGCTCCTTTACGCGGCGCTCTTAATCCCCTCTCCTCGCGCACCAGGAAACCAAGAGGGAAGAAAAAGTCTCCTGCCTCTTCGGCAGCTCCAGAGTTTTCCCGGACTCCCTCCCGGCTAGCTGTGGCACATTAGCCCCCTTCAGGCTGAGTTCTCGCCGCCAGCCCCAGTCCTCTCCCTGCGCTCTGACCGAAGCCCGAGCCTCAGCTCCAGCGCCGCCCGCCCCAGCGGGGGAGCAGACAAGCCTCTCGGGCTGGTGAGTGCTGCTCGGCACTGCTCCTCTGTGCGGGAATCTCTCCGCTTTGCCCTACCCAGGTATGTGGGGAGTTTCTTGCCTTTTGGGAGGTCTGGGGTCTTCTGCCAGCGTTCAGTAGGTGTTCTGTAGGAGTTGTTCCACGTGTAGCTGTATTTCTGGTGTATCTGTGGGGAGGAAGGTGATCTCCGCGTCTTACTCTTCCGCCATCTTACCCGGAAGTCTCAAAAATTCCTATATTTTCAAAGTTATTAACAACATGTATTAACTTCTGATATAATTAGGGAAAAAGCCATTGAAATCTTCTTTGGCTAGATTTCTTGAAAGCTGTCTCTTCTTACAGAGATCTTCTTTGGGATTCTTCCATAAATCATTCCAGATGACTAAGTGTCTTTATGTTCATGCAATAACAAAGAGATTTTTATTTTTAACATTCAGCTGTACATTCCTGACTTGTACAGTTAATATTTTGATGAGACTGGCTCTCTAGAATCTTCTTTCCAAAGCCTTAGGTAGATTCCTTGGTTGACTCAGGATGTAAAAATAGATTGCCATGAATCTGAAAATACCTCTTCATAGTATGATTGATTCTATCACTTTGATTAAGTCAAAAATAATCCATATTCCCAGACATGGCTTTTTGAAAACTTTTCTAGTTCATTTTCAATGTTGTTATTGTTTTATTAACTCTGTTAACTCCGTCATAAGTGACATCTCTGAATACTACAAACATTAGAAAACTTTATGTCTTGAAAGCACAGCTGTAAAAACAAGTCCAGGTAGGATCAGAGAAAGTAGTTGGGCTGCCATCTGCTTGCTTCCACCATCTTCATGTGTTCATATTATTGGCCTGCCCAAGGCAAAGTTGTAAACTATTCAAGCCTGATTATTAGTGGTCCTCTGCTTTTTCAGTCACTAATGTCATTGTGTCTCCAGAAGCTCAGTACTCCCCTGATAAAGCCACCACCTTTCACCTTTATTCCCTGGGCAGCATTTCAAAAGCTGTATCTTACTTCCTCCAACTCCCATAAAAAAGCACCTGTTCTACAGTCTCTGGGGAACCCTGTTCCCTGCATTCCCTGCTGCCTGCCACATGTGTATTTAGTTACATAGTTCAGGCACCTGTGTCATTGTCATTGCAGCTGGACACTTGGAGGCAGGGAAAGACTGACATGGCTTCCAGCACATTCTTGCTGCTTCTGGTTTGTTCTTGCTCTCACCCACTCCGAGTGGAGTGCTGGTACCCACTTTTACCAATGGTTTAACAAAATTCCTGAGTGTTTAACAATCAGCATTGCCTGTCTAGCACTTTAGACCCAGGACCTAACACAGATCTCCTATTTTAGCAATTAGATAGATGATATAGACATAGATATATATCCTACTAGTTCTTCTTTTCTGGTCAAGCCCTAGTTGTTATACTACTTAAGAAAGATATTAAATTAAGGACCCTGGTCCTTAACAGTTGAGGTGAAGTTTCTAAAGGAAATTCAGCAAATTGAGATATCTCTAAATTTGATAAAATTTATGAGATAAAATTCACTTGAGTCCATTTCAGAGATGGTCATTACAAGAAGTTTGTTAACAAAGGCTGACAATTATACATATAACTTCTGGAGAATGTTGCAATTTTAACTAATTCATCAGAAATATTATAATGAATGGTGTTAGCAATTCAGGATGGTGAGTGTTTTAGATTCTATGAAACCCACGTCAGTCACAGACCCACAGAAGAGAAATCATCCACCTGATTGCTGAGAGATGTTTGTACTTCTACACTCTTAGCTGATCATGCCAAATCTGCCCTTGTGATTCACCCCAGGCAATAAGTGCAAAACCTACCTGGAAGACACACAGTGCCTTTTATTTCTCTAGACTCTAGAGAGTTTGTCTTAAATAAAACAAAACAAATAAACACACAAAAGAACCCTGCACTATTGGCCCCCAGACATGGTTCACTAGAGTCTTGTGCCACATCCTGGGTGACCCACTGTCCCATGGCTCTGTCATAGGGCCACCTGTGTCTGTCCACTCCAGGAACCACACAGAGCTCAACCGGATAGAATTGGATGACCTAGCCGTGCTCAACTAGAATCAATTTTTGCTTTGTGGATCAGATTTAGATGTTCTGGTTTGGATAGAGTCACGCAAATCCAGTTTGGGCCTCTTGACCTTGGAATGAATTCTATTCAAATCATGCTTTTCTATGTAAATTTTATTATTCTCCATTCCTCTTCCTATGTGGCACTTAGCATGCCTAGCAGAGGGCTTTGGCATAACTCAGTGGTGTTTATTCTGACAAAATATTACTGAGTATATAAATATTTCAGAATGCATTTGCATACCATGTTAGTGATACCCTAAATTTTAGACCCAGCTAATATAATGGGCTACTCTAACTGCATAGTTTTGTTTATTTGTTTCAACTAATTTAGCATGGACCTAGACAGATGCTGTCTTAATTACTGCAAAACAGTTTTCTGCTGTTTGGATATTTAGTGGAAATTTCTCTGAGTACTTAAGATGCTTTCTCTGGTGAAATAAACATTTATAATGGAAGAGTTAGTGTTTTTTGATGACCCCCAAGCCAATGTCTCTTGGCTTATGTAGATGTGTGTACAGTGTGCCATGTGATTTGTGGCTTCAGGCACTAGCCCATCACCACTTTGTGTTTTGGCATAAACATAATATAAAAGAATGCTGGACAGGAGCTGCATGAGGTGCTCTGATGAAGCTAACCAACACATACTCAGTAACTGCTGAGGAAGATGGATTGTCAAATAATCTACCCGGTGCTCTGACAAGCTACCTTGGTGTGATAATCTTGTTTAAGATCTTGCTACATTATTCATTGCTCTTCTGCACTACTAATCTTTGCAACATGCTTCTGTTATGTTTCTGCTTCATTCTCAGAGCTATGGAGACTATTGTTTTATGATAAAGATAAAGCTTTTCATTAATTTGCCCATGCTTTGCAGGGAGAGCAAGGGGAAACAATGATCTCTGGTAGTTTGCCGTTCACAGACTGCTTCCTGCAACTGGTAATTTCCACTGGCTAGAGGAGAATTAATTGTACATGAATAGAGATGATGGCGGCTTAGGCGACGTCTCTGTCAAATGTCCATGGAAAGGGGGTTAAGTTAAAAGACTGGAACACTTACCTCCTTATTACAGCACCAACATGGTTCTATCACGTTAATATATTTGTTTATGAACGTTTGGATATATGGATGTAGACACATAAATATTGCTGCCTTACAAGCATCCATATTCCGTTGCCTTTTAACATCAGCAACGTTGCAAGGATAAGGTGAGTTAGCGCAGAGATGCAGTTAAGGAATCACAGAACAAAAACTGAAAAGTTTCTCAAGAATTTACTAGAATACTGAAGTCAGCTGTGGAAACCGAACGGCTGGTGGCTGGCAAGCTCAAAAAAGACACAAACATCGAGAATGAGAAGCTCTTGTCAGGAAAGCAACAGGAGCTGGTCACCAAGATGGACCACATTCTGGATGCCTTGTAGCCCCTGCACTTCCAGAGGGCAGGTTGGGAGAGGGGAGTGGTGAACATTGAGGCTGGCAAATGTTGGCATCTGTATTTTGCAAAAGGTCGTCAAGGAAGAGAGAAACCAGGTCCTGCCTCAGGTAACACAAGAAGCTTAATTTTTGTCCCTAAAGTGTTCCTTTGAAACACAAACAAAAAACAAAAAACCCAAATCCCATTTAAAATGAAATATCTTTGTATTTTGAACAAAGAAAAAAATTTTACTGGAATAAATCCTAGAAAATAACTAAGAAAATAACTCAAAATAATAGTGAAAAAAATTAAAGGAATTAACATGCTATACTAGAATTAAATCACTTCATGCAAAAGAAAGCAGTAAAGGAAGAATAGAAAAACTAAAAAGGTAGGAGATGCAAAGAAAACAAATAGTAAAATGGTAGACATAAATCCAATTGTATCAATAATAATATTAAATGTGACCAGATTAAGCAATCCAAGCAAAAGGCAAAGATTATCAGACTTGATTAAAAAGGAAAATCCAACTATTTGATGTTTATAGGACACATACTTTTTTTAGAGTTTTTTTAAATTAATTTTTATTGGAGTATAGGTGCTTTAGAGTGTTGTGTTAGTTTCTACTGTACAGCAGAATGAATCACCTATACATGTACATATATCCCCTCTTTTTTGGATTTCCTTCCCATTTAGGTCACCACAGTGCACTAAATAGAGTTCCCTGTGCTATACAGTATGTTCTCATTAGTTATCTATTTTATACATAGTATCAATAGTGTATATGTATCAATCCAAATCTCCCAATTCCTCCCACCACCACCCCCCTTTCCCCCTTGGTATCCATAGATTTGTTCTCTAAGTCTGAGGACACACTTTAGATTCAAAGATACAAACAGGTTGAGAAAGTAAATGGACAGAAAAAGATGCATAATGCAAATAGAAGCCATAAGAAAGCTGGGGTGATTACAGTAATATCAGACAAAATAGACTTTACAATAAAATTAAAATGTTGCTAGGGATAAAAAGGAGCATTTTATAATGATAAAAAGGTCAAATTCATCAGGAAGATTTAACAAATATAAATATGTATGCATCTAATAACAGAACCCCCAAAATACATGAAGCCAAAACTGACAGAATTGTAGTGAAAATAGGCAATTTAACAGTTAGAGTTGGATACTTCAGTAACTCCACTTTTAATAAAAGCTAGAACAACTTTACAGAAGATCAACAAGAAAATAGAAAACTTGAACAACATTAGAAATCATCCTGACCTAAAAGACATCTTTAGAATCCTCCAGTCATCAGCAGTAGCTTCTTCAACCACGATGGGATTGAGAAATGGGAAATGAGAAATTTCATAACAGAAACCAAGTTAGAAATTAAAAGTGAAATAATATTTTCTAAATAACCAATGACTCAAAGAAGAATCACAAGGGAATTAGAAAATACTTCGAGATGAATGACAATAAAAAAGACACTATAACAAAATTTGTGGGATACAGCAATGCTTAGAGGAAGGCTTATAGCTCTAAACACCTATATGAAAAATAAAAAAAGAAATATCACAATTCAGTAACCTAGCGTTCCACCTTAATATGCTGGATAAAGAGATTAAGGTACATCTAATGGAAGAAGAAAAAAGGAAATGATAAACATTTGAGTGGAAATTAATAAAACAGAGAATAAAGAAAAGAACAACCAAAATTTGATTTTTTAAAGAAGTCAACAAAATTGACAAACCTTTAGCTAGACTGGCCAAGAAGAAAAGAGAGGACTCAAATTACTGAAATTAAGAATTAAAGAGGGGGCATTAATACTGACCATACAGAAATTTAAAGCATCATAAGGAAAGACTGAATAATTGTACACCAACAAATTAGATAGCATGAGTAAAATGTACAGTTCTAGAAAGACATAAGCTACAAAGTGAATCAGTAAGAAATAGAAATCTGAATAGACTTATAACAAGTAAAGAGATTATAAGGCTTATTACAATATGTTTTCAGTAGGGTATTAAACTTTTAAGGTGTTTTTGACAAAGAGCCGAAAGACTTGAAGAGCTCCATCTCTCTTTTACACCAAGAGCAATCTTTAGCTTAAAACCTCATAATTGTTAAAACTTCAGAATTCTCTACTTCATTTTAGTATGAGAGCTGTCATTGGATTGTGTATCTCTCTGAAACACTAATAGAAAAATCAGAATTGGTTTACGCTAGTGTGCTATCTGAATAGCCGGAATGAAAGCTAGGAAATTAGGAATCATGTAATTATACTTTAACCAAAGGATTAATGTTATTACAGGTGGGACTTAAAAACATCAGTCATTGCTTTGGGTAAGATAATTTTTTTTTAAGTGGTGTCAGAAGACTACCTGGGGAAATGGGAGTGGTTGGTCCATGACATGACCTCTATCTTTCTTTAGGTAGCAAGGATGAGTTTATTAAAGTAACAAATTTATCACACTGAAAATTCTCATGGACCAGACCTCATATGTTAGAGAAAGTTAGCTTTGCTCAAATATTTGAGCCCAGTCAATATAGGAGGAAGGAAGCAAAGTGGAAAGGCCCTGGGAATTTATGACAATTTTGGCTGCCTTAACTGCAAAACGAATAGTACCTGTTAGATTGCTGTAAAGGTTAAATGAGTCAATGCCTGGTACATGGTCATTGTTCCATAAATGGTTCTTGTTATGACTCTCTCCAACTTTCAACCTACCCAACCTTGGACACCCAACTCTACTGTTGTTTCCCCGATCAAAATTCTTTTCATTTATTTTATTGAAGTATAGTTGATTTACAATGTTGTGTTAATTTCTGCTGTACAGCAAAGTGATGCAGATGTATATATATATTCCTTTTCATATCCTTTTCCATTATGGTTTATTGCAGGATATTGAGTATAGTTCCCTGTGGGTAAACAGGGAACTATATCCAATATAGTACTGTTGGATAAACAACAGTAGGACCTTGTTGTTTATCCTCCCGCATCAAACCTTAACTTATCTGAATAGAAGATTTCTTTGCTTCTCCTGTGTCTATAAGTCCCATATTTTTCCTTTTTATGACATGTATTTCAATAGGTAAAATACTTATATAATTTCTATATAATAAATAGTTATACAATTTCTTTTTTCTATCTTAAGTTACAATGTTGTAAAGGTAAAAGCCATATCTTATTCACCATTTATACCTGCTGATGTTCAGTATAGTATCTTGCTGATAGAAATCACTCAAAAACATTTATTGAATAAACTCAACACTCTTTCAAGCCTTTGATGGAAGTATACCTTACAAACAATAAGTTGCATGAATTATAATTGTACAGGATTATGAGAAGATGAAAAACATATCCACATAAGCCACCACTAAGGTTTAATAACAGATGCTACTAGCACATCACTAGCACCCTGGAAGCTACCTCCCACACTGATAACCACTCTCCTGACAGCTAACAGTCTTTCAGTTTTGTCTGTGTTTTAAACATGTATATCTATTTATGGATAATCCATATGCATAGATAAGAGTGTTTATTATTTTTTGTTTTCTGATCAACAATACTAGCAGAACAGGGACTAAAGCACTACTTCCAAGTTAAAATGACTTTTAACTTGAAAGCACAAGCCCCTCAGTGATGGGCACCACTCCAGTTAAAGGGTTTTTCTGTATTTTTCCAGTCTCCTTCTCACCACTCACAGTTTATAATCTTCAAGAAGCAACTTTTGTTTTCCAGTGAAGATGATTGAGGCCCACTCTGCAAGGTGCTCTATGGAACAGTAGTGCAAAGTCCACATCCTCAGAAAGTTGAAAGCCTTCGAAGGCTTAAACTCCTTGGGAACCAAAACAGCTGAAAAATTTAGAAAAGGACAAGTGTGAAAGTTGTGCTTTGAATTATAGAGGAGATGAGATCTTACAGCGGATCCAAGAAGCAAGAAAGTTAAGCTCTGAAACATTTCATCTATACTAGTACCAGTTGGAGGTTAGGGAAGTTAACATGTCTGTCTTAGGGGAGGTAAATATCTGATGAGTTAGTGCACTGGACTGGCATACTTCAGTGCCTTTTGTTTGGATTATATCTCGAGTTTGCCCCTCCAACCCATCTTGCTGTGGTTCCTTCCTTTTGTCTTTAGTTGTAGAAGACCTTTTCTGGTAGGTTTCAGTCTTCCTCATAGATGATTGTTCTCCAGGTAGTTGTGGTTTTGGTGTGCTTGTGAGAGGAGGTGAGCGCAGGGTCTTTCTACTCCACCATCTTGGTTATCCTCCAATGCCTTTTGTTTTAATTAGGGCACAACCTAGCTGAGTAACTGAGTAGGAACTAGCAGCCTTGATTTGGAGCCAAGAGAGTTTATGAGGGTTGGAAGAATGAGAATATAGAAGGTATTAAGAAAGCATTTATACATTTATTTATTTATTCATCAACCAAAAAGATTGCTAAACTCCAAACAGCATTTAGTCTAATGGTGGAGAAAGACAGGTTAAAGTGAAAATGATTATGCACCAGATTATTATTTGGGTAAAACATAGCTAATTTCTGAGATCAGAAAGAAAGCCTAACCCAGAGAAGAAATTATTTTCATTATTGTAGTTTTTATTTACTATTCACATTAGATGCTGAGAAAACTCAGGTTTGTGAATCATTAATCCTTTCCTGAGTGGCGATGTGGGTTTCTTGATGAGGTGCCATTTGAGCAAGATCTTGAAGAATGAGTTGGGGTGTAGCAAAGAGTCTAGGCTACCTTCTCTGAATACTGAAGATGTGCTGTGAGGTGTTATGATGTAGCAACCATTGCTAGTGCTCTGCCATGTCTAATAAACATGAAAAGTAAAGGGTCACAATTATTCAGTTCTAATCATGATTGCCAGTCTTGTTTCCTTAGCTTAGGGAGTTAGTTCTAATAGCTGCAGAAATCAATGAGAGACCTTGCTTTGCTGTAAGTCTTTCAGACAGAGCTACTACTAATTGCTCCGTAACTGTGGGTCTGACTGTGTTATCAACCTTACTTCTCAAGCGATCCTGTTCTGGTGTAATTCTCCTTTTAATGGCTATTTGTACAGAACAGCAGAGTCACAATGGCCCTTGGAGACATCTTGTCCAGAATTTTATCACTGGAGCCCTTTCTCCAGACACAATTCTATTTAACATTGTAAACAAATCAAAGAGGAGTGCTCAACTTAAGGAGTCCTTGTATGTGGCCTGGTCTGTTCAACCACTGCCCAGACTCACAGCTGCAGTGACCCTGGAGGAAGCTCCAAGGACACTTTGTCACCTGATCAAAGAGAGTGATCATTGTCTTCTCTAACACCTTGTTCTTACAGGTGAGGAAATTGATACCCAGAAAATTTAAGTGATGACTCGAGGTCACACAGCAGGGAGTTGTCATAGCTACCCCAAATTCATGTTACCTTTCACTTTAACATGGTTAATCTCCCAAGTCTCTTTAGTAACAAATATCAGGAGTTGGGTTCAAAGTGTAGGGTAACATTTTGGCCACTTAGAATAAAACTCATTTAATCCCTTCATCTCCTCACATGAAACAGTTTGCAGTACAGTGAATCTCAAAACCTCAAGGGCTTATGAGCAGCACAGAATCCTTGACCCCATTCCAGAATTAGTAAATCAAAATGTCCAGGGCTTCCATGGTGGCGCAGTGGTTAAGAAACTGCCTGCCAGTGCAGGGGACACGGGTTCGAGCCCTAGTCCAGGAAGATCCCACATGCCGTGGAGCAACTAAGCCTGTGCGCCACAACTACTGAGCCTATGCTCTAGAGCCTGCAAGCCACAACTACTGAAGCCCGCACACCGCAACGAAGAGTAGCTCCCGCTCACCGCAACTAGAGAAAGCCCATAGCAATGAAGACCCAGCGCAGCCAAATATTAAAAAATAAATTAATTAAATAAGTAAATTTTTAAAATAAATAAATAATAAAATGTCCTAGGTCAGAACGAGAGATCAGATATTTTATAAGACCATTCAGGTGATTCTGAGGTAGCCTGTCAGTCAATGGGGTTAAGATTCATCACTGGGCTTATTGTTCTCGGGGAGTTGTGACTCATTAAACTTTGGAACTTAGAACTTCATGTGCAGAAGGATATGTGAATGGTATTTCACTTTCTACAAGAGCAAGATGACTTCAGCTAGGGAAGAATTACATAGAGAGTTCATTAACAACTGTAGTTTGGGTGATCAGTAGGTCTTCCCATCTGTCTTGTGAGATTTGTGCATAAAACTGAGTGGTCTGACACTATTGCATGACCACAGAGCCCAATGGGAAAGACTGTGGAAAGCACATCAGTTGTCTCCTTCATTTGTCCCTCTAGATATAATCATACGATGCTAAGATTTTGGCCTCCAAATTTAAGACTACTAAAGATCCCTTGGAAAAGCTCAATGTACACATGTATTCTACTTTTATGTTTAAATTAGAAAATCCAGATTCATGCCAAGTAGGTAGAGATACCTTTCTTTATAAAATAATGAGTTTTACAGAATTCAGAGGGATCTCAGAAATCAGGCAGTTTATCTCCATTTTTTATAGATTAGGACTGATGGGGCCCATACGTAGGTAATGGTGGGGGTAGGCCTTGAATGAAAGGCCAGGAAAGTGAGTAAATTTTTTTAAGTGAGTAAATTTTTTGAATAATTTATTAAATGGTATACAAAATAAAGTTTCCTCCAGAACTTTATATACATGAAATTTGAAATAGGTAAGAATAAATAAAAGCAAAACAGGATAAGGAGCTAATCTAATCAAATTAGATTACAGATTACTTGAGAACTTTCTAAGTCATCACTGTTATTTTCCAACTTGTGTTTATTGTAAATCAAGGTAGGCACACAGTGGTTTAAGAAAAGGAATTCACCCTCATTAGTTTCTCAGCAAAGGGGGGGAAAAAGCAATGAGATTGAACTTGATTTTGAAGACACTGTGATTTTATTTATTTATTTATTTATTTATTTATGTTTAACATCTTTATTGCAGTATAATTGCTTTACAATGTTGTGTTAGTTTCTGCTTTATAACAAAGTGAATCAGTTATACATATAAATATATCCCCATATCTCTTCCCTCTTGCATCTCCCTCCCTCCCACCTTCCCTATCCCACCCCTCTAGGTGGTCACAAACCACCGAGCTGATCTCCCTGTGCTATGCAGCTGCTTCCCACTGGCTATCTACCTTACATTTGGTAGTGTATATATGTCCATGCCACTATCTCACTTTGTCCCAGCTTACCCTTCCCCCTCCCTGTATCCTCAAGTCCATTCTCTAGTAGGTCTGCGTCTTTATTCCCATATTTCCCCTAGGTTCTTCATGACCATTTTTCTTTTGTTTTTTAGATTCCATATATATGTGTTAGCATACGGTATTTGTTTTTCTCTTTCTGACTTACGTCACTCTGTATGACAGACTCTAGGTCCATCCACCTCACTACAAATAATTTCATTTCTTTTTATGGCTGAGTAATATTCCATTGTATATATATGCCACATCTTCTTTATCCATTCATCTGTTGATGGACACTTAGGTTGCTTCCATGTCCTGGCTATTGTAAATAGACAAAGCAATCTTGAGAAAGAAAAACAGAGCTGGAGGAATCAGGCTCCCAGACTACAGACTATACTACAGAGCTACAGTAATCAAGACAGTATGGTACTGGCACAAAAAGAGAAATATGGATCAATGGAACAGGATAGAAAGCCCAGAGATAAACCCACACACATATGGTCACCTTATCTTTGATAAAGGAGGCAAGAATATACAGTGGAGAAAAGACAGCCTCTTCAGTAAGTGGTGCTGGGAAAACTGGACAGCTGCATGTAAAAGAATGAAATTAGAACACTCCCTAACACCATACAGAAAAATAAACTCAAAATGGATTAAAGACCTAAATGTAAGGCCAGACACTATCGAACTCTTAGAGGAAAACATAGGCAGAACACTCTATGACATAAATCACAGCAAGATCCTTTTTGACCCACCTTCTAGAGAAATGGAAATAAAAACAAAAATAAACAAATCAGACCTAATGAAACTTAAAAGCTTTTGCACAGCAAAGGAAACCAAAAACAAGGTGAAAAGGCAGCCCTCAGAATGGGAGAAAATATTTGCAAATGAAGCAACTGACAAAGGATTAATCTCCAAAATTTACAAGCAGCTCATGCAGCTCAATAACAAAAAAACGAACAACCCAATCCAAAAATGGGCCGAAGACCTAAATAGACATTTCTCCACAGAAGATATAAGATTGCCAACAAACACATGAAAGGATGCTCAACATCACTAATCATTAGAGAAATGCAAATCAAAACTACAATGAGGTATCACCTCACACCGGTCAGAATGTCTATCATCAAAAAATCTAAACAATAAATGCTGGAGAGAGTGTGGAGAAAAGGGAAGCGTCTTGCACTGTCGGTGGGAATATAAATTGATACAGCCATTATGGAGAGCAGTATGGAGGTGCCTTAAAAAACTAAAAATAGAACTACCATACGACCCAGCAATCCCACTACTGGGCATATACCCTGAGAAAACCATAATTCAAAAAGAGTCATATACCACAGTGTTCATTGCAGCTCTATTGACACTGTGATTTTAGATGGAAATTTTTCTACAAAGAGCAAAGGGCCAGCATACTAATGGCAATGAATATCTAGGGGCTGGTCTAAAAAATGCTTGGTCCTTTAAGCAGACATTCAGACTTTTCAACCATAACTCATACTTCTCAGCAGATTCATTTTGTACACTGAAATGCAGCTTTTGATGAAACTCATGGCTCTGCCTGAATGTGCCTTTGGCTGTGGCTTCAGCAGCTGCCTCTGACTCTTCTTAAGTCTGTCAGCTTAGGAAAGAGATGTGAAGGGGCCAACCCTGCCTCCCAGTGGGTACAGAATCAAGAAGTTTTGCTATCCTCCCTGCCCTCCCTGTCCCAGCTACCTCTTTTTGCCAGTCCCCACTGGAGCAGAGGGAAAGGCAGAGTGGATGTGGGAAATGCTGCTTCTGGTGCTGAGGTGGTCTCAATATGTGTGCCAGCAAGTGTGGCGCTTGGCCATGTATCAGCTTTGGAACCAGATAGTGCTACGTTTGAACCTTGCTTTCTCCTCTGAGATCTTGTGTAAATTATTTCATCAGTCTGATCTTGTTCTATCTCTGGGCCTCAGTTTTCTCATTTAGAAAGTGAGAAAGATAAGAATACTAGCTCCCTCTCGGATTTTCTAAGTTCATTTTTTTTGTACCCAGAGCAAAATAAGTTCTCCTTAATGATTGTTTACTCCACAACCTTTATCATAGATTCCATTCTTGGCATATTTGTTTTGACAAGTATACCAGTTAGCTTATGCTGGGTAATGAACTACCCTAAAACATTTTAAACAAAACCATTTCCTGAGCTCAGCGTTCTTCCGATTGGCAGTTTGAGCTGGATTTAGCTGGACGTTGTGTTGTGGATTTGGCTGATGTTGGCTGGGCTTGCTCTTGTAACTGCGTTTAGCTGGTAAGGCACCCAAGGCTGCCTGTGACAGGGGAGCCTTTCTGGAGAGGCTGGATTTGTTCCCACAGAAATAGCGGAGGTACCAAGAGAGCAGAGTGGAAGCTGTAAGACCTCTTGAGACCCAGGTGTGGAATAAACACAACGTTTCTTCTGCCACATTCTTTCGGTTCATCAACTCATAAGCCCAGCCCAGATTTAAGGGGCATAAAATACATTCCGTTTCTTGATGGAGGAGCTGAAAGAATTGGTGCAATATTTGCCGTCTACCAGGTAAGCTCCTTCTAGATACAGTTTTAATTGACCGAAGGAACACTGTACTGCATGACAGGATGCTTGGTTCTTAGTCACTTCACTGAGTCTATCATCATCTACAAAGGAGGGCATTTGTAGCAAAGCTTTGTTATTTTAATTTAAAATTGCGTCTCCTTGTGATTCATCCCAGAGCTAAGACAAGCATTGAGGCCATGCATTTATTTACTGGGGGGTTGGGGACATCTCCGCTTTTTTTTTCTTTCTAACAGGTGTCCTGGGAAATCCTTCTGGAGTAGCAATCTGGCCCTTCATCTCATTTTGTCAATCCGATCACCCTAGGGTAGGGCAATTTAACAGGAGTAATTAATCATTGTATTTTCTGAAATTCGAAGCCAAGGCACATTAGCCTCATACCAGAGAGCATGTATGCAAGTGAGGGGGTTATGAAGGAGTGTGTGTAATGAGAGAGGTAAGAGTCTTATAATTAAGGAGGAGCATAAATAATAATGAAAGTCATTAGTGCCACTCGGTTGAAAGAATGTCATCAATGTAATTGGGGCATTAAAGTGAAATCCATTATGACAAACATTAACATATACAGAGGAGGGGGAAATGTGGTTATCTTGAGTTTGACAGATAGTGTCAGCTTCCAGTGGGGCCCAGATGGCATTCAGGAAAATGTTATGAGCAGTTTTATTTTAATATTTTTGGTTATGTGATATTTGGGAATCGAATGACACAAACACATGAGGAATTTTCACATGCCTGGCCTTGAAGCGGCTGGCAGAGAGGGGAGGTCACCGGAGGCAGCAGCCGACTGGAGGACTTCCATCTCAGTGCACGGTGTTTTTTCTTAGGTGTTGTGAAAACTCAAGGCATATGATGCAGCCTGGCATTTTTTCCTCTGTGAAATTCCCTGTTGAACCAGACATGCAGTTTGGATGCTTTCTTTAAAAAATAGCAAAGTGTGGGGGGAGCGACAGGGATGAGAATGAGGACATTTAAACAATTATGCAGGAAATTATATGATGCTAAAATTGAACACGGACAGACTGTGCAATGGCAGGATTCCCACTCGTGCTGAGCTTTGCAAAGTACAGGATTTTTTTCTCTCTCTGGGACTGTCATTTTTGAGTGTGAAATAATTTAGAATATAAAACAAAAGAAAAAATTTAAATATGTCTAGAGATGGAGGCAAAGAAAAACAAAAAAGAAGGCAGTTGTAAAAAATAAGAGAATTAAGATGAAGTGTGAGAGAGAGAGAGCGTGTGTGTGTGTTCAAAAGGAGAAAATGATAAATGATGGCAGTGGTTTGGAAAGAGGTATGTTCTTCTCTGGGGTTTCTTTTTTTTTAATAAATTCATTTATTTTATTTATTTATTTTTGGCTGCATTGGGTCTTTGTTACTGTGCACAGGCTTTCTCTAGTTGCAGCGAGCAGGGGTTGCTCTTCATTGCGGTGCATGGGCTTCTCATCATGGTGGCTTCTCTTGGGGAGCATGGGTTCTAGGTGTGCGGGCTTCAGTAGTTGTGGCTCACAGGCTCTAGAGCGCAGGCTAAGTAGTTGTGGCGCACGGGCTTAGTTGCTCCGCGGCATGTGGGATCTTCCCGGACCAGGGATCGAACCTGTGTCCCCTGCATCACCAGGTGGATTTTTAACCACTGTGCCACCAGGGAAGCCCTCTGGGGTTTCTTTTCAGGGTAGGACAGACTCGAGGGGATTGAGTCTCTGCCAGCAAGGTTATCACGAGGATTCAGTGAGTCTATATATGTAAAAGCCTTAGCACACTGACTAATGGTAAACCCTCAATAAACGGGAGCTATAATAACTATCATTATACGTGTTATTGTATGTCAAGACTGGTAGAGCAATCCATATATGGGTGGGTCTAGATTATTCATGCATGATGGGGAAGAGGGCGGAGTACATTGACATCTGTGTCAAACCCACTGTATGCAAAGAGATTTAGATAATATGTTAGCTCATTTAATCCACATGGCAAACCTGCTCAGCAGGTATTATTGCCTATAATCTAGGATACAAAGGCTCAGTTTAACGCATGTAAAGCAGTTAAAACAGTGATTGGTACATAATAAAGTCTCAATAAATATTAGCTCTTATGATTGCCACACTCGAAGTCACACAGCCAACCATTGGAAGAGTCAGGTTTTAAATCCTTCTCTCTTTAATTCCAGTTGCACCAAGCTGCCTCTCACCTGACTCACCTGGCACAATCTGCACCCCACAGATGAACATTCTAGGGTGAAAAGTCTGTGGAGACAGCTGGGATGTGATGGAAAGCCTTTGAAGCTTGGAGCCAGATACTTAAGTTGAAATCCCTGATACTTAGATGCATGGTTTGTGTAGTGCATATGCAGTCATGGTGCCCAGAGTTCCCTTCAAGGAAGGACTGGCTACCTCAGTTACTGGGAAAACTGTTAGTGCTCATATAAGGTCATGACCCTTCCTGAGATAGTCCATACTTGATCTTGATGACTAATGGCCATGGAAGTGTGAAGGCATAGACATCCCAGCTTAGTAGGAACGACTCAGAGGGGCCATTATACCTCTAGGGCTCCTCGCATGCAGGGGGGTGTGTGTGTGTATGTGTGTGTCTGAATGTTGCCTGAAGCTGTCAGAGGTCCTGCATGACAACTGGACTCCTCCTTCCCATCCCCTGTCTTTTCCATCCCTTCCACAAGAGTGGATCCCAAACACTCTTTTTAATAAACATTCTGCAGATTAAACACCAGTTCAGATAACCTGCTTCCTGGGGAATTCAAGTGGAGACAGTTTTGAATCTGCAAAGGGAGGTGGTATGGTAGTTGCCTAAGAGATTTCTGTGAGGCTCTTAGGGGAACTAGTCAGCCTATTCAGGCAGGAACACAGCTCTGAGCACATAAAGGAGTTTCAGAAAATATTACTGAATCTAAAGCTGAGTTGATTAAAGAAAAGATGATGAGCACACATCATAACATCAGCACTGAGCAGGATCATTCAGCGGGGCTGAAGGGTTTCAGTCAGCATCTCCATCCCACCCTGAGGAGACGCCATCCTGCATTCAGGTTCATCCCTAGGGAGCTTGCCAGGAGACAAAAGAGATTGTTTGAGTAACAATGCCTTGCTGAACTTCCCCCATGTATGTGCTCTGATGTAGGAAAAACCTATTTAAAATGAATATCAAAGACATCAGAGAAGAACAAAAAAGAGTCATAAAATGACAACATTTAAACCTAAGAGGAAATGTAGAGAACAGGCTTGTGTCTTGATTTAGGAAGCCTGACTTAAGAGTCTAAATAATAAGTAATAATAATAATAATAAGAGCGGAACTAAGGAGGAACAATCAGAAGCAGGAGACAGACTGAGTTAATTTTGTCTGTTTGCTTACTTTTGTTTTTTTGTTTGATTGATTGATTGATTGATTGATTTATGGCTGCTTTTGGGTCTTCGTTGCTCACACGGGCTTTCTCTAGTTGCGGCGAGCGGGACTACCCTTTGTTGCGGTGCGCGGGCTTCTCATTGCGGTGGCTACTCTTGTTGTGGAGCATGGGCTCTAGGTGCGTGGGCTTCAGTAGTTGTGGTGCATGGGCTCAGTAGTTGTGGCTCACGGGCTCTAGAGCACAGTAATTGTGGTGCACGGGCTTAGTTGGTCCACGGCATGTGGGATCTTCCTGGCCCAAGGATCAAACCCGTGTCCCCTGCATTGCCAGGCAGATTCTTAACCACTGCACCACCAGGGAAGTCCCTGCTTACTTGTTTTTAAATTACATTTTTATTTATTTTAAATTAGATGAATAATATATAAATATGATCTCATAATTTAAAAAAAGCAAGTTAGTCCTTTAAGGATCTAACCCTAAAGGACTAGATCCTGGTCACCCTAGAGGTCTTTGGCAATAGAAAACATTGTTGGGCTAGAGATTCTTTTCTATTAGTGAATACAATATTTGCTTTTATATTTTTGTTTGTTTAGAATTTTCAATTAATTTTTGAGTCTTTTTTAACTTACATTTTTCTTTAAGATATCTTATTTCTTCAAACTCTTAAAAATTATTTGTAGAAGGTTGTTCGTAACTTATCTTGGAATTAAACAAAAGGAACCTCACATTTGTAGCAATATTACCCTATACTTCCTAAGAGTGTTTATTTGTATATTGTTCCTTATTTTCTTAGAGAATTATCTGATTTTCAAAGAATGAACTGTTTGCGGGAAAAATAATCTTTGTTATAATTAAAATTACAGTACTTTAATCATTATACTTTTATATTATTTTAATTTTTGGTTTAACTACAATTGTCTTTCTATCTTTTACAGTTGGATATTTAGATAATCACATCAACTGTTTTTGTAATTATCTATCTATCTACCTATCAGTCTCTATCCATTATTTGTAGGGCTGTGAAATCCCCTCTGAGCACAGCTTTAGCCACTTCCTAGTGGCTTGAAAAACAGGTCATTTATTTTAAATAGTTTCTATATTGTTACTGCATTTTAACTAGTTTATTATTTAAAAGTATAAAATTTAATTTCTCAACATGTTTTGGAGGGCATTAGCCATTAATATATTATTGATTTATAATTCCGTTTCATCAGGGTTAGAAAATAGATTGTCTGCATTTATTTTTTAATTAGAGATAATTCCCTGTTGCCTAGCATATAATCTGTATTTATAATGTTTCCTAGGTTTGTAAAGAATGCATATTTTTTCTTTGGAAATTATGAGCTGCTCTAGAGAGCTGCTCTATTTGATCGTACTTATTGTTTGTATCACTTAACTCTTATATCTTTACTATTTTTCCCTTCTTTTAGGGAAAAGGTTTCAAAATCTCTCCTATGAATTCTCCCACTTCAGCTTTATGTATTTGTGAAGGTATTGCAAAATCTCTTTGCATTTTCAAAATTCCATCATTAGAAATGGATTACTTCCCATCCAAATGGATTTTTATTTTCAAAAATTTTCTAAAGAAATACCATCAGCCTTAGAAAAGGTGATACTTCCAGCTGGCCTGGCAATCACAAGGTATTGATGCCTCTCTCTTCCCTCCTGGGCCTTTGCCAGTCTTGGCTAATTGATCAAGGTCTTCCTTCCTGCAGAGTCCAGATGCTACCTTGGAATATACTGCTCAAGTTAGTTGCTACCAACTGATCACAGTTTTCCCTTCAGTTAAAACCTATTTGCCCTCCCTGTTTTAAACATTATTAGTCAATGTAAGAAAGTAAAGTTGACCAATGCCTACTAGGTTTGGAGAGATGCCTCAGATTAATACTTTATCTGTCAAGCTAAAGCTGTTGGCCAACACTGTTTAACATGGGAAATCTCAAGATAAAAAGTATCCTTGAGACCTTCTCAAAATAATTATTTGACAAATGCCAGACAACCAAGTGATGAATCAAAATAAACAGTTCTGCATTAAAGAAACTATGGTCATGGAATCCATCAAAATAAGATTAAACAATTATAGTTACAGGACAGAATATACACAGTTTATACTCTGACCATGGAAATAAAGAATGTTACTGGCTGGAAATAAGTTAAAATAGCTGATCTGTGATTATTGGGAGGATAATATTGGGGAAGGAGAAAAGCTGTTGACCTCACCTAATCTTCTTTTAAACATATTGGTAACTAAACCCCTTGGTAAATAATGATATTTGGTAGGAGGGAGGGTTCTTATCTATGGAATTGTCTTCACAGAATACCCAAGGGTTAGGATTGCCTATGATGAACAAGACTAGTACAAATGGATTTATGAAACATAATTCCCAAGAAATATTATATAAGCTATATGACAATCTGGAATATCAAATGAAAATGTCTCATGACTAAAATGTTTTCCACTGTGTAAGACTCTAGCAAATTTCAATTAGAGGCCTCCTATATTACTCTAGTCCAAAGACCTCTTCTCAGAAGGAAGAATCTGAGGAACTATTAATGGTCTCTGGGACCTCTCTTCACTTTGCGTGGGCCTCTCAATTCTTGCATATTGAAATTATTAGTAAAGCTTGGTGTTGAGTAAGGCCATTCATTTTCTTGACTTATATTTGACAATCAATTCTTCATGTTGGTTGAGTAAGAAAATTGGGAAGATGCATAGAGAGAAGTACAAAACTGAGTATTTCATCTTTCGTAGCATGGAATCCAGTAAAATTGGAACATGAGACTAACAAAATGTTTTACTCTCAACATGTTAATGTTTTTCAAAGTATTTTTTACATACTTAGGGGATTTTTAGGCAATTCCATCACTTAAAGTGTAAAATGTTTACCTATTATTTAACAAATCATTTTGTTTTGCTTCTATTTCTCCTCATTCTATATCCAAGTAATTTACTATTATTATTAAAAGTAGCATGTACTATAAAATCCCTGAAAAATGTTTTGTTTCTATCTACCTACCCATACTGTTTTTCAAGGAGAGCACACATGTTATAAAGATTATTTAACATTAAATTCTTTATAATATGTGTGAATAATTTTCAAATGATAAATTATTTATTATTTATTTTAAAACTGTATGCCAGATCCTTAGTAAGGATTGATTTAACAAGTGTCAGAGCCTATGGAAATGCTAAAGGATGGGGAAGAAAATGATTAAAATGTGGAGCCCAGCATTCTCAATCCTAACATTTTGTCTCCAATCTGGTAATTTATACAGATTTTTAGAGTGTTCATTCTCCCTTATTTTTTCTACATGCACAGCTGCTTATAATGTCCTAAGCAGTATTTTAAGTGATGATAAAAAGAAAAAGGATAGAAAATCTTCCCTCAAGGAGTTTAAAGTTCAAAATAAAAGTAGAAGTGTGGTGTATTGTTAAAGGTAACAAGCTCTGTATAAAGTGCCAAGGAGACTTGGAAGAGGAAACAGTAACTGCCTGGGGCAGCTAAGGAAGGCTTCCATGAAGAGGAGATCAGTGTACAAACTAGGGACATCTAATTCATGGTATATAGGAAAGTTTTAAGACTTTGATATTCCATTATTCAAAATAACACCTTGAATGGGGTGCGAAATACAACATCACACCTGATTGAAATAGTCATTGAAATAGTCATGAATAGTCATGTCAACACTGTAAACCTTGACAATTAACATCGTTATGGATTGACATAAACTCTTTGGGTTTCATTTTCTTTATCAGATAAAAAGTGGGATTGAATTGCATTACCCAATACTTTTTTTTTTTAAGAAGATGTTGGGGGTAGGAGTTTATTAATTTATTTATTTTGCTGTGTTGGGTCTTCATTTCTGTGCAAGGGCTTTCTCTAGTTGTGGCAAGTGGGGGCCACTCTTCATCGCGGTGCGCGGGCCTCTCACTATCGCAGCCTCTCTTGTTGCGGAGCACAGGCTCCAGACACGCAGGCTCAGTAGTTGTGGCTCATGGGCCTAGTTGCTCCACTACATGTGGGATCTTCCCAGACCAGGGCTCGAACCTGTGTCCCCTGCATTAGCAGGCAGATTCTCAACCATTGCGCCACCAGGGAAGCCCCCCAATACTTTTTGAACACAGGAATCAGTGTTACCAAGACTAATAATAAATTTATACCAGAAGACAGACTATAACCAAAACCTACCCTAGGAGG
Source organism: Mesoplodon densirostris (assembly GCF_025265405.1). Classification (NCBI taxonomy): domain Eukaryota; kingdom Metazoa; phylum Chordata; class Mammalia; order Artiodactyla; family Ziphiidae; genus Mesoplodon; species Mesoplodon densirostris. The sequence goes on from NC_082670.1 coordinate 59,871,083, forward strand.
CATTAGCTTAGCAATCAGGCAGCAGGTGTGAGAATCCTGATATAAGAAGTTGGAAAGAGCAAAATGTCTGACAAAATTGTTAGCTACAGTAACCTAAGAAGCAAATCACATTCCTTACATACATGAGGGCATAGGGGGAAAGTATGAAGACAGAACATGTTAGCAATGTGTGTAGAATATTGTTGGATGCTTTGGCAAAGTGTTAAAAGAAAGAGATTAACTCCAGATGGAATTGGCTGGTTTCCAAATAAAAATGAAGGAAAGCAAAGGTGCTAATGTTAGAAAAGCATACTGCATCTAAACCCTAGTTAAGATGGCAAATATAGAGGTTTTGAACAGAAATATGCCCAGTAAATCTGATCAATTGATTAAAATGATGTAAGCGAAAATCAAAGTAAGAGTATAGCCTACATACTTATTGTTAAAATTTTTCAGTGGATTGTTGTGCCTCAGGGAAAAGATTGAACAAAGGGTTTGGCCTTTACACCTGTTATTGTAGATAACCTCTTAGAAGCAGCAGAGAGAGAGAGAGAGAGAGAGAAAGAGAAAGAGAGAGAGACAGGGAAAGAGAACCAGAGGTGTGGGGAGCAAGGAGGAGGAACAGGAAAAGTTTAATAAACCGCCATGAGTGTAGTTAGCACCTAGAATTTACTGGTATCAAACTATAAGAAGCCAAGTAAGTTTTGAAAGATAGTTACTACCAAAGAAACCAAGAGCTTGAAACTTAAAATGACCCTTTGGCTTTCAAATTGCTGCAGGCAAGAGGCAGAATAAGAAAGTCACACAACCCTCGAGGTGGGCCAAGGAGGATAATGGAAAAAGAACCCGCCCCCCCAGAAGGCATTGCCTAGAGGCTCGAAGAGCAAAGACAAGGTTGCTTCTTTCCAAGAACAGAATCAAGACTTAAAGACTTCTCTGTATACAGAGAATGGAAGACCTTAAGAATGTCTGCCCAGAGGATTTCAAATTTGCTACAAACCTGTGGCTGGTATGTACTTCCCAGTTTTTCACTTTCCAACTGGGACTGTTTACTGTGGTTATCCTCTCCTTGTCCAGTCTCTGCATTTAAGGGTAGGTTGATAGGGTGTCAGGAAATGCCTTTTAATTCACAAATTTCTGTAACATTCTATGAAAGTTCTTCTGAACCTGATATATAGTAATTACTACACATCACTAAGAGATCCTAGACTTTGAAGTAAATGTGTTGATTAGTTGATATTTGGGATTGTCTCCCATGACAAGCGAGTAAATGGGTTTTGTTATTGTTGTTTTTGGTTTTGTTTCCTAAATGTGTGGGAAGAAGGGAACAAAGAGATATATGGTGATCACCAGGATAGAAAATTATGGTATTTATATATTTATATGTCTGAAATTCAAAAAATATCAAGGATAGCTGAATTTAATTAGTGTTCATGTCTAGGTGTTTGATGGCTCAGCAATGTTTGGATGAGTAATAGTATAAAGACATACATACTATATAAATCAATGTACACTTATTTGCTTCTCCTGCCTTCAGGTAAAATCAATAATTATGTTTTTATATAAAGTTTGTCCCCTAATTTGTGTTCAAGTGACAATAGTAATAGAAAGGGTTAAAATATAGAGTAGAGGGATTCCCTGATGGTCCAGTGATAAAGAACCCGCCTTCCAATGCAGGGTACATAGGTTTGATCCCAGATGGGGAACTAAGATCCCACATACCACAGGGCAACTAAGCCCGCGCTACAACTAGTGAGCTCGTGCATCTCAGTGAGAGAGCCCACGTGCTGCAAACTACAGAGCCCACATATTCTGGAGCCCACGCGCCACAACTAGAGAGAGAAAACCCACACGCCACAACTAGGGAGAAGGCTGCATGCCCCAACAAAAGATCCCACATGCAGCAACAAAGATCCCGTGTGCTGCAACTAAGACCCAATGCAGCCAAAGTAAATAAATAACAAATATAAAAAATATATATATGCAGTAGAGATACATTCAAAGTGCAGACAGTTTGAATATGAAACAAGCATAAACAATAAAAAATATAGAGTATAGATTTTCAGGAATGTTATTTTTCTTCTAGATTGTTTATTATTTTTTATTAAAATAAAATAAAAAAATCAAATCACTAATTTGAACAAAATATAGTAAATTAATTTGGATTTATATTTTTTAATTATTTAAATCAAATTCATTACACTTTAGATATAAAACTATTCACAATTCTAGCCTTTAATGTCCATCTAGATGCCAGTGTAAACAATCAGTATTGTCCTTCAGACATATTGCCCAATTTTATCAAATAAAAATGCAAGACACCCCATTAAATTTGAACCTCAGATAAACAACAATAGTTTTTCGTAGAAGTATGTTCCAGATATTGCATTAAGACATACTTATTCTAAAAGTTACCCATTTTTTAATCTAAAATTCAAATTAAACTGACTGTCCTGTATTTTATCTGGAAACCCTAATATACGTATAAATTTAAGAGTAATTGAATTTGCTTAATATTGCAACATGTTCCAGAGTCACTAGATACAACTGTTGCAAATAGTATGGTGATACGTAAGTAAATATCTGAGGAGGAATTAATTGAAAACCACAAGTAGCAACAAAACAGACACTTGGCAATACAGGGAACATATTTCAATATATTTAAAAAAAAACATTAAATTCACACCCAGAGGATAGATTTGACATGTTAATTAATTTGTCGTTTCTCTTACCTAAGTGCTTCCACTGCTCAAATTCCTCCTGCATTCCAAAGCAACATCCGTCTTCATACTTAGCAATGCCAGGCATTTTCAAGGTAGTCCAACACAGGCGTCTTCTGTCTCTAGGCCATAGGGCAGAAGTCCTGGAGAAGGATTTTCCCCCAACACCTGAGACCTGCAATGGGATTAGTCATGGGAGTGGAGTTAAGAGTTATGACTAATGCTCTACCATGCAAAGTCCTTCATCCCAGTGTCATTGGGGCACATGTATTCCTTAATAAGTATGTGTGTGTGTGTGTGTGTGTGTGTGTGTATTCTTATAAAATCCTGGGCTCTTGAACACCCAGGACCCAGAGTAGACATCCCTCATACCCAGGTGTAAAATGAATAAATTAGACCTTAGATATATTTCTTTCTGACTGTCTCTGCTCTGACAATTCCCCAGTCCCCTTTGTAGGCCTCCTTTAGTCCATGTGACTAGTCCTGGGCAAGGGACTCTGAGGAGACCTGGGTACTGTGTGTCATGTCTGTGCCATTTCAGAGCTGGTATGACATCCTTCAACTGTCTCCAATCATATCTACTGTGGAGATGGCAGCACAAGACTGTAGGGCCTCCATTTTTTTTTTTTTTAAAGAAGACGTTGGGGGGAGGAGTTTATTAATTAATTTATTTATTTTTGCTGTGTTGGGTCTTCGTTTCTGTGCGAGGGCTTTCTCTAGTTGTGGCAAGCGGGGGCCACTCTTCATCGCGGTGCGCGGGCCTCTCACTGTTGCGGCCTCTCTTGTTGCGGAGCACAGGCTCCAGACGCGCAGGCTCAGTAGTTGTGGCTCACGGGCCTAGTTGCTCCGTGGCATGTGGGATCCTCCCAGCCCAGGGCTCGAACCCGTGTCCCCTGCATTAGCAGGCAGATTCTCAACCACTGTGCCACCAGGGAAGCCCCAGGGCCTCCATTTTTGACCAAGTGGAAAAGAGCCTGGCACAAACCCACATTAGATATGTAGCAAAAGCAAAAAAATAAACGTCTGTTAGGACAAAAACAGAAGGATTTTGGAGGTTTATTCCTTCCATCAAAGCATAGCCTGGCATAATATGAATAATATCAGTTCCATACTTTAAAAGAGCTTTCCACATTCTAAGATTATGTATCCACCTGTTTTTTTTTAAATTGTAGCTTGTGTTTTTTAAATTTATATTTAAATATTTAATCAAACTGGAATTTTATTTTAGTGTAACATATACCATACATATTTAAGGTTTTATTCCAAAAAACCTGTCCAGACAAAATTTATTACCTAATCAATGATTTCCCCAGTAATTTCCAATAAAATTTTTATCATCCACCAAATCAGGGGTCACAAACTATGTTCTGCAAGCCAAATCTGCCTGTTTTTTAAAAAATAAATAAAGTTTTATTAGAACCCAGTTACGCCCATTTGTTTACATGTTGCTGTGGCTGCTTTCATACTATGGCCGAATTGAGTAGCTGTGACCAAGACCATATTCAACTGAAAGACAAAAAGTAAAGTTCAAAAATATAGCCAGGATAATCATTAAAAAGAAGAATTCTCAACAAAAAATGGAGATAAATATATGAGGTATTGGATATGTTACCTAGATGATGAGAATCCTTTCACCATGTGTACGTATATCAAATCACCACCATGTACACTTTGTATGTCTTACAATTTTGTTTGTCAATTATACCTAAATAAAAGCTGGGAGGGAAAAGAAAAAGAAGAATGGGATCTTGCCTAGAACACATCAAGCCTTAGTATAACCCATCAGTAATTAGAACAGTGTGATACTGGTTAGATGAAAACTTAGTGCTATCACCTCATTTCGGAAATTTAAAAATAAAAATGATGCTTTAAGGTGGAAATCACTTATTGAAATCGCATAGTTGATTTCATGGCTGATTCAGGACCAAACTCCTGGCCTCCTGCAACCCACTCTTGCTCTCTGTTTACTTCAGTACATGTTACTTTCTCACAGACCGACTAGCTTTATAAAGCAGGGAATCTAGGTTGTACTGTGGTAACAAAAAATCTGCAGAAGTCAGTGGCCTAAAACATAATTTGTTTTTTCTTGCTTAGTTTGTCTGACATGGGTCCCTGTTGCAGTCTGCTCTGCACAGTCACTCGGGGACCCAGTTTGATGCAGGCTATCACCATGGAGCTGGACTATCTGGGCATCTGACCTCCTCTGTGGTTGTGTGGGGGCCAAGGAGAACCCAGAGGATTCTGCAGAGGCTTCTTACTGCCTCAGCCCAGAAATGATATGTACAACTCTGTTCACTTATTGTTGGGGAGAATTTGTCACATGGCCAAGCCTGACTGCCAAAAGGCTGGGGCGTGTGCTGTCCTCTAAAGGAAAGAAGAAGTGGGTGTGGTGAGCCCTGGGTTACAATTGCATGTGATGAAGTGGAAGTAACTGAATTGTTAGACTGGTGATTTCTTTCTTTCTTTCTTTAATATTATTGGAGTATAGTTGATTTACAACGTTGTGTTAGTTTCAGGCGTACAGCAAAGTGATTCAGTTATACGTACACATATATTCATTCTTTTTCAGATTCTTTTCTCATACAGCTTGTCACAGAATGTTGAGAAGAGTTCCCTGTGCTATATGGTAGGTCCTTGTTTGTTATCTATCTTATATATAGTAGTGTGTGTATGTTCATCCCAAGCTCCTGATTTATCACCCCCCCCCCGCCATCATTTCCCCTTTGGTAGTTTGTTTTTGATATTTGTAAGTCTGTTTCTGTTTTGTAAATAAGTTCATTTGTGTCCTTTTTAAAATTAGACTCTGCATATGAGTAATATCATGTTATATTTGTCTTTCTCTGTCTGACTTACTTCACTCAGTATGATCATCTCTAGGTCCATCCATGTTGCTGCAAATGGCATTATTTCATTCTTTTTTATGAATGAGTGATATTCCATTGCATATATGTACCACATCTTCTTTATCCATTCATTTGTCGATGGACATTTAGATATGCTTCCATATCTTGGCTATTATCAATAGTGCTGCAATGAGCATTGGGGTGCATGTATATTTTCTAATTATGGGTTTCTCCAGATATATGCCCAGGAGTAGGATTGCTGGATCATATGGTAGTTCAATTTTTAGTTTTTTAAGGAACTTCCATACTGTTCTCCATAGTGGTTGTACCAATTTACATTCTCACCAACAGTGTAGGAGGGTTCCCTTTTCTCCACACCCTCTCCAGCATTTATTGTTTGTAGACATTTTGAAGATGGCCATTCTGACCAGTGTGATGTAACACCTCATTGTAGTTTTGATTTGCATTTTTCTGATACTTAGTGATGTTGAGCGTCTTTTCATGTGGTTTTTGGTCATCTGTATCAGACCAGTGATTTCTTATCTGATTGAAAGGTAAGAAATTATTTGTCTCCCACAGAAGCTTCCGGTTTTTTAACGTATTCCTGACTCTCTGTGTCTGTACCCTCATCCTGAGAGTTGAAGGATCAATATATGTCAAATCAGTGATTTTGGCTCTGTGTGCTTAAAATGGTTAAAATGATAAGCAAAAAAAAGAGGGTGAAAACAATGGTTTGGAGGCTTGCTCATGGCTCCCAGGGATCTGCTTTATTTCTGGAGTGAAGGAGGGGCAGAGTCACCAAATCATCCGCAAATTCTTGGCCTGAAAGAGTTCACTCAGCTTCCTCAAATATTTACCATTTTTTAATAGAAAAAAAAGTGTTTAGTGTTTGTGTTAAGGGAAAAGCTTGAAGCAAAAAGATAATTAGTAAATTCACAGAATTTTTATTTACTTCTCTTTCCAAAATGAAAATTTTGCCTTATGACAATTTATTTAAAAATACACACATAACAGCATTTTGTAGGTTTTGTTGTTGTTGTTGTAGTTAGAGCAGTTTTAGGTTTACAGAGAACTTGAGCAGGTAATACAGAGAATTCCCATATACAACCCCCCCCTCAGAAATTTCCCCTGTTATTAACATCTTGCATTGCTGTGGTACATTTGTTACAATTGATAAACCAATAATGATACATTAGTATTAACTGAAGTCCATAGTTTATATTAGGGTTCACTCTTTGTGTTGTACAGTTCTATGACTTTTATAAGTTTTGACAAATGTCATGTATCCACCATTACAATATCATACAGAATAGTTTCACTGACTCAAAAATCCCCTGTGCTCCTCCAATTCATCCCTCCCTCCCCCTGAACTGCTGGCAACAACTGATCTTTTTATAGTCTTTATATTTTTGCCTTTTCTAGAATGTCTTATAGTTGGAATCATATAGTATGTAGGCTCTTCAGACCAGCTTTTTTCACTTTGCAATATGTATTTAAGGTTCCTTCATGTCATTTTGTGGCTTAATAGGCTTATATCTTTTAATTGCTGAATGATATTTCATTATATGGATGTATCACAGTTTGTTTATCCATTAACCTATTGAGGGATATCTTGATTGTTTCTAAGTATTAGCAATTATGAATAGAGCTGCTATATATATTCATGTGCAGGTGTTTTTTTTTAGAGTATTTGAAAAGGCTTTATATGCCCATCTTTATTCATACATAACCACTAACCTCTATATAGTTCAGGTTTACATTATTATTATTATTTTTTTGAGTTTCTGCTTTATAACAAAGTGAATCAGTTATACATACACATCTGTTCCCATATCCCTTCCCTCTTGCATCTCCCTCCCTCCCACCCTCCCAGGTTTTTAATGGTATATTTATTTTTTTCTTCTATGTAATTTATACCAGGAGGCAAAGGTCAACCAGCTCTTTAATAAAGATTAGTGATCAAAACAAAAGATATTCTGAAGCTGATGTAGCATCTTTAAATCTAGTATCATGCCAAAATGTAAAATAAAGGCACGTTTGACAAGCAATTCAGATTTAAAGATTTACACTAATGGGATAATCCTCCAGTTTGGAAACCACGCCCTCCAGTAGCCTTCACTTTTGTATAATACCCATGTTTTGTATTTAATACACCACTCTGCTGTCATTAATATATTGATATAGTCAATGTCATGGAGATAATGCCCATGACTTATTCTAAAGAGAACAAGGAGCACATTATAAAGTTACATGCATTTTGCAATCCATTTATGCAAAATATACCTATATATTTATGGATATATATGCACAGAAATTGGCTAAGCATGAAAGTGATGGCTGTTGAGGTGGTGGTATTTTGGGAGATTTTATTTTGTTCCTTTTTCATTTTGATTTCCACCCTCATTTTGTTTTTTACGATATATCTATAGATTTTGCAAACGTGCATTTATTTTCAAAATTTAAAAAATTCTTTGGAGAGTAGCTTTGGAGAACAAATTGTACATTGATGTAGAATTATAAATCTGCACATTGTTCTTTAGATGCTGGATATTAGCCTACAACTGGGTTTCCAGTAAGATCACAGTACTCTTTTGAAATAGTAACACTGTGAATATATTTTACCTTTTAAACACACACACACACACACCATTTTAAGTTATGAGGAACTGTTAAAAATGCAAATGTGCTATATTTCATTAGAGATGGATTGTAGCTGATTTATTCTAGTGGCTAATTCATAGACCTTTTAATGTTATCTCATTGTGGAGAAGCTAAATATCTTATTCCAGTTCTGAATAACTTGGTAACCTTTTTTGTATCCCTTTGCGTGAAAAAGGGAGCAGTGTCCATTATGGAAGAAAATGCTGTATCTCAGGGCCAGGAATGTAAAACTAGAGACAGGATTACACAGCGCTTTGGCAAATGCTAGATTATGCTCTGTATCATTCCTTGCATTGCAGGGAGAAACATTTTCCTCTGTCCTTCCCAAATATGCCCCTGATGCTTCTGCTTCATTTCTGCTTTCAATTCTGGGCTCCGTTTTTAAAAATCAAAAACCTCTTTCGTGGGTTCCGTGGGAAGTTGAGAACACTTAATGCTGAAGGAGGTCCTAGAGGGCAGAGCTAACCCTAGGCAGGTAGAGAGGCCCCTAGACATCTTGCCTGAACACACGCCTGCTCTGCAGTCAGATTCCCTGCATCTGAGTGCCCTGCTGCCTGGAACACAGGCTTCGGCTATGCAGAAGTCACGGGTCCCTCAGGGAAGTGGATGCAGAGAAGGAAGATGCACAGTGCTCAGGGGGACCAGGGGCTCAAACCCCCAAATACTAAGATTGTGTCTAAATGCTGGTATTTCTTTCCCAAGAGATGCTAAAAAGAAATACGCAGTTTAGTCAACAGGCTTTCTTGTCTTTTGATGCTCAGATGACAGGTTTCCTAAACCTCTCTTCAGCTTTTTCTTCTTGTTGTCCCTCCTCTGATTTAGATGCATCACCATGAAAATACTACACGCATTCCTTTTTGAGGAAATTTCTGGGTTTGCCCTCTCAGCCAAGCATCACCGTGTGCATGTGCTGGCCAGTGTTCATTTCTGGTCTGCCTGTGAGAACATCAAGGGTTCACGGAGATCATTTTCTTGTACTGCATACAGCAGACTCCAGAGGGATCTGTGCCATCAGAACATTTGGTTTCTAGTCTCCCAAGTCCTCTTTGTTTTTGATCGTGACATTTCTTCATGCTCAGATGCATACGTGATGTAACATTCTTTGTTGATGTTCTGAAATGTGTTTAAGAGTTATTTTGGCTTAGCACGAATTAAGAATGGGGAACTAAACTTTTCTGATTAAAATGTTACTCTTCCCCCCGTCCTCCTCCTTATTCCCCTGCCTTTCTGTACCAGGCATATCTGTATGGCTTTAAACCCAAGACTCGTATTTAATAGACCCTAGACTGTTATGTTGGAAATAGGGCAAATGAGAAGTCTCTCTGGGGGGTTTGTGAGCCTTTGTTGTGATGGGGGAGAATGCCCTAAAGGGGAGTTCCTAGCAGCCTAATTGTTGAGAAATGATGGAAGTTCAACAGCATGGAAATTCACTTCTCGCTTCAGCTGAAAAGGTGCTTATAAAGGTAGCTGGGCTATTTTAGCAATTTGCCTTATTTTGAAAATCCAATTTGAAAGCTTCATTAAAGGGCACTAATTTAGTGTCTTAAGGGAATATGTGTAAAGGAGCTTATCAACAATCTTAGATGTTTGCCATTGTGTAGGTGAGCTCAACTCCCCAAGCTGGCATTACCTGGTTACCTGTATGCCCTTTCATTTCAAACACAATTCCAAATAAATTCAAAAGCATCCAGACCAAGAGACTAACAGCACAGCTTCTGCTTGCCACATGACAGGCCAATAAATCAGGAGATGAGTTCTTGGGGCAAGGAACAGTGAGTGACTATTCGGAAAGCCAGCAGACCGAGAAGGGTGTGGACTAATGTCCTAGAGAACCATCTTACCCCAGTCAGAATTCAGGCTTCTTTTATAGTAAAAAGGGGAGGAGCTGTGGTTGGTTGTTACAAACTTCTTGGGGCAGGAATCCTCTGTTCTTGCAGCTGTCCACCTAGGTCAGGCCAGGATGCTCCTGTAAACCTCCAGCAAGACAAATTGTTGTTCTCTGTTCTGCAACTTTTTACCTTTATATGAATGGAAGAGTGTTAATACTCTTAAAGGTCAGAGCCTTGAAAATAGGCTATCATGTGTATTCCAGGCTATAGGCAACATTCTTAACTCAAAGCAAAAGCAATAGAATACAAAGGTTAAAGTAAAAGAAACAGATCTAATATGGAGTCAGATTTGTTCTTCCCTGTTGCACTTCCTTTTTCCCCCATTACCACCACTTCCCACCCCTAAAGGTAGGATGCTTTCAGTGCAGAAACACCTCTGCATCAGCATCAGCATCATAGATGTCATGCAGAAGTCCAATAAGGTAGACAACAGATTTAGTGAGTTTAGTGGTAGTTAATATACAGCAGGCCAAGGGCCTTAAGGAATGGTAACTGTTTCAGATTGTTTAAGGAAATACAAACACCTTCCAAATGCCTAGAAGAGTCATGTACAGCGCACTGCCTGCCTAATATTCCCAGAAGTATATTTCAGGCCCACATTGGGATGCAAAAGTTAAAATTGGATAGCTGAATTCTCATTACCTGCATGGCCTCAAATAAACTTGAACCTTCTCTAGTCCCTGATTTGTTGACTACCTATGAGAAAAGGTAGAAAAATTTAGCTGAATTAAGTGAATATTATTCTTCTTTGTCACACTTTCCTTTCTAAATAAAGATTAAACTCTATGAGAAATTGCATTACGTTTCATCATCAAGCTTGTCTATACACTGATAAGATATTGAAACATTCTGTCTTTTTCTTTTACATAGTCACCGAAGTATGTACTAAGAGTGCTGTTTGAATTCCCCTTCTCCCGCTCAATGGTTATAATTTCTAATCCAGTTTATAGAATCGAGTTCGTGTGTGTGTGTGTGTGTGTGTGTGTGTGTGTGTGTGTGTGTATGTATTTCCAGAGTGACGTTCGATCTGGAAGACTTTGTGTTAAGAACAAGCTCTTCAGGTTTCCTCTTAGTAGATTACCCATTCACCCATCCAGGAGCTGCTTAGGTGTAGTTCTATCCAAAAAGAAAATCAAGTACACTGACCCTCCTTCCATGCAGTCCCAATCGTGTGAGTTTAAGACAGCACAACTTGTCACAACATTTCCCCCAAGGAAAGTGGATTTTTTAGAACATGACTTGAGATGAAGGGAAGAGAATTAGAAATACTTTTGATGAATTTTTCCTTGAATTCCATATGGCTGGAAGGAGGGGAGAGATGCCTGTCAAAATGTTTTTGGAGAGGACTAAGTCAAAGTCTCAAAAAATAGATCAACAGAAGGGTCTTGAATTCTTTAGGCTTCATTTGCTGAAACCTCATACAACAGATTTACCCTTATTCCAGCACCGCTGATCCCCAAGGGAGGCAATTTCCAATATTTGGGAAATATGTATTCATCAAAGAGCAGTACCACCTTATCCTAATTCTTTTCATAGCATGTGCTAGAACCACACATACCATCTGTTTGATATTTTAATCAATCTCTTAGCATATATGAACATGGCTACTGCCGTTGAAATTACATTTCTATAAAAAGCAGAAGGCGCCTCCCTTAATAAATCTGTTTATGATGTCTGTCCTCGGGAATGGGTGTCAATAAATGGAACTAAAGGACATTTATTGACGTGTATTACTAGTTATTTGTTGTCTCTTCATGGGGTTACTAATTGCAGCTGTTAAAAGTTCATTTTCTCCTCTCCAGTTTATTGTGGGATGGGGCATTCATTGCGCCAGATCCATAGTTATTCAGTGCCTACATTTCAGAAGCTGAATTGCTGGATACTGTCAGAATGAGCTTTGGCAATTCCATGCAGGCGTGTATAAGTATAATTTTGCTTCCCGTTAATAACAGCCTAGCAAGGAAGCTCAGAATCAAATGCCTTGCTCTCAGCTGGGGGCAGAACGCCAGAATGATCTATCTTGGCTGGTGACCTATAATGTTGGAAAAGTAGGCTCCACATTCACTCAGGAGGGGTGGGCGGTATTCCGGAAATGTATTCCCATTCCTCCACTATTCCTTTTTTTTTTTTTTCCTTTTGGTAGTGTGTGCCTTGAAACAATGGGAAAAAATGAATTACAGATAATAAAAATAGCATATCTCCAGAACAAACGGGAAATGCAGCGCTTTTATTTCTTGGGTTGTCAACTCGGCGCCCTGCCCCACGCCTTAGCCTGCCGGGGTTTCTGGGGCACCTCTGCGATTCTCAGTCAGCGCCCGAGTGGGCAACGGGCTGGGCAGGCGCCCACGGGGAGTCCACTTGGCGTCGCACGCCGGGACTGGGGGTCCTGCTCAAAGCCGCGAATCTCTGAGAGCTCTGAGGCTACGGCTCGATTGGGGTGGAGTGAAGTGTTATTGTTGTGGGATATTCTCTGCAGAGTTGGCCTGGAGAGTGAGCCCCGGAGGAAGGGAGTGGGCAAGGCTTGGCCAAGTGTCCTCCAAGTCGGAGTCGGGAGGCGCCCGGGAGAGGTACGCGGGGGGTCTCGGCCCGGGGCGGGGAGGGATGCGCGCCGGCCGGCCGGCGGGGAGCGGGAAGGCAGGGTGGAGGGGAAGGGGGCAGCGTGCCAGTTTTCTCTCTGATGAATGATGCTCACGCCCTGTGCGTGGCTCACGCGCTTTGTCTCTAGCCCGGGGCCAGGCGGAGGAGAACGGCTGGGGGGACGGATGGCACCGCGCGCTCCGAGCGCACCGGGCAGGGGCCCGAGCTCCAGCTCGGCCAACTCCGGCCGCGCCCCGTGGCCGAGGCCCGGCCCCCGCAGGCGCCCGGCCGCGGCCATCTCCCGGGTGTGGCGGGTCGGGGACTGGAGTCTGCCAGCCGAGCAGCTGCCACGCCACATGCCACCCGCGCGCTGCCGCCAGCCCAGGCGGGGACCGGACGCTGCCGGGGCTGCGGGGAGGAGCCGGGCGTGTGGGAGGGCAGGGGCGCGCGGGACCCAGGGACTACCCGAGCCGGCTGGCTCGGGGGATGGGGGGCGGGGGGGAGACTGAGAGTGACAGAGCGACGGACAGGTGGGAGCAGTTAGACAGCTGGAGACTCGGAGACCGGCACGCAGAGAGAGGGAGGGAGAGTCAGGGGAAGGAGAGAGAGAGGAGGGAGAGGGAGAAGCAGCCTCGTGCTCCCTTACTCCAGACGCCCTCTCCTCTGTCCGAGGGAAGCGGCTGGGGCATCGAGTGACAGAGCGACAGAGATGCGGGCACAGAAGACGGGGAGGGGGACCCTGCCTCGCTAGTGGGACCGAGATTCGCGGAGGGACAGACCGACGCGAGGGGCAGCTCGGAGAGCTGAGCGCGGGACGGCGAGAAGCCCGCGGTGGGCTGCCAGGCTGAGCGACAGACGGCCAGACAGACAGACGTGCCCGGGGACGGACCGGCAGACAGGAGGCGGGGGCACGCTCGCTCTCCGCAGGCAGCAGGGCGGAGAAGGCGGCGGCGGCGCCCCCTGAGCGCATCCGGAGCAGCGACAAGCAGCAGGGGCCGCGGGGTCGCCGGCTGAAGCCACCGCCGTCGCCGCAGTCCTGGCCGCCGCAGCCCTGCCAGGAGCCCCGCCGACGCCGCAGAAGGCTCCTTTTACTAGCAGTTAAATAAACCCACCAATAATAACAATAATACTAATAACCCAAGCCAAACCAAACAAATACAGCCAAATCGATCCGTGAGAAACAATAATATTAATAAAAGCCAAAAACTAAATCAGATCAATCAAGGCACCGAGACGCTGGGGGGATATCCACTGTTCGGTCAAGGTAATATAATTAAGGTCTTCAGACGTGAACGTTGCACGCCTTTTGTGATTTCTTTTTTCTCTTTCTTTCTGCCTTACATCTGTGCTTTTCTTTCGAATTGCTTCTAGTCTGTATTTCTCCTTCCTGTTTGTAGAAAGCTGTTGTTTTATATGTATTGTGTATTTATGTTTTGTCAGAGGAGGGGTAGATTCCCCCTCCCCAGAATGAGGCAAAAATGGAAAGCTGGGAGAGAATTGAAAAGGGCAGGTCTCTTCATCAGAGAAGTCTACAGTTATTTATGCAGGTTTCTCAGTAGAAAGTTTGGAGTGTCTTTATTTCATTTGGAAGAGAGCTGTGCAAGGGGCAGAAAGTTGTCATCTGTTTGTTGTCCTCAGGGGACTTGAGGTCCCAAGGGGTTTCGGGGGAAGAGATGTTCAGTTTTATTTTTACATGGTTGAATTCTGTGTTTCACTGCAGACTCCAAATTTAACGTCTTCTGTCTGAGGTTGTAGATATGGTGGTAGAACTGAGTTGACTGAGACAGGTGTTTAGAAAGTTTCCCAGGAAGAGAAATTGACTCACTGGATTTTTATGCATAGAAATCAAGCTGGAGTAGATGTGATTGCTGTCAGCTGCTTGAGTTCAGTATTCTGAAGATACAGGATAAGGACAGAGTCCAAGCCTGAAAGGAAAGACAAAGAAGGAATTGAGAGTTAGAGGGATGGGAAGCTAGGAAGTACGATGGAAGGCTGGTAAGAATCACTTTCATGGTAATGTGTTTAGAGTGCAGATATCCATTTTAATTTCTGATTTTTCTTAAGTTTGTTGGTATGGCACTTCAGCCTCCCCAGACACAAATGATGATCCCCAGAGTTGGAGTGAATCTGGACAAGATTTCACTCAAATGCTGAGTAAATCCAGATGATCCCCACCTCTTTCTCATCCACTTTGGTGATCAAAATGGCTATGATTGTTTTTAGAAAACAGAGAAATTGAAATGACAGGAAATCATTTTTCATTTGGTAAAAGTTAGGAAACCTTTGACACTTCAAAATAAATGCACCTACTGCTTTGATTCGAGTCACCACAGGGTTTGCATGTCTTCATAAGATTTTAATGTCATTTTCGCAGAGGGCAGTCATTTGGAAGCCTAGGGCTCTAGCTATGTAGCCGAGTAGTCTACTGCCTTGGCAGTAATTGCTTCTGCTGCCTCCTAATGTGGATCGCACAGGAGAAATTAAGTATGTACTCTTCCCAGGTTTATATGGATTTTTAAGGTATGTATTTGTGTTCGATCCTATATGTCCTTTCTTATCACATTCTTATACTTCTTTTTATCACTTCAACTAACGAAACGTTTTTCAATTTTCCAGAGAGGGAGTTTAGAATACTCTTTAAGGAATACACTTCCTCCTCACAAAAGGTACAAAAGGCTAACCTATTTCTACCCTTGCTTCTTAATACTGTTACTTGGTTTAAAGTAACTTGGTTTAAATGCAATTTTAAGACATTTAGACTGCTATGCAGAGATGTCTTAATTTCCCCTCACGGGACGTGATTGATGTTGTCCAATAAGTCATATAACTAAGTTGCTGTGGATGAATGAATGTTCAACAGAGTACTTGTTTTGGTGAGGCATATTTAAAGAAACTTATGCAGCTCCAGAAATGGTCCTTTAGCTTCTCAGTGACTTAATTTCACTCTACCCTGATTTCTCTTTTACAATATTCAGCTCAGACTGAGACAGGTTTGTGTGCTCTATTAGATTTGCAAATTGCTGATCTCCCAGTGACTTTCCCTCTTAGATACCAGCTGAGTGTGGTTACCTTGAGAACTGTGGCATTAGCCCATTAGAGCATGCTCCACTGGGGAGTTCTGTGCAGCCTATTTTTAATGCTATTTAATGAAGGAGCGAGCACCTCACTCAGCGATACAAGGAGCAGGATGGAAGACAGAGCTGGGCATGGTTATGGATACTGGAGAGGGATCTTTGGAAAGGTACAGACTGGCTACTGGCTATGGTAATTTTCATTAGTCCTAATATATCACACGAACAGAAATCAATTGATTTTAGTGGGAGAATTACACATGAATAGTTTGATACGTGTTTTCATCAACCTCTTCAGTAATTCTTAGAAAGAAGACTCAATAATTTGAGTGCCTTAAAACTTCAGGGAGATAGTAACCAGGGAGTTGCTGCATCTATACTATTTTTAATTCAAGCTGTCAGGTGCTTGGGTGGTAAGAAGTGCAGAAATAATTTCAGATTCCTAAAATATTGTACTAGGGAAGGGTTTGGAGCTTGTAAAATGTTCCAGCCGTAAAATAACTAACATCCTTCTAAGATATGCTGATGACTTGAAGCTCTGCCTTGTGATTTTGTTTTTCATTTTCTTTTATAAACGTGGAGTCTAGGTCAAGTATTGTGACAATGAAGTGAAATAGGAAGTTTTGGTTGAACTGGTTAGAATATTTGAGTTGTCTTCTCTCCTTACTCTGAGATAAGCACAATAGATTATGTTACCGAAGGTTCAATATTTTTAAAATGTAGATAGCAGAGGCAGCACTGGTAATTATTGGAATCTTATAATGAGGGCGGAACATATCTTTACAGTATAGTGTGTAAAACATGCAAAGCCATCTGTCTGCAACGTTTGCATATATGCAGAACACCTGTCTTGAGGTAGAAAGTGAGAAAGTTCAATCAGAAAGGTCTCTGCTGTTCATTTTCGTATTAACAACCTACTGCAGTCTGGTTACTTCTTTCTACAGAGTAAAGCTAACTAGAAAAATGCCTAAGCAGTTTCAAAAGTAATAAACATAAGAGAAAGTGAGAAGTTTGTATTAAGTGGGGAAATGAGTCATAGAATTATTGTTAAATGAAGCTGTTAGAACAATGTACAGAGTAGTCCTGGATCTTGTCAATTTTTACAAGAAATAATCCAAAAAAAAAAAAAAACGAAGGGAAATACATTGCAAAGAGTTACTGTAATTTGCTGTTGTTGCTTCTGTTTTCCACCTTGTACTTTTAGAGGGAGAAAGTAATCTACATTGACTGTAATATTTCCGTTAGTGGTCAGGCTATTTGGACCACCGTGCTGCTACCTTTCTCAAGATTCTCAAGGCAGTGGGCATTCTCATCTGAATTCAATGTGTATTTTGTCTGTGGACAAGATAATGATAAGCTACATGAGTAGAGTGTAGAATGAGTCAGCCACTGAAGACACAGTATACCATGTAGCCAGAAGTGGAAAGGATTGAAAATTCTCATTAGTATGGGGAGACAGTTTCAAGTCCATAAGGTTGGAAATTGCAAATGAACCATTTGTATACACGTTAGTTTAATTCAGATCTGCTTTGTGACAAGGTTAGGAAAGAATCTGGGGCTTAAAGGTGAGGTCGACACCACGAGCCATCTCTTCAAATGGTAAGTACTGGCATCGTCCTAACTGGTACCACACAGTGGTAGCCTGTTGAGAAATTTGTGAATCTCTAACCAGAATAGGAATTGGTTTCCTTAAAATGCCTTATGTCACCTGCAAAGTTCTGAACATATTTTAAGTCAGTGATGATTAACTTATAAAATACATGCTTCCTCTCTTTGGACAGAGGATCTTTATTTTTTAGGAAATTGATGGTTCCAGAGGCTTTACATTTCTGCTGACTTTGCTTTCTTTTATTTTTCATTCTAACATTTAAAGTTAAATATGATAGATGATTTCAAGCAGTGATAGAAGTCAATGCTAAAGGGCCGTTGAAGGTATAAGCGGAACATTAGCAAGATGCGTCTGTGACTGGATTTGTTTTTCTCAGGTGGTCTTTGCTTCTGAGGGTCAGTTTCCTTTAAGGTGTATTTATGCCAAGTGCTAATAAAGTGATTTTTTTCAGTGCCTCAGAGTCTTATAATTTAAATTAATTTTACTCGTCTTGGATTAAACTTGGCCCTGGATGTTCAAAGTATTTATTACTTCTATTTACATCACAACGGTTTCATTTCTATGAGGATGAGATGGGAGCTGATACAAAGTATTTAAATTGCGTACATTAATACCATATGCTTGATAAAAAAAATAAAGTGCTTGGGACAGAGTATCAAGTTTATTCAGCAGTTTTTAATGTTTGGCAGCAGTGTTATCTGTGGTTTCAGAATTCTCTGTAGTCTGGTGATATTCTCCTAAGTTATAAAATGCCCATCTAACGTTTTGAAGGTACCTTTCTCTAAAATTACTGGGACATATCTGTGCCCTGGGAAATAGCTATGCAGGTAAACCAAAAAGCGAATTGAAATAATTACATTGAGACAGTTGAGGGGATATCAAAAAAATAAAAGGACTGACTTCTATTTACCAAACTGACTCTACTTTCAAACTGAGTCCTTAGCATCCTGTTATGTTCTTTTCTTGCTGCCAGCATAGACTTCGGTATCGCCAGGTGGAAAGACTGGTAATCACGGTCTATGGCCACAGTAGATCAATATTTTAAATTTCTCTACATACTTTTCTGAAGAAAATTTCTTCTGGTAGTTCTTTATAACCCCCGCTTAATATACATGTCAATGCCAAAGGTTATATAAGATTTTTAAAGTTCTGTAACCAAGTGATATCTATTAGGATAAGATTGCATCTGTGACTTATTTAAATGCCAAGGAATTAATCCAAAATTATCTCACTCAAGGCACAAGTTCATAATTATCCCTCAATCATAAATTCATACAACGTTTTTAAAGTAATATAATTTACAATTGCTTCTTTTATCTAGCAACCGAAAGTATTTCATTTTCTCCAGGTAAAGGGGAGAGGGTTCCACTAATCACTACCCTTTAAAAAACAGGCCTCTTACCACTTTGTCACATTTATCACTACCTTAAAATTATACAACAGTTCTTATGTTAAAAATGTGTTGTGAATATCACACAAAATATTAAGATTTTATTGACAAAATCACTTCTGTAAATAAAAACTGGTTTTAATATAAGTAAAAATAAAACATGGTTTCAATTGAAAGGAGGACTTAAGATTTTTAATAGGAAAACAGTTACGTCACGTTTTATTTCAAATATTTCAGCAAATTTTGTAGAGATTTCTTTGGTATCCTGTGGTTACTCAGTAGGTGATTCTACGCAGAATCACATAATGTAATATACAGTCTTTTTTCTGTAGGTTTTTTCACTGCGACATATTCACAAAGCTAATCTACCTAGATAAACCCAGATGAACTTCTTGATACCCACACAAGATAGGAAATCAGTGTTTGTGATAGGGACTTCCAAAAGAACTCTGTGACTTCTCAACCTAAGGTGTAGTGCTGGAATTTTTAATAGTGGATATGCATTCTTTTACATTTGCATTATCATTGCTTGCTTCTTTATTATACACTAAACGCTTGAGATAAGAATGCGGACCATCTCTAGGGAAATGGAAACAAGAGGAATGATCCTCCTATATTTTGCAGATTTTCTTCCAGTTGCCAAGATCCAGTACTCACTGTTAGAACAATCTAATCCATAGAATCATACCTTAAAGGAAAAAAAATGCATGTTGACATATTTTGATACGGTTGAAATTGAAAATCAACACCAATAATTGAGGTAAACTATTTCCACATCTTCAGAGAATTAAAATGGAACGTCAATTTCTAAAAGTTTCACGATCCTTCAAGTCCAAATATAATATGCCTTGACATGTAAATCAGAAGGCCTAGCTGTCATCTGATTGTTCCATCATTTGAGTTGCTTTCAGGTGATTTCATCACTCTCTCATAGATCTAGAAGAATCCAGCCATGGGTCAGGAGAGAATGAAGGAGGGGCATGGCAGCTCACTGAATTTCAGGGACTACACATAATTGTTTAACTTCTTTTTGCTCATAAACTCAGTAGGAAGATAAAAAGCTATCAAATTGTTTTTGCAATTTTTTATACATTTCTAAAGCCACCAGCTAAAAGCCCCCCATGAAGTTCAAATATTTATTAATAAGAAAATATCTATACTCTGGATTGACAGATTTTTCTTAGCATTTTGCTTGTTAATATGTATACCACTTCGATGGAAATCCCAGTGTTGCTGTCATCTGACTTAATTTAATCATCAAAGAGCTGTTAGAAAATAAGTAGATTCTGTCACATGAGTATTTCAGCATTGTTTACACGCTTCAAATACCCGTTTCTTTAAAACACGACTTTTAAAAAAAAAATGATAGTGTCAAAAAACCTTTTGGTTGGAAATATGGCAATTTATTTTCTGTTTTTAGAGAAAGAAGATTGAGGTTTATAGTCAGATGATCACTCTTTAAGCCAAGGAAGCACACGGTTGTGTTGAAATTGCTATTGAACTCTGCCAAATTCATTAATTGTCAGGACTTTGCAGTCATGTCTGTGATCCTGTTTCTTTTATCTGGCTTATGGGGATGATCAAGCTAACACTTTTAAATTACATAGTTTTATATTTGTTTATTTTAAATTTACTGAGATACGCTGGCATTGTAAGAACTTTAGGAAATTATCAAACAAATGGCATAGCACTAAAGATGAATTCCAAAATCCCAACTAGCTGGTATTAATGATTCGTCATTTTTTTTTCACTCTGGTGCTTATTTAACTTTGGTCACAGCACATACTTCCTTTGTGAAGATTAAAGTAGGTCTCTAATCCTGAAATTTCCACATAATCACTACCAGAGTTTTGGAAAGATGAAATGATATAACACACCATCATAATGGGTGTCCATGCTGTTACTATCTGCTTAAGCACCATAAAGCACCCTTAACAACTAGACTCCTTTATCTTTAATTATTATTATAATTATTGTCTTCATCCGGAACTACACATGACTTTGTTTTTAGTGGGGTTTTCTTTCAGCATCAAGAGATGGGAGAGTATATATAGTTAAATGTGAGAGTTTACACATGAAAAAAAAGTATACGTATTTCAAGACAAGAATGTAAACATCCCTCCAAAAGGGATATCATTTTACTACACAGATGATTGCAATGTCTGCGTTGTTTGTCAAGTGTGATGTGGGAAGCTCTAGTAGAGAGATATTTTGAACTCAGTGGTGCTTCCGATCCAATGTCAGGTTAAAAGTGAGAGAGGGATATATGCCAGAGCATACTGGAGCTCACCAGAGAGGGAGCAGGTGACTGCTGTGTGCCGTGAGGAAGGGCTTTACTTCTGAGGTATGCGGACCTCCGTGGGATTCTGCAGGTCAGAGAAACATACAAAATCTGGATTAAAATAAAAGGTCTGGAAAACAGAGTCAAAATGTGGTGGTGTACCCAGATCTCACTTCTCCAAAACTTACATCCGTAAATATGCAATTTACCACCTGAACAACCCATCCTGGAGTTTGGCCTCTGGATCTGAGTAAATAACTAGAAGTGTGTCTATGGCCAAGACTCTCAACCCCCCTCTGCTTCATAGTTTCTGCAGGTAAAAGAGTATAGTAACACCAGTCCAGTAGCAACAAATGACTAGTTATGTGACTTCAGTGATTTTGTTAATTCCTCATTGCTTATGTTTTCTCATGTAGAATGTAGGACAGATAAGGCCTGCTTTGCAGGACTGAAACAGAAACAAAGTACCTGCCACATAGGTATTTTTCACCAAAAGGAAATCATCATCTTTTCATATAAAAAAGTTTAGAGGGAGATTTAACCTGATTACATGAATGAGAAAAACGTCCTTTTAAGAATTTTTAAAAATAATATAGAGTACAGCTCTCTTCTGTTACCACCCCATAAACATTTTTACTGGTTAGAGTTGGAGACTAGCTTTACTCTCTCTGGGCCTATGACATGTTGAAGGCCAAGCAAAGGTAGTAACTAATCTAGGAGGTGTGCCTTGTACATGGATAAAGATGCTTAGTAGGGTCATTATCTTCTGTAGTCTGTAGGGGAAGGGATGGCTCCATTCAGAGTTGTCTGGAAAGTGAACAGATAGGAATTACTTCTCTAAAACATTTTAATTGTGTAATTTCTACCATCCAAAAGGGGTGGCTGAAGAACCTAATCATTGAATAGGAAGGGGTTGAAATGAATCCATGAAAGAATAGCCTTACATCCTATGCTAATGGGTGAGAGCAGGAGCGGCAGCTCTGGGTGGCATGAGAGGTGGAAATATTTTTCAACGACCTCCTTGACATAGAAGGGAAGCAGAGCTGTGGGCTTGCTTCTGGGCTCTCTGGCGCCCCCTACAGACAGCTTTGGTTTCCTGTCTCCAAGCACTGACTGAGCTGTTTGGGCAGCTGATAAGGCCTCTGATTCTAAAGTATCTTCACTTAACGTTGCGGAAATGAATCATTTCGGCACGAGTGTGAAAATAGTCAAAGGAGGGAGGGGAAGACTTCTCTCATAATTGGGGTTTAATCAGTTAGTCCTCCGTCAGAAAATGTAGAACCATGAGTTGTGTTCAGTGCAGAGGGTGAGCCATGCAAAGCAGTAAATTCATCAAATAACCACATTTTATTTTTTATTATAATTAAATATCAGCCATTCTTCTGAGGGATAGTACCATGAGAAAGTCATCCAGTGAAATTTCTCAGAAGGTACCTGAGAATAAATTTATAATCCTTTGGTATTCTAATATGAGCTGGAAAACAAAAAAAACAAGGAAAGAGTAGACAGATTACATATACTATATACACTATATAGATATATACATATGTATATCTATATAGTGTGTGTGTGTGTGTGTGTATCTAGAGTCAGCATACAATATATGCTTAAATACTAGCCATTTAACTAACATTAAGCAAAAAACTAATTTATCTCAAAAAGATACAGGCAGACCTCAGAGATATTGCGGGTTCAGTTCCAGACCACCTCAATAAAGTCACTATTGCAATAAAGCACGTCACATGAATTTTTTGTTTTCCCAATGCATATAAAAGTTATGTTTACACTATACTACAGTCTATTAAGTGTGCAATAGCATTGTGTCTTTAAGAAACCAATGTACATACCTTAATTTAAAAATATTTTATTGCCAAAAAATGCTAGCCATCATCTGAGGCTTCAGCGAGTTGTCCTCTTTTTGCGATAGTAACATCAAAGATCACTGATCACAGATCACTATAACAAATATAACGACAAAGAAAAGACTTCGAATACTAGGAGAATGACCACACTATGCCACAGAGACATGAAGTGAACAAATGCTCTTGGGAAAAATGGCACCAATAGACTTGCTTGATGCAGTGGTGTCACAAACCTTCAATTTGTAAAAAAAAAAAAAAAGCAATATCTGCAGAGCACAATACAGTGAAGTGCCATAAAACAAGGCCTGTGTGTATTTCCCAGTGCATTTTTTTCACTGTCTTTAGCTGTTCTTGCTTGCACATGCCAGATATTTAATCAGCTTGTTGAATTAAAAATTGACCTTTACATTGTTGATGGCACCTAATATTCAAGATTTAAAATCAGCTCTAAAGTTTTAATTGTGATTTTTTTCCCAAAAGTTTCAGCCAAAGTGGATCTGACATTTATCTTTCTGACAAAGAGAACAAAGAGGTGCCCTTATATGTAGAGTTATAACTTCACCAGAGATGATTTTTGGCTGTTACAAAGAAGCTTTTCTTTCAGATCTCAGGCAGTGACTCGGGCTTCTGTGGGGGTAGCAAGGTCCCTAAAACTTCAGTCGTTTAAACCGAGTACCTAGATCACTTTTACATCTACATGGAAGGAAATTACAGTTAACAGGCAGTTATGGTCTCGGGAGAGAAGATGAGGCAAGTTCACAAACAATTTCCAAATCACTGGCACACAGAGCTTGAGACAACTCCTGTTTCCTGGAGTTGTGCCTTCGGAGAGATTAACATTGGTGAAGGTGATCCAGAATGTGGGGAAGAAATTCACTCCTCTGAAGAACTGGGCAAGTAGGCAGTGATGGATTAAAAGGCAGGGGTGAGGGAGTGAGGAGAAGAGAATACTGATAAGTTGGGGTTTCCTAACTCCTCTTCCTACCTTAAGGAGAGTCGCCCTGCTATGTGGGAACAATGATAGGATTAACCAGAGTTAAATGGCAAACCGTTTAATCCACTTGGGACCACCGGAGCTGTATTAATGTCTTACTCCTATCTTTCAAAGCAGTCTAGTCCTAAAGGATGGGATCCAGTTGATTAAGAGTAGAGTGAGTTTGCTTTCTTAATTTAACTTCTACATTTTAAGATATGCTGAGTGTGGTTCTGATTGTATGAACATCTACTCACCCTTCTGACTTCCCAAAGCAAAACAAAACCTGGTACCTTCATTTAGAGAGATGAGGAGAATATTCTCTTTCTTCTTTGAGGCTGCAGCAGGCTTTAGGAAGATGTGGATAGCAAGAGATTCTGACATAGCTGGTAGTTTCATCAGGAAGCCAGAAAAATATCTTCTGGACCACACTGTATCAAAGTAGGGGAACTTCCATGGGAGCTGAATTGAGATTGAGTTCTTGTGTGGGAGTCAGCAAGACTTGTCTGTTGCATCAGATGTCACGCTCATTCATTTATTTGTTCATTCTTGTTTTTCAGATATTTATTGAGGGTTTCCTATGTGTCAGGTCTCATGCTAAGTATTTGGGAAATTTGCTGTATAGGATTTTGTAGGCATCTGGCAGAGAGAAATGCACTAGAACATTTTGAACAATGAATTGAATGAGAGTGTAAGGAAACTCCAAAATGATAGATGGGCGATATCTTGGATGATAAAGCAGTATGAATTAATTTGGACAAATGAGAAAAATCTTTTTTTACCAGTAAATCTCGTTAAGAAAGTTGACAAGGAGTGTACCTCAAGAGTGGAGACCATTACTGTTTCCAGAAAACAAACAGGGAAGAAGTAGCCCCGCTACTGGGGAAAAGCTCTGTTGTTGGTAATAGAGCACAAACTACAACCATCAGTTGGGAAGTTCTCTAACTAGAGAAAGAAGATCAGCTGATTATGACAAATGTGTATGGAATTGGAATAAGCCATTTTGTTTTCTTTGTTGATTTATAAAATCATGTATTTACAGTATTACTTACTAGAGCTGCAAGCAACTGGTACAGATTTAATTGTAATTATGAACTGCAAAGTTCAAGTTCATATCAGGTCAAACCAATGTATCTGTTTAGAATTAAAAAGTAAGTTTTTCTAAAAGCAGATTATTCTTTGAATTTGTTGTTAGATTCCACATTGTGCGTTTGAAAAAGGAAACTGAAATAGCTTCAGAATTTTATAAATGTCCTTAATAGATTAAAAATAATGCCTGTGATTAGAGGTAGGTGGAATTACATACGGTTCTGTAGGGAAACTTTAGGAGTAAAAGATTTGATCTGTAAGTTACCCGAAGGATATATTTTTTTAAGGATGCAGTTCTTTCCATTGGCAGAGATAAAGTTAAAGATTTAGGTATTTGGAAGCAGAGAGATATCTTGATACATTGTCCCAAGACCTGGCATCATGTTAAAATTTCTTGCTCTGAAACACTGAGAAAGAACTTACTTTTAGAAGTTACGCATAAAGCAACAGGATTACACCAGATGATTTCTAAAATCTCTTCCAGTTTTCAATGTCTATTAATGATTTTGGGGGGTATAATATTTGTGAATCAATTTTATATTGCATTGTCCATAAATTTTGGTCATGCTTTTTTTTTTCTTAGCCTTTAAACTAAGCACTAATGCTACAGTATGAATGAAATGATTAGAAGGTTATCATTCTTCTATCATGTAACTAACTTATCAGGAATAGAATAGTTAGTTAAGAAAAAAGGATAATGGATTCCCAAACCTGGGTTCAGATCCCCCTCTGCAACTTGCTAGTAAGTTTCTCAAGTTTTCTAAACCTCAGCTTCCTCATCTCTAAAATGGGCTTGTTGTAAGAATTAAAGATGTAGTACTTATCCCAACGCTCAGTATTCATTTATTTATTTCCTGATGCTCACATTTTCAGATATGTACCTCCAAGCCAATGGTTCAGTGAGGAAAGGCCATCTGTGAACCCCTAAAATCCAGATGTTTTCCAAAAGATGCTCCTTTGCACAGACGCAGGGTTTGACATTTTAGAAGCTTAGATGGACAGTAGGGACCCTGGAAAAGAGATGTGGGCATGGATGATTTAGAATTTCATTATCTATTAGGGGTAACTCACATGGGATAAGATTGTGGCTCAATGCTTCTTTACAAAGAAAGTTAACTAGGCTTTTTTCTAGATTTGTCTAGAAATGGTATAGAGAGTTTAGTCTTAGCATCATTCTGGGGGCAATTTGGGACTTTAAGAACTAGGAATGATTGCAAATAAAATTGTGGTAGACTTATGATTTGTACACTTTGAAGGTAAAACCAATAGCTATACCCAACAGAAGGCCATTTGTATAATCAGAGATTTACCCAATGAATCTAGCAAGAGAAGAGAGCTCTAAAATCAGTTTTTCTGAAATCACTAGAAAACATTACCTCATTGTTCTGACCTGGCTGTAAAAATAGATTGGCTTGGGTGTTTTAAGAAAGGATGAAGGGATGTCACTTGTTTCATTGTTTATAGATTAGATCCTCGGGCTTGAGCAGGAATCAGGGTTTGCACTGTTAGTGAAGGAATGTACAGCAGTGAGACAGACCCAAACCTGTGAACTTGAAAGGACTGATAGATGTTACTCCAGGTCTTAGTGACCTGACCTAATATACTGAATTGAAAGAAAGTCAACTTTGGGGGTACTCCTAATGAAGTACACCCCAAAACGTAAGGAAATTTTAAATGAAAGAGACTTTTTTTTTTCTGAATTTTCTAAGAGACGTTATTGAGTATCCATTTGTGGAGGAAATCTATACTTATTTCTGTATTGATTAGGTTATTAGTGCCATTTGTTCTGCCCTATGGGTGTTACTTTACTTGGCTAGCTCCTTCTGCGCTCTGCATTACCCTGTTTCTTCAGGCAAAAGTTCTTATTAATAAGAGAACCGAGATTTCTGTAGCCCTGCATGTATCATTTGCTGGAGCCACAGGGACAGTGCTAAGGAACAATCAGTATGCTTCTACTGATTCTGAATTTACCTTTGGATCATTTTTGGTCAGAAGTTGTCTGTGGCCTTATTATTTTGGAGAAATAATTTGTTTCATTGTTTTGCAGTGTAAAAGTTCTCAGATATTTATGAACGCCCTCTCTTATGAAAGAGAGGGACTTGCATGCCCATGGGATGTCCACGCCGATCTGCTCTTGGTTGTGGTCACAGCTGTGGCAAAATTTCTGTTGTAGCATACTTGCAGATTCTTGTTGCAGGGAAAAGAAAGGTGTATATTTCATTCTTCTTCTATTTTTTTCCTCTGTAATATGACTTACACTGTAATATGTAATAGCCGTATGAAACACAGAGAATTCTATCTAATCTAGGCATAAGGAATTGAGAAACAGGATACAGTGGGATAGTGGAAGGATATGTATGGAGCCATGACAAAGAAGGGCATGGAAATTAATTTCTGAAATTGGTACAGCCACTTGGGACAAGAATGGATTCTCAGCTCCTGATTTTACCTATTATTGGGACAGTTTCTCCTGGTTTGATGGAAAGGCAATAGGCTTGAAGTCCAGGTGACCTAAGTTTGAATTCCATCCCCGCCTCTCACTGACCTAGTCAAGTTAATTAACTACTGTGAGCTTCCAGATGTCAGCAACAAAACTCTCTTCATGAATTATCATACGTAAAATACTTGCCACAAATAGAAATGTTGTCTGTAGCCTGCTTCCTCCTACAGGGCCTGACTATTAATCCATTAAAACATTGAAACCTATAAGAGCACATGTAATGAAATGATATATCAATACTTGTTTTAAAAATGGTATGAAGCTTGAGTCACAAGTATTTTATCTGTCCACGGATTACTGAAAAACAAAAAAAGATAAAATTATTTTGGTGGG
The DNA here is from genome assembly GCF_025265405.1 of Mesoplodon densirostris. Classification (NCBI taxonomy): domain Eukaryota; kingdom Metazoa; phylum Chordata; class Mammalia; order Artiodactyla; family Ziphiidae; genus Mesoplodon; species Mesoplodon densirostris. The sequence goes on from NC_082670.1 coordinate 59,898,860, forward strand.
TGGTGGGATTTTTTTTCTTTTTTTTTTTGGCTATGCCACGCAGCATGTGGGATCTCAGTTCCCCAACCAGGGATGAAGCCTGTGCCCCCTGCATTGGGAGTGCAGAGTCTTACCACTGGACTGCCAGGGAAGTCCCGTGGTGGGATTCTTTTGCTTTGGCTTTTATACAATGTTGACAATACATATAGCATAGTTAAGGAAAAGAATAATGAAAAAAACTACACCACATCTAACCTGTATCTTTACTCACCACCCAACTTAGTCTGAAACAATGTTATTGATTTAAGGGACCCAGTGGTTCATACTTAAGTACAAATAGATGCCCAAGGATAACTGATGAAGGAACAAAATGTTAATTAAAAACTTTTAGTAAATAGATAATGGTTTTGAAGATATTTATTAAATGATGAGTGGAGTTTCAAGAAAACTTACCTTTCCATTTTTTTTTTCTCATGGATTCACAAGGTTTGGGCTTTTAAAGGCATGCTTGATGGTACACTTGTGATTCTTTATAGTTCAGGTATATTGCCTTGCTCTTCAGATATGTGTTCTGAGCTATCAGTCAGGTTGGGGAAAAGTTTATTTACACTCTGCCTTCTGTCTCATGTTCCCCATTAGTTCTTCCTGAACTGATACCAGGTAGATAAACCTGTTTTAGGTCCGCTGGCCAACCCATATTTCAGCAGTTTCCTAATATTGAAGATGAAATTATCAGTTTTTACTAATATGTTTTCCCTGAAATTATCTTCTGGAAAACCTAAGTTAGAATGAGCCAGTGTGAGCTTTCTTCGTAGATGGTTTGTCCTCAATTCGTTTTCTACCTAGCAAACCCCAGACACCTGGAACACAGACCCACTCGTTCTTTGCCTGTGCTTTCCGTGTGTTTGCGTAGAGGGTGATGGTTGCCTTTGGCAGATGTACAGGATCAAAGGGGCCTTTTTATCCTGCTACCCTCAGGGAGCCAGTTTCTCAGATAAAGGAAGTAGTGAGGTTAACAGTAGTTTCAGCCCTCCCCTGAAATGAAAGATAAGTGTAGTAAGTATAATAAACATTTATTAATTATTTGTCAAAGTTATTGGCTTGGTTAAAATATTTGGACAGAGCAATTTAAGGATTATGCTTACTTTTTATTAATTAAATGCTTTAATTTAATTTTAGTAATTGCTATAAATGAGATATACATTTATATATACACATATATTACATTTTATAACATATATAATAAATTATATATATATATATGTGTGTGTGTGTGTATGTATATATATATATAAATTTGGGATCTTGTTATATTACAAAAAGAGCAATCCCTCTTTTTGTGAGATCTGTGGTGAGGTGACCTAAGCTAGCTGCTTTTCTACTTCATTTTCCTTCTGAATTAATTTATCTCACTGCTGATGAACAATATCCCACTAAGGACAGGGTTACAGAACAGAGCCAGTGAAGAGAGGAAACTTGCATTTGCCCCTGTTCTCTACCCATCAGTACTGATAAAATGGCAAGATGGAAATAGAAGGTAGGGTGATGAATTCATTGTTTCAACTGAGGAGTTAGGGATTTCTGTACATTTCAGGTTTTGATTCCATAGCTCTGCCCCCGGTGACCAAAGTGAACTACACTGTCTGTGTTATAAATGTCAGTGGGTGATCTAGGGCTCATATGTTAACACAAATGAGCCATCTTATTTTTAAGTGACTCCTACTACAGAAAGAAGTACGTGTAAGTCAGTCTGTCATCTCGAGGGGAAGTCTTGGACTATGGCATTCTTTTCTGTACTGCACAGAGTCGTTCATCCCTGAAGCAGTGGTTCTCAAACCTACACGAGCATCTGAAATCGCTTGGAGAGTTTCTTCAGACAGAGATCACTGGACCACACTGCCAGAGTTTCTGATGCAGTAGATCTGGCGTGAGGCCCAAGTATTTGCATTTCTAACAAGTTTCCAGGTGATGCTGACGCTGCTGGTCCATGGACCACAATTTGAGAACCACTGATCTAAAACATAAAACTTTTTGTCAGAATGTAGAATTTGCATGATTGATGTTTCATAACCTGAAGTATCAAAGAATACTGTAAAATTTCAAAACAAACCTCAGGATAAATTTTAATTTACTCTGATTTAAAAATTATTGTTTCAACATAGCATCTTAAAAGAAGAGATGAGGATTCCAAATTCCACTAAACAGGAAAGAGGAGCCTCTGTTTTGGATGACTTTAGGAAGGTGCAGATTGTCCCATGAGGGTACGTTCTAAGAATCTTCAGTGTAGGATCTAAAATCCATGGACGTAGAATAATCCCAAATTCACAAGATTGCGTATTCTAAGGATCAAGAAAAACTTTAAAATAAAAATTGGTGAGCACCAGATGTTAAAACTATGAACACAGTAACCTGTAGATAAAGGTCTATAATAGCTTTATTCATAATTGCCTCAAACTGGGCGATTTGTGTTTCAAAAGGTGACTGGATAAAACATGGTGCATCCATACAATGGAATATTACTCAACAATAAAAAGGAGCAAACTGCTAATTCTTGCAAAAATTTGGCCGGATCTCGGGGGCATTATGCTGAGTGGAAGAATCCATTCTCAAAACATCACAGACTTCATAACCCCATTTATGTAACATCTCAAAATGATAAAATTATAGTGGCAGAGGAGGACACACTAGTGAATGCCAGGAGCTATGTCAAAGGGGAGGTGTGATTAGAAAGAGACAGCGTGAGGCAGTGTTTGGTATGATGAAACTGCTCTGTAGCCTGACTGTGGTGGTGGTTACACAAACATACAGGCGTTAAGATTCATAAACCATACAGCCCCCTGTGCCCAAGAAGTCACATTTACTATATGATCACTTTAAAGTTAAAAAAATTAAAATCAGAATAGTGCTATCTTTTATTCGTACCAAGTAACTGGATTTGCACAGTAATATCAGGTAAAAGTACCAATGTATTCAAAGAAATAAAAATGCTTTACCTCAAGCAAAAGGAAAAAAAAAACAAAAACGTGATTTTCATGAAAAGGGATCTTCATAAATGGTGAAGGTCGTTTGCTGCTAACAGAGATCCTAGGAAAATTTGGAAGTTGGAAAAACCTGCCTGACACAGTCCTGACCTGTGTCCCCTCCAGGAGTTCTCTCTCATTTCTTCATTTTTCCTTTTTCTTAGAAACCTTCTCTGTAAGCTTTGTTGCTTTCAAAATGAATTTCAAGGGCATTTGAATTTCATTTATATTAGCTGAAAAAGACCGACAACCCCAGAACTGTCATCCACATACCTCCCACATATACGCGTGAACCCCCAGAAATCACCATCCACCCACAGCTTGAATAACCCAGTGATGGCTCCTGGGAGCCTTGGAAGGATGCCAAAACCATTTGGAAGTAGCTGTATTTTTTAGAGACACTGATGTCTCTAGAAGTGTCTAGAAGGTCTGGCTCTGCAGAAATGTTGGCGGTTTAATACTAGCCAGGCTCTAATCAGGTAATATCAGTATCCGTTGAATGGATGCATGTATTTGTCTCAGTGGGACATAGAATGCTAATTACGAGTGACAGTATTCTGAGTGCTTCACGTACGTTAACTGGTTTAATCCTCACAACCGTCTGCGGGGGAGGGGGTCTCATTATTTGGGTTCCCAGATAAGGAAACTGACGGCACAGAGACACGTAAGGAAATTGCTCAGTCCGTGGTAGAGTCAGGCTTCCTCCCTGGACATCTAGCTTCAGAGTCCAAGCAGTTTCACAACTGTACAGCTCTGTGATGTCTTGTTTTTGCCTGTATTTTCTCCTTTTCAGGACAGGCTGATATTTGTGTTAATGGTGCCTTTCAGTTTCCATGTGACCACCAACCCCCAGGTCCCTCATTAACTCTTGTACACAAATGACCTTGTTGTACCAACTGGGCAGGACGTACGGATTCTAGTGTTTAAACCCAATCACACAGGATGCCACTGGTTACCTGAACCTCATGTGTGAGTCAAGTTACAGCTGTGGGCAGAGGGAGAGGGCAGCCAAAATGCCTGCTGATACCCGAAGCAGTATGCTGCGCTTGTGGACGCATACACATTGGCAAGCTCCATAATACAGTGTCTTTGGTCTTTGGATGCCTAGACTTTACAGTACTTGGAAGCTGCTCTCATGTCGGTCAGGCCCGAGTGCTGCTTGGTTAAATCAGAAGTTTGTCTAAGAAGCCTGCTCCTGGCCTAGGGAATCTGCTTTTCCAACCACCTTGGGTGAGCAGAGGAGAACTGGACTTTGGAATGGAGAGAAGACTCCTTCTCCTCATTCTTCCTCTGATTCAGCTTGTGGAGCGGACAGAGGAGAACAAGAATCCAATCTAGACCTTAGAAATACAGAGGTTTTCCTTAGGTTCACTGCTAACCAGCTCCTTCTCAGGCTGGACTCTGGTGACGTTCTCCCAGAAATCCTCCTTATCAGAGATAGTCGACTCAGTCCCCAAAGACAGCTGTGGATTGAGGTTGTACCGCCTTGAGGTCGGCTCCAGGCATCCAAGAAATCCCTGTGCCTGAATTTTAGCATGGTGGTCCTGCTGAGACCTCATGAACCTTAGAAACAAACAGTCCTTCCCCCAGGTGGGGTGACATTGGCGTGGACCAGAGGCCACGCATCCATTGGACACTGACAGCTCTTCTGTAGCTCATCTGCTTCTCACTTTTAAGATTCTATAGAATCAAGTGTTCAGTACGCTTTTTTGTATTGTAGTGGGACATCCAAGGCAACTGTACTGATGAAACATAATTGCAGGTTTCTGGCTAGGGAGAGCAGAAATGATCCTCTCTTGCAATAAAAGGTGTAGTTATTGTGCGGTTTGCCATCTTTCTGGAATAAGCACCCGTGATTGTATGTGTGGTGTTGCAGTCACTCCTTGGAGCATGCATACCGCCGAATGCACAGATTGAACAATGTTATGGGTGGCAGTGGACAGAGCAAGAGTTTTTGAGACCAACATTTGAAGAATATCAGTGACATTTGACCTTGGGCAGGGGACCTATCCCTTTTGAACTTCAGGTTTCTCTCCTCCTTCCCTCCCTCCCTCCCTCTCTTCCTTCTTTCCTTCCTTCCTTCCTTCCTTCTATTAATATGTGAATGAGATTAGCAGTAGTAAAGATTAAAAACACTAAGTGTAAAGTATATCTTGCAGCATTTGGCACATAATATAAGAAAACATGGTAGCTATTATTTTTTAAAGTATGAGTTCATGCATCTGTGTTTAAGTTGAATTAAATATGAACAACTCTGGAAATGTGTGACTATCATGATCCAGGTAACAATTTTGTGATTTACTTTAAAAAAAAAAGTGATATGGAGGATCAATTTCCATTGGTTATGAAGGATGCTCCCAAGGCTCTTCTCCTGGTGACTTATCAGGAAGTCTTGTGAGGAAATAAAGTAATTCAAATATAAGTTTCACTCCAGCACAACCGTAGAGGCAAATATGTCTATTAAATAAAGCACTTGATGTCTTAAGAAGCTGCCTTTTAGACAGGTTCTTTCTGAACTAACCCCTCTTTGGCCCCCAGGCTCTGGTGTGTGTCGCTGGACTTGTGCGGGGCTGAATCTCAAGAGTGAGTGTACAACTGTCACGCACAGTCTGCGTGTGAGCGACAGAGTGCTGGCCAATCTTCTGCAGCTGGGAGCAGCAATTAGCTTGGTGAATTAGGGTCTTGTTTACACTGTTGTCCAAGATAATCATTTGCTTGTTTTAACTAAGATGCTCTATCTTCCTCAGAGGCATCAATCCTCATATTTAAATGATAAGTTCTTTAAATCTCACAAATCATGTTTGGGTTTCACAGGAGGAACCCTGTCACAGCCTGTATTTTCTCTCCCTGATTGGGGAATCAAGGCATGAGTTACAGGTATATTTCAAATTATTCTTCAAACAGTTATAAAAACATTATGTGGTCTAGTCCAGCAACTTTTTGGACACAGACCTTTTTTTTTTTTTTTTTTTTTTGTGGTACGCGGGCCTCTCACTGTTGTGGCCTCTCCCGTTGCGGAGCACAGGCTCCGGACGCGCAGGCTCAGCGGCCATGGTCACGGGCCCAGCCGCTCCACGGCATGTGGGATCCTCCCGGACCGGGGCATGAACCCATGTCCCCTGCATCGGCAGGTGGACTCTCAACCACTGTGCCACCAGGGAAGCCCAGACCTATTTTTAAAAATGCCTTTTATGTGAACTCCCAGAAAACATCTATATGTACACGTGCACAGACACGTCCCCTCCCCCCAACCCCAACACACAAACACCTGCACACACAGATGCGAAATTCGAGTTTACAAAATAAGGCATAGCCTTCCCTAGGGTATCGTACTCTAATTCTTAGCTATTCTATTCTAGTGCATCTCATTTCACTCCATTCATTCTGCTCCATTCTATGTTCTGTTTACTTCCTTTACAAAATTCAAGTTATAACCAATGCTTTGACTTTCTGATTTACTAACATGTCACAACCTGAAGTTTGAAAAGCATTAATCTACATATAAATTTACTTTGGATTCTATCTGCTCTCCGAGTATTTGCAGAAAGGAGTGCATCTGGCATTACTATGTCTTTTTGCTCTTCAGCTATGTGTGATCACAATACAATGATCCAAATAGGTCCAGATTTACTCTACCGAATAAATGCCAGTTAGTACCCCTTTAAGACAATAATGACCTCTAGTCACTCAGTATGTACTTATTGATGAGTCAGATAAGTTATTTTGGAGATCATGAGCATGAGTCACTATCTACTATATCCGGTTTTTCCAGAAGAGGGACTTCCTGAACAAAGTGTCTGTGTATTCCTAAGAAATGTTTGCTGGTCTGAGTTGTGTTCTTCATGCAGCCACAGCACACAAAGTCAGGTTTTTTAAAGACATAAGTCTTAAAGACACATTTTAAAATTTTATACCATGAATATAATATAAACAGTTAATATTTTAAACAATTGAAAAATTAATACAACTTTCCTGGTTAAGATGATTAGAAGACATTCGCAGAGACATTTATCTTTTTTAGAAACCATGGTTAATTTCCTGTTATGTTCCAGATACCTTCGTGGTTCCTGGAGGCCCAGAGATAAGTAAGACATAGCCCCTGTTCTAGAGGCACTAACAGCCTGACTCTCAGATAACTTCAGGACCCTCTGATAAGTGCTGGAATGGAGATGTGTCCTCTGATGGAGGTCTGTGAGCACAGAGGAGGAGTAGACCGTGGTGGGTGGGGACAGAGCCAGGGATTTGATGGGGAAGAGGTGACTTTTGAATCTCATCTTGCTGGTTAATATATAGGTTTAAAGCAGTGATCCTTCACATGTTGTAAAATGAGTTTCTCCTTTGGAGAGTGGAGGTGGCTGGGGCCACCTTCCCCCCACACACACAACTGATGGAGGGGCTTTCTGCTTTATCCCCAAAGCCCTATACCCTTCCAGAGCAGCCCAACCAAGAAACACATGGGTACACAATGACCATGAGGCCTGGATGTGTGAAGTTCGTGTTAGTTCTTGTAACAAAAACATCGGAGAGCTGTTTTGTGACAAGTGTCACAGGTGTGCATTGCACCATCTGCTGGCACTGGAAGAATATGAGAAGCATTGCCAAGGGCCGGATTGAAGTTCTGGCCCTGACAGGCCTTACTGGCATCCTTCACAGGGTTCTCAGGTTATATGGACCTTGACTTCTTTCCCGTTTTGACTGGGTTCAAGGCCAGAGGTGGTTTAATAAATAATGTAAGGTATCTCTTCTAAATTAGTGAAGATTCTTTTAAATGTGTACATTTAAATGGTTCTTTTCAGTTTCTCCAGTGGGACACGGGGTGGGGCTAGTATATCCACACACTGAGCAACGAGCAAGATGATCTGTAGACCTGAAAAGGGGGGGCCCAGCCATCAAAGGACCACTTACTGTGTGTTTGCCTGTGACTTCGGCTGCTTATTCTGCTCTAATCCGTCCATTGTGAGCAGTGGAACTCTGCCTCTGCCCCGCCTCCTGCATCCACACCCGAGGTGCGCATCCCCACTTTGACCTTGCTCCTCAGCCTCTTCGAATCATCCTGGCCACCGGCTGTTACCTTTGCCCTCCTGTCTCATCTCTGCTGCCCCATCCTTGGAGAAAGGCCTGGGCTCTCAAGGAGGGCAAGAGGGAAGCTGCTCCCAACTCTTCAGTGTGTGGAGCCACAGGTTCAGATAATGACCGGCTTCATTCTTAAAGTTCACGACTTGGCAAATAATTGTCAGACTCAAAAGGAGAAGTATTTTTAACTCTTGACTGAGGACTTTGAGTAAATATTTCCTTTCTTACTGGAAGGATACTACTTTCTTCATTTCATTGGATGAGAGGATGTTTTCTTCAAAATCATAGATTAGTCTAATCTGTTATCCTTGAAGCTTAGTGAACTACCCGGTAAGGATTCATTTGGAACTCATTGTTTAGCATACTCGCCGAAAAACAGAGAAGGTAAGTCCTTGAAACGCTAAGTTGAATAACTCCTCGTTTTTAGCAGACTGTAAATTTCCTGAAGGCAGGGGCTGGACCATATCAATCTTTGCACGGCTCACTATTCCTAGCAGACTGGATTGTACCTAGTAGGAGCTGAGTAAATAATTGTTTATCCATTTCACTAGCATTAACAGCCCTGATTACACACATGATCACACACACGGATTGTCTGGACAATTAAAGTGGGGTCCTCCAAGAGACTAAATATTTTACCTAGACTGATTTAAGTACACATCTTCTCAGCCTTGTAAAACATCAAATGCTGAATACAACTTAGTATTCTCATATTGATTCATTGTCATAGTATGAAAATCAGTTATTGAGCTGTGTTTGTGGGAATAATGATTCATGCTGTTACAGCTTCACCTCCCCCCAGGCCTATCCACAAAGAGAAGTGGTGAAGGATGCCACATAAAGAGGGAAAGAGATAAAGTGACTCTGTGGGTTGTCACTGGTAAAGTTTATAGAATGCTGCTCAGCCTATAGGACCACAATGAAAGCATTAGCTGCTATTATAATTGTTTAGACTGCTCCTTTATTAGTGTCTTTGAAGTGCTAACGTACTTGCTCTGCATAGGGTAGCATGGGGAAATCAGAACACTTATAAATTTCCTATGGCCAGCTATAAAAATTTTTAAATCAACAATATTCAGTTCTAATTTACCTTATTATGTCCTGCCTATTCCTCCAAAGAGTACTTTAGATAGACAACAATAATAAATGTTTCCTGTGGTGAAAGGCATGGTCAACACTTTCTAACTTGTATAATCTTGGGCAATTTTCTTGGCCTACTGAGTCTCAGTTATCCCATCTGTATAATGGAAACTCTGACAGCTAACTATTAGCGATTCTGACAGAGTAAATGAGATCATGTGTATAAGCCGCTTATCATGATATATTTTTTTTTTTTTTTTTTTTTTTTTTTTTTGCTGTACGCGGGCCTCTCACTGTTGTGGCCTCCCCCATTGCGGAGCACAGGCTCCGGACGCACAGGCCCAGCGGCCATGGCCCACGGGCCCAGCCTCTCCGCGGCATGTGGGATCTTCCCAGACCGGGGCACGAACCCGTATCCCCTGCATCGGCAGGCGGACTCTCAACCACTGCGCCACCAGGGAAGCCCTATCATGATATTTTTAGTGCCTACTGTGTATCAGGCATGGTGTTAGCTGCTGGTGGTCTTGAAATGACATCTAGGAATGTCACTTTCAGAGGTGCCTGCAAGTAGATGTGTGCTAGATTTGAGGTTAGAGGACTGTGTAACCTAATAGTGGCCTCTGAGAATTGGAAGTTAAAAATAGGATCAGATTTTATGTTTAGATGAAAATTCAAACTTTGGGGAGAGTTATAGATTTTTTTTAATTGACCAGAATTAAATATGGGGTCACATAAGAAGCAGTTACTTGGAAGTACAGATTGATATACAAATACACATAGTATGTACAAGTTTCAGTCCCTTTACACGTATTGCAAGATTTGGATCAGCAGTGAGGTGTCCAGGGTTAGAGAAGGTGCATTTTGTTACCACCACGATGCGACTTCAGCCTTCCAGAGGGAAGTCCTGAGGTGTGGCAGGTAGGGTCCCCAGAAGCAGCCTCTGAGATGGAGTTCAGTGTGCAGGAGGTTTACTCAGGATGGTTCTTGGGACCAACACCATGAGGGACAGGGAAGGGAGCAGGAGTGGACAGAGGGAGCGGTGAGCCACAGTTGAGGCCTGAGGATGAGATCAGCCTTGGCCAGCTCTGGGGATGCTTGCTCTGCAGCTAGGATGGCCCTGAGTGTCAGCCTCGGCTGGAGATGGCTATGCTTACCTTTCCACGTCAATCACTTATTGGATATGGACTGTCCTAGGAAGCGTGTGGCATTGGAGCCTCAGACTCTGCAGTTGATATAACCCCTCAAGAGGCAACAAGTCCTTCCTTGAAGAGGATTCTGTCTCTACCACCAAGGTTGACCAGAAAGATTAAAAAATGACCACCACAGTGCCCTAGAACAAGTGTATTTTAATGTGTACCCCAGTGTTGTATAAAACTTGTATCACTCCTTGGGAAAAAAAGCCTTAACTAGATATGGGTGAGTTTTTTTCAAAGAAGCTGTGGATCTAAGAGATTTTCAGACCTCTCCCATTCTCCCTGGAAATAATCATCAGTCATCTATGAATCAGAGTCTCTCCCATCTGGACTGAAGCCCCGTTTGGGTGCACAGTACTTCTACCTGATATTATTATATTACTTAATCCCAGAGGAATTTATTATGAAAATCTTTAAAACATGCACAAAAAATAACGATAATTGAGTACCAACCCCCCATGTATGCATCAGGGAGTGCCCACATTTCCCCTTCTCCTTCCGGAGGGATTTCTCATGCATAAAGCACAGCCTCCTGTGTTCATCTGAGACAGATCCTGACGGGTGTGTCCTCAGAGCAGGGTGAGATTTCACAATGTTTGAAGTCACTAATGTTTCTTAGTAACACTGACGTGAACGCAGTTGGAGCTGTCAGATCCGTGGTTCCGGGAAGCGACCTGCTCACCCCCCCAGAGCTTCAAAGCAGTGCCCCGCCAGCCACTCACATTTCCACTGTCCTGCCTCTGCAGCTCAGCCGTGGGAATTAGATTTGGGCCTGGAATGAGGGCTGATGCCTGAGGCTGTCTCAACAACGTTCATGGCACCCAGGAAGCCCACACCGGGAGTCACAGGCCGAGAAAGGTGCATGGAACTCTTGTGCTTCAGTTTTGTAATGCTGTTGTGTGGAGGGGCCTCCTGAAAATTGATGGACACGGAAGTGACCTGCCAGCCTGCTGTGCTCTTGGCAATATTTCAGCCCAATGTAACATCAAAATCAAAATTTCAGTTTAGGAAAGGAGCATCGTAGGGAAGTCGTACAGAGACTATCTAGAGCCAAATCGGGGATCTGATTAGAACCCGTGACCTGAAGATCCAAGACCATTTCTGATTCCCTAGCAAGTTCGAGTCCCCAGGTGGGTCTGCCACGGTGTCCAGGATGAGGCTCCAAGCCTTAGGCTGTGCTGGGCCCGGCTCTGTCCTGAGCGGAGCAGCCCTGGCATGCCAGGGAGTGAGTCAGCAGTCCCCTCTGCCCCCGCGGATGCAGTGGGGACTTGGTGGCTGCTTGGCCCCAGCGCAGGTGGCAGCGGGGGTGGCGGCGGTTGCATTTCCTCTTTGAGGTGGGGACTCAGCTGTTTCCTTGGTCACGCGCCCCTCCTAAGCGCTTGGAAGAGGCAGGAGGCCAAGAATACAGCTGAGACTTGAGCTGCAGCCAACTCCCAGCAGCTGCTACTCTGTTCTCTGAGCTGGAATCAACTCCAGGCTGCAGTGTGGCCTGATCTGGCATTTGGGGAGGGGCCCCGGGAGGGGTGTCACTTGCACATTCTGAGTGACTTAACCCACCTGCTGTTGTGTGTGTGTGTGTGTGTGTGTGTGTGGCTTAATTTAAGTGACACTTCTCTAATATCCCAGTTACATGAAAAAAAAATGTAGCTCAGTGAAAAAAGGAGAAGGCGTTCACTTTTTGGGGGTCAGTGGATTTGTAGATCTTAAAGGAATGACTTTAAAACATAAAGCTGAGGGTACCATCCTAACTCAGAATGTATGTGTTTAATACAAGCATGTTTTGGTCTACATTTTCGTCTCTATATATGCACAGAAGCAGCTTGACAAGGATATTGCACCAGGAGCAAGAAGTACTGAGTCCTAGTGATTGTGTGGCCTTTACAAAGATAGGTATGTGATTCTGGACACCAACTTTGTTCTCAGCCTAGGCTGTTTGTTTGTTTGTTTAACATGCTAACTGAAGACAATAAATCTCTCAGATCAAATTATGAGTGTTTTTTGGAGAAGCAAAACAATGAAAGAAAGTGGAAAGTTTTGGGCAAAATGCCAAAAAATCAAATTTTAAAAGTCTACATAACCAAAATGTGTACTTAGTTAACACACACACACTCTCTCTCTCTCCTATGTATCTATTTCTTTTTTCCCCTTTACTTATTTATTTATATTGAAGTATAGTTGATTTACAACGTTGTGTTAGTTTCAGGTGTACAGCAAGGTGATTCAGTTATACACACATACATTTTTTTTCAGATTCTTTTCCCTTGCAGGTTATTACAAAATATTGAGTCTAGTTCCTTGTGCTGTACAGTAGATCCTTATTGGTTATCTATTTTATATATAATAGAGTGTATTTTTGTATCTGTTTCTACACAGCAATAGTTGATTGGTCTTTAAAATGGCTTAGCATAGAGCTGTTTTATGTAATGTAAGCATATCCATTTGGAGGTAAGAGATCCTACCAAACATTTAGGATTTTGTTACTTCCTATATTTGAGAAACCAGAAAAAAAATTATCTGCATAAACATCGCATGAGTTCCTGAATCTGTCCTCCTATTTGAAAGCATTGCTGTTGACAAAGAGCCACCTTTAATGAACTCTACCTGCTTTTTTAAGCAATTAATACAAAATCCTCCACAAGTCTGGGTCCTCCAGAGGGTGCGGTGTATTCTAGTCATCTTTGGACCCCCTTTTCCTATCAAGGTGCTTGTTAAAAGTATGTAGAAGAAATGAAAAGGTATTCAGTTTATCCTGTTCATTATGCTTTTGAAAGGAAATATGATGATGATGATGATGATGATGATGTGTGTTGTCATGGTTTTAAAAATACCCAGATCATTGCTCACCATGTAACAGCTCCTCTGGTCTTTACCCTTCTTCCCAGACCCTTGGCTCCAACCTGCTCCTCAAAGAAGAGTGGCTGCAGACAGGAGATGTTTAAAAGTGGCAAACTTATAGGTGGCTGCTGAGTAAAAGGGACTACAGATGGTATAGATGGAGAATGCTATAAATGATGACAGATGTCACCCAGGCACCATTCCCTGAATCCAAACCTACAAAGCAGAAGGGAAACACATTTCTTTTAATGAAGTTACAGGGTTTCCCCACAAACAGTCCATTTTCATTGAAAACTTTTGCTTGATTCCTTGTAGAAGCAAGTAAGCTCAGAACCCAATATTCACGTCAATGGCTCCATATAAAAATATCCTTGAATTCTTAAGACATTTAAGTTCAGTCTGACTTGTAATTGTTTTTGACTTTGTTTTTAATGCATTTGAGTTGTTTTGATTTTAATATTTATTCCAAGAATAAAACATATTTTATGATAATTTAAATGTTTATCTAACTCGTATTGAGATTCTTCTGGCACTACTAAAATAGTTCTAAAAAATTTTATTAAACAATTTGGTTCATATGTCGGGTATTTTTCTTTAGTTTTATCTTTGATGTTTATTTATTTTATTTTATTTTATTTTATTTTATTTATTTAGGCTGCGCCGGGTCTTGGTTGCGGCACGTGGGATCTTCGTTGAGGCATGCGGGATATTTCATTGTGGCGCGTGGGCTTCTCTCTAGTTGTGGCGTGTGGGTTTTCTCTCTCTAGTTTTGGCATGCAGGCTCCAGAGCGCCGGGGCTCTGCAGTTTTTGCGGCATGCAGGCTCTCTAGTCGAGGCACACGAGCTGAGTAGTTGTGGCACATGGGCTTAGTTGCCCCACCAGGGATTGAACCCACGTCCCCTGCATTGGAAGGTGTTATTCTTTATCACTGGACCACCAGGGAAGTCCCTGACGTTTATTTAAAACATGCCTTTCATAGACTAATTCCTTTCACTGTGCATTTGATTAGATGGACTTACTCTCTACTTTTGGTTTTGTTAACAATTGCATTGTCTTTACTTTCATGTTTTCTACTTGAATGGGTAATTACATGGCAACCAAAAAGGGGTTCACTGTGCAATTAACACTGCAAGTAGCCTATTTGAACTCATTCAGTATTTTTTGGTGTCTTCTCAATCTTTACTTTTTCTGATTGTAAAGCTAAAATAGGTTCATTTGAGAAAATTCAGAAAGACTGGGGTAAGCATGTACCCTCAGATATCCTGTGGTTTCATCCCATGGATTCCAAAGCATCACTTTGGCTGCCTTGGTTACTTATTATCAGGCATGTGGTTATTGTTGTTCTCACTCATTTGAAAGTGTTGGGGTTGAAGTTGAAGTCCTGTGGCCAGTCTGTCAGGATCTGAACTCTAACACCACCTTGTTCTAGAGCAAAATCTTAGCTATGATACTTAATGTCTCTGTAGCTGTTTCCTCCATTCAAAAATAGGACATTCGATGGTGAATCCTTTTATCCTATATTTTTTAATTGAAATAACGTCAGGCACACAGTGAGCATCCAGTAGATATACTGAAATTGTTGTCAATCGGCTCTGTTTACATTAGCATTAAACTTCCTTTTTATGTAAAATCTCTAATTGTATGATAGTAAAAGTCATTTTCTTTGCAATGTGATTTATGGCAGTGATAATGATAATGAGGAAATAATTGCTAGTTTTGAAGTGGGACCTCAGCGGTTTTGCATTATGACTAGGTACCATAATCTCATGACTTGTTAAATTTATGTATTCATTCACTAATTCATTAAATAAGTACATCATCAAACCATTACTGAACACCAGATGTTTCCATACAAAGAAGTAAAGATAGTCCCAGTTTTTAAAGAACTTATGTGACAGTGAGAGAGATAAGAATCTGTTACTTCTCTCTCTCTCTCTCACAGAAGACTCTACAGATTCTTTCTGAATCTTGACAGTCTTTTTTTCAATGTCCATTGGAAGCTGGGCTCCATTTGGCTTACTTTTTTTTTTTTTTTTTTTTTGTGGTACACAGGCCTCTCACTGTTGTGGCCTCTCCCGTTGCGGAGCACAGGCTCCGGACGCGCAGGCTCAGCAGCCATGGCTCACGGGCCCAGCCGCTTCGCGGCATGTGGGATCTTCCCGGACCGGGGCACGAGCCCGTGTCTCCTGCATTGGCAGGCAGACTCTCAACCACTGTGCCACTAGGGAAGCCCGTAGGTTTTTTTTTAAGTTAATTAAAGGAAAATATCTAATCTGAAATGGGAACTTATAATGCACAAAAACGTAATTTATAATGGAATTTCTCCTAAATAATGCACTCTGAAAACTAGCAATGGAAACAGGCATCTTGACAGCATATACATTCTTGAGTAAACACTGATTTTAAAAAGGAGGACCTTTACATACTGATAGTATAGTGGCTGGGTACCAGTAGTGGTGACTGGAGCATCCCTGTACCATCTCTGAATTTGTTTTTATCCATTTGGGGTGAGGAGTAGTCTTAAATATAGAAGTGTTCATTTTTGCCTGAGCATATCTATACTAAAAAAGGGGGGGGGAAAAGAGAACCTAAAAGCCTTTTTTAGGGGTGAAACTGTAAATATTACTTCTAATAAATATTGTGTTTATTTCATTCTTCATATATAGCCCAGATGTGAGTGAGTGAGTGTGTGTGTGTGTGTGTGTGTGTGTGTCCGTGTATATGAATGTGTATCTTTAGAGAGGTTAAGATGTGTAGAGACTACACTTCATATAGACCATGGTGAATACAGTATCAATAGCTTATTATTGCTGGTCAGAAAACAGACTTTTGCTCCAGTGTTTATTTAAAGGCTGCAATTGTCTTTCAAAATCCACTAAGAAACCTGCCCCCCAAATTCAGTTATGATGTTTTAAAGAGAAAAGAAAAACAGTGAACAGAAAAAATTTACTCCTAATTTGCATACATAACTTTTGACAAAATAAAATATGTGAAAATGCTGCATCGTAATACGTGTTAAGAGAACGATTCCTAAATTTTCTACCAGTTTTTAAGAATGTTGCCAGGACACAAAATCTGCAGTAAAGCCCAGGCCACTCAATTAGGTTCTGTCTAGAAAAAGCCAGGAAATAAGGGTAGGTTTGGCTTATAACCAGAGCATTTTTTTTTTAACAAAAGTTTTCCAGAATTGACCAACTGAATTCATGTATACACGATACAGCAGGCCAGGAGGATTTAGACAGGCAGCTCTTCTTTTCAGTTTTTCACAGTCTCCTGAAGTTTGGCTTCTTGGTGAGCCAGTGGATGGCCTGTGGAGGGAATAGCTAGTGGTTTCTGTCCCTGTGTCACTCTCCCCTTTCTCCTTCTGGAGTCTCTGAAGTTGAGAAAAATTATGGCCTCACCTGGAATTGGCATCTGCAGGTGTGACCAGGCCCCCCATAGGAATGATCAGGCCACAGAGTTTCCAGCAGAAACACTCCCAGACAAGTTATAAGGAGAGTTTCAGACCAGAAGGGATTTCAAAGACCTGGCATTGTACAAATCACACATGTGTGTTCTCTCTCTGTGTATATATGTATACATATATACACATAGATACACATACATATACACACACACATATATATATTAAATCTTAATATTTAAATTAGGATACTAATAATACCTTTTGAGGGTAAAAGTAATCATATATGTTAACATGCTTAGAATCCATTGGTACTAACAGATTCAGATTACCTTTCTTATCGTTATGTACGTGATTTGTGAGGCAACAGGATCCAGTCATGTTCTTTACACATCTTTTTCTTTTCAGTGAAATTACGTAATTGTTTGAAGTGTAGAACCCTTTTTTGTATATACCATACTTCAACAAATACAGAAAAATGCTCTCCTAACATACTATTTATCTATAATACTGAACCATCCTGTCTTTGCTTAGATGCTAGTAATAATGAGTGAATGACTCTTTTTGTCTTCCTAGTTTTCAGTCTATTTGTGAAAATTAAAATTTGTTTCAGGCTTCATCATGAATTCCTCCAAATATTCCATGTTCTACTTTCACATATTCATTTTGGATGAGTTTTTCTGACCGTTGAGCTGGCCTGCCAGCCTTCCTCCTTTTTTTCTTTCCCCCCTTCCTCCTGCCCTTCCTCCCTTCCTTCCTTCCTTCGTTATGAGTAAAAAAAGTTATGTTTTTTTTCCCCTCTGTATAGTTTTCCCCATGTTTACGACTTGGACTTTTTATTAAGGAGATTGTATCTAACAAAAGTGTTTCCACTTCTGAGCATGCCTTGCTATATATTATGATGCAACTATTGACTTCTCTTATCTATGTTTAAAATCTTGAAGGTATCACAGATAAGCCAGTGGCTCAAAAGCTGAATATTACACATTACATAAGACTGACAGATGTTTCATTTCTACAGTAGATCAAATCCTAAATTTGATTCTTTCGCAGATAATCTCAGCCTGGCCATTTCCACATCAGAGGCTTGGAGGTACAGTCTTGCAAACTTTTAAACAGCTGTTGTTTAAAAGTTGTTTTCGTCCGTTTCGCTTGTTTTCGTTCTTTGATCCAGCACCAGATTTCCAGCCCCCATTTCAGGAATCCTGTTGTCCTACTGTGTTGCAGGGATACTACCTCCCATCTGACTTTTAATTTCAAGGTTGCACCTTAGAGATATCAAAGTGCACACATTAGCCTCATGTCTTTCTTCCTAAAGTGTCCGTTTAAACTAGGTCCACCCACAGTCCCCTTTTTTTGAAGTCTCTGAAAATCAAGTGTGTTTCAAGGCTATTTTGTTCTAATCATACGACACATGTTCAAAGCTAATAGGCCCTTCCCGACCCTTAGCTTAAGCATTATACACCACACCCCATGAATAGAATGACCCCAAATCTTCAACTTCACCATCAGGAATCCTCAAAGAATTTTTACATACAGCTTAACCCTGTTCTTCCAGTAGTCATGGGACCCTTCAGCCCTGGGATCTCAGGCCCACATCTCTCATCACCTGGGTTGAAACTGACCATGTGTCTCCTGAATTTCATCAGTAATTTCTGCCAGTTCCCTTATATAGATGGTTTGATAACCTGTTTTTTCCCACGACAAGTAACTCTAGCAGGCTCTAATAACTCACAGAGCTTACAGCAAGCAGCACATAGTTTTGTAAGATTATCCAAATGTATTAGATATTTTAAAATATAGAGAATTTTAAAAAGCACACACCTGTTTTCCCTGGGCTTCTCTGGATTGAAGGGACTTGTTGGAAGGTTTGAACAGGGAGCATCCCAATAGGAGAGTCCATCAAAGTAGAAGGCATTCACCTGCAAAATACTGCAGTCTCAAATGCAACTAACTCTCTAACAGTCCCTTAAAGCAAGAATGTTTTCTT
Organism: Mesoplodon densirostris; assembly: GCF_025265405.1. NCBI lineage: Eukaryota > Metazoa > Chordata > Mammalia > Artiodactyla > Ziphiidae > Mesoplodon > Mesoplodon densirostris. The sequence continues at coordinate 59,917,434 of NC_082670.1, forward strand.
TAAAAAAAAAAGCTTTGAGGTCAGGCTTGAGGCAGGGAGTGGGGGAGAGGTCATGGGTGTCTGGCCAAGCTTTTGAGGTACACAGTGGTCATGTGATTGCAGTTGTGACATTGAATGGGGGCACACAGGCCAACTTTAAACGGCAGCCCCTATCTTTCAAGTGACCGACCACAGCTCCCTGTAGGCGACTTTGCAAGCAGGGCATCTCGGGTTTAATCAGCATTGCCGTAGATGGCCCCAGACCTGGGGGAGCACGCACATACACATTCATATGTCTTAAGTAGGAAATTACCTGCCGGGTGAGTCCTGGGATACCTGGCAAAGAAACAGATTCTGTTCCACCAATGTGTTGTAAGTTTCCTGAAAATGTTTCCCTCCCAGGGATATATCCATTTCTCCTCCCGGCAAATTGGTACAGATTGTGTTATTGCCTTGTGTGAGGCGTTATCCATGGTCCCAGAGACACTGGTCCAAGAGCCCTCTGTCCAGGGAATTTAGAGTCATTCTCCCACCCATGTTTACCACCTGGAATGCTTTAGATGGTTTATATTTAAAGCAGGATCCTAAAACAAGCCAGACCCTTGATGGCTTAGAAGTAAAGGCTTTGAGACACCATATTGCGTATTTGCCTTCTTTTCCTAGACATTTGTTCTCCCTGAGTCTCTGTAAGTCCTGTCTCTGAAGCCACAGAGGTTTCACTCCCTGCCTGCTTCCCTTCTCTTCGAGGAAAGGAAGCATCGCAGGAAATGTTTTCCCATCACTTTCTGCAGCACTTGAGGTCCCAAATGCAGACTCTTTTCCTGAAGAGCATTCCCGAACATCCTTCGGTGATTTTGTTGTTAACTTACTCTCCCACATCTACAATTTAAATAGTCTTTCTAGAGATTTCACTGTGGTGAGGGAAAATTCCAACACCGTGTTGCTACCCATTAAAACCAAAAACATGCAGATGTCAAATGAATTCATGTATCCTACATTTCAAGTGCCTTTTCTCCCAGGAAGTCTGAGGATAGTAGGAATTATTTATTGAACACTTAGGTTCTTCTCTAGCAAATCTGTTGATCTCAGCCCAGTGGCTTTCTGGTTTTCATGACTGTGTTTGCAGGGGTGTCAGTATGGAATTTTGTGTCGTGCTGTACTAGGAAGCGTAGAGAAAGCGGAAAAACAAAAGAGGAAAAAAGTTCCCCACATTCAAGAAGGGGCAGAGGGCTTCCCTGGTGGCGCAGTGGTTGAGAGTCCGCCTGCCGATGCAGGGGACGCGGGTTCGTGCCCCGATCCCGGAGGATCCCACGTGCCGCGGAGCGGCTGGGCCCGCGAGCCATGGCCGCGGGGCCTGTGTGTCCGGAGCCTGTGCTCCGCAACGGGAGAGGCCACAGCAGTGAGAGGCCCGCGTACAGCAAAAAAAAAAAAAAAAAAATAATAATAATAATAATAATAATAATAATAATAAAGAGAAGCTGGGAAAATTTAAAAAAAAAAAAAAAAAAAAAAAAAAGAAGGGGCAGAGATGGCCGGTAGGATGTAGATGTATTATCCTCCTCTATGTGGGCTGAGCACCATTGCACTGCAGTGGGGGCATGTCATCCTGAGGGGCCAGATGACACAGGTGAGGGGCCTGATGAAGTGAGCACTGGACAAGACTCAATGGAAGAAACTCGATGTAATAACTGAAAAAATGTAGTTTAGAAGGAATGAGAGGCACCACTTCTGTATTTGTTTATAGTCTGGAAATGTGAGCAAGGCCTAAATGTCTGGCCAGTTTAATTGTAATCATACATTTGTTGGATGCCATCATTTTCATGAAAACTCAGACACTGTCAAGGCCCTAAAGAAACTCACCTGCATGTGAGTCTTCAGTTCAGGGTTTCCATGCTTTCCTTTTATCTAATGAAAACGTCTCCCCATTGTTTTCTGTCACTTATACCTATTAGTTCCCTTAAGATTGCATTCAAATTAGCCTTTGTGAACAGAAGACTTTGAGGTTGACAGTGGTGTGCATTTTTGTATTGTATGCTTTAGTCCTCTGGATGGGATTGCTTTGCTCTCAAATCCCTTTGTCCGCTGAATTCTCTAGTTGGGTTGTTAGCTGTCCCCGGGGACAAGCACCATCTCTTTCCTTTCTCTAGTGTCCTATCCAAAAGGCCACACAAGTGTAGGTGCTCTCTAGGTAAGCTTGGACTCTTTCTCTGAATGGACTGCCCATTTTCACAGATACACAGAGCTCAGTCAGACCAAAGCCCTCTTGAGACCCTGCCATCCAGAAGCATGTCATGGTTTTGCCCTATTAGTGGCTGTTGGGTGTTTTCCCTTAACCTTGCCACAATGGTTAATAGGTCTCTGGATGGTTAGATGCCTTGGCTTTTTGGGGTTGGAGGAAGCAGAAAAAATAGTACAGTGACAAGTCCTGCTGTGTGTCAGGCACTGTTCTCAAGACTGAGTTAATACGGAGGTAAACGAACCAGGCACAAATCTCCGTCGTTGTGTAGCTTATGCAATAGTGGGGGGAGAATGATTTTTACTACTTGGTTCAAATATTGAGCCTTGTTAAAAAGTGACTTATCCGAGTGTCTAAGATCTGGGGATTTCAGTGATCAAAGTAGCCAATAGCCAGCTGCCCTAACACTAAAGAGACAAGATAAGTAGGCGTGTTGTCTTGCCCACTATAGGTTAGCAACAAATAGTGCAGTTGATATGAGGATAAAATGTAATAATCTATGGAAAACACTCATTCCAAAATCACCCATGTGGAAGTAAATACTAAAAGCATTTATTGGTGTGGTTGTTGGATCTTGTAGAAAGAGCTTGCTATCAATATAGTAACACACAATTATAGCCCAGAGTCACCCGACAGAACTAAAACTCCCTTTGTTCCTGAATCTCCTGAAATTCCCCCTGCTGTACTTGGGATGGCAGCAGACATCCGTTTCTGGTAAATCTCTCTCTCCTGCCTCTCTCCCTCCCTTTTGGGTGTAGAACTCGCCTCCTGCGGTCATAGACCCTTAAGACCCACACTTGAGCTTTTTATTTGGGGGGGAACATCCTTCAATTCCTTTGCTCCCCTTGAAAATCTTTCCATACTTCTGCTGTTGTAGGGGGGTGGAAGGGGGCAGAGCTGAGGTCCTGGGTGGGTAATTTAAACTTCTATGTTGATTCACTGTGATTACATTTAGTGATGGTGTTAGCTAGTAATAATTCTGAAGAGGCAACCTTAAGGCGTGAAATATTCACAGGCTGTGGCACCAAGTAACACCCCTTGACGTAAGGGAAAACAAAGATATCGTGGCCGTGAAAACCTCTTATTTTTCCCAGTTTATATATGGATAGAACACGAATCTTATCGTCATTTCAAAAACGGACAGAAGAACAATTTATCGATTTATCTCTGCTTTTACTCATTTCATCTAAACGTCTCTTCCTTCTTTTCTGCAAGAAAGGTTTTAATGACACACATTTAGCCCACCCTGTGGCACCTATAACTGCATCACATTTGTTAAGTTTCATTGCTTTTGAAATGACAGATTCTTCTTTCACTTCTTGTAGGAATAAAGGACAAAGAGTTCACATCAGATGCGCTGAATAAAATTAGTATTTCTCCCCACCCTTTTTTTGAAGTGCCTTTTCTCTTCATGATGAAATTTTATAGTTTTGAATTCTTTAAGCCAGAGTTGAAAATATGCATTTGTGATAAATCCTTGTTCCATAACAAGGTGTCTCCAGTATACATAACTGAACATAAATAATAGATTATATTCTTGGCATCCAGATTCTCTGAAAGAGGACATCTTAAAATACTGCCTTGAACTGAATTGAACTGAGTTGAGAATACAGAAGTTCTGACGTCTGTGAGATTAATAATGCTCAAGCAAAAGTATCATTTCAATTGATCATCCCCCCTCCCTTCTCTGAAATAGTGTTGTTTGTCCCAGGAAATCATGGTACAGTGATACCGAGGGAAAGATTTAGGATAAGTGTGTAACTTGGTGAGATTCCTGGAAGATCTAACTATTTAGAAACATTTTTGTTTGAACAAAGTTATATGGTATCATCAGCAACAAGATCCCAGCAGTGTTATTTACTTTCCCGGAAAATTTGTTTTAGTTACACTTGGAATAAAAAAGCAACTTCCCAAGTCGGAGATTCTGGCTCTTTGCTTAAACATTAGGGAGACACTCATTTCTAAATGTTACATGTGTTCTGGCACCAGTAAATTCAAATTCATTGTTCCACATTAAAAAAAAAAGTATAATGCTTTCTGAAAACCCTGGGCACACTTTATCTGGGAATCTTGCAGGCATGTGATTTTCTGTATGGCTTCTGGAAAGACAGGTACCATGAGTTCTAGAAGTGAAGGAGGAGACTGGGCAGATAACTAGCAGATATCTTGAGGTCATTCTGATGACTATGGCTTATGGGCTTTCAGGAGTTTCAAAGAAAAAGACGAAGCACAATGTCTAGAAACCCACATGTGTCCATAAAATATTAGGGATAAAGTCGGGAAAGAAACACACATACCATTATCAGACAAACTGTTCATGAAGTTTCTGGGCAGTATTTGCTGGCTCATGCGACAGGAAGGGCAATAGTGGTCTAAGGAAAAACGATGTGTGGGTGTCTCTTGCAATATCCCGGGAACTAATTGCACAGATTAGATAAGCCTCGTCCATATTTCTAATAGAGCTCCAAGTCACTAGAGGAACACGGAGTTTTAAAAAAAGCTCTGATCCCCAGTTAAAATGACAATGTTTTTTACCCAGTTCTGCCACTATCTGTTTGTGGATCTTCTCCAAGTCACTGGATTTAATATCAGCTAGACTAGCTGATTTCAAGGTTCTTTGCAGGGCTGTGGTTCTCTGGGTACTTTTTTTTTTTGAGTTTGCACATGGCTGGAGGTTGGTGATGCTACCCTGTGTATGGATAAATCATACCTAGACTCTTAACAGATTGAGGTAGGAAACATACGGTGGTGATTAGCCTGCATGGCTTACGAAAGTTGAGGCTATTTTAAAATCCTGGGACTGGTCCCAGGGGTCACCCAGTCAAACCCAAACAAGCCTCAGTGCTTTCTCAGTCTCGGATGGTTTTCTAACATGGTAGCGGGGCCACTGGCCCTGTTCTCTGTGGCATTAATTGTGGTCAGAAAACTCTCCTTATCTGCAATAAAAAAATATGCAGGACTTCCCTGGTGGCGCAGTGGTTGAGGGTCTGCCTGCTGATGCAGGGGTCATGGGTTCGTGCCCCGGTCCGGGAAGATCCCACATGCCGCGGAGCAGCTAGGCCTGTGAGCCATGGCCACTGAGCCTGCGCGTCCGGAGCCTGTGCTCCGCAACGGGAGAGGCCACGACAGTGAGAGGCCCGCGTACCGCAAAAAAAAAAAAAAAGCAAAATTACTGAGTCAGTGATGTGACAAAGCTGCTGATCAGCTGCCCCATTACCTGCAGCTCTCTCATTCAGATGATTGACGGCTGATGTTTGTATTGCACTAAGATGCGCCCAGAGTTGTCTTGTGCAGTTAGAAGTGGTTTCTGTTACCTTTTGTGGATGAGGACACATTGGCCAAGCATGCACTGATTCTAGTAGAGGTGCAGCAGAAAATTCTCTGCACATCACTGCATCCTAACCTTTTATTCTTGCAGTGTCCACATTGGATGGTTAAATAGCAGAGCTTATCTTGCCAAAGATGAGACTGCTAAGATGATGAGGAGGAGGAGTAGGATGGTCCCATTTATTGGGTACCTGTTTGAATCAGTACAAACCAAGGCAGGTTACATCCACCACACTTGTCTTTCTATGTATGTGTTATCAATACACCAGAAGCATTTTGTAAAGTAGGCCAGTTCCTCTCTTGTACTATCATTTTCTGCCTTTGATCTGTTTGTATGTATATTGATTTGTCTATTTTTCATTTATATCATATTCAAGAAGAAAAAAGTTTTTTAGATTCTTTTATTGTGACAAAATATACATAATATAATATTTATCATGTTAGCCATTCTGAAGTGTACAATTAAGTGGCATTAAACTGTGTAACCATCACATCTGTGCCCACAACTTTTTCATCATCCCCAACAAAAACCAATTAAACAACAACTCCTTTCTTCCTTACCTCCAGCTCCTGGTAGCCTCCCTTCTACTTTCTGTCTCTATAAATTTTCCTGTTCTAGGTACTTCATATAAGCAGAATCATACCATCTTTGTTCTTCTGTGTCTGACTTATTTTATGAAGAATAATATTTTTAAAGTCCATACATGTTGTAACATGTATCAGAATTCCATTCCTTTATAAGGCTGAATAATATTCCATTGTATGTATATACCACATTTTGTTTATTCATTCATCTGCTGATGGATACCTTTTGGCCGTTGTGAATAATGCTGCCATGAACATTGGTGTACAAATATCTGTTCTAGTCCCTGCTTTCCATTCTTTTGGATATATATTTTGGAGTTGAATTACTGGGTCATATGGTAGTTCTATGTTTAGAAAGGTAGGTTCTTATTTTTTTTCCTAGTGCTAACTTTTGAAGCAACACCAAGTAAGGCCAATTCCTTGTTCTCTGAATATGTTTTAAAATAGCATTAGAAAATAGCTATGTTGTCCTCCCTAAGTCTTCTCTTGTTTAAACTAAAAATTGCAAATTATGCAACTATTTTTTAGAACTCAAATGTAAGATCTTTTGTCCATCCCTGCTACATTTCACTTTATTACTTTCATCAATTAGTTCACTCTATGGGAATATCCAAATATTTATTATGGGACCCAGTACATTATTTACTTCTCCCAAGTTTATGTCTTTCTTTGAATTACACTGAGAAAACATTTAAGAAGTATAAAAGCAGAAGTCATCTTTATTTTCCAGTTCATGAATCATCAAGAAAAGGATGATGAAGATAAAATTGTTTAACCCATCTTTAAAATTTTTCATGTGGATCCATTAGAAATATTTAACTTTTATCTTATTTTACTTTTTTGAAAAAAAAAGGATTTTTTGAGATTGTGTTAGAGCATCCTTGCAGGTGGTAGAGATTCCGTAAACAGTTGTTATAAAAGTGAAGAATTGAAACATTGGCCTTTTTCCTTCAGATGTTTTTACCGAGATCAGACCTTTCTTATTTTTAAAGACACTTGTGATTATTGTGGGGCTGTTCTTATATCTAAAGCTTTGACATCAGTTTTTTCCATTACTGAAGTCTGCCAAATGTTGATGTAGGTTATGTTAGTGCCCAATTTGCTATAATAATAAAGAAGAAAAAGTGATATTCTATGTATGAACTACTGTATGTTTATAAACTGCCTAGCTATCAAAGTTGAAATAAGAATATTCATGTAAAATACTTCTACCTTTAAACCCCTAGTATGAAAATTCCTTTTCTTAAATATCCTCCTAGGTTCTTCCTCCAAAACAGTTGTCTGATCACTTTGGCATTTGCATGGTGGTTCAAGAATTTTACAGAATGCCTGTGCATTGAGTTGACCAAAAAGAGTTTAATGAAAGGGTAGAACTCCTGGTTGAGTATTTCTTATACATGTATTGAAGAAGACATTTTTCTTTGGAAAGTAAACTTATGTGAAATTCTCTTATTGATGTTTTTCTTTCTTTCTTTCTTTCTTTCTTTCTTTCTTTCCTTCCTTCCTTCCTTCCTTTCTTTCTTTCTGGCTGCATTTTGGGTCTTTGTTGCTGCGTGCAGGCTTTCTCTAGTTGTGTTGAGCGGGGGCTACTCTTCACTGCAGTGCGCAGGCTTCTCATTCCGGTGGCCTCTCTTGTTGCAGAGCCACTAGGGAAGCCCTCCAATTACTTTTCTTCTCTCTTTTTTTTGTTTTTTAAGTCTTTAAACTTAATCTTACACGTTCAAACTAACTCTTTTTACTTTAACAGAATAACTGCTTTGAGACTAGGATGTGTCTTTGGTTGATAAGGGGTTGCAGCATTTAAATACCTTATGCAGCAAATTGACAGATCACTAATATCACAGTTTGCTAGTGGCTTACATTTGCAGAACTGCGACTAGCTAAAAGAAGAAGGAACAGTGCATAAGGGAAAAACATTTCAATTGTTCAAATAAGTAAATCTTGATTGTGTTGTCTCATCATAAAGTACCTATACTGATTGAGGGTAAGATTAGTCATCCTCTGCTAATTTTGAGTAGAAGGATTGTGACAAAAGTGACTAATAAAGTGGCCCTCCCAACTTGCTAATAGAATTTCATGTCTCATTTTAGATATCCTCTGAGAACTAAATGACTGCTGGAATTTGAATTAAACCCCAAGCTTTCTTTCTCCACATGACAGCCCAGTGATTAATATATGTAACACACACACACAGGTGTGCGCACACAATTAGGACATGCCTCTTTTGTTGGTGATGATGAAAGACAGAATATTTGGTCTTTTGCACGGTGCTTCTCTCCTCTCACCCTCTCTTTCTCATCCCCACAAACCCAGTTGCTACTACATGCAACTCTAAAGTCAACCAAAAAAATAAGAAACAACATAATCTAAAATGGTCATTATTTTACTCATTTTCCTCACTGTAAATAGCTGACGACACCATTGATCAATTTCCTATAGCTTACTTATTGCCTGCCTTTCCTCAATATCACCCCCTAAACTGTGGTTAAAATATTATTTCCACTGAAAGAACTGCAGTGACTTTTATTTTGTGCGTTTGTATAGTCTCCTTTTTCTCCCTCTCCACCTCCAACCATAACAATTGACACTTGGCCAGGATATCTATTAACCAAATGTTGGATAAAACATATTTGTTAGACATGATTTTGCTTCTTTGTGAAAAATGGGAGAAATTGGGACAAATGAAGATTAAATAGCAGTGGAAGAGTCAGGTTAGTTTGGGGAACAGAAAGCTGGACAAGGGTTGATTTCCTGGCACTGCTTTCTTAGCAAAGAGAACAGTTTTAATCAGTTACAAAAATATTTGTGATCCATATGTTCCTCCCTGCTCGCTCCCATATGCCCATATTCTCTTTTATCTTGGTGGATGATGACTTTATGATTCAGGGATGCAAGAATAATACCTCGCTGGCTTTAGAGCACAGTGCTATTTCCAAACGTGTCCTGGTAATTACGCACGCACATATATCCAGGCTGTTCATGCTTTGAGATGGTTACGTGAATATCAGTTTGTTCTTTCTTCGTGGAAAGAATTATATCTTGCATCCACCTACTGGGGCTGGAATAAGGCATCTAAGGCTTAGATTTGAAAACTGCCTGGCCATTTCACTTGCTGGATTAACCACCACTGTACAAATAGGAGCATCAGGAAAAGGAGACAGGAAGGCTGCGGTGATCGTTGATAACTTCATTTTCTTTGGGAAAAGGAAAACAGAATCCAAAAATCATTTGGTAAATCCATCCATCACAGGTGCCTATTCTAAGACTTGTTAGATATTGAGCTGGTTACTTAAATAGATCCTAATTTTAAGGCATGTTGACTTCTATTTAGTATCAAGTTTTCATTATGTGAAACTGATAAAAATTGAGAAATTAAAATTACTGTTGATGAGCAATGCATTTGATCCCTAAATTCATGTTTCCTTCGCAATAGTTATATAATTTTTAATGACAAAAGAAACACTTTTTACAGCCAAAGTATCCATTTTAATAAGACATAAATAAAGCTAGAAATGATTGACTGTATAAGTGATTGAATTTTCAACAGTTGTTTTCCTCTTACACAACAAATGGTGTCGTAACCCAATAGGCTGTTAATAAAGCTGCAGTAAAATCCGATGAGGAGCCAGCTGTGCTCATGTCAACTTGGGAGGGGGCAGCGAGGGGGAGGCAGAGAGAGTTTCTAAACTTCAGAGTAAATAACTGAGATGCATTTAGTGTTTTCAAAGTCGGGTATATGGTGGAACACGTGCACAAGCTGTTGGATTTAGCAGATGTGCGCCAGGGTAGAGTTGCAGCAAAGGGAGAGAGATACAGCTTGGTTTTGGCAAACGTTATTAGGAATCCGTCTCTCTCTTTGCATTCAAGCTGTATTTGCCGCTGCTCCTGTAGGAGTTGTAAGAAAAAGAAAGTACAGGTTATAGCAGGGGTTGTTTTCAACAGGCTCAAAGTTTGCAAATCTGTTGAATCCCTCTGACAGTGTTGCTTTGGTTTCAAACAGAATGCCCAGCTGACGGTGGCAGTCCTGATTGGGAGGGGCCAGTAGGTGGCGGGTAAATGATGCTCACACAGCAAAGAGAATATTCGGAATTCTTCTCAGACTGTCAGTGGAGAGGAAAGAGCTCTCTCAACAATACCGCCGTGAAAGTTTTCTTTTTTCTTTCTTTGTTTTTTTTCACTTTTATAGCTAATGCCTCATTAAGTCAAAAATCTTTCAGCCTTCTTAGGATAACTTTCAGAAGAAAAGAGTCACAGGAACAGCACTCAAGTAGATTATATTGATCTATAATTAAGACAAAAGCTTTCGTTAAAAACGGAGGCAAGACTTTTGCTCAGAGGTGATCTGGATTGCCATTGAGGCAAACACACAAGCTTGTTTTTTTTTTTTAATATAAAGTGCGAGATTTCACTAAAAAAGGTTAAAATTGAAGTGAGTAATCTTCGGTGCATAATGCAATTGTTAATTTTAGCTCGTTGCGTGGGTGCCGCTCTGACTTGAACAGCCGGCTGTAGCCTTCATTAGAGAAGAAGCAGGCAGCTCGGGACAGGTGGAGTGGATCAAGCCGTGAACGTGATTTGCTGGAGGCCGGTCATTAGTGTTAGAAACTCAGTCTTGTTTATTTCGTCCCTCACCCTTACCATGGTTATTGCAATTATTGTGACTGTTGACTTTTCGTCTTTTTTCAGGTGGATGATGTGTCAGGCTGTGTAAGGGAATCGCACGGAGATGGGCGTTTTGAACTGTTAATGGGGACATGGGACTCCCGCTGTCCCTGATCCCTCGTGTGGATTTTCCCGGCGTAGAAGGACAGAAGCCGCTCGTAAGTCACCAAGACCGACAGCAGAAATTCTGCGCAAAAGGTAAAGGGCTATCATCAGATGGCTGTCATCTCATCTGTATATTTTTCTCATTCTATAAATATGCCTGTTTGCATAAAACAGTTCATGAAAGGCAACCAAAACAGACAGGATCTGTATCAGGGATTCATCTGCCTTAGTGTTTGTAAAATTAGAACTCAATTTGTTCTTTTTTTTTTTAAAGCTGGCCACAATCTGTTTTTTATTGAAACCCTCTGGAAAAAAAGTTAGGGCAACAGAAGTCCCATCTCCTCCCCCCACTCAGTACATTGAGAAACAAACTGTTTGCTACTGGGAAACAGAACTTTTTGTTTGGTTAACTACACACATCCCCGGTGTCACTGAAATACAAGAGATCTGTCAGCTACACTGAATGGATATCCTCAAACCTCCCCAAACATAAGAGCCTTGCTCACCAGGCCCTCACAGACTCCCAAGTACCATCCTTGAGGAAAACTTCCTTTTCCATTCCCACAATCCTTTGTCAAGTGAGCTTGTCCTGTCATGGTAGGTCTTAGCAAATTTGCAACAGATATTACTGCGTTTTAGATTTTTCTTGTGCTTCCTATGTCCAGTTGGAAATAAAGTTACTGAACTAGTAAATGATAAACACTCCAGAGAAACATATCAAGACACTGATTTGTCCAGTAATAGTTACCATTGTAACGACTAGGAGCAGGGCAGTCATTACTTGGGAATTTTTGTGAAAAAACTGACTTTCTAGGCTACAAGGTCTTTCTCTATTTTTCTTTCTCCTTCCTTCCTCTTTTCTTCTTTCTTTTCCTCCTTCCTTCTTGTTTTTCTTAAAAAAAATGGAGGAGGAAGTAAATGCTAAATTATTCAGGAGCCCCCTTTGACAGCACATCAGAAGGGGAAGTGTCAGGGCTTTATGGAAGAAGGGAGAAAAAAGTACTAATAACAGGCTTACACTTTGAAAAGCCATTTCCAGTGTCTGTGTAGTCGTCTCTTGTGAGCCTGGAACATCGGAGTTCAGTTGTGATAGCTTCCTTCTGCAGAATCTCTGCAACATCAGCCACCGACAGGGCTTGGGGAGGGCTTCTGCTTTTAATAATGTCACTGTCACTTTGAAGCCTGAAACTGTTGTCCCTGAAAGGTTTATTTCCAAATTTAGATCCTATATGTATACTGAATTATTACCTCTTACTTTGACTTCTGCCCCTTGGAGAGTGTACTGAATCCTTTATACCCAGGAAGGTATGTCTGTGGTTGAAATTTGCAAATGATTTATGAGTCATCTTAGAGATGCTGCAGAACCCAGTACCACCTCCCGACTCAGAAGTGGAGGAAGAGTTGGAGAGATACTCTCCTTTTGCTTCTACTTTGTAGAGGAGCATAGGGACCGGGAGACGTGTGGGACTTTCATGTCTCATTTTAAGATGTATTGACCCACCTTGACAGCAAGGTGCATTCACAAGAGCATGTGTATGTGTTTGGAGGGGCGTGGACAGGGCAACTGAATCTGCCTTTTGTGTTTGTCTTGGGTACTTGATTTGATCTTGTTTTATTCTCCTTTTGTGTAAAATTGTCAGGGAGGCTGGAGTTGCTTATTTGAATTTGAGTACAAAGGGAGAAATCAAATATCTCAAGAATAATGGTCAAGACTTCACCCTGTGCTGACATTACTTTCTGATGTCTTAACCTTGTAGGGTGTCAAATCTTGTTATTTTAATTTGCATCTGGGAGAATGTCTGAGCCAGGAGACCTGAGTCAGACCATAGTGGAGGAAGGCGGGCCTGAGCAGGAGACGGCCACTCCAGAGAATGGCGTGGTTAAATCCGAAAGTCTGGACGAGGAGGAGAAACTGGAATTACAGGTGAGCCTGGAGAAATCCCATTTCTCATACCACTGTGTGCATCCCTTTCTTTCATTTTGAAGATACTCTGAAGGTTTGGGGTTTTTTTTGCTTGTAAAGAGTTTGACTAGTAAAATAAATAGGAAATCCATAAAACGAATCTTCTCCTTTCCCAATTATTAGTCTTCTTTTTTTTTTTTTTTTTCTGACCAAACAGTGCATTCTGGTCAAAATGCCCTTTGAAATGAAAAAAAAAAAAAAAATCCGAAGAACATATTTCATGACTGAATTTGCCCACAGCTTCTCCATATTAATTTCCAGATTACCTCAAGGAGTTTGTGGAGGACTTCTCCTGAGACAGCTTTACACTAGCTGAGTTATAAAGATGGGTTTGTAGTCCATGGAATACAGCTCATGACAGACTAAGAAAAATCAAAGACATGAGCTCTGTTGACCTTCCTGGGCAGGCTAAGCTTCAATTCTTATTAGCAGAAAAGCCTAGAATTCCCAGCCAGAGAGAGAGAGAGAGAGAAAAAGAATGCTCTAGAAGGGGTAGAGGGAAGTTTGGGAGTGATTGACGGTACTGAAAAAGTGTTATGATTAAATACTCATGATTTATGAGAGAAGGAGGTTTGGTAGAAGGAAAACAAACTGTACTTGCAAGTAACCTGTATCGATTCTCTCTAAACCAAACTACAAAAGTGTTAACTCTTTTTATATAAAAAGGGAACAGAGGCTGATAACAGCATAATGGCCAAAAGCCTTCAAGGCCGGCTTTTCCCCTCCCCAGGAACTGCTGTAAGGAGGGAATGAGAAAAGCTAAATGGTCAAAAGTTTGGGGAAGCAAGAGCTGGGGGAGCCCTCCCTGATGGTTATAATACCTTGTTGATGTTGTTATTGATTTTTCAACTCTGGTGACATCTTTTTCTCTCCTTCTCCCCTGTCCCCTCTCCTGGTTGTTGGTGGACTGTTTGTTTCTTTGTTTGTTTGCTTTATTTTGTTTCTAACATACAGAGGCAACTGGCGGCTCAGAACCAAGAGAGAAGAAAATCCAAGGTAGGGTTCTGGACTTCTACATTGACCTGATATCATGGTTGCATGTGGATTCACATCAGGGTTAGAGGATTTGCCAACGATTCACATGGCTGTATGTGGATCTTGGCTGCACCGGTGCTGCCTGCATTTAATGGGGTCGTGTTGATGTCTCTCTTTCTTTCCCGCTCTATGTGCTTTTTTTTTTTTTTTTTTTTTTTTGATGTGGACCATTTTTAAAGTCTTTATTGAATTCTGTTTTATGTTTTGGTTTTTTGGCCACAAGGTATGTGGGATCTTAGCTCCCTGACCAAGGAACAAACCTGTACCCCCTACATTGGAAGGTGAAGACTTAACCACTGGACTGCCAGGGAAGTCCCTCTATAGGCTTTTTAATTAGAGCATTTAGGGTTCACATAGCTGCAGTGTATATATTTGATCCTGGCAGACTTGACAGTGCTTTACAAACAAATAGCTGCTTGTTTTCTTTTCATTTTAAATCAAGTTTGGGGGAAATGTTTTAGTCTGTCTAATTAGTTTCTGCCTTGAAGTAAACAGGTTCTGGTGTTTAGTGCACAATCTTCAACTTTTAAAACATCTTCTCAGTCAAATCACTTCTAAACCCAGTTTTAGTAGAAATTAATTTGTGTTGTCTTTTCCTCCTTGTACTTTCGTGAAAAGGCAGCAATTCGTTCTTTGTACGTTTCCAGTGTGATGGGCACAGTTTGCTAGGCATGTTCCTTAAATTCATCCTTCCACATTCTCCTCCACCTGCATCTCCATCAACACAGGGGTCCGATGCTTTAAGCCAGTGTAGACACTACATCCCCATCAACACAGGGGTGTGATGCTTGGAGCCATTGTAGACAGCACTGAGCAGTGGATTTGAAGCTTGCTTTTAAAACTCTGATTTGAGAATGTCCAGAGAAAGTGGAGATGTTTCGACAGCCTGAGGATATTTCCTGGGTTTTTTTTCTTTATTTTCCTTTCCTTCTCGTTTCTTTTCCCTTCCCAGTCAGGAGCAGGGAAAGGTAAACTGACTCGCAGCCTTGCTGTCTGTGAAGAATCCTCGGCCAGACCAGGAGGGGAAAGTCTTCAGGACCAGGTATACCCCCTGTCATTATGGATCATTGCATGAACGGGATCTACCTTTGTGTGCATGAGTATTAATTTGGCATTAAATAGTGTTTTGGGGGAGCAAAAAACAGTTCAAGAAGGAGAAAGTCTTATGGCTTCATCCTCTGTTTCTGAGACATTCTATATTAGTTGAACAGTTTGTCACAAAGTATTACGTTTGTTTTTTTCCAGACCCTCTGAAAACTGCAAATGGAAAGGAATTCAAAAGAATTTAGATTAAAACTTAAAATGTAAGCACAGTCGTGCTGATATTCCTCAAAGGCTCTCTCTTGATAAAACTGAACCAAATATAGTTCCAAGTATCCCATCTCCTTCCTTATTGGAGATTCTTACCTCCCCAAAATGCACTTGCCTATAAAAACACAAATCTTGGCTTTTATGAAACTTCAGAAATAGTGAATAAGGTGCATTGAGCTTTGGAGACATACTTTTATGGCCTTTGGTGGAGATTTCTCACTACTGGAAAAATTGTCCAGAAATAAATCTGAGATGATGGTGAATTTGAGTTAATATTATTAATACATTGCTGCATATCCTTATACCTGTTTTTGCTCCTTATAGCAAGACTATTAAGCTCTAAAATTTCAAATTCCAACAAAACCCTTCTGTGACAAAATGGGAAACTTCACATCATATTTATTTTTGTTTGCCTTTCAGGCATCATATTCATTTTTATAAAAAATGGTCTTGCTGCTAAAAAATTTTCCTTATTTTATCAGAGCCTGAGAGCAGTCAAGACAAGTAAAATGATTTATCTGAGCCCAGAGGAGGAAAAATTGATTAAGATAGCATTATTTTTGTTGGGCCTTGTTTTGCTTTGCTCTTTTTACTTTAATTAAAATAGTCTAAATTCTCCTCATGGGTACAGAGAGCATTGAGCGCACTTTCTTTAAAAGGACCAAAAATAAATTCCTTATGGATTTTGTCCTAAGAGTATTTTTTTTCCCTAGCCTCATTTCCTTAATATGCTGCCCATGTCGTAAGGCATGGTCAGGCTAGCTTTCAGTAGCCATCCCTATGTTTCATACACAGGCTTTATTTTACTTGGGCTCTGAGAAATATGTGGCTTTTGTTCAGCATTTTATTTGTGCTTCTTCTTTTAAGGGAGATTGAAAAGGGGGAATAATGTGAATATCACAGCTTATATTATTCAACATTGATTGATGGCTTGTGATGTAATGCACACAATATATGTTAACTCTGCAGAATGACAGACTCTGGGAGAAGTAATGCCCCAGTGGTCCCCCACTTCTAAGGCCAGGCAGAGGAGGACAGCCTTTATAGATTTCATCTGCTTTTTATCCTATTTGACAAGTACCAGGAGGAAATTTTTTAAGAGATCATCTGTATCATTGTGCCCATCCTGGACCTAAGTCTAGGTTCTCCATACAATTGGTGCAGAGAAATAATGAGGCAAACGGTGCTTTGTTCCTGCTGGTTCCAAGCTGAGTAACTAAGACTAGCTTTGTAGAAATTAGAGCTTGCAAGCCTCTCTTTGGACTGGCTGAGGTGTGGTGGAAGCAGGGGGGCTGATAGACACACAAATAAGCGAGTGGCCGTGCTACTTTTTTTTAGAAAATAAAGAAGCAGACCTTTGAGCTTGAATGCAATGCCTTCATTAGGTACTACCGGCACTTAAACAAAATGTGGGAACTGAATCCCTGAGAACACTGGCCGAAGTATACAGTATACGGATTGTATTGCTTCCCCAATGTTTGTATATTCACAGTATTTGGAAAACTGCCTTCATTTTCCTGCGTGGGAAAAACTCTTGCTACCTGTATTACTTGATCTCAGACCCATAGCTGATGGTTCAGCCTGTCCTTAAGTTAAAGGAGTTTTGCTTTTCTAATGTTATACTATTTACCTATCAGTGTATTACTGCAACTTGAATCATTCTTTTCCTGTTGTTGGATATAAACTTATCCTGTACCGATGTATTTATTAATACTTGTATTTTATTATTGAGCATATCAATAAAAATATTAAAAAAGAACAGATTGTTTTTTACCAACTCTATAGCACTTTTGTGTGTTCTTTCAACACCAGAATGTGTAGAAAAGACAGATATTTTTCTGAGTATGGGATTTGTCAACACACGGCATGAGTTTGTACATTTTTTTGGTAAATGATGTCCTTTAGCCTGTGCTCTTACATTTATATTTCCAAGCCTCTTTGATTTTAGATTCAAACTTACCGAGGCTGGATGGTTCAATCGGTTTTGAAGAAGCAATGAGACCACTGCCATGGCCTGGTACCATCACTTTCCTCCCCTGATCCACTGTCGAATGGCTTCTTCCCCACTCAGAGCCAGAAATGTTCCAGCTGTTTCCTTAACAAGTGGAAGCAAACCGTAACCCCAAAGTCTGCCTCAATCTTTGCAGACTGAGACATTTCTGTCCCAAGTCCGGTGATAAAAGACCTTACAATCAAATTACACTCAGTTTTACATAATTTGTATATGTCCATCCCGAGGATAAACATGTGGATATCAGGAAACCCAGCTAAGATAAATATTTACCATGAGAAGTTGTTTTATTTCATCCTCTGTATCATGCATCTTTCCAAACATGGTGACTTTTTATTCCAGCCTGGAATACACAATGGAGCCCCTCCCAAAAAAGAAATTTGGCTTTGGAGGACTTTTGTTTTCTGCTTGTTAGATTAGCTAGATTTACCAAGAACCATTAAGAATCCCAGATTGACCATAATTTGAGGATGTAGGGGCATAGTTTAGTCACATGTAGAGGAGCATTAGTTTAGTTATCAGTGAGAAACACTATTAGTCATTGGGATTTTTTTTTTCCTACATCATAAATGTTAATGTCGCTAGTAGAAGAAAGCTTTCCTATCAAATCATCTCTTACATAAGAGCCAGTGGGCTTAATGTTGGTTCATTTGTCATAGTTTTAATCATAGTGTAGTTTTTTCATAAAACTGAAGAACATAATTTGGCTCATTCTTCTTCAAAACAGTGAACATACTATCAACCAAATGGCTGATATATGAGTTAATACAAAATGATCTGTTTTCAGTGAAAAATCAATAAATATAAAAGTGGATCCAGTCCCAATACTGTAAATGGTCAACCAAGCATCAGTTCAAGAGAATCTTACATCTTGGAAAGGATTAACTGATGCTAGAATTAAAATAATATTAAATATGTATCTATAACTGATGGAAAATATAGTCCTATTTTCTACCTTTTCTAAAAGGCAGTGCTTATTGTAGCCATATATTACGATGATTTGTTAGTAGCCTTTGTAAACAATGTATGATAATAACCCATACCTAGGATTCCTGCAATTCTATATCTTGAGTTTTCATAGTGATAGAAATCATTATTGATATGGTTCTAAAACAGATTTTTAATTGTAAGTTGGCTGTCATGGCCTTTATTTATGTCTGTTTTCTCTGTAATTATGATTCATAGTATCTGTCTGTCTGTGTTTGTGCCAATTTTTCCTTACAAGGAATTATAGAAAAGCACTGCAGAAGCCTCTTTTTTTTGAGACATAACAGGAGCTGTGATGCAAGCTTATTGATAAAGAAATTTTTTCCTAGGTGTTTAAAAATAAACCTGTAGAGAAAATAAGTGTTGTTATCTACGGGAATTTAACTTGCTTATGGTTAATATTCATGAGGCAAAGTTTTAGTACTATATACTTCTCATGACCTTCCATTGACTTCTGAAGTTTAATTCACCTTAAAGGGCAATTATTTTTCTGACAGGTTTAATTTTTTACCATTTAAGAAAAAAAAAATCTGCACCTGGCTTTCATTTTCCTGTTCTTAATAATCTCTATGCAAAATGGAAACCAGACAGAGATTCTTAAATCTGGCCCTAAATTATTATATTTTTTCCCCAACAGGAATCAATTCATTTACAGCTTTCCAGTTTTCCCAGCCTGCAAGAGGATGATAAATCTAGGAAAGATGACTCTGAAAGAGAAAAAGAAAAGGATAAAAACAAAGATAAAACCTGTGAAAAACCCAAGATCAGAATGTTATCAAAAGGTGAATGTGAAAATGTTTCCTTAACTTAATTTGGACGCATAAATAGTCACAGAATACATTATAGATTTTACACACATGTCACCTCCCACCAAATTCTGCATATAATTTTATATGTGTACGTATGTGTGTGTGTAAAAGGTGATGTGACCTTGATTTTTTTTTTCTGTTCATGGTGTCATTTTTGTGTATCTAGAAAGGTTATTTTTAGGATCACATATTTCTTTGGATATTCGTTTGGATATCCTATTTTCAATGAGAAGTTTGTACAGGGGAGTGAATATAAATATGTTCTTAATTCAGGTTTATTAGTCCAGTTAACTCGAACTGATGAACAGTAATAGTACCCAGTTTTATATCTTAACTTTCATGTTTATCTTAAAAGACAGATAGTGGATTAGCAGTTCTCAGTCAATAAGTGGTAAGTGTTGTTATCCCCAAAGCACAGATGTATATACCAATGTCAATGGAACACATATTAATATTTTATCTGGCACAGGTAAATTTGGTCTCTGCAACCCATATACTGCTCCATAATGTCTCATTTAAAATATACACACTTCTACTTCAATAAAAATTCTTCCCCAAAAGTTATTCCTTCTAAAACCCCAAATCTACAATCCGGGCTTTTCAAATTGTTGCCTTACATATAACTGCACAAAACTAAAACCAAAAAGAGAGAGAGAGAGAGAGAGAAACAAAACTAAGTTGAAATGAAGAATACCATGAATAAATAGCTTGGCAGTAGACTATTTTTTTAAAAAATAACTGAGAGAGCATAGGGCATCTGATCAGCTGAGAAATGACAACTACTTCTCATATTATGCTCTATAACCACATATCTGCCTATAATGATTATCTCTGCTGCTGAATATCTAAAATCGAGGTGTATCCAAGAGTAAAGAAGTACAGCTTCCTAAGATGGCTTTAGAAATTAAGCTTTAGCCAGCATCAAAAGACTTGAAAGACTTGGAAATATTTAGTGCCCTCCTATACTTTGTATTGATTATTATTTAGACAGTCTTATAACAGAACTTTCAGTTTTTGCCTTCTCTGTTTTAAGAGAAAGAGAGTTCCACGGTATCTCAAACTCTTGAGAGCTCTCTCTGTGGGTTGGGATTACCCCTCACTGTCACGGGGAGGTCGTGCCCTTGCTGATTGACAGCACAGAATGAACACATGACATTTGACTCCACCCACCCACCCAGACTGTGCCCACTTCCTCTCCTATGACAGTTGGGTCTTTCCACACTGGGAATTTACTGGGTGTTCTCAATCCCCAAATCTAATTTTCATCCTGATGTAATATTACCAGGTTGCTAGTTTTGTAACATGTATCTTTCACACCAATAGCTTCACCTAAAGTTTACTTGAGCAAAAGGGATCGGGAAAGGTTGGGAAAACCTTTTCCACCCCACCTCCCCATCAGCCTTTCTGACAACTCCATCCTGCTATTTGTTTCAGATTGCAGCCAAGAATATACGGATTCTACAGGCATAGACTTACACGAGTTTCTGATTAACACATTAAAGAATAATTCCAGGTAAATTATTAAGTAAACCTCTCATTTCTAGAAGAGTCAAGTAGAATATTACAATCAAACTCATTAATCCAAACACTTCTAAGAAGAGAGTTGTAAAAGGCAGGCTTCTTCTCTGATGTCTTAAACTGTCTCTTGTATTTTCTTTTTTCTGCAAATAGTTTGCATGTTTACTGTTTATAAATAGTCTTAATTCCTGGGTACTTATCCAATGAATAAATTACAGTTTACAAGTTCTGCTTTTCTGGTCACAAAGAGATACTGATTAAGGGGAAAAAATAGAGAATGAGAATCAATGTCAAATAAACCAAATATGCTTCAGTACAGCAATAGAACCAACTACTTAGGCTTAGCTTTGTTCCAGTTTTCCTATCAATTTAAAATATAAAATTTACTTGATGTGTTTTATGGGCCTAATACCTTGCATGCCTTAATTAATATTAAAAACTACAGGAGTTTCAATATTACAAAATACTTAACAAGTGAGATGAGAAATAATCTTAAACAGAATGGAATTACAGGTATTTGGACAGCATATTCCAGAGAAGAGTTAGATACTGATTTGTAGCCACATAGATTTAAACAATCTTTTCCATACATATACATGAAATTGTTAAGTCTTTGGGAATGGAAAGTACATAAAGCCTTTTCATTTTAACATTTATTTTGCAGAGACAGGATGATACTCTTGAAAATGGAGCAGGAAATTATTGATTTCATTGGTGACAACAAGTATGTTAAATTGCAATGCCGGTTAATTAATCTGATGTGTCTTAGTTTGGTATTTGGGTTTAATTATTCATTCTGGAAAGATTTAGGGATAGATAAAACATTATTTCATGTGTTTGCTGACTCATTAAATAGAGATGCTATTGGAGTTAGGAGCTATGTGCTGATGGGAATTGTTGCTTGGACCATGTGTGCTCCTGCTTGTTAAATTCCTGACAAAATGGCTATAAACAGGGGGCCACTGATTAGCATAGAGTAGCAGTAACAAGAAGCGACCCTTTTCATTTTTATTATAGTTTTTTAATGGGCGCCAGCTGGCTGTAGTCAGTTATGCCTGGAAATAATTGTACTGCTTTCAGTGTCAACCATGTAATGACATATCTCCAGATAGGCATCTGCAGTCCCGTATTATGTCATGTCATTTGTCCTGTGCCTGGCTCTGTTGATAAGGTATCCTGGACCAAAACAGAACACTTCCCAGTGGACATTAAGTTCTCTGTGGTCTGAGAAATGTGCAACTATAAAACAAAAACACTTATTGTAACTTAATCAATACATCTGTAAGTGGAAAATGTGTCTGGAAATGAGGACATCAAGTGATGCCAGAAATGAAACAAGCTTAATGGTTTGGATGAAAAAGAAATGGTTTTGTGTGCGTACCTCTAAAATGTACTACAGGCCAGAAACGAATATGCTGATTCTGCTGTTTCTTGTATTCCTTTCCAGTAATCATTATAAAAAGTTTCCTCAGATGTCGTCCTATCAGAGGATGCTTGTCCATCGAGTGGCAGCTTACTTTGGGTTGGATCACAACGTGGATCAAACAGGGAAATCTGTCATCATCAACAAAACCAGCAACACAAGAATGTAAGCCCCACCACTATATTTATTTAGCATTTGCTTTTTCTCTTGTGGATTCATTTATAAGAGCACAGTATAAAATTCAAAGTACATGGCATTTAAAATGTGCAGTGTTATTTATCTCTTGCTCTTATCAACAGTAGTGGCATTTATCTATAGAAGATTATCTGAGGACCAGGAAAGTTGATAAAATTTAGGCCATACTGTGTATTTATTGCCTGATTTTTTACATAACTCGTGAAACACAATTTTCTTCCTTCCATCAGTAATCCCTGTGATTACATGCAAAACATGGAACGTGTT
This sequence comes from Mesoplodon densirostris, assembly GCF_025265405.1. Taxonomy (NCBI): domain Eukaryota; kingdom Metazoa; phylum Chordata; class Mammalia; order Artiodactyla; family Ziphiidae; genus Mesoplodon; species Mesoplodon densirostris. Next base: position 59,939,847 of record NC_082670.1, read on the forward strand.
ATGTCAAATATACCTCCAATGAAAAATAACAGACATTTTAAAACAATAATGACACACATAGGATAATTGTCCTTTTCTTTGTTTTTCTGGTTTATAGACATCGACCTTACTGTGATTTTTAGAATAACAAAAAATTCCAAACCTGGAGACAAAAGTCCTGCCTCTAAGACCCAATTCTTTTACTTACTAGCTGTGTGACTTGAAACAAGTCATTTAAAATCTGCCACCTCAGTTTTTTCACCTGTAAAATGAGAGTTTTTGAGCTGGCTAATATCTAAGTTCTAGATCTAAAAGGAGGTTGCTTGTTTGGTTTTGCTCCTTTCAGTAATTGTTTGCTTCTATCTTAATGACTTTTCATGGTGCCACTGAGTCACCAAAAAGCATAAGATGAGTAGTTATTTGCTTTGGTAATGTGGCACTGTCTCTCTTGAACTCATGTCTCCTTTAAGTACAGCACAAACCACTTTCATAGCAAAAATACACATTAAACTCAAAAACTGTCCCTATATAAAGCATTCTCTTAAGACATCTGTGTATTATAATTTCTTTTTTCACAGTGTTTGGTAAATTGTGTAAACCGCCTGGTTTTTAGGAATGCCGTGTTGGTGAAGGGAACTTTTGTATCAAGCACAGCAGCATGGTTAAAACATTATTTTCTACTCACCGGAGGTTGGGACTTGTTGGGATGGAGATGAGACTCTTTCTCTGCTCAAGACTCAGTCTGTGTTCAGCAGACTGAGCGTGAAAGTCATAGTGGAGAGAACTCAGACTAGGAGATCTGGGACTGAGATTGGCTATTATCTCAGGAACACTGAACACTTCACTTCTCTGGGCTTCAAATTACTTATTTATCTGCAGGAGAGTTTGAAATGGATAATGTTTAAAGGCCCTTGGAGCTTCAGAATTCTTGGGTCCTATGGTTGCATTCTACTGTGCTGGCAAAATACATCTTAAAATGTATTAGCTTTCCACTTTATCTGATTGTTGGCACATGGACCTCCTATTCTGAACAGTAGTAGGAGTGAAAGATTACTGTCCTTTAATCCTTTACATCTTCCCTCTCCATCAAATACTCCTGGTTGTTGCTGCTGTTTTTCACTCTCCATTCTGGTTTTTCTTTTTTTTTCTTTTTTTTTTTTTTTTTTTTTTTGCGGTATGCAGGCCTCTCACTGTTGTGGCCTCCCCCGTTGCGGAGCACAGGCTCCGGACGCGCAGGCTCCGGACGCGCAGGCTCAGCGGCCATGGCTCACGGGCCCAGCCGCTCCGCGGCATATGGGATCCTCCCAGACCGGGGCACGAACCCGTATCCCCTGCATCGGCAGGCGGACTCTCAACCACTTGCGCCACCAGGGAGGCCCATCCATTCTGGTTTTTCTTATGACTTTCTGATACTAATGCAGGGACACACTGATTGCAAAATAGGCAAGCAAGTGCCTCTTTCCTTCTAATTTCACCTCTTTCTCTGTAAGGCCATAACAGACACGGAAAAAGCCCATAGGTCAAGTAGATTGGTACAGTTTCAACTAGTAGAGATAGTGCATTTATGTTTAATTCACTGTGATTTTGCAATCGCATCATCATAAATATTAATACACACGTTTGAGACCTGTTTCCTTGTATGATAGTTTTTGAGAAAATAAACCAGTGTATAAAGGCTCTCGGTAAACTCTGAGTGATGACTCTGAACTTGCTCAGTTTGATGTAGTAGTCGCTACTTATGTATGACTATTTACATTTTAAATTAAGTTAATTAAATTTAAATAAAATTTGAGTGTTAAGATTCAGTTCCTCAGTCAGGCTAGCCGCATTTCAAGTGCACCTGTTAGAGCATATATAGAACATTCCCATTTCTTCAGAAAGTTCTATCGGTCAGCTCTTTTCGAAATCCTTATGATTCTTGCAAGTTTCCTTATACCACTAAAGGACATAATTTGTCCCTTAAACCTTTTATTTTCTGCCAATGAGCATCATATTTTCATAATATCAGACTTCTTCCCTTCCAAAAGAGCACTAGATTTTCTTTTTCTTTTTTTTTTAAATGGCCAGTTTCCAATAGACCCCATGTGTTCATGCCTCCAGGAAGAGCAGAAGGAGAGTTTATGCAGGGTACACCTTTAGGTATTGCTGCTACAACAAAATGCCCAGGCTGCTAGACATTTTGCCTGGTTCCTGCTCTTGATCCTTACCTCTTGATCCTCACTCTGTGAGTCCTAAATAAAAAGAAATGACCGTATGTCATGGACAATCAAGATATTTTCTTAAGAGCCGAGCTTAATAATCTTTCATCCACAGTTGTCAAGGCCTACTGTCCTATTCCAGACACCTTTCTGACCGTCCTCGATTTGAGTGGCTCTTGCCAGGGTTGAGATGGGGATGGGGGAGGTTAATATCTTTTAGGACAAGAGAAAAGGATGAATTAAATGTCCTTTTACAAATGTCCTTAACAAGTCACATTTCCAGGACCTGAATCACTTTGGGCAGTTTCAGCAAAGGAGAAAGAAATATTGTTCTGTGGGAAATGATACATTTGATGTTTGAAGTCTGTTGCCATGTTCTCATGGAGTTGAAGTTTGAATGGGAACATCTCTTCAAGTTCTAGGTGTCTTGCATTTCTTTGACTCTGAAAATTTCAAGAGTTGTGCCATCAGCACAATTGGCATGTGATGGTCGTGGGAACCGTATTGATTTAGATATATTATTAGATGAAAATGTTTCCATTTCTATAAAGGAGGGAGGCTGAGACGGAAATTCCTCAGATGGTTCCTTGTGGGTTTTGTGTTTTAGGAATACCTTTTCAATGTGTACAGTTTTATGCTATTCTGAAGCAAATACATTACAAATGCATATTTTAAATGGCACTGCAGCTTGGGAGAAATGCAGAAAAACGTGGATGGAAGATACAAAAATGAACTAGAGGGCTGAGGGAGAGAAAACACTTTCTTACTTAACTTTTAATTTTTCTTTTTCAATGACACTGAGCTGGCATATAAGGTGTTCCTGTGGCGTGGATGCATATCAGCTAGATATTGGCTGGGAGTTATTTCCAGAATCCCTGTTTTTCTAGATTGTCAGCAGTTCAAGTAATGATAGAATGTGACTTGAAAATACTAAGTTTTGCATGGAGAGAAAATAGTTTCACCTGAAGTTCAAAATATTTAAGTCACGACAGCAGACTATGAGGATTATACATACACGTGTGTGTACCACACTCACTTCTAGTATTTTCTCTAATTTCTTCAGATATAATACATCCATCCTTTCATGATGGAAAAAACTTATCTCAGACTTCTCAGTTAGTTAAGTGGTATAATCTCTTATAAGAACATTACCTAATGTTTGTTCAATTGCACTGGGTACTTTACCTCTTATTTAATGTATATTATTTCATTTAATATTAAAAACATATAACATAAGTCATTAGAGGTTTATTTTACAGAAGAAGAACATTAAGCACAAACTCAAGTTCAATTTTGGACTTACAGAGAAGCAATGCTCAGTGTGGCTGGGATCTAAACCAGTGTGTCTAATGCTGAGAACAATTTTCTTAAATAATCTACTCTCTGTAAAGCAGAAACATCCAAAACATCTTGGGCAAAATCCTCAAGATCTCCGGGATTGGTTGGGATTTTCAACTCTTAAGTCTTTTGTTGTCTGATAAGAAACAGTGATTGAGGGAGAAGATCTTTTTGAAGATTAACTCAGTGGTATCAATAAATAACAGAGACTTCCTACAAAATGCTAGTTCTTGCCAGATTTTCTGTATTTATCACTGCTACAAGATGCGATATTTGGGGAAAAAAAGATGCAGTATTTGGTAGGGGGTGATAGCCATCCAGTGGAAACTTCCTATACTCCATTTCGATCTGTGTTTTCAAGAATGAAAAAGCTACACTTACAGATAATGTCAGTACAGGAGATAAACGTATCCATTGTGTTAATACAAAATTACTGCTCCAGGCAATTCATTTGTCCAAATGCATGTTTTCATGTCATAGCCACAGGAGCATGGGGTTAAGGATGTAGTAGTCCTGAGAGAGTAGAAAATAAGAATCATGTTCATTTGGGATACGTTCCAAAAAGGTACCTTCTTCTGAGTGAACTGATGCACTTTAGAGACTTCAGCAAAGGAAAGTCACCTTAGCCTGGCACCACTGCATCCTTGTTGATTCTCAGGGCTAGCCAGAGTGAGAACAGGTGAGTGTATGTCACCTACAGCCATCCAGCACATCTGTTGTTCCACGAATTGGATCTGAATGGCTGGGGATGCCTCTCATTAGAATTGACTGCTTTTTGTTGAAATAACGGAGTTTTTGAGCAGAGGCTCACTATGTGGGTTTTTTTTTTTCCCAGCTTTTGTTGGGCTCTCTTTCCCCCGTTTATTGCTAGAAATATGTTTCACTCTCTAGCACTTTAAAATTTTTTCTGTTGACATTCTTTGTTAACTGTCAGATTAGGTGGTGACACCAAATGAGCCCCTTGGAAATCTGGGGTAGAGGTACTAGGGTCTGTGCAATTTGGTAGTGCAAGTGATATTTAGAATGTATTTACTCTCATGTTACTTTTTTGATAAGTATTGAGGATTGAGGCTAAAAGATGAACAGTGCTTTTTAAAAAAATATTTAAATGCTACAAATATATGGGTCTGTTTTCTTTATGAGAAGCTTTATTCTCCTCTTTGTTTCTCTTTCTGATCTTCACTTTTTCTCTTTGCTTATTTTTCTACGTGTTTAGCCCAAAGCAGCTCATTTTTCTCTTATTAGATAACTTTTACCCACCCACCCCCCCCCCCATTTTCTCCTTCTTGGAGAAAAGATGTATGCTCAGGGTGTATCATTTGGAGACGAGAAACCATCTACTTTCACTAGTATTTTCCAAAGGGCCAAGATCAGTCATAGGCAGAGAAAATCCCACGTGTATCTGAATGTCTTCGCATATGTCAGAGTAACCATTTAACTAGCTCCAGATGATTTTCATGTTAAAATGTTGTCATCTAGGGCTTCCCTGATGGCACAGTGGTTGAGAGTCCGCCTGCCGATGCAGGGGGCACAGGTTCGTGCCCTGGTCCGGGAAGATCACACATGCCACAGAGCGGCTGGGCCCATGAGCCATGGCCGCTGAGCCTGCGCGTCCAGAGCCTGTGCTCCGCAATGGGAGAGGCCACAGCAGTGAGAGGCCCGCGTACCACAAAAAAAAAAAAAAAAAAAAAAATGTTGTCATCTCTTGAATTTTTTTTTGTCTTTCATATCCGCCCACTGTCATTGCCTCCAATCCCCTACTCTAAGAGTGCAAAGCAAGGAAAGGAAATGGCAGATCTACTGCGGAAAGAGGATACAGGCCCCTGCAACCATGAAACAAGAATAGTGGCTCAAAGGCAGAGGTTGGGGGTGACACCTTAAGAGTCCAGTGCTCAAGAGCACAAGGTCCCGATTCCTGAGAAGTGTGGACATGAGTATTGGCCTGGAGTGATGAGCGGAGTATAGTGACTGTGGTAGTTTGCTCGTGTGTTGCAGAAAGGATGATTCACTGAGCTGGCTATTAGGTAAATCACAAGAACTGTGAAACTTGTTCTGGTGCTAAACAAAGCCTCTCTCTAAGTGAAGCAGTTGAGCCCAGTTGACTTTGCTAAGAATCCCTGAGGTGATGGATGATGACTGCCCTCTGAAAAGGACTGGGGGACTGCCCCCTTCTCAGGGGGCAGACCAGAGAGGAGTGGCCAGCAGCACAGCAGGGTCAGTGGACATCTGTGCTGCTTAGTTTCCTGAAGGGACTCAGGTTGAAGATGGGAGTCATCAGTTCTTGACCCTTAAGCTCTCACTCCCTGCAGGTGATGAAGTGCATTTATACCAGAACAAACAAAAAAAAAACCCATACTTTTCCTCCCACATCTGTTGTATTTCTTTTCCTTTGTCTCAGAATGTGAGTGGCACCAGGAATAAACTGAACAGCATCCTGGTATGATGCTTGCTTACTAATCCTCTGAAGAGGACTAAGCATCACTTTCTTCAAGTGCCTCTTGGAAATCTGTGAGCGGTTGGTTGGCATCCTGTCATTTCTAAACAGGACACATTTACTCTGCACTTTTTATAGGAATAGCATTGAAAAATCATCTGACTTAAAGCCAAAGGTCAGAAACCTATCTAAGAATCATATTACTCTCAGGAAAACTGTGGGATTTTATTTATTGAACAGACAACCGAGTTCTTTAAACAATAGTCCAGCTCAAAGTTAAGACATTTTTTTATTAACATTGGTCAAACTCTGCATCATGTCTCTCAAAATATATTTTCTCATATTATCATTCTCAAATACCTCAGAGAACATGTGTCTATAGATAGACAGACATATATTGTGAGGACAGAAAATAAGTGTGCTGTGTTCCTTTCACAACTTGAAATTATTTATGGGCCTTTGAGTGTTGAACATATAATTTACTGTTTAATTTTGGAATCGAAACATGCACGTACCTTCTATAATGTTAATATCCTTAATATAACTTTTCTTAAAATGAGCTTTCCCATGCAGTAATAATACTTCCCAAATATCTGTATATCTATCTATCTATCTGTCTAGCTCGCAACATTCTAGGTAGATAAAGCTAGACTGTTTTGCAGAAGAGAAAACTGAGGTTCATGTCTTGATCTTACCTGGTCATTTCACAGAAGATCAAGACTGAAATCCACGGCTACTGCCACTCAGCCATGACTGAGGTTTACGTGGTGTGTAAGTGCAAGCCTGTGTGTATAAATGTATAAAGATGTTATCTGTATCATACAGTTTGGGACAGTTTAGAGGGAGGTTCACTATACATATAAATACTACATATAGTCTTTTCCTATATGTAGAGTAGTTTGGAGGGAACCAGATTATGGTGATTTGGTTCCTTCCATCAACACCTTGGCCTCCTGTAGGGAGAAGAATTAGGCCCAGTTTCTGCAGGCTCCCTTTGTTGCTTCTAGATCCACCTTTAGTAGGAGCAGTCATGTTAGCACTCTCCCTGGGGGAAGTTGTAGGGCATACTTGAAGGCCAGAGCCTGGTTGTGTACAATGAATCTTCTTGGTGTATTTTCTGTGTCTTATTAATCTTAAGATTTCTAGAGAACAAATGTATGGACACCAAGGGGGGAAAGTGGTGGGGGAGGGTGGTGGTGGTAGGATGAATTGGGAGATTGGGATTGACATATACACACTAATATGTATAAAATAGATAACTAATAAAAACCTGCTGTATAAAAAATAAATAAAATTCAAAAATTCAAAGAATAAAAATTAAAATGGTCAATAGAATGAGCTGAAATTCCAATAAAGAACATATACAAATGACCAAAAAAAAAATAGATTTCTGCTAGTGGAGAGGCCATGAGTGTGTCACCATGACTTCAGGATAGATGGAATTGGGGCATAGAGTAGAAAGAGAAGTTGTAGTCTGTTGGTTGAAGATGTTTGGTTTCCACACTTAAATGCTAGAATGCTGAATTTGTAAGGCGCAGTCTCATTTAAAAGAGAATAAAATGGTATAAAATGACAAGGTGGAAGTGGAAATCATGACATATGTAAAGAACATAGGACTTTCTTTTTTAAATAAGAGATATCAGTTGTCAGTATCGTAATTGAATATTTCCACGTGTTAAGGGAACAGGGCCACTTAGACTTCTGTAATATGTTTGACTATTAAAATATTTTTGACGAATGTCTTTGACATCAAAATATTTCACCCTGTTGTGCACAGCAACCTTTCATGCATATTGATGACCATCTTTCCATTATTCAGTATGAAATTCAAAGATGTCCCTTTGTGCTCCTCTGCATTTAGCAGAATTGAATTCTTCATTTGTGCGTATGTGAGGGGGAGGGATTAAACTGAACTATTTGGACGAGAAGTAATACATTTGGTTTCAAGAAATGGAAACCAAATGGCAGTGAGAGTAAACCACTGAAAATACTTCTAGATCAAAAAGTTTTTAAAAAATAATAAAGCATCCTCATCTTTTTTTAAGGTTCAGGTGACAGAAATCTAACTAAAATTGGAATCAATTGACTAGAAGATAGAGTTTGATGGTCTTACACAGTATTTCACTCAGCCATACTGCCTGTCAATTCATGAGCTCTGTCTAATAAGGAACAATGAAGAGTTAGTTCTAACTTTTGAAAGGCTTGACTGGGGATGCCAAGACAGACTGGAAATGCCAGTACTGCTTACCACACATGCTCAGTGAGTGTCACAGTAGACACCTGCTATGAATTGTGGGGAAACACTTTTTTTTAAAACTTAAGAAGAGGAAACTATTTGTTTTTTAATCAAGAAGAAACATTAGGAACTTCCCTGGTGGCGCAGTGGTTAAGAACCCGCCTGCCAATGCAGGGAACACAAGTTCAATCCCTGGTCTGGGAAGATCCCACACACCACGGGGCAACTAAGCCCGTGCACCACAACTACTGAGCCTGCACTCTAGAGCCTGCGAGCCACGACTACTGAGCCCATGCACCACAACTACTGAGCCTGTGCTCTAGAGCCCGTGAGCCACAACCACTGAGCCCACGTGCCACAACTACTGAAGCCCGCACGCCTAGAGCCTGTGCTCTGCAACAAGAGAAGCCACCACAATGAGGAACCCATGCACCACAAGGAAGAGTAGCCTCCGCTTGCCACAACTAGAGAAAGCCTGCACACAGCAATGAAGACCCAACACAGCCAAAAATAAATAAATTTTGAAAAAAAAAGAAACATTAAATTTGTTTTCTCTGCTTTTTGATAATGATAAAGAGACAGCTAAAAATAATAACTCATGGACTGAAATGTTCCAGGAAAAAAAAATGTAGGCATGTGTAATGCGTGGCCATGAGATACATAGTAAACTCTAGTTATCATTAATTTAATAAATACCTTGACCTTTTGAAGCCTTGAGGAGTTTTTCTTAGAGTTACATCCTCATCTTGATACATTAAAAATAATTCATTACCATTTTAAATAAAGGTCCATGATATATTACTTTAGTTCCATTCATTTTATGGCTAGGAAAAAATACTGCTATAATGTTAAATTAGTGGCAAAAAGGATTTTTAAAAGTGCTAATATAATGGTGCATTACCAGTAATTTTTAGTGTAATCACATATAATACTTCAGTAATAAACTACAGTCTGCATGAGTTTAAACCTAAAATTACTCCTTACCTCTAGGTAATTCTCTATAAAATCAACCTGGAAAAATCTTATTAGGTTTATTTTATTCCTTTTATGCAAACTTCAAATGGTTACTTTCTAACCTTTCAAAATATTTTTGGAAAATCAAGAAGGGATTAGTAATTTGGACTTTTAATTTCTAATGTTTGGAAACAAATTTAAACAAAATACTTGAAAAGCAGTCATGCAAGATGCAGTTTGCATAATTTATATCAGAGTAACAAATATTGTTGTTCTAAATAATATTTACATTATTGATTCAAACAAGCTCCTTTGACTACTCTTGCTTATGTGATGGATGTATTTTTCCTGCTATGAAAAAAAAAAATCAGCACTATGAAGAAACGCAGATGACATTTCAAAAATAATGGTTGAATAGCTCTCTCGTGACTATAATGACATTTTAACTCAGAAGTTCCCAAACTAGAAAAGCTAAAATTCCCATGTCCACCTCTTTTCCCAAGATATCCTCAAATGTGAAAAGCTTTTCTTTAATGACACAATTGACTTGAAGCCAAACATAAATCTGATTTTTAAAGATGCTCCTAATGGTCTAAATTTTTTTTTAAGATTTATTTATTATTTATTTATTTATTTTACTTTATTTCCGGCTGCATCGGGTCTTAGTTGTGGCACGTGGGATCTTTCGTTGCGGCACGAGGACCTCTCCCTAGTTGTGGCAGGCGGGTTTTCTCTTGTTTTGGCGGGCAGGCTCCAGGGTACGTGGGCTCTGCAGTTGTGGCACGCGGATTCCAGAGCGTGTGGGCTCTGTAGTTTGCAGCACACAGGCTCTAGTTGAGCCGCGAGAGCTCAGTAGTTGTGGCGCGCGGGTTTAGTTGCCCCACGGCATGTTGGATCTTAGTTCCCAGACCAGGGATCAAACCCGCGTCCCCTGCATCGTAAGGCGGATTCTGGACCACCAGGGAAGTCCCTCTAAATTTGAATTTATGCTCCTACTAACCAAACTCTCTCCTATTCTGTTTTATAATTTAAACATTTGTGACTGTATATCTTACTCAGTGATTCTTTGATCTGTCCCTGAGTTACTGTGATTTATATACAGCTGTGCTAAATTTTCATTCATTCATACATTGAGTCACTTATTCATCCAACCAAATGCCTCCCATATGCCAGGCATGGTTCTAGGCACTAAGGATTCAGTTTTTAAAAAGCAAGGTCCCTGCCCACATGGAACTTGCATTCCATCTCTGGTTACTAGGCTGAAATCTCACTCTAAATGATTTTCTGCCTAAAGAAGAATTTAGTCTGAAGCAAATTCACCTTGTACTCATGAATCCAAAAGTTCACATTCTTAGACCATTTCATTTCTAAATGAACATTTATAGATGATTAACAACAAATAAAAGAAATATATCTGTATATTTAGCAGTCAGCAAATCATTTCATTGACTAGAGTTTATCAGGTTTACAGAGCTTGGGGCTATTAGAAGAGGCTTAATTAGCATCGATACTATCAGCATTTGTACTTAAGTTAATATCCTAATTTTACATGCTACATAAAAAACAATACAACAACATCTAAGTGTTTGAAAATGTTGGGAAGCTTTAAAAAAGCTTTTTTAAAAAAAATTTGGATATCACTGGATTGTACACCTGTAACTTATATAATATTGTACATTAACTATACGTCAATTAAGAAGAAAGGAAAAAAACCAATATAACATCTAAGTGGTTGAAAATGTTGGGAAGCTTTTAAGAAGCTCCTAAAAAAAAAAAAAAGAAAAAAGAAAAGCTCCTGGAGAATTTTTCTCATTTACAGTGACCTGTAGCTATTCACGCTAGTATTGTCAGACTTTATATTGTAATAAGTAATTGAAGTGACCTGTGACTGTGCTCTACCAAAATATATTTAATTTCTCTACTGTAGATGACCTCTTCATTATAAAGTGCAAATTTACTCTGTTCTGATGTTAAAATGTCACATTCTCACTTCCAAATTGCTATATTTTATTACATCTTAATTTTGGTGGAAAACGTTTACATTGATATTGAAGATGATATGATGCAGATTTTTTTTTTCTTTATCCTGAGGTGTTAAGGCCCTCCAGCCCACTGAGTACAACAGAAGCAGAGAGAGACTGAATCACTTCTCTGCAAGGATGTGAATAGGCTGTTTGATGCCTGTGGCTTAGTGGGTGAATCTATAAACTGGAGTCAAAAGATTTAGCGAGGGATGGTTTCTTTATCTGTAAAAGAGGCAAAAAATATTTGCTTTTCCTACATCAAAGTTTTTTTGCAAGGATTGAGTAAGATAATGATATCACTTTGCAGAAATTATATACAATTCTAGAAGCTATAACTGGTATTATTTCAGTTTTCTGGTTTTGTCTGCTCCCAATTATTATTATACTTTATGTATGTGCGTGTAAGGAAACAATGCTTCTCATCAAGATTTGAATTATACAGTTAAACTGCTCCTTTGTTTTCAAAGTGCTGTTTGCTTATTTTGGAGCTAATGATGAGATTCCCTTAATTACTGGTCACCTTAATTGCTGGTCATATTAAACAATAGATGCTGTGACATGGCTTCCCAATGACTGGATACATACTGAACCCAGGGGACTTCAGAGTAATACATCAGACATGAGAGACACTTTAATGACAGCCGTAAATTACAACTGCTTCTAAACTGGGGAATGAACATTTTAGCACTTCCTCTGGGATGAACCCAAGCCCAAGTCATTCATTGAGTTCTTTGGTGTGCAGTGATGCCTGTGGGAAATTAACAGGGAAGTGGAGCCCTTTCCTGTAATAATACAAAATGATTAAGAGAACCTTAAAAAAATCAATTGACTAATCAATAGTGTATAACTGCTTGGAGCATTTTCCCCATGCTAATCAGACATTAAGTTGTTTAAACTAAATATCTCCAGTTTCCCCTATTACTGAACTGATTTATAAGACATGGTCAAGGATGTCAGAGTCTACTGGAGCCAGATTGCAGAGCATTTGTCATTAAAGAAAGATGGAAGTAATTCGTAGATGGTTCTCTCTCACTATAGATTCAGAAGGCTCTTGAAAGGGAAGATATAATAGGAAGATATAATAGAAATTGTTCTCCTAGTTTCCAGACATTGGTGAATTAATGTGGTAATCCCATATTCTAAGCATATATAGTTGCTTGAGAATATGGGCGGGGACTTGATTGAATTCAGGAGTGATGGAGGTCAAGATAACTACAGAAAGCATCTATACACTATATATTTTCAGGCCTTTAAAATTTTTTTTTAACTTCAGCCATGGTGAACAGCATGCAGCAAACAAGACTCCGAATTCCCAACAACCAAAGGTATTCAAACAACACCTGTGAAGTGACATATTATTACCTACCTGTATATTGCCAGCAGTTCTAGTATCAAAACCACGTGTACACTTTTTTTTAAAGTTCAATGCCACTGTGCGGGGTGGGGGGAACACTAAGAAATAACTTTAAACAGGGGGAAAAACTTTTTTTATTGATATGTTTTACTTTGCTGGCAGACCAGAGCAAAGGTTTTGTGAACATTTAAAAGATGAAAAAGGTGAAGAATCCCAGAAGCGGTTTATCTTGAAGCGAGATAACTCTAGTATTGATAAAGAAGACACTCAGGTTGGTTCTCAAGTTTGAGAGTGGCTGACGTTGTTGTTTTTGAAGGTGGGCTGCCTGATGTTCTTGTCATTCTGTTGTCCCCGCTCCCCCTCCCAAATCTCCCCTGCCTCTGAAACGACTGTCCCCCCACAACCTCCTGCCCCCCTCCCCCCTGCCTCCCTCTTTGGCATTCAATGGGTAGCAAAACACCATATCCTGGTTGCTTCAGCGATGGCTCTGTGTTGGGCTGCATGGGTGGTGCTTGACGCAGGCTCTGCTGCATGTCTTGGGGGGTTGGGATGCCGCAGGCTCCAAGCTGATGGGAAGAGCTTTGTCAGTTGCATTTCCAGGTGTCTGTGTAACTCTGGCAGTCGTTCCCCTCCCTACAGCTTTATCCTTCCGTTGTGCACACATTGAGCTGGATTGTCAATACGGACCGCTGATCAACTGATGTAGCTGTAAACAACAAACCTTGTTATGGTGAGGCCAGGTGGATTTTGCAAACTCTCCTAAAATAAGTCTTCACAACAAAGAATTGAGTTCAGGTTTTAGTCCCCCACCCCTTCCCCTTCCCATGTTTTATCGTCCATGTCAGTTGTCTGCTTGTTTTGCACGAACTGGAGCAGAACTTCCTCCTTACGTGTTTTTTGCTTGTGACAAAACATTACATTGTTCTAGAGTAGCCTTACTCATGGGACCTCAACAAGGCTAGAGAGACTTTTCTATGGATGGGTGGATGGAGGGGGTGGGATCCAGGGTGATGAAGAAGAAAACTAAGTAAATGGCAAAAGAAAACAAAATTTTAATGATAAGAGGAACAGTAGAAAGTCATATAAATGTCATTACAGTTACCCTTTATGTCTCTGACAATCAAATAGATTTTTTTTTGGCAATGACTTTGCTTTAGAATGCTGAAAGGTAAGACAATCTGCGTCTCACTCAAGTTATTATTTTAATTACCCACAGTGAGTCACCATGAGCCAGTGTGTGCATCTGTGACGCACTTTAAAAAAAAAAAAAAAAAACCCGTTCGTCATTTGTATCTCGTTTCCTGCCACCACCATCAAACCACACCATGGCTCGAGTTGACTCTGGAACATGTGCCCGTGTCCTGTACTTAGTGGGTGTTTGTTGAATGGATGGATGGACGTGGTTAGTGCAGGGCGTTTGGGGAGGAACAGCAAGAATGAGATGGGAGGGCAGTAGAGACACAGGAAGTGGCTCAGAGGGAAGAACAGCAGTCCTCATGCTGGGTTCTTTGAATTGTTAGATTTCTTGACATTGACCTTAATCAGCAGACAAGTTTTTTGAATTTAGTTCCTCTTTTTATCCCAGACGCAATTCACAGAATAAGTCACTGAGTGAATAAAAATACAAGTTAGGATGCAGAGCAATAGCATCCACATCTTCCATTCTGCCTGTTCCCTTCTTTACCGCCTTGCTCTGTTTCTCCGGTCCCCAAGTTTTCAAAGGCATTTCTTCTCTTAGCCGTCTTGAACTAGCCACTTCCTCTTTTCTCACCACCATTCTGCCTCCTTTTGGGGAGTCAAAATCACACAGGTTTGCTAAGGAGACGAAGCGCATGACTCATGACCCATCACCTAGCCAACTGACTGAATACCTGAGGCATATTCAGGAACTTACACTCCAGAAACTCCCATGCTACTTGCATCCAGCAAGGGAGCAAGCAGGAGTAACAAGCATCCCCTGCCGCCATTGCATGGCACACACACCACACACGTACCCCACCACGGCTTCCTTAGGGACCAGAGGGAGTAAGACTTTTCACGCCCCATTTGCTTAAGTGAACATTTATTATTCTCAGCTGAAAGTTTTTCTTAACTGCAGATTTCCAACAGCTCAACTTGGATAACCCTCCTGATTTCTTTTTTCTGTTCAGCAAAACAGAATGCATCCATTTAGAGATGACAGACGAAGTAAATCAATTGAAGAGAGAGAAGAGGAATATCAGAGAGTGAGGGAGAGAATATTTGCACACGATGTGAGTAGTTGTTTTCATTGCCTCTTGAGTGCGGTCCTTCCGTCAGCAGCAAGGCAGCCTCGTTCCCCAGACAGGGAGCTGGCAGGGTCGAGGGAAGCTGGAGGCAGGGAACAAACCGAAGGGCAGCAAACTAGAGGTGTTTCTGGAAGAGGACCTGCTTCAGGGAAGTGATGGAGGAGGGGCCGAGGGTTTGCATGTGTTCTCTAGGGTATGACCTGTGGGGAAATAGAGATACCATTTTGGTCAATGAAACAGTCCGTAAGTACAGAGAGAGGTTGCCAGATTTGCAGAAATCCCTTCACGTTCATATTAGCCAGCAGATACCACACTGTTGTCTTTTTAAGACCAACATTGTACACAGGAAAGAATTACAGAAAAGAAAGAAGAGTCGTTGATCCTACACACACACACACACACACACACACACACACACACACACACACACAGAGAATTTTCTGCAATCTTAGCAAGTATGGACATTTTAGTATATCAAAGTTAAATAGTGATATTCATCCCCCCCACCCCATTTTCAGATCAAATTAGTTCTGTGAAAAATTTTCAAGGGTATAGTCAGAAAACAATTTCTATTGTTCAAATCCCAAAGAAGATGTGGTTGGGTTTTTTTTTTTATCCTTTTCCTCAGTGTGGCCAAAATTAAATGCAATTAAATTAAATACAAATTAAAAGGTTTTAAAAAACTGGATTTAAATGCAATGAAATGAAAAGGACAAGCTATTGCCATAGGTTTTCCCTTCCATGAACTCATCTGGCACCCTCCTAAAATGCTGTGGCCTCTTCCCTCTGCAGAGGTACAGCCATGAGCACCTTTGTGTAGACTCTCTGCTGCCAACACCTCTGACGTTACTAAGTCAGGTGGAGCGTCTGACCTCCTGTGTGATTTGCTCCTGGAGGTTCTTACAAAGCCAGCCTAGCATGGAGGGGGACTGCTCTCCCTCGAGGTGTTAAGCCCAAGCCAGTCTCCCTGATCTCTAGATCCTCTATGCCTTTCTTAAAACACAATTTTCAGTTGAATAATCTGGCCCAGAGCTTGGGAATTAGAGGAGTGTGAGAGAAGGAGATGGAGGTAGCCATAGTTGGCTGATGTCCAGGTACAATTCTAGAAGATTCTAGAAAATTCTTTTATCATGGTCAGAATTATTGAGGGTGCATAGGACAGCAAGACACATGGTAGACCTTTCCTTATGTTTGCTGGATACAAGAATGCAGTAATGAGAGGATCTTTTCTAGTCATGATACTATAATGATGCCAACTGTGGACTGGAGGTAGAATGTTCCTGTCTGATGACCTTCAAGAAGAGAAATATTTCTGAAGGCTAGTTTATTTTCTATTTTCTCTCTCTCTTTCCCTCTTTCTCTTACACACACACACACACACACACACACACACACACACACATTTTCCCTCTTAGTCTGGTTCTGGCAAGTCATATAGTTTATGAATGAGTTGTTACATTGATAAACAAATACTTATCACCCACATAATATACAAGCAACATTATTCTTTTTTTTTCTTGCCAAAGCTGTGCCACATTGCCAGACACTCAAGAGCCAGGTGACAGTAAGTAACGTCACTGATGCATGCCTATGATGGGGGTGACACTTGCCCTGCTGTACTTCATTTGTGTATTCTCGTGTCCATAGGGAGGTCGTCGAAGGGAGAAGGGGTCAGTGTGACTCCCTTTACACATTGCATTTCCTCACATCCATCTTAAGGAGATTATTCGTAAGCGACCTGGGTTCCAGGCTAAAGATTGGAGGCAAGGGTTCCTGTTTAAAGCCTCTATGGCCACATGCTGTATTAACTTTTTTTAACAAGTAAAAGCAGACTTAAATGTGAGAAAGCTTAAATGCAAAGCTATTGTCATAGCCTTTTTATTCCATGAAATCAGTCAGCAGCCTTCTCTACAATGCTGTGGCTGCTTCTCCCTATGGGAGTGGAGGCATGAGCTCCTTTGATAGGCTCTCACACCTGGTGACCAGCACTTCTGGCTTTACTGATTCAGGTGGGAAACTGCCTGTTTCTGACACTGCTTTTCACTTGATCTCCTAGGGCAGTAGTTTTTTAATCGGCATGCTGTACCCAGAGCGTACTCGTAAAGGGCTTCAGAGATCAAATAAAATCCCTGATATTACCTGCAAAATATTATGTTTGTGAGCATATGTGCATTTTTCTAAGGATAAGCTCTCTAGCGTTTATCATATTCTTATAAGTTTTCATGATGCTTAAATGAGCCACTAAGAGCCACTTTCCTAGAGGGAAAACAAAATGTCTTTCTCCCTAGTCTGATAGCTCTTATAGAGAAAATGCAGTCATACCACTGGTGTTCTCTGTTTTAGCTACTAATATCCCCAAATTTGGCAGCTTAAAAAACAAACAAACAAAAATCTACTTCTCTCACAGTTTCCATGGGTCAGGAGTCTGGGAGCGGCTTAGCTGAGTGATTCTGACTCAAGGCTTTTCATGAGGTTACAATCAAGCTGTCAGCTAGGGCTGTACTCACCTGAAGGCTTGGTGAAGTGGTTATGTGCTTCCAAATTCACTCGAGTATCACCAGGCCTTAGTTCTTTGCTGGCTGTAAGCTGGAGATCTCAGTTCCCACATAGTGATGTGGGCTTCTCCATAGACTGACAGGTGTCTTCAGAGTGGCAACTAGCTTCCCCCAGAGCAAGTGATCTGAGAGGGAAAGAAAGAATCCCAATTGGAAGCCACAGTCATTTATAACCTGATCCTGGAAGTGACCTACCTTCCCTTCTTCTGTATTCTCTTGACACACAGACCAGCCCTGGTGCATGTGGGAGGTGCCACACAAGGCAGGGGTCACTGGGCGCCACCCTGTATTAACAGGATAACACAAACTCAAGGACATAACAGCAATATGAACTTTCTCAAATATATATAGTAACATAAAGACAGGACCCTTTAGGGGACCTTCACCTATTCAATTCCAGATTCCCAGATGATCATTACTGCTGCCCAAATTGTCGAGGTTCACAACATAATAATTAAAGTATATTAACTCAGTTGTAAAACAAATGCAAAGAATCCAGCATAAGGAAATTAAGTTACAGGCATCTAATCTTTTTTTTTAGCTGGTCTTTAATTTAGCATCTTCATAATTTAAAAACAGAGATAATATAATCAGCTTCCTTTGCCAATTATTAAGCAGTGGAGTAGTTCAAACAGGTTCAAATATCGATATACTTAAGTAGGATTTTTTTTTTCTACTTGAAGTTACAATAGAGATTTATAGAAAAATACTTCCTGGTATTTACGCTTTAGCAAAATCCAGATTTTTTTAAAAATTAGAAGGGTTCTTGAATATTTTACAAATGTATCTTCGTTTATAAGAGTGTGTGTGTGTGTCTGTGTGCGTGCTTTTGTACGTAGGTGCACAATCAATATATGCAGATTACTTCAGGGTTTTCTAGAAAAAGTTTTTCAAATTTAGTTTGAGAATTTTGGTATCTTGAAATAAGACCAATTTATCTATTATTTGGGAACTAAAATGTTGTTACTTAGAGCACACAACAATTTAGTTATCAAATAATAAATAAACGTACTTTTGTAGTCAGAAATACTTGAAATATAGCTCTTGTTTCCTTTGGCAAGAATTTCAACTTGTTTTATGATTAATCCTATGCAATGTTGTTCCTTTTAGGAAGGTTAAGTTGATAAAGCAATATATTTGAGAGAGACCTGTTTTGCCTGTAGGGTGATTTCTGAAGGGTATTTATGTATAAATAGGGATTTGGGGAGGACCTAATATTTGGTCTCCTTTGCACGTGCTGGGATTCTTCAGGGAGAGCTGATGATGAGGTTATGAGGCACCACCTGGCTTGGGGGTGGCATGTGGAAGAGAATTCTGTAAACCATCGGCAAAAACGTTTTCCTCCTTTAAAAAAAAAGACCTTTATTTACATCTGAGGATGCATATACCTGACAGCTCTGAATGCTGGGCTTAATTACTGTGACAATTTTATCTTTCTCTGCTATTAAAATTTGTAAGTTATTAATGCTACTTTACACACACACACACACACACACACACATATTTTCATCAGTTACTGAATCGTAGCCCATAACTGTCTCTTGTCTTATTTATGAAAATGTGGTAGATGGATGATGAGATGATTTTTTAGGACCTTTCCACAAAAATCAGGCAGATGCTGTGGAGGTAGGTTTTGGGGAACATCATCTTTGACTTGCAAGTAACTTATTTTTTAATTCAAAGAGTTTTGGGCTGCTTCTCTTTCCCCCAAATGCTATAGATTAATGAGTCTGAAGAGGTCAGCATGTCTTTGATCAACTCCTTCAAAGAAGTAATTGAGTCTCAGTTATTCAGTACCAACCAGAACATCCTAAATGTAATTGACCTCTTTTCAACCTCAACAGATGAGAAATAACAAAGTATTAAATTCATCATGGATATCTGACACAATCTCACTTTTTTCACATACCAGGACTTGGCTCAAACTTGACTCAAACCGGTAGGGAAACCAAACTAAAGGAAATAAAGACAATGGGATATTTAGCTTACTTTAAAGAGATCCTCATAGGAATAATGTCAAGGGCACATCATCTGTATTTGTTTCCTTTTATAAAACTAAATGTCAAATTTTTTAAAAAATATTTTTCTGAAAAGCTTTTTTCTTAGTTGGCTGTTTTTGCCTTTTGTTTAATAAAATTTTTGCACACTTGATTTTCGGGATGCATGTTAAAATGCACAGAGGCTAAAACAGAAATTGTTCTAGAGATGCCCCCATTAAAATGCTCAGGCCACTGAGAAAAACATTTATGCCCAATCTAGCCCTTTGGCTTAGTGGAAGGAAATGATTTCTCCAGTAAAATGTAGAAAGAAACCAATATCCTGCTGGCATCTCTGAGCAGTGGTTACATTAGCAGCATTTTTAATTCAAAAATTCGATAGTGAAAGGTCATTATTATTTCTTTAGTTTTATTTTATCTTAAAATCGACCTATTAAATCTCTATTTATCCCTTTAGCCAGGTGACTTATTCATCATTTAGAAAATCCACACGTATAATATGGTGTCTATATTTACATTTACAAACTTAGTACTTTGAACATGGTTTTATATTAGTTCCTAAACACAGTCGTATTTTAGGACTGTTACACCGTATTTTGTTTAGACTTCTGTTTCTCTGTTTGTTAAAATTTAATTTGATCTACCTTTCCTGAGCACATAATGATAATGGAATTTTATCTTCCCTAAGTTGTATATTAAACCCAAGATAGCAGAGAAATGTGTGCTAGGGAATGCAAGCTAAGAAGAAAGTCACTGGGTTTTTTGTGTGAAAAACTAAGATATATTAGATGGAGCTTGATATTCTTTCCCGATTAACTTCATTTTATTCTCACTTGTTTTATGAGCACCCCGCTGCCCCCGCCAACTCCCCGCCAAGATTGTTTGATAGCATCTCTTCAGTTTGAGAGTCTTGCAGGTCATCTGTTTATGTTGTGAGAGTTTATCGTTGCCAGGTCATAATTTCAGGATTGTGGCTTTACAGATCTCCCATCCTCAGGTGGATCATGCCAAATTTGCACGCTCTGCCTTGATCTGAACTTGTCCTTTTGGCTCCTGACGGCGGCTGCATCTCGGCAGCCCTAGAGGAAACCATTAGCTCAGAACCTGATGCTCACAGGTTTCTCCAGCAGTTTCATTCACAACATCTCTCTTCTGACCTTGGCGCTACACAGGCTAAATCTGTTTGAAACCTGGAGACACCATGACGGAAAAGAGCTGCATGAGAATGGTTTACACTTCTAACTCTAACCGTTTTTTTTCCTTTTTTTAATTTCCATGTTTTCTGAAAATGGTACATATTTTTCTTAATTCTTTTCCTCTTGGAGGGGAAAAGTAGTTTGAAAAGCAGGCAAGGATTTGGGCCCCCTCAGCATATCCAGAACATCTGATACAATGCTTTTTTTTATTTTTCAGTCAGTTTGCTCCCAGGAAAGCCTTTTTGTGGAAAACAGGTAAAATGAAATTTGCTTTTTCATGTCTTTAGAGGAACAAAGTCTGTCATGTGTCTTGTTTTTCATAGATATACATATGCCATATATAAGTGTGTGCTTGAATATATGTATAAATAAATACATATATCTATGTGTACACACGTATATATGTTATTTAGCATGTCTAAAAGCTATTTAACTTGGGGGAAAAATTCCCTCCGTTACTTCCAAACATAAGTTTCAACAGTTTCCTCATTTAAAGTCTCAACTTCTGGTCCTTCCAAAGGTATAATCCTGTTGCCTTCCCCAGGCATTAAAAAGTATAAATGTTGAGACAGGAACTTGCAGTTTCATTGGCTTATTGAATAGGCTGCTGAAAATACTTGTGTATTTGGTGTTATTGGCCACTTCCTGTGCCCTATCGTTATATGTAGCTACACAGATGATAATTTGAATAGTGTTGTTTTATATTTCTCATCCTAAATAATCTCTCAGTCTTCATAAAAGGCTGAACTTGGAAAACTTATCTAAACCAATCTAGATTTATCAGTGTACCTGGCTGGGTATTAGTAGAGAAGGTGGTGGTTATGACATGAATGTGTTAAAACATTTATACAAAGTCTTGAGTATAAGAGCAGAAGTTCTCAAATTTAGCATGTGCCTTTTAAAAATAGTTCTAAACTGATATAGATATTAAAATGCTCCATTGATTTAATTGCACCTTTTCAAGGGGAATTAAGGAATTCCTCATTAGCTGTACTGATCACATTAAAATGCATCACAGTGAGCAACTTGGATTGGAAATATGGTAGCCATTAAAAGAGTGGTGGTTAATTTCATTTCAGGTGTTGGCTTAATGGGTATCCCTATAAAATCGATTAAAATGGAGGCTATTTGGGGCTTCCCTGGTGGCGCAGTGGTTGAGAGTCTGCCTGCCGATGCAGGGGACACAGGTTCATGCCCCGGTCTGGGAAGATCCCACATGCCGCGGAGTGGCTGGGCCCGTGAGCCATGGCCGCTGAGCCTGCGCGTCCGGAGCCTGTGCTCCGCAACGGGAGAGGCCACAACAGTGAGAGGCCCGCGTACCGGAAAAAAAAAAAGAAAAAAAATGGAGGCTATTTGATTAAATTCCAGTACTTAGAGAAAAGTTAAACCGGGCATTCAAGAGGATTGGTTTAAAAAATGCCCTCATTCATAGTAGCAGTTAGAAAACGTCAAGTAACTACCCTCAACTGAATAACCTCTTGTAGAAGAAGGGATGAAAGTAGTGAACAGGTCTTTACAAGGCATCCAAAAGCATCCTCAAAAACCCATACAGTTTTCAACAAGTATTCCTTTTTTACAGTAAATTAAGAATCCGTGAGCTTTAACATCGTAGGGATGTTAAAGCAATCCAAAATTCTATATCCAGAATTGAATTTGGATGTTGGATGCAACATTTGGATGTTGAAGCAATCCAAAATTCTATATCCTTACCCAAAGAATAAAGTGAGCATTTAGAATTCAGTTTAGTAGGACATGTCATTCCCTAGTCTTCTAGCCAATCATTTTCCCTACTTACTCCCTAATCTTAGTCATATACTTGTGTTTTGTATGAAAAGACTGCTAGTGCACTTGTGTCCCTAATATTCAAATTGGATTATATTCATCAATACAATAATTTGTCACAAATATGCATTGCATATGTGAAGAAGTACTGATGGTCTGCAAAAGCAAAATTCTGAATAGATCCCTACAAAAATAAATATATTTCTTTGATACCTGCCTTTGGAAGGCATATTTCACTATGCCCCAAAAATAAAGAATAACTAATATTACCCAAAGAAAAAAATCTCAACTGATATATTTAATTAATTAAATGTCTATTATATCTATATCCATTTCTTTGATTCTCCCCTCCTCTTCCATTCCATCTGTTTCTTCTTCCCTTCCTTCTCCCTATCTAGCATCAGTACTTTATCCTAGGGTAGGGAAAAATCAGGCTGCCATTAATTTATTAGGGCAAAACTCTACATCTTGAAAATAAACCATAGCATATAGGGTTGATTTGCAAGACAGGTGTGCCATAGTTGAGTACACATCCATTTAACATAGGGCATTTAGTACCCTTAGATTTTATATCATAAAAATCATGTTTTTCATTTCCAGTAGGCTCTTGGAAGACAGTAACATATGCAGTGAGACCTATAAGAAAAGACAGCTCTTTCGGTTGGTATGGTTTACTTTTTTAAAACTGTTTTCAGATGATGTGGTGGAATCAATGTTAAATATAAGTGTATTAGTGTAAAATATCTCTGTTCATGAAATAAAATATGTTTGGTTATCTCTTTGTAAAGCTTGTTACTGAGCTAGTGTTGAAGCCATATGGGGTCCTGTGAGATACAGGACTGGGAAACCAAATGCTTTGTCTACAGTCCTTTAGGGTTCTTCCTCTGATTTTCTGGGGTTTTTTCCTCCAGGACTAACTTTGACAGCACACTGATTTCACATTCCCAAATCAACTTTGGTGAATTACACTGAGTTAAAATTTCTCTTATAGCTTGCAATTGTGTATATGTTCCCAACACTGGAAAACAAATCAATGATAACTCTATTTGAGTAGTTGATTTTTAGCCACTACTATCCATCATAATATTTCAAACAATATTTTTTCAAGCACAGATTTTATTTCTAAAGAAAGATATGGGATTGTTTCCAATTATAATGAACTACTTAAATCAAGATCTGTGTGGGATAAGGAGAATAGATTTTATATATATATATAAAATATATATATAATATGTATAAAGTTTTATACTAGGCTAGAGAGTGCCATGAAAGCAGAGGTAGTATACCCGCTCTCTCATTATTTTTTTAATTAAAAAATTTTTTTATCTCATTACTTTATTAAATGTGTCTCTACCATCCATTATAGGGCAATGGATACACAGTGCTATATATATTTTATATGTATATGTGTATATATATATATATATATATATTCAATACCTAATACATATATTTATCTAATATATATATTTAACATGCTAGTGCTTTTATGAATATTAGGATTCATCTCTGTTGTAGGAAAGGCAAAACAAACAAACTAACAAAACTTCTTGACCAGTGAGAAAAAAGGAAATACCCAAAAGTAAATGAATTCTGTGCTTAGAACATACCTTTTTGCTGTAAATCTGAACTTATGACCTCATCCTTAGAAAAGTTAGAGCAATTTCTTTTCTTTTTACACTTTGGCAGAAACAAACAAAAAAAACCAGGATCTATTTTTTTAACTTCCTTTACTTTTCTAGGCTGAACTATGCATCTAATACCTTCCTCTTGTATCATTAGACAGTTTATTTTCACACTTGAAGATTAAGAAAATAACCTTGCATTTTTTCCCTTGAAAGCCCAGAGAAGGACTAGAATGTATCTGTGCTCATGCAGTCATACACCATGACCTGGCTTGTTTAGACCAGTATAGATAAAATGTGGGTTCTTGACCCCTAGAGGCATTTAGTTTTACATAGCCCCAAATCTGGTCCCTAGCCAGAGCTACTGTCTAGTGAAGTCAACCATCCCAGATACGGATGCTATAACCCACCAAAATTACCAAGCACAGAAACTCAGGAATATGACTTAGCACAAAGCCATCCAGACACTGATAAAAGCAGTTCAAAATGTACATCATACCTAACTTGGTAAAAAAAAAAAAAAAAAAAAAAGTGTCACAGTCAGACATGAAGGACAATAAAAGTTATCAGTTATGTTAATTAGCACAGAAGCAAAACTTAGAGTATGTGCTTTATGACTACTCTGGGGTCAAATTCTAGTTATGCACAAGAGGGCCAACGCCTCTTGATGGCCAGATATTCATTATCATTGTCTTCCTGGTTTCCAATAGAAGAAGACTAGGACTGGGCTTGTTAGGAAGTATAGGAAGGCACTTGTGGATATGATACCTATGATTCCACACCCAGATAGATATGAAATTCAGTTCTGGACCTTACCTTGCCAGTGTTAAGGTGAATGATTGCTGCTTTAGAAACACACTAAAATGCACTTAGGAATAGTGGTGGACACCTCCTTTGCAGAGAAAGGCTTAGCCACTCTGGCATTTAGAGGAAGTCTAAATTCCTCCCAAGGAGGTGCAGAGTTGATAATTGAAGCAGACTTTAGTGATGATCGCCTCCATATGGAGAATTGCCTTCTGATGTATCCTGTATGCTGAGGACCACTCCAAATCTTTTCCTATAATAAATATTCTGCATTATCTACAGGGGAGATTATTGTCACACCCTTGGTACATTCATGGTTGCTAAATAATGATTTAGTCAGGCTTCCGTCAAGGGTGGATCAAATTAAACAGAATTATATGAGGAAAGAATGAAGCTGAATTTGGAGATTTAAAGGGAAACAATCAGGAATAGAGCACCTTGAAAGGGCTGGTTTTTCTCCACCCAGTCTCCTCTGGGGGCTGTTTGAATTTCATAGGTGTTTAAGAACTAAAGTCACCTGGCCCTTGGTGAGTGTCTGATACTTCCTACTCACAAACTAGTCTTTTTTTAAAATAGCCCTTGTTTCTAAAACCAGCCATCTCCGAGGTACAGAACACACAGAGAATGTTTGTAAGAAAACATTAAGAGAGGACAGCAGGGCGCTGAGTACTTTTTGTTTTGTGAATTTTCTGTTGCATTTCCTCCCCTCACTGTACAAAGTCTTTATCACAGACTTGCTGTTTCATTTTTATTATCTCCTGGATCCACTGACCTTCTTAAGTTTTCATAAAATGAAAGAAAACGTTTAGTAAGTAAAGTTGAAGCAAAACCTAAAATTTTCTGTATACCTTCTGTACAGTTTGGTGGGTGAGTGTTTCAATCAGATATGTATACTTCTAGCATCTCAACAGCCCATGATTGTCTTTAGAAGAATATTAATAAAACTGCTGTTCACCACTGTGATCAAGATTTCTATCACATTGCACAGTGATATGAAATTAGGGGTTATATCTATTGCCCATGGTTGTTGTCCCCTTTGCTTATTCATAATCCTTGAGAATCTTAGAATATTTTGATGATCCATTATTTCCAAACTGCAGAAAAGCCTTTGAAAAATAGTAACCAAGTCACTCTTTAAGCAGGTGGAAACCAATGAAAATGCAAATTTCATCAACTTTCTCTATAAAATACATGCAGTTGTGCACACTGCTTAGAAATACTCTGTAGTCTTCAAAAATGACTTTTGGCTATTGGATCTCTTCCAATAAGTTCAATCTTTTTCTATTTGAATTTTGAACAAATGTGTCATTTCATCTATGGAGCTATTTTGTTATTCCCATTGATCTCCTTGGAAAGTTTCGTGTCAGTGTAGTGTTTGCGCTGTTGTTATTATCACGAATTTTTCTATGTGAAAAGTATTAAAGGGCTCTTTCCTCTGCCCGTGAAGGTTAAACTCACTGGGCAAAATTCTCACCAAAGGTTAACAGAGGAATTCCTGTGATTTCTGTGCTGTCTGCCAAAGCCTTAATGAATCATAAAGTTAGCAGCTAAATTAGTAAATGGCTTCTTTGAAACTGTGTATTTTACCATGGTCCAATTACTTAATGCTAAGGGGAAAGATGAAACTCTTTTTCGGTGGGAGTTGCTTTTAGGATCATTTAACATCATAATTGCTTTCAAACATGGATTCATTGTTGATTTGGGTCAGGAGAATTTACCTTCCTCTCTCCTCTCCACAAGAGAAGTTACCAATTATATCTTATATCCTATTTTTCTTGTTTCCCCTTCACTGGCAGAGGGACCATGTGACATTTCTAGGTTTGGTTTTTCGTTTGTAGCATGAGTGTTTGTGTGACGTGTTACCTGTCTCTGTGTACATCAACAAGGTGTCTGTGCACTGTTTGTGAGGCGACAGGTGTCATGGAAAGGGTTGACCAGAAGGGTCTTGTGTAGACGGTTCTTACAAGAAAGGTCCCGCTCTGTGTCCGTTCTGCTTTCGGAATCTAATGCTGTGCCGTGCATCTTTCTGGTGGCCACGCTCCAGGGGCAACAGAGACAGCTCGGGGAGAACATCTGGAAGTCGGCAGAGCAGCTCGGAGAATGAACTCAAGTGGTCCGACCACCAAAGAGCCTGGAGCAGCACAGATTCTGACAGCTCCAACCGCAATCTCAAACCTGCCATGACCAAGACGGCGAGTTTTGGGGGCATCACGGTGCTGACCAGGGGTGACAGCACATCCAGTAGCAGGAGTACCGGGAAGCTGTCCAAAGCAGGTAGTTAGTACTGAATGGGTTTATGTCCCGTGGTAGTTTCCTCTGATTCCACCCAAGCTGTGCGGTCAGTGCTCTCACTGACTTCCCTGAACTAAAGATAATGATGTGAATGATATTAATCACTGAGATAGCAAAAAAGTCAGAAGGTGCAATTTAAATAACAATACTGCCTCTTGCGAGCTGTGTGCCTGGGTCCAATTATTAACCTCTCTAATCTTCAATTTCCTTATCTATAAAATGTGGGTGATAATAGAATGTTACTGTAACTCCCCTCAGTAGACTATTGTAAGTTTAAATTTGACCATTTATATAAAATCAGTTACCAAGGCACCTGCACAAGGCAGCTATTTAACCAAGGTTAGCTATTTTTAAAAATTCAATATTATGATTTATTCCTTAAAGATATGGAATAGGATAAGGAAAGAGAGCCTTGGAAATTTTCAAGTTTCCAAGTAGCTAGGTGCATGCATCTTCTTTTTTCCCGTTTTCGTCTTGTAAGTGAATAGTGATCTTTTGACATAGGTAGTTGGAGTTTGCATTCATACTGGTGCATTCATAGCCTGCATGTGCAGTGAGTGGGAGTCCAGGGCCCCGAGGGGCAATGAATGCTGAATGGACAACGCCAAGCAGAGGTTAAACACGGGCAGTCCTCCACTGTGAATACTTTCCCAACCAAGCTTCTCACTAATGCTGGGGAGCCTCTTTGTGAAATCTCAGCTCATTATGCTAATGGTTTAATATAATTATGTTGTTGACAAGTGCTTCCTAAGAAATTATCTTGTGTTTTCCTACATAGGCAGAAAATTAATAGCATCTAGTCTCAGCCACTACTTTATGTATACATCCTGCTTCTTGGAAAGACTCAGGTGGGCTCGCACTGCCTTCTGTCATTTTTATTCACCAATTGGAGAATTCTTGATTTCTTCCTCTAATTAATTGCTCTTATATCCCACTATTGCAGCAACTGAAGTCAAGAAAATCCACTGTGGTACACTTGAGTTCCTGTAAACTAAGAAAGGTTAAAGGGTTTTAAATCTCCTTCAAACGCAGAAACCAAGTACCTTAAATGGTGCACTTAAAAATTCCAGCACACCCAAAGAGCTCTTAAGATTTTTAAATTAATCGACCTTCTCCACACACCAACCACCAATCATCTCCAAAGCAAAGCTCTTTGGAAACATTTAAAACACTTCAAGAATGCGAAAATGCCATGTTCTTTGAAGAATGATTAGAAATTGTAAGTGCTTCAGACATTTTTTTTTTTTCTTTTCATCTAAGTGTCTCCATTTGAAAGCCTGTCAAGGTACAGGAATGGCAAGGAAAAAAATGAAAGGGGATCAAGATAGGATGTCAAAACAAACTTACAATCTCCCAAGATGGTTTTATGAAGCCAAGCTGTCAATTTTGCTGTCATGGAGCTTCAGAACCACACAAGTTTCTGATTTTTTACTTTATTGTTCACAGTGGAATGGCAAACTTTTTTTGACCTTTTAGAAACTAAGTCTGGAGTTGTGACGTTTAAGTTATTCTTCTCCTCCTCTAATTCTAGCTTCAAATAGTTAATAATGAGACTCTTTCCAGGTGGGAAACATGTTTTGCTACATTTGGGGAAAAGCATATTAACCGAAGTCAGAATGCACAAGCACATCCTCTTGAGATCTGGGCTGTATTTCCCTTATTGTATCCCCTGCACTGAGCACTGCAGTGGTCACCTATCAGGGGTCCAGTGCAGGCATGTGGAGACAGCTGATTTCATCACATCCTCATTGGGAAGAGGACTTGAATGGCGATTGCACCGCAACCCCAGCTGTTTCTTGGTAGTGGCGATGGGGTTGTGAGATAAGTGTGTGTGATATCTATTTCTTTCCACACTGGCCACACCATGTTGGGTTTTTTGTTTGGTTGGGTTTTTAAATCTAATTTTTATTTTATATTGGGATATAGTTGATTTACAATGTTGTGTTAGTTTCAGGTGTACAGCAAAGTGGTTCAGTTATACATATAACTGAATTCTTTTTCAGATTCTTTTCCCATATAGGTTATTACAGAGTGTTGAGTAGAGTCCCCTGTGCTATACAGTAGGTCCTTGTTGATTATCGATTTTATATATATTAGTGTGTATCTGTTAATCCCAACCTCCTGATTTATCCCTCCCCACCCTTCCCTCTTTGGGAACCATAAGTTTGTTTTCAAAGTCTGTGAGTCTGTTTCTGTTTTGTAAATAAGTTCACTTGTATTGTTTTTATAGATTCCACATATAAGTGATATCATATGGTATTTGTCTTTCTCTTTCTGACTTACTTCACTTAGTATGATAATCTCTAGGTCCATCCATGTTGCTGCAGATGGCATTATTTCAATCTTTTTATGGCTGAGTCTTATACCATCGTATATGTGTACCACATCGTCTTTATCTGTTCATCTGTCGATGGACATTTAGGTTGCTTCCATGTCTTGGCTATTGTAAATAGTGCTGCCATGAACGTGGGGTTGAGAAATAAGTGTGTGATACCTGTTTCTTTCCACACTGGCCACACCATGTTGTTTTACTGGCATCCTTCCATCTTGATGTCCAGAGCAGGGCTTCTCGACTTTAGCTGCATCAGACTCACAAGAAGAATTTGTTCAAGCACAGATGGCTTCTCTACAAACCAAGCTTGAGAAACAACTGCTCTGGAGAAGTAAGATAGCCTTCCGTTTTGTTTTCACCATTTTACATGGCCTGGCATCTTGTTTTCTGGAGGCAAGAGTATCCTTGTTGTTGTTACCTTCCAGGTCTGTGCCCTGGGGTATTTCTGGAGCCCGTGCAAGATGCCTCATCTTTCCATCACTTCCTCTTCTCTGTGTTTATTTTCGTCACTACACTAATGCATCCTGGATATTCTTTTTCCCTCGTAATTTCAGAAGCTTTTGGTTATTCTACTGAACTCTGACACTTGGATCTGGAAACATTTTCTCAAACTCAGAAGAAAAAAATACTCATGGTTCAGGGTCCCTGTAAAAGAAAAATTGTATCTGATGAGTTAAAGAGGCAGGGAAGACTTTACCCAGAACTAATTCAATAGAGGTCAAGACTGTTGCAGTAGGGGAGAGAAACTAAACTCAACCCCGCTGAAACAAAGGCAGGAGAGTCTGTAAGTGAGCTAGAGGGCCTTAAGTAGGTGATTGGTCAATTTCATTAGACCGCCTGTGTTTGCTGATTGGTGCTGACACTTGCAGAGAAAGGCACTGTTTTTCATGAGGACTTCACTTCAAAGGGACAGCTCCCAAGTCCTTAATAAAGACCTTCCCCAGTTGTAAAACTGATAAAAGGCTGGCAGAAGATTTGCATCTACAAAGCACCCAGCTGATCTTCCTGTGCTATGCTGCTGCTTCCCACTATCTGTCTATTTTACGTTTGGTAGTGTATATATGTCCATGCCACTCTCTCACTTTGTCATAGCTTACCCTTCCCCCTCCCCATATCTTCAAGTCCATTTTCTAGTGGGTGTGTGTCTTTATTCCCATCTTACCCCTAGCTTCTTCATGACATTTTTTTTCTTAGATTCCATACATATGTGTTAGCATACGGTATTTGTCCTCTTTCTGACTTCCTTCACGCTATATGACAGACTCTAGGTCCATCCACCTCACTACAAATAACTCAATTTCGTTTCTTTTTATGGCTGAGTAATATTCCATTGTATATATGTGCCACATCTTCTTTATCCATTCATCCGATGATGGACACTTAGCTTGTTTCCATCTCTGGGCTATTGTAAATAGGGCTGCTATAAACATTTTAGTACATGACTCTTTTTGAATTATGGTTTTCTCAGGGTATATGCCCAGTAGTGGGATTGCTGGGTCATATGGTAGTTCTATTTGTAGTTTTTTAAGGAACCTCCATACTGTTCTCCATAGTGGCTGTATCAATTTACATTCCCATCAACAGTGCAAGAGTGTTCCCTTTTCTCCACAACCTCTCCAGCATTTATTGTTTATAGATTTTTTGTTGATGGCCATTCTGACTGGTGTGAGATGATATCTCATTGTAGTTTGGATTTGCATTTCTCTAATGATTAATGATGTTGAGCATTCTTTCATGTGTTTGTTGGCAATCTGTATATCTTCTTTGGATAAACGTCTATTTAGGTCTTCTGCCCACTTTTGGATTGGCTTGTTTGTTTTTTTGTTATTGAGCTGCATGAGCTGCTTGTAAATTTTGGAGATTAATCCTTTGTCAGTTGCTTCATTTGCAAATATTTTCTCCCACTCTGAGGGTTGTCTTTTGGTCTTGTTTATGGTTTCCTTTGCTGTGCAAAAGCTTTCAAGTTTCATTAGGTCCCATTTGCTTATTTTTGTTTTTATTTCCATTTCTCTAGGAGGTGGGTCAAAAAGTATCTTGCTGTGATTTATGTCATAGAGCGTTCTGCCTATGTTTTCCTCTAAGAGTTTGATAGTATCTGGCCTTACATTTAGGTCTTTAATCCATTTTGAGTTTATTTTTGTGTATGGAGTTAGGGAGTATTCTAATTTCATACTTTTACATTTACCTGTCCAGTTTTCCCAGCACCACTTATTGAAGAGGCTGTCTTTTCTCTATTGTATATCCTTGCCTCCTTTATCAAAGATAAGGTGACCGGGCTTCCCTGGTGGCACAGTGGTTGAGAGTCGGCCTGCCAATGCAGGGGACACGGGTTCATGCCCCGGTCCGGGAAGATCCCACATGCCGTGGAGCGGCTGGGCCCGTGAGCCATGGCCGCTGAGCCTGCGCATCCGGAGTCTGTGCTTCACAACAGGAGAGGCCACAGCAGTGAGAGGCCCACATACCACAAAAAAAAAAAAAAAAAGATAAGGTGACCATATGTGCGTGGGTTTACCTCTGGTCTTTCTATCCTGTTCCATTGATCTATATTTCTGGTTTTGTGCCAGTACCATACTGTCTTGATTACTGTAGCTTTGTAGGATAGTCTGAAGTCAGGGAGCCTGATTCCTCCAGCTCCATTTTTCATTCTCAAGATTGTTTTGGCTATTCGGGGTCTTTTGTGTTTCCATACAAATTGTGAAATTTGTTGTTCTAGTCCTGTGAAAAATGCCAGTGGTAGTTTGATAGGGATTGCATTGAATCTGTGGATTGCTTGGGGTAGTAGAGTCATTTTCACAATGTTAATTCTTCCAATCCAAGAACATGGTATATCTCTCCATCTATTTGTATCATCTTTAATTTCTTTCATCAGTGTCTTATAATTTTCTGCATACAGGTCTTCTGTCTCCTTAGGTGGGTTTATTCCTAGATATTTTATTCTTTTTGTTGCAATGGTAAATGGGAGTGTTTTCTTAATTTCACTTTCAGATTTTTCATCATTAGTGTATAAGAATGCCAGAGATTTCTGTTCGTTAATTTTGTATCCCGCTACTTTACCAAATTCATTGATTAGCTCTAATAGTTTTCTGGTAGCATCTTTAGGATTCTCTACGTATAGTATCATGTCATCTGCAAACAGAGACAGCTTTACTTCTTCTTTTCCGATTTGGATTCCTTTTATTTCTTTTTCTTCTCTGATTGCTGTGGCTAAAACTTCCAAAACTATGTTGAATAAGAGTGGTGAGAGTGAGCAACCTTGTCTTGTTCCTGATCTTAGTGGAAATGGTTTCAGTTTTTCACCATTGAGGACGATGTTGGCTGTGGGTTTGTCATATATGTCCTTTATTATGTTGAGGAAAGTTCCCTCTATGCCTCCTTTCTGCAGGGTTTTTATCATAAATGGGTGTTGAATTTTGTCGAAAGCTTTCTCTGCATCTAATGAGGAGCAGAGATGCGCTAAGAAAAGGGAGGTAAAGGCCCTGTAATCAGAAAGAAACCTATTTAAAGTATAGTTAAGCTGAGGGGAACTTCAAGGGCATCATCCTCACCTCTACTCATCATTTAGTCTGGTGGCTTATATTTTACAAAAGAAGACATTGAGGTCTAAAGAAGATGTCACTTCCTGAAGGAAATACAACTAGTTCTGGAAGAACTGGAACCAAAACTCAGGGTGCTCCCTCCCTGGCAAGTGAATGCTTATTCCGTCCTCCAAGGGAATCTTCCCCTGCCCTTTCCTTTCTGCCCCATCCCTTTCCTGGATTTCCATTTTGCTTTGACTTATGATCTCTTTTCCAATCTCTTCCCATTTTTCCCTTTTCCTATGTCCCTCTTGAGGGTTCACCTGAGGCTTTCACCCAGCCACCCTGGTGTCTTCGGTCTACACCTCCCACCAGCTGCCCCTCAGGGTCCAGCTTCAATTTCTGAGCATCCCATTGTGAGTAGCATTGAATTTCTGTGCAGTATCTCCTAGAACTTGGCATAGGCCTGGTCAGGGCCCTGGTCTTACCTGGTTCTTGCTGGAGTGACTTTAGGGTAAAAACATGACCTGCAGGCTTCAAGGTTGGTCCCTGAAGTTGCATTGCCTGGGTTTGAACTCAGACTCCTCCAAGCGCTAACTGCACTTGGGAAATTTACTTAATGTCTCTGAGGATCAGCTCTCATCTGCAAAATAAGGTTGCTATGAAAAGTAGATTAGATAGTTTGTATAGCGTGATTAACACTGTGTTTGTCACATAGACATACTATTTAAATATTTGCCATTGCTGTCACTAAGTCCCTAAAAAAAGGAAGCACAAACCACTCTTAGCACCCAAAGTAGTAAAGTTCTCAAATATTAATTATTTTTTTAAATCTGTGAACACTTCTAATCCTGTGCCTTCTATCACCATTGGTAGCAGCTATTTTTGATCAAGAATTTCAGTAATGCTGGCTACGTGTCGAATACTGCTTTACCTGATTCTATGTGATGGATGTTTAGAAGCTGGTCAGAGCTGGTTATATGCCAGCCGGGCTGCAGGGTGATTGCTGAGCCATCCCTCCAGGGAGGTCTGACTGCCTCCATCTTTGCAAGTGTTGAGAGTTTAAGCCAAATTTACTTTTCCTTCTTCCCTTCTTTTAACCTGTGGGATCAAATCATTTCCATTATCTTTACCTTGTCTCCTCATTATTCCTGTTGAAGCTGCTGCTTTTTCTCAGCCAGTAGAAGGAAACATTGTCAAACAGTGATGAATGGCCATCTTCCAAAAGCCAAAATGAAGTCATCTTTTGGATTTTGTTGACTCACGTTAGTCTCTGTGTATCGATCTCCACCACCAGCACACGTGCCCAGGATGGTGCTAGATGCCTTGTTAGCCCCGACTTTTTCTTACTGTCTAACCCCTCAGCCTGGATGTGGGCTGAGTCAGTTGTATATGAGCTTCATCGTCAGGGGTCAGGAAGTGTTATTGTATTATTACTGTTCTTGCTGTTGTTGTTGATGCTGCTAAGTGTCAAACTTGGACTGTAGCATCAAATCATGGGCACAAGTCCACAAATGCACGCTACAGTTTGCACTGGGGCAGTGACTACAGGATCAGACGTGTCAGCCATGTGGTCTCAAAACTACTCTTAGTATTTCCACATTTCCTTTTATCCTTCATTTTTCTGCCCATACATTATTCAGAACCCCATCAGCGTTAGTTAGATGGAGCATCCTGAATTAATCTGAAACTTTATCATTCTGAATAATAAAATCATGGAAAAAGCAGAGAAGATTCCCACCCGAGAACACTGGTGGCAGTTGGTGTTGGGTCATGGTTAAATCTAGATCCGTCTGCCTGGATCACATCCCAGCTCTGTCACTGTCTACCTGTATGAGTTGGCTTGAGTTAGCTGCCTTTTCTGTGCTTCCATTTCCCTATCTATCTAGGCAGTATAGTCCTTATAATTACAGTGTTTATCAGGTACCCACACGTACTAAATGCTCAGTAAATATCACTGTCCTTCTTCTCAAAAATTACCACATTCTCCAATGGCCCCTCTTCTCTGCAATCACATGTTGTATTCCTCTCATGTATTTAAGAACTTGAAAAAGAGTAGGTACATGTATATGTGTAACTGAATCACTTGCTGTACACCTGAAACTAACACAACATTGTTAATCAACTATGCTCCAATATAGAATAAAAAAATTTTCAATAAAAATAAAACAAAAAGGTCTTCAGTTTACCATAATTTAGAACTCCATATTCTCATTAAAGATGACAAATCACTTACTATTCCTTTAATCACTTATTAGTACTGGAATAAGTTAGGGCTGTAGAGTTGAAATTCATATGTCAGCCACACTTTTTATTATTAAAAATGCTGAGAATTTTAGAAGGAACATAAGAAAAACAGATAGTAGAACTAAAAGCCATATCATTTCAAAGATAAACTTCATCACATGTTATTTTGTTACTTACATTCTTCCCAGTATCCACTGTACAGAATATTTTTCCTCTTTATGTTTTGCAGAAAGATAATTTATAAGGCATTATACTAAACATCACTTTGAAAAAATGGTTTAATAAAAGAACCTGTGTTCAGGAAAAAAAAAGGTCTTCAATTTAAGGGCACATTTTAGAATCTTCTAAACAATCTTAACTATTCCTTATATGTGTTAACCTTTAATGACACAGAATAATGCTTTTTTTTTTTTTTTTTTTTTTTGTGGTACACGGGCCTCTCACTGTTGTGGCCTCTCCCATCGTGGAGCACAGGCTCCAGACGCGCAGGCCCAGCGGCCATGGCTCACGGGCCCAGCCGCTCCGCGGCACGTGGGATCCCCCCAGACTGGGGCACGAACCCGCGTCCCCTGCACCGGCAGGCGGACTCCCAACCACTGCGCCACCAGGGAAGCCCGAATAATGCATTTTTAATGACATAAATCAATAATGTGAGCTAATAGTTTTTAAAGTTTCTTATACTCCATTCTTGCAACCTATGATGTCACTCAATCCATCTGTTAGTTTGAATTCACAGATACAGAAATTTTGCTCAGTGCATTTTCTCTCTGAGGCTCTGGTTAATATTCAGACCCCAGAACAGCCACAGTAAAGGGTGAGGGTGCTGGAGCTGCTTGGCTCTGGTTGTAGTGAAGAGTGGCTGGTGCCTAATGGACGTGGGCTATAGCTTTTCTTGTCCACACTGGAGGGGAAGGGAGATGATTAGGGCTGGATTCCATCTTGGGAGCTTCTACACACTGACCCAGTTACTTACATATTTGAGAAATCTACAGTCCACAAATCTCCCCATGATTCTACTCTTCTGTGTCATGTGAAGGATGCTCAGTCAATATCATGACAGCCAAGCCCTCCTTGGTTCACCTCTTGGTCGTATTAACAAAAGACTTCTGTGCGTATGGGAGGTACAGTGCAGCTCTTAAGCATTTCTAATAGGAATAAGCGAGTTCTTCTACTCACATTTGAGGGAAAAGATCGTTTCTGACCGTGACCCTTCAAAACGCAGCTTTACGGATGTTGGAGAACCAGTACTTTAGAACCATCTGCGTGACCACAGACTCCTCCTTAAACTGCAGTCTCTTTAACCTCCATCCCAGTCATTTTAGTGTCGTAACTCCAGCTCAGTGAGACATTTCCACTTCAATAGTTTCTCAGGGAGATGGGAGTTTTCAGGCCCTGAGTTCCCAGCTTTATGGAACCATTTACCAATTCATCACCCTAGTGGCATGTGAGAAGCCAGAAAGAGAGAGCTCATTCTTAATCTCTCTTTTCCTAGGAATCTGACACATCTGAAAAATATGCAGCAAATATTTCAATCAAATGTGGGAGGGGCATTAGTTAATCTCATGCTGCAGTGCTCACCTCAAATTTTTTAGTGATGGATTCTTTACACTAAGTAGTGGTTTCTCTCCTCTCCTCCATGTGTAATGATTTGTTGATTTGTGTCTCTCCGGTAGGTTCTGAGTCCTCCAGCAGTGCAGGCTCGTCAGGATCGCTGTCGCGTACCCATCCACCTCTCCAGAGCACACCGGTGGTCTCGGGCATGGCAGCCACTTCTCCCGGCTGCGTGACCTACCCAGAGAATGGGATGGGAGGCCAGGTCGCTCATAGCAGCACCAGCTACATCCTCCTTCCACTCGAAGCTGCCACAGGCATCCCACCCGGAAGCATCCTTCTTAACCCACATACAGGTTCGTTCATTACCTCTGCTTTGGCTGAGACATTAATGTCAGAGGTTTATTCTTGTGTGTGAGCTTATAAATTTGCTAGCAAGTGTTCTGAAAATTCCTGGTGCGTGGATTGTTGTGTAGGGTCTTGATTTAGGAAGAGCAGATCTATAGAGAGCTGGAATCTATATCTCTGTATCGCTATCAATATTGGTATGTAAATCAAAATACAGATACTTCCCAGAAATATCCACTTTTCTCTCTGTCCTCTCTTCCTTGAGCACGGTGTCTCTCACGTATTCCCAGGAGCTAAGATCAGAAACCACAGAGTGATGAATTGGGATGTACTAATTGAAAATTGATGTTTCTCAGACCAAATCCATGGTTAGCTTGTTGTTGTGTCAAAAGTATTTTTGCATCCAAGATATTTCAGGAACTTGAGATCTCGATCGGAGCACATAGCAGATTCTTCACTACAGAAATTGACTTCCCACCTTAGAACTCCCTGCAACTCCCACTGGGGAATAAGGAACAGCAGTGGCAAGAGAATACAGAGGGCAAGTTCTTATGTATTTTAGGGATTTTAGGATTAGACTGGTTTTGGTGGGGTTTGGAAAATTGGTAGCTTCATGACTATTGTTTCTTTCATGATGAATGGCCATTTTTTTACTTTTTTTAAATTGAGGTATAGTTTTACAATATTATATAAGTTACAGGTGTACAATATGGTGATTCACAATTTTTAAAGGTTATGCTCCATTTATACTTATTGTAAAATATTGGCTATATTCCCCGTGTTGTACAGTATATCCTTGTCGTTTGTTTTATACCTAACAGTTTGTACATCTTACGTTTTTTACTTTTTAAATTTCTCTTGTGGTCAGTTAACTTCCACACTAATTTCAGAGGACCCAGAGCTTTGGGCAAATAGACTGATGAACACCTGCTTCATGGGGGAAACTTCTCAACCAGAGGCAATTTTTCCACGCCTCCAAGGCCATTTGGCAATATCTGCAGATATTTTGATTATCATGACCTAGGGAGGAGGGGCTGCTACTGGCATCTAAGAAGGTAGAGACCAGAGATGCTACTAAACATCTTATAATGCACAGAACAGCCCCTGACACAGGAAGATTATCCAGCCCAATATGTTAGTCGTGCCAGGGCTGGTAAACCCTGGGTTAGAAGGCTTGATTTGACAAGTCACTTCTCTAGAAACCATTGAAAGAGATTGAAAAAAAAAAAGAATTTTCTCAAAATATATCTGAGGTTTGGTTTAGATTACTTAAAAATGCAACGCTGGATGAGAATCTCATAAAAGTGATCTGGCTCAATCTTCTCACATGTCTAGTGCTGCTAATAATTAGGAAATTCAGAGAAGCATGAGCATGACAGTAAAACAGTTACTTGAATAATTGCCACATTTTCATGAAAACATATGGCACATTCTTAAGGAATGGTGTTTGATTGAGACATTTTGAAAATGCCATAAGTTTGAGGGAAAAGGAGGCATAATCATTTTATTGAAAACCATTTGAAAGCTTTCAGATTAGATACTTCTAAGGAGAATATTAGATATCTGGATCAGTGTAAGCACTATAAAGGAAATGAAAGGAAAACCAGCATCATATTCATTACTCTGGGCACAGATCAAAGTATGATCTGACCCTGTCAGCTTTAATTCTTTCACTTTTAATTGAGATGGAAGGTTTGTAGACAAGAGTAGCCACTAAGCATAGTTTTGAGTGGTATGTTTTAACCAAAATTGCAGAGTATTTTGGGAAAGCTCAAAAGAGTATTTTTTAGGGTACAGCACAGGAATATGATTTGTAATGATAGTGTGGATGTGCGTGTGTATGTGTATATTATCATCTATAATCTTGTTTATAGAAAAGGAAAGAATGTGCTCTTGGTGCCAAGTCCCAATTACAAATTGGAATGAGTAATTTGGAGCTGTTATTAAAATTTATCCTTGGCAAAAGGATCCTAACTAAAGAAAAGGATCCAGTAATACTGTTGAACAACAGAGTTTCCCTACACATATCTCTGATCTGACAAATGCTAGACATGAAACTATCCCTAGACCAGGAGGAAGATGTACTGTTCTATTCTGTGATTGAGTGGTGGGATGTAAGGTGAATTGTGATGTTTCTTTTTTCCCAGAATGTGTTTATTTTTGTCAATTAAAAATATGCGTGGGGGGACTTCCCTGGTGACGCAGTGGTTAAGAATCCGCCTGCCAATGCAGGGGACACGGGTTCAATCCCTGGTCCGGGAAGATCCCACATGCCGAGGAGCAACTAAGCCCGTGCACCACAAGTACAGAAACCCACGTGCATAGAGCCCGTGCTCCGCAGTAGGAGAAGCCACCACAATAAGAAGCCCACACACTGCAACGAAGAGTAGCCCCCGCTCACTGCAACCAGAGAAAGCCTGCAGGCAGCAACAAAGACCCAATGCAGCCATAAATTAATTAATTAATTATTTTTTTTTAAAAATGAACAGGAGTTCCCTGGTGGTCCAGTGGTTAGGACTTAAGGCTTTCACTGCCGTGGCTCCAGGTTCAATCCCTTGTCAGGGATCTAAGATCCTGCAAGTCATGTGGCATGACCAAAAAAACCACATATATATATATATATATATATATATATATATATATATATATATATGCCAGCACATATGAATGTGCGTATACATCTATCACGTATCATATATATGTGTGTATATGTGTATCTGTGGTGAGTCATGTGCATGTCTATCTATCAGGCTATCTGATCACTTATTTGACTCTACTACTGAAACTGGAAATTTGTCTCCTTTGGGCTGGAACTCATCTTTCTCTGGCATTGCTGTGTCCCCCTAGAATCCACACCTCTTACCTTTTCCTAAATACCCTCTGCCAAATATGTGGTAGGAACACTTTCGTATAAGCAACCCAGAGCATATGACTACTTTGCTTCTTATGTGAATTGCCCTTGGATCCATTTCCCTGTTACCAGCACATTCATGAGCTTGTGGGGAGGAACCATACTTGGTTATATTTTTGGCCTCCCTAGAGTGGATAACAAAGGTCCTCAACAATTACATATATATATACATATATATT
Organism: Mesoplodon densirostris; assembly: GCF_025265405.1. NCBI lineage: Eukaryota > Metazoa > Chordata > Mammalia > Artiodactyla > Ziphiidae > Mesoplodon > Mesoplodon densirostris. The sequence continues at coordinate 59,979,965 of NC_082670.1, forward strand.
TTTTTGTTTTGTTTTGTTTTTTGTTTTGTTCTTTTCTTTCGGTACATGGGCCTCTCACTGTTGTGGCCTCTCCCGCTGCGGAGCACAGGCTCCGGACACGCAGGCTCAGCAGCCATGGTTCACGGGCCCAGCTGCTCCACGGCATGTGGGATCTTCCCGGACCAGGGCACGAACCTGTGTCCCCTGCATCAGCAGGTGGACTCTCAACCACTGGGCCACCAGGAAAGCCCTACATATTTTTGAAACAATATCTACTATTCATCATATATGCTAATGTGGATAATAGAGCAGTTTTTCATCCAATGTCATATATTTGAGAATGTCCCTCATGTGTAAAACGATGATTGATAAAATATCTGTCTTAAGCAATAATAAGACAAGCAATGATTTGAAATACTAAGGTGACTGCCAGTCATTTGTCTATTAAATGAAACAAAAATGAAACTTCCTTTGTCAGCACAATTGACCAGGCTCTTACTAGGAACTGAATATTTGGCAGCTGAAACCAACCCACCCACATACATTCTTGTGGTTCCCCAGATACAACCAGGACTTTTTATTTCTTCTGGCTTTAGACTCAGCTCCCATTTGGTCCATTTCTAACTCCGAACCTGCGTTGGCTGTTGTTTCTTTGCTTTGCAGGCATCTGGATGAGGGAGTCAGAGGCTCTTTCTCAAAGTTATCCCTGGACCACATCTTCATCCTTGCCAGGCAAGCCTGGGTTTGACTCTTGAGAATGATCTTCTTCCAACCGTCTTGGACTCAGCCTCCTTTTGGAAATTTCTAGCTGAAAGCTCATCTTTGGCTATTTTCTTTCAACTCAGTGCTATCCAGAGATGTCAACAGGTGTTGGCATCCCTCAAGTCCTCATTAGTGCCGTGTGTGTTGTTTTGCCATTTTGCTTTGCTTTCATCTGGCAGGAGTCCAGGAGCATGAGATGGAAGAACACGCCATCTGCAGGGACTTGACTTTGAGCCACCTTTGAGGTCTGGTCTCTTTCAAATGCTCCTGATGGGCTTCCATAACACTATGCTGTTTTTGTTTTTCACAAGACTTCTAGAATCGATTTATCCAAACTGCTTCCACCTTTCGATTAAATGCACCATGAAGTTTTTGTGTGCTGTCTAGAAACGTATCTTTGCAAGTCCTGAATCAGTCTTTGCTTATCCATAATCATCAGCTCCTTAATCATTTGATTGCTCACCTTCTAAGGACTAGGAAAGGAAAATATTTTTCCCATCATCCCCTCCCTTTCTTTTTAAATAATACCCTTCTGCCGGGTACATGGTAGCAGTGCTTTGGTATTGGAAACCAAGAGCATATGATTACTTTGCTTCTCGTGTGAACTGCCCTTGGATTCATTTCCTTATTACCAGCACATTGGTAAGCTCTTTGTGAGGAGTCCTACTTAGTTTCTCGTTTTTGTTTTGCATCCCTGGAATGGAAAACAAAGCTTTAGTCACCATGCAGGGGCTCGATCATTATATATTAGTAACATAATGTCTGCTGCACATTACACACATTGATGTGAGTAGTGGAGACGTTTTTCACCTAAAGTTAGGTATTTGAGGGCGACAGACACTCTGCATTCAATCCTTTTCTCTGCCCTGGCTCAGCTCGCCACACTGGCTTACCTCTGTCACTACACTCTCTTTACCTGCTAACACCCATTCCAAGGCCTGCTGGACACGCTTCTGCAGTTCTGACATGAAAACCTCTGCTAAGCGGAATAGTCCTAGAGCCAGTGAGTCTTTCTCTTTTGATTTTCAGCCACTGTCATTCAAACTAATTGCCTGGATTCAGTCGTAATTGCATCTGGATTGGTAAACAAGGTAGAATACCGAGAAGCCACCGTAGCCCGACTTGAAAACCAATAATCAGTCATCCCGGCCTTCTTAGAAAATTGTTTTTGGTCTCTTCCCTGGCATCCATCTGACTTCTTTCATTTTCCTCAGTTCTCTCCACCATTCCTTGGTGAGCATAAGAATCAACCTTTTATACTACCTTCTCTTTCTAGAAGAACCTGCCATCTCTCTCTACCCAAGTGATTTCTTAGTACTTTCCACACGCGGTTATTTAGAAATATTTCTTTCTTCTGGTCCACAGCACAATAATAATATTTTAAACAGAGGATCTAAAATTTATTGAAAATGGCATCTGAATATTTTTCTGTTATATTTTCACCCTAAATATGGTCAGTTTTTCACACTTCCTTAATTCTCACTGGGGTAAATCAAAAGTCACGGACATAGTAAAGAGCGTTTTCTTCTTAGTTTTCCATCCGTGTGTGTGTGTGTGTGTGTGTGTGTGTGTGTGTGTGTGTGTGTGTGTGTGTGTGTGTATGAGCTTAGAGTGAGGTTGACTTTGAAATGATTTTGTGTGAAGTTGCTGTGACAATTTTTTTTAAATGTTAGGTACCTAAAATTTTCCTCTTCCCTATTAAGATACAAAAAAGGAGGAGACAAGTAAGGATTAGAACCCCAAATGGGCTACTAGATTTTTGTAAATTGACCTGTTTTTTCATCCTTTCCCAAATTGCTGGGTTTTGCAGGGGAAAAAAAATGGGTTGCAGATTTTAAATTCAGAAGAGTTATTTTGGAAAAAAGAACAATAATTTAAAACAATAAAATATAGCTAAAATTAGGTAACAGTGATAGGAAAACAAGTGCTTGAACATATGAAGAACATTTTTAAAAAAAACAAAAACCTCTAAATTTAGTCATTGTTCTCTGACTAAAATTCTGGCACATTTGCTTTTCCATCACATCATGTTGTGATTGGTTATGAAACTGTTGTTAGAACTCCTGTGGTTCTGGCAGGTATGTTCATGAATATGCAGCATGTAAGGTTACTTGTTGTATACATACACACATACATATGTATATAAATATTTGGGAGGGTACTGAAAATTTGGGGAATGCTAAAGCTTTCATGTCAGTTCCTAACTGAGCTGCAATTAAGTCCACTGCTCTTTCGCTGTAAGCACTTTGCCAATCTTTTCCCCCATATTCTGATTCTTCTTTATTTACCAATCCTGGGGGTGATTCCACCTTGAAACATGGCTCCCACCTCTCCTAACTTCTCATGTGTTGATGAATAATTTTCAGTTACAATTGGATGTTTTTCATGGTACCTCGTTGTACCATGTACTCATTAAGCAAACTTGGATAATTCACTTAAGTTGTGTGGTATGATGGGAGGTGAATGGACCAGGGCCATTTCCTGGGTGTCTCACTGACTGCTTTGTGTATTTCTGGGCCCTCCAAACTTTGATTGTCTTGTCTCTAAAGTGGAATGAGATTGCACACCTGTGGGGCTCTTGGAAGAGAAGACCATGGATGTAAGGTGCCTGTCGCTGCGCCTTCCATATTGGAAATCCATTTCTTCTCTCCCTTACCTCCTTTCTCTCTCTTTCATTTGCTGCCCTTGTTCCTGTAATCTTCCTGGTGGGCCTTCATTTCCTCTTCTGAAACATAGGGAGATGATACCTACCTTCCTCAGAGGCCCAGTGAGGTTCCAGTGATATTGTTTTGTAAACCATAAAATACTCCTCAAATAGTAGGAACAATAACAGTGAACCAAGCCATTATCTCAGAAGGCAAAATAATGTATATTTGCTCTGCCATGACAAGATGATTCTGTGATGGGTTTATTATGCATCACCTTCAGAATCTCTGTCCCCTCCCCTGTGTACTCCTGCTTGCGTCTATTTAGAGAAGCGAGTGAATGCATGTGGTATATCCTGGTTGTATATATATTTGTGGAACTGATAATGATTCTAAGTGGGTGACCAGCCCAGTGGAAGCAAAACAAATATATTGGTAAATAATGTGTAACTGAATGTCGCCAGAGCCGTATAAACGGAAAGCAGCCCTTATATCTCAGTGTAAGTTATCTCTCTGGTAGCTGTGAGGTTCAGGGCAGCAAGACACAGGACTTGGTGAAGATTGCTTCTCCACAGGCCTTCTGCACTGGGCGCCACTATACAGATGCACTTAGCTTTGGCAAATTGCCTTGAAGGTGATGGATTCATTTGCGGCTTCTTTAAATTGCTGTGGGCTTACGCTGTTACCTCGCTCAGCCTGATGGGTCATAAACAGTCAAGTCTTCACACTGGCAAAGGCTCCAGTGTCCTGGACTTGCCCTGCCCCATTGCTTTAGGTTCCATTTTTGAGTATCTGTCAGAGTGGTTCTTTGTGCCAAAGGAGAGCTTGAGAAGTTCACCTTGACCAAGGTGCGATTCCACTGCAGGCCAGCCCTTCGTGAATCCCGATGGAACCCCCGCCATATACAACCCCCCCACCAGCCAGCAGCCCCTGCGAAGCGCAATGGTGGCGCAGCCCCAGCAGCAGCCCCAGCAGCAGCCCTCCCCGCGGCCCCAGCAGCAGGCCCAGCCACCCCAGACGCAAATGGCAAGCCCACTGGTCACTCAGGTAAGAGCTGGTGGGAAGGCAGGGAGGGGGAAGTGCTCGGAGATGCAGACTGCACCAGCCTCAGCAATGCGGTGCATCAGGAGGAGGCGATATTTTCCATGGGTGCCAGCCCCATCCACTCAACTCCATAATAAAACCTGGCAGCCTACAGCCCTTGGTTGCAGGTTGACAGGACTTCAGCTGGATCCTTAAGCTTAGGTAGAGATGAGGGCCCCGTCCAGTGACTTGCATGGTGAGGCATGGTAATGAGGCATGGAAATGAATGACAAGTCTTGTCTTAGATCTAGATGCTGCTTTTATGTGTCAAGGAGTCTGTACTGTCTTGGGGACTGAACTCAAGCCCATCCAGGCCATTGTGTCACCTTGCTCACCCATTCCTAATGCAGATCAGGTGGCCTGGCTGCTCATTTGTCCCTTGGAGAGACATAGGGCTGTCCTCCTTTTCTAGGGCAACACATGGAAATGTTCAGAAACCTGAAGTGTTCCAGGTAGGTTGCCAGGGTGAACCTCTTTTTTTTTTTTTTTGGCCACAGTGGGCGGCATGCAGGGATTTTTGGCTCCTGGGCCTGCAGTGGAAGCACAGGGTCTTAACCACTGGATGGCCAGGGAAGTCCCCTGAACCTCATTTTTTTTGTTTGTTTTTTCTTGCTTTTTAGTACTTGGACTATATTTTTAGACCCAGGGATCTGACCACCAACAACAACATGAAAAGTATCACAATAACTTCTTTTTTTTTAATTGAATGAAAGATTCTTTAAGTTCTATAGTGCTTTACAATTTTCAGAAGTTTCACACACAGGACTTCATATCTGAGCAGCAAGCCTCCCTCAAGGCTGGCTGGTGCTGGTCTGCCTGCTTTGGCTTCCTGTTGGTGGCTGGTGCCCCTGTCTCAAGTGCAGTGAACCAGGAGGACGTATGAGGGGGACGGTGGTGTGCTTCAGATGCGGTTGCCTTCCGGTGGGATTTCAACCCCCAGTACTTCCCTGTTACCTGACCAGCTTTTTCTTTCCTCCAGTCTGTCCAGGGGCTGCAGCCTTCCTCCCAGTCAGTGCAATACCCAGCTGTGTCTTTTCCTTCCCAGCATCTCCTGCCCGTGTCTCCGACGCCGCAGTTCCCCATGGTACTGTATCATGTGGGGATGACTTTTCACCTGGGAGAGCACATTCACTGGTTTTACTACTTTCTTGTGCAGGGCAGGCTGACGCTGGGTGGGTGCCCTGGGCTGACTGTAAGGGGGGAGGTGGTGTGTGAATGCCTCATTCTCCAAAATAATGCTTTCCTTTCTGTCATCTGTCCCATGTTTAGTGCCTCTGCAGTGGTACCCTTTTAAGAGTTTGCGAGCTAAGCGGGAATTGAATGTCCTCAGAGTTACATGTCAGGAACAGAGAGACACATGAACTTGGTGTGAGGGTTGGGAAATATCTTCAAAGTCAATGTCCAGATGGTAACCGGCATCACCCTGTGCTCCTGATACAGGTGTTCCCCTAGAATCCCAGTCCTCCAACGGCCTCTCATTTCTCCTCAATGTACTAGGTCCTTTTGGACAACAAGAGTGAGCATTGTCCCTGATCATCAGGCCAGGCCAGTGACTACATACTCCTTAACATGCAAATGAAACCCCACTGATGACACCACTTCTGGCTCGATTTTTGTGGCAGCCATGGGCAACACAAGTCCTTCTGCATCCTCCAGAAGGCAGAGCCTATGGTTACTGCTGGTAGACCAGATGACCCTCCAGGACAGAGCCCCAAATCCTTCTTGTCTCAGTGCTATCCTGAGGATCCCAAGCCCTCAGTGAACACAATAATAATTTGTTTCCACTGAAAGAGGGAGATACGGGTCAAACTGTTTGCCATCTCTAATCCTCAAGATGATTAAAATCTGTCTTCTCTTGTTATGTTCTTTTGGTGTTCTGAACAGAGAATTTCTTTCGTTTATTTTTTCCAAATTGTTCTCCCTCCGTCTCCCATAAGGACAAGCCTGTGTCCTATGTCTGCCGCTCCCATTCAGCAGCCACTCTTGCTGACGCCCAGGTTTCTCTCCATGGCTTGCAGAGAGAGGATGTGACCACGCAGTTTGGCCAGATGAACCTGAGCCGGCAGTCCTCGGGGGAGACTCCTGAGCCCCCAGCCGGCCCTGTCTACACACCGTCCCTCCTGCCGCAGCCCACCCAGCAGCCAAGCTACGTCATCGCTTCCACAGGCCAGCAGCTCCCAACGGGGAGCTTCTCGGGCTCTGGCCCTCCCATCTCCCAGCAAGTCCTCCAGCCCCCTCCCTCGCCCCAGGGATTTGTGCAACAGCCTCCACCCACACAGGTAAGTGTGCTTTTTCTCACACCTGTGACCCAGAGCTGGTTGCTGGTGCATCTTGACCTCTGTTTCCATGTAGAACATCACCAGCTCAACTCATCTCGCTCTTCTGGTCCATACTGATATTCCCAGCCTACAGGACCCGGTCTGTCACAATCATCAGTTGTGTGAAGTCTTGGGGGCTCAGAAAGTAAGTTTAATGACACAGACCCGTGTCCCTGGTACCAGGGGAAGTGGCCCATTTTCCAGACTGCTGGTGCAGAGGCCATGGGAGAGCATTGCCCTCCAGCAGGATGTCAGCTCACTGGGGTGATTGCCCAGGGAGGGAAAGCCTCAGGGAAGGAAGGGGAAGGCCAGCTCCTGGGGGACTTTCATCTCTCTTGCTGCTGCTCTGGAAATGTGTTGTTTCCTTTCTTATCCATTCATAAGCATTTCCTGGAGCTTTTCTGGGGCTCCTCTCTGAATATAAAGGAGGAAGCTAAGCCCCATCCACTGTCCTCTCCACTCCCCTGGGGAGCGGGGCTCCTGCACATGCTCACAGGTAGCCATTAATCATATTTAATTGACTTGAGCATGTAAGACACCACAGATCACTGATTTTTACTGTCTTCTCAAAGACTGATGATGTGTTACTCTTCACCACCAAACATCTCTGGGGCTCTGCTGGGTATCCCTTGCAGAATATTGCAAGTGATTACTGTCAAGATGTAAAATGCACAGAAGCGTTTTCTGGTCCATTTTCAAGGCATGCATATCCCAAGCAAATTCCATCCTAATTATGAAATATTGCATTGGATGAGCTGTTTAAAGTACAGCGTCACCTTCGTATCATTTGTGGTGTGGCACTGCCTTAACATCTTGAATAAATTATTTTCTTTTCCAGCCATGCAAAATCCTCCACCATGAAATGATTTTCACCCAGTTGTTCATTTTATTTTGAGTGATAATTAATAGTCCATCTTTAGTTGCTTTCTCTGTAATGTAGTAGTGTTGCTGGTAGGGTTTAAGGTGATGTTAAAAATAATTTCAAGTTACAGGAGAAAGGGCCTCATTGATATATTAATTATTTTACTAATAAATGTTTACTTTAATTATCAGGGAAAAATATTTTAACTCTTTTAGCCTAAATAGCATCTAAGTGTCACCCTTTTCTGATGTCAAAGAGAAGAGTTGGCAGAATATTTAATTGAAGACATTTTTTAAAAAATGCCCTTCCTTGATTGAAGGAATTTCAATAATTAGTGCACTACAAGAGCAAAGACAACTCAGAGCTTTGGTGTGTCTGCAACAGAAATGCTTTCATTCCCTCTCCAACAGATTTAAAAATAGAAAGAGGGACGGAAGAAAAAAAGAAAGGGAAACAGATTCTCATGAGCAGTCTGGACATCTGTGAACTTCTTTGTAAAAGAACCACAGATAAAGGTATAGGATATAACCCACAGTGATTGTCAATTTAGTAAACATTTTAAAACTCAGTTACTCAATTATGTATAGTGTTGAAAAGAACACTTGAGATACAGTCCATGGGCATATATGGAAATATGTTATGTTTATGCAGAAAATGACCTATTTAATAACCTTAAAGATCAGTCTTGTCTGATTTGGGTGAATGCTTTCTGAACGCCCACTGGAAGGGTGAAGCAAAAATGTATGGACAAGTCAAAGAGGGAAAATAAAATAGCCATAAAATTCACAGTTCTCAAACAGGTGGCTCCTAATGTTATTCTAAGCAGATAATCCTTGCAGGCTGTGTACTGGCACATCTCTGCTTACACTTTAAAGAAGCTGATAGAAGAAAAGTCAGAGACCTGTAAATAAAAAAAGTAATTTATTAATAAGAAAACAGGGCTTCCCTGGTGGTGCAGTGGCTAAGAATCCACCTGCCAGTGCAGGGGACACAGGTTCGAGCCCTGGTCCAAGAAGATCCCACATGATGGGGAGCAACTAAGCCTGGGCACCGCAACTACTGAGCCTGCGCTCTAGAGCCTGTGAGCCACAACCACTGAAGCCCGCACGCCTAGAGCCCATGCTCAACAAGAGAAGCCACCACGATGAGAAGCCCGCGCACCACAAGGAAGAGTAGCCCCCGCTCGCCACAACTAGAGAAAGCCCACGTGCAGCAACGAAGACCTATCGCAGCCCAAAATAAATAAATAAATTTCTAAAAAGTAAGAAAACAGCCTTAATATAAATGACCCGAGGCAGGCAAGGAAGTCTTTCCAGGTCAGGAGACATTTGATTTGAATCTTATTGGAAGTAATTAGAGTATTTTCAATCATTCTTAGTCATTAGAAAGTGACAGAAGGTGACATGAACAATATTTTTAACATATGTCCCTTTTAAAACAACATCCATTTTTTGGGATACCAGCTATGTGCCAATCACTCTGAAAAGTGCTTTGCTGGGCCTGCCCATGTTTCATGATTTCATCCTCTGATTCTTTTAGGCTGGAGATCAGCAGATTTCATGACCTCCCTGTGTTTCCATTAGCAAAACAATTCAAGTTAATGATCATATTTAAAACTACCGTAAAAATGTGTTGTTGTTGTAGATGACTGTTTCGTTCACTCTTGTTTCATTTAAAAAGCACAAAATTCAGCACCTTAAGACAATCACCATTGTATTGTTCACAGCCAGGTCGGCAATTTGAGCAGGACTTGGCAGCGATGGCTTGCCTCTGCACCACATGTGGCTTGACTGGGCCTGGAAGATCCCAGGTGGCCTGACTGACATGCTGCAGTGTTGGGGTCTTGGCTGGGCTGCCTCTGTTCTCCACACGGCCTCTTTCTCCAGCTGGGTAGCCTGGACTTATCCTGGTGGCTGGGTTCTCTCCTGAAGGAGTGGAAGCTGCAAGTCTTCTTAAGGATCAGGCTTACAAGTCTCAGAAGTCATCATTTCTGTCTCATGGCATTGGTCAAAGCAAGACAGAGCCAGCTCAGATTCATGGCTTTCGGGTGTAGATTTCACCTTTTCACGGGAGGAGTAATGCACACACACACATGGAGGCATGGTGGCCGTCTCTGCAACCTACTGTACTCACATTATGTCATAAGATGACAATATTTTACGTTTCAAAATGTTACTCCATTTACAGCTCTCATTTCTTGCCATTGTTCCCTTTCTTCCGCAGATGCCTGTATATTATTATCCACCTGGTCAGTACCCTACCTCAACCACGCAGCAGTACCGGCCCATAGCCTCTGTTCAGTTCAGTGCTCCGAGGGGCCAGCAGATGCCACAGACAGCACAGCAAGCAGGTACTTGGAATCCGTTTCCCATTTTCTCCTCCAACCCAGTTATTTTGCACATAAATCTCTCAGCTGTCCTCTCTGGATGAGTATCCAAGCTTGGCAATTTAAATCAGCTCATTTCCCTTCCGCAGAGAAGATAAAGGAGCATTTGATTAACTCCGTGTGGAAAAGTGACAGGTCCAAGGAGGAGAAGCCCATGTCACGCCAGCATCCCTAGCATCCCCAACATTCCTAGCATGCATGTGAAACGCGGTCTCCGTAAATGACCTGAGGATCCTCTTAGTTTTTCTGAAAGCAGAGAGCCAGCTACATCCCTATCTTCCTAGTTCATACTTTTTCCCCCCTTTTCAACCTAAAGAGACTTCTCCCCTGTTCCTAAGACTAGGGCACCACATTAGGTTGTTTCTGTAGCATCCTAGAAAGCAGCGTTTTGAGAAGAAGGCCACTGACACTGCAGCCTGTGTCCCGATGGAACTCAGACCCTGGCTTATGGTCTGGAGGGCCACAGCCTCCTGCGGCAGCCACTGTGCAGTGGGAAGGGGGGCCGAGGCACTGTCCGAGAGTGAGTAGCAGGTCTCACAGTGAACCGGTCTCTTTCCCTACTGTGTCACACTCCCGATGGGATGCCGCGACCCCGACGGCAGCAGGAAGCCGGCAGGCCTCAGTGACCTGTGCTAGGGAGACATTTGTGTCCTTTCTGCTGCCCACACGGCAGAGAAAACTGCTGATGGTCCTGCTGAAGACCGCCTGGCTGGGGCACCCTGCCTTCCGTGAGTAGGGCAGCATGTTAGAGCCCACACTCCCATCTGCCACCCAATTTCTGCACTGGATGTATGTATGTGCATCTGTAATGTGTACAGTATGCCTGTGTGATATCTACAGGAAATGGACAGTTTTTATACGTTATGACAAAAAGCACCATCCTTGCCAAGGATGAATACCAATCCCCACTAGAATACTCATGCTGATGCTGTTGGCATTTTGTCACCTTGGAGGGGTCATTTAATTCCTCCGTGTTGGGGATAGCTGTATATTCTTTAGTTCATCTCATGGCTTAAAGTCTGGGGGAGAAGAAGGAGACACATATAGCAGCCAACCAGACTATGTCTTATTTTCAACACTGTATCAGTTTGGGGAAGAATCTATTTTGACCTCTGAATTGGCTTTACACTTTTACAGTAATGAGAGCACTAAAGGATTTCTAATTATTAGTTACTTTAAGACAAGCATTTGGCCATATTTTCTCTGACTGTTGGAAAATGGTATTATCGCTATCATTCTGGTGGTAACTGTGCTATCAATTTAGATATAGACTCTAATGACGTGTTGTTTGCATTCTTGAACCGTCTTTTTTTTTTTTTCCTGCTCATGTTATCAAAGAGTTAATTTATAATCTTCTAGCTGTTGGTCCAGAGGCTATAGCAAAGTTTTCCTTTTGGTTGCCACTGCCTTTAGAAGAAGAAAGATGCCAATATCTAATTATAATGATTTTTTAAAAATTTAGTTTAGTGCCACTGTTTGAGAGTTTTCTGAAGGATATTTCAGTCTTGTGTTAGGGTATAGTTCACGTACAGGAATGCAGGTCCAGACGTGCGGGATCCCACTATCCTGTGAACTCTGGGTCTGTGTGAGGTGCTGAGAAAGTTGGATGAATATGTTAACTGGGCAACAGAATAAGGTTTAGAACAAGCCTCGGGCTCCCCACTGATTCTTCCCCGCTACCTTCACTGATGCATGTCAACCCAAGGGAGAATCCACGTGACCTTTCTTACTCTTTTTAAAACACTGTAGGGGAATTTGGGGATGCAGAAACCACCCTCCCCATCTTGGGGAGACCTAACTGGTGGCTTTTGAGACAACCCAGTGGCTCTGACTTGTCCCATGCCCCACATCACCAGGGAACTGCCACCCCGAGGCAAGTTAATGACACGTAATTAGAAGAAAGCATTCTAAGTCAGTATCTTGCTCAAAATAGCAGCCGGTGCTTCAGGTGTCAAGGAAGTGAGTGGCAGCTAATGTGCCTGTGAGGGTGGGGAGCTGAGAAATACAAAATGATACATGCACAGTATCTTCCCTGAGAGTGATGACATCAGCATACACATGTAGACCCTTGTGCTCCTAGTGTGGTGGCCATCACAGCTGACATCAGGCCTAAAATCCCCCTGTGGTTTCCACCTCTGCTGAATTTACTGAGTGTTTGGGAAGGCAGATCGTGTCCCCACATCTCACTGAGAATCACCTCTGCCAATAAAATCCAAGGAACACAGCTTGGCGATGGCTCTGTGACGGTAGAAGGGGGCTCTGGGCCCTACAGCTGGGAAGCTTTTCACTGAGCTTAGTGACACCATCAGCAACTTCCCAAAGGGACATACATAGAGGAGTTATCTGGGGGAACAACTCCATGTCCATGGACTATCTCATAGAGGAAAGAGCCTCTTAAGCCTGTGTGTTAACCAATGTATCATAATGACATAAACATACTTACTAGTTTTGCCTTTATTTCCTGGCATGGATGATCCTATAGAACTTAACATGCTGTAACTAAACCAGCATGTTACAGAGGTAGATAACATTTAATTAACTATTCAAGTACACAGGGTGGCTTAATAGCAGAACACATTGAGAGCCTGGACTTTTGTCTCCCAGCTTCCATGGGCTTCCATGTTATTTTGCAGAGCTGGTCAGTAACAAACGGCAGAGAGCAGCTGAGACATTTGTGCACAAATCACACATTGGGAAGGAAAAAAATAGCGTTCCTTTTACATCATGACTCCAACTCCAAATTCCCTTTTCAGTTTGACTTAAAAGTGTGCTCTCTCTCTCTCTCTTTCTCTCTCTCTCTACATATATATGTATATAGCTTCATTCTTTGTTCTCCAAGATCTTGGACATGTCCAAAAAACAACAAAAATGAACTTGTAAAGTCCCATATACTTTCCTAAATGGGCATTTGGGAATGAATAAATCCTAATTTTGGTGTTAGAATAATACTGGTTTCATAAAATAAATTAGGAAGTGTTTCCTCTTCTTTTATTTTTTGTGTGAAATTGTGTAAAATTGGTGCTAAATCTTCTTTAAATGTTTGGTAGAATTCTCCAGTGAAACTGTCTGGGTCTGGGGATTTGCAGAAGCAGAAATTTTTTTACTTTTTATTTGAAGATAATGTGTGCAGCTTTTTAAATATGAATTCATTATGGTTATAAGACTATTCAGATTATCCATTTCATCTTTGCTGAGTTTTGGTAGTTTGTGGTCATTGAGGAATTGGCCCACTTCTTCTAAGTTGTTGAGTTTATGAGTATAAAGTTGTCAGTAGTATTCCTCTATTATCCTTTTAATAGATACAGGATATGTTGTGATATCCTGTTCTATCTTGATATTGGTAATTTTAAATTTTCTTTTATTTTCATAAATCTTGCTATATTTATCAATTTTTATTGATCTTTGCAAAGAGCTACCTCTTTGTTTCACTGATTTTTTCTATTGTTTCATTGTTTCAATTTTATTGATTTCTCCTCTTGTCTTTATTATTTTCTCCCTTCTGCTCATTTTAGTTTTATTTTGCTCTACTTTTTGTAGTTTTGTGAGGTAGGAAGTTAGATTATTGAGTTAAGACCTTTTCTCTTTTCTAATATAAGAATTTTGTGCTTTGTTTCCTTCTCAGCCCTGCTTTAGCTGTGTCCCACATATTTGTATATGCCATATTTTGATACATGTTTATATATTTTTTCTTTTATTTGAGATTTTTCTCTTTGACCGGTGGATTTTTTAGAGGTATGTTGTTTAATGTGCAAGTGTTTGGAGATTTTCCTGTTGTATTTCTATTATTGATTCTAGGCTGATTCCATTATTCTCAGAAAACATACTCTGTATGATTTCAATTCTTATAAAATTGTTGCAGTTGGTTTTATGGCCCAGGATATGGTCTATCTTGGTGAATGTTCCTTTGAGCACTTGAAAAAAATGGGTATTCCGCTGTTGTTAGGTGGAATGTTCTATACATGTCAATCAAATCCTGTTAGTTTATTTTGCTGTTAAGATCATCTGTAATTTTGCTGATTTCCTGTTTACTCATTCTGGCAGTTGCTGAGAGGTGGATATTCGTGACTCAAACTATAAGACTTCCTAAAGTCCTGAAATGAATCTCAAGATAAAGGTTGCCCCCGTATCCCTGAAGTCCAAGGATCAAGGGGAGACTGTAGCTATTTGGAGCATATTGGTTCCTTTCCCAAATAAACAAGAAATGCTTCATTCCCTAAAAGAAGCTAGAAACATTCCATAGAAGTGGTCTGGAAGGTAAAAGCCCTCTGACCAGTGAAGTTTGGGTAAGGTCTTCCTATAAGCTGCTGTCCTGTCTCTCACATGCCAGGCTTTCAGCCCTGTTGCTTAACGGCAGTAATACTACTTTAGGTTTGGGTAGAAAAATCATGTAAGTGACTGTTTACAACAGACAGTCCAACAGTTTTGCTTTCCTAATAGAGCAGATGTTTCTGTATTCTTGAATATAATGAAAATAGAACAACAGGAAGAGAACATGGATGGCTTCAGAGCAGAGCAGGAAGGGGGGAAAACATGAAACTTGCATGAGCCTTATATTAGATTATAACTGCAGTAGATCATTTGATGTAGATTCTGAAAACTGTGGGGATGCCTCTCACCTCTGCTTTTCTAAAATCCCATTCCTCTCCCACCTTCCCCCACTCCCAACCATCTGCCGAATGATTCATTTTTGGTAAAAACCAATTTCATAGAGCGTTTTCCAGGACAATGTTTTACTTTTCAAATCATAGTTTAAAAGGAAGCCATGAAAAGGAAATCTTAAAAATGCATCGTATTGCAAAACTCCATGCAGCTTTTGTGGGGTTCTGCACGCCTATTTACTTCTGCTCTGCTCAGTTCTCTGGATTGGGTCCATGAGGCTCCAACCTGCCTGGTGATGGTAGAGTTGGAATGTCTTACAGGAGGCAGTGGTGGAGGTCTTCAGAAGTTTTTGAACTTTACTCACTCTTTTCACTTGTATTTAAGATAAACCTCACTTGGACTTTCTCTTACGCTCTGCTCGTCAGCCATCATGATATTTAAATAGTGGAAATAGAAATGGAAGGTAAACACTCAGTTTTGCTAAATGAGGAAACTGAGGAAGGTCAGCCTCCTACCCGATGTGAAGTCTTTCTCATCAGAGCCAGAAAGGGGACTTCTGCTACTTCAGTCTTTACAGATTTAGTAACAGATGCAGCTCTCAGACACTCAGCAGGGTTATTCAGGCTGACTGAGTCTGACTTGTGAGATTTTGCCCTTGACTATATGAACTCAGAACCAACTAGCACGTGCAGGTGGTAAGGAGGGCACATGAACAGGAGTAAAAATAACATCCAGATAACTCGGAGCAGTGTTATCATCCCTCCCCATTCATAGGAGAAAAACTGGAGCTTCCCCACCTCTTAGGGCATCATCTCTCCCTGCCCTGAAAGAGAAGCTGGAAGTAAACCTTGCAGCAGGCCTCTTAGTGTCCAGTTAATCAGAGTGAAGAATGATGGATGCAGATAAAGAAGGTTGCAATTTATTTAAAATATATGTAAATAAAATTTATACAAGAAGAATGGTGAGGGCAGAGGAAACCAGGTGAGGGAGTAGAGATCCTGTTTGTTTTATTTTGCTAACTAATGACAGGATAACAGTAGAATCCAGGAATCTGTTGGGGACACTCTGACCTTTGGGATATAGATTTCATTGATCCAAACCTCCATTCTATCTAGGAAGAAAACCATTTATATGTAGAAAGTTCTTCAGTGAAGAAGGTAGAATTCAAGGGGGTCAGCCTGTCAGAAATACAAATGATATAATAGGCCATTCGATTTTTCTGTTCTTCTCCAGAACAAAAATCCAAAATATCTTCTACTCTTTAGTTAGAGCAATTCAACTCCCTGTAGCTCCTTCCACACACAAATCAACTCTAGGTCTCTGAAGATTCCTTAACTAGATTTTGTAAATGCAATGTCTGCCCCCTCATCCGTTTTGGACATTTGGGGGAGGGTGACTGTAGACAGTGTGCCTCCAACTTTCAGGTATATACATAGCACCTAGGATCCTGTTCACATGTGTATTTTGATGCAGTAGTTCTGGGTGACTCCTGAGATTCTGCATTTCGAGCACACTCCTAGGTGATGCTGATATTACTGCTCTACCATCTTGCGAGCAATGTAGTAGATGGTACATTTTTAACCACAGCTATCTTGTAGACCAGCTACTGACAAGAGAAAGGACCTACCGAGATTCACTCTTTGATTCAACATTATTTATATCTCAGGCATAAATCTAATACTTCATGGTCAGCATATATGATCTTATGAATTATAGCTAGTGAGTATTTAGAATAAACAGGTTAAAGCTTACAGATGCAAATCTTGAGATAGAAGATAAATAGAGCATGATTCTACTACATAGCAGGTACTCAGAGGTGCTGAAAGAATGAATGATATGTGTGCCTATTTTATGGAGCATGTGCTTATGAGTGAGAGAGCAGAGAATGTGGGAAAGTTTAAAACGTTAAATGAAAACCTGTCAGCCCTCGAATTTAAATATCAAAAAGAGCAAATTAATTAAATGTTATGAAATCAAGTAAAAGACAGCCTAACCAACCAATCCATGTTAACAAACGAATATACACATTTTTTTCAAAGATCAAACACCCAAGGACTATGTCACAGATCCACATTCAGGGATATAGTATGTTTGGATTTTCATATGTTTAGCAATTTGGGAATTTCTATACATTTAAAGTAATGAGGAGCTTCCCTGGTGGTGCAGTGGTTAAGAATCCGCCTGCCAATGCAGGGGACGCAGGTTCAAGCCCTTGTCCGGGAAGATCCCACATGCCACGGAGCAACTAAGCCCATGTGGCACAACTACTGAGCCTGCGCTCTAGAGCCCTCGATCCACAACTACTGAGCCTGCGTGCCACAACTACTGAAGCCCGCACACCTAGAGCCCACACTCCGCAACGAGAGAAGCCACCACAATGAGAAGCCCGCGCACTGCAACGAAGAGTAGCACCCGCTCACCGCTACTAGAGGAAGACCCAACGCAGCCAAAAAAATAATAAAGTAATGATACTTCCATCAAAACTCATTTTATGTGACTAGTTTTTTTGTTTGTTTGTTTGGTTTTCTTTCTTTTTTTTTTTTTTTTTTTTGGCTGCATTGGGTCTTCACTGCCGCGCGCAGGCTTTCTCTAGTTGCGGCGAGCGGGGACTACTCTTCGTTGCGGTGCGTGGGCTTCTCATTGCTGTGGCTTACCTTGTTGTGGAGCTCGGGCCCTAGCTTTCCTTTAATCATTTTAGTTGCCTTCTGAATGCACAATGATGGAATGGATTGGGTGGCATTCCTGGCAGGAAGATAGAATTATCTGTGTCCCGTGTATATTTGAAAAAGGACAAAAGCCTCTGTTCCTGATAGGAAAAGCAACGTCTTAGCTTTTTATTTCTTTTAGGAGTAATATTTTTTGTTGCAATAGAATGTTGTTCATATTAACAGCTCCTAGTGAGAAAGAGGATTGCTGCCTCTTCACTGTTGCTCTGAAACACATTTGGGATGGGGCAGAATGTACCTTAATGGAGTCTATAAATTTATCTAATCAGTGCAGTTGAGTAAACTTGACAGTGAATTCTGTATTTTTAGCCTGACTTATTAAGCAGTCATTGTCAATGTAATTGAGAGGGATTTTATCTTCAAAAACCTTTTCTCTGTCTTTGTTCTTAGGATGATATTCTTCACCTTGACTTCTTTCCCTCTTAGGATTGGCTCAGATGAGGAGAGGGAGCATTAGAGATCAGAGATAAAGAAAGAATGTGGTACACCAGTGTGACCAATAAGAGATGTTCATTTATAGACAGTGGGATCTCCTCTTTTTATCTTAAAGTACCTTCCCAAATTTGATGATTTTTTTTAAAAGAACTATTTGCCTAATTACCCTGCATATAATTTCCATACATTTTAATATTTTAAATCCCATTAGTCTCTATTTTTTTTAGTTTGAGAAAGAATATATAACTGATAATCACTCAGAGAAGCGATGCAAAATTTTTTACACTTGACAACTCTAAGGAAGTGATTGCACTTTGGATGTCTGCATTATTATGTTCCTAAAAGCAGAGGGGGTAAATTATCAAAGAGTTACAGGAGGATTTAATTGTCTGATTTCTGTTAACATCAGTGGAAGTCACATGGATAAATCCTTGCGGAACACGCTGTCCTGAAAATATTGGTCTGGAAAAGGTTTCTATGGAAATGTTCATGTGTTTCTTTCATTAATTGGTCTAATTATTCCATTTACAGAAATGGGAATGAGAAGTATTAAGCTGAGATTATGAGAAAGGTTAACACTGTTAGGAGCATTAATAGGAATTATGCTATTTTTAGGTCTGAAAATCTTACAGGTTCCCAAAACAATATAGATGGCCAGGTCCCTCTGTCTCCTAGGAGGTTATGGTAAAAGAATTTATTCAACGTGTTTGAAATCGTTAGTTTAACACTTTGCATTTTATATACCTTTGGTGTTAATATACTCATTTGTTATGTAGTTAAGCGCTACGGGATGGTTAGGATTTCTGCTTTTCTGTAAAGATAGGAAGTAAGACAGATCATAGCATTATCTGTTTTCTTTTTTCTTTTTTTAAAAATCTGTTTCCTTTGTCTTATGCAACAGAAAGTGGAAAGCATAGCTTGTAAGGTGGCAAGAAAAGCATACAAATACATGTGTTTTTGAAAACTCTTAACATCTTTCCTAAGAGAGATATAATTGTCCTAAGAGAGAATCTGAATGCATTAGAAAAATCCAAAGAACCCAAACTGCTTGTTCCAAAGTGTCAGTTACCTGATGGTTTAACCAAAGTAAATTAAGAGAAGTTAAGATGTTTTGTGCCATGTGTAGTCTTGACCCTCCCTTTTTGTTCTGCTCTTTTTATGTCTTGTGAATTTGTTGCCAACAATTTCTGCCGTCAGCTGTCACCTAGATCTATGGATGACCTCATTTTTCAGCCCCACTTTTCTTTAGAAACATTTTTTTAATTCCTCAAGGTCTCTATTTCCTCCCCATCCCCAAATCTGTGTTCTTATTTTATTTTCTATCTTTAATTCTTATTAACTCTACACAGTTTCCCTCCTTCTCTCTCTCCCTCTCTCGTTTGTTTTCCTTTTTCTTTCTCCTTATATTAACTAAGATTTTCCCTCCAAACTCTGGGTGCTTGGTACCTTTCATCTCATGTGTTCATTGTCTGCATTTTCCCCTTTATTTTTTTTTAAAGTCTTCATTGAATTTGCTACAATATTGCTTCTGCTTTATGTTTTGGTTTTTTGGCCACCAGGCATGTGGGATCTTACCTCCTCCACCAGGGACTGAACCTGCACCCCCAGCATTGGGAGGCGAAGTCTTAACCACTGGACCGCCAGGGAAGTCCCTTCCACTTTATTTTAATTTATCAGTCTCATTTCTTTCCACCCTACACATCCCTCTCCATTAAGAGATAGGACACTGCATTCTTTCAGAGACATTCACAATCTAGCATTCAAATGATTAAGAAGAATGTTCTAGATTTTCCCAACCTTCTGGAAGCAGAGCATGGAAAGTACTACGCTATTTTTTGTCCCCGTTGCTGTCCCTAAAGCCAGCATCAAGTTAGCCCTCAGGGTTTGACTCCACTTAGAAATCTGTGGTGATAAAACAGTGAAGAGCATCTTGAATTATGTTATTTTTATCTTGCTTCCCAGATTCCAAGCTGCCATGGTATCTACAAAAAAAATGATTAGGCTGGTATTTAAATTTGTCATTTCCAAGGGGTTTACTATTGCTTAAAATTATTGATTTTTTTTTCTAACTTTGAATTGAAAACAGTGTGCAGATCACTAAATTCAAAGGACACTACCTCCAAGTAAGTAGCCGTGAAATATGTTCCTTTCTTTTTTCCACTGTCTTCAGATGTGACCATTTTCTGTAGGGACACCAATATCAATTCAGCCAAGCCAATCAGCATGGATGTACTTTATTCACGACATCCTAGTTTGCCTCTTCCCTGGACCAGCAGCGCAAGAACAAAATTTTAATCACCCCCTCCAGCTCTGAAATGCCACTGGCCCTTCTGTCCAAACGATGGCATATGAACATGATAGTTCTGGGTCTAGACAGCAACCCAGGAAGGCTGCAGGATTGTAGGAGCCTCGAAAGTTAATATAATTCTCAAAGAAGCACAGTGGCTCCCATACCATCTTTAAAGCAGGTGGAGGTCGCATGCTTACATGTAGGGTCACTAGTTCAGTTGTTACAGCCTGATTCCATGGCAGAGGCATTTTTGCACAGCTGTTCATTGGAAGAGCAACATGCAATAGGCTTCATACTCATGTTCTTGTTCAGATCCCTGAAGAGGCCACAGCCCCACTGTGTGGTTTCATCCAGGTGCACTTCACAGTTGTCAGCCCATCTTCCCTGGCTGTAGCCAGGATTTTGATGCCCTTCCAGGACCGCCACCAATCCCTAATTGCCCACTGACATCTTCTCCCTGATTCCCACACCATTTCCTTGAAGGCACCTAGAGACTCATTAAAATTTCATTTTTAACGTTTTCTCAGATGCTCTTACTCTGTCATTTTTTGTTTTTGTTTTTGAAGTAGGTCCAACACCATTGCACTTTTTATGAGCCATTGTGGGTCATAACTGTTTGAGAACAAAAAATAAATGGCAGAAAGAGGAGTTAGAATAGAGCCCCCAAAATGCAAGATACTGCAATGGAGTACACATTTCGAGGCATTGTAAGAAAACGCAGTAGGCTATGTCAAACTAGCTCCAAGTGGGTTTGTGTGTATTTCTTTCCCAAGGAAAACAGTTTATAGATAAATGTCACTCTAAGTACTCATCTTTGCATGGATGGTGTTAACCAGACTGGGGGGTATTACATGATAGAGGTCAGAGGGCTTGAGATAATCTTTAGTGAATTTTGATGAACACCTTGATTTCCCCAGTTGAGACCACCTAGATCTATTTTGGAGGAAAGGCTCAGTTTTTACTGGGGAGATGAGTCAAAGAGAACAATCCAAGGCCAAAAAAAAAAGAGAGTAAATCTCCTGCCTAGCTGAAAATTGTGGCAATTTTCAGTCCTAATGTAGTAATTTTTGTCATTTTATTTAGAATATGAAACTTTTTATAAGTTGTGAAAACAACACAGTACTTACAGGGAAGGAATTTTTTTTTAATTTATTTATTTTTGGCTGCATTGGGTCTCCGTTGTTGCACGTGGGCTTTCTCTAGTTGCAGTGAGTGGGGGCTACTCTTCGTTGACGTGGGCAGGCTTCTCATTGCTGTGGCTTCTCTTGTTGCGGAGCACGGGCTCTAGGCGTGTGGGCTTCAGTAGTTGTGTCGCATGGGCTTAGTTGCTCCGCGGTATGTGGGATCTTCCCGGACCAGGGCTCGAACCCATGTCTCCTGCATTGGCAGGCAGACTCTTAACCACTGCGCCACCAGGGAAGCCCAGAATTTTTTGAAAGACACAAAAACTCCATGCTAACAGAACAATGATTTTTTTGCCTTTTTTTTTCTGCGTTTGAGCTTATATATATGCATGTTATAGGCACATAATCATAGATCATGCCACTTTCTTATTAATACAACGTTTTTATTTATTGAAAACACCTTATTATTTTATACAGGCATGTAAACTGATTCTCATAACAGTTCTGAACACTATATTTCTATGCAAAACTGTATTTGCAGGTGACATGCATGTTTAAATAAAAAAATTCAAGACAGTCTACAAAACAGCTACTAGAACTAATAAGTGAGTTTAACAATGTTGCAGAATACAAGGACAC
Organism: Mesoplodon densirostris; assembly: GCF_025265405.1. Classification (NCBI taxonomy): domain Eukaryota; kingdom Metazoa; phylum Chordata; class Mammalia; order Artiodactyla; family Ziphiidae; genus Mesoplodon; species Mesoplodon densirostris. The sequence goes on from NC_082670.1 coordinate 60,001,813, forward strand.
AATATAGGAATTAATTGTATTTGTATATACTGGCAGCAAACAAATGGAAAATTTTAAAATGTAATTGTAATAAAATGTGGCATAATTTTAATAGCAATAATGAATCACCCTGCTCCCAACCTTGTAGGTCCAACCTTGTCTCATTCATTCAGGACTACTTAGGAGAACCCCAAACACTCGGAAATATCTCGCACAGTAACAGCAGTTTACAACGTGGAATGTTTCCCAGAGCAGCCCTTGCACTCCTGGTTTCCTGTTTAATAAGAAAGTACACGTGGTGGCAGAACAAAAGCTTTCAAATCTTTCATTTATCTATCTTCTTTAACGTCCATATCCCAGGACTGTTTCATAACAGACTGTTGTTATTGGCTTCGCTTGTTCTCTCCCCAAACAGGGAAGACTCCACAGAAAGTTCAGGGTATTTCTCTGCCTTCTGTCAGGCACTCATGTCTTTTTAATTTCCCATTGTTAAAGCGACAAAATTCAAGGAGCTCATACTCTTTGGGTTGGAGTCTACCTCAAGAGTCTCTGGGAATGTGCCACACGGAGGAGAAGGTTTCCTTGGCAACAGGAATGTGGGGGAAAAAACATGGAAACATTTGCTCCCTCCCTCCTTCCCTGGGGCTCCTCAGCACTGCTGTTTGTCAGGCATAAAAACTACACTTGTCCTCGCTGTCAATTCATTTAGCCATTGACCCCACTACCAACCACTTGCTCTGTTTTCCCATTCATGAAAATAGCTCATCTGTGAAATGGACACTGTTTCATTATTGCCTTTAGCTGGTCTTTTCTAGACATCCAAATAGAGAAAGGGAAATTGGGTTTTTAAGAAGTGTGTGTGTGTGTATGAATGTGATTGTCCAAATAAACTGAATTTAAATGACTGAGTGGTAGCACTTATTTTTACATTTATTTTCAGTTCTGAAATTTGCATAATAGGCATTTTCCAAACTCTGGCAGGATGTAATGGCATATCTGGTGACTACTGTGAAAATTAATGTATTAATTTGGCAGAACTTAATGACATACTTTCTAGGTATGCTTCTAAATAAGCCCCCAAGAGCTCAAAATGTTTTTCTCCCCCTCTTAAAAATGGCAAGACAAATATAGGCATGTGAATTTACAGATAGGTGAATCTAGGAAGTCCGATTCCAGGGACATGATTCAGCAAGTATGGGAATCAGCTGATGTGATTTTCAGTCCTAAGCTCTCACTATGCCACAGGAAATCAATAAACCTGTATCAGTCTGGATGCAAAACTCAACCTCTTCCTAACCCACTTCATCCCTCTTATCTGCATTTTTTCCTTCCTCAGAACAATGATAGAGAATATGCATATATAGTTGTTGATTTCTAAATCATTCTGCTGCTGAGTTTGTCAGCTATTGAAGGATACTTAGTGTGCTGTAGGCTTTTGCTTCTTTTTCCGGGTAATTGAACCACCTGTTCAACTTGGAACTTAAGGAATTTAAGAGTTTGCCAAGAGATTTAGTGTCTCTTATTCAGAAACAAGTCTTCAGCGCAAGTAGCAAAAATAAGAGCGCTAGTATGTGTGCGTGCGTGTGTGTGTGTGTGTGTGTGTGTGTGTGTGTGTGTGTGATAAAGAACTGGCATTTATTCCTCACCCCTCTGGAGGCTGGAAGTCCAAGGTCAGGTTGTTGGCAGGTTGGTTTCTTCCGAAGCCTCTCTCCTTGCAGAAATCTGTCCATTCTTTCTAAAGTGAAGAATTGAAAAAAGATACTAAGTGCAGAAAATCAGTGTGTTTTGCCAAAGAGTTCTTATAATGCTGTCAACAAGCACTAGCACGTTGGATTGTTTCACCCACCACTGGCTAAAATTAACCAGAACAAAAACAGGGATCCTGTGTTGCTTCCCATTTTGAGTTACTCTAATGTTGCAGTAACTACCTTATCCCTTCAGGACCTAGATGGCATATATTAAACATCACATTGTACCTGTGTGTGTTTATAAATGGAGATTTAAAACCTAAAAGGGCATGCCAGGTTTATTCAGGAGGCTGTGAAACAGAGTAAAAAGACACCAAAAGCTTTCTTTTTCTTTTCCCCCCTTTGTTGTTGTTTGTTGTTGGTTTGTGGTGACAGCAACTGACTATAAATTATGTGAGTCAGTAATTCCAGCTCTCAGCATCCCGCCAGCTCTCTTCCTGTTCCAGCTCACACTGGTGGCCCTGAGGGTCCGCAGGATTGTCGGGAAGAGTGGCTACTTGAATCCTGTAAATTTGCCTGGTGGTGACAGCCAGCACTTGTACAATGACACCTGCCATCTGGCTCTTTCTGCTAGATTTGCAGCAGAAGCCTCTGTAGGGTGGAGGGGATGTGAGAGTCTCCAGGCAAACCAGAACCTCTGTGAAATCACTGCAGATGGCTTTATTTTGGGAACTAACAGGTGTGGAAGTCGAAGCAGGAAGTAGAAAAATAAATCAGCTGGGAGTTTGATGTCTGCTGGTCTTCAAGGGGCTTGAGATAAATTTCATTGATTTATTAGGACAATATTATGTACCTGGAAAAATTTGGAAGCAATTTGAAACTTTAAAGACCCCATCACGGAACTGTGGCTACTATACTCATCTTCAGGAAAGGTGGTGATGTGATAGAAATTTGCCATTGGAAAAATGCACTTTCATCACTCCTAAATCACTGTTTCTCAAGAGATGTTCCATCGGCATTAGGCTGGGGAGGGGAGCTTATAAAAAATGCAGATAACTGGATTTTCCTGAATTGTTGACGGCTAGGCACCACCTCTCCCCAAGGAGTACTCTCTTTTTGTAGGGAAGGTGCATTTCTTCAGTCTCTTTAAAAGCTTTTTTTGATTTTAACTAAGTGCAATTTATTCTAATGCTCACACAGATCAGCTTTTCCAAACTGCATTCTCAAGCAACTAATGTGCCATTAATCTTTTTTTCTTCTTAACATCTTTATTGGAGTATAATTGCTTTACAATGCTGCATTAGTTTCTGCTGTATAACAAAGTGAGTCAGCTATATGTACACATATATCCCCATATCCCCTCCCTCTTCTGTCTCCCTCCCACCCTCCCTATCCCACCCCTCTAGGTGGTCACAAAGCACCGAGCTGATCTCCCTGTGCTATGTGGCTGCTTCCCACTAGCTGTTTTACGTTTGGTAGTGTATATATGTCAATGCTACTCTCTCACTTCATCCCAGCTTACCCTTCCCCCTCCCCGTGTCCTCAAGTCTGTTCTCTACGTCTGTGTCTTTATTCCTGTCCTGCCCCTAGGTTCTTCAGAACCTTTTTTTTTTTTAGATTCCATATATATGTATTAGCATATGGTATTTGTCTTTCTCTTCCTGACTTACTTCACTCTATATGACAGACTCTAGGTCCATCCACCTCACTACAAATAACTCAGTTTCGTTTCTTTTTATGGCTGAGTAATATTCCATTGTGTATATGTGCCACATCTTCTTTATCCATTCATCTGTCGATGGACATTTAGGTTGTTTCCATGTCCTTGTGCCATTAATCTTTAAGAACCACTGCCCTAAAGCTAATCTACTTTGAGAATTCCTCTGATGTTTATTTCCTTCTCTATGTTCTAAAGAATCCTTATGGGCAGGAATACCATCGGGTTCAAATTGGCGGCAAATTTCCATCCACATCTCCAAGGATGTCTTCGTTGTCAAGAATACTGTCGGATGCAGCAAATGTTTGCTTTTTCTGTATTTCGGGATGTGTTCGGAGGTGATTAAGATGAAGAGGTGGCAGAGTGGTTAGGGTAGGCAAAGGTACATGAAAAATGTGACCAGCAGTTTTTGACTGCTTATCAGGCAAAGCTACTTATAAACGACTCACGTGACCTCTGTGCCTTCATGGGTGTTTCCTCTCTATATAGTAACAGGATACAGTTATACAGCCACCGGTCACAGGAGCCCAGGGACTTGCTATTGGAGAAAACTTCCTCCTGTATCACCTCCTCCTCTCTGTGCCTTGATGCCCATGGAGCTGTCCCATTGAGTCTGTCAGCAAAGTTGGCGTTCTAGTCTGTTTCTAAAGAGCATATTTTAATCTTCTCTGAGGGAAAACTTGTCTGAGTGGCATTAAGAACCAATGTGATTTTTTTATTATTAAATGGTGGAAAGTGGGAGCTGAAATACCGTGGATTTCCAGCATGTGGAGACCGGAGAGATTAGCACGAATGCTAATCAGTAGAGCTAACACTACTGATATCACCAGTGATGTGAATGACCCAAACGTTTGTCCAGGTGGATCACGAGTTCTGCTTGTACAGGTTTAATTTCCAGGTGGTTTTGTAATCAGGCATTTATTTATTCAGCAAATGTTTACTGAGCCCCTGATAGGACCAGGCAGGAATCCAGTGATATTTGGAGACACGGACCTGGTGTCATCTCACACTGAGGCCATTTGCACCACCCACCCACGCATCTTCTCAAATCTGTTGTGATTTTACAACCTGGTTAAATAACAAAGAGCTTCCTCCAGACACAGAGCCCTCAACATCAAAATCAAAAACTATGATACCTGCACACACACAGAGACACACTCACATACCACACACACACACATATGGAATAGATCATTATTCTTACACATTAAACTTACACATAATTTTTTTTCCAAAATCAGTTGTTATTCCTTCACATATGTTTTAAACTAAAATTACAGAGAATCAACTATATGCCAGTATAAAATAAAAATGAAAATAAATGAATAAATAAAATTACAGAGATACTCTGTCATGGAAAATATTCTTATTTGTGTTGATAGCCAAGGTAGACTATCCTTTGAACACTGTAAAAAATGATATTTGTGATGCTAATAAGGAGATGCTGATACTCTCAGTGTTTACTTATTTACTCTTTCACATTCAGTGTTGGCAACAGGCCCTGCCTATGTGTACATATGTGATACTATTCACATGTGATACACAGGGGAGATACTATTCGGTTATTAGTATATTTGAACCCTCAGTCTGAGACTTTTAGCTCCTCATATATGTTCTCTCATCATAATATCTACTTACTTCTGATAAAGAATAGATTCATGAAGGCTGAAGGGCTGGGGAAAGAAAGCATCCTTGACCTCTTACTGCCAGTTGAGACCAATCGTGTCAATATAAACCTCACATAGCAGGCACACAATCAATCTTTTTTGAATGAATGAACGGATGGCAACATTTTCTAAAACAATAAGACCAAATGTTGAAGATGGTTCTAAGTGTCTAATTTAACCCCAATTTAAAGACCTGCATATGTTGAGGTTTTGTGAAGTCTTAATTCAGCATTGTATTGATGGCCAGAAGTTCAGAACCAGAATTGGCCTCTGGAGCCAAGAAAACTATAAAGCAGCATCATTTCCCAGGATCACTTGGTTCTAGTGAGGAGGGGTCATTTCCCCTCTGTCCCTCAGTGACTTCTTTTACTAAATGTTATAGATTCTAACGCTTAGACAGACCAGGTTCTCTGAAATATCTTTGAAATAGCCACTGGAGAAGTGAATCAGAGGCCTCAGTAGCAGACACAAATATAGAGCCAAACAATTAGATGTGGTAGAGAAAAACCCCAGGGACATAGTTCTAAGGTTAGTGGTGCTGTATGTCTTTTTAAGGCTGTGATTACACAGCTAGGGGTGGGGAAACCTATCAAAAGTTCTCTAATATAATTAACTGACATACTTTGGTTATATTAACATCCCAGTGATTCTGATTGAGTTCTCCCACTTGCGTCATTCCTGCCCCATGTAACCAGGATCTTAGTGGAAGGTGGGATGCTGGCATAGCCTCAGGACAACTCATCAGAGAGTCAGCACCATAGTGTGACTTGAAATCCCGTGGAGGAAATCCTGCCCAGCACCACTGGTTGTACATCTGATAAAGTTCTTTAAAAGTCTTGATGTACGTGTAGCATCCACCTGCCTCTCATTGACGTGCCACGTGAAGGGTGAGGAGGTGGGTAATGGCTGCCTCCCCCCACCATGCTTTTCCATCTGTGAAGGGAGAGAGCTATTTCTTAATCCCATGGAACCATGTGGAGCTTGTCCAATCACCAGAATGGTAACCCAGCAGTTCTAACCTGGCAATCACAAGTCCTTTAGGGATCACCCTAAAATCTAATACATTTTACAGAAGTGAATATAGCATATTGATCTTGAGTTTGAAGTCATAACTGACATCAGTGGAAATGTAGAGGCCTAGGTAGGGGCTACCCCCAGTCCAAGTATAGAAATCATGTGCTAAGTAGTATCCTTTCCAAATCTTTCATCACCTTCTAATATTTGTGGAAACATTCAGAAATTGTTCATCAACAGTAAAATTTTGTCAATGACTATTGTGTAGTCCAAATAGGATTTTCAGAAGGGGTTAAATTGCTACTGATGACTAAAATAAAAAGGTACATTTTTTAAAAAATTAACTTGTTTTAGGCAATTAAATGTTAGTGTCTATTCTTGTCCCATGAAAGACTATGGTGAACCTTTTAACCTTTATTGGTAAGCTAAAAAAAATAAGGTTGATGAAAAAGAATAGTTTCAATCCCCGTGAAACCTCTTAGGCATACTTGTCAAGAAAAATTAGAGCTGTTTTACATGCATATTTTTGCATGATAAATAAGAGCATTTTTAGGAATATTTATTTTTAATATTGTGGCTTTGATTTTAAAAGCTGACGCTTGCACTAGAAATGTAACAGTTGTAACCTGCGTACAGTGGTGTGGCAACAGATTCTAGCAGTTTTTTTCCTCCATGTATTCTGTTTTGTTTTCTATTCCAGGGCTGATATACACTCCCAGTTTTCTAGGTTAAATGTGGTTCTTTCGGTGCTTTCCTCCATGCATCCTTTGGGGAGGTAGCAAAGCAGGCCACAGTGGGTAGAAGTCAAGAACTGATCTCAGAAAGTGTCACACCTTCATCCCTAATTCCAGGTGACTGTCTCAAGCACAGACAGTTTTCTTTGGTCACGAAAGAGGTCAGTAGGAGCACAGAACTACTGGGCAAAAAAGGGACCTTAGATAACATTTGGGGTGGGGGGGCTTTAGTTTTCTGTTTGCATATACATGCATTTTGGTTTTCTAAATGGTTGCAGAGAGACAAATGTAAGTCTACCACTTTTACTAAAATATTACAGTTCTCTTATTTGTATGTGAAAGATCAAAATCCATATACATATATACATAGTTACAGAGTCTAGAGTGGATTTTTTTAACTACTTATTGAGTTATGGCAAGGAGTTTAACACTCATTATTTCCAAAACCGCTTCACTTCTCAGGATCTGAAGTAATTCTCTTTGTTCTATTGGCTGAATACAAAGCCACAGCATCAGAATTAAAATCATGAGAAATGCATTATTGTCTCATGTATGTACTATTGGTGAAGGGCAAGGAAAGTTCTGCTTAGGTGAGTTAAAAAAAAGAAAAGAAAAGAAAATTATCCTTTTAAGCCATTGAACTAAAATTTTGGATAGAAATTTTGCAGAAGTAATTTCACTTTCTCACCTGACAAAACAGTATACACTGAACATAGCATTGTTCTCACCCTAAATATCCCAAGACTACACTTCTTTTTGCTGATTTTTGTCTGTCAAAATGTCAAATTCTGAGCAGGATTGCCTCGGCCCCAGTTTTTTTTCTTCTCCTCTGACTTGGGTTGAGAGAGTGGTAACAAGGCTTGTTAGAGACATGTCTGAGATTGATTCTGAGTGATAGCTAAGAGCTTAGCTAAGAACAAAAAGCCTGGGGTTTAGTACAGAAATGCTGTAACAAGTAGTTAACTGGGTCCACTCTTTTGCCCTGGGTCCTTCCATTTACTGCCTAAGTGAAGCATCAGTGCACTGAAAATCAATCACCAGTCCTTCTCGTTAGTTAGGCATAGCTGGGATGCAATTTTGCATGCTTTCTAGACAAGGAACAAAGCTCAGCCATTCCAAGAAACAGAGGTGACATGAAAATGGAAATGAAAGTAAAGTGCTTTCAATGCTTATTCAATTAATTGAGTGTTAAGTAGTTTCTTCCTACAGAGATCAAAAATGGGAAGGATGGAAAAAAATGGGAAAGATGGAAAAGATAAAAATTAGTCCTTTAAAATAGATCAGTCTAAATAATTGTTACACATAAGTAATTTGTCCTACATAATGGAATGGTTAGTAATAAGAAGTTAGATTACCTGGCTTCAAATCTCTGCCATTTATAGCTGTGTGACCTTGGACAAATTAACCATTCTGCCTTGGTGTTCTCATCTGTAAAGTGAAGGGAATCCTAGCACTAGCTCATCAATCATTAATGCAGTAATTAGAGGAGACTGCTTAAATTGTGGGAACTAAGTGCTTGATACACAGATCACAGTGACTGATGAGTCATGTAGCTCTGGGTACCTCATTGAGCCTGTGGAAGAAATGGGCACTGATTCTGAAGACTTTCTGTCCTAAGGTACCTCTTTTCTATGTAGGGGGAATATCTAATATCCAGTGCAGTGATCTTCCATTAGGAATTTAGCTTTCTAGATTTTAAATGCTTGTCACACAGCTGGAGTCATGTTTTCATTCTTTAAAGAGGAAACTGGGCATTTTGGATTCTTTGGTAAAATATAGGTACATGGCTCTGCCAAGTTTAATTCTGGAATCAACTGATAAACCCCCACCAGTTACAGTTTTAATGGCACCCAGTCCTAAGCAATGTTGAATGCAGTATGGGGGTGCCAGTCTCTTTACTGATAAAAAGACAAGAGAAGCTTCGTTATTACAAAACAAAAACACTCTCACAAAGTACAACAATGAGGCACTAATTTGTTTCTTTGCCCACCTTAGATGCCACTGTATGTGAGAGATTATCATGGAAAACACATCTTGCTATAATTTGGAGCCTTTAGGCATTTGATGTGCCAACTGCCTTCACTTGGATCTGGTCTGTAATTTATCATTGGAGTGTCCTACCTTGCTCAAATGCACCCTTTGTGGGCAGAGGCAAAGCTAATATACTTTCCAAGTGTATTTGAATTGCTTCAATAAATCACAGCTGCCACTGTAAGCAGCTTTATCATTTGCCAGAACAATAAGTTATCTTCATGCTTTATAGACGCAGTGCTCTCCAAGAATTTTATTTGTGTAAATTGTAATGCATCATAACCCATTTCCTAAAATGAAATTAGGAAGCCATATATATATATATATATATATATATATATATATATATATATATATATATATATATATATATATATATATATGTTTTTTTTTAAGATTCAAGGAAGTATTCCAAGGAACTCGTTTAGGCTCATCAAGAAATGGGGAAATTTTTATCCTGCTTATTTTATAGTAGCAATTTATTTCTTCATTATTACTGTAATGATGTGGGCATTAAATGCTTGCAATTGGGGTTAAACTTCATTTAGCTCTTTACTGCTCCAGTGTCTCAGTAGAACCAGTCCACAGAGAAATAGGACTGAGCACAAATGGTTCCCGTTGGATCAGCCAGGCACAAGTTGGAGAAACCTGATATTTCATAAATATTTGTTTCTATTGACAGCTCTATTAGCAGTCATTCCAATAAATCAGGCTGTAGAATCAAATTTTTGCCCATAGTGATCTTTGGGACTGACTTCCAGTTTCCTCTTTATTTCACAATGACCAAACCCGAATTCAAACCTGATTTGAACCCGTTAGACGCCTGAGAGGGAAGTGTATTACATAACAATATTATGCCTGAAGATCCCAATGAGGAAAACATAACCTAATTTTAATACTACTTCAGGACTCTAATCAACATGATGAACAATAAAATGTGCTCTTTTTTATTGGCTTGACTGAATAACTGCTAAATATTTATAAGCTTATTTGCCATCACTTCTTCCATGATAAGAAAATACTTTTGTTCATAATTGCCTCAGTAGCTCACTCCAAGCAGAGAAAACAATGTTTGTCAAGAAGCCAGGTTTCATAATTAGAAACTGATTTATTTGTTTCAAAGCCAAGTGTTTTCCCATGCATATTACAATATTTGGATTAGCTTTAATTTTTTCTGTCTTTATTACCAAGAGGGGACTTATACATCCTGACATGGAATTTTAGATTTTGCCATCCATCTCTCGAGTTTACAACGCTGTTTATTTTTATATCAAACTGCCCAATAGCTATTATTAAGAGCGTCATAAACCCCTCCTTTTTGCGTGATTACAGGATCTTTAAACCAGTGTTTTCCAACCTATCAGTAGTGGTCCCATCCTGCCCCTTAAGCAGAACTCCCTGCTCACCAGTTCTCAATCATCAGTGTCCAAGTCAGCATCAGTTCCCCCAACATCTGCAGTTTATTCAAGATGCATCCCCATGACTCTCATCTTCTCATTACTTCCATTCCCTTACATGTTTTCTGGCTCCACCAGCCACCTCCTTGTCTTTCTGATGCCAAACCCTGGCAAACCCACCCCAACTCCGGGCTCATACCCTGCTAGATGACCATGCATTCCTGTGTGCGTGGGGCAGGGGTGGGGGTGGGGGTAAAGGATGGGGAGGATGGAGGTAGAGATGGGACTCAGATTTAAGCAGGTAGAACTTTGCCTCTCTCCTTCCTATTTCTTCCTTTTTCCCAGGCCCTCAACACATTGCCTTCTTTCTTTTTTTTTTTTTTTGTAATTTTAAATTTTATTTATTTTTTTATACAGCAGGTTCTTACTAGTCATCAATTTTATAAACATCAGTGTATACAAGTCAAAACCAATCTCCCAATTCATCTGACCACCACCACCACCCCCTGTCAGTTTCCCCCATTGATGTCCATACATTTGTTCTCTACATGTGTCTCAATTTCTGCCCTGCAAACCGGTTCATCTGTACCATTTTTCTAGATTCCACATATATATATATGCGTTAATATATGTTTTTTTCTTTCTGACTTACTTCACTCTGTATGACAGTCTCTAGATCCATCCACGTCTCTACAAATGACCCAATATCATTCCTATTTATGGCTGAGTAATATTCCATTGTATATATGTATCACATCTTCTTTATCCATTCATCTGTCAGTGGGCATTTACGTTGCTTCCATGACCTGGCTATTGTAAAGAGTGCTGCAGTGAACATTGGAGTGCATGTGTCTTTTTGAATTATGGTTTTCTCTGGGTATATGCCCAGTAGTGGGATAGCTGGGTCATATGGTAATTCTATTTTTAGTTTTTTAAGGAACCTCCATACTGTTCTCCATAGTGGCTGTATCAATTTACATTCCCACCAACAGTACAAGAGGGTTCCCTTTTCTCCACACCGTCTCCAGCATTTGTTGTTTGTAGATGTTCTGATGATGGCCATTCTGATTGGTGGGAGGTGATACCTCATTGTAGTTTTGATTTTCATTTCTCTAATAATTAGTGATGTTGAGCACCTTTTCATATGCTTCTTGGCCATCTGTATGTTTTCTTTGGAGAAATGTCTATTTAGGTCTCCTGCCCATTTTTGGATTGGGTTGTTTGTATCTTTAATATAGAGCTGCATAAGCTGTTTATATATTTTGGAGATGAATCCTTTGGCAGTTGATTCATTTGCAAATATTTTCTCCAATTCTGAGGGTTGTCTTTTCGTCTTCTTTGTAGTTTCCTTTGCTTTGCACAAGCTTTTAAGTTTCAATAGGACCCATTTGTTTATTTTTGTTTTTATTTCCATTACTCTAGGAGGTGGATCATAAAAGATCTTGCTGTGATTTATGTCAAAGAGTGTTCTTCCTATGTTTCCTTCTAAGAGTTTAATAGTGTCTGGTCTTACGTTTAGGTCTCTAATCCATTTTGAGTTTATTTTTGTGTATGGTGTTAAGGAATGTTCTAATTTCATTCCTTTACATGGAGCTGTCCAGTTTTCCCAGCACCACTTATTGAAGAGACTGTCTTTTCTCCATTGTATATCCTTGCCTCCTTTGTCATAGATTAGTTGACCATAGGTGCATGGGTTTATCTCTGGGCTTTCTACCCTGTTCCATTGATCTATATTTCTGTTTTTGTGCCAGTACCATACTGTCTTCATTACTGTAGCTTTGTAGTATAGCCTGAAGCCAGGGAGTCTGATTCCTCAAGCTCCGTTTTTTTCCCTCAAGAATGCTTGGGCTATTAGGGGTCTTTTGTGTCTCCATACAAATTTCAAGATTTTTCGTTCTACTTCTGTAAAAAATGCCATTGGTAATTTGATAGGGATTGCATTGAATCTGTAGATTGTTTTGGGTAGTAGAGTCATTTTCACAATATTGATTCTTCCAATCCAAGAACATGGTATATCTCTCCATCTGTTGGTATCATCTTTAATTTCTTTCATCAGTGTCTTATAGTTTTCAGCATACAGGTCTTTGTCTCCCTAGGTAGGTTTATTCCTAGGTATTTTATTCTTTTTGTTGCAATGGTAAATAGGAGTGTTTCCTTAACTTCTCTTTCAGATTTTTCATCATTAGTGTATAGGAATGCAAGAGATTTCTGTGCATTAATTTTGTATCCTGCAACTTTACCAAATTCACTGATTAGCTCTAGTAGTTTTCTGGTGGCATCTTCAGGATTCCCTATGTATAGTATCATGTCATCTGCAAACAGTAACAGTTTTACTTCTTCTTTTTCAAGTTTTATTCCTTTTATTTCTTTTTCTTCTCTGATTGCCATGGCTAGGACTACCAAAATTATGTTGAATAATGGTGGCAAGAGTGGACATCCTTGTCTTGCTCCTGATCTTAGAGGAAATGCTTTCAGTTTTTCACCATTGAGAATGATGTTTGCTGTGGGCTTGTCGTATATGGCCTTTATTATATTGAGGTAGGTTCCCTCTATGCCCACTTTCTGGACAGTTTTTTGTTTGTTTGTTTTTTTGTGGTACACGGGCCTCTCACTGTTGTGGCCTCTCCCGTTAAGGAGCACAGGCTCCAGACACACAGGCTCAGCAGCCATGGCTCACAGGCCCAGCCATTCTGCAGCATGTGGGATCCTCCCGGACCAGGGCACGAACCCGCGTCCCCTGCATCAGCAGGCGGACTCTCAACCACTGTACCACCAGGGAAGCCCTCTGGACAGTTTTTATCATAAATGGGTGTTGAATTTTGTCGAAAGCTTTTTCTGCATCTATTGAGATGATCATATGGTTTTTATTATTCAGTTTGTTAACATGGTGTATCACATTGATTGTTTTGCGAATATTGAAGAATCCTTGCATCCCTGGGATAAATCCCACCTGATCATGGTGTATGATCCTTTTAATGTGTTGTTGGATTCTGTTTGCTAGTATATTGTTGAGGATTTTTGCATATATATTCATCAGTGATATTGGTCTGTAATTTTCTTTTTTTGTAGTATCTCTCAGATTTTGGTGTCAGGGTGATGGTGGCCTCATAGAATGAGTTTGGGAGTGTTCCTTCCTCTGCAATTTTTTGGAAGAGTTTGAGAAGGATGGGTGTTAGCTCTTCTCTAAATGTTAGAATTTACCCGTGAAGCCATCTGGTCCTGGACTTTTGTTTGTTGGAAGATTTTCAATCACAGTTTCAATTTCATTATTTGTGATTGGTCTGTTCAAATTTTCTATTTCTTCCTGGTTCAGTCTTGGAAGGTGATACCTTTCTAAGAATTTGTCCATTTCTTCCAGATTGTCCATTTTATTGGCATAGAGTTGCTTGTAGTAGTCTCTTACGATGCTTTGTATTTCTGCGGTGTCTGTTGTAACTTCTCGTTTTTCATTTCTAATTTTATGATTTGAGTTCTCTCCCTCTTTTTCTTGATGAGTCTGGCTAATGGTTTATCAATTTTGTTTATCTTCTTAAAGAACCAGCTTTTAGTTTTATTGATCTTTGCTGTTGTTTTCTTTGTTTCTATTTCATTTATTTCTGCTCTGATCTTTCTTTCTTTCCTTCTGCTAACTTTGGGTTTTGTTTGTTCTTCTCTCTCTAGTTCCTTTAGGTGTAAGGTTAGATTGTTTATTGGAGATATTTCTTACTTCTTGAGGTAGGTTTGTATTGCTATAAACTTCTCTCTTAGAACTGCTTTTGCTCCATCCCACAGGTTTAGGATTGTTGTGTTTTCATTGTCATTTGTCTCTAGGTATTTTTTGATCTCCTCTTTGATTTCTTCAGTGATCTCTTGGTTATTTAGTAATGTATTGTTTAGCCTCCATGTGTTTGTGTTTTTTATATTTCTTTCCTGTAATTGATTTTTAATCTCATAGCGTTGTGGTCAGAAAAGATGCTTGATATGATTTCAATTTTCTTAAATTTACTGAGTCTGGATTTGTGACCCAAGATGTGATCTATCCTGGAGAATGTTCTGTGCACACTTGACAAGAAAGTGTAACCTACTGTTTTTGGATGGAATGTCCTATAAATATCAATTAAATCTATCTGATCTGTTGTGTCATTTAAAGCTTGTGTTTCCTTATTAGTTTTCTGTTTGGATGATCTGTCCATTGATGTAAGTGAGGTGTTAAAATCCCCCACTCTTATTGTATTACTGTCGATTTCCTCTTTTATAGCGGTCAGCAGTTGCCTTACATATTGAGGTGCTCCTGTGTTGGGTGCATATATATTATAATTGTTATATCTTCTTCTTGGATTGATCCCTTGATCATTATGTAGTGTCCTTCCTTGTCTCTTGTAACATTCTTTCTTTCTTTTATTTTCTCTTATTTTTTTTGCAGTACGCGGGCCTCTCACTGTTGTGGCCTCTCCCGTTGTGGAGCACAGGCTCTGGACACGCAGGCTCTGCGGCCATGCTTACGGGCCCAGCCGCTCCAGGGCACATGGGATCTTCCCGGACCGGGGCACGAACCCATGTCCCCTGCATCAGCAGGCAGACTCTCAACCACTGCGCCACCAGGGAAGCCCTATTTTAAAGTCTGTTTTATCTGATATGAGTATTGCTACTCACGCTTGCTTTTGATTTCCATTTGCATGGAATATCTTTTTCCATCCCCTCACTTTCAGTTTGTATGTGTCCCTAGATCAGAAGTGGGTCTCTTGGAGACAGCATATATATGGGTCTTGTTTTTGTATCCATTCAGCGAGCCTATGTCTTTTGGTTGGAGCATTTAATCCATTCACATTTAAGGTAATTATCGGTATGTATGTTCCTATTACCATTTTCTTCATTGTAATGGGTTTGTTTTTGTATCCCACTTAGAGAAGTTCCTTTAGCATTTGTTGTAGAGCTGGTTTGGTGGTGCTGAATTCTCTTAGCTTTTGCTTATCTGTAAAGCTTTTGATTTCTCCGTGGAATCTGAATGAGATCCTTGCCGGGTAGAGTAATCTTGGCTGTAGGTTCTTCCCTTTCATCACTTTAAATATATCACGCCACTCCCTTCTAGCTTGTAGAGTTTCTGCTGAGAAATCAGCTGTTAACCTTATGGGAGTTCCCTTGTATGTTTTTTGTCATTTTTCCCTTCTTGCTTTCAATAATTTTTCTTGTCTTTAATTTTTGTCAATTTGATTACTATGTGTCTCGGCATGGTTCTCCTTGGGTTTATCCTGCCTGGGACTCTCTGTACTTCCTGGACTTGGGTGGCTGTTTCCTTTCCCATGTTAGGGAATTTTTCGACTATATTCTCTTCAAATATTTTCTCAGGTCCTTTCTCTCTCTCTCTTCTCCTTCTGGGACCCCTATAATGCAAATGTTGTTGTGTTTAATGTTGTCCAAGAGGTCTCTTATGCTGTCTTCATTTCAGTGAATTCCACCATTCTGTCTTCCAGGTCACTTATCTGTTCTTCTGCCTTAGTTATTCTGCTATTGATTCCTTCTAGTGTATTTTTCATTTCAGTTATTGTATTGTTCATCTCTGTGTGTTTGTTCTTTAATTCTTCTAGGTCATTGTTAAACATTTCTTTCATCTTCTCGATCTTTGCCTCCATTCTTTTTCCGAGGTCCTGGATCATCTTCACTATCATTATTCTGAATTCTTTTTCTGGAAGGTTGCCTATCTCCACTTCATTTAGTTGTTTTTCTGGGGTTTTGTCTTGTTCCTTCATCTGGTACATAGCCCTCTGCTTTTTCATCTTGTCTATCTTTCTGTGAATGTGGTTTTTGTTCCACAGGCTGCAGGATAGTAGTTCCTCTTGCTTCTGCTGTCTGCCCTCTGGCGGATGAGGCTATCTAAGAGGCTTGTGCAAGTCTCCTGATGGGAGGGACTGCTGGTGGGTAGAGCTGGGTGTTGCTCTGGTGGGCAGAGCTCAGTAAAACTTTAATCCACTTGTCTGCTGATGGGTTGGGCTGTGTTCCCTCCCTGTTGGTTGTTTGGCCTAAGGTGACCCAACACTGGAGCTTACCCAGGCTCTTTGGTGGGGCTAATGGTGGACTCTAGGAGGGCTCATGCCAAGGAGTACTTCCCAGAACTTTTGCTGCCAGTGTCCTTGTCCTCACGGTGAGCCACAGCCACCCCTCCCCTGCCTCTGCAGGAGACCCTCCAACACTAGCATGTAGGTCTGTTTCAGTCTCCTATGAAGTCACCGCTCCTTCCCCTGGGTCCCGATGCGCACACTACTTTGTGTGTACCCTTCAAGAGTGGAGTCTCTGTTTCCCCCAGTCCTGTTGAAGTCCTGTAATCAAATCCCACTAGCTTTCAAAGTCTGATTCTCTAGGAATTCCTCCTCCCGTTGCTGGACCCCCAGGTTGAGAAGCCTCACGTGGGGCTCAGAACCTTCACTCCAGTGCGTGGACTTCTGTGGTATAAGTTCTCCAGTTTGTTCTCCAGTTTGTGAGTCACCCATCCAGCAGTTATGGGATTTGATTTTATTGTGATTGTGCCCCTCCTACCGTCTCATTGTGGCTTCTCCTTTGTCTTTGGACGTGGGGTATCTTTTTTGGTGAGTTCCAGTGTCTTCCTACCGATGATCGTGCAGCAGTTAGTTGTGATTCCAGTGCTCTTCCAAGAGGGTGTGAGAGCATAGCCTTCTAGTCTGCCATCTTGAACAAATCTCTCCTGCCTTCTCTCTTTGAATCCATGGAAGGGAGCTAATTTCCTGTTCCCCAGAATAAATTCAGTTGGCAAATCCTGCTCCCAACAGTTTAAGTGGAAAGAGAACTATAATTTTTGGAAAAGCTGCTCATTTTCACCAAACACTGGGCAATGGCTAACACTGAGATTTTAATGATTCCTCTTCTAGAAAACCAGTTATTTATGGGACTATCACTATTTTATAAATACCCATTTAAAAAAGAAAAACAACTGATAGTTGCTATTTATATCATTAATTTTAATAGTATATCTTTGGAAGAAAAGAGCTATACAATATAAACTATACTATAAAATATAGCATGCCATCATAGATGCCATCATAGATGATTGTTTAGAAAGTTAATTGGTAACACTTCTATATAAAATCCCATTCAAATATTTGCTTTTTATTTTAAAAATCTCCATTTGAGCATGTTGAGTTTTACATTTTTTCAAGTGCTGAATTGAGCATGACTCACTCTCGTTTATCTGTCTCTTCACCAAAAGGCTGCCTGTGTCCTTTTCTAAATTATTGCAGTGTTACAGTATTATTACTATAATTATTTTATCATTAAATGCTTGTGATTTATTATCATATTGCCATTGTGTTCTTTAAATCCTGGCACGATATTTTTCAATATCCTGAGTTCACTGTCTAGGCATAGTTTATTAAATAATGTTTATGGATGTTATGTTTATGAATGTTATGGAAATGAGAAAGGGCTAGAATAAAGGAATTTCTCCTTGGGGGTTTCAACCTGTGTTAAGCCAAGGTGGAAGGTTAAGGGAATGATTATTGAGATACCATGAAGAAATGATGCATTCTCTGTCTCTCTCTGTCTCTCTCTCTCTCTGTCTCTCTCTCTCTCGTTCTATTGGGTTGGTCAAAAAGTTCATTCGGGTTTTCCCATAAGATGGTACAGAAAAACCCGAATAAACTTTTTGGCCAACCCAATATATGCTTATATATCTATATTTTGAGAGAGTAAAAATTAGCCCAGGCTGAGAAAGTAAAACTGCACAGCCATTCATTAGGCTGGAATAACAGACACAGAGAACAGCAGGGGCAACATTAACAGAATATGTGTCTCCTAAGGACAGGGAAGTCTAGAGTCCCAATAACCCCCTTATGTGAGTGACTGCTGCCCGCTTATTCACGTAGAAATCTTGTCCTCTTACATTATGGACTATGTAAAGTTACATCAGTGAAGAATAAAACTTCCCACTCCCACCTGGAAGACCTAAGTCACTGTAACATAGAGAAGCAGCCTTGATTTACAACCCATGTGCAGGGGTTCAGACAGACGCTTCTGGACACAGCATTTCACATCTATCCTAACCTTGTGGTTAAGAGAAAGGAGACAGGACCCTAGGTCCACTGTGCAGTCCAGAGAGGGGGATGTTAACTTCTTACACAGCTCTGCTTTGCTTTAAACCGATTAAAACTGCTTCACTTAAATGCTGTCTCAACTCCCTATGAGACCTATGTTTTCCTCTGTCCTTTGTTGGTAAGACGCCCTGAAGTTCCTCTGTTGTGTGGCCTCCCTCATCGCAACGGGTAATAATTTATCAAATTACAGATTCTTGGTAGTTTTAGGCTGATTGTGCTAAGACAATCTCTATCCATCGACCCAGACCCCTTTGATGATAATTTGGGGCAAATTTTCTTTGCGCCTGCCTAGAAAAGTATGCATTCCTGTAGCCAAAGCAATGCTGACTTGCCAAGAAACAGGAAAGGCAATTGATATGGAAACATCATGGGAGTAGAGGTATTGCTTGGAAAAACATGTGGTCATTTGGTTTAAAAACTCACAAAAGTTTCCCCCTAACTGCAAAAATAAAAATTGTACAACTCTGCAGGAGTGTGGTGGTATGGAAACCACTAAGGAGAGGTTTCACAATCCAGGGGACTCACTACTTAAATTTGTGGTGTTGTCACAGTTCATGGAACCCATTGCACCCGTGTAAACATAAAGGCAGCTGGAAAGCTTCTCAACCACAGCATTCATTGACTGCCAAATGCTCATCTGAAATGTACTTCTTTTTTGTTGTCTCTGGGATTAAAACCAAACCTGTTTTATATGATGTTCTTCTCAGCCTAACCCCAAATTGGCCTTCTAAATTCTCTTAAAGAAGGAATGCCCTTAGTCTTCTGGATGTCTCAGATGACTCCTTTTACTCGTTGCTTTTCTTTTCACCAGCTTGGTGTAGGAAAGAGTGGCTGGGTCTTACCAACAGTAGTTTCTTTAAGGGTGTATGTTAGTAAGATTAATAACTGGTTCTGAGTCTTGGGAGTCATGTTTTTATAGCTCAAGCTGCCTCTACTGTTGGAATGGTGGCCTTTCATCTCCATGACTTGGGGACAGAGCATTAGGAAGTAGCATGTGGTTCTTTTTACCACAAACAGCATTGACTGTTTGTGGTGAAACAGTTCTTGCCACGGTTTTAGAAGATTCTTAAAGAATGGCCCCAGCCCTCAGAACACGAACTATTTGATTATGAGTTTTCACAGGTGGGCAGTGACTCTACCAGCTTCCCTTGATGCCACATCATTTTTGAGCCTGGTAGATAGCCTACAGAAGAATTAAACATAAAATGTTAACATCACAAACAGCAGACTGCTGAGTCTTCCCATGCCATGATTCTTTATACCCTAATAGGCAGTTTGCGTCATTCAGGTAATTTACTTGACAATGGGAAGGTTCTGTGGAGGAATCACTGCTGTAATATATTATTTCCGTCAGCAGATGGTTGTGTGGTGTGGCAAATAGAAATAATCATCAATAAAGACCAAGGGTTTTCAAAGAGAGCAGGAGAGTGTCTGTCAATATTGGCAAAACGTGAAGGTCCTGAATTGTTGGAACTGGAAGAATTGTCCAGCGCTCTTCATTCTTCACCTATGGGGTGTGGTGAGTTACATGCTGTGCTCAAAGCCAGTGTTCATCTGTGTGTGACCTGACCTTCCATTGGGAGAGAATTGCTTTTCTCTTACTTTTGTTGGAAACTGCCTGTGCCTTGGAGCTAGAGTCACACTTAGCCAGGTGGGAAGTCAGAAGAGCTAACGACCACAGTGTTTCCCAGTCTCCTTGCCCACATGCACATTGGTGTCTGTCGTCACCGGTTTTACTTGTTGGCCTCTGGGTGCTACTCTTTCGAAACAAGATGTCTGGGTGGAAAGTTACATAACATCAAGGCTTAATGCTGTTTTATCTATCAACTTTCATTTAACGATAACAATACATTTATTAAGCATCTGCTGCGTGCAGGAGTTTTAACTGCATGGAGAGTATGGGGTAAGTAAGCAAAGTGGGAACCATGTAACAAAGATAAATAATAACATAGAAGCAGTCTCTTAAGGGGACTTCAGTCAAGAGGAAGAAAAGTGACTCTTAAAATCATTGCATAGTCATATACATTAGCAAAATATTTTTAAAGGCCTTTTGGACTATATTCAAATCAAGAAGGTTTTTTTGGTCTGTTTATTTTCTCCCAAAAAATATTGATGTAAACTGATCTGAACAGACTGACCTTAACAGACTCCATGAAAACCCAACTCACATTAGGCAAAAAAAATTTTTGTAAACAAACCTAATATCAGATTTGGTTCAGGTTCAATATTATCTTTTCAAGTAGCAAATGTAGCTCTTCTTTGAATCCATCAAAGTTCTAATTTTGGTTGCAGCTGGTTATTGCACCCAGTGAGAAATGTAACCTTTGATGAATTTGGCAAGTTGAATTTGAAGCATTTGGAGGCATCTGTTGAAGTATCCAATGTCCATATCAGCTATTCCTGGAAGTGGGATAAAAAGAAAGGGTATTTAAATAGGAAACATCTTCCAGAGCTTCAAAAGTTTGTGACAGAATACTTATTTACTAAATTGTCTTCCATAAAGCAATCCTGTTTAAATATTAGAATGTTAGAAGAGCTCTTAAACAGATCCAATTTAGCTCAGGGTCCTAGCTTGACAGTCATATTCATGGTGAGGAAACCAAGGCCAAGGGTGGTTAAGTCACTTGCTCAGAGCCATACAATGGAGTAAAAGTCGAGAGCTGAAGCTCAGGTTTCCATACAACTGGTCAGTGACCAGCACAGCCAACCTTGTTTCAGAGATCAGGATGTTTTCTGCATCCAGACGTGAGGCCGTGACCTCCTGGGTGGTTCCTACAGTCTCAGACTCACCAGCACATTTCAGTCTTGCCTTTCTCAAAGCCAGTCTGTTTTCTTTCCAGTCCAGTGGATTTACCTCTACTAGATATAATCCTTCTCTTTTTTTATTCTATTTATTTTGGGCAATCATCTGCGTGGTGATCACAGATTTCCTAGCTGCAGATAAATTAAAGGGCTTTGGATGCCCGAGAACAGCTGCACAGGCTTCGGCTGGGTTAATGCATTGATAGAGCTCAGCCCTGCAGTGCAGGGTGTGAGCTGGAACCTGGCTCAGCTGCTTTTCTTTCTGGAAGGGCATCTCTGTAACAAAGCCTTGCAGTAGATTACAATTATTTTTGCCTACAGCCACTGTTCCTCACAGATATTTTACTTTTTATGGAAATGAGAAAGGAAGGATTTTATACTTTTAAAAGACGGCTTTCTTAGCCATATCTTCAGCATAAGCCTTGAGTTTCTTTTTATTCAGGGACTCGAAACTGTGTCTTGAAAAATAAGTAGAAAGTGTATCATCTTGAGGGTAAAGCATCTTATTAGAGTGTGATGCCTTTTGGGCAAACCCTGCGGGGTGGCGTACTCTTGGCAGCAAGTGAATTTCTAACTTCACATCATTTTTAAAGCTATAAATTAAAGCAACTTGAGTGTTTTCTCTCTATATTCCAGACAGTGTGCTTAGGGGTGTATTACTACTTAATCCTCACTCCAGTCCTGTGCGATTGATGTCATCAATTGTGTCACCTCCCCCGCTTTCCAGATGATGGAAGTAGAGGTCTGGCAAGGGGAAGTAACTGCCCTAGGAGACACAAGGAGTCTGTCACCCAAGGCGGGGTCTTTACTGTAATATATACTGCCTCCTGTGATTTGACAGCTGTACCTACAAAATAGAACAGTAATCATCTTTGCTTTCTCCCAAAGAAATGTTTTTACTGGTCTTCGGATGAGATATTTGCATCCACTGAGACATCATTAGGTGTGTGGTCCTGGGTATTAGATATCAAATAGCGGTTCTTTCACACCTAGGGAAAGCAGTTGTAATCATCTATTTTTAAACTGCTCAGCTATGTCCTTCATCATGATCTTGTTAGTAATGCTAGGCTGCTCAGGAGTTATCAGTCATGAAATTTCATCATATAAGCTTTCCAGGGGCTCTCACTTGCTGAAACACCAACTCTCCTTAATTAAAATTTTATTCTCAAGAGAAACAGCTCTATGTGTTTTTTTGGTGAGTTAATAATGAAACTAATGATCATGGTTGGCTGCGTCTTTGGCTACATCTATTGAAATATGACATCTGTAGTCTTGGGTTCCCCGGCAGCATTATGAAGACACACTGTCAGCTAAGCGGATGCTTTGGGGAGAGGTTCTGCCCACTCCATTTCAATCGAACCCTTTTGGAAGATGGTGTCTGTGTCCTGCCTTTGCTCGTAGACAGTTTTATTGATGGGGAGGTACAAAAGCCTAACAGCCCAGCAGGGTGTTTTTATTTTAATGTGGCTGAGGTAGGATGGAGAATGTTCCCCCAAAATGTGCTTACCAATTTAATAACAGATTAGAAAGGATTTCCCTAAGGACAAGCAATTTTTTTAAAAAACATGGCTGGAAATTTTACTAAAGGAGAAACATTTTATTTTTTTTTTATTTTATTGAAGTATAGTTGATTTACAATGTGTTAATTTCTGCTGTACAGCAAAGTGATTCAGTTATATATATATATACTTTTTCATATTCTTTTCCATTGTGGTTTATCACAGGATATTGAATACAGAGTTCCCTGTACTACACAGTAGGACCTTGTTTATCCATTCTATATATACTAGTTTGCATCTGCTAATCCCAAACTCCCAATTCTTCCCCCCACTCCCCTTTTCCCCCTTGGCAACCACAAGTCTTTTCTCTATGTCTGTGAGTCTGTTTCTGTTTCCTAGATATGTGCATTTGTGTAGTATTTTAGATTCCACAAATAAGTGATAATCATATGGTAATTGTCTTTCTCTTTCTGACTTACTTCACTTAGTATGATGATCTATAGCTGCATCCATGTTGCTGCAAATGGCGTTATTTCATTCTTTTTATGGCTGAGTAATATTCCATTGTATGTATATACCACATCTTCTTCACCCATTCATCTGTTGATGGACATTTAGGTTGCTTCCATGTCTTGGCTATTGTAAATAGTGCTGCTGTGAACATTGGGGTGTGTGTATCTTTTCGAATTATAGTTTTGTCCAGATATATGCTCAGGAAAGGGATTGCCTGATCATAGAGTAGGTGTATTTTCAGTTTTTTAAGGAACCTCCATACTGTTTTCCATAGTAGCTGCACCAATTTACATTCCCACCACCAGTATAGGAGGGTGGAGCATCCTACATCTGTTGGTAGTCTCTCTTGGATTAGTCATAGATGCCTGGACTTGTCTAAGACACTGAACTGCTCTTCATCAATGCAGATTTATTTCTTGTGAATTCCTCAAGCCCCCTCTTCCACTCCTATCTTCCACTCCTTTTTAATAGTTAGGATCTTGCTGGAAGAGTGTATTGAGAAGTTGACTGCTTTGAATCATGTTTGTTACATTTGAATGATTGATAAAGAATGAGAAGTGCTCATTTCTCCCACTAGATCAGGAGTTTTAAATTCTGGGTTTTGTGACTGGGTTTCTGGAGTTCCTGAAACCAGTGGAATTTTATGTAAAATGTTTTTTGTATGTGCCCAGGTAAAACTGACTAGAAAACGGGTTCAAGACTCTCAGTAAATTATCAGTGTGATCCATAATCCTCGGTAACTGTTAAATGTCAGTGCCCTTGATCGATAAACTTCCCAGCGGTGCTATTGTTTTGTTGCCTCCCTTTCAAAGGTTAGTGAGGAAATGAAGCAGCAGTTCCCAAACTGTGGACATTAGGGCTTCTGTAAGTTTCTGCTGTTAGAAACAGCAGATATGTCAATCTGAAGAAGATTAATACATCAAATTATTATAAGCATCCCCCATCTCCCACCCTCCCCCCAACAAAAGGAATTCAGCAGATGCGCTCTGAGTGGGAGGAGAGCTCAGATGAGAGAGCTGCCATGACTCAGTCACTCATTCTTTTTGGCACTGTTTTGAACCCAGTAATCTGCCAAACTGATTTAAATAGTTTCAATTTGAAGCTATACATTGTTTAGCTTATATGCATAACAGAACAGGAAGAGAGAGAACAGCCTATGTTGCAATGCAAGATATGCAGAGTACAAAAAGAGTGACATTTCTCTAAATTCATATCATAAAAATCTTCACTCAATTCCTAAAAAACTATATTTATGTATACATATACATATATGCATATGCATACACATGCAGACACATATATATGTATATATGTGTGTAAATGTGTACCGTATATGTATATACCTATATATAGTAAATGCAAAATTTCTCATCTGAACCCATACTGATTTGAGAGTGAAAAGGAAGGCTATTAATAATTACACTAGAGTAACTGGCATTAGTAGACACATGTGGTCACCTTATATATAAATGCAGTATTTGCTCGGTTATTAAAAAAACAAAACAGTTTTAGAAGTGAGGGAGTTAGATTTTAATCTTAATTTTGTGCCCCTTTGGACAATATGTATTAAATAAAAACTGATGATTAGAAATAAATAAATACATGCCAAAGTTTAAGAGAGGGAAATAATGACATTTATATCTAATTTGGTTTTTTGTTTGGGAAGGATAAAGGATGTCTATAATCTACAATGTGTTTTTTGTTGATAAGGGCTTGCAGTGAGCAGCAGGAATCCTTTTATCTCATCTCATCAATTAGAAACAAAACACAAAAATTATCAAAATGAGTCAGTTGATTTTTTTTAACATCGTTATTGGAGTATAATTGCTTTACAATGGTGTGTTAGTTTCTGCTTTATAGCAAAGTGAATCAGCTATACATATACATATATCTCCATATCTCTTTCCTCTTGCGTCTCCCTCCCACTCTCCCTATGCTACCCCTCTAGGTGGTCACAAAGCACCGAGCTGATCTCCCTGTGCTATGCAGCTGCTTCCCACTAGCTATCTATTTTACGTTTGGTAGTGTATATATGTCCATGCCACTCTCTTCACTTTGTCACAGCTTACCCTTCCCCCTCCCCATATCCTCAAGTCCATTCTCTAGTAGGTCTGTGTCTTTATTCCCATCTTACCCCTAGTTTCTTTATGATCCTTTTTTTTCTTAGATTCCATATATATGTGTTAGCATACAGTATTTGTTTTTCTCTTTCTGACTTACTTCACTCTGTATGACAAGACTCTAGGTCCATCCACCTCACTACAAATAACTCAATTTCGTTTCTGTTTATGGCTGAGTAATATTCCATTGTATATATGTGCCACAACTTCTTTATCCATTCATCCGATCATGGACACTTAGGTTGCTTCCATCTCCTGGCTATTGTAAATAGAGCTGCAATGAACATTTTGGTACATGACTCGCTTTGAATTATGGTTTTCTCAGGGTATATGCCCAGTAGTGGGATTGCTGGGTCATATGGTAGTTCTATTTGTAGTTTTTAAGGAACCTCCATACTGTTCTCCATAGTGGCTGTACCAATTCACATTCCCACCAGCAGTGCAAGAGTGTTCCCTTTTCTCCACACCTGCTCCAGCATTTATTGTTTCTAGATTTTTTGGTGATGGCCATTCTGACCTGTGTGAGATGATATCTCATTGTAGTTTTGATTTGCATTTCTCTAATGATTAATGATGTTGAGCATTCTTTCATGTGTTTGTTGGCAATCTGTATATCTTCTTTGGAGAAATGTCTATTTAGGCCTTCTGCCCATTTTTGGATTGGTTTGTTTTTTTGTTATTGAGCTGCATGAGCTGCTTGTAAATTTTGGAGATTAACCCTTTGTCAGTTGCAAATATTTTCTCCCATTCTGAGGGTTGTCTTTTGGTCTTGTTTATGCTTTCCTTTGCTGTGCAAAAGCTTTTAAGTTTCATTAGGTCCCATGTGTTTATTTTTGTTTTTATTTTCATTTCTCTAGGAGGTGGGTCAAAAAGGATCTTGGTGTGATTTATGTCATAGAGTGTTCTGCCTATGTTCTCCTCTAAGAGTTTGATAGTGTCTGGCCTTATATTTAGGGCTTTAATCCATTTTGAGCTTATTTTTGTGTATGGTGTTAGGGAGTGTTCTAATCTCATACTTTTACATGTAGCTGTCCAGTTTTCCCAGCACCACTTATTCAAGAGGCTGTCTTTTCTCCACTGTATATTCTTGCCTCCTTTATCAAAGACAAGGTGACCATATGTGCGTGGGTTTATCTCTGGGCTTTCTATCCTGTTCCATTGATCTATATTTCTGTTTTTGTGCCAGTACCATACTGTCTTGATTACTGTAGCTTGTAGTATAGTCTGAAGTCAGGGCGCCTGATTCCTCCAGCTCCATTTTTCGTTCTCAAGATTGCTTTGGCTATTCGGGGTCTTTTGTGTTTCCATACAAATTGTGAAATTTTTTGTTCTAGTTCTGTGAAAAATGCCAGTGGTAGTTTGATAGGGATTGCTTTGAATCTGTAGATTGCTTTGGGTAGTAGAGTCATTTTCACAATGTTGATTCTTCCAATCCAAGAACATGGTATATCTCTCCATCTATTTGTATCATCTTAAATTCCTTTCATCAGTGTCTTATAATTTTCTGCATACAGGTCTTTTGTCTCCTTAGGTAGGTTTATTCCTAGATATTTTATTCTTTTTGTTTCAATGGTAAATGGGAGTGTTTTCTTAATTTCACTTTCAGATTTTTCATCATTAGTGTACAGGAATGCCAGAGATTTCTGTGCATGAATTTTGTATCCTGCTACTTTACCAAATTCATTGATTAGCTCTAGTAGTTTTCTGGTAGCATCTTTAGGATTCTCTATGTATAGTATCATGTCATCTGCAAACAGTGACAGCTTTACTTCTTCTTTTCCGATTTGGATTCCTTTTATTTCTTTTTCTTCTCTGATTGCTGTGGCTACAACTTCCAAAACTATGTTGAATAAGAGTGGTGAGAGTGGGCAACCTTGTCTTGTTCCTGACCTTAGTGGAAATGGTTTCAGTTTTTCACCATTGAGGACGATGTTGGCTGTGGGTTTGTCAAATATGGCCTTTATTATGTTGAGGAAAGTTCCCTCTATGCCTACTTTCTGCAGGGTTTTTATCATAAATGGGTGTTGAATTTTGTGGAAAGCTTTCTCTGCATCTGTTGAGATGATCATATGGTTTTTCTCCTTCAATTTGTTAATATGGTGTATCAGGTTGATTGATTTGCGTATACTGAAGAATCCTTGCATTCCTGGAATAAACCCCACTTGATCATGGTGTATGATCCTTTTAATGTGCTGTTGGGTTCTGTTTGCTACTATTTTGTTGAGGATTTTTGCATCTGTTTTCATCAGTGATATTGGCCTAAAGTTTGCATAAATGTAACATTTCGAAACATCAAGTCAAAAAGCATTTTAAAAATCTGTTTTGGCACTTTAACATACCTTTAACTTAAATGCCCATTTTAGTATTCATTTGGTTCCCAAGTTGAATATTTTGAAAGATATTTATTCACAAATCATGATTTTTTTCCCTCACATAGTTAAATAGAAAACAAATGAAACATCACGTGTCATTTGTTAAATGGGAAGAAGTAAAATTGGTCCAGATATATCATGAATATTATTAAATATTGCATTTGAAAGAATACTGTGGTATAATCAATAATATATTCATTGAAAATATACTTTTTTCCTAAAAACTGCTTGCTTAATCATCTTGCATAAAAAAATAGTATAGAATGGTTAGGTTAGAAATATTCCTAAAGTGGAAGATTCTCTGTCCCTCTGCAAGGATCTCAGGGGTTCTTGGTGCTAGGAAGCATCGTAATAGTCTAAGGAGTTAGGAGATGGGCCCCCAGTGAGAGCAGCGGGCGGGGGGAAGTGGAGGAGGGGTCACCGCTTTGTATCTTATCTTTGATGTGATGAGAGGGGGCTCCATTCATTAATAAAGTCACCAAAAAAAAGATGGAAAGGCACATGCTTGAACCCAGATTTCCCCCAGTCTTCCTTTTGCTCTGAGACAGCTTTAGATTAGGACACAAGAGAAGAGGGAAACTTGGTCTGTTTCTTATATAGGAACAAAAGGAAGCCCCACATTTCTCTGAGTCTTTGGGGATAAACATGGAGCAGAGCCTCTAAACAAAGGATAGGCAGCACCCTGGCTGTCTTAAAGTTACAGCCTAGAAACCGGTGCTGCGCCAGTGCTTGGAGTCTGGACGCACAGGCCTTGGCAAATGATTCCCACCTGCACACAGCCTCCCCAGGTATGATTAGCTTGCCTCTTCCACTCCCTGCTATACTGAGTGCTTTGCCTACCTTCACGTTCAGAGCAGCTTCTGCTGCTTTTTGCTACTAGAGATTACACTTTCCTCATAAACTCAGGTCAGAAGAGCACATTCATTGCAGCGCCCATGGTCATGTCCAGGTGACTGTGTCTTGGCTCATAGGAAATTTGGGGTAGTGAAGCCTGAACATTGTGAGCTAGATGGGGCAGTTCCAGGAACTTTTTTTGGCATTTGGAGTCCTTCCTGGTACTAGCAACACCCAGTTTGTTCTTCATGTAAGGTACAATTCTGCAGGGAGTGAAAATACTTTCACTTTACATAGCAGCATTTGGTGAAGACAAATGCCAATTACCATGTAGTCAATGCCGTGTCTGAGGACGGGTGACTCATATCTACTTGATCTTCATAAAAGCCCTGGGAAGTCGGAAATTAATAGGCAAGCAAGACAAAGCTCAAGGATAATAGATAACTTCCCAGTCACGGAGCCAGTGGGTGGAAGACTTAGCAATCAGCCTCTTGTCTGTCTGATTACGGAGCCTGTGATTTTTCTATTAGGAAGCAGAAACTCAGATTTAACACCAGAAGGCTAATTTGAAGTCTCATTTAAGTATTCTTTTACAGTATTTCATCTTGCTGATAATTCCTTTAAATATCTGAAACAATTATGGCTAAATGTATTAAACTTGAGATTAATATATAGCAGAACATTTTCTAAGCCAAATAAATATGCTTGAGGAATGCGGGGATCAGTTAAGGTCATTGTGGAAATAAACTAGACCCTCCTTTTTTCTTTTTCATTTTCTCCCGAAATATCCTTTGCCTATTGTTATCCACTTGATCTCAGCCATCTGGTTCTGCAGCCAGCAAAGGAAAATGTCAAATTCAACAAAATGAGTAGTACTGCTTGAGTTGAATCATAATTTAACTTTTTTTCTCTACCCTACAGGATATTTAAACAGTAACATAACTTAATAGTACTTCCTAAGTTATTATCAATTCCCTACGAACAATGCCATTTCCTCAAAATGGAAAGGCAAGCATTAGGGCTGAGAGTCAAATATTCTGCCCTAATAGCCAATGACATCTAAATTTGAGAGTTAACATTTACTTAATTGCTGAAGCAGTCATGCTAAGTGCATAGTCTGACACATCATCAGGTGTTAAAAAAAAGATAATTTCCGAGGGTAAAAAAAATATCTATAAAACCAAGAGACAGTACTCTGCTAAAATTATCATCCACCTCTCCTTAAAATCTTCATTTGATCAGGTTGGCACAGTGGCTTGGGGAATACCGCTTGACATAGGAGTGTATTCCTTGTGCTTTTTTTTTTTTTTTTTTTTTGCAGTACACGGGCCTCTCACTGTTGTGGCCTCTCCCATTGCAGAGCACAGGCTCTGGACGTGCAGGCTCAGCGGCCATGGCTCACAAGCCCAGCCGCTCCGCAGCATGTGGGATCTTCCCAGACCGGGGCACGAACCCGTGTCCCCTGCATCGGCAGGCGGACTCTCAACCACTGTGCCACCAGGGAAGCCCTCCTTGTACTTTTTGAAGGGAAGGGGTGTGCTGGTTATTCTGTTTGCTTCTCCTCTCATCACATAGCCATTCTGCATCCTTCTGTTAGCTTCCTTTGTCCTTTGGCTTCCAGGTGGGTTTTGCTAATGGAAGGCATCAAGAGGGCAGAGGAAGAGGGAGATCAGTCTCTTCAGCTCCTTCCTCCCTTGCAGTGCAGTTGGTTCTCCAGGTGGCCCCTAGGCTCTTACTGGCTTCTGGTAACACTGGCTCCTCCCCTGAGACCTACAGGCTGAAGGGAGAGAACAGTCCTTCCTGTTGTTAGGCTCTGGGTGCCTCCCTCGCCTGTTGGTCACGTAACTTGCCTGCTCATTTGACAATAATCTCTTTATTAACACCTCTTCAGATGAATCATTGGAGTGCAATTCTGTTGCCTGCCAGGACCCTGAGCTGGAGGTGGGAAGAAATTAGTAGATACCCCGACTTAATTCTGGTTCTTCTAGGCTGCATGGCCCTAAACAATCCACCTGGATTCCTTGTGCTTCATTTTCATTGTCTGTAAAATGACAGTCATAACGGCACCAGCTCCACAACTGCTTAACTCAGTAAGGCATAGGCCATAAACGTTACTATTAGCTTGGATGAAGAAAGAGGAACAAATGCTTGTTCTCCTGGTTTGAGTTAATGCAAGCATGGTCCGTATTAACCCAATATATGACCTCCTGGGAATGTTGCCTGTTGGTAAAATAACTGCTAATATCTGTACCTAAACATCGAGATAGAGTCAGGCTGATAGTTTCAAAAGAGCTGGTTTGATTCTGGTTTTTGCAACTCATGATATGTTCCTTGAATCTCCAAACTTTTTTCTTTTTCCCTAATGCCCTACTGTGGGTTATCTTAGAAAAGTCTGTTGGTAGCTGCTAGAAACAAGCTTGGTGAACTCCAGTTCACATACACGAGTTATATTCTCCAAACTCTTAGTAATAACATGATAACAGCAACAGAGCCGACGCATGTGTGCCTAGGAAACAAAACTATGCCTAGTAGTCCAGTCTGTCTTATTTGGAGGAAGCAGTATATAGCATGTATGCCAGCAAAGGGACTAACAGGAAAATGGGATTTAGTCCCCAGTTTATGAGAAATTCTGTGTGCGATCCTGTGCCTTCTCAGCCCTCTAAACCCCAGCTTCATCACCCAGAGCTTGTTGGGCCAGGAGATCTCCGATCCATTGTTCCCACTCAGGTTGAAGGACTTCAGGCTTGGGGGGCGCCAAGAAGAGATTTAGAAAAGCAAGGAATTCCAGCCGTATGCTGTAGGAGGGAAAGTAGGTGAGGTCCAGGTTTCTTGCTTGCCTTTTTTTTAGGCCAAATGAAGGTCGAGACACAGTCACAAGGGAACATAACCACGGGTTAGCAAACTCACAGTTATGTCCCAAAGACACGAGGCTACAGAAATCTGGTTTGTTTTCCTAGATGCCTCACCAAGTGCTAGCAGATAGGTTTGAGAAGGCCAAACAGTGTCTCCAATGGGTTTTCCTTCCCTCTCCCGCTCCCTTTTTCAGCTCCTTCCCGCATCTTCTCCTGTCCTTTTTTGGACCTCTCCCTATGCCTATCCCAGTAGCATCAGGTGGAAGTGGAAAACTGTGCTGCACCCTCTTGATTTGCTGCTGGAAGGAACTTCTTTTCCAGAGGCAAAGGGGCTAAGAGAAAACATTTGGCAACAGGTGGTCTTTGTCTTTATTCTACTGTGATGGTGATAAATTGTTTCCCTTTGGCCATGCCTCACGCATGGGCAGGGCTGGGGGCTCTCTATTCTGAGTGCATTTGCTTCTTCATTCTTTTCCTTGAGGTTTTTGTTTGTTGGCTTATTTTCTGTAATGTGGCATGGTAAGAGTCGTTTAGGGTGAATGCAATGAGGACGGTTTTTTATCAACATCATTGATAAAATGTTCTTGAGACACTGCATGTAGAATACGGGGCTAGGCCCAGATGTATAAGATACGCGTCCTCTTTTAGAGGATTATAATCTACCTGGGAAGCAGGACCTAAATCAGTAATAAAATTTAATTCAAGTTCATACAAGGTGGAAAGTGCAAAGAGCAGGGGCAGGGCGGTCACATACCTTGGTCATTGCCAGGCGCTCGGTCCCTGGGATTTGTCTTACAAGAGGTGCATCTTGGACCATCCTAACACCCCTTGAGAAAGGATGGTCCCCATTTTACAGATAAGGAAAATGAAATCAGAGAGGAGAGATGGTCCCCCACAGGATGTGATGTGCCAGATTCCATCACCCACTCTATGAAGGGAAAAGTAAGCGGGTTAAACGATAGGAATTCAAGGAATTCAAGTATTTATTGAGACCCAAGGTCCAGCAGTGATTCCCAAAGGGTGGTCCCCAGACCACTGGCATCAGCATCCCATGGGCACTTGTCAGGAAGGCACATTCTCAGGCCCCACCCAAACCTACTGAATCAGTACCTCTGGGGGTTGGAGCCCAGCAATATGTGTGTTTTAACTTGGTCACTTTAACCAAGTTATTCAGAGACAGGAAAATGTTGAAAACCATTGAGCAGGGAAAAGAGTTCCAGCTGGATGGGGAAGCAGGCACTCAAACATGGAGACAAGATGATGAGGCCGGACTAAGTGGCAAACCTTGAGAATCCAAAGCTCCAAGAAGGCAGCATACACACCTTGCTGGGAAGGACGGCCCTCGTTTCGCACACTCTCAGCACAGCCTGGTGTCCTGCCACAGACAGAACCTGAGGCCTTCGCTGGTTCTCTTAGACCCAGCGTATTTGCATCATCTCATTACATTGAAGTCAGCAGGCAACAAAGGTTGTGACTATCTTAAAATGCTCATGCTCTATTTGGGTGCTTATAAAGCATTTAACCATGATGGAATGTGAGTTTTACGCTTGCAGGCCTTGGGTGGAAGACCATTTGTCCCTCAATTTTATTTTCACTCTTAATTATTGTGAAATAGGATTTAAGTGTGGACCATATACTCTGATTCCAGCTAAAAAGATAAGCACATTTGTATTTGTGTGGACAAGCCTGTAGATTTCTAATTGTTGTGTCAACCCAGATAAAAGCAACACTTTTAAATAACAGTTCCCCACATGGTGAGATTAAAGATTGTTCTTATTGCTGTTAACAAGGATAATCATGGGGTGATTATGTAGATGAACAGAATGTATCTCTTTATTGTTGCTTAGAGTTGTGACATCATCTGGTGCCCAGCAGCTTTACTTTGGGGCCATCTGTCGGAAAACTGATAAAGAGACAGTGAACAAGGGAATCAGGACTTATGTCCCCTGAACCCTATGATGAGAACTTTACAAATGTTTATCCCCGTATTTTCTCCTTGGAAAACATTAGTTATGGGTAGAATACATACATTTATACCAAGTTCAGTTGTGGGTTTTTTGTTTTTGTTTTTGAGCTATACATTATATAATTTAGAATCACTCACTCTTTGGTTGTAATAAAATGTAAGCAAGTTGACATTTAAACTTTTTTGGCATCTTGAGATTGAAAATGGAATGATGTGTCTACTGGACTTCAAGGAAAAATCAGAAGAAACTAAATC
Organism: Mesoplodon densirostris; assembly: GCF_025265405.1. NCBI lineage: Eukaryota > Metazoa > Chordata > Mammalia > Artiodactyla > Ziphiidae > Mesoplodon > Mesoplodon densirostris. Next base: position 60,035,334 of record NC_082670.1, read on the forward strand.
CTGAAATCAATTAGAGCTTGGCATTTTGCATATATGTGTTCAAAGGATGTGTGTCCACAATGTACCAGAAAACATCATGCTGGTGCTTCAGTTTCTTCACAGTCCAGTGTACATCTCAGTGTACATATAGTGTACAGTCCAGTGTACAGTAGTGTACAGTCCAGGGTACATTCCAGTATATAGTGTACAGTCCAGGGTATATTCCAGTGTATAGTGTACAGTCCAGTGCATATCACGTGTACAGTGTACATCTCGTGTGCAGTCCAAGGGCACATCTGGTGTACAGCCCAAGTGCAATCTGGTGTACAGTCCAGTGCACATCTGTGCACATCTGGTGTGCAGTCCAAAGGCACATCTGTGCACATCTGGTGTACAGTCCAGTGTATGTCCAGTGTACCATCCATTGTACAGCCCAGTGTACACCCAGGGTACGTCGTGTACCATCCAGGGTACATTCCAGTGTATGTCCAATGTACAGTCCAGTGTAAAGCCCAGTGTACATCCAGTGTACATCCTAATGTATAGTCCAGTGTCTGTGCCTGTCTTCTCCATGTTCATAAAATCATATGAATGGCTTTTACAGTCATTCTTACAAGAAATGTCAAAGAACAAATAGTCAATAGGTTTGAAGAAGGAAGGATAAAAGGAACAAAATTTAAATGAACTGAAAATTGGATTGCTTGACATTGAATTCAGGTCAGTGGTGTACCAGAGCTCTCTTGTTCTGGCCCACACGAGCAACATTCAAAACATCAGGAATTTTGCCAGCTGACTCTTAAGCCCTTTATAGCTTGAAATTGGCCACAGTGGGAATAGTTACACCAGGGAAATCAGCAAGCACTACAAATCAGGGCTTTTGTTTATCAGAGAGTTCGTGTTCTAGTGGACACGTGGACGACTGACATTCATGACTATGGTACAAACTCATCCAACATGTGATGCCACTAAAACTCCTAGATGCCAGTGTCTGGCAGTTCACATGCTAAGTATTTCCCCAGTGTGTCCCTTCTCTGTCATCCTACCATCTCTGCCTGAGCTCCTGTCTCTACTGTCTCTGCCCTAGATTATTGCTTTTGCCTCCCAGCAGACTCTACCAGTGGAACAATGTTATTGTTAAATCTACCAATAGAATAAAGTTTAGTTAAGAACCCTGCCAGTCTGGAATTGAAGAAAAGAAGATAGTTATCTTTGACTATTGGGAAAAATAACATATAACACTTTCCTATATAAACAGAGCACTTTTGATTGACTCTAAAGTAAGTGGTTTTTGGTTTTTTATGTTTTTTTCTGTTTTGATGTGGGTTTCTACAGATTGAATCTATGAACATAGAACTTACTTTCAAAATAGTTTGGCCAGGGACTTCCCTGATGGTCCAGTGGTTGGGACTTCGCCTTCCAATGCAGGGGGTGCAGGTTCGATCCCTGGTTGGGGAGCTAAGATCCCACATGCCTCCTGGCCAAAAAACCAAAACAAAAAACAGAAACAATATTGTGACAAATTCAATAAAGACTTTAAAAATGGTTCACATCAAAAAAATCTTTAAAAAAAATAGTTGGCCAGGGCTAGGTTACAGCCTGTAGCTATGTGACAGTGACAGTAATATGATCACAATGGTATTGACCCCATGACTTTTGTGTGTGTGTGTGTGTGGTACGCGGGCCTCTCACTGTTGTGGCCTCTCCCGTTGCAGAGCACAGGCTCCGGACATGCAGGCTTAATGGCCATGGCCCACGGGCCTAGCCGCTACGCGGCATGTGGGATCTTCCCGGACCGGGGCGCGAACCCGTGTCCCCCGCATCAGGAGGCGGACTCTCAACCACTGCGCCACCAGGGAAGCCCAACCCCATGACTTTTGACCTCACGATTGTCCTGTTCTGGCCAGCTGATCAAAAGCAATTCGTCAGTGAAAATATCCACCAGAGGGAATGCTACTGTGGGGAATGATTAGACCCATCTTTGTCTTGACTTTGCCCCGAGCTTAGTCTGGGGAAAAAACTCCTCCAAGTTGCCTCAGCAACAATTCGCTGTCACCCAGCCTGGTGTGAGCACATCCGTAATTAACACTGGTAGATGTGCAGAAACGCAAGAATGCCGCATTATCTTCTAAGCCACATGGCCTCATTAAGAAAGTAAAATGTTTGTGAGGCTCATGCAGGTTTTCTCCCTCTGGGCTGTGGAAGCTCTCTGGCTGTCAGCACAGCACTCAGGGCCAGGAAAGTTCAGAGAATTACTTCAATAATATGACAGCCTCGTCCTTTTAAAATGGAATTCAGTGCCGGCTTCCCTCAGAGGCATTCATTGAAATTCCATGCATGAGCCATTCCTGTAGTCACTTAACAATGTCTCTCATGTTTGCCCTGATTTAACAAAAAAAAGAAAGAGAGAAAGAAAACCAACTTTGTAGTTGCGATAACATGGATCTGGATGGTCTAATTACAGTGAAGAGGCCCCGAGCTTGCAGTAATAGGATGGTTCATCTGATGTGTACGGCCATTAGAAAGTGACCCACGCGTGGACGTTCAAGGGGGACAGTAAAGAGGCTTTTAAGAATTACACTCTGTGCAGCAGGAAAGCTAATGAGCAAAAGAGCAAGTCAGAAGAAAAACTACTGCTTCAGGAAGCGTAGTTCCACTTACGGCCTGTGACAGCTTTCCTCAAGTTCATTAGGATGGACTGGGCTTCCCTCTGTTCCCATGCAGCCTCCCCACGGCTCATTCTGCATCTTGTTTTTAAGGAATGAAACCACTGAATAATAAATGGTGAGGAAGAGAAAGGGGATGGATGCAGAGACTGCCAGTACATAAGATGAAGGCAGACACACAAAGATGAAAGAAGTCATAGTGGGCTTCAAGAGCCCAAAAAAAAAGCAATTTTTTATACTCCTCTTTTTGACTTTTTTATGCTATTTTACTTCATATATTAAGAAGAAAACAGTATCTTATTATGATGTCCAGACTAGATATTTTTATCCTATATCTTAATTTTGGGACACGTTTGAAGAAAAGTGTCTTTGGATGCAGTCTGTACGGCTTTCTTGTTTTAAAAGTCCTACATGGGGTTTCCACATAATTTGGGAGGTTGACATAGAGGCAGAATGCTTCAAAAGATACACACCTTGGGCTTCCCTGGTGGCGCAGTGGTTGAGAGTCCGCCTGCCGATGCAGGGGAAATGGGTTAGTGCCCCGGTCCGGGAGGATCCCACATGCAGCAGAGCGGCTGGGCCTGTGAGCCATGGCCGCTGAGCCTGTGCATCCGGAGCCTGTGCTCTGCAACGGGAGAGGCCACAGCAGTGAGAGGCCCACATACCGCCAAAAAAAAAAAAAAAAAAAAGATACACACCTTGCTTTTCAAAGTTGACCCCCCCGCTTCACCTACACTGTCACACCAGGGAGTCAGCACCTAGGAGTAAGAGTGGGACAGTGTCTGTAAAGGCCAGTGAAATCAGATGCCTCCTTAGTCCCAGAGGACCCCCTGGTTCTGGGAGGCCTCAACGTCAGTGGAACTGTCGAGGGCATCTTCCACTCTGCCTGAGGTGGGCGAGGGGCTATCAGTACCCCACATCCACTTTCTGAAGCATAAGGTGGTAGTTCCTCTTTCAGGAAACCATAGCGATATCACGATACCATAGGATACATCTGTTCCCCCTACTCGAGCCTACCTTGAGCACCAAGGTGCTGTAGGTAGATGAAGCCAGAAAGGACCCTTGTCTTAAAAGACAGTGCCTTCATAACGAAGTAAAACTGGGGAACAAATCCATAGTATTCATAGAATTAGAACACTTGACGAGAGCAGTCTATAGACTCCGAGAAAGTACAGCCGCCTCTAAGTGGCCTGGGGGATTTTGATTTCTCTGACATCCTAGGCTGTTTCACAGAGTTTCTGTGTATCTTCTTTCTCTTACCCACTTTTATCTTTTAAATACTACAGATACTATTTTTGTTTCCAAAGGTCAAGTGACTTTCCTAGGGCCAGCAAGTTGCCTGGTGCAGTCAAATAACAGAACTGATGTTACACTTAATGTGCAGATAAGTTATTTTTACCTTATATTTTGAGAAAACAATCCAGAGTAAATATACAGAGTCTTCAAAGATTGTGAGGAGAGGCGTTATTTGAAACGGTCTTAGTAATTGAAAACTGTAGTTTCCACTGATTAGAAACTAATTAAGTCAATGAAGGGACTAGAATCCATTTGACCCTACTCCAACCTGACTGCCTGTCTAGTGTCCCAGTATCTGAGTAACAAACCTTTAAACCGTTATTATGTGGTCTGAGTTGATTTTGCCGGGCAATTATGCTTTACCTTTGATTTTTTTCCTTTGATATCAGCAAGATCTTGTTCAACAGACTATGGATTATATAACTCTTGTCCTCTTTACTTAATTAACTATTGAGAAAACAATTAATGCAATGAATAGCCATTGAGTACCTGCCATGCTAAGGGGATTTATGTTAAGCTCTGAAAGTTGGAAGAATGTATAATAAATAGTACTACAATTTAGGGAGTAAAAGCAGGGATGCCCAAGTGAGAAAACCACAACTTAAATTCTAGCTTTCCCTCCTACTAGCTGTCTGACCCTGACAATGTCTACATCTAAGTCACAGTTGTCTCTTTGGCAAAAGGAGTTTAATAACACTGACTGCCTCCCGGGATTCTTGTGACAATAAAGTGAAAGTGCTTAATTTACTGCGTGGATCGGAGTAAGTGATCAACAAGTATAGCTTGTTAGCTCCTTTAAAATGGAAAATCTTTAAAGAAGGTGAAAGTGTAGAGGAATTGATAGGAAACCAAGAAACCGAACCAGGCAGATATTAGGCAGTGGTGTGTGCAATGCATGACCTATAAAAATTCGGCAAAGGGACAAGCCAGCCCTGGATAAGCATTTTTTTTCTTTTTCATAGTCTTCACCAGCCGTGCCACAACTGAACTACTGTAATTCCATCTCAATACCATGTACAAAGAACAGAATTTGAATTCAGAATCAGCTAGCGGGTTCCTTAGAAACCTGGAGAAGTGTGTGTATGTTGGTTCATCCAAGATAAGTCATATTTTCTGTGAAGCAGATTATTAACTTTAATCATTTGAAAAGGCATTCTACCATATTAAGAATACTTAATAAACCCAACAGGAAAATTACACTGCTTGGGTGGGTTTGGGGAGGTGATGAGAACTGTCTAGCTTCTCAATTACTTTGCTCTGTAGATATTTGCCCTCTTAACTACACCCTTCCTCGTCGTCAACCTTTATAACCAACAACAGCCAGGGAATCAAAACCCTGAAAATACAGGTTACAACTTTGTCATTCATTCATTTCCAAAATGTCGGCTCTGTAACAGTGTATTCCAATAAGAGTTAAAAGAATGTCCGTCATAATCATGCAATTTATAATTCCTAAATTGTAATCCCAATTAACATTCTGATTTTTCATAAATATGCTACATCCAGCGAAATGTTTCCTTGACAGAATATTAATGAATTATCCTCTGACTACAAATAGTATTCAATAACTGCTGTATTTTAGTCAACACAATATTAAATTTTCAGAGTTGTAAGCTCCAGACATCTTAAATGTTATAACTCCTCCGTCTTCGTGGAGGGCACTCATTTATTTGCCAGGAGGCATGTGTCCTTTCCTAACCTTTTTACCTTCAGAAAATAAATGATGCATGTGACTTGAAAACTGAATTAATCTCAACTGAGAAAGGAATAATAAAAATAGCTCATGTCTTTATGATCACCATAGCAAGCCTACAGGGCAGTTACTTTTGCTATTTCTGTTTTGTCAGATGCATTCTATCTACTAATCCTCAATAAATATGAAAAACTGATCATCTCACAGCTAAGAATTGACAAACTGGAACACATTTCTCATTTGAATAGATGAGATAAGCAGGTTGCCACCAGCCAGCACCGCCACCTCTGCCTTCAGGCGAGCTGTGTCCCCGGTAGACCCTGTTAGTTCGTGCTTAGGTCACTGCTATCACATTTCTATTTGTCTATTCCTGGACCGGAGCTCAGATTCACATTCCAAATAGCCTCCTGTCTCAAGGACCATTCTGCAGCCTACCTTCTGTAGCATCATGTAAAGAAATGGAGCCCTCCAATTAAACCATTCCAGGTGTAAATTTCTTGCCTGGAGAGCGAATTGAGAAATGAATGGGGTTCATGAATATAAATTGGGCTTTCCTTACACTTAAGTTTTCATTTGGAAATTGTATGGCATGATTCGCTCCCCACATAAATCTTTATTTGTGTGTTTACCGTGGGAATCCCAGTGCACAGCTGGTAGCCCATTGCTATGCATGACTGAATATTAAAGTTCACAAATCATCAGGCAGAGGGGGGCTTGGGGAGGGCGACATTGCAGTGTCCCTGCATCTGTGTGCTCAACAAAGATGAATCACACCCTCCCAGGCCGTGTACCCTTACTGGGACGAGGCCACCCAACCTCACTCTTTTTCTCTCCTTGAATATTATTTGACAGTTGCTTCCCCTTTCTACCAAGACATTCTGTTTTCTGTATGTCTTAACAGCTCTGTTATCATCAGAGTTATTTTTCCTTTCACCCCAATTTTGGTTTATAGAACTGATGTAATAAATGAATCTTTCATAGGCCACCTCAATTTATTTTTGAACAGACTCTGTGAAACAGAGTCATTTTGAAGATGACTCGGTGAAAGGATGGAATGATTCAATAAGCAAATACATCATCTTTAGATGCAAGGCCACTGGACCTCTCCTGCCCTCCCCTCTCCCCTCCTTCCCTCTCCTCTTTTTGTTTACAAAAAAGCCATGTGTATTCTGCAACAGGACCATTGAGGCCAACTGGGCTTTCACCAGAAGACCAAATATAAGTCAGACTTTTAGAAGACATTTCTCTCATTTTCAACCTGTACTTTGAATCTTCAGCCAGAAATAAGGCACCATTACATGGACTTGGAATTGTGTTCACATTGCCTGCTCTTTGTTATAGAACTAGGAAATGGTAAGGAAGGCTGTGGTCATGAATTTTCTATAGTCATGCCAAGTTATTTTTTTAACATATACAACAATTCACATGACAGTGAATTTGACGTGGCTAGGAGTAATGTCATAATAATAGTAAAACAGCAACAGAATTATTTTAGGGCCAACGGGTATATGAATAAGAGTGGAAGATCTAGACAATGGGAAATCATAGAAAACAGTTTTTTACAATTAATGTTTAATTTCTCCCTGCATATGAGGCATTCTGGGAGGTAGTAAGGGTCATGACATGACAAAGTCACATTTCTTGTTCCCCAGTCTGATGATTTTTCCATACTGTATAAACTGCAAACACTTTGCCATATTGTATAAACTCTCTGAGCTGAGGTTACTGGTATCAGTTAAGACCCGCAAAGCATATGTATGGGAGGCTTTGACTGTGTTACCACCGACACAATGTAACTGGAGGAAAGGTGGTCAGGACGCTTAATTACATTCTTAATATGCAGTGTCTTTGCAAGAATGTAGAATAACCTAGTAAGGAAAACCACTATGACAGTGGAGTAGGGAGAGTAATGTGAACATGAAAAAAATGGGACACATAAAGGAGGTCAAAGGATGACTTTCCAGATTACACACCTGCTCCACTTACCAATCGATGCAGGCACAGTCCAGGCCTCCCAACTCGGCTCATCCCCAAGTTTGCTCTCTTGGGTGTTCCAAACTGACCACACCTTATTTCCATCTCCTTAGATGAATAGAGTTTATCTCTAACTCAGTGACTATTTGCAAGACACGTTCCGCAGTATTTCTAAGATGAGTGAAAACACATTTTTGCAGAGCAAAGGACAGCAAAGTAGTGTCTGTTTAAACTTACATTATAGGGCTTCCCTGGTGGTGCAGTGGTTGAGAATCTGCCTGCCGATGCAGGGGACACAGGTTCGATCCCCGGTCTGGGAAGATCCCACATGCCGCGGAGCAGCTAGGCCCGTGAGCCACAACTACTAAGCCTGCGTGTCTGGAGCCTGTGCTCCACAAGAGAGGCTGCGATAGTGAGAGGCCCACGCACCGCGATGAAGAGTGGTCCCCACTTGCCGCAACTAGAGAAAGCCCTTGCACAGAAACGAAGACCCAACACAGCCATAAATAAATAAACAAACAAACAAATAAAGGAATTCCCTTAAAAATTTTTTAAATTACATTATAGTCTTTATGTAATTTTACCCTTTCTCAGTTAAAACTCTCACATGTACTCAAAACAAGATCTATTTATAAACAATGTGGATTGATTAGGAATCTTTTACCCTTTGTTTCAATGTTTTAAACCTGGTTGTAAAACTTAGTGTCTGCGTTAAGAGAATCTAGGATTGTAAAGACTTTCTCACAGGGAATTGTATTAAGACAGCAGTTCCACTGATTTCCAGGCACTCGGTACAGTTAATAGTATGAGCTCTGGAAGGACCTTATTTTACAGCATGAAGTAAATCTGTTTTATTTCTCTATCACCATGTCATCTTCACCTACATCACAACTTTCTTCCCAATATTTGTAAGAACAATTCATAGCCTTCTTTTAAGAATGCATTTTAAGCCACATCTTGTAGTAGGGATTAAGATAATTAGAATAAATCCTGGTCCACTTAAAAAAGAAGGAAAAGAAAACCTACCAACTGACCCATCCAGAAGGCCATAAACACATACCTTCTTTACATGTTGTACTCTGCATTATCTATGATATGTACACGATCCCTCACGGGAGTGTTTTGCCAGAACATTTCCTTGGGAGCTAGCGGTGGCACAGAATAAAAGCGTGACACACCTGCTGTCGTTGCCTTTTGTCTAAGTCAATGAACGCTGAATTATGTAGAGTAGGGAGTCATTCTGTTCACTAGGGTATGGAAAACAGAATGCATCCTAAGTTAACAGGATGTTTGGTGACCTCTGTGTGAAGTGAGGTGATGCAGAAAAGCGAGAGGGTAAGAGAATGAATCAAATTAATTCAGAAAAAACTTGATAATGTGTGACTTCTCCAAATATCATTGAAACCAAAGCAAAAGATAAATCTGAAAGGTTTCATTTACAGCAGTCAACCGATGTCAATACAGGTTCCCGTCTTTGCACCATGAAGAATTTACCACTGTCACAACCTGCTGATTGGACCACTCTTATGGATGGAAGTATCAGTGAATTTTTTGGAGTCATACCCTTGTCCACCCCAAGAAGCAAAACATGCGTTATTAGGAAATACACACTCCTGATACAGAGATTGAAAGGTCTGCAGGTTGCCTGGTGAAGAAGCGCTCTCATCCCGTACAATATCATCATTGTTCTTGGTACAACCAGTTCAAAAGGTGTTCTTTCTTCACAGGTTACCAGCCGCTCTTGTCTGGTCAACAGGGGTTCCAAGGCCTCATGGGGGTGCAGCAGCCGCCTCAGAGTCAGGGCATGATGAGCAGCCACCAGGGAACTCCAGTGCAAAGCGTGATGCTCTCCTACCCAACCGTGTCTAATTATCAGGTGCATATCAGTAACTTGGAAAATTGTGTTTTATAAAGCAGAACTTGCCTAAGTACAGGCTGTGGGTATGTCCCCACATCGGCTGGTTGGCTGGGTGGTAGGTGCTAGGCCCAGCCAGTGCTGAGGGCTGATTTTGAGTCAAGATTATAATAGACAAGCAGAAAATGGGAACTGTATACTTCTGTAACTACTGTGGCTTTTGAATGCCCTGCTAAGTGTGCTTCCATATAGACTTTCTATTCATGGAAGAAAATCCTTTAAAGTTCTATTCATGAAGACCTTCGGGCATTCTGTTGAAATTGTACTTACTGGGAGAAAGTCTTCACAGCAAATTTTCATTTGTTTTTGGTCACACCCAAAGAAACTTCATTTCACCACAAATTTATCTTATAAGGGATTTTTAAATGGCATCTCAAGATTCATTTAAAGGGCATTTATTGGACCTGACAGCTGCATTTTCCAGACTAAACCCACACTGGGTATTTAAAAAGTGTCATGCCCCCTTCTGTAATGTATATCCTGAAATACCCTAGCAGGGGGTAGTGAAGAGTTGGCGAAATACTTTAATCATTAAATTTAGCTGCACCAGGTACTTCTGGCCCTGGAGAACTTATCCTCGGTCCTCCTGCCCTGACAATCCTTGTTCACACTGCATCAGTTTCTACCTCCAACTGGATAGGAGATGTTTCCTAAGGCTGCAGGCTGAGAGTGAGCTGGTGTTCCTGGGACAGAATCCCCTTTTACTATCGATGGCTCCAGACCACTTGGCGTAAAACTGGAATGGGAGCGTGGCTTTTCAAAACGGAGAGAAATCCGGAGTGGGAGGTCCAGGTGGCAGTCCCCGGAAGGCCAGGAGAGGAAGGAAGGAGGCTCAGAACTAACATCTTCTGAGCATGTACTTCTAGCCAGATGTGTCCCGAGAGCTGTACACCCCTGCAGTCCTTTCAGGGGCACTTTGAAGGAGGTTACATTATGCAGATGGACTCAGAGAATCAGAGAGGTTAAGTGACTTGCCCAATGTGAAACAGCTGATAAAAGGGAGAGCTGGGATTCCAACCTAAAAGCATGACTGTTTTTGATGACACCACTGTAGCTCATGGGACACCCCAAAATACCCTCTTCATACAGGCTTCTGTCTTGTGTCTTCCTACAGGTGCCAATGACCCAGGGTTCTCAAGGACTGCCCCAGCAGTCATACCAACAGCCAATCATGCTACCTAACCAGGCAGGCCAAGGGTCCCTCCCAGCCACTGGAATGCCTGTGTACTGTAACGTCACACCGCCAACCCCTCAGAACAACCTTAGGCTGATGGGCCCTCACTGTCCCTCCAGCACTGTCCCCGTGATGTCAGCCAGCTGCAGGACCAACTGTGCCAGTATGAGCAATGCTGGGTGGCAGGTCAAGTTCTGAGCACTCTGGCCACGGTACATGTCTTCAGATACTACTCATGGCCTTTTAAGGGAGGAGGAGCAAGGTGCGAAAACTCACTGAGGACTTAAGTATTCACTCAACACCCAAATGACTGCTGCTGGTATTCTGTAAAAAACAAAACAAACAAACAAAAAAAACAAAGACTAATCCACACACTAGCTCGTTAATGGTGCATATTTCCGTCATGTCTGCTAGGTATGCCTTTCTAGCTTAGCTAGTGACATGAATTCATCAAGGTAAGATTTTCTCCTACCACTGAATACCACTGTGTAGATGATAATATCCCTAATTTGGATTATTAGTTTTGTACTTTGTGTTGACTTTGTGATGCTAAAAGTATTTAAAAATTATATACTGAAATCACATTGTACCAAAGCTGTAATGGAAAAGAATTGATGAATGGAAGGAATAATTTATATACACTATAGAGTTTTCTTTTTTTAATGGATATATACTGTATTGTAGTGTTTAATCAAAATAAAACTATTTGACCTTATGGAGGAAGGTCATGTTTTTACCACCAGTTTGCTTCACTCTCTGTTCCAATATATGTTGGCTTATGTGTCACTGTTATCCCTTTTGAGCACTATTTCATGAATAATGCACAGAAAAGATGTTCCAGGTGTTTGTAGATGAACTGGCATCACCTTGGTAGGCAAACACTGAACCAACTGTAGTTTCTTGTCATGAATACTACAGGGGTCCTGAAAATCAGGCGACATCCATCTCATCTGTTTACTGACTTCACATTTTTGAAATGTGTACCTTGCTTTTAGTTTTAGGCCCATTGAATGCATGTAGCTATACTTCACCAACTAGGAAAACCTGAGTATCCTTGGTAACAACAGCTCTACACCAAACTCTATACCAAACCCTGATCCACCTCCATTCAAATTCCATCACCTACCTGGAAAACAAGATATCTTTGCTTAGAGGGAGATTAAAAGAGGCACAGTCTAATTTAACCCATTATACCGGGTCACACAATGTAACGTACCACTAATATTGACAGTAGGTCAGTATCTCTAAGGTGCTGTTTGTCCCAATAATTTAAAACAAGGCAAAATATTGCAGTTTGTTTACAAATACTCAGAACATTCACCAAAAAAAAAGAAAGAAAATTAGAAGAAGGCTGTTCCTGTCTAATCCCAAAATGTTTAACTCCCTATAGATTCTTCAGGTAAGACTGATTTATGACAACCTTTGAAAAATAATATCAGAACCCTGTATACCATCTTTGGCCCTTCCAGGGGATATTTAATGAGGGACTAAAACCCCACAGCTTTCACTTTGCTACGGCAGTACAATGACTAACAGTTTTGTATTTTATACTCTCTAACTAAAAACCATTATTACCAATGAGAAGTATTTGGAAAGTATATCTGGATAATTACCATTGTTTTTCATATTATCACATTCTCTATATTAGATTTTTCCATGTTCATGTTGTTTAGCTGGAGACAGAGTTAGGCAGCTAGTTAAAAACTCAACCGACCAGATTACCATTCCTTAATTTTACACTATTGTTTTATTTTTCCTTTAAAGGGGGTTTTTTACACATACTATCATTAGTTTTATTCCTTGTGAAAAGTCTGTCCCATTTCCCCAAATCTCAGCCTACTGATTTCTTTTTTTTTTTTTTTTTTTTTTTTTTGCTGTACACGGGCCTCTCACTGCTGTGGCCTCTCCCGTTGCGGAGCACAGGCTCTGGACGCGCAGGCCCAGCGGCCATGGCTCGCGGGCCCAGCCGCTCCGTGGCATGTGGGATCTTCCCAAACCGGGGCACGAGCCCGTGTCCCCTGCATCGGCAAGTGGACTCTCAACCACTGCGCCACCAGGGAAGCCCTCAGCCTACTGATTTCTTCATAATAAGTAAACGCTATGAAAAACATTCTAAAAAGAGGATGTTGCATTTTTTTAAATTGAGCCATTAAACCAATAGGCTGAGTAGCTTTTAAACCAAGAACTGCTCTGAGAAGAAGCTATGTGTCTGCCTAATTAATATCTTCCCCTAATAGAAGGAGGGGGCTGACAAATATAGATTCATTTTTAAATATATTCACCATGTAGCCCTCTGATCTTGGCAGTGATCCCAAACTCAAGGATCCAAATATAAGTCTGAATGTTTATTTTCTTTTCATACAATTCTGAGAAATTTTGAGCATTTCTTTAATGATTCTTAGAATTATTGAGCCTTCTTTCCCATGGATTTGAAACATATGTCATGCTAATAAGAATAAAGACAGACCTTCTTTCTTGTTGGCCCTTCTTCTCCAAATGTGTTAACACTCTTTCATATTTAGACATTTGACTTTATTGCATAAACCACTTCGGTTACTGTTTCCAGCTGAGGCATCTTCCTTACTTTCACTAAATATTTGTATCCAGCATTACCTTATTCCTAATCTCATGTTATGCTTACTGTCTTTTTACATTTGAATATTCAAGGTGGTTGTGTAGAGTGCGGGTCCCCAACCCTACCAGTCCGCAGCTTGTTAGGAACCCGGGCCGCACAGCAGGAGGCTCCCCATTGCCCTCATTACCGCCTGGCCATCCCCCTCAGCCCCACACCCACATCCATGGAAAAACTGTCTTCCACGAAACTGGTCCTTGGGACCAAAAAGGTCGGGGACTGCTAGTGTAGAAAGACACCAGTGAAGCACTTATTAGTGAAGCACTTCCAGAATTTAATTTGCCTTCAGGAGAACATTCCGTTTTTTTCACATTAGTTAAAATTTTATTACAATCACATTTTGAAAATACATATTACATATGTCTATAAACTTATATATTCATACATATGCAAATATACAAATATACATAGTCATCCCTAATGATGAGAAAAGAGAACACAAGTGACTTATGCAATCATTTATTCAGCAAAATTTTATTGCATACTTCATTATATCCTAATTATGTGGCACAATTTAAAATAAAAGTGCAAATAAATTTCATGCCCATAGATTTATTCTTGTAAGTTTTATCATACATTTGGTTATTCTGTGATAGTTGTAACTAAATGTGCTAACTAGGATACTGATGAATTTCAGCCATAATTATTTTATTGTTTTAATATCGTTCCCCAGGATGTGGGGTAGGATAAGACAGTGTGTTTATATAACATTATGGAAATGGATTTATGTCATTAATTATAAGTATAGTTGGAGGATTTAGATAAAGTCGTAAATCACCATAACAAAATAAGTGGGGTACCTCTGAGCCAGAGCAGCTTCACAAGAAAGGATGGAAGGACAAAGCAGTTGTAGCTCTTAACTCTTAGCAATTCTATTTTACATGCAGCAAAGCTTTAGCAGCATGTATTTTCTTTTTCCCTCTTGGACAGAAACTTCTGTATATAAGTGCCCTGTCTTAAGCTGCATCACAAGGCACAGTTCCTATAACCCATCAGGATAAAACAAATGAGACTGAACAGAACATGGAGACAGCACAGGAGGGCTACCAAGTCTCCATCACGACATATTCTGTACCAATATCCAATATGCAATGAAATCGGATAGTCCCTCTTGTTTAAAAAAAAAGTGGTGAGGGCTTCCGTGGTGGCGCAGTGGTTGAGAGTCCGCCTGCCGATGCAGGGGACATGGGTTCGTGCCCCGGTCTGGGAAGATCCCACATGCCGCGGAGCGGCTGGGCCCGTGAGCCATGGCCACTGAGCCTGCGCGTCCGGAGCCTGTGCTCCGCAATGGGAGAGGCCACTACAGTGAGAGGCCCGCATACCGCAAAAAAAAAAAAAAAAATGGTGAGACATTTATCCATTCTGACTCACAAAACGTTTTTTGTCTTCTGTACTTTGCTGGATGCCACTTCCACACAAGACCAGAAATCTTTGCTTCTTCCCATACTATTCTGTCCAAAACCCTCTTTACTGACAAAGTTGTTCTCTTTAGGGCTTTGACACTGTTTTCCAATAGTTCTCAGTAGTGTTTGTTTCAAGTTCAAATCTTTATCACTTGACTTCTGTGCAGTTTTGTAACCTCTGGTCTTCTCCCCACAAAAGAACTGCCACTATTCTGTGTCATCAGTGGCAAGAGCTTTTCACTCTTGGAGCTAGGTTCTCTGCTCCTCTCGGCATTGTGTACACAGTGGGGGTGAGAGGCATCTGATACTATTCTTCTGAAGAGGAAAATCATTTTCTGACTGATGTCCTAACAGAACCGAGTCTTTTACTGGGCATGAGGTTGCTTCCTCTCAGAAAATAATAACCAGCTCCCTGACTGCAGCAGCTCAGGGAATGCTTTGAAATTTGGGTTCGTTATTTGATTTGTTTTACTGCCTTATTCCATATTACTCTCAGTATTGTCATAGAAGGAGAAGGAAGAGGTCAGATACTGAGCAAATAGGAGGAGACGTAAATCTGAAGGGGGTGAGCCCTGAAACCGGATTCGATGGACAGTCAAGGAGCAAACCCAGCAGGCACTCATGATAATGTGTGTGCCACTGATGCACTGGTCAGACCAATTCAGCATCCTGTTGGAAGAGAGTCACTTTTTGAATGTTCAAGACTTCACTCCTTTGGTGTCTGGTATATACAGAGGATGGGGGAGACATGCAGGGGTTCAGGGAAGAAGATGAGGCATAGAGTATAGAGATTCTGGAATTAAAAGTAGGGCAGCTGGGACTTCCCTGGTGGCACAGTGGTTAAGAATCTGCCTGCCAATGCAGGGGACACAGGTTCAAGCCCTGGTCCAGGAAGACCCCACATGCTGCGGAGCAACTAAGGCCGTGTGCCACAACTACTGAGCCTGCACTCTAGAGCCCACAAGCCACAAGTACTGAGCCCACACGCCACAACTGCTGAAGCCTGTGTGCTCTAGGGCCCGTGTGCTGCAACTACTGAGCCCGCATGCTGCAACTACTGAAGCCCATGTGCCTAGAGCCCGTGCTCTGCAACAAGAAAAGCAACTGCAATGAAAAGCCTGCGCACCGCAATGAAGAGTAGCCCCTGCTCGCCGCAACTAGAGAAAGCCTGTGCGCAGCAACAAAGACCCAAAGCAGCCAAAAAAAAAAAAAAGTAGGGCAGCTTGTTTGAAGTTCTGAATCATGTTTCTTGCTAAAAGATCCAGCGTCCCCATAAGAATGGCCCAAGAAAACAGATCTGGTTAAATATGGGGGCAACTTAGGGCCTTATTGCTCTCTGTACCCCCAAAGTTTTCATTGTATTAATAGCTTGGAAACCATTGCTCTTTGCATTGCCGTAATGCTATCATAAAACACCCCCCTTCTTGTAATTCGATTCCTTTGCGTAGAGTTTGCAGCTGACTCTTCTGGGTTCTCCAGCAAGTAAGTCAGTAGGACCTCTGTCTGGGCACTTACAACATCCCCCTTTTGCTCATATAGAATTCACATTTCCTTGAAGAAACGAATGTGCATACCATCCTATTATGGGGTGACTGGAAGAAACACCAAGCATATAATGCCATCTGGGTCACTTATATCCGTCCCATGAATTGTTTCTAAACTGATGAAAACACAGAAGCAGGAAAATCACCTGGTTTTTTTTTTTCTTTTTAAGAAACAAAACAATCACCTGTCATTTTCAAGTGTTTAAATTTTTTTGTCTACAAGAAGGAGACCTCATTTCCAGATGAAATGCACAAGCCAATTTCATCGTTTTCAAAAGAGAGAGGAGTTACTTAAGGTGCTTAATGGTAATGTAATAGGGAGCAATGGCCTGAGACAGAAAAAGCAGCAATTTAAATTGGACATTAAGAAAAATTTCACTGGAAGCAAGGGCAATTATACAATGAAATAATTTCCTAAGGGAGAAACAGAGAGGCACCATTAAAAAGAGTTGTTTAAAAGAGAGTAGATTAAAAAACACTTGCAGCTGAGGCTGCTGGAGGATCGTTTTATGATTTATTGCTTTACTCTGCCTGCGTGTCATACTCACGAGATTTCCCAGGCTCAGCTAGCTTACCTTCCATCAAGGAAGGATCTGCATGGTGCCAGAGGACTATGATGTCTGTATTTTATTTTTCTTTATGCAAAAATGTAGACAGAGCTCTAAATGGAGTATCAGTGAAAAAGGCAAGGAGAACCTAGAGGGCTCTAGCTGTTCAAAAACTACTCTGTGTCAGTGTCCGAGGATATTTTACATACATGCACACCTCTCTCTCTCTCCAATCTTATTTAAACCTTCCCACAACTAACTGGTTGACCTGTTCAAACTGGTGGCCATTAATCAGTTAGTATTACTGGCCATGAGGATACATGACACAATTATTCCTTCACACAGACATATTGCTATGCATGCAGCTTGGGGGGTAGATAAAGCATCTGTCCAATGTCTTGCGTTTGAATCCTAGCTCCCATGATCAAGCATCCTCAAAAACTAACCTCTGGGTCCCGCCTGTACAGTTCTCTAATCATTGCTATTCTTTTTTTTTTTTTTTGCGGTACATGGGCCTCTTACTGTTGTGGCCTCTCCCGTTGCAGAGCACAGGCTCTGGATGCGCAGGCCCAGCGGCCATGGCTCACGGGCCCAGCCGCTCCACGGCATTTGGGATCTTCTTGGACCAGGGCACGAACCCGTGTCCCCTCCATTGGCAGGCGGACTCTCAACCACTGCGCCACCAGGGAAGCCCCTGCTATTCCTTTCTTAATCTCTTTCCTCCCTTATCAGGACCAGCAATTTTCCAGCCAGTTTATATAAGGAATTAACACTAGTTACCAGCCTACCAGCCAGGAGAGGAAGGGAGACTGTCTGCTGAGGGGGAGAAGGGATTTCACGGTGCTTCCCAGCCCAACGCTGGGGAGAGGCCACCTCCATGAACTCTGAAGGTCCAGAGGGACCTGCAGAACCAACAGCCCCCAGTACATATATCAAGATGCTCCCAGGCCACATTTCGGGATTTCTGGTTTTCTTAACCAGGGCCCTGACTTTAGCACGGCAGACCTTTTCAGCTGAGCATTCGATGTCTCTGGAGCTCTGAAATTGTGAGATCTTATGTTTGCTGTTTCCTGCTCAGCTGTGTCCCCTCTTCTACAACACAAGCTTGAAGCCTTTTTGTGTGCTCCCAAAGAGGCCCTCTGGCTCTCACCCTTAAGACTTGAACTGTGAATGGTCTTTGGTTCTTTGTTAGCCCTATGCAGAGTGTCCGTGCAACTCAGCAATAATTGTAGCCACCTCTCCACTGCCTTAAAGGCATTTTCTCCTCATGTCTTTCATATGCTTGAATCATCATCCCTTCAAGGGCATTTTCCCCCACAGGGATGCTTTGCCCCATCACACCAGGGCAATATTTAGCAAGGGAACCGTGTGTCAAGGGACTCAGGACAGCATATTACACCACTCTTGGCACCACTTGTATTAGTTCAGGCCTCTAAAAAGCAGATGCCAAGATGGAATTAGACTTTTAGAGATTTAGAAGGAAAATTCGGTAAGGAAAAATGTGTGGGGAGTTGCAGGAAGCCATCAGAGTCATCTGACTTGATGCAAGTCTGACCTCTGTGGAGGAGAGAGGAAAAGCCTTAGAATTCAGTGCAATTAAAGAAAGTTTCATCGAGATCTACAGGGGGGTCCTCAGGTCAAAGTCTCTGTCAGAGACCCACATGTCTCAGGAGTGAGCCTACCGTAGCATCTCTGCTGAGCTCTTTAGTGTCTTGGGCAGTGTGTTTGCCTTGGTGTAAAGGCAGAGATAGTTTTCAGAGTCCCCACAGTCAGAGATATGAGAGGTGCATTCCTATGGCTGCCACACACAGAGACCCAGAGTCCTTCCATCTTGACAATTCAACCTTCTGTATGGCTAACGTCCTCTGCATTCAGCCAGTGGATAAGAAGAGTGAGAAGTGACACACCTCACGGAGGGAGGGAGGGAGATGGATGGACTGAGAGTTTGGGATTGGTAGATGCAAACTATTATATTTAGAATGGATAAACAACAAGGTCCTAATGTATAGCACAAGGAAATATATTCAATATCCTGTGATAAACCATAATGGAAAAGAATATAAAAAAAGAATGTATATATGTGTATAACTGAGTCACTCTGCTGTACAGCAGAGACTGGCACAACATTGTAAATCAACTACACTTCAATTTAAAAAAAAAAGAAGTGACACACATCCCTCTATTCACAAGGATGCACTTCATTGAACGGAGAGTCTGAGAAATGTGTACCTGGTTGGGGGGCCGCTTAGCAGCAAGAAGTCTACAAAAAAGAACAAGAAACGCAAGCCTTTGATGGACAGCGGGTCATTCCTGCCACTTAGAATAAATAAAAGTGAGTGGAAAGCTAACAAAAATGTCCTTATTTTGATGGCATGAATGATGAAAAAATAAAGAAAAATTAAACAGTATTAGAAAGGAAAAACAGGGCCTAACGACAAACACACTATAAATCAAAAATAAAGTATCAATGCTCTGAACAACTTTATGCAGATAAGTTTTAAAAATAGACACTGTATTTGCAAAATATTGATGACCAAGAATGACAAAAGTAAATGCAAAGCCTGAGTAACATCATAACAGATTAAAATAATGTACAGTTAAAGATATTCCAATCCCCAAACACCAGACTCAGAAATATTTACAAGGGATTCCCACAAAGCCATCTTATATACATTCTTACAGATTTTTTTAAAGGCCATTCCCAAAATAGCATACGAGTCTGCTAAAACCATGAAATCAGAACAAAACAAGGAAAGAATAAGACAGTCAAATCACAGTCAAACTCATTCGTGAAAACAGATGCAAAATATTTGCAATGAAATATTAACAAATGCTACCCAACAATATGTATATGTGTGATCGCATCAGAAGAAACCAAACCTGCTGACATCTTGATCTCGGGCTTGAAGCCTCCAGAACTGTGAGAAAATAAATCTCTGTTGTTTAAACCAGGGTTCCCCAACCCCCGGGTCATGGACTGGTACCAGGATGCAGCCTGTTAGGAACCAGGCCACATAGGAGGAGGTGAGCAGTGGGCAAGTAAGTGAGGCTTCATCTGCCGTTCCCCATCGCTGGCATTACCACCTGAACCTCCCCACTCCCAGTCCGTGGAAAAATTGTCTTCCACGAAACCAGTCCCTGGTGCCAAAAAGGTTGGGGACCACTGGTTTAAACCACCTCATATGAGGTATTTTATTATGGCAGCCTAGCAGACTAATACCTCAGTTCTCCACATATTAAGCTAAGAACACAAACTGATTATAAACAATGTTTCAACCTATTTTTAAGGAACTTCTAAAGTGTACCCTAAAATTCATGTTGAATAGCCAACAGCTAAGAACATCAAATAAATATGAAGGAACAAGATGAGAGCGTTGAGAGACCTTCAAGATGGCGGAGGAGTAAGACGCAGAGGTCACCTTCCTCCCCAAAATACATCAGAAATACATCTATATGTGGAACAACTCCTACAGAACACCCACTGAACGCTGGCAGAAGACCTCAGACTTCCCAAAAGGCAAGAAACTCCCCACATACCTGGGTAGGGCAAAAGAAAAAAGAAAAAACAGAGACAAAAGAATAGGGACAGAACCTGCACCAGTGGAAGGGAGCCGTGAAGGAGGAAAGGTTTCCACACACTAGGAAGCCCCTTCACTGGTGGAGACTGTGGGTGGCGGGGGGAGAGCTTCGGAGCCATGGAGGAGAGCACAGCAATAGGGGTGCATAGGGCAAAACGGAGAGATTTCCCCACAAAGGATCAGTGCCTACCAGCACTCACCATCCCGAGAGGCTTATAAGCTCACCCGCCGGGGCAGGCGGGGGCTCGAGCTGAGGCTCGGGCTTCAGAGGTCAGGTCCCAGGGAGAGGACTGGGGTTGGTTGCATGAACACAGCCTGAAGGGGGCTAGCGTGCCACAGCCAGCCGGGAGGGAGTCCAGGAAAAAGTCTGGACCTGCCTAAGAGTCAAGAGACCATTGTTTCGGGGTGCGTGAGGAGAGGGGATCCAGAGCACCACCTAAACAAGCTCCAGAGACAGGCACAAGCTGCGGCTATCAGCGTGGACACTAGAGATGGGCATGAAACGCTAAGGATGTTGCTGCAGCCACCAAGAAGCCTGTGTGCAAGCACAGGTCACTATCCACACCTACCCTCCCGGGAGCCTGTGCAGCCCGCCACTGCCAGGGACCCATGATCCAGGGACGATTTCCCCGGGAGAACACATGGCGCAACTCAGGCTGGTGCAACGTCATGTTGGCCTCTGCTGCCGCAGGCTTGCCCCACGTTCCGCACCCCTCCCTCCCCAAGCCTGAGTGAGCCAGAGCCCCCTAATCAGCTGCTACTTTAACCCCGTCCTGTCTGAGTGAAGAAAAGATGCCCTCAGGGGACCTAAACGCAGAGGTGGGGCCAATTCCAAAGCTGTGCAAACAAAGAAGAGAAAGGGAAATTTCTCCCAGGAGCCTCAGGAGCAGTGGATTGAATCTCCACAATCAACTTGATGTACCCTGCATCAGTGGAATACCTGAATAGACAATGAATCATCCCAAAATTCAGGCAGTGGACTTTGGGAGCAACTGTAGACTAGGGGTTTGCTGCATGTGACTGACTGGTTTCTGGTTTTATGCTTTTCTTAGTTTAGTATTTAGAGTTTATTATCATTGGTAGATTTCTATATTGATTTCGTTGCTCTCTTCCTATTGTTTTTTTATATATATAGATACATTTTTTTTCCTTTTTCTCTTTTTGTGAGTGTGTATGTGTATGCTTCTTTGTGTGATTTTGTCTGTATAACTTAGCTTTTACCATTTGTCCTATGGTTCTGTCTGTCCGCTTTTTCTGTTTTGTTTTGATTTAGTATAGCTTTTAGCTCTTGTTATCATTGGTGCATTTGTTTTTTGGTTTGGTTGCTCTCTTCTTTTTTTCTTTATTACTTTTAAATTATTTTATTTTATTTTTAATAATTTTTTTTAAATAACTTAATTTTTTTCTTTCTTTTTTTCTCCTTTTTCTTCTGAGCCATGTGGCTGACAGGGTCTCAGTGCTCCAGCCAGGTGTCAGGCCTGTGCCTCTGAGGTGGGAGAGCCAAGTTCAGAAATATATATATATATATATATATATATATATTTCAGAATATCCACTTTTATTTTAGAATGCCCATTTGATTCTTTTCTGTAGGTTCCATATCTCAATTGAAATTCTTCATTTTTTCAGCCATTTAAAAATCTATTTTTTCTAACTTATTTATGTGGCCATTTTAAACTTCCCTATGTACTTCTATATCTTATCTTTGGATTTGCTTTTATCATCTGATTATTTTTTTAAAAATTCTTCTTGCATGTCTTTTTAAAATTTAATTTGGGCATTGTCAATAAAAAAATATAGAGACTGATGATGATGTTATATTTTTCCCAGGGAGGGAAAAATGATGAAGTAAATTCATTTTACTTGATTTATTTATTTTTAAATTTTTGGCTTCATTGGGTCTTCGTTGCTGTGCTCAGGCTTTCTCTAGTTGCGGTGAGCGGGGGCTCCTCTTTGTTGCAGTGCGCGGGCTTCTCGTGGTGGCTTCTCTTGTTGCAGAGCACGGGATCTAGGCTCATGGGCTTCAGTAGTTGTGGTGTGCAGGCTCAGTAGTTGTGGTGCATGGGCTTGGTTGCTTTACGGCATGCGGGATCTTCCCGGACCAGGGATTGAACCCCTGTCCCCTGCACTTAACCACTATGCCACCAGGAGAGGCTTGAAGTAACTTCATTTTAGAATGAATAACTACTAAGATGAAAACTAGAACATCTGGATTCTACTCCTGACACTGTCACTGTGAGCTTTCAGAATTCACCCTCAGAGGCCTCTGCTAACATTAAATGCTCTCTGCAGTCTTGTTAGTTGCAAGAGATTACAATTCAGTGATTTCCTCCTGCTACAGTGATGTGCCATATCTCTTGGAAAGGAGAAGAATAAACAACGTTTAAGTTTAATAATACCTTTCTGAGATGAGAAAACTCGAGCCCCAAACATTTATTAACTCGCCTGCAGTTGTAGAAATTACTCAGAGCCTTCAAAGCAGCTTCAGTAGTGGACATTTGGGTATATCAAGAAAATCAATCAGGACCCCAAAGAAGCACATTTCTTTCAAGAAAATCCTAAATATGGCTAATTCAGTTTTTCTGTTAGCCTATGGTATTGGCATTCAGTGGGCATTCAATGAGTGTCTAGTCACTGTTATTTACAGCAGTCCTAGAAATAGGGATGAAATGTTATTTGAACTCAGCTAATATACTGCTTATTAACTGAGAACTACTAGATGGGTAGAAAGATACACTGAGCAGAAGACAGAACTAGTGAACCCACAAGCAGATACATAAATATATTAAAATTAAAACATAAACACACAAAAATGATGGAACGGGCAGGACAGCATAGGAAATGTGTAGGATGCAGACGGTCTGACATACAGGTAAATGTAGTCCTAGAAGATCTTAGAGGACAGCGAGATGCAATAATTAAAGATTCAATTGTCAAGCTATTTCCTAACATGCTAAAAATGATAAATCCACAGATTCAAGAAGCTCAGCAAAAGCTAAACAAGATTAATACAAAGAAGATTACACCATGTTTTAGGTTATTTAGCTGAGCTGATGGATCAGCTTGATCAGCTGCTGGGTCGACAGGGCTGGAAGGTGCATGATGGCCTTAGCTAGGATGGACTGTATTCGCTCCATGTGGTCCCTCATCCTCCATCAGGCTATCCTGCTTATTCTCAAGGCAGCAAGGAGGTGCCAAAAGAGGAAGAAGTAAGGCTCAGAACTGACACACTTCCACCACATTCTATTAGCAAAAGCAACACACAAGGCCAGACCAGGTTCAAGGAGGGGAGAATAGTCTTCACCTCTTGATGGGATGAGCTGCAAAGTTACATCATATGGAGTATAGATACAGGAAGGGGAGTAATTGCAGACAATTTTGTAACCATCTACTGATGCTTATCCCAGAAACCCAGAGCTCTTTGCACACACATACCACTTATTCTAATTGGCGACCATAGTTTGGGTTAGGTTTTATGAATGAGAAAAATCAAAGAAAAAGGATGTCATGTAATCTATTTAAGATTACAATGAGTGATGGAGACTGACTCTTTTATAATACGCTGCCTTCCAAATGCCTGTGCAAAACCATCTATTATAAAGTTCTACATGACTGATCACACCGCCACCTAAATATATCTTAAAATGTGCTTTATCTAGTCCTTACAGTGTTTTCAAAGTTTTGCACTAGTTGCTGAAACTTTCAAGTAAAGTCCAAATTCCCACCTTCTCTGGAGCATCAGAAGATCCCCACCACCGGACGCCTGCAGCTTCATTGCAGCAGCTGTGGGAAAGAATGTTTCCCCAGCCTTTACCTCCCCCAGCACTCCCCATCCCCTCACCCATAATCAGCTGCCCACATCCAGGTGACCTTCCTGGCCTTTGGAAGCATGAGACTTTGTAACTTCCTGCTCTATACCAAAGGCTCGATTCTCTTGCCAATTAATTTAATAGCTACCAATATTAGGTGGATAATTAGTTTGTATATTTAGCTTAGTGCAGAAGAACAAAACAGAAGAACTAATTATCTTTTGCACCTCCCTATTCCAAGAAAAATTAGCAATGCCTTGAGCCCCAGAGTTGGAGGTCTTGCAAAAATGCTGATTCTGATTCAGCAGGTCTGGTTGGGGTCTGAGATTCTGCATGCAATTTTTTTAAATTGAAGCATAGTTGATTTACAATGCTGTGTCAGCTTCTAGCATTCAGCAAAGTGATTCAGTTATACATAGATACACACATTCTTTTTCATATTCTTTTCCATCATGGCTTATTACAGGATACTGAGAAGAGTTCCCTGTGCTCTACAGTAGGATCTTGTTGGTTACCCATCCTATATATACTAGTTTGCATCTGCTAATCCCAAACTTCTCATACTTCCCTCCGCGACCCTCTTTCCCCTTTGGTACCCAAAAGTTTGTTTTCTAAGTCTGTGAGTCTGTTTCTGTTTTATAAATTCATTCATTTGTATCAACGTGTAGATTCAACCTATAATTGATATCATATGATATTTGTCTTTCTCTTTCTGACTTACTTCACTTAGTATGATAATGAGATTCTGCATTTCTAACAAGCTTCCAGGGGATGGCTTTGCTGCCAGACCCCACTGAGCCCCACTGTCACAGAGAACCGCCACCTCCCTAAGCTTTGGGGCAAGCTGAAGAGGCTCTGCTCCCACAACCTAAAGTTCAAGAAGACAAGAGCAGGATTGTCCAGGGGGAGAGCAGATTGCTGCTGCAAGAACAGGGTGGGGGAAGGGGAGGAAAGTTTCCAGAATGAAGGGAAAATTCCTAAGCCTAGAAAAGAGGAGTTGGGTTTTGTGGATCCTGGAATTAACAAGAACCTACCTATTTCCTTAGAGAGCCAGACTCACAGGAACTCTGATCGGGTGACTAGGGATGACCCAGAGTTCTAACGTAAAGCACGGGAGTGGCAAGGCAGTCTCATGGAAACACCATCTGTGCAGCCCTGCAGAACCCCGTGCCTAAAAGGCCTTGCACTTGCTTTAAAACTCTGCTCTTACCATCTTGAAACTCTTAAACAATTTAAACCAGAAACCCTGAATTTTCTTTTTGCACTGAGCCCCACAAATTATGTAGCTGTTTCTTAGTAGCAGTGAGATTTACCTCAAAAGATGCCCATTTAAGAAGCAGGGGGCAGGCGAGAATTCTATCACTGAATTTGGAATTTGAGAGTAACAGATACACACTAGCATATATAAAACAAACAAGGTCCTACTGTATACCACAGGGAACTGTATTCAATATCTTGTAATAAACCATAATGGAAAAGAATTTGAAAAAGAATACATACATTTATATATACATGTATAACTGAATCACTCTGCTGTACACCTGAAACATTGTAAATCAACTATATTTCAATAAACAAATAAAATTTTTTTTAAAAGCAGGGGAAGCCATCTTTGAGGCAACTCCTGAGTTCAGATAAGAAGCATTTAAGAGACAATGATAATGAATTTATCTCTAAACTCATCTACGCCATACCCTCATGTCACTCAACAATTTTGGGCAGCCCCAGAAAAGGGGAATCCTCAAACATGACTGGGTTTGAATTTCTTGTCACCCAGGGGTGTATAGGTTCAGAATTCAATCTAATTTAATGTAGATAAATAATGAGGCATTTTTTAAACCTTGGACGGCAGAACAAGGAACCTAACCCCTGCACATTTCAACCAACCGATCAATCTGATTAAGAATTCTACAGACAGTTGAGAACAGTTATAAGTACATAAACACCTAGCCAAAAGGACATCATGTCAGCTGAAATGACTGACTGTTAAATGGAGGGTAGCTTGTGATGACATCTGTTCAACAGACTCTGTTGTACCCACATCATCAAAGCAGTGTTAACGTGGGCCGTGAGCCAAGAAGGGAAGCTAGCTGCATTACAGGGACCGGGCGTTCTGGTGGCGTTCATTAAAATCGGATGCTGTCACACATCTTGCGTGATTAACTGGAACCGGAAGCAACTGACATTTGTTCAGATCTTTCAGGGGAAGCTGGATGTGTGAACAAGAAGAGTTTGAAGAAGATCTTCATTAGTGGTGAAGTGATGCATCAAAGCTTACAGGGGGAGCCTTTGATGCCCAGAGGCCCAAGAAAATACACGTGTCAAAATCAGAACTGAAGCCCATGTTGATTTTTTTGTTGTTGCTGTTCCTTTGACATCAATCGCCTTGTTCATGGAAAATTAATCTCTCAGGGTCCAGCTATCCTGTATGGTTAGGAATTAAGACACAATTGAGAATGTCTGTATAATCTAATAGAATCGAACTATGCTTTTTCCTTCATAAACTGAGCAGGTAATCTATTGAATACCCACCATTTGAATAACTCTCTGCTTTGTGCAAGGGGCTGTGAAAGAATATAAAGATGAATCAGCCTTGGGTCCTGCAACCAAGATTATACTTTTCAGAGACAAGATAAGACCTGGACAAAAATGAGAAAAAAGTCATGCCATGTGAAAGATACTGTGAAAAATGCTTACAGTTACGGTGAATTCAGGGGCTTTATTCCTACTTGGGAAGATTGGATGGGAGGATTAGGGGCAAGTGGATGGAAGATGATGCAGCCTTCTTGCTGGGTCTTAAGATATTGGTATAGTTTAACTTCTCACTGTTACTGGGGAAGGCTATTCTTAGTACAAGAAGCAACTTACATAAAGACGGGGAGGCAGTGAAGAGTGAGCATATATGAAAACTTTTAGGGAAAATTCGCAACCTAACATTCTAGAATGTGTGGTTCCGAAACACATCGTGGAATGAGGGATTGCAATAGTGAGAAAGTCCTAATCCCTTGGGTGGTACTAATGCTTTCCATTGTCAGTTTGTTGATTTTTGGAGGGCTTCTTAAAGATCTTAATATTCTATGTTCATATTAATTCCACAAAGGAAGACACTGTAGAGTTTGCTGGGGTGTTTTGTTGTTGTTGTTTTTTTTCTGTTTTTCTTGTTTTTGTAGTATGCGGGCCTCTCACTGTTGTGGCCTCTCCCGTTAAGGAGCACAGGCCCCGGACACGCAGGCTCAGCAGCCATGGCTCACGGGCCCAGCTGCTCCATGGCACGTGGGATCCTCCTGGACCGGGGCACGAACCCGTGTCCCCTGCATCGGCAGGTGGACTCCCAACCACTGCGCCACCAGGGGAGCCCAAGAGTTTGCTGTTATTTAATAAAATTTTATTTTGGAACAGTTTTAGATTGTCAGAATTATTGAAAAATAATACACAGAGTTCTTGTATATATCACACCCAGTTTCCCCCATGGTTAATATCCTCAATGAGTATGGCACTCTTATCACAATTAATGAAGTAGCATTAATATATTCTTATTCACTAAAGCCCATACTTTATTCCAATGTCCTTAGTTTTCACCTATTTTCTGTTCCAGGATCCTGTCAAGGATACCACATTAATTTGGTAGTTGTGTCTCCTGAGGTTCCTTCTGGTTATAACAGTCTGTCAGTCTTGCCTTGCTTTTGATGACCTTCGCAGGTTTGAAAA